>NC_136059.1:885205659-887605659 GCF_964261635.1 Lissotriton helveticus
TAGAGTTTATGATGTGCAGAGTGTATTTAAGAGGGAAGGACCCCTCGCTCCATCCAACAACTAACAACTAATGCCAGAATGAAAAACTGCATTTCAAAGGTGCTCACAAGTTAGCTTCCATTTTGTCTTTGTCCCGGCACTCCGAAGCATAATATAGTGACAATTCAATTCATAGGTTCATATTCAAATTTATCAGCATTCATAATGGTAAAGTGCCCATTATGTAAAACCCCTGAGAAAAACAGTTTGGCAAACTATAAGATGACAGGATATTAAGAGCATCTGTGCATAATTCGTCACAGACTATAATACAATGCAACATAATATTATAAATGAAAGACAAAAAAGCAGTAGAAATAATTAAAGATCTTGAGTATATAATAGGATTTTCCTCCAATGTTTTTGTGATATTAATAAACATCCAAGCTAATGAAATCAGGTACAATATTGTTTTTACGTTCATAATTCAGTGCAACAAAATGTTCCAAATAGTGTAAAGGGGATTTCCTCTAATGTTATGTTCCTCTCTCTCTATTTCAACCATTAAATTGAGTGAGAAGGTCCCTAATGCATGTGAACCTATATTTATCAACCTTCCTAGCTCAGCTTCTGAAGAATATCAATGCTTTTTCCTCAATTTTCCAACCCTTTAGAGGAACAAAAGCTTCTAGTAACTGTAGGGTGGAATGCACATTCATTTATTTAAAATGAGATGCTTAGGGTCATCAGGGGACTAATATAGAACCCAACCTCCTCAGCACTATAGCATAACAATTACCTTGGGGAGTTAGATTACTGTCATAATTTTTCATGATATTTTCCTTTGCGGGACAGGTTTTGATGAGAAAAAGAAAAGTTGGACTGGGCCATTATGGCCTGTAGCATAATCAGTCTACTCCAATACCAACTTACTACAAGTACGTACCCTGCGCAGGGACATTAGTGCGTGTATTTCAGAATGGCTTCCTTATTTACAGATGTTCTTCTGACACAGGCTTTTCATGTTCATAACCACCGATAAAAGGCTGGTGGTCTCAAACACAACAGGAATGACCCCAAGAAAATCTGGTAGTACAGCGGAGTGCCTATTCTTTTCTTTAAAAACATATTATTGTTATTGAAAAATAAAAAAAATGCTTAGCTAGAGAATCAATCATGGTGGCCGGTCTGCAAATGATCGGTAGCTACCATTACGCTGTTGCTGTGGCAGCTCTATTAAAGAGATCCCCATCAGTTGAACTGGGATCTCTGCATCTAATGGGTGGTCCTCTGCCTGGGGAGCTGAGTGGGTTGGAGTGGGTCAACCATGTGCCAAAACCTAAAACCCCTACACAGCAAAGAAAATGGAAAAATCTCCTCCTGAAATGCATATCTTTCTGTCCTTCAGTCCCAGGCTCCCCTAGTCAGAAGTGTATTCAACATATGTGGATAAACATTGGCAATTTAGTAGAAAAAGGTGAAACACAATGTGGTATTCTCGTATTATTTTTTCATAGTGGTATGTTTCTTTCCCCTCTCTTTTGTTCTCTGTAGGAAAGGTCTGCTGTAGAATGTTGTATGTAGGGATGAATATGACATTTGGAAAAACAGCTGACTGACTTGGGCAGTGGCTGGAGCTTCGTGACATGCAATAAACTACACTTCTGTTTCACCATATCTTTGTGTTTGCAGTTCGTACTTCATCTGAGGTGGTCTACGGCACTTCACACAAGTTCATTTTCTTTGTTGCACAGTTTTTGCTCACACTTCAAAAGTGACTGTATTGATGACCTGGAATTGTAAAATCTTAGGAAATATAATAATATTAAACCCTTAAAATGTAGATATGTGGGTGGATCAAGTAAACGGTGATGTCTGTTGATCATATTTAATTTCACCCATAATTCATTAGGTTCCATCGTAAAACATCTAACAATTGCATAAGTGCATGTGCTCTCTCCCCTCATGGTAATATTGGCTTATAGCCAACTGCCATATTTAATTTACGTAAAAGCCCTAGTAAAGTAGAACTATATGTACCCAAGGCCTGTAAGTTAAATTCTATTTGTGGGTTTGTAGCACTCACTGTACCACATACTTAAGTGGCCCTTTGAAAATGCCCCAGACCTGCCATTGCAGAGTCTATGTGTGCAGTTTAAATGACTATTTCAACATGGCAAAATAAACCTTTTGCCAGGCCGAAAGCTTCCTTATTAATTCATATTAGTCATCTGTAGCTCAGAGTACTTTTAAATATTTTATGTTCTGCTAGTGGAAAATGCTTAAATTCATTTTTCACTACTGCTATGCCTTTCTTTCCTAAAGGATAAAATTGGAGTTGCCTTATTACATTTTATAAGTGCAATTTTCAAATGGGAAGGGATAACCACTTCATGTTTGGTGTCTCTGTAATCCAAATTTAAAATCATAAACTATGGATACAATTCTGAAACTGCCACTTTTAGAAAGTTTTGTAACATACATCTGTGTCTCAACTGTATTATTTATTTAGTTGATAGCTATAAAGAATCTTGCACATAACATGTTGCAAGGGAAGGAGGATAAAAGAAAAGGGAGACAAGAAATCAAGAAACAATTAATGCAAAAAATATTTTTCATATATTTGATCAAGAAGTTAAAAAAAACATCACTCTGTTACATTAATTGTCATGTAACCTGTACAAAATTGTGTGTACGTGCTTGTAAGAAAGGTGAATGGCACAAGTGATAAGTGAAGGGCTATATACATTGTGAAAACATGCAGAAAAGAACAATAATATATACAGTGAATTCTTATTAGTTCCCATGCATTAATACATTAATGAATACAGTTAATTTTTATGGGAACCATGAGGATGGCGCCATAGATTGGGCTGCCATGTTGATGGCGTTTCGACCTGTTCCAATTTCAGGACATCATCAGGACAAGGTTACTAATTTTACAAAAGTGCTGTATAGGAAAAAGATCAATCCAATCAAAAGTGGATCTGGAAAAGCAAGAATAACTAACAGAAAGGTCTTGAAGCACACAGAGATACATTTAACAGATTGAGGGGATGAGCCATCGAGGGACAGAGATATCATAATGACTGGAGTGAAGCAATGGGAGTCTATGTGTGACTGGATGGGTCATCACTGGCAGGATGGTAGGGAGGAGCTGGGCCAAGCCTCACTTACACCCGAATAGCCTGTGTCCTGTTTCCACAAAAGTGACTCACCACCATGCAGTGTCACTTCAGCCATCTTGGAGCCAGAGCAGAGGAGGTAGGGATTTCCTTGCACTTCACATACACTGTCTAGAAGCTCCCCCCACCTTCCAGAACCAGGGCACTATGGCATAAAAAGGGGACCTCAGACACCATCTATTCAGTATACTTCTGGACCTGTGGATACTCTGCCAGGAAGAAGGACTGCAGTGTTGCTGAAGGGCTGTCACGCTGCTGGAGTCCTACTTTGAAGGAGCTACTGCCATGCTGTGCTGACTAGCTGCCCTCTTGCCTGTGGAGGAAGAACTGGATCTGCAACCTATCTTGAACCCATCACCACAGAGTGACTCAAAGGGCTAGTCTGCTGGCCTCCTGATCTTAGGCTCAAGGACATAAAAGGCTCTCCAACAGCTCATGGACCCATCTTCAGCGAGTGCCCCAAGGGGTGCCTCTCAGGTCCTAGACCCTTGGTGTGGCTCTCAAGCTCTTGAAATCAAGTTTTGGGGCTCTTCACGAACATGAATAGACATGTTTGCACTGAAACTGAGCCACTTTCACCAAAAATCAGCAAGAGCCTCCGCCTGCCCGTTTCTTCACACAGCAAGCATCGATGTGGAAGACCACCGACTCGAGGCTCTAGCTCACCAATCCACCTGTGATGCCTGCATGCTCCGAGCACCACGCTGACCACCACCAACAATGCTTTCTTTTTTCCCTGTGGCCATCACTAATGCAAACAGAACACTTGACGCAAAACTTAAAAAGGTAAACATTCAGCGGGACTAATCTCGTACTGTATCCATTACTATAAGCCTCCACAATTTAATTTGACCTGGTCCAGCATGACTAGATAGCTGCAGTTGGTGCTTTATGCTTTTAGGTGCAATATTGCAGTTTTCTCTTTAAAAATGTATAACTCTGGTTCCACTGATTGGATTTTTGTCATTTTGGTCTTGTTTTAATAAATTAAACTGTATTTTTTCAAGCTGGTATGGGGTCCTTTTGTGTGGTGTATTCACTATGTTGCTGTTTGAAGTGGTGCACAAATGCTTCGCACATTGCCCCTAGGTTAAGCCTGATTGCTCTGTGCCAAACTACCAGGGGATTGAGTACAGGTTAATTTGTGATTAGATTGTGCCTTTCTCTGACTAGGATTGTGGCTGCTGCTTGACCAGGGGTTACACCTGAGGCAACTAGTAGCCCAATTTCGAACACTAAAACTAGAGGTGGAGAAGTAGGTTTCTTCCTGAATGTATTTCTGTTTTCTTTATATTCACAGGCATTCCCAGTAATACACCTGGGCAGCTGTACCAGGTGCCAATTCTGATAGAGCAGAAAATTATAAATAGTTCAACCCTTAACTTACAACAGAGATCTCAAACTCCGCGCCAACTCCATCTCTCGGTCAACAGATCTATGCCACCATGTTAGAATGGAGCACAAATCAAATTCACACATAGCAGTTTAGGGTTCAGTCAATGATGAGAAGTTAAATAACATTTTAAAAGCTTAATTTCTCATTAAGAAATTAGCAGCCTTTTTTTGTCTTTTATTCATATTAGTCAGATATCCAGTTTCAGAAATATTAAGAACATTTTGGTTAGAGGCTGCAAAGAAAATAACAGTGCATTCTATAAAGGAAATAGTCAATCTTAATCTGAAAGTACCTGGAACCCATAAAGAGTTCCTTTTGGAAAAGAGCAAGAGTTTGAAGCATCAAGTTAATAGTTGCAAGAGAGTAAACTCCTCATTAAGAGCAGTTCTGGAAACTCAGTTACGTTCCCCAACAGTTGCAGTAGCATCCATGAATCCAAGTTAAGAAGAAATAAATTACGGCTGGAGCCGTAATTTAACACAGAGAAGAATGTCTCCTTACAAAGGGTAAGGAAGCAAGAAAAATAACCATTACCAGTAGCTTACAGTAATACAGGCAACGAAGGGCTGAGGGGATAGATGTGCATTGAATGCATAGAATGCATGTGTAACCACCACACTCTCTTGCTAGGAACACTTTCTATATCGCAAGGCAAAAACTTGTGTTGCAAAAACAGATGCTTTGTCATTTCAAGCAATGAAGAAGGATCTTCCAATGGTCCATCGCCTCTCCTCTCGGTTCCCAAGGAATGCATTAAAGTTGACATAAAATTATATGGAGACTGCTAACGTTTTACACAGTATATACATTTGAGAAAGTTCTTACGAGAACCCTCAGTAAGCCTATTCTGTTCATTGTTCAACATCTTATTTGTTCAGTGGATCATGAGAAACGTATTTATCAACAATCCTTAATTCTACTAAACATTTTATTCATTATAACACAATAAGTGACTTGATTTAATACGATGGAATCATATGGTGTGAGGAAAGAAAGATATGCTTTTTCTAGAAACAGCAAATTTTCTGGTAATCACAAGTACTACAATTAAATGCTAGAATTAATCTGCAGTTCTAAAATGCTTTTTTTATTAAAGGGAATTAGAAGAAGAAAGAAAAAAAATGAGTCCTAATCATGCAAGTATGATTACAATGGGAACTTTTTGACTATTAATAAGCTACACAGTTTGTTTTACACATTTAAGAAATGCACATTTCCTTAAGGTTTGTTTTTGTGAAGAGTCCTCTATGTTATTGTCGAGGTGCATTTTAACATTCGTGTAAGGTGAATTTTGTCTGACATTTTCAGCGCTATCAATTCCATGGGGTCGTAGACATCTTGTAAGATCATCTACATGGGGAAGAAGCTCTCATTGAAGGAATGAAGCCTCCTGTGGAGGGGCACATGTTTTTGTCTTTGTGGGTAAAACATTTTGCCGCACGGAGAAAGCTCTTTTACTGCACTTACAGCAAGTCTGGGGTGAGCAGTTTCCTTTTCATATCTTAGATGTGGAGTTAATCCAGCCTTAGTTGGAGTACATCTCTGACCATATTCAAAGTGGGAAGAGGTCAGATTGGCGTGTGGGAATATGTGCAACATACATCCCTGTGGGTATTCCCAAACTTCCAAGGCAAACCTCACCTTGGGTTCCCCACTTCCCACCACTTGAGTGAGATTAGTGCAGATTTCTCTGTACTTGGTCCCTTTGTGAGTTGGTGACTGAGCTCTTTTCTTCCACCAATTTATGTTTAGCCCTGAAAACCCCTTTGTGAATAGGGCACAGTGTGTTTTGCCCTTTCACTTATGTCTTTAGCACATTAATTACACTGGGCCTCTATCAGCCAAGACCATTTAGGCCATGCCCCTAGTGGACCCAGAATCCTTATCCATCAACATGAATAATGTACAGTCTTCCATATTGTGAATGAAGAATTAATGGCAATTCGGCTGGATTGTCCGTATGAATCCGCGCACACTTTGTGGTCAGGGAAGCCCCCGACTGCTCCCCTGAACTGACATTTCATTTGTATCCCGCACACCATTTCCCCATCATAATAGCTTGTTATTCCTGCCGCGCGCCAAGCTAAAGAGGGCTGAATTCATGGTTGCTAATTGCTCTAGAGATTAAAAGTGGATGGTAAATAAATTATGAGCGCATATTTAATCTCCTTCACGCGCCCAGAAGACTGTATTTGTTAACATCAGACACACGAGGGCTCAAACGCAGGGAGAATGCAGAACTACAGCGATACTTTGTGTTTCCGAAAGACCCGTCTGCAACTCGAACACGTTTCAATCTCGGTGTCAGGAAATGGATCAAAGATGCAGAAATCGATGCAGCAGCACTTGCTCTTTTGAATTCATGGATTTTCTGCAAGGGAAGCTTGCATCGCTCCACTGCTCACAGTCAGAAGAACCGCATAGGATCGTAGCAGGAAGAGTCTGTTTCAACCATTCGTTCCTATATTCCATCCTTTCTTAAAATAGGAAATTGTAAATCTGTTTTCTCTGCCCTTTGACCTTGTATAGCAGCTACAACATGAACATCTGCGAGATACTTGGGTTCCCGAGCAGCTTGCTGATCAGCAACTAAGCGCTTCAATGCCTCCTCATGATAAGTAAGCGCTATATAAATGCAAATCCATTACAATGCTTATAGATCAGTCGCGGCCGGCATTAATCGCAGGCGGCATTAATCGCAGGCATGGGGGGGAGGGGGGTCGCGCAGGGAGTAGAGGGTGGTAAATTTAATAATACATTTTTTAAACGTGCCTGTCCGCTGGACAGCTGGATCCCGCTTTTTCTCGGCTCCTGCTTCTGTTCTCCTGCCTCCGGCAGGAACAGGAAGCAGCCAGTCTCTCTCCCCTCCCCTCTCCGAAGCCAAGCTGCAATGGCAGCTTTGTGATTGGTCGAACAGGCGCCCAGGCTGGGCCTTATGGGTAGGCCATTTTCTCCATGTAGACTGCATTGCAGCCTGCATGGAGAAAGGGCAGAGTGCGTATGACTGGTTTGGGTGGTCCCAGAAGGCTGACCAAACCAGTCATGCTCACTCAGGATTGTGCACACCACTCCTCCCCTGCCCAGCCCTGACTGTAGAACAGACAGCCCACCCGCACGCAACCAAACACTTCTGCTTTCTCGCAGTGCGAGAAACAGACACATAAAATGGCAGTTTTACCGTTTTTGGTTTCTGCGTCTCGCACTATGTGAAAGCATTGGGATGACACTCCTCCGCCCTAGTAGAGGAACCGCCCCTGTTGTAGATATAATAGGTGAGCTTGAAAGTATATTACTAATTTAGGTTCTTTCTTTTCTCCAAAGCTTGCAGTACACAGCAATTAGGCGTAAGACCGAGACTTCCAATCACCGCCTGGTACAGATTGATAGTGGAGAGCACAGACCAAGAAGGATCCGTGCTGTTTCATGTGTAAACACAGGTTAATGTCTGCATAAAGGTAATAGGGTCAGGTCACAAAGGCATTTGGGAGTGTGTAACGTGGTACTACTGTGGGACTCATTGATATACCTCTTAAATTCCTTTGTTAATTGGCCCCAAACCTCTAAATGAGAATAAAAATGGGACTAATCAGTGAACAATAGTATACAATCAGTACAAACAGGACGGTATGTGCCTCCACTGGATTTTTACTAATAGAGGGTTGGGCGTTTAGGGCCTATTCACAAAGGCAGGTAAGGTGACGTAAAGTAATTCTGCTGTAGTACTAACTCCCATATTTATAATTTATTTTGCCAAAGTAATGTTTTGTTATGCAACTTCACATTACAAGAGTTGTAACACGTATGAAAATAACTTTTTAGAAACAAGTACAACAAATACCAGTGATATTTTTAGCACTAATAAACAGCTGCTGTCCATGCAGGTTAGAACAGTGGGGCGGTGGGGCCGGGTAAGGGGGGATTTTAAGAGACGGGGCAGAGGGAAAATGAATTATTTATTTAATGTTCCCTCTGCATCGTCCCTCGAAATCCCCCCTTACCTGGCTCCACCGCTATTACCTGCTAATAAACTTTGCATAATAGACTGAAAAGGCCAAGTTTTTTTAGCACAAGACAACATTAAGGGCAACTGGTGCATAATATGTGTCCGACCCTAGTCAATTAGTGGCACTAATCCACCCCCACTGTGGAATCAAGACTGCCTAGTCTTGTTTCCACCATGTACCTCTCTCTTTCACCACCCTACACTTCCTTTTGCTTCATATCACTCGTGAGGGTTCTTTTTTTGACCCTGTGTTCTTCCTTTCTCAGTGTTGTCCTATCTTTCCCTTCCTTCTTCATTTTCCCTTTTCTGACTTTTCTCTCTTGCATTGAATCAGAATCTGATGATGAAAAATACGCCTTGGTTTTCATTGAGTGCTAGTGCTGACCACCAGCAGATATTCGAACAAATTAAACTCTGAGTTAATTTAAATATAATAAAGCAGTTTGGAAAGAATGTAAGCTTGCATGAACATGTATAACCTGGATTGGAGCAGGGAATGTTTGAAGTTTATTCTGAAAAGAAGACACTGTTTTTGGACTGTGCGTCTTTAATCAGGGTATACTCTGTAGCTTGGAAATGATGATCTTCTCACTTTATCTCTATCCGGCAGTTTTAGTTTACAAATTATACTCTGACCTGTTTTATAGTTTTATATTTCAAGAGCGAAAGCCTCAATTTTTATCAGGAATTTTGTTACCTGAAATTTTGGTGTAAGTAGGTAGGCGTTTTCCAATGTCAGTATCAAAGTGGATCACACATAATTCTTAGACTGGAAGGAAGGAGTACCAATGAGACAAATCTGCATGGTGGAATGAATAACCCCGTGGCATCCCAACTGAACCTTACTGGCGTATTCCATTGAATTTCAGTGTTAATAACTGCTAAGGAATGGTTTTCCCTTTGACTTACGTGAACAACAATGACTGCTAGCATGAGATGTCCATTTCATGCCTGGAAAGAGGAAGGTACAGAGTGGATGTAAAAGTTTGGGAAAATGATAGGAAAAATGGCCCATGATCAGTATTGGTGTGGCCATTGTCTAATTTTTGAATACATAGGTGTTCACTGGTGAAGTCGGATTTGCTCAGCTTTGCCACCTGACGTTTTATGTTCTTCCACACATTGCTAGTGACTGAGATTGTATGTAAAGTGCACCCCTAATTAGCATAGCACATCGCTCCACCAATCTGTGTTGTGATCCATTTGCAAATGACATGAAGTTCTATAAAATATGGAAATAAACTAACAGAATACATATTTCAGATACTAACAGATACTACAAGTGACATATTTATGTGGGTGGGAATTAGTACTGTAGTTTGGTAGGATCAATAGAGGACAAGGATCTCCAAAGTCTTCTTCCGATAGCAGGGCATTGTGAGATAACTTGCGGGTGTGAAGGTGAGGAATGAATAAGGGTGGTAGATAGCTAGTTTAGCTTGCAGAAATGCATGACCACGACTAAGTATTGCTCTGTGAGTGATTTTAAGTGCCAATGGAGGGTGTGTAGCCTTACTGTTATGTGATCTCTTGCTCTGATTTGAAATAATAGTCTGGCTGCTTTATTTTTGACTCACTTCAGGTCATAGGCTACATAGTACATTCACTGCTATAGTCTAAGTATTCAGAACCAAGGTGATTTATCTCAGATCCTTAGAAGGAACACAAGCAAGGGGTGTTTGCCATAGAGTTTTGAGATGGAAAAATGATGTTGTATCTACAGAGTTGATCTTCAGTATCAGTGACAGCTATTAGTCCACCTGTACTGACAGATAACTTGCAGAGCTTCAATTGTATAACTGCCGTGGTGCAGTGCATAGATGTAATATGTGAGTCTGAAGATCAAATGAGGGCCGTGAACAGCGGGGATGGAGTTCTTGATGGGCCTCTTCTGCAAATCGGCAGACAAAAGTTCATAAATAGCGCAAGAAAGGGTAGGTGTGTGAGTAAGTGAAAAGATGGATGAATGGGTATGTGAATGAAAGGGTGGATGGTTGTGTGAGTGAAAGGGTGGATTGATGGATGGAAGTAAGGAAGGATGACTGAAAGAATGGATGGTTGAGTGAAAGGGAGGATGGGTGAATAGATGAAAGAGTGCATGGGTGGATAGTGAAAGGGTGGAAGGATGAAGAGAGGATGGATAGAGATAGTGAAAGGGTGGAAAGATGAAGAGAGAGGGATGGTAGATTCATAGATAAATGAGTGAAAGGATTGATGAGTGAAAGAATGGAATCAGGGTTAGGGAAGGTGGGGAATGGATTAGGTGAATAAGGTAAACAATGAATGGATGAGTAAAAGAGAGTGTGGATGGATGGGTGCATGAAAAGGTGAATGGAGGATAGTGGAAGGATGGATGAATGGATGATGAGAAACATGATAGATGAGTGAGTGAGTGAATAGATGGATGAGTTAAAGAATAGATGTAGGGGGTGAGTGAAAGGGAGGATGGATAGATAGAGTGAATATAGATGGAGCACATGGATAACCTCACGAGTGATTAGCTGCCCTCTACAAAGTCTGATTGGTTGAATAACTGATTTATTGAAACAGAGGATGATGGAGTGAAAGGGTGTGTGAATGGATAAGGCAAAGGGTGGATGGCTGACTGAAAGGATGGATGGATGAGTGAAAGGATGGATGGATGAGAGAAAGAATGGCTGGGTGAAAGAATGGAATGATGAGTGAAAGGTAGTCTGGATGGATGGATGAATGGGTGGATAGATGGATAGTAAAATAATGGATGGATGAGGAAAGGGAGGGTGAATAGATGGGCAGGTGAGTGAAAGTTTCAGTGGATGAGTGAGTGAAAGGATCGATGGATGAGTGAAAGTGTAAATGGATGGATGAGCGGATGGATGGGTGGAAGGAGTGCTGTATGAGTGAAAGGATGGATGGCTTAGTGGAAGGGTGGAAGGGTGAAGTAAAAGGATGGATGGATGGTTGAAGTAAAAGGATGGATGGATGGATGGATGGATGGATGGATGAGTTGATGGAGTGAAAGGGTGAATGGATGAATGAGTGAAGGGATGAATGGATGAATGACTGAAGGAATGGAAGGATGGATGGAGCCATGGTTGAGTGATAGATAGATAAATACATAGCTAGATAGATAGATAGATAGATAGATAGATAGATAGATAGATAGATAGATAGATAGATAGATAGATAGATAGATAGATAGATAGATAGATTTGGTGATGGAAGGATAGGTTTGGATGTAGACGGGCGGAGGGACAGGATGGTGAAAGACTAAATGATAGATAAAACAATAAATGGAATGCAGAATTTAGAGGTGAAACGTTGTATATCTGCAGGTGAATAGAAGGATGAAAGGATGAATGGATAATTGCTTGGATGGAAGATAGAAGAGAGCACTTCTGAGGAGGGGCATGATGACTTGCTTCACGTGCTTGTTGTCATAAGAACTTTGGTTCGAAGTGGATAGTTTTTTTAATTTTCTGGATACTCCCTTGGCTGTGAGTTGTATGAGATATTCAGTTAGAATTTGAACAACCATTGTTTAATCTTTTGTGTTTATTTTTTAATGTTTTATAGTTAATAGAAAATGTTAAGTGTTTTGTTCCGCATTGGTTTTTGAGAGTTATGTGACACGAGAGTGAATTCGAGCTAGAAAGATCTTTGTCGTGGTTTATGTGTGTGAGTGGTCGTGCTGAACAACTTTTCTGCTTTTCTCACTGGGATCTTTGTCTGTTGAGTTTCTATATATGCATTGTAATTCAGGCCGTTGTCTTGATGTTTGTTTATACCTCTATAATTTGTGAGTTTCTAGGGTATATGTTAGTGTGGTGTGTGACAGTGCCCTTGATGTTTGATGTAAGTAAACACTTTTCCAGCAGAGCCTTTTCGCTTTGTTCAAGCACTACTAGCCATCACGAGTAATGCGCATGCCCTAGATAGAAACATTTGTGCTTGAGCATTGCATGACGGATTGATGCTTTTCTAATGCAGCTGCTTCCATCTGTTCTGTATATTTGCATTTGGCTTGCACTCTGTTTGTTGCCACCCACATTCACTTTGCTCAGTGCTGCCCTAATTTCCCTTTTGTTGACAGATGTCATTGTGTTTTGTAGCAAAGTATGTAATTTTTGAATTTGGTATAATTAAAATTTGGCATTTCTGGAATTATGTCAAACCAAGCACTGCATATACTCAATCTGGAAAAAAAATAATATATCGCTCTACGTTAAAGCTTTTATTTTCATCAGTAAAATCTTTATGTGTGATGGTTCAGGTGAATGTCGCCATATTTCATCTTTCCCTGCTGCCTTTATGTTTTTGTGACATTGGAATCACTGTTTGTTTTCTTGATTTTTTCAATTGCACTTTGGTGTTTCTTTAACTATTTTTTTTTTAATTCTTATCGTACTACTTGAAATCTTTTTCTCAGCCTATTTTTCTTTTCTTTGTTCAGAACTAAGTGCAGTAAAAGGTCTGCTACTGAAACATCACAAAATTGACCGACCCGCAGAGAATTTCATGACTGTAGTCTAAATCTGGATTCCAAAAATACATGAAAGAATAGCTGCAAAGGAAGAATCTCTCACTCTGCAGAAAGAGATTTTTTTTTATTTTTAGGTAGAGCCTATCCGGCAGTGCTCATGGGCTGCTCACTCTGCGATGCATGTTGTAATAGAGTATGCAGTGGAGGCCCTGCCCACTCTCCACCCATATTCTTAATTGGATGGTGTTATTGTCCTTCGTAAAAGCTGAATTCCGATTCATTATGAGGCTTGTTAGTCCCACCTGGGTACCGCCTTGTCTCCATTAGTTACCTCCCATAACAACTGGCCCTTTTACTTGGCTTGTTACACAGGCTCTGTTATTTAGTGGGTGAGCACTAGTTTCTTTAATGGACTTTCACTAATGTGGCCACACGGCTTTATATAATTAATTTGCAGTGGGGTCCGCATCAGTTTAGTGAAGCACAGGCAAACAAGCATTTGCAATGCAACAGGTCTCTCATTTACGTGAGTTTGAGCTATTGGCATTGTAAATGGCAATGCCTATTATTTCTGTTTCTGTTTTTGAAACATAATTAAAACACATTGTCATTTACAATACCAATAACTTAAACTCGCGTAAATGCGAGACCTATTTCATTGCAAATGCTTGTTTTTCATCGGTCATCTGTATAATTAGACTCATATTCAGGATTTTAACGAGTCATACAGTTTTTTACCCACTCTATTTCTCACAGCAAATTTGCTGTACTTTATTGTGCACACTAAGGGGTTAAATAACTGACACAGTTTATAAAAGGCAGTGTTTTTTGTTTGAAATAAGCTTGATTGTAACTTGCTATCCCAATTGTTATAAAATATTCTACTACTCTAGAGTATTGGCAATTACTGTGTACAACCTTACATTATCAATAGAACTAGATATCAGTCCCATGCTCTTACATTTCCTGAGTTCCACTCCTCTGTTTCGTCTATGTTACTCCCCTCCCCCACTCTATTACCTGTTTTGCAACAGTGGTGACAGGAAACTTTGTTTGCTTTTGAATTACTTCAAGGGGTGGGGTTCTCAATTTTGATTTCTCTATTAATTTTTTTACTTTGTTCATAATTTTTGTGCTTGATTTTACGACCTCTGGATTGCAAGTAGTATCGGTCAGTAGTTCACCTGTAAACCTGCTTTAAACTTCTCTAAGGATTGTGGCTCTTTCTCTGTCAGTTCTGTCCACGCCTCAGATTAATACTTTGTTACCATTTCCTTTTTTTCCAGTAAACATCCCATAAGAGTATAAGTTATCCCTTATTTTAAGCCGCAGTTCGGTATGTGGGACTCTTGATTAGCAAGGGTATTTATTCATGTCCTAAACCTGTCAGCAATAGTATGTAGAACTCAGGAGCAGCCGTGCAGGTAAGAGGGGTGGACCGGGTGGGGGGAGGGGGATTCGACAGATGATGAGGAGGGAAAATCAAATAATGAATTAATTTTCACTCATCGTCATCTGTTGAATCTCCCTTCAACCCGGCCCCCTCACTCCACTACTCTTACCTGCACGGGCCGTTCCTGGTAGAACTTAATGTTTGGGATTATCCAAATATACACTTCACCGAATGGGAGAGTAGAGGAGATATTGGTCTGTGGATACAGCCTCCCAACTCAATCATATCACACTGGAGTGTCATAAATCTATGCACTGTACGAATGGTGTAAGATATTCAAGACTACACCTCTTAGGTATTCACCTATTGGGCAACACGTCTCTCACCTACTCTGTTGATGGCATGCTTCAGCATAGGGTGTTATCCCAGTATACTAAATGCCAGGATTGGTGTGACCTCCGTGGAGAGAGTACTTTAATAAACCTTGGTTTTAGTGAGGTGGTCTAAAGATGTTTAATAAATACCTCAAGGTTATTCTGATATCACTTTACTTTGGGGGCCCCTAGTATCCTAGTATGGTTGGGTAAATATAATCATGTGGCCTCCACCTTCTATTTTTAACCAAACCCCGTCAAAAATGAAGGGATACCAAGATAGCCTATTGGTATTTTTGAAATCATCCTTATATCCCTCTGCATTAAGCATTATGAGAGTATTCTTTTAACTATTCTTTCAACTGAGGTTGCGCCAATACTGGTATTTAATATACGGGATGAGACTTGATTATGGAGTTTGCCCCCAGCAGAGTGGATGAGGGTCCTGTTAAACAATATGTGGGTCACCAATTATAGTGCATAGTTTTGGGATACCGTATTGTTACAGGTTAAAGATTGTCCTCCAGACCCAGACATTTATTTCTGCTAAAATGAGGGTCATTCTCATTGCCGTATGCTAGTCAGGGATGATGCAAGGACTTGTGATGCTTGAGGTAGTATGATATTTTACAGTCCACCTCCCTAAACATTATGTCAAAATAAAATTCTTGTTGGGTTGCCTGATGCAAACCTTTGTGTATAACACTAAGCAATGGTCTCCTATCACTCTGCCTAAGAACAAGCCGTCATCGACACATTTTGTTACGGCAGTCCCTAAAGAGTAATCGAAGTCAAGGCAGAGTTTTCCAGATACAAATCGACACTCCTGTGTTAAAACAAAGTAATTCTTAAATCTTATAGTGAAAGGAAAGGAGCCTTTCGCTTATGCTGTTGTTGCTTGTAGTAGAAAGAGCTTCCTGTCTTCTAGTGTTATTAGTTGATTATTGAGTATCTCCTACTTCTGCAATATGTAGATAAAATATACTTTGTACCAAGGTAAGGCCTATGCTTGCTATCTTTGATATACATGCTTAATTAAAGGCTTACATATTTTTGTTTTATTTACCTGCATGAACTTCATAACATGTTGCTAGTCAGTTTGCTAACAAGATCTCCACCTTTTTGTTTGTTTGTTGCAAAGCTTGAACCAAGTTGTTACTAATTCTCATATTTTATCTCTCTGCCATTCACATGAAGAGTTGTGTTAATCTTACTCTTTGCAGTACTTTCTGACTTTCTTGACTCATTTTCATGACAAACAGGCTCTACCGATGTTCATGACAAACAGGCTCTACTGATGTATTTTTGTATCCCACTTTTCTTATGTCTTTATATAATACCGGATGTTATTTAAGGCACCCTAATACGTTTTCAATGAATACAAGGATAGGACTTTAATTAGATGATTATGTTCACATTAATAATGCCCATCCCACAGGTTTCGATTGGGAGGGATCAGGCTCAGTGGAGATGCAGGTTCTCTGGTCCTTGTATTTTTTTTTAAAAAGGTGCTGACTTGAGGGCCTCACTCGGAAGCTGAGGTTTCCATTCAGTTGACATTAAGTGATGTTGCTATTTCTCATCCTTAACATAAGGTGCTATTCTACTGCAGCTTATTGCATTTCAGTCAGTGCAAGACCAATTAAAGCAGTATTATACTCAATTCACCAAAATCACCAACGTTTTTAGAATGTTTCTTTATAGGTCTTTTAAAGACTTCTCACTGAACCACAGCCATGCAAAAAGCACTGTATCTATTTCAACAAGAAACAGGCGCATCTTTGACACATGATCAGGAAAAAAAGTTATCAGTGCAGTTTGAAGTCAGCTACAGTGTCTTCATTTGAGTTTAATGTAGAACCATAGCTCAGAAACCTTTTGTGTGAGTAGTTCTTTCTTACTCCAGACTCATTTGGCTTTTTCTCATGAATTTCCAGTAGTAAAACATGGTTACTCATGGACCCAATTTACAAATCTTTTTTCCAATTGGTAAGCATGCCTTTCTTCTGGAAATTTAAGGAGCAATCACATCATTGGCCCTCATTTTGGGTGGCCTCTGATTCACTTTGGTACTACTCTCAGTAGTATTGCACCCTTTGTAACTAGTCTCTGAAGAATCAGTAAAATCGAGTTGCAGTATTACTAGGGACTACAAGTTAGTAGGTCCTTGTGGAATAGGGCATAACATGTGGAAATGAGTTCCACTGCACGAGCGTCTGCGTGTGAACCCTAGCTCTGGCCCTTTTCTAAGGACAACGTTTTTAGGGTCCTTGGAAGATTTGTCACTGGAAACAATGAGATATTACAGCATGAAGTTATACCACACAAGTCAGAGTACTGTATTACGAGACTCCTCGTACGATTTTTAAAATCTAATTGAATGCCTTCAATTATCTTTAATGATATATATAGTGAAGGCTCATTTAAAGTTGAGGCATTAAGAGTTTAATTTGAAATTATTGGTATTTACTTTATTATCTTGTTCCCTATATGATGTAATTCATAATTAAAATACTAATACAATTATATAATATGACATGTTGTTATAGTAGTGTTTTTTGTATGGTTATACCAGTCAACTATTTACTGGCTAGTTTACAGTATTTTAATTCAAAGCCCTGGTTTGATTTATTATCCTTTACGGGGACTACACAATTCCTGATTGGTGTCGGAAATCATAGCTTTGAGATTTGCCTTATCCGTAGGCGGCGGGGAATGACTGCATGGTGAAGCTAGCGGCAATTCAAATTTACATATGTAATTACATTATTTAGCATATTTACGTACTGTAGCATCTTCCTCTTCTTCAGGACAAGCCACTTTCTGTACATATTATAAAATATAATACATTACTTCAAAGTGGCATCAGCTTCCCCATCTACTTGATGCATGGGTTGTCAATATGTCATGTGAAATGATTATTGTAAACTTGGCACAGTATAATAGACTCTTTTATATGCAGAAAACATGTTAGAAATAGCATCCTTGATCTTTTTCCAATTTTTCGGAGTATATTCTATTTACTGTTTTGCATTTTTTGTGAGCTAAATGGATTACTGTGATAACGCTGCTTTGTTGCAATGCCATGCCAACAGCTGGAAAACATGGCTTACCCAATGCCGTTCCTTTAATGAAATGTAATTGGTACTGGCATTTATACTTCAGTGATGTGGATAATTGATTGCTACTGAAGGCCCAGGCTTGGGTAGGAAATCAATTGAAGATTGCACTGGACAGGGCTTAGAGAGCAAGCCTGTCTTTCCTTTAGCAGTTACTCGAAGAGAACACTTGGAAACCATAAATGAGGCAAATGCTGATCCATCGGCCGTCGGGGATTTTAATTTGGCCCATTTAGCAAGCTAGAAGCTCTTAATATCTGCTGCTGTAAGCAATGTACGCGGCAAGGAAGCCGTGATGGCCAATGATTTAATTCCTGGGAAAATAATTGGCAACAGCTTTGCGTTTTTGCTGGGCACTGCTTCCAGCCAGCAAATGCATCGTGAATAAAATATAGGGCTCCTTGGATGTACCACATCGGTAATATGTATCCTACTGGGAACAGGACTACAGCAAGGAAGCATGGGTAGACTAATGTACTTTATTTACAGATTACCCAGAATCGTGACTCAAATTGGAAAGTCAATGACATTAGTGAACTGATAGCTCTTAAAATGAAGGTATGTGTTCTGAAATGCACAGAAATAAGGTGAACGTTGTTTCTATGCACAATTCGAATTTACTTTGTGGAATTCCACGAAAAGATAGTCAAACACAAATGAAAAAATAAAAGCAAACATAGGCATGGTTCATACTGATCCGGCTCTGTCCTCCCAACCTCACAATATAGGTCAAGACCGCTTGCAACTGGTTATTGTAAGTGTGCGGGTCTGATCATAGACAAACGAGATGCAGCCATATACATCTAAAGAGCCGGTCTAGGCACAACATATTGTGTTGGATGAGCCGCGTGGTGATCTGGTTCATCATAGTTGCATGCCACAGTATTCACTGTGAATATGTAGGCATCCCTGATGGACATGCCACTCAGACATTTTTGGTGAATGTGCTTATTCTGCATTGGAATGGTCCGTGGGTCTAGCCTCTCTCGCTTTACAGTTCCACCATTAGTACCAGATATTGAGAGGATACCCTCTGGATTTCACCTATTGCCAGAGACAGTGCTCACAACTTCACAACTTGTGCCGCCCTTTCATGGTTTAAGAGGACATGGTGGTTGTATAGTTCATACACAGCATAAGAACAGCAATCTTCTTCTTCTTCCTCGTATGCTGCAACACTGGGCAAGCCATATTGATTTCTCTTCCCATGGTCATACTCACCCAGTAAAGGGAAGAATTTGTTTCTTCCTGTCTAGTTAATGCACAATTACTTCGGCTCAGTGGGTTTTGCAGATTTTTCAGAGAGCTTATGCCCTACCTTTCACATCCTTCCCATTCACATCATGCCTGGTTTCGTCCAGACTTCATTGGATTACACCACTAGCCTTAGGCAGGAAGTCATTCACTTTTGCTTTAGAGCCCATAGAGAGGTGAGAGATGTTACTTCCGCTATTTTTCTGTCACCAAAAAAGATAGATTGCTCAGTACGACTTTAGATCTTCACCCTCTAAATGTCTTCCTGTGGTATTTGGACAAAATATCGAGTTGTGAATGTCGGGATGCAGAATTATCATGAAAAAAATAGGTTGATACATAAATAACGCGACGCAGAAATATAATTGTCAAGAGTATCAATTTTTTTTGGGTAGATACTATCATTGTCAAGAATATTGTTGTTGTTAATATCATTTTAATTAATATAGTTGTAAAAATATTGTTTTTTTAATTATCTAAATGTCTAAGTTCATATATTTATTTTATTTGTTGTAGTTTATATAATTGTTAATATTAGTCATAAATATAATTTGAAATGTAGGCTACATATCATTTTTAATTTAATTGCTAATAGTAAGTTATAGTGTTGTAGTGGGTTGCTAGTTTTGTAGGGGTATAGGGTGGGAAGTTATTTAAGTAATAATGAATTATCAACTAATTATTTATTCATTATTGATTATTTGATTGAATAATACTTATGTAAATTGTGTAATAATTATATTTTTTTAGTTATATATTAGGTGTGGGCTGTTGGGTTTTTAAGGGTGTAGGGTGGGGTGCTAATTAACGAATAGTAAAATAACAATTAATTATTAATTTATTATTCGTTATTTAATTATTAATTAATTAAAATATGTAATAACTTTTATATTAGTTATATTTAAGGTGTGGGCTGTTGGGTTTGTGTGTCTATACATGGTGGGATGTTAATCAAGTAATAATTAATTATCAGTTATTGATTTATTATCAATTATTTATTCAGTAATGAATCTTGTATATTATGTAATAGTGATTCATTTTTGTTATATTTTAGTTGCAGGGCTGAGGTGTGTAGGTGTATAGGGTGGGACATTGAGTAATAATTATTTAACAAATAATTATTACATGATAATTGATTAGTTAAATGATAAACAATTATGTAAATAATGCAATACTTATTTATTCTTGTTACATTTTTTAAGCGTGGGCGTCTAAGTTTGTGGGGGTATAGCGTTGGAAGTTAGTTATGTAATAAATACATAATTTCTTTAGATTGGTAATTAATTATTTCATTGTTTATTAATCCTGTAAATTGTTAAATTATTAATTTTTTTTTATACATATACATTTTTTGTTATTTAATAATGTTCATATTTAGAGTTTTATGTTTCTTCTAAATTAATAGGGTTATTCAAATATGTAATGTGTTTGAAGTGAAGTACTTTCCCTACTGTTGCACAGACTGGAGTAGGAATGGTAAATTTAACCCCTCCGAAGTTCCATGCTTTCCGTACTCCTGCACAGACTGGAGTGGGAATAGTAAATCTTATCCCTACAAAGTCCAGCTCTTTCCCTACTGTTTCACAGACTTGAGCGGGAATAGTAAATCTTCCACCTCCGAAGTCCATTTCTTTCTCTACTGATGCACAGTCTGGAGTGGGAATAGTAAACATAATTCCTCCAAACTACAATGCTTTCCCTACTGTTGAACAGACTGGAGTAGGAATAGTAATTTAACCCCTTTGAAGTCCAACGATTTCCCTGCTGCTGCACAGACTGGAGTGTGAATAGTACATTTATTTAAATTACATTATACTGCTATCATATATTAAAATATTAAAGAGTTACTATTTCCATATATATATATATATATATATATATATATATATATATATATATATATATATATATATATATATATATATATATATATATATATATATATTCACTGAAAAAACCATAGGTTATACACCATATATAGTTAGGAATTAGCATTTAAAAAACCTTATTTTACTCACACAAAACCATTGAAATTCCATATATAGTTAGTTGCACTAACTATATATCGCGCACCCGCAATCCACTGCTGATCATGTCACATATTACATCATTCATGACATGGTCAGTGACATCACTGATGACATCACTGATGACATCTCAAATGACATCACTGATGAGATCACTGATGACATCTCATTTGACATCAATGACCACATCACTGATGATATCATTCATGTGACAATACAATGCATCTCCTCACGTTTTAATATAACCTCTGTTTCACCCAGTGTTAAATACAGAGTATAATTTTTGAAACCATTGACACACCAATACTAGTTACTACATACGTACTCACTGATTCCTACGTCTACACACACATTCACTCATTCACCCATACAATCATTCATACATACAATCACTCATCTTTACAACACTATCATATGCACTCATACACCTATACAGACACTTACACTCTGCCACTCATCCATGGAGTTACTCACACACCTAGTCAGTCCTGTAAAGAATCAATCACACTTCCATTTTCTTGTCTATACAGTTAAACATAGAGCACCTTACATTTTCAAACATATACTAACACATACTTACTTTCTTATACAATCATTGATACAAGTACACATTGATCTGCACAGAGTCACACACCTCCCAGCCAGCCACACACACACTCAGTCTCCTATACAAATACTTGGACAATCAATCAATAACCCATATAGTTAATCATATAGCTACTGATCAACACATGCAGCAGTTTACAGAACAACAGACATAATGATGCACAAATTAAGACAGTTTAGTCACTAACCCATGCACTCAGTGAGACACATTTAATCACTCACTCATACATTCAGTCATGCACCTACTAAATCCTTCGTCCAGACACTTATACATCTACTCATTCTTCAATATGTAAAACATATTTAAACTTTACAGAAACACACAGTCACTGGATGATGTCATCAGTGATCTCATCAGTGATGTCATTTGAGATGTCATCAGTGATGTCATCAGTGATGTCACTGACCATGTCATGAATGATGTAATATGTGACATGATCAGCAGTGGATTGCGGGTGCGCGATATATAGTTAGTGCAACTAACTATATATGGAATTTCAATGGTTTTGTGTGAGTAAAATAAGGTTTTTTAAATGCTAATTCCTAACTATATATGGTGTATAACCTATGGTTTTTTCAGTGAATTTTCAAGGTTTTGTAAATGCTAATTCCTAACTATATATGGTCTATAACCTATGGTTTTTTCAGTGAATTTCAATGGTTTTTTAATAGCAAATATCATAAGCTGTCGAATGTCAAGTACGTGGTAAGTAAAAACATTTTCATGTTTATGCACACTGATCTGCTTTGAATGCTGCCCCCCACCTGTGGTAAATAAATAAATAATACCCTATTTTTGACTAGACTTATAGCATAACAGATAGCTCAATAAAATAAGAGTCAAGATTCGAGGTAGTAGGAGTTTCTGCAGGTTTATTACAGCATAAGGACAGGATCAGGACAACCTGCATGGGAATAGGACAATAAGGCCCGGCAGCTGCCGGGGCTGGGTCTGGGATGAGCGCGCTAACATTCAATAACAAAACATTGACTTATATACATAGCGCAAACACATAGCATTACATTGCAGTAGGCGTAGCAGTGGGTGGAGCAGAAGGCGTGACGCGTAGCAGTCGCGAGAGATAACAGTAAAAGTAGGTGTAACTGGGCGTATACATAGACATGTGGTGCAAACGTAACAGAATATGTCATGAATGGGCGGAAACTTTGGAGGGGGCTACCTAAGGAGCCGGGACCTCTAACCTAATGGTGCGCGAAAACTGGCAATGACGTGTTACTAGGAGAAGCTGGGGGCTATGAACTCTGTGCTAGGAGCAGAAACTAGAGTCTGAAGGGTCGGAGCGACATGTACCTAAACCCTATCTGGTATCTGATGTTTAGGGAACATGTTGATATAAACTAGAAGTCATGAGGGGAAAAGCTAACTTGATTCTAAGACTGGACCATGCATTATTCTACATGTAGTGCGTGATGAAGAATATTAAATGACCATTAAATACAGTATTTCTCTAACGTGGAGACGAGAAGGCTAGACAATGACGGAAACTATTGATGCAGTTCAGTAGCTTAGGAATGCAGAAGGAGGACTGAACTGATAACTGGAATCATAACATACTTTTGGCAGACTCAGAGGCAGAGCCAAGCTGCACCGGGCACTGCGAGGCAGGAAGTAAGTGAAGGGTCGAGGATACAGGTGGGGGCTGTATCGCTCCTTAGCGAGGCTTTCAGGAGACAGGAGCTGAATCTGTGGTCTGGGCCCTTTTGAGGCCTAGAAACGGGGATTTTATAATGGAATAACGTGCACACTAAGAAACGTGGCAACATTACTTTACATAGGCCTGATATTCGTAGTATCACGAAGACTGGAAAATAGCATACTAGAGGTGGACACAACTGGGATTGCGTCATTAATCAGGCATGGGGAATAACATATGCATATTGGTCATGCACACATAACATATGATGGATGAAGCGTAGGGACACAGAACATGGCAAAATTTACTTTTCCACATTCCCTCCTTGTCACTACGTTTCCATCAGGAAACATCAATTTTCATGATACCATCTATCATTTCATACAGTACCATTTGCTCGTCTCGAATTGTCTTGGAACGGGATTTAGAACGGGGCTTGGGACTAGGAATACAAGAGGTAGCACACATGCTGCAAATCGCAGGGCCACATTGTATACAGAGGCAGCAGCTAAATATAATCGCTACTGCAATACCTAAAAAGGACAGGACTTTCCATCCCCATGCGGAAATTATATTCCAGAACCAACCGGACCATGTCCAGGTGCCTGGATCTTGGTGTAACAGATGGGCAATTTTATGGAGTCTGGTTATAGCTGAATAAACAGACGGCGCGTTATTTGGAATGAAAATGCAGCAACTAGATCCGATGACTCTACAGGCCCCGCCCCTATCGGCCAGTATGACGTCAAGGACGAGACGATTTTGCAAAACGACAAATCTCATAGCAGATTGTTCTTCGGTTAGGTTACCTAGAGCAGAGGCAGTCTCATTAACTACAGCTTCAAGGGTTCTTGTTAACCTACGGATCAGTTTACTATTCTGGACAGGTCCTACAAAGAAGAAGAAACCTTTATTGAAATCTGTATACTGTTCTAGAGTAGTTTCAGTATAATCGACAATTGGGGACTCCCTTCTATGTCTAATGTGTACTAGATGTGTGTTTCTGTGATAATCAGATGGGGCTAGAAAAACAGGTGGCAGTAGGAAGGCAATGTAACAGGTTCCCTCCCAATCGAGGGGCAGACGAACATATGCAGTTTGACCACAAACAAAATAAGAATGACGTGAAGCTTTGAAAATAGATTTCCCACTGTCACTATACTTGATAACAGTAGTACATTCACTATGACCTATGTGTATAGAACCATAACTTCGGACACATAATTCGCCTTTGACAGGTAGTACTGAAATAGCAGGTAAGTCTGGAGTAGTATCAGACTGAACATTCAGGACCATGAAATTCGACGAATAATTACCTAAATTATATACTTCGTTTTCTAGATCTAAACCTGTTCTGTGGGGGAGACCTTGCTTGTCTGGAAAACATGTACTGTTAAGAAAAGACATATCTGTTGAGGATGACGTTAACGTGGACCATGCTCCACACGAACCATTGTGTGAGAATGGATAAGGAAAAAGTGGCAGAACTCCCTTCGGTGTCTGGAAAGGGGGGAGTCGACCACACACCCAACAATTAGTGGCATTGCTGGTCTGGTGTGAATAATGTAACATACGGATAAAGGTGTTGTTGCGCATAGCGAGGCGGTAAGAATATTCGTGAGGAGGCAGATCACTAAACGTGTGTTCTACTGTAGCATTAGCAGACATATTTACATGAGGAACTGGTAAATACAGGAAAAATGCGTAGCTGGTGCAGGAAATCATTATGCTGAGAAATAATATGAAACTCAGAAAAACGATACATTGAAGTGAACTTCGACTGACTCTCTCACTATGGGGGTCTATTTTATACATGTCAGAAACAATTTAACCGTTTCACCTAGGGGAGGACTTATACAATCAAACTGACTGACTTATTTTACTAGACCTTAATTTAAGCTTATACTCCTGCTGCGGAGTTTTCTCTAACAAGGGAGGGGTTGTAATAATGTCTTGTGCGGGACAGTCCTTAAGAGCAATATTTTGGCAGTCTTTTGAATCCTGGAAATCCTTGGAAATGTTCTTGGAGGCTGATTTCAATGGATTGAAAAGTTTTACATGAGAAAGGTGGACCCACCCCTTCCTGCCTTCCAACTTGACGGCAGTTCGGGTGGTCAAGAGGACCTGACGTGGCTCCTTCCAACGTGGTTCCAGCGGACTTGATCTGTCAAAATTTCTGATCATCACAAGGGAGCCTGGAACGATCTCGTGCGGTGCCACCTCGGTATTGTCTGGAAATGCGGCAGCAACCTGTGAACGACATGAGTTGAGGGCAGACATCAAGGAAGCTAGGTAATCTGTCAGCATATTACATGAAACATCGGTAATACTTCGGGGTCTAGGAGTACCCCACATGTTAGGGGGGCGGCCGAATACGACCTCATACGGGGACAGACCTGATCTGGAATGTGCGACCATACGCATATAAAATAAAGCGACTGGCAGAGCTATTAACCAGTCCACACCTTTGTCCTTACAGACTTTTGCAATGCGGATTTTCAGAGTCTGATTATGCCTTTCGACTAGTCCAGCTGCTTCTGGATGGCGTACACAATGAAACTTCCACTGGTACCCTAACAACAGGGAAACGTGTTTCATGAGTTCAGATGAGAATGGCTGGCCGTTATCAGAATATACGACTCTAGGGAGTCCGTATCTAGGGAAAAATTCACGAACCAACTGCTTGGCAGTGGTCGCGGCTGTGTAATCTGGGACTGGATATGCTTCTGTCCACCTGGACAAAGCGCATACAACTACAAGGACATACTTGAAACCTCGACATCGCTCCATCTGAATATAATCCATCTGGAGGACCTCAAAAGGGTGGTCAGGGGGCTGGAAACCACCTTGTTCCACCGGGACACTTTTACCTGGATTAAACTGACAACATATCATACAGGTACGGACTTTCTGCTTGGCTGCAGCTCGTAAATGCTTGTTGAACCAAATGTTCTGGATACTGTCTAACATAGCTTTTTCTCCTAAATGTGCTGGACTATGTGCGGTATTGATAATGACTTGAACCATAGAATCGGGGAGAAACCATGTGGCTCTACCCTTCATTAACCATCCTTGATCTGTCTGGACCCCTCCTTGTTCGGACCATTTCTTGATTTCATCGGGAGTAGCATGTAACTGTATATCTATGACATCTTGTGTAGGGTCCTTGACTGTCATGCATGTAATCGGATCTGGAGTATGTGTCATATTAACTGGAATGTCTGGAGTCTGTGCTGTAAGCTTGGCTGTGCGGTCCGCTAGATCATTACCTTGGGAAATAATGTCAGTGACTTTCGTATGTGCCTTGCATTTCATGATAGCAATAGATGTCGGTAAATGTATGGCATCTAACAGGGCTTGAATAAGGAGACCATGCTGAATCTTGGTTCCATGAGAAGTCATGAAACCTCTCTCCTGCCAGAGCACTCCGAAGTCGTGTACAACTCCGAATGCGTAACGTGAATCTGTGTAAACATTAACTTTCAGGTTCTTGGCATGTATACAGGCTTGTGTCAGAGCGACTAGCTCTGCTGCTTGAGCGGACAGGGTATCAATACGGTGTGTTTCAATAACTTCAGTGTCAGTAGTCACTGCATACGCGGCGACTAGTTCTCCTGTACTAGTTCTCATACATGAACCATCCACATAAAGTGTCAGGTCGGGATCTGGTAACGGAATGTCTGTCAGGTCTTGTCTTGGCTTTGTCGTAATGTTAACTACTTCCACACAATCATGTGTGTCTGGATTTGAATTAACTGATGGTAACAGTGTAGCAGGATTCAGAACGTTGCAGCGTCTAATTTCTATGTGTGGCTGGAACAGTGTCAATTCATAACCTGTTAAACGTGCAATTGTCAAGTGCTAAGTTTGTGTTCGGTTTAAAAGAACTTCTACTGAATGTGGGACTTGTACTGTCAGGGAATGTCCTAAAACTATGGAATCACTTTGTCTGATAGCTAGTGCTGTGGCTGCAACTGACTTGAGGCACGCAGGCAACGCCTGGGCGACTGGATCTAATGTGCTCGAAAAATAAGCACAGGGCTTGTGTTGTCCTGCTTGATCTTGTGTGAGAACAGATAATGCTGTACCTTCGCGTTCAGTAACGAAAAGTGTAAAAGGCTTACTATAGTTCGGTGTAGCTAGAACTGGAGCTTGACATAGGGCTTTCTTTAACTCGTTAAAACTAAGTGTATGGTCAGATGTCCAAGGGAGGACAGTCGATACGGCTGCCTCCTGTGTCGTTAACTGTATCAGTGGCTTGGCTAGAAATGCATACTGGGGAATCCATTGTCTACAATAAGAAGTAAGGCCGATAAAAGCACGTACCTCCTTCTGGGTTCTGGGCTGGGGAAGACTCGCTATTAACTGGATACGGTCGGGTGTCAACTGCCTACCCCTCTTGGACAGCAAGTGTCCTAAGTATACCACTTGCTGGACACAGAATTGAAGCTTCGAAGGTGACACCTTGTGCCCCATCTCAGCTAGAAAATACAGAACTGTAAGGGATGCTCGCTCGCAAGCACGTTCAGAACGGGCTGTGATCAGTAGATCATCGACATACTGGAGCAGGGCAGTGTCAGTTGGCATGTGAATATTGTCTAGTTGTCTCTTGAGTGCCTGACTGTAAATACTAGGACTTTCTGTGAAACCTTGAGGAGCGCGTGTAAACATATAGCTCCTTCCATTTAAACAAAATCCGAAAAGAAACTGGCTGTCTGGATGAATTGGAACACTGAAAAATGCATTCTTGAGGTCTATGACAGTGAAAAACATGGCTTCGGAATCAATGGCTGTTAACAGGGAAGAAATATCTGGGACAACTGGGTACTGAGGAATAATACATTTATTAAGCTCTCGTAAATCAATCACTAATCGATATACTGGGGGTGCATTTGGATCAGTACGTTTCATGACTGGAATGATCGGAGAATTACATACATTGGAGTCAGTTTCTACAACTACTCCTTGAGCCATGAGCTCGTCAATAATTTTGGATAAGGCTGCTACAGCCTCAGGTGGCAATCTGTACTGTCTGATTCGTGGTAACACTACACCTGGTTTGAGAGTCACACGATGGGGTGTGATTTGCATGTAACCTACATCAGTTGGACCTTGCGCCCATAAATGCTGTGGAACATTAGACAATCTTGAATCAAAATCTCGTAACACATAGTGACCCTTAAAGTCACGTAGGAACAGACGTATTCCCTCTGGGGAACAGCAAATAACTGCACCTAACTCTTTCAGTGTCTTAATACCTAATAGATTTTCTGGACATGACTTAGTAAGTAACAGATCAGTAGTACGGGACAATGGACCTACTTCTAGAGTAACTGGCTTAGATATTTCATTAACTATTGGCTTTCCTGAAAATCCAAGGGAAACATTTCTTGAGCCTGAGAGCGGAGCCCCTGGAACTTCGGCATGACTAATTGTGGTCCTACTTGCCCCTGTATCGATCAAAAACTTTCTGTCTTTCCCTAATACTTGACTGTGAACATAGGGACCTTCTTGATCTACAGGTATCTCGATGAGAGGCAAGCCTACCTCCCTCTCTAGGCTGTTTCATGAATATGACTGGTACTCTGGATACTCAGACTGTGCATACTGGTACATCTGTGACGTAACATGCTGTGTTGCAGCAATAGGCTGCGGTGCGGAAACTGTCTGTTGTGCATTCTGTAGCTGAGGAATCTGTGAAACTTGTTCTTGTCTCGGCGGACGTGGTCTTTCTTTAGTCTTACCAGTAGCTATGTTGTGTTTCAGAACTGCACACTCGTTTATAAAATGACCTGGCTGTTTACAATAATTGCAGTTCCCTTTAACGGGGGCTGCAGGATGACTGGCTTGATTCGGACCCCTCTTCTGACTGTCTTGAGGAATAGATTGTGCAACTAGCACTTTCATTTTCGTGTCTTTCATACGTTTTCTTTCGTGTTCTTGCTCTTCCCTGATTCTATTCTGGTGATACTGGAGCATCTGGAGCATCTGGGACGGAGTATTTGCTTGCCAGGTGCTTTCGACTTTCAAAACTCGGTTTTTAATTTGTGGACTTGAATTCTCGACTAATTTAGTAACGAAGAGATAAGGGTATGACTCACTACTTGTCTTGAGACCACTGTTGATACTGAAACATTTTTCAAATCTAGAATAAAAATCACTAATATCCTCATCTTGTTTCTGTTTACAGGCTGAGATTGCATCCCAGTCTTCTTTCCTAGTTGTCAATAATCTGGGTAAAACTTGAATCAATAATTCTGGTAATTCTTTACATTTATCTCCAAGACCAGTACCTGGTACTCGTGCCTTGTCTTCAGCTTCTAGAGCTGCCCAATCGATCTTTTTCTCTCCCACCTCCCATTCTTTTTCCTTTAACTTTTCATACACCCCTGCGGGTAACAGGACCTTTAACATTTTAATGATATCTGGGTAAGTGTATTCTCCCATACGGAGCATGTCTTTTAATTCTCTATGGAACCCTGCTGGATCTTTGTCATGACAGGGAATTAATTTCTTCATTTCAAGAAGTTCCATCTTTGATATTGGAGTGTATACAAACACTCGTTGCATTACGCCACCCGCCCCTTGGACTGGGTGGACTTCTCGTAACGGATTCTGTCTGTCTATGTAGAATGGCTTATTTTCTGGGGGTGAGACATGAACAAAATGCGGGTTCAGAAACGTTCTATATTTGTGGCGCTGTTCTAGAATGACACTAACTAAATCGGTACCTAGACCTCTCCATCTATACTGGAGTAACTCGTTCAGGATATCGTGCAACGGGCCTGGATCAGAATGTTGACCCTCATACAGAGTAATGAGGTGCTGGATCATATACATACCCACCAGTCGTTGCTCGGCTGGGGGCAGTTTCAGAAACATTTGTGCCACTATTTCGTCTGGAAAAGTGGTAGAATCAGTAATCCATCGGACTGCTGATCGGGCTAGTTCTTGTTCATGCATGGTACTTAATTCACTGTAACCGACTCGTGATTTCAGAATGTGATCGGTAGCTTGAAATACTTGTTCTAGAGAACCTTGTTCTGGTGCTGGATGAAAAATAGACTTGGGTTCTAGGCGTAAATGGCGATCTGGAAATCTGGATTTTCCTACATACGCTATTCTGGCGGGATTCTCGTTCTCTTCCTCTTCAGGATCAGAGATACTTTCTTTCTCGCTTACTTGTGCTGCTTTACGTTGTTCGTGTAACCTTATTATTTCTTTACGAATTTTCTTGTACATACTCTCCATGGCACTGACGGTCTTGTGCTTACCCTCGGCTATATTATCACTCCACCTTGTCAGGATTCTCATTTCGGCGGGATCTTTAGACGGGTAATCTTGTTCTCTTATTAAACAATTGATCAGGAACTTTAATATCATGAGCTGAATCTCGGCTTTCCTTTGAGACATAATCTCGCCAATACTTTCTGGATCATCCCCTGTACGGATGAAACGATATATTCTGTCTAGATCTTCTTTCATATTCGGCAAGGTGACTAGATACTCGGTCACTCTCCTTACACGTAAGGAATATAAAACCATAGTATATTCGCCTGGGACTGGATCATAGACACATTCGTTAAGGGCTTGTCTGATTTCTGTAACAGACTTATTACTTTTAGGAGTACGCTGTGATGCTTGAGCATGTAATTCGAGTGCTGATAAACGCTTGTGTGGCGGCGGGGTTTGAGGAGTAGCTCCTCCTGCGGCCCCTAGACTGGAGTCGTCTACTGAGGCTCTACGTCCTGGCAGAGTGGGAAATGGAACTATAGGCTGGACCGGGGGTACCGTAACAGGTACTCCGGTGTCTGGAGGAACATGAATTACCTGGTTTACAGGGACTGGCGGAGCGCGAACAGGATTGGCATATTCGGGGTCTGTGTCGTCCAAATAGGACGAAATAAAAATATCAGCTGCGGTCGGTTTGTGACGTAGCTTGGTCGGAACTAATGGCGGCGGGAAATTACTGGATGCCTCTGGGGTCGCTTTTGGCAGGCCTTCGGCAAGGAGAGGATACATACCCTTAATGAGGGCATGCCTCTGTCTGTCTGACTGTTCGGCTTTGACTTGTTCACCTATCTCGATTAACTCCCTTTCTTGGGCTCGTTCTTGGGATTCTCTACTTAACTCTGACTTTCTGACTTCCTTTTCCGTTCTGTTATGAGCTTCCTTGCGCCATAACTCGATGGCATCTTTCTGTGACTGTCTGGCTTTCTTTTTCCATAATGCTTCTTCTACTCGCATGATACATTCGGCATCCCATGTACCCGATACGGGCCATCTATACTTTTCTTCTAACTGTTTGGTATACTCTACCCATAAATCTAGATACAATATGGCGCTTATGCCATGTTTCTGATACATAAAATGACCTGGACTGTCCCTAGGCGGGACAGGAACTGCTTCCTCTAACAGACCCTTTCTAGTTTTTAACTGACGTAACTTGGAAAAGAGCGGCATTCTAAACTTAAATCGGAACACAATACAATACACGAAAAACAATAACAATTGGGAAAACAATTCAGGCATACCACGACATTGGAAATACATTAAACAATATCATAACATAGCAGTTCGAACAGAATACTACCTGAAAATACTGAAAACAGAAACAGAACAGAATTCTCGAGAACGGAACAGACTAGAGTTACTGGATGCACTGCTGTAACAGTACGGAACATACCGGTCCCATAAAGGAACGCATCAAGACCCGTATCCACCTAGGTGAACACTTCGTTTGTGAGTCTGGGCACCACCAACCCACGGACCAGGAGTCAATTTAGATTGGTCCTGTCTAGATACTACCCCAGCAATGGTACTCACCGGGCAGTACGGAACGGAAGGCCTCGAACGGGACTGGACTACGACGGACTTCGGACTTCGGACTTTAGTTACGGGTGGGCCTCCGGATACCTCGGACCTTGGACTCTCGGCTTGGGCTCTGGTCGGGACTCGCCGCGTTCCTCCACCGTCTCGTTCGGATGCTGGACCGCCTCCTCCGTCTCCTCCGTGGGCCTGAGGGATACTTGGAGCAGAAATATCTGCCAGTGCACGGTATGGTTCCGTCACGACTGCAGAGGGTCAGGGGGTCGGCGTGGCTTCACCGACGCGTGGGGAAAGGGCAAGTCCCTATTCGGGCGCCATTATGTGGTAAATAAATAAATAATACCCTATTTTTGACTAGACTTATAGCATAACAGATAGCTCAATAAAATAAGAGTCAAGATTCGAGGTAGTAGGAGTTTCTGCAGGTTTATTACAGCATAAGGACAGGATCAGGACAACCTGCATGGGAATAGGACAATAAGGCCCGGCAGCTGCCGGGGCTGGGTCTGGGATGAGCGCGCTAACATTCAATAACAAAACATTGACTTATATACATAGCGCAAACACATAGCATTACATTGCAGTAGGCGTAGCAGTGGGTGGAGCAGAAGGCGTGACGCGTAGCAGTCGCGAGAGATAACAGTAAAAGTAGGTGTAACTGGGCGTATACATAGACATGTGGTGCAAACGTAACAGAATATGTCATGAATGGGCGGAAACTTTGGAGGGGGCTACCTAAGGAGCCGGGACCTCTAACCTAATGGTGCGCGAAAACTGGCAATGACGTGTTACTAGGAGAAGCTGGGGGCTATGAACTCTGTGCTAGGAGCAGAAACTAGAGTCTGAAGGGTCGGAGCGACATGTACCTAAACCCTATCTGGTATCTGATGTTTAGGGAACATGTTGATATAAACTAGAAGTCATGAGGGGAAAAGCTAACTTGATTCTAAGACTGGACCATGCATTATTCTACATGTAGTGCGTGATGAAGAATATTAAATGACCATTAAATACAGTATTTCTCTAACGTGGAGACGAGAAGGCTAGACAATGACGGAAACTATTGATGCAGTTCAGTAGCTTAGGAATGCAGAAGGAGGACTGAACTGATAACTGGAATCATAACATACTTTTGGCAGACTCAGAGGCAGAGCCAAGCTGCACCGGGCACTGCGAGGCAGGAAGTAAGTGAAGGGTCGAGGATACAGGTGGGGGCTGTATCGCTCCTTAGCGAGGCTTTCAGGAGACAGGAGCTGAATCTGTGGTCTGGGCCCTTTTGAGGCCTAGAAACGGGGATTTTATAATGGAATAACGTGCACACTAAGAAACGTGGCAACATTACTTTACATAGGCCTGATATTCGTAGTATTCACGAAGACTGGAAAATAGCATACTAGAGGTGGACACAACTGGGATTGCGTCATTAATCAGGCATGGGGAATAACATATGCATATTGGTCATGCACACATAACATATGATGGATGAAGCGTAGGGACACAGAACATGGCAAAATTTACTTTTCCACACACCCCTCATTTCTATTAGGAGTACTCTCTCTTTGCAGATAGTGAAGGGTAGTTAACGCAGCCCTTTGCCCCCTTTGTAATCCGCCGTGCCTGCTTCTCTCTCCATTTGATTGATTGTTCTCTTTGGTTCATTCTCTATTTACAAACAAGCACAGAGTCGCAATACTCTGTTTAGTCTTTGCAGATAGCGAAAAATCGTGTAAAAAAACAAAAGGAATCGAGCAAAATCAGTAGGCCACTAATGGGATCTCTTTTTGACCTCGCTAAAATAGAAACATTAGGAACAACCTGTTGAAAATAGCAATGCGTATGTACATAAGCGGCGTTCATTTGTGTTCACAGTACCCCTTGTTGATTGTTTCAATCGAGCATTGAATTGTTCGAAGTTAATTCTCTTAAGGATCTTCTCTACCTGCAAACGAGGAAGAATAGGAATATTCTCTCTCCCTTTGCAGATAGTGAAGGGTAGGTAACGCAAGCCTTTAACACGTCGTACCTATTTCATTCCTCATTGATTGATTGATTGTCCGAACATTGACTGTTTGGGAATTAGTTCTTTTTGGAGGTATTCCCTGTTTGCAAATAAACGTAGGAAAATCTTTGCAAGTAGTGAAAGGGTACGTAATGCGGACCTTTCTCCCCCGTTGTAATCTGTCATGCCTATCTACTCCCCACTGATTGATGCACCTTTTTCACCCGGACCATTTACTAGAGATACGTCATCTGGCCCGACCAGAGAGCACCCCTAGTGAAAAGGACATATGCAATAATAACGAAGTGATCACTGTATCCTGTTAACAGAAACTTTACCATGAAACAACCTGGAAAGAAAAAAATAGGAAAACGAAAATCAGTAGGCCACTGATGAACATGAACTTTTATTAAACAACGAACAAAGAAACGATAACATAACGTAATGATAAAACCTATTAATGTCCTAGAAACAAGAAAACGTTAAAATATGCCAGTGGTGAGAGACCAGAAAAACAGTAAGAGAAACCAAATCACCCCTCGCTGTCCCACCGCCTGCCACGCCAAAAAAATCGATAGACTAGGGAAAATGCAAGTCAGTAGAACATCCGCCCCCACTCTGGAAACTTCCAAGGTGGGGCAGGGTTCCGGCTACGCCCAGCCGGGAGCAGCCCATATAAGGCAGGTCCTGCTGCCACGCCTCGGCCAGGAGATCCTAACGTAGGGTGTAGCCGGAGGAGAGGCCGAGGCCAGCGGGACCCGGCCAGGGGATTGCCTTTACAACGCTGAACAGTTGCAGGGGGGGGGAATGTCTCCTCGACCCTCCCCTCTCTCTCCCAGTCCGGCCGCGGTGGCCCTTGAGAGTTGCAGGTAGTCCCGCCACATGCTCTTCCGGTCCGGCCACCAACGGTCGGGGGGCCGAGGCCGACGGGATCCGGCTGCAGCCGATAAACCAAGAAACCCGTTCATGGGGCCAGAGCCAGGGGCGTCCGGCCGACATCCACCGGAAGCCCGGCCCGAAGACGGACGGGACACTTCTTTCTTTTATAATGGCTGCGACAACACTGGGGGGGGGATGTCTTGCACATGCCTCCGACCCCCCCCCCCCTCGTCCTCATCGCCTGGTCCGGCCATAACAAATCTCAAGCGAGACGCCGTGGGGTGCACTGGGAGGGAGAGACGTGCGAACAGGCCTCTCCCGCCTCCCCAGGTAGAGGCTTCCCAGCTGCACCCTCAGCGCTCCAGGCGCCCGGAAAAGGGTTCTTCCACTGTGGCCATGCTGCAACGTCTCGCCCGGCAGGGTGGAGCCCGTCCGCTCATGTGACCCCGCGATCGCCGGTAGCTGCCGAACTCTCAAAATGGCGGTCGACCTGGCAAGAGCGGGCCCAGCATAAAGAAATGGCCCGGTCACTGGTTGACTCCACCACCGTAGTCCTCCACGACCTTGAAGATTCTAGAGGAGCCGCGGGAGTCTCCGACCCCCGATGGGGAATGACTGCCATGATCGCCCGTGGAGCGACGAAACTGTATCCGCGGGACGTCGGCGCTCCCATGCTGGCGCCAGCCTCACTTTGAATTACTAGAATCCTGCAGACCTCACTTCCGGTGAAAGCACAGTGTGACCCGGTAGGAAAAATTATTGCACCCCCTCCCCTTTTTGACTGATAGTTCAAACCACCGATCCTTTCCTTTGCCCTTTTAACGGAACTTTGGACTGCCTCCCCCTCTTTTACATTTTCTAGAGAAAACAAAACATTAACCACTACATTAGCATAGCAGTTGACACCAGAACTGTTTTCAAATTGAAAACCAACAACATCTTCAACAGAATCCTTTTTGTTTCTGCTGTGACCCTGCTACAGCACAGGCATTGTCCCCAGCAGTAATTCTGCAATGCCGGTAAGAATAGCTGTGGTGCCTACTGGACTCACTCACCCCCGCGGCGCCCCACGCCGTTTTTTGCTGGGCGGCAACTTACTAGACATCACTTTCGTGCCATCTAGATTTCAGCGCGTTCTACTGCCTTGGAACTATTCGCACAACAGACCGCTACTGACAAGAATATTTCATTATTGGTGCTGTCAATTTCAATAAATCTATTGGATAATTCAAAAGAAATTGCCACGGTCTCTTCGTTGTTTAAATGTTTTTACTGTTTTTGTTTTCTTGTATATATTTATATGTTATTAAAGTTTTATATTCCTACTACTTTGTTGGAGTGCTATATATTTTTAATGTGACACATAATTGTAAAAACTTTGATGTACAAAGAGTCATTCCTGGAATCTTCCGCTTCAGGCTCGGTCCCCTCCCCAATCACAATACAGGATGGTTTTCAGATAGTAGGAACACGTGTGGTGTGACGGATCTCATCGGGTGTGGGCCTTGATCTACTATAACTCCTTTGAAGAGAGGTGATTCTTTACAGCTGGGGCCATAAACTACATCTGCAGGGCTAGCTGATAGCCTGGACAATCGGACACAGAGAAAGAGGAGTGTCAGAGGGTGCGGTAGTGAATAGGGCGAAAGGGAGGTGTCGGGCGGGCACAGAGTGTGATTCTCAGGGAAGAGCAGCGCAGATGGGGGGAGGTTTATTGCCCATGCATAAGACAGAGAGCGGTGGTGACCAGTGCCTAGGGAAGATGCTTGCGTGGGTGAGGAGCCATGCTACGAATCGACAGCGTGCAGAGAGTGGGTCTGGTCAAGACATCTAAAATGGCTGCCGTGCACGACAAAAGTGTGGCATTTCAAAAAAGGCAAGATGGCGCAGACAATGTTTTTCAACACTTCCTCATTTCCTTCGAATCGAACGTTAACAGACGTTGGGGCATATTACCAAAGTTAAGCGATATTTATCGCTAACGATGCTTACCAACCAATTTTTTACCACTAAGCATCGTCAGAAATTATCGAAGATAAACCTTGCTATTATCAAGGTTTATCGCAAATGCGATAATAAACGGCCGCAATGCATGAATATCGCTAAAAACTCAGCGATATTCATGCATTACCGAGCTAATGCTCTTAGCCATGTTATCCACCTCCCATTGGATAACATGGCTAAGAACTGCTCAGGGCAGGTGTTACTTTTTGGAGATATTCGCGCTTAGCGCGAATATCTCCAAAAGTTGGTAATAGGAGATAGATATCTTGCATGTTGTAATGCAAGTTATTGTGGTATATGTAACTCATACCATAATCTCTCAGGAAAGCAGAAACTGATCCTTTTGGGACCGCCTAAAAAGGCCTAGGGGGTGAGGAGTACTCTACTTTGCCCCCTTTTCACGTTCCGAACTATTTTATTTTACTCTCTTCTGTAATTACACAAAATAGCAGCGATAAGATGCATCGGAGACACACAGTGAGAGAAAGGAGGCCGGAGATGAAGAAGAGATGTCAAATACACATTGGAGATAATATAGTGGCAGAAGGGAAGTAAATATGAGTAAACTTACCATGTAACATAAAAATGTTGCACTCTATACTATAAGTCTCATTTTATACTACAATCACTTCGCTACAACCTCATAAATTAAAAATAAAAATGAATAATGTCTCAAACAATTTTTGATTTCTAAATATAAATTTATTCTTCAGAATTTTCTAAATTTGAAAGAACTAGTAACATGTCCTCATCAGCAATGTCCTCATTAAAAGTCTCCAATGATGATTCTTGTAACTCTATGGTCTCCAAACACTCGATAAATTCGCCATCAAGAGATTGATCAAAAAAATCATTCAAGTCATCTCCTCCTTGTGACAATATTTCATTATTGGTGCTGTCAATTTCAATCAATGTAGTGGAATCATTCAAGTCATCTCCTCGTGACAATATTTCATTATTGGTGCTCTCAATTTCAATCAATGTAGTGGAATCATTCAAGTCATCTCCTCCTTGTGACAATATTTCATTATTGGTGCTGTCCATTTCAATCAATTTAATGGAATCATACAAGTCATCTCCTCCTTGTGACAATATTTCATTATTGGTGCTCTCAATTTCAATCAATGTAGTGGAATCATTCAAGTCATCTCCTTGTGACAATATTTCATTCTTGGTGCTGTCCATTTCAATCAATCTAATGGAATCATACAAGTCATGTCCTTGTGACAATATTTCATTATTGGTGCTCTCAATTTCAATCAATGTAGTGGACAATTCAAAAGAAATTGCCACGGTCTCTTCATTGTGAGCCATTTTATTTTGAAATTGCTTGCTGTAAATTGCAGAAAAAAATAATCACTTTCATTTATCGTTTTTAGTAATACATAATATAAAACTAACTTTATCAAGTATTTAGTATAACAGAAGGACTGCAAATAAATAACAGAAAACATTTTTCAAATTATCTTCAAGTGTACAACATAGTTCCCCTTACAAATTAACAACTCACCTTTTTAAAAGTAGCAGAAGTGTTAGTACTGTGTAAATCAAACACCAGAAATTCACCACCAAAAATTCCTCACAAATGTACCTCAGACAGTAGTATCACAAAATGGCTGTGGTTTCCTCTCATTTGACATATATACATAACCAATTAACTTTCATCACACACAAATACAAAACCAAAGTAACATTTTAATTGGTTCTAAATTTCAACACTTTCAAATGTGTTTTCCCCATGCAATTTTCCATAGGACATTTACATACGTCTACAGCCTGAATGGCTGAACGGAATTACACCAAACTTGACAAAATGGTACATCAAACCTAAGAGGTCAGGAAGGATCTACTATGCCCCCTTATGGTCATTTCCCCCTTCGCTTTGGCCTCCTCTTGTCTCTCAATCCTACCGAGAGACAAGATGGCGGCCGCTACGGACTGTTTGGAATGTTGACAGACGCCGGAGAACCAATCAGCTTCGCAAAGCTCCGTAACGCGAAAAGTACGCGAAGCGGAGCGCTGTTACAGATATATATCTTTTTTTGAACGTTAATTTCTCAAAATCCACTGGAGCACATATATTGAGACCTAGCAAAGGCACATCGGGCTACCAGTCCCTAATATTTTGCCAAGTTTCGTGCAAATCCATTCAGCCGTTCGATTATTATTATTTTGGGGTTTTTTTGCCCCGCGGAGCCCTTTTAAAACCTCCACATCAAACGTAGGGGGTCAGCGAGGATCTACTATTCCCCCTTATGGTCATTTGCCCCTTCGCTTTGGCCTCCTCTTGTCTCTCGATCCTACCGAGAGACAAGATGGCGGCCGCTACGGACTGTTTGGAATGTTGACAGACGCCGGAGAACCAATCAGCTTCGCTTCACAAAGCTCCGTTGCGCGAAAAGTACGCGTCCTGGAGCACTGCCCGGTCCGCTGTTACAGATATATATCTTTTTTTAAACGTTAATTTCTCAAAATCCACTGTAGCACATATATTGAGACCTACAAAAGGCACATCGGGCTACCAGTCCCTACAATTTTGCCAAGTTTCGTGCAAATCCATTCACCCGTTCGGGCTAAAAGTGAGGCCAACCGCCCTATGGAAAACTCAATGTTAAAAACACGTTTTGGGACCCCCCTTTTTTCTCAGCCCCCCCTTGACGAACCCCCCCCAAATTTTCAAGGGCTGCTCAGAAACAAAATGTTCCATTTTCCTGAAAATTTCAGCCAATTCCGTCCACAAACGCCAAAGTTATTAGACATAGAATTTTCAAAAAACCCATAGAGAAAAAATCCTAACTATATATACCTACTGGCGACCGCCAGTAGATAATATGTATATATATATATCACGCTCCAAAAGTTCACCGCAAGGCAATCTGCACACTCTTGTAGACGGGTGCGGCTAGTATGGCGGTGACTCATACTTAAAATGGGTATATATATACTGTGAAACGATATTTTTTTTGCCAATATTTTTGTACTTACCATTATAAGCATAGGGAAATTATATTTTTGTAATCAATATTTTTGGCAGGCTATTTTTGTATCACAATATTCCTTTCTTTGATATACTTGCAGAAGAACAAATTCACGATCCTAACTTTGGCCCATGTCAATCTCACCCTGCACCCAGGGGAACTGGATGGTTTTCTTGGATGCACAGTATGTTTTCTTTTATGTTCCCATCCTGCAGTCCCACATGCACTACCTTCAGTTTGTGGTGGGGTTGGAGCATTTCCAATTTCCTGATCTACCCTTCAGCCTCACTGCTGCACCTTGGGTGTTTACAAAGGTGGTGCTGGTGGTTCTAGCCCACCTTTACAGTACCGGTATACATGTAATTTCATAGCATGATGACTGACTGCTGAAGGTGGACCCGCCGTATTCACTGGTAGACCACTTCTAGATTATGGTAACCCTTCTGTCATTCCTAGAGTTGTTTTTATCAGTTAACCTAACTGCCACCTGCTGCCTCTGCAGAGTAATCCCTTCATAAGGGCCATCCATGACACAGTGTCCCCAATGAAGTCAGAGAGAGACTTTCAGGGTTTGAGGCTTAACCTCGGGTTCCATTAAAGGTAGTTCTGAGACCTCTCAAAGTCTAGACATTAATGCACCATACTTGTCCCTTGTGTCCTCTGGGACATGGGATCCTTGCATTGGAACTTGTGCCTCCAATGGACTCAAACTGGGTCTCTTTCAGACAGCTTCTGCATTTCAAAGGAGACAGTCCAGAACCTCTAGTGTTAGCAAGTGAACACCTATGTGCTGTACGTCACAGCATTCACCCTAACACCCAGAGTTTATAGTGGTGATTCATGATCGTCTTTGGGTTGGGGCGGCTATCTGGGAGAAGTGGAGATAGGAGGCTTTTGTCTCCAGCAAGGCAGAAGCTCAATGTCAACCTCCTAAAGCCCTGCTCCATTCAGTTGGCCAATCCAGTTCTTGGAGGAATACCAGTGAGCTACAGTTGCTGACATTGCAACCCCTGTACACCAACCTTTTTCCTAACAAATAGGTACTGAAGACTTGCGCTTAACTTCTACCGAAGGTCAAAATTCCATTACCGTCCTCTTTTTTTCCACAGCATTCCACAAAGGAGGAGGAGAGGCTTCACAAACTGAACGCAAAAAGAGATGTCAGTTTAAAGTGCATAAAGGAGTACCCAGTCGAAAACCAATGTTTTGTGGACTCTGCCAATGCTAAGAATGAGAAGGGCAGTGCAGAAACAAACCCTGTGCATGTGAATCATCATGGTGAAAACATAGCCCACCCCTGAGGGCCCATAGGGTCATTCCAACAGAACCAATGCTGCCACAATGGTGTTGGATAGGGGTGTTCTAATACTGGATATCTCCCAGGCTGGTACACGCCATCTGTGCATACATTCACCAAGCATTACTGCCTCAATAGACAAGTCCGCAGAGATGGCCATTTCAGACTGTCAGTTCTGAACAACTTCTTGGTGTCGGTCTATTCCTCAGACCTTCAACTTTTTGGTAGGTAGTGCATTTGTATTTATTCAGAAAGGGAGGAATCTGGTGTTAGAAGTATCCATCAGCTAGATGCTCTGCCTAGCCACAGATTCCATTTCTGTGGAATGGACTCCTGTCATTGTAGATACCCTTCTAAAGTTGCAGAAGAGTTCAAGATAAAGTTAGATCAACATGCAGGAGTGGTGCTTTTATGTAGCTTTTCGCTATCACTTCCAGAGGTGGAATGAGGTCACTGTGGAGTCCGATGGCATCATTTGCTGGTGTGCATGAGTAATTGCTATAAAGAAATCCAGTCTGGTGCATGGAGATATTCAAAAGGTGAGGAATCTGTTGTTTAATAAAGTATCCACGAGAAAGAGTGTGACTAAAGGTAAATAACTTGTTTTATAGTGTCAAAGCACAAATCAGTCTACATTTTAATCTCATAAAGCACACCAATGGCTGGGACCAGGAGCGGTGTAGTCCCAATATAAACTTTGGTGCTCCCTGATTGGAACCTTCACTCCTTTTTCTTAGGGGAATCAATATAACAAGGCTGAAACATTCTCATAATAATGACGGAGAAGGATTGTCATTTCAAAGTTTTATATAAAAAAATGTATATGGACAATACAATAAAGATGCCAAAGGCAGGGTTATCAGTACAGCATATAGATCATAGTACAAAGAACTGCAATACTTAGTGAAATCCAGCAAAGAGTTGCCTTATAAGGTGAGGGAAAGGGGTTCTGTCTAGTTACAGAAATTCATGCTCTTTTATAGGGTCGTAGACATAGACTTTCATACATTCTACATTCTTTGTGAATACATGGTTCTCAAGGTTTGCACCAATAGGAAACACGCTAGAAGAATATGTTTACTGTAGAGTACATCCAAGGATTCTCTCATGGTAGTAGTACATTGAGATTTAACCAGTCTCACAGTCTTGGTGGTACAGTTAAGCTGAAACATTGTTAAGTATGAGCTTGAGACAGTGGACACCGTCCTCAATTCGGTACATTGAGAAACTTCTTTAAGAACACATGCTGCTTGCTCAAGTATGAACACTAGACTCAGTTGAGACAAAATGGAGAACAGTGTAAGCACAACCTAATGTTAGCATAAGCTTGAGTTCATGATGCTCTTTATTGATGGAAAATCAACGCTTACAATGCTTATTGGGCAATTTGCATTAAGATAATCTGAAGATATAGCATAAAATAAGTACGCAAGGACAACTGAAGAACCTTTATCATACCAGCTCTGGCACTGTAATACATTTTTTTTAAAGTGGATGTACACGTGTGATTAGGGTAACAATGCCATCCCTCACAGTACAAGAAGTCAATGGCTGAATTGATTGGACACATTGGCCCATGATGTATGTTGTCATGGGCAAAAGCAAAATAAGAATGACAGGTGGACAGGCCAATGATTGAAGATAGCTAACACAAAACCCTTGAGTGTATGTATATGTGTGTGTGTATGTATTATTATTTAGGAGGTTTTTTATTACATGATGCAGGCGAGACTCTAAAGCTGTCTCCAGGCAAGACCTAATGAAGATTTTTTTGTCTTGTGACATTTGGTCCTTTTGTCATATACTAATGAAAAGCCTGCTTTTGTCTCTCCTCACCTGTTTATGCAGAATCATATCCAGTAGGTCGTACCACTGTTTGTTTAACCACAGAGACAGAGAATATTAGTCTTAAGTCAGAATTTTGTAACTGCCTTGCTGTTATTTTCAGGACCCAGCCAAACGGATGCAGATTTCACGAGTCGCTTTCCAAAAAATAGTTTCGAATAGACAGGTCCCTCATATACAACATTAAAAGCGTCAATTTTCTTAAAGAATAGGGGACTCACTCTAAGTCCCCTGTATATCCCAAACCTGCAAGAAACAGGTGTTTATGTCTGAATTGGGATTTACATAATTTATCGCAAATGCAGGAAAAGTTTGATGAAGTGTGAATGGGAGACACTGCGCAGATAGATGGGGAATCTGCAGGACGGGGTCTGCAAACATATATTTCCCATCAATCCAAGCAAAAAAACTAGACATCTGATTGGATGCTGCTCCTGTTAGCTATCACACTGTTGTACTAGTATTTAGTTACTGGAGTGTTATCAGCAGTGCTTAAGTTGTAAAAATATAAATGCCCAGGCTCTATTCAGGAGGCCACTTCCACTTGCGCTTGCCAGTGCTGCCATATCCAGTGCCAACACAACTATTAACCATCACACTCCTAGAAGTGTGGCAATTCTGACTATTCCTGGCCTCCAAGGCTATAAGAATGGCTTTGGTATCAGGTATTAGTAATTTTTGATTTATACTGAATTTATAAACAACTGTTGTTATGCTCATCTCTAAATGAGATAAACACTGCCACCATGTGGCAGACTGTCGTAAGTGCTGGTGTTGACAATTAAGTGCCCATGCCGAGCACCAGAAACCACCGGCTTAAATTAAGCACTGGTTACTGCACCAAAACTGGGATACTCAGTTTGTGGGACCAAGGTGAGAATTAATTAGGTGCTTAGCAATCAAGGTCATACTTGGACAGAAAATTGCCAGGGACACCAAAATAAAAATGACCCCCATCAGTTAATCACACCTCTAAAAAAAGTGGCCCATGTTTCCAAACTGGGGCAGTTTTGAACTTGCAAAGACACGCTGTGTAAGTATTTTGCAAGGTCTGACAGACTGCAAAGATTTAAGCATGCTGCAGGCAATGTTTAACTTTAATGAAAGAGAAGTCCATATCTATAAGCGGCCCAGCAGATTATAAAACAGACCCACAAACAGCCAAAAAAAGTCTCACATACGGACCTATGAAATTAGTCCATTGGGCACTGCCCAATTGCCCTAGAGGCTAGTCCCACCATGGGAGCAATCTACTGTGAGTGATGGTTCTGTGATCTGTGGAAGGCATATCCTAGCAAGAACGGAGTAATGTCATAACCTTTCCTCACTTGGGGGAAAGTAAATTTGATTTTTGGGGAATAAAGGTTCTGACAATCAAAGAGAGCAGAACAGGCTTCCCTGACTTTGGATGCCAAGAAACAAAGTAGATTTGCTGCTCCATCAGATGCATTATTTTGCACTCGCCTGTGTCATCTAGTTCCTCCATCATTACCTTACCACCATTCCCATAACCCCATCATAATGTCATACTCAAACTTAGATGTTTCACTCATTACTTAGAAAGTCAGACTGAATCTGCAAAAAAAGACATCAATGTTGTGTATTAAAATGTTCTCTAAGCATCCTTCGTATTCATGTCCAAACATGCGTTTTACAGCTGCCCTTTAATAGAATCCAGCACAACTTTAAATAAAGGCTTGAGCTTCACAGAAATACTTGCTCTGTTTCGGGATTCATTACTGTGGGGTAAGTAAAGTGCCTTGAGAAATGTGGTACCTACCAACAGTAACATTGAGGTAAATGAATGGGAAAGGCAACCCCTCCCCCCTCCGCACTACCCATTGAGACAGAGATGAAAATAATAAATGTGGCTGTGGGATTCTGGGACGCCGTGAATATCTTAACTTAGGAGTCATACATATTGCACTGTCACAGTATTGCGAAATTGGAACATCAGCATGGCTCATTGATCAAGTAGATTGCACCGGGAGCAAAGGACTCTGTGCATCACTTCAAGTGGAAGAGGAATATCCGCCTTATACCTCACGTTTAGGGAAGATGAATGGACCAGCTCTAGTTGAATAGTCGCGGCAAGTGGCGAGGGAAAGACACGAGGGAGTTGGGTATTTCAATTGCCCGACAGAGGATTTGAGCTTGAAACTCTCTGAATTCAAGCCTTTTATCTGTACCAGGGAGACTCACCTGCAGCAGTGCTCCAGATTGCCTCCGCTAAACCTTTACCCTGTGGCAGGGGGAATTCAGCACTTATGCAGAGGTGCCACTCACTCGTATGCAAGAAGTGTCATAATGAAACTTGAGCCCCTACCCCCCCAGCAAAGTACATGGAGGGGGGGGCTAGGCTCTGGACCCATTGAAGCCTGCCTCCCATGCACAATGCACAGTGCCAAAGGGGACGCCCTGAATCTTGGGGGCCCCTCGCACCGTGTGGGTGTGGGCGCTATTGGTATGCCACTTTATGCAAGAGGTAGTCTTAAAAGGCCATCCTCACATACCTTTTTCATGGGGGTAGTTGTGTCTTACTCTTGTCTTAGAAGTGAGTTACACCTGAATATCTAGGCCTGATTGACAAAGCATATTCTAGGAGTCGTTTCTAGGAGTCAGACCTGCTGTCTCACGGCAACGCTGAGGAAGCATGCAATGCTCGTGGAAATTCATGAGGAAGTTGTACTTCAACCTGGAGTAACATACCTTCTACTGATAGGAATTGTTTTGTGAATCATGCCTGGAGATTTAGCTGTAGCTAGCTAGTGCCTAATCCTGGAGTGAGACCGACCTGTGCCCTTTATTTATAAATCTATTTGATATTTAAAGGGCCGTGCTTGCACATCAATGCCAGCATTGCTTCATGTACTACAATGTAGTTCGGAAAAATTCAGTTTTTACATGTGCATAATTAACAAATAACAAGATAGCTACTCCTAGCCGCAGATTTCAAGCGAGCAATTATTGAGCAAATCGATGATATCCATAGCTATGTGGGAATGAATAGAACAAGTTAAACTGCTGAATACGTACTACCAGAAAATAATCCAGTTTCGCATCATATTACAGAATAGCACTTAAGTCTATTCGCACTGCAAGCGTTTCATGCACATGATCACATAGAGCAGTGCCAGCTAGCTGGATATGATTGCAAACCCATGCTGCATCTGGGCACGTTAAATATAATATTTAAATTTGAATGCACAGATTTGTTCCCATCTGCAGTCAGTGACACTCAGTCGGCTGAGGTGCATGCAATAGGTCGATGTACTGCTCACCCCTTTGGTGACAGGTCCACCTCTACACATATTCCTCCTGCCATCACTCGCCTCCACATTCGACATCAGGGTCGCTGACCAATTAAGAGGTGGATGGTAGCCTAGGCATGCAACAGTGAGGAAGTGGTAGATGCTACTGGATTTGAGTAGATGGTACTACATGTTCTGCCCCCTCCCTTGAACTCAGTCTCTTTATAAGATCCCTCCTTCATTCCAAACCTGCATAACCTGGAGGTTATTCCTGTGAAGCTAGAGAGCTGGGTAAACTGGCAAATGTGCCACCTGGTTACAAAGCTCCAACAACATTTGCAAGTTCATTGCCACTGCAGTCCAGATCTGGCAGCGAGTTGTCCTTCTATAGAAGCAGTGAGACTCATGGGCTGCCATGCAAAAGCTGGAATTAAGGCCAAAAATAGAGTTTTTCTAGGATCTAGCTCAAAAGACATCATGATGGAGTTCTCCATATATGTAAAAGAAAAAGCCTAACACGAAGTCAAGAAGACAGGACCACCAGGCCTATTTCACTTTCAAGCATCTGTCTTTCAGTGTATTTCTCAAAGTGTAGTAATTTGTGTCTTGACAGTGCACTAACCGATAACAAATGTTCTACAGAGATATCATTTTCACTGTAAATCTATGCAGAATCCTGTGCTTGTACTTTATAGGAAACATTTTTAAGGCAGGCATACATAACCATATGTCTTTCAGGACTCGTTCCCTTCATTCCCTTATGTAATTCAGCAACTTGCATGCACAACTCTTGGGAAAGAAGGAGCGTGGCCTTCAAACTGAGAAATGAACAGCTGCATGGGGAAAATCAGGCATCTGGCTTGCACAGAATCCCATATTATTTTTCTTTTCCTAGATCTCAAAACATAAAAAATTAAATTGCAGTATTTAAAAATGCATGTTTCAGTATGTTGACTTTCGTTTGGCAGAAATCTTTTTTAAAGGATTTTGAGGTGATTAGCATGATGTTTTCTCCTATTGTAAATTCTGATCTACTTCACAACCGAAACTAATAACTAAGGGCCTGATTAGCAAAGGGTTTGTCGATGAATATATTTGTTTTAGTTATTGAAATTTAGCAGTGATGCCTGAGTAATTCATCTTTTAACAGAACGATCTGTGTCATGCAAGACATTAGGCTATTATCTTCTTGTTGTACCAAACCTTTTTTTAGAATACACATTACAGTTACATTGTTTATTAACTGTGATTGATTTTCTTGCTTACTTGCCTTTTCTTCTTTGATCCCTTATATTTAGAGATACAAATGTGAATCTGGGAACAGATTGGACTTTTTGATAAAATACCATGTGCATGCACCATTTGTGCTGCTATAAATACGGGAACGCACAAAACGCTGGGCACCCACCGTTTCCATCTCTCCCTTTGTAACAATTGACAGGAAATTACATGGAGGTTCAGGAACAATGTGTCCCTGTTTCTAGCTAACATGGAGATGTAGTTTCCATCATCATTCAAACTCGTCGTCTTATGCACATCTAACACATAGACTACAGAACGGTTGTTACATTAGTTCTTCCCTGAAGTCCACCTATTTGTTGAATCTCTTTTAGGATGATCCATGATACTAAACCAGTGTGTATTAATGGTTGTGACAATTAACATATATCTGTCAAGAGTGATGCAGGTATGTGTTTGGTTACAGTGGACTAGAGGACTCTGCACAGAGGCATGACGTGGCTCAAGTTAAGATGTGCATACACCGCTATCCTAGCTACAAAAAAAAGTAGAAATATGAGAAATGTTGAGAGCCAAATTGTCTGAAAACAAGGTGGTAAATTTCAGTTTTTCTTGAAAAAAATGTTGCCAAAACGTAGCCATATCCCCTCTGCTGGAACAGAGAGTTTCAAAGTGTCGCCCGTGCTTCATTTGAGCCGGTGGGTGTAGTTGGGGCCCACCAACATTTTCTATTTGCGGATGAGCACTTATATTTATTTATCTTTATAAGCACAAGGCCTCCAGTAAAGCAAACGGCTGTAGTTTCAAAGTTGCATGAACTATGTTTATATTTGTTTATTTCACATGCAGATGCTGAGGGAAAGCATGGGTAAATCCTAATGACTGTGTGATATATTTGTCATAGGGAGACAAGTGATTGTGATGAAGAGGAGGCTTGATTTTACATTTGTGTAATCCACTATGAAAGGATGGTGATTTGCACGTACTCTGTGATTAAAGCCTGCAGCATGACAACAAGCTTATTGAGCAGATTTCCATTTCTTTTTTCATGCTGCTCGATCAATTGAAAATGCAAAGTAAGGCATTTAAATCGCTGCTCAGACAAAATATAATCTCTCTCCAAAATGAGTTTGGTCCAAATGTGATTTTAGTGATTTTATATCTGCATTATAGACAACATTATAATGGTTTTACTGGTAACTACTGATGTGTAGTACTGAACACAAGTAGTTCATGTGCCATTCAAAAAGTAGTACTTTTTATTTGTTTTGAGATAGGAGAGCTGAGTTAGGCAGCAAAATGGAACATTCGTTGCTGTTCCTTTGAAAAATTAGGTAAGATATCTCACGTCACAGAATTTAAAGCAGTACTTTCCATCCTTCGACTTCCCAAGACTTTATAACCTTCTGGCAACCCTCAAGACTCCTGTGTGTCCACTCTAGAGCACAGAAAAAGGCTGAAGGCAGAGCTCTCAGATTCTTGTAGACGATCAGCATTTCAAGATCTGACACTATTACAATGAAAGAAAAGAGAAGTGAAACTAACACTTACATACAAGAGTTGAAATGTATAAAACTAACTCATGATAGTGCTTGACTATGGCCAGCACCGAGAGCACCTCTATGAATTGGAACAATCTTACAACTGCAGCCTTTTAACCCTAACAATTGTATAAAGTCTAGAGCTTATTATACTCAGAGCTACTTTGGAACTCCCACACATAAAACAGAAGTAGATTGGCATGCACGCCTGATAAGCAACAGGATACCCTCATGGGTGATTAGGAGCTATAAAAGCCTACATAACGTAACGTAACATAACGTAACATAACATAATGTAACATAACGTAACGCAACATAACATAGCATAACATAACATAGCCCAATCTTATCAAGGATTTGGAAGCCATTCACTTGATTTAATTAGTGACAGGCCATACGAATGCTGTGGGGCATCTGTTGGACCCCGTCTTTTCTAACGTACCCATACTCCGAGTATCCTCCCCACACCCAGTGGTATGGTCAGATCACTTAATGGTCCTAATGAATTTGAACATCCCAAGTGCTCAGGTTTTGCTATAGTCTAACCTGTTAGAGGTAGACAATGGCACAAACTTGACTCTAAGAATTTGGGTCATCATGTTCAGGCTAATACAGCTATAAGTGACCAAAACATTGAGTCACTGTATTGAAGACAAATGTTTGATTAACTTCTGCTTTGCATGTCTTTATTCCTGGGTGCTCAAGTAAGCTCAAAAAAGAGGCCTTCCTCATCTTTGTTCAATGAAAAATTGGTTGCAAAAAAAAGCATTGTGCAGTGCATGAGCACACATGGAGGATATCATACGACACTGTAGCTAAAAAACATAGATGAGATCCATCAAAGTCCAGCACAAAATGGTTAAAAAAAGCCAGTGCTGACTTTTATGCTGATAACATATAAAAAGTAGCAACACAAAGAAAGAAATGAATACCATAGTCCACAGTTTGACTAAACCGGCAGCTAATCCGCATTTGAATGATGCATCCAACAAGAGTTGTGGCAAGTAGCGGGCCATTTCATAAATAAGGTCAGTGATATTTACATCCATATTTATGCCCACACTAGTAGAACTGAGGTTGAGGGCCTCTTGTTTCATGCCGCAGGAGGGTGAGCTGAGGGAGACGGACTTGCTGGAAATATCTCTTTTATTGATGAGCAAAGTTAATTCGGGCTCTCCAGAAGGCCCTATTGAACTAGAACTTATATTTAAAATACAGGAGTTCATTACTCCTATATTTTTAAGGCTAGCATATCTCTCTTTGTCCACTGCTCTGGTGCCCACCACATGGTAACATGCCAAAGTTATTCCTCTTTTAGAACAACCTTGCTTGACCCAGTCCACCCTGAAAAACTATCGACTCATTTCTATTCTACCATTTTTGGCAAAGATAGTTGAGAAACATGTGAGTCGGACCCTCTTTAACATCTATGCTAGGCCGCTAGCAGAAGTGGTGACATCTTTTCGAATTTCTCTGTTGATGGGCTCTACGGAGGCTGCTGTCAATTTTCAGAATGATATTACCGCTGTTGCTGATTGGATACATTCTAATTGCCTGAAGTTGAATGCCAATAAAACTGATATTCTCTTGTTGGGTAAGCATTCTCAGGTTTGTGGAGACCATTGGTGGCCGATTGTGTTAGGGTCCGCCCCAAGCCCAAATCAGTAGAAAAATATCTGGGTGTCTTGTTCGATGATGCATTATTATTGGAGCCCCAGGTCAAGGCATTGTTATGAACTTGTTTTGACATTCTTAGAAGTCTTAAATCAATTACTGGCTTTTTCCATCCACAGATTTGATTGATGATTATACAGTCTTTAATCATTTCATGACTCGAATATTGCAATATTCTGTTTTTGGGCGCCACTTGGCATATAAAAAACTAGGCTGCAGATTGTTCAGAATGCAGCAGTGAGATTACTTTTACATCGGCCTAAATTCAGTGCTCTCCCGAAGCTGCTAGTTAAACTACTCTGGCTCCTGATAGAGAAACATACTTAGTTTAAAGCTTTGTCCTCAGCCCATCAGAATATGTACAGGCAGCGGGCACCCAGTTTGGCATCCTTGGTGCAGCCGTTGGCCCTCCGATCAGCTGACCTGAATTTGACGGTGGTACATCATACCAAAAGAATCAGGTTGAGAGTTCACGCTTTTCGGGCGAAGGCTCTAGTTTTATTGCAGGACCTACCTTTAAATCTTTGTTTTAGAATGCAGACCCGTCCGCTTGTAGTTTAGGTCCTTTCTGTTTTGGCGCTGTGATGAATCATCTTGGTGTGGAAGGAGATAGCTGGGAAACCCTGTTTTAGAGCAGCTATACACTTTATAAATCAGTATAACATAACGTAACATAACATAACAGAACATGACATGACATAACAAAGCCTAACCCCACTGTGATCAAAAAACCAGTGTGCATCTGTGGCACGCACTATAAATGTATACAAAATCTGTCTTAGAATAAACACCTTGACTGATCCTTTTCACCCTGGGATTCAGAAAATAGGCATTTTGTGTAGTATAGTTTGCAATATGATAGCTCACAATGCTTCTGGCAGATCACTTATCTACACCTTGTATGTAAATTATTTTTTGTAGACGTTGATGCCAGTGTTTAATTTGAGCTGGTGGTTTCCGTTGCTTGGCACCTGCACTTAATTGTTAACACCACACTTATGATAGTCTGCCGCATGATGGCCCTGATCATCTAGAGATTAGCAGACCAACGGTTGTTTATGAATACAATATACATGAACAATAAATATTAACTGCCTCCCCAGCCATTCATTAAGCTTTGGGGAACTGGCATACCCTGAACTGCCGCACTTGCAGATGAGAGCGGTGGTTAGTAGTTGTTTTGGCTGTGATGACAGGGGCAATGGGTGGTGCAAGCTGCAGTGGCCTCCTGGTCAGGACACTGGCACCTTTTTTTTTTACAAATTAAGCACTGAAGCTGGAATAAATGAGATCTCAGAAATGTTAGCTCATGAGAACCGTGGGACACATGCTACAGTGGGGTGTGAATATGTTGGAACCCGTGTTTTCTCACGTGGTTTGCACATGCTGCACCAGGCTTACACGCCTAAGGTCCTCAGGGTCCATCACACAAGCACCAGAGTCACGTTCTGAATATAATTAAGTTCATGTAAAAAAAGTGCGTTTATCACCTACCCTTCTTCCACATGTATTACTCTTTATGGGCACTGACACATTTTTTTAATTTTAATTATTAAATGACTGCTAGTTATGACACTCATTTATTATAAGAAAAACAATGACCATGCGTTCCTACAGTGTGGAAAATGCATTATTTGCGAATATATTGCTTTCGGGACTCTAATCATATTGCTTTGATGACTTCTGCTCCGAATCAGACTTGCACAAATTGCATACGGCTGAACGATGGAGATCATAGTGTTTCTGTGCTCAGAATTTATGTTTTTAAGTCCATTTCGAGGAATACCCTTTCTTTAGGTCTCAGTATTTGAAATTCACACATTGTCTCCCTTTAAGTACAAAACAAAACAGATACTACTTTGTAGTATAGGCTGCATTCACTCCCTGTCTCTGTTGATGCTGGTTGTATTCAGTCACTCAGGAGTAGAATGTAACCAGTACACCATGTCACTTCCAGGGTGAGTCATAGCAACAGACAAAATAATGTGGTAGATGCTGATAAGCTTTGAACTGAGTGTAACGGGCGCCCATCATTATGAACCGGAAGTTAAAGCCAAGACCCATTCAGTGATGCATCCACAGTTTCAGACATGGACATACATCAAATCCTGGCATATTAATTCGCCATTTGTATCATTAGTTATCATCTACACAGTGCAAAAGGTTAAAATGTTGTAAAAGAAGCCAACTCATTGGCTTTATTGTAGCCAATGTGTAACCCACCGTACCATTGTAGCAATGCCAATCTACCGGCAATATTTCACCAATTCAGAAATCATAGATGAATTATTTCTGTGTTTTTTCTCAAACAACGAAATATATAAATGCATTCTTAATAACTTTATTAGGTTGAGTGGTAGAGGAGAACAAGAAGAAACACAAGTGAAATGCATCACATGTTCTGGGATGTTAGTTGGATGCTCAATTAGTTTAAGATAAATTGTGTTTTGGTTAACTAGAAAAAAGAAATATGCTGAAGAGAATCATGTACCATGAACTTTATTCTGGGGTCAGAGTAATTTCTTCAAATTCTTTTGATTATTTTTAGAAAAACTAGAGGGCACCTCAACACTCTCCTTACACAGCTTACAATTCAAACAATATTGATTGCATATTTATAGGAAGTACTTTTGCACAAACCACCACCAAGTCTTTCAATAATAGCTAAAAAAAAAATGGGTATGTTGACACCAGTTCATTCAGTCTGTCCTACTGAGGGGGATATTCACAAGAATTTATCTTCGAATTATCCCCACTTTAACACATCAAAAGTGGTGATAGAATTAACACCCCATTCACAAGCATGTGCAAACTGCAGACATCGCCAGAATTCCCGCGATAACATCCCCAACCTAACAACTCGGCGGACACCACCAAAATGCTAATGAGATGCAGAGTAGGCGTTCCCATGCAGGAACACACAAAAAAAACAACAACACCCTTTTCCCAACAATCTGACAGATCCGTGAAGCAGATATTTAACACCTGCCTCAAGCAGGTGTAAAGCCGGATGACTAACTGCAGTAGGCAACGGAGCCCCGCACACAGCCACACCCGAAGAACGATCAATGCCATGGAGCTACTCATCATGCAGCTCGGAGCCCCAACAGGGCGACAATACCAACCAAAACCACTCCCTGGACCGCCACCACCCCCTGGACCCGGACGCGCCCCCCGGACCACCACAGAGGCAGCGCAGAGTAAGACAGCGGACCTACCGGAAACGCACCACTCTCACAGACCTAACGCCCAAGGAAGTCATTGCCCACTACAGGCTCAAAAGGACAACCATTCACCGCATCCTGACTCACATCGCCCACGGGCTGATGGTCCCAACACAGCGGAGAACCAACATCACACCTGTCCTGGATGCCATCGTCAGCTTCATACCCAGTACCTTCACTTCCCCAAAACTGCGCAGGTACAGCTGGAGACCAAGCAAGGCTTCTATGCCGTAACCGGATTCCCGGCCATGTTGGGGTCAATTGACTGCACACATGGCCCACTTGTGCCCCTTGCGGATACTGCACACCACTCCCGCTACAGAAATCACACGCATTCCATCAATGTGTAGGCAATAGTGGACCACCGGGGACTCTTCACCAATGTCGTCGCCAACTACCCAGGCAGTGTGCATGATTCCTTCATCTTCCAACAGTCCATCCTCAATCTGCACTTCCAGGATGGCACATATGGAACTGTACTGCTCGTTGGTAAGTACCAAGTCAACCCACCACACATCCCAATGCCTCCACAGCACAATGCACAACTGTGTGTATGCACACATGACCAAACCATATTCAACATGTCAAACTACATGTACACCTACCAACTCACGACCACAACACTCCATGGTCAGCCTGGCCTACCCCTAAACCCTATACAGACTGGTGGTGTAGTTGCCACCATCAGCTCATCCCTGCGGGCTGGCAAACACTCACCCTACACAGAGCCAGCACAGGCGTCACTGGATTGGTGGACCTGCCATCACATCCGCCAAACCAAGTATTGACTCTTTTCTCCCTGCACTGTCACAGGTGATCAAGGATATTCACTCTGCCCTTGGATGATGACACCCCTCCGAGATCCAAACACACCCGCCCAGAGGCAGTACAATGTGGCCCACAAATGTACCAGGGGCATCGTTGATTGCACATTTGGCGTGTAGAAGTCATGTTTCAGATGCCTGGATGGCACAGGTGGGAAGCTCCTGTACAGCCCGGACATCGTGTGCAAGCTGATCATTGCATGTTGTGTGTTGCACAATATCTGTGTTCGCACCAGGGCCCCATAGATCCCAGTTCCAGAGGTACCGGCCGATGATGGTGGTGATGGGGCAGGTGGCCCACATCCCACTTCAGCAGTGGCAGGAATGGCCTGTAGGAATACCATCATTGACACTTACTTCTCATGAGCACGCCACATTGTGACCGTCCATGGCAATCATGCGGCAGTAGAAAATGTCCAAATGCATCTGCATGTGTGAATAAACATTTTTGCAGGTCTCTGCTTGTACTTGTACATTTTAATGTTACGTTTCCCTGTGTTCAAGATGTGATTTGGCAGGTTGTGCACAGTTGCTGAACCAGTTGTGTCCTGTTTTCAAATGTGGTGGGGGTGCTGTTTGACCCGGGATGTTGTCACTGCCGGGGTGCGATCCTGATTGTGTGCGTATGCTGCACAGTGGGTGTGTCGCTCCTGCGGCTCTGCTCTGTCTGCCACTGGCCTCTTTCGTGCGGTATATGCCTGTTGGTTCTGTTCTTCCACGGTGCTTGGAAGTTGTGGTGTACATGTTGTCCTCTGCAGGTGACCAGGGTGCATTCGTCGTACTCCCTTGTTGATGATTTTTGTTCAGTGGCATTTTCGGTGTGCTGGTCTTGTACTATTTTCCCACATTGCGCATGAGTATTGCTGCCCTTGCGCTGGTTGTCACTGTTTTCTTATCGCGCTTGTGTCCATCGCAGGTTTTGTCACGTTGGGGAATGTGTTTTTATCTCCATTGCGGTGGTTGTTTCGCAGACATTGTCCGTGTTGTCGGCAAACTATTGTATGCTACCTCCGTGTTGTGAATTCCATGTTGTCACTGGGTTATTTTCCAGCGATGGTCAGCGATGCTGAACGTTGCGATATGCTACTCTTAAGGTAGTTATCACACATTCTTGTGAATATACCCCTGAGTGTATAACACATGATTACTATGTTCTTAATTCCAATCTTTTGTGTTTGGCAAAATAATTGTTCTCAAGAACTCCTCAGCTACAAGAATGAAAGCATTGCCTTTTGACCTCAATGAAGGGAACTAAATATATGAAGGTCTTGTCAAGGCAGGGATCCTTGGTTTATATCTGTCACCAGTATGTAAGTGATTAGTTTTAAAATTCCTGTACGAGGAATCACCACAGAAACGGAAGTGTTTCATATGGTTTGGAACTTGAATTGATGTTATTTCTAAGGGACTGCTTCTTATTTTCAGCTCTTGTCACCATGTCTTTCTGCTTCTTTTCAAGCATATACCATATTTAAAGCAACGTGGGTAGCCTCTTCTGTCTCTGCTCCCACAGTAGAGCAGTCCAGCTTGCTGAGACGCAGTTATGAGATCAGAAGTGAATCAGATTGATTGGGTGGTAACTAACTAGGCTGTTTGTATTCGGAAAGTTATCACTACAGTGCTTATTTGGTGGTAAATGCCTCTCTGAAAAAAGCCCTTTTCGACTTGCATTGAAGTTCAGGTAATTGGATTCTCTTGTCAGGTTGAGGTGTGAGACATTTTCCAACAGAGGATCTATCACTCTGCAAACACATTTTCCTTGATGTTCAACTACAAGAGGGCAGGCAGGACATTTTTCTGTTAAGGTAATTATTCTTATAGATGTATTTTCATACACCATCATATTCTCTATAAATTTTGAAGACATTACGCAAATGCACACAACTTCAAACACAGAAACATGATATTGCATACAAGCAAAGAGGTAAACAGGGCGGTGCTTCACAGATGTCAGGAACGTGAATAAAAGTTTGTGGATTGGTGTTGACTGTTTTTTAGGTCTCGCGACCTATCGATGCGCGCATGCGCATCGAGCGGAGCGAGAATTCAAGCGGCGAAAACATCATGAAACCACCAGCTTTTTGCTGGCGTTTTCATGGCGTTTTCATGCAGTTCATGTGAACCACGTGTTCAAACATGAACGCGCATCAGCCTCCCTCCATTTGCCGCAGAGCACATCAAAGGGCTTCGCCCAGCGTGCGCTCTGCGGCTTCTCGGCTTCTCCTCCCCTAATTAGTCATTTTCGCCGCTCCCCTGCCCGCCGTGTCGCATTTCTCCTCCCCCCTCCCCTTCTCTGCCTTCTGCCTTCCTTTCCTGGCGCACACATTTTTTTTTTTTACTCCCCCCTCCCCTTCTCTGCCTTCTGCCTTCCTTTCCCGGCGCACGCATTTTTTTTTTTTTTTACAAGCCAAGCCGGCGGTAAACTAAATATTTTTTTTTGCCGCGTTTTATATAGCGCGAACTAGACCCGAACGGAATCAGGTATCAGAGCGCTTTACATATTTTCCTTCTTTGCTTTCCTTTCTTTAGAGTCCCCTCCTTGCAGCTCTGGAGCAGTTTAGGGTTAAACATCATCCAAGCAAGCAGTGTGACGTAGCATCATGTTCCCTCTTTCCCTCACTCCAATTCCCTAAAGTATTCCCCCCATGCCCTGTCATTCCCTCTTCAATTGTGTTGCAGCGCTTTAAACGTCTTAAACGCAATAAGCACTATACAAGCCAATACATTACATAAAGTGACATCCTCCCCTCGCCACTTCTGTGTACCTTTCCCCTTCAGATGCAGCGCTTTGACCCTATCTGCATGTGGCATAAGCACTATCTATGCAAACTGCTGACATATTACATCGGGTTTTCCTGTTCCCTCTCTCTAATTCCTTTTCTCCTTCCACTTGTTTCTCCTCACCTTTACTGCTTCCTTAAAGTACTAAGTTGCACTATAAATGTAGGGCAACTTTACTGTCGTATAATAAGCAGCCAACGTGACATAACTTCCAGGTTCCTTTCTTCTCTCTCTCTCCGGCTCCCTCCTGTGTCCACTCCTTCCCTTGCTTGCCCCCAATCTGCGCATGCGCCAGCTGTTTGCAAGCGTTTATTAACAAAAGGAAAACATAGTCTGGGAATCACAGAGGCGGGTAACAGGGGGTCCTCAAGCATTGGCATTGCCAATAGGTCTCGCTTGTGGGACCTTATAAGTATTTAGTTTTGCAGCACAATATCCGATTATGCAACAAGGATATTGTGCTGCAAAACTAAATACTTATAAGGTCCCACAAATGCGAGACCTATTGGCAATGCCAATGCTTGTTTGTATTTTCTTTTCCAATTCTACGGTGCCTTTTGCGTTCCCTAAAGCCTCATTATAACTGTCATTTTTTGAAAATCAATGTGAGCCGTGCTTTAACAAGAACGTGTTCATAGCATAGGCATTCAAGGACTTACCCTGAAATTACTGTAAGAGAATGTGTTTCTTTTGAAGCAGTGACAACTCTACTCATTGCAATCGGTGTGGAATCGTGGAATACTTGCATGATCAGATGTTGTGAGACTCTTCATACGGTGTGCGCGTCTTTTTACCTTGTTCGAGATTTGCATAAATAGTGTGGGTGGCCAGATGAGAATATGTGAAGTCTGAATAATACCAGTAATTTTCATCTGATGGGATCTTGCATGCAGTTTTCTATTGTATTTTATAATCATATCATTGCTGGCAGATTAATCCTCCCTGCACTTGCATGGCTCGTTCTGATTGCTTAGAAGTCTCCCTTAGGACCAAAAATCCTGCTCCTGCCTTCTTTTTATTCACCATCAACTCCCGCCTTCAAAATAAAACGTGTCATTCCACATTCTCATTCGTGTATTTTGCTGGACAACCAAGAAAGCATTATTACTATTTCAACAACAAACAGACAGAGAAAGCCCTTAGGATGTACTTTGCATTACATGGCAATTGACTGGTGGGGTCGGGTCCATTGTACAAATATGGCTGCTTTTATGTAGAGAAAACTCATATGCTTGTTTAACCCTAAGGCTTGTGTTTAACTATTGAGCACAACTCTTTCTGAAATTCAACATTAATGCGTTACTGCTCAATGTTTTATGCAGAATACACCCCCTTCTCCCTTTCTGCAGGGGTCATATTTTTACAGCAAACACCTCTGTATTCTGGTTTTGCATGCTTGCATTACATCTTTTGTTACACAACCTTACCTTCGTTTGCTGTGCTCACACATATGATCAAAATGTGTTATCTCCTCGTCATTCTCTGTTCCATTGTAATAAACCACAATTTCCTTCTGGGAGGCAGGAGTCGTGTGTAATGCAGCTGAATTAAATATAATGTGTCCTTGAAACATTCGAGTCTACAGATTTCTTGAGTTCTTGAAATTGTGAAAGGACAAAATATATACACTAACTGTGACTGCAAACTATGCCTCTCTCCCCTTTCAGCATTTTTTTCTCCATTTTGCATTTCTGCTGGGCGAGAGTGAGTATTGGTTCCTAGCACGAATACCTGATACCCCTCCGCCCACCAACCATGCAAGCAACCCCTGTACTGAGCGACCCATAAAAAGACAAGGATGCCAGATTTGTGTCAGAGAAACGTTGCTGCAGGTTTATTATTCCATATGTAAGCAAGACAGAATTGGGTTAACTTAGGTGCAATCCAGGATGGCCAGCGGATGCCGTAAGCCCGCCAATGAGGATGAGGGGCTGCGTAACCTGGTATATATCACCCCCTGCGTCCACTCCCCCAAAGGTGTGCCTTGCCCTGGAAGACCCCACCTTGGTGGGGGCGGGATGGTAGTAGCCCTCCAACTTGTGGGAACCCCACAAAATCGGATGATCTTTTTGGGGGTGAGGGGAGTGGTCCGTGGGGCTCGGTGATGCGGTGCTAGGCCCCTGTCCGCAGAGGTGGTCAGGCTGCAGTCTGAAAAAACACTTCCCTTATTCTCCATTCAATATGCATGTATTCACTCCATTTCCCCTCCCCATTTCCCCACCTGGAAATACACTTGCTCCTACTTCGTGTTCACACCAGTGCAGGAAATGAGGGGGAATCAAGCTATTACTGAGCCAGATCTGAGATCGGGCCAGTCCCATGAAATATGAAAAATAGTGTAATTTGCTATCACCGGAACACATTCAGCAGCCTGTTTCCATTTGGAGCAGCAACTTGAAGATGGTGAGAGGTTTTTCTTATTTCCACTTGAAGCAGGGCCCACACAAAGGCCCTACTTAAAGGGCCACTAACCCTTCTTTTGTTGGAGTGTCATGCTGGCTTTAAGGCTTTCTTGAACGTAATGCCTAGATGTCAATACAATGGAGCAAAATAAATACACTCAGCTTGTTATTTTATTACAAGTGCTTTAGAGTAATTACAACTTAGAGACATGTTTTTGACTTTGTTCATCCTCTGGAGAGAAATACATGCAATGCAAGAACATCAGATGCCTGTACGAGTAACTGCACTAATAATGATTTAAATAGTACCTACTAATTAATTTTTTTATTTTTTTAGTAGCGCTAGTCATCCCAGTGTAGAGTGTCAGAGCGCTTTCTTATGTATGGAAATCATACATAAGACAATGAGGGTGACACGGTGTAGGAGTCACATATCATCTATACTAGTAGGAATTACATGTTAAGAGTGGTTGGTGTGGAAAAACACAAAATGGAATACAGTGGTAGAGTAGAGGCTCCTGGTGGGAGTGCTGCCCGGCGGTGATGTTGGGCGGGAGAAGGGAAGGGTGGGGGGTACTAAACACCGGAATATGGATGAATGCAGGTAAGTAGACAATTAAATCAATAAAACTAACTTCGTTGTACGCCCTACATCGCATTTGGTGATATAGCGCGCGCAACGAAATTTGTTTTATTGATTTAATTGTCTACTTACCTGCATTCATCCATATTCCGGTGTTTACTATCCCCCACCCTGTCCCTCCCCCAACTCACGTCACCGCCTGGCAGCACTCCCACCAGGAGCCGCTGCAGACGTGGTTGGAAGCGTTAGTATTAGTAAGACATAATGACTACCCAAAGGAATCCTTTTTTATCAAACTTAGTGTAACGAAAGATTGAGAAAAAATGCATTTCTAAATCTGTGATATTTCAATTTGCATGCAATTCCTTGATGCCGGTTCATAACTCACTGTGCTATGCTAGAAGCATTATAAAGTATGAACTGCAAGCAACAAAATGGTCCATGTAATAAAAGCAGTAACCCAATGACCTGCATTTAAACTTGTAACAGTTGTGCTTTGTAGCAGGCACATTAACCCTCTATGCTAATTTGTGATAAGTCCAAACCATGACTAGATGAAACACAGATGATTCCAACAAGAGTGTTAACAACAGAATTATGTTACCATTACCATAGTCTCCTGATAACTGCTTAGCACATAAAGATCTCTGCCACAGGTATCTTAAGCTGGTAAGATATTTTAAAATGCATCCTATTTGTGATCATTAATTGAGCCAGAACAGATTTGCTGTGACACTGTTCTTGTTCTAGTTTCTTTGTGGCACAGTTTTAAAAAAAGAAAGACAAATCTTTACTATCAGACTGCTTTTTTATCACTTTATCCATTAATATGCCTCTCCCTTTCTGCTGCTACACATTGACTCCCATTTTACATCACCCTGAAGTAATTTTTTCCCATGGTTGACTATTACTTGCCAATTTATATAAATATCCTGGGGTCAGTTAAGAGGGGCTGCGATGCAAGGCCGTGCATCGGGTTCCGCCAGTTCCAATGAAGCTGTGCGTTCAGGCTTTGCGAGTATTTGCTTTGAACCGTGTCAGTTCCAATGAAGCTGGCACATGATTGTTGAGGCTCGGCAAGACTTTGTGTCACTTGTGGATTCTGTTGAGGCTCGCAGCTGTGTGTTGAGGCTTTGTGGGCCTCCGCATTGCTCAGCATCGGTTCCGATCAAGCTTGCAGCAAGGCTTTACAGGGCTTCATGTTGCTTCACACCGGATTCGGTGAAAACCACAGCTGAGCTGGCAAAGCACCTTCAGGCCCACATTCAAGGGTCCAGAACTAGGGTGGCACCACTTGAGGGAAAGGACTCACAGCAGGTAGAGTCCAGGTGTAAGGTTCAAGGTGGTTGGAGCCTTTTCTGTCCCTGAGGCTCTGATCAGGTCAGTAATCTAGACCTTGGAGTCGCTCTGAGGTCCTGGGTAACAGATACAGGCCCAGTCCTTCTCACTCAGGCAGTAGGTCGACAGGGCAGCAGAGCAGCAGTGTGTCTTGCATCAATAGCAGCAGTCCTGACTATGCCAGGGGTCCAGCGGTGTACTGAAGAGTTATGTCCGACAGTTCAATATTTATACCAGGTGCCAACTTTGAATTAGGAGAAGTGTCTAGAGGGTTCCACCCCAAAGGTGCTTGACATTTTCTGTGTCCCTGCCCTGGCCCCACCTTATCTGGGAGCACAATAAACTAATCTGAAACCCTTTGTGAGCCTGCTAAGGCTTAGTATTTTTGATGTGCAAGTGTGTTAGGTGACAGCTCCTCCCCCTTATCATGTCAGAGATGCCCCATCCTAACACCTATTCCCACTTTGTCTCAGTGTCTGGGAATAATACTCAAAGACCACCTGCCAGATAGCCCTATTCATGTGACCAAGGACATAGGCTGCGGGCACCAAATGATGAGGACAAGAAAATGGCAACTTTCTAAAAGTGGCATTTTCAGAATTGCGACATAAAATCCGACTTTACCATTTTAGAGGGTTTTAAATTACTATTCTTTAGACACCCAACTCGATGTTTGTACTTGCTCCCAATTTAAAGTTTTACCTACCAGGACATGTAAAAGTCCAACTTTTTAAATACCCTGCATCTTTCCTTATGCACTATATAATGCCTACCTAACAATAGGGTAGGGTAGGGTAGGCCTATGTACAAAGCCTACCATACCCTCTACTGTATGAATGGCATATGTATTAAAAAATAAAGATTTAGGCCTTGTAAAAGTTTTCTGTTGCAAGTTTGAAATGACAGTTTAAAACTGTACACACAGGCTGCTATGGCAGGCCGTATACATGTTTAAAAGGACACTCAAGTTGGTAGCAAAGTTAGTGCTGCACACCCACTGGTAGTATTTAATTTACCCCCCCCCCCCACCCCACCCGGGTACATGTAGGAGCAATTTATCAGGGATTTAAAAGTAAATCAAATGTAACAATGGGGTGTAAGCCAATGTTGCCATTTTTTAAGGAGCAAGCCCAAGTACTTTAGCACTGGTTAGCAGTGGTAGAGTGTGCAGAATCCTAAGGCTAGCAAAAAGGATGTCAGTACCAACAGGATGAATGAAGGCAAAACATTGGGGGAAAACCTCTCCAAGGATGTCAGGTCCTACAGGTCACGAGTTTTACTTTTTTCCTAGAGTATCAAGTGGACATTACTGCCTCTAGCTATCCTTTCTTGGCTCCTTCCTTCATTCTACTGCTTCATGTAGAAACTCCATTCCCTATCTTTCAGTTTCAATTTCAATTTGGGCTTTTGTCTTAATTCGGTGTTGTTCATCTCTGTAAACAACAACCAGATTGCCATCTTAAAAGCAATGGATTTTACTCTGCTGTAAACAACTTACAGAGAACGGCAACTTTAAAGGCACTGCCAATTCCAAGATCATTCTCATCTGTGCCCTCCTCTCACATGTATTTCAATGTTATCATTATGGCTTGACAATAGAGTTTTCTAGAAATTATATATTTTTAAATAGCTGAATTGTTCCCTAGAAAACTAATGTTACCATTTTGAGGGAAAAGTACCTTCTGTATGTTTAGTAGTAGCACTGTCAATAAGATTCCTTTGGAATATGAGATGCATGAAGTCTGATTTTGATTATTTCCATTTCAATTTTAAGTACTTAGGCAGCAATAGGAGAAAGAATATGGCAGCAGGTTCCAAATGTTATGTGTTCCCAGAGTTGCAGACATTCTCCCTTTATTAGAACATTGGAATGTTGGGAGCTCCATTATAACCAATGGAGTGCTCTGGGCTTCTAATGGCTGGTAGAAGCCCGGAGCTCCAACATTCCAATGTTTGACTTTGTTCACAGCTGTTGCTGTGAACATAGGCCTCTTGGAGCTCGAGGGGATTTAAACCCCTTGGGCTCCGAGAGGCATTTGTTTTTACTAATTAGAACATTCTGTCCTCTAGGGGTGGAATGTTCAAATAGTCTTAGAGCCCTAAGTAGTGCGCTCTACCGGCCATTAAAGCCCCTGTACCTTGTTAAAGGCCCTCAGCTTCGGCTCGGTCCTTTAACACTGGAGTGGGCCTTTAATCGCCGGTAGAGCCCGCTAAGGGGGGGGGTCTAAGGCTATATTAGAACATTGGAATGTTGAGAGCTCCATTCAAATCAATGGAGCAGAAGGCATCTATTATCAGGTGTAGGCCCATTACTCTAAGCATTTCAGTGTCCTCTGCCTTTCTCTTTCCCCTGCCTCTGTAAAATAAATGGCTAGGGCACGGGAAAACGATAGCAGGGGCAATGCATCAGGAAATATGCAGCCTTCACCCTTCTCACCTCCACTAGCTCAGTGTCATTGGGGCTTTATGAGGAGTGAGGAGTGAATGCTACACAGGTGCTTGGGTCTCTTTGCTTGGCTGAACTACAAAAAGCAGTTTAGCTGAGTCGGGTTGAACCAAAGGTTGATTTCTGTAAGTCTGCTCTCACAGCTCTTGCTGTGAATGATCAACAGTTAACAGCCGTGGCCCTTTGTGTGAATTTTAACAAATGAACGTTCACAGCAAGAGTTATGAAACAAAGGCTTCAGAGCCGAGGGTGATGTTTGACCCCTTTGGTCTCTGATGCCTTCGTTTTATCAATTAGTGTATTCTAACCTCATGGGCAGAATGTTCTCATAGATTTATAGCTCACCATAGCTGGGCTACATCAGCCATTAAAGGCTCGCTCACTTGTTAAAGACCCCCACCTTTTGCTTGGGCCTTTAACACTGAAGTGGGCCTTTATTGGTCAATAAAGCCCACTACAGCGAGTTATAAAACTATATGGTATTGCTGACGTGAGTGGGCATTAATGAAAGTGCTGCATTATTTCCCTTTGCGACCCTTGCCAAAAAGTCTGAATATTTGTACTATAATTTAGTGACAGACTCTTTTTCATCTTTTGATCATAGCGTTCAAAAGCCCAATAATTTACTAAACGTGAGGCATGTGCCATTGAACATTGTTCTTACCCCTGATATAAAATGTTACCTGAAAAATACCAGCCTCATGAATATTAAAGACGTAGTACTTATATATCTTATTTAAATGTATACATTTTGCTCCTAAGACGAGTGGCCGCAAGATTGCAGATTGGTTATAAAACATTGTAAAAAAAACATAACAAAGCAATAAAAATAATGATAATAAGGGGTTGGCTTTCCTGAACCCTTTCAGTTAGACAGATAGACAAACATATTCCATTTACACTTATATAAACTCCCTATTCTTTAGATATATAATTAAGAGTTTATTTCATTTTCTGTAGATTTATTAATGCAAACAACTGAAGGACTTCTGTTGTTCAGAACCCCACATTGTTTTTCTCTAATAAAAGTAACAAGTCAATAACCAACTTAGTATTTCCTGTAACTCATCAGTGCTCCCCATTGTGTACAAAGTCACTCACAGTGTTATTCTTTTGTCGGTAACGCGTGCCCTTTCTCTGTTCTCGCTGCCAGAACTGTTTCAATGATATCTACGCACAGTATTGACCCACATATATTGTTTACAAGGCAAACAGGAAATTGAATAGGTCACAGCTTCTTCTTACTGCAGTGCTCATACCATATTCTCAGACACAGGGCTGGCGTTATGCCATTGTGTGAACTGTTGGTGTACTGGGCATGCAAGTGTACACCTATCTCATACATTTCCATTAGTGACACATGACAGGAACTGCTATTTGGTACTCGTTTGATCTCATGAGTACCCATTCACAATGGCATTTATGAGTATGTGACGTAGTCTACTGTAGTACTATTTCACATACCCATAAATGCCTTTGTGAATTTTTCCCATCATCATTACGTTAACTATAATTTAATGAATGTTTCAGTTTTGATGGCTCCATTTTTCAAGATGACTCACATGAAAACTATATTCATACTTGTTAGTGTTCAGAACTTTAGAGCTGAGTCATACTATGTGAAGTAGTACTACTTTTGCCCCTACACTATCCAACTCTTAGTCATTTTTACCCCTACACTATACAACTCTTACCCTACTGTTGCACTCACTGGAGTAGGAATAGTAATTTTGACCCCTACACTAACATTTGTCCTACTGTTGTCCTAAAAGTATTATGCGTTGTAATGGTACGTGTTATAATGGCATGTGTTGTAAAATCATGCAATGTAATGGTAGTTGTGATGTAAAGAATGAGTTGTAAAAGCATGCTATGTAATTGTATGCGTTGTAACGTCATATATTCCTCTTCAAAAATGACTTTGTGATTTGTCCCCCATTGAAATTTTTCTCCTTCTCTTATCACCATTTTCAGTCATATAGCATTTCCCTTACCCTGCTGTTTTTTTTCTTTTAACTCCCCTATACTCGTTTCATCTACTTCATCCTCACTTAGTTTAAATTCCAAAATCCATCATTCATGCCCTTTCTCTTTGCCGCACATTTCATTTACCTGCCTTTCTCTTTTTTGATTGTTTTCCTGCAGTCCTATGTAGATTGTCGTTTATGGTCCATATGCCTGTTTCTAATTCTTTGTGCTCTTGTTCCTTGCACCCACCTCCTCCATAATGCAACTTAGTACTAACTTCTGTTTCATGCACCCACTTTCTCTGGATGGCGTCAACCATGGAAATAAGAGTAGAATGTCAAAGTACAGAAAGAAATCCCGAATGTTACCTGACAGATTGATGATTCCCCCATGCCAGTTGAATTGTGTTACATCTCATTACATAGTCAGACAAGGTGACGTAAACCACTCCTTGTTTGACTTAGTAAATATCACTTAAGGGGTGCACAGACATAATATCGACTCCAAAATATCGTTTGGACAGAATATCGAGTTTTAAATATCGTTTGGACAAAATATCGACAGGACAGAATATCGACAGCCAAAATATCGTTTTTAAGGTAAGTGAAGTAATATCGACTGTAAATAATATAGAAAGTGAAAATATCCAAGTATATAATCTAGATAGTAAAAAATATCGTTTTTTAAATAATATTTAATTACTTATAGTGTTTTTATGTTATAATATGTGTGAAAAGTGTCATTTTATGTTATAATTATTTTTAATTAATGATTTTTTTTAATTATTGTGTAATTTTATTCTGTAGCGGGTTGTGGGTTTATAGGGGAATAGGGTGGGAAGTAATTTAATTATAATTAATTAAATATGTAAATTTATTAATTGGTAGTAATAATTAATTAATTGGTAATTAAATAGTATTTGTTAATTATTTAAAATTTAATTGGTAATTAATTTAATTTAATTGATCAATTGCTAATTGTGTAAATTTAAATAATTTATTTCTTGTAGCGGGTTGTGGGTTTATAGGGGAATAGGGTGGGAAGTAATTTAATTATAATTAATTAAATATGTAAATTTAATAATTGGTAGTAATATTTAATTAATTGTTAATTAAAAAATATTTGTTAATTAATTAAAATGTAATTGGTAATTAATTTAATTTAATTGATTAATTGCTAATTATGTTAAATTAAAGGGGTATTTTTAGGGTTCAGGGTCAGATTTGGTTTTTGGGTAAAGGGGTATTTTTAGGGTTCAGGGTCAGTTTTTAGTTTTTGGGTAAAGGGGTATTTTTTGGGTTCAGGGTCAGTTTTTAGTTTTGGGGTAAAGGGGTATTTTTAGGGTTCAGGGTCAGTTTTTAGTTTTGGGTAAAGGGGTATTTTTAGCGTTCAGGGTCAGTTTTGGGTTTTTGGGTAAAGGTTTTTTTTTAGGGTTCAGGGTCAGTTTTGGGTTTTTGGGGTACAGGGGTATAGTGTAAAAAAAAAGTAAAATTAAATTTACATTAAGTTAATTTAATGAAATGAAATTAAATTAAATTATATTAAATTAATTTTAAATATTTTAAATGATAAAAATTATTATATACTTACCAATACTTACGTTGTAATGGTAGTGCGTTGTAAAAGTTGCGTTGTAACGTCATATATCCACTGTTGCACTCTTTGGAGTGGGAATAGTAATTTTTACTCTTTTGTATTTGTACGTTAATAATATTGGCTATTATTTAATTAAATTTTGTTACTATATATATATATATATGTTTTAAGAAATATGATTAAAAAAATATTATTTTTTTACTTTCATTAATTATTTAATTATTAAAAGTTATTTTAGGTATTGTTAAGTATATTTTAGTAATTAATTTTTTATATTAATGTAATTAAACATTGTTTTTATTAAAGTCGATATTTTTTACAACTATATTTTTGTAAACGATATTTTTAACTCGATATTTTTGTACTTACCTGTTTGTAGATAGAAACTCGATATTTTGTCTCTCGATATTTTGTCAACGATATTTTTGTTGGTCCATATTCTGTCCCTCGATATTATTTCAGTGATCCACTTAAGGACATGTGTTGCTAGTAAATATGGGCCTTTGTTCATAAACAAGAGCAAGTGGTTTCCTCAAGAAGTTTCAGAAAGACTTTTGGGATGGGAATGTTTCCTGCATAGTGTACTGTTGCTTTTCACTGCTCGGAGTATCAGGTATCCTCATTTATTTTTTTTCCACCAGACTTTTGCTCAACTAGTGTAAGCACAAAGGTCGAGGCCTGTCCCTTGACATGAGTAAGGTCTCATTTATTTGACAATGGTCTACTGTCCCGCTCATGTGTTTATTAAGTAGAGCAGTGGTAACAGTGTTCTATTGTTTGTTAATTAGTAGTTGTGACCAAACCTTTTCATCTGGATCACTAGAGTAGAGGCCTAGATTCAATGCTACATGCTAAGCTAGGTCCTAGCACTAATACTGCAGTGCATGTATGCATGTATATGGCCTGTTCTGTGGAACATACTGTGTATAAGTGAAGTAAGCAACACTAATGGAGGGCTGTGGGTTTTGTTTTGGAAGCGCCTATCTGGCTGAGGTGCACAGGTTGGAGGTGAGGTTGTTTTTCAAAACAGTGGAAGTGTACTGCCATTCACGAATCAGGAGGGAGAAGGTCTAGATACAGACGTGAGGAACGAGGAATTAGGGCTTGCTCCAGAAATTTGATTAGGGCCTTTTTCCTGCAAGGAGCCGGCCTATTATGCTTCCTAAGCACTGCTGTTTAACTAGTGGTTGGAGTAAAGGGTGGGCCTGCAGTCTCTGTTGTTTAGTGAGAAAAGTCATTCAGTTGAGGGCAGTCTTTTATCTGTCTACATGATTATTCTTAAATGCGGGCGTTGAAAGCCAGGTGCAGAATGTTCACACTTCTTTGTGCCCTGTTGAGAGAGATCCAGACAGAAGACAACCTGCTGCGAAGAGCATAACTCTACACAAAGGCTGTGTCAGGAATACTGCTTGGAAAGGATGCATGAAAGTAGAATCAACCCAAACCAGTTCTGAAAGTGCAGAGAGTGAAAACAAATACCATGTCTGCTATACCTGTTTAAACATGGGAGCATTTGACCCACTTATTGTTCCAGTTTCAAGTTCTCCAAGACCAGAATACCCAGAGGACTGCTGTAAAGCCAGTGGTTGTGTCTGCTGAGAGACAAATTCCCAAATTTAAGGGAACATCACACAGAGTCTGACCTGGAAGCAAGAGATGTCTCCCTGCCCTCAAGCACCTGGAAGCTGATCTGCTTGAGAATGAGAGGGAAGGAGCAAGCCTACTCTACAGGAGAAACAGCCTATGAGGGAGAACAGAAGCAGCTGATCCTGGAGCTGGGGACCTGTCCACCAGAGACTCACAAAGATCAAGCTGTATTATCCGGGATTGGAGCATTGCCTCTTTTAAAGGACTAGCTTGTGCAACTATCTTGAAGTATGCCCAAAATGGCTCTGACGTTACAACTTTACCATAACTAGCCAATGGCATTCAAGAGAATTCTGTCTGAACAGACTGTGTCACCGTTAACTGAAATTGATTTTGCCTCAAGGCAGCACAACTTGTGCAAGGTAAAAGTATGACTGGAACAGGCTGCATTGACACATTGATTTAATGGACATGCACAATCCAGAGCGTGTGGTGATGGAGCTGTACTACTGCCTGCTGAGAACTTGCTTTGGCCTTTACGTGGCTGACTCCAGCTGACTCAATCAGTGGCTAAATAGTGCCTGGAACCCCCTCAAAGGCAGCCAGTGACATTAACAGCAGCTACAAGCATATGAGGAGTGGTCTCCATCACTGCTACTCCTGGGCCAGGGCCGGTTGGCTAACACACTCAGAGGTGGTGCGTCTTCCTCCTGAAGGAAGGAGGAGGGAGTGGACTCACAGTGCCGTCTGACTGTGACCAGCCAAGAGAACTGGCATTTGTTGAGAGAGTTACACTGAGACTGGCTATACTGAGCATATAAGCTCTGCACAACAGGGGTTGAAAGGGGGACCTTGCAGCTCAGATAGAGTTATTGCTCTGCTGGGTGACTGTTGAGTACTGAGTTTGTTGCATCCCTGCTGTACCTCAGTGAGATAACTGCGACTGTTCACTATTGCTGCCGCTGTGAGTCAAGTGCTAGTGGCATTATAGTTAGCCCAGTTTTGCAGATTCAATGTAGAATAAGCCCTGGGATCTTCGAGGCAAACAAACCCAACCCCTACATATGTAGCCTAGAAGCCCTGCCTTGCTCCTTGGCCTCCATGGTTATCTGACAGTATCTTACTGGTATTGCGTTTTCAAATGTGGCACCCTTCCCCCGGCCCTTAGAAACTGTGTGCCACTACATTGCATAATGAAATAAACACATTTGTATTTATTAATTTTATTTGCATAGTGGCTATGACACTTCTTGGCTGCTGTTTAGCCCTATATCCTGTCCATAGGATGGGAAGAGATTAACGAAGATAGCTTTTCAGGAGCTCCTTCTAAGATCAATTGGTATTCACTGAATCTAAATCAAAATCAATTACATAGTCAGTGGTTGTCCTGAAAACCTGACGCGGCTCTGATCTTTCTTTGGAGAACAGAAGGAAATAAGAACTAAAGGGGAAGCATTCAGAAAAGGGTAGCTTAAACTAAAAATGTTAATCAAAAAAGCAGGACAAAGTTTCCTTCTGTGCTGACATTTTGAAAAGGTTTGGATTAATGTTTACGTAACATTTAGATGAAGGGGTGGATTCTTGATGGGGTAGATATGTAGGAGTCAAAATACTGTTTTAACACCTGTAGGAAATATTTTTGATGGCACAGAAGAGTCACTATCTAGACAATAAATACAATATTTTGACAAGTTGCCCACTTGGCACCTTTACCACTTTCCCCACGTGTGGAGACATTTTTGATTACCCGTTCTCAGCACTGCTGCAAGTTCCTTTTAGACTCTATTACTTACTCTCGTGTCCTGGAGTACAGTAGCGGTAGGCAGTAGGTGTTTCTGTAGGGTGGTGACGTGGGCAGCGGGAGGGGCAAGGTGGGGGTAGTAATGTATGGATTACGGAGTTTTACAGGTAAGTAAACATTTAAATAAATAAAACTAATTTCGTTGCGCGTACTGCATCACCAAATGTAATGCAGTGCGCGCAACGAAATTCGTTTTATTTATTTAAATGTTTACTTACCTGTAAAACTCCATAATCCATACACTACTACCCCCCACCCTACCCCTCCCCCTGCCCACGTCACCGCCTTACAGAAAGACCTACTGCCGACCGCTACTGCTGGAGTATCATATGCTATATTTCTTTCTTATTGGCTTGTCTGCCTATTTTAGCTTTGACTGAGTTGCGTCGCTGCCTGCCACACCATACTTCCTGAGATGTAGTATCTACAAAGTGCCAAAGCACCACAGAAGCATGCTTTCTAGTTCAGAAAGATTTTATTAATTTTGAAGAAAAAGAATAAATACAATACAAAAAAGAGGAAGGAAATTACAAGCAGAAGCAATCAATTAATCAATATGAAATGCATTAAGCCAAAATACGCAATATTAACATATAATAATAAAAGAGAATCGCAATTAAAGAGGAAGGGAAAGGAGGAAAGGGAGGGAGAGGGGAAGGAAAGAACATGTCATAGGGTCATAAAGTCATAAACTACAGAGTTACTGTTAAATTGTAATGTAAAAATAGAACATAAGAAAATGCATAATAATTTCATTGTAAAACATATGAATCAATAGAAGACCAAAACGACTGAAATGATTGTGAATTATGAGTAACGCCATTAAGAGATAGCTGCGCACCTCTTCTCGTAAAGGTAATCCATGACCACCATGCATGGACTGAAAGAGAAGAAGCATCTTTCCAACAGAAAGTAATGGATTTTAAAGCAGCTGTGACTAGAAAATTAAATAATTTTGCCTCTGATTCAGAAAGGGGAGAAGTCAAGGCAATCGATTTGCAAATTAATAAATTAAAGGAAATGTCATCTTGTAAAGGTAAAATGTTCAAAATTACACTCCATACTGCTAACCAAAATTTCATAATAACTGGACATTCAAACAACATATGGCGAAGTGAACCAGAGCTAGCATTGCAGTGCCAACAAACATCAGAAAGCAACAGTTTTGCACGAAATAGACGTAATGGAGTCCACAAAGCATTAAATAAAATATAGGCATTAGTTTGATAAAGGGACACTGGGAGCCAGCCTGAGATACTGGCAAGCCATATAGAGGACCATGAGTCATCTGACAGGGAGATGGAAAGTTCAGTATTCCAGAACGACGAAATAATCTGAACATTGGAACCCATTGAGGAGGAAAACTTTTTATAAAAAACAGATACAGCTTTAGGGGACGATGTTGCAGCTGTGATGTAAATTAATAGGTCATTTGTGGTGGAAGAGGGAATACCATTGGGAAAGGAATCTAAAATAGAGTTACATAAGCATTGATATTTTAAAAGGTCAATAGCAGGGAGACCAAACTTTAACTGTAGCTGGTCAAAAGGAATAAAAGCATTACCAGTAAAGACATCTTTAAGATATAAAATTACTTTGGAAATCCAGGAGGACCAGAAAGTAATGTTTCTGTTCAATTTAAGGAGTGCACTGTGCCATAAAGACAAGTGGACTGTGGAAAGTAGGGGCAATTCAAAATTAGAATCTAAATCATTAATTATCAATCTGGAGGACTTAATGATGGAGGAGAGATGAACAATCTTCGCTGTGGATGACATTGACAGCAATGAAGGTAAAGAAAAGGGTCGAACAATGGATGCTTCAATGTCCAACCAAATTGGAGGTTTTACCATATGTGACGTATTAAACCAAAGGGCACTCTGTTTTAAGATAAAAGCTTTATGGTAAAGGTGAAAATCTGGTAGGGAAAAACCAGCCTGAGCCTTAGGAATTTTTAACTTTTTGTAAGCAATACGAGGGGCTTTGTTAGACCAAAGGAATTTAGATAAGAGTATGTCAATAGTTTTATAAAAACTGAGAGGAAATTGGGTGGGGATCATAGCTAAAGAGTAAAAAACTTTAGGCGCTATAGTCATTTTTATTGATTCCATTCTTCCCCACCAAGTGAGATGAAGGGCGGACCACTTAGACGTTTTGTTTTTAATGTAGTCAATTATAAAATCAGAGTTAAGTTTCAATGTAGCTGGTAGCGATGAAGCAAATAGGATACCTAAATACTTGAGTTTGGTTGTTTGCCAAAGAATATCTTTGTTTGGGAGCATCTCTGAGGTACAAAACACATTCAAAGGAAACAATTCAGTTTTGTTTACATTCAATTTGTAACCTGAAACCATAGAGTATTGAGCAATAATGTCTAATAGGGAAGAAACAGAAGAAAGAGGGTTATTAATAAATAATAAAACATCACCTGCATAAGCTAAAGTTTTAACAGTTACATCATTGATCATAATACCTTGAATGTCATCACAGAGGCGAATATAATTAAGAAAAGGTTCAATACCTAAGAGAAATAACAGTGGGGAAAGGGGACAACCTTGCCTAGTTCCTCTAAAGAGCGAAAATTGACTAGAAATTTGACCATTAATGAACAAACGAGCAGTAGGGGCAAAATATAAAGCAGAAATCATACGAATCAAAGGGGTACCAAAATCAAAGGACAGTAAAGTTTTAAATAAAAATTGTCAGTGAATCTTATCAAACGCTTTTTCAGCATCTAATGCCATCACTCCCGCAGGAGAAGTAAGTTGAGAACTTTGTTCAATGATATGTAATAGAGTTCTAGTATTATTAGCAGAATATCTATTTTTCATGAAACCAGATTGATCTGGATGAATAATGGAATGGAGTACAGGAGCTAGTCTAGTAGCTAGGATTTTCGCATAGAGCTTACAATCCTGGTTTATTAGGGAAATGGGGCGATAATTAGAGACCAAGGTAGGATCTTTATCAGGCTTGGGTAAAACAATAATTAAGGCATCCGTAAAAGAGCCCGAGATAGTACCAGAGGAGCCAAAATGAGAGAAAAGGGCATTCAAATAAGGGAGGAGATGGGAGTGAAATTCTTTGTAAAATTCTGCTGGAATACCATCAGGACCTGGGGATTTATTTTTGGGAAGCGACTTAATGGCAAGCAAAATTTCTTCAGAAGTAATTGGCGAATCTAGACCTGCTCTATCCGATAAGGAAATATGGGGTAAATTGCACTTATTTAAAAAGGAATCGATTAAAGAGTCAGGGCAGGTGTCAGGTTTACTATAAAGGGTAGTATAAAAACGTAAAAATTCTTGCACAATATCTTTATGAGAAATAGCTACTGTGCCTTGAGATCCTCGTATAGAGGTAATCTGAGTCTTATCTCTTTTAATTCGTAAGTAATTAGCAAGGAGTTTACCTGATCTGTTGGAATTAAAACGAAATTTAGCATTGGACTTTGAAAGTTGGACTCCTGCTCTGCGACTGAGAATGGTATTAAATTCATAGCGGAGTTTTTGAAGCGTTAGTTTGTACTGGGGGGTCATTGGAAGAGATATACAAACGCTCAAATTTAGCAATTTGCTTTTCCAAATGTTTAATGGTAGCGTTAAATTGTTTGTTCTCATGAGCCATAATTGAAATAGTGGTACCTCTAATGTAGGCCTTAAATGCATCCCATCTGGTGACAAGTGATGTGGAGTCTTCGGGGTTGAATAGAAAATAATCATTTATAGCCTGCAATAGTTTAGGTTTATGCTTATCAGTAAGGACAATGTCGGAGTTCATACGCCACCTAGTTTGTTTAGTAAAATTAGAAGAAATATTTAAGACAAATGAAATTAAAGCATGGTCTGAAATATCTATAGTGCCTATAACAGGATTAGTAGCAGACTGAAGTAGGGAAGGTGAAATCAAAAAATAATCAATCCTTGAATGAGAATTATGGGGATTAGAGAAAAAAGAAAACCATTTTTCAGTGGGGAAGTGTATTCTCCATACATCAACCAGTTTAGTAGTATTAAGGAAAGATTTAAAAGCATGAAAAACTTTAGGGGGCCTAAACTTGGTAGTAAAAAGTCTATCAAGTAACGGATCAACGATCACATTAAAATCCCCTCCAACAATCAAAGGAACTTGTCCCAACTTTAGAACTTCTGTAGATAAGTTAGACCAAAACGAAGGATCATCGGCTGTGGGGCCATAAACATTGAGCAAAAACAAGGTGGAGTCATGAATTTTAACTTTAACAACAATAAATCTACCTTCTGTATCTGTGAATTTATTAATAATCTGACAATGTAACCTCTTTGCAAAGAAAATCGCAACCCCATTTTTCTAACCAAGGGCAGGTGAGGAAGCAATAGTGTCTACCCACTTTTTGTTCATATATTGCAAAATGGTGTCATCAACATGTGTTTCTTGAAGAAAACATATATCAGCTTTAGAAGCCTCCAAGTAGTCTAGAATTTTCGTTCGTTTAACTGGATGTCGTAAACCTTTAACATTAAGAGAAACAATTTTAATATCATGTGTAGTAGCCATGAAGAAGTAAAATGAGAATGAAGAGAGGAGTTAGAGAAAGAGAAGAGGGAAAACAGCCATGGAAGAAAAGTAACTCTACGTAGGAAGCTAGAAAAGGCAGGGAAAGACACAAAAGGAAGAAACAGAAAAGGAAGAAAAAAGTACAAACAAGGCACATAAATAAGGACACAGAGTCGCACACCCGTTCCACAAGCATGGCCAGAAACCGTTGGAGCCCATGAAGAAAAAAAAAAGAATCGCCAGGAATGCTCAAATTAAATGCAGTCATGTAATAGGAGCTTGAGTCTCCATTGATGACGAAGCTTGTTGGTCCAGAAAGAGTCTTAAGTCTGCAGGACGATGAAAAGATTTTGAGAAGGTGTCTTTCCAAACTCTCATTTTCGACGGATCAAATAGACCATACTTAAAACCAAGGCTTTTCAGATGTGGACACATAGAAGAAAATTCCTTGCGAATAGCAACCGTTTCTTTAGCAAAGTCTTGATGGATAAATATTTTGGCGCCATTTACCAGAAGTGAAGGAATGTCTCTGGCAGCTTTCCTTATGAGAACCAAGTGATGGTGACGCAAGACCTTAAAAATCATCTGCCTGGGTTTTGTATGGCGTGGATTCCTGTGTGAGGGAATTCTATGCGCTTTGTCCACCTCAAATTTTTCTGGAAATTTGATATTTAGAAGACCGGGCAGCAAGGATTCCAGGTACAAGCGACAGTCGGAGCCCTCAACTTCTTCAGGCAAATTGAAAATGCGGAGATTATATTGTCTATTACGGTTCTCCAATTCCAATAATTGGTTATGCATTGGTAATATCTGAGCCATCAAGGTGAAAGGTGTAAATGCGTCGAGCTTGGTTTTATTGTCCTGAATTTTAATAGAATTGTCAGAAACTTTCATGGACATTGACGCCATATCTTTGCGAACATTTTTTACTTCATTTGCAATAGCATCAGTATTCATGCGCAGCGCTTTTATTTCTTCCAGTATCAAAGTAAGTGAAGGTTCTAAGGATTCAACAACTTTCGATTTATTTGGGGGTGGAGACACCTGCTGCTTCCTTTTGTTGGTAGCAAGATTTTTGTTATCCATTTTGAGGAGAAAAAACAACTTTTTGCGTCAGGAAAATGTAGAAATACCAATCCCACCTCAAAAATTTAATAAATGTGAGGGAAAAGAGTATTAAAAGCTTCCAAAGTACATAAGAAAAAAGGCAGTGCAAGAGTTAATGAGAGCCGTGGGAGTGGCTAGGCCCAAGCCAGGCCCTTTCTTTAGAAATGCACCGCCCCCTGAGCTGAGACAGTCGGCAGAACCGGAGCAGAGGCTGGGGAGAGGAGCCAGGAAGCAGACAGAGGAAACTCCACACAATGAAAACGCCCAAAAATCACATCAAAAGGTAGGGGGCCGGCAGAGGAGGCAAGCGCTAGTAAAAACGAGCAAACCTTGTGGTGAAAATCGTCGTAAATCAGCTCATTAGGCTGATGAAATTACAGAGCTCCGGTGGCGGCGGCCATCTTGTCGACGCGCTCACGCGACTCCAATCCCAGAAGCATGCTTTGACAGCTACATACTTCCAGTGTAGTCTTGGATTAAGGGGGAGGTGGGGTGTTGTGGGTTCAAAGCAGAAGGATGCAAAGGTGAGAGTTGTTCTCCTGTGCCGAGTTTCAGATTGACGATGCAGCAGGCGACATCTCTTCCTGGAGTCAAGAAGTTAGTCAAAGTTGGCAGAGGAAGACATCTTGATATTTCATACTGAATAAGACCCTACTGGTGGCCTTTCAGCCATGACGCAATAGCCAGAAGAAGGGTCTTACCAGCACTGTGCTCTAAGCAAACATGTAATGTTCTCTCAAGGTCACAGTAGACAGAAGAGGTGTACACGGATGAGCATAGCTCTAGGGCATTAATAGCTACTAATTACTTGCACTCTCTTTATTTTCACACTCACATCCTGTTTGGGACAATAATTCCTGTTTAACACCTATTATTGTTGAGCAATTATTCAATCGAAAACAAGTGTTAATTTGCCATTTTAAATCAGAATTTAATGCTATTTCAATGTCCCACTGACAACCTATTTCTCTTATATACATTTGTTTTTTTATATTTACCTGAAATACCAGGAGGATAACATATCATGCCCAAGAATAGGTCGGTTTGCTGTGCCACAATTGTTGTTTTTACTGGCACAGGCTTAATGTCAGCGATCCAATTTACATTGTATTTTAGAAATACATCGCCAATTAGTCAATAATAAATAATCTTGGTTTTCAATTTGTGGCTGTGTTCTGATAGCTGTAAATTGACAGCAACAATTTTGATTGGCCAAGTTCTAGCTTTATAGAATGCGGACACCATCCAATTTGGCTGAGCGCATTGACATTCAAGGCACGCATATCTGCATTTATTCTGCCAGTGGTATTCCTAAACTCAGTAACTTGTGTTTAGAACTCCCAGTGAGGGTATTTTTTAAAAGCACACATTTGTAACTTCAGAATGGTACTGTTTATCTTTTGTCTGAGACTGTTATGATGAAATGAGAAAAGTCACCTTTTTAGTGTACGTTATTAGATCTAAACTGTAAATGTTATTTTATATGCACCCGTGTAGACCTTTATCATCCCTAATGTACAACCATCATTCGAAATAATTAAAGGCTGCCAGGGAAAATGTACAGTGCCCAAGGACACTGTCAAGTTTTAACACAGTTTGTCTTTGAATTCTCCTTTCTATTGCTTCACTCTCTGTTGTATAATTAATACTAACTCTGCGAAATCATAGGCGACCTAATAAGATGGGATAAAGGCACAACGGTCTGTACTGCAATGTCGACTCAGTGACAGTCTATGTCCGTTTTCAAAGAAATCCCTGAAATATTGCGTTGTCCTAAAACACTGGACCGCTTGTATGATTAAAGAAAAGTAGCTCCAGCAGCTAACCAAGATCCAAACAAGTTCCGAATAAATAAAAGTTACATGTAGAACAAAAAATGGTTTAACGAGGTGTCGTTTGTTTTATAATTGAACTGTGCAGACATTTAAGGATATTCACTGCCTCCACTTAATCCTTAAAATGCATTCAACAATCACATTTACAGTGTTTTTAGTCAGTTATAAACCTAAGCATCAGCAATATCTGCAGTTATTGTATATTATCTTTAATTGCAGTATCCCTTAAATTACAAATCATCTTACGAGATCTTACACCATATGTGTCATGGTCACCTTTTTATTTCCAGGTACTAACAATACATTTTCCACCTAAAATCAAAATAAGCATTGCATGGTATAGTGGTTAAAACATAATTGACAAAATGTACCACTGAAATATATCTTTAGGTGATGCAGATTTTAAGCACGCACATTTTATGTGACACACAGTGCTTAAGTTGTACAGATGGTATTTAGGCATTTTTGGGTATGAGGGCGACATGTCATATTGACTCTTTTCTAAAATATATGCTGAGTAGGTGTTGCATCTCCCTTTTTTATTGGGCTTCCAACAAAGAGACATCAACAGATACTAAACCACTTTCATTCATACAAAGGTTATACTCCTCACGACAGTCAGGTATAAGAAAGTGCACACTTTTTGTTCTTTTCTACGGAAATTAATGACAAGTATTTTAATATAAAGTAAACACTGCAAACCTATTCCTGGAGTGCTCACTTGCCCATAAGTTAAGTCAGAGATGGAGCTGATTAAGCAGTCATACCAACAAAATGTGACATGCGTAAGCTTCCATGTGATCTTCAGACTTCCTCTTTATCCCAAATGTCACTTTATTGCATTTACCTGCCGGGGATGAAGTCAGGAGATGCACTCGTTGAACACTATTAGAGTACAATGAATATTAAAGCCTTAAGAGATGCATGAAATAAGTTCCTCACAACCATAGTCGCAATAGAGCACCCTATGGAGTATCCCCCATGTTTTGAAGCACACCTGGTTGTTCATGACTGTGGCAGACTAATAGCTTGCATTGGTAGAGAACAAAATATGTTCAGGCATGTATTGTGCACATAATGAAGATGTCAAACAAGACTTTCTAAGTGAGGCAGCATGTCCTAGTATCCTAGTGTTCCTTAAAGGATTGCTCCATCAAGGAACTACTGATGCACAAAGTTGTCTAAGTAAGCCAATCAAATGAAATGTATGTAACTGGAAAGTTTTTATTAAAAAAGGTGGTGAAGAAGCACACAGAAGTAAGAATTTCACCCCTTTTGTTGGAAAATGTACAATCAGGCAGTGTTGTTCAATGTCCACAATCTGATAACATGTGGATGTGAGGGAGATATGATTGATCTCATACATCCTAAAAGAGGTCTATATGTTTCAGCCAATTGGATTGGATTAGAAAGGCTTTGTTCAGGACCAACAGTGACGCAGCCAGAAAGAAGGAGTGGGCCCTTGGAGGTATGAGTGCACACTCGCTAAGGTGTGCATAAAAGTGGTGATATTATCTCTGTTTCTGGCGTGATTTAAGGTTTTTACCCAGAAAGCTGTACTTAAGTCGATATAATTTTTAGTGACATAGATCTCAGCGGGGCGGTGTCTGTAGCCACACTTTCGTCAAGGTCCACTGCCCATGTCGGTTACCTGTTGCGGCCCTGACACGAGATCCAGCAGTTCATTTTTAATCCTGCCACAGGAACCCATTATTAGAATTCTCCTGGCTAGGAGGGGGATCGTGGAGACAGTTTTAACAATCTTTTCTCACAAATTTGTCACAATGAAATCCCGTAGGTGGGAGCGCGATGATGACGCATGCCACTAACTAGGTTGATGGGTGAGAGTTCTTCTAAAAACAAAAAACCTTTTTTTTCTCATACGATTGAATGTGGACGCAGTTGGACATTTTTTAGCCCAACCTTATGGTTGAAGTTGATTAGGGGAGAAAGACGAGCTCTTCTTGATCCTCGCGCTATCTCGTTGTTTAAATACACAATCTGATAACACCTTCGATCTCTATGGTTCCTAAAAAAACACTCGAAAATCCTGCATTCAAACCTACCATATCATCCATAGGATCATTTTAATAGCCAATTAGTATTTTATGGATATATATTTTCCTTGAGCATTTGGTAATCAAATAAGTACACTAATGATTTTTTACTGAAGAATTACTATCAAGGATACCATGCCACTCTTTTGTATTCTAAATATAAAATACGTATGCACCTTTAAACAACATGATGATGGTATGAGTGCACTAGCGTCAAATATATTGATCAATGGTATATAAGAAGCAAATGAGACATTGATACTACTGATTTAACTTATTAACTATTTTAAATGGAAAACATCTTTGTAGTTTCAATGGGGTCAAACGCAAACCCATCTTATATTAACTTTTGTGCTTACCAGTTGGAGAAACTACCATTTACAAGACCAAACCAAAGATCTGAACATGTACCTTCTTTAGATTAATATGCAGATACAAGAAACCAAAAGGCAAATAGAATAGAAAACCTTACTGAGTTTTGAGACAGACCTATGTTTATGGCCACAATTGACATTCTAATGAATAATTACGAGAATTTCCATGCACTAGATCAGCCGCGGGCCGTGGAGGGAGGTACGGTGGGGCAGGGAGGCGGGGAGGGGGAGGGGCAGGGTGGAGAGGGCTAAAAACCGGCATATGGATAATTACAGGTAAGTAAACAATTTAATTAATAAAACGAATTTCGTAGCGCGCACTGCATCGCATTTTGCAATGCAGGGCGTGCTTCAAAATTCGTTTTATTATTTAAATTGTTTACTTACCTGTAATGATCCATATGCCGGTTTTTAGCCCTCTCCACCCTGCCCCTCCCCCTCCCCACCTCCCTGCCCCACCGTAACTCCCTCCACGGCCCGCGGCTGCATTAGATATGAACAAAGATCATAGGACATCACCCTATAAAAAAGACACAGACTAAAGTAACTTACAGCACATCTCTAGTTTTCATACTTTTGCATTAAAATATAATTCCCAATAGAGTTTGTAAATTTAAAACGCATAACATAATATTATTGTAGATGGTACCTTCAGTATTTACTCGGAATAGCTATAACAAAAGTTCAAAATGTCAACATGTATGAACTATTTGTATGGGAATGCAATATTGAGAATTTTCTGTGGAAATTATGTTTACTATTCAGAATTTGACTTTGTGGTCCCATCATGAAAATTAAACATACGTGTATACCTTGTGTTCAAAAGCCATGGATGAAGCTTGATAGGGGACTGGATCAGGAAGAAAACATCTCCAGTGAGATACTTTCATGAGACATTATTTGCTTGACCAGACTTCCTCATCCAAAAACTATGCAAAATGACACACCTTTGAAAAGAATTCATGATATTTGGGAAATTTCACATATCGCAAAGTTCACTAAATTAGCAATTTCCAGAGATTAATAAAACTTTGCACTGGCCTAAATTGTTCTAAAATTAATATCAAGAATTGACAAGCCTGCAGTAATTCAGAGTTATTCTCTTGATTCAGTACACATTTAGAATGAAAATAAAGCTTTGGAAAATATTTTACAAATACTAACCTAATCAATACATACGTCAAACTAGTGTTCAGTCACCTTAAGTGCTCTACTAACGAAATGTGAAATTGGATTGATTAAATTAGATCAACATCATACCAAAAAACAATTACTCCGTGCTAAACACCAATAGCTGCAACAATGTACTTGAGGAGGAAAACACATGTATCACTCACATGGAGAGTAAGTCATAAAGGTTAGACAAGTTAAGACTTGTATTAATGTACATTTTGCTCATCCATTTATATCCCTGTGCAGTAGGTGCTCCTGGAGGGAGTGCTGAGGGGCGTGATGCAGGGTGGGGTGGGGGTTAGTAAAGTCTGGATAATGACCTAACGGAGGTAAGTATACAAATAAATAAATAAAACGAATTTCATTGCGTGCGCAGCTTCGTTTACATCATTTACTACCCCCCACCCTGCACCTCCCCACGCCTTGCATCACCGCCTGGCAGCACTCCCACCAGGAGCCGCTACTGTCCCTGCGCTAATTTTTACACATAGAGAAATGACCCGGAAAATTTAAATTAGTATTAACAGACACAAAAGCAATACTAGAACAAATAACAAGAAATCTTCCATCATAAGACCTTTCCAAGGGTCAAATTATTATTTACATTAATTGCTATATCAAGTCCCTGAAGCAATTTCTTAGAACTGACCCAATACCAAAAAATAAAAAAACTCTGCTTCAAAGAGCAATATTTTTGATCCACAAGCTCAATAACATGACCTAAGGTTATGAACGCAAAACATGATTTGCAACCCTGTGACTAGCTTTTCAAAATACAATAACTAGAGACAGGCTTTGTGATCTGAAAATGAAATAGATGGTTCTATTTGAAATCACACAGATTTAATTGAAATAGGCATGCAAATTCCATTGTTGGTGGCTGACTCCCACAAATGTTTTAATTGTTGTACAATTAGTCTTTCAAAGCTTGAAGAATTTGTCACTTAAATGCATGTTTGTTGAAATATTTTTTTTAACCTATAAATGCAGGTTGCATACCAGGGTTCTTATTAGTAGTAGTTAGTCTGACTAGGTGCTCCTGACGAAGTCCTGTGGGACAAAATGCTTATTTGTTATTGGAATATGTCATGGAAATAGAACAATGTTGAATTGTAATTGACGAACCATAAAATAATCATACTTTTGGGTAACAAGATGCTGGAAATACAATCTTGAACTGGATGTGAACCTTGGGGCATATTATCAAGGGGGTTTATCTCCGCTTTTTTGGCTTTAAAAGCCAAGAAAGCGGAGATAAAATTATCTCCCTATTACCCAGCTGTCGCTAACACCAGTTAGCAACAGCTAGTAGGATATAGCGACCATCTTGGGCCCCACTTTGCATGTCAGTGATATTTATCACTAATGACATGCAAAGTGGGCGTGCCAAGATGTTAGCGACTGGAAACAGTCGCTAACATCGCTATCCCCTATTACCAACTTTTGGAGATATTCGCGCTAAGCGCGAATATCTCCAAAGGCTAACACCTGCCCCTGAGCAGTTCTTAGCCATGTTATCCAATGGTGGGTGGATAACATGGCTAAGAGCATTAGCTCGGTAATGCATGAATATCGCTGACTTTTCAGCGATATTCATGCATTTCGGCCGATTTTTATCGCTTAGGAGATAAACCTTGATAATAGCATGGTTCCTAAGCGATAAAAATCGCCGCAGCTCGGCGATAAAAATATTGCCGCTAAACCAACATAGCGATAATTATCGCTAGTTGTTGGTAATATGCCCCCTGGTTTCCCTTTCGCGGTTATCTGTGCTGCTGGCTTTAATGGAGTTTCTCACTAGAATACTGAAGTCAACAATCTTTGTCCATTCACAAACTTCTTAATTTCTGAACTTCGTACAGCTGTAATGCTGGATTTAAATTCTACGCAGGCCTAATTCTAGACACTCACAAGCAAGTTGTACGGTGAGGAGTTTCTGCATTGGAAAACGTGCAGATCACATGAGCAACTAAAGAGCGATCTTTCCATATGATCCAAAGAAGCTGCGAACGGTCAATTTACCATTTTGCAAAGCCCAGAAAGGATGCTGGTTATGTTCATCTGCTCTCGGAAGATCCATATTTATCGAACATCCTTTTGTGTATGTGCAACATTCAAAGCTCATATTGATTGCCCGCTCTGCAATTTTTCCTCTAACAGCAACATTTCAGTTGTTCATTTCTAGTGCCAAGTTTACTTCTGGAAGGCGTTACATGGACATCACAGCAGCTGTTTGCTTCCTACTATGCCCTTAATAGCTTTGCCAGTGTGTTTGAGATAAAATTTTCCCCAGCTGTAGTTTGAAGTAATGCATGTTCTCGTACATCCAGGTGTAAAGAAGAACATGGACTTTTTGAAGTTCTTTTGCACGGTAAAAATCCCACCCTGCTGTCCTTTATAGTTATTTCTGTGCACTTTGCAGGAATTTATATGAAGAGAGATGCGAATTTGTTTTTTTTCCGGTGCCATCTGCTCCCTGTTTTCTTCCCTTTGCTTGGCACCCTCGTTACATGGCAGCAGAGTGTCTCTCGCGACTCTGACCGGACTCGAATTGCTGTTGACCTCTTTCGAAGCTGGTACTTTACGTAATGTTTTAAGATACCCATCTCGCGACTGTGAATGGAGCCATTGAGGTATTAGATGCTGGGAATGTTCCGAAACCGGAGCTCCCATCTGTTTACATTTATTGCAGCGTGCAGCATAGTAATTGAGATTGTGTCAGTCCAGTAAAAGAGGAGATGACCCACAAACTCGTGTTTAGTTCCCGTTGTTTATAAAAGGTTTAACGAAGATCGGGCTTCTGATTGGCTGGACGTCCCTTGAGGTAATTATGTGAAAAACTGTCCAAGTTCTCAAGTTAAAGTTTTTAATCGCCAAAGTAAAGTTGAAACCCTAACAGATTATGAATGTATGATTTAAGTTTCCTTTTATATATTTATATGTTCCTCTAGGAAACCCACTAGAATGGGATGAGAATGTTTAGTGCCTTTTCTCGAGAGGTTTATAACAGTTTGCAGATGTGTTTTTTCCTGGGCACTGAAATAATTGCTGAGGAATAATTGCTTCGATGTAATGCTGGTGCAAAGGGTTAGTGGCTGCATTAATTGCAAAACTGTTGGTCTGGAGAAACATGAATTACTTTAATTAGATGCCTTCATTACTGGCGCCTGCCAGTGGCTACCATGGAAGACATCAATAATGTCTCAGGGATGCAGTCATTATAAAAGAGGTTTAAGATGCCCTACGCCAAAGCAAATATTATAGTTGTTCTGCTGTCTGCTTTTTGAGTTTAGTTCTAGTAATGGTTTTCTAAGAAACTGAAAGAGTCACTATATTTTCAAAGTATATAACAGGCACATCTATATCCAGCTCTGGTTGTGGCTGAGCCTTAATACAGTATCAACTTGTGCTCTGATTTTAAGACTCTACACTGATTTTGTCATGTTATATTGCTTTGTATAGTACATTAATCACCCGAGAGGGCATCCAAGCACTTTGGCAGGTGTTTACGTGTATGGTCCCAAAGGCGCTTATACAAAGAGTCAGGTCTTCAGTGTCTTGCGGAACTCAAGAAGTGAGGAGGATGAGCCACTGATGTGTTGAGGGAGGTTGTTCCATATCTTGAATGCAATGTAGAAGAAATAGCGACCTCCAGTTTTGCTTTTGCAGATGTGGGGAGTGCGTGCGAGTGAGAGTTAGGAAGAGCATAGGTGCCTGGTGTGTTGATGAAAGTGTTTGTGGCTGTTCATGTATTCTGATCCTGTGTTGTGTGGGGATTTGCAAGTCTAGAAGATGGTGAAGTTTGAGGGTGTGGTGAGTTGCATATTGATGGCCTTCTCCATTCCTTTGGCTGGATAAAAAATCAGGAAGCTAGATATTAAGTTGCTCAGTAGTTTTGGGTCGGCTGTGGGCTTCATGAGGAGGGCATTGACTTCTGCAAGTTTCCATTCATTCGGGAAAGTGGTGTATGTGAGGGAGGTGTTGCTGTTGTGGGTCAGGATGGTGCTGATTGGTGATGTTCCCTGGTTGCATATATAGTGGGGGCATGGGTCCATTGGTGCACCTGAGTGGACGGTTCTCATGATTCCTGGGGAAGGTTGTCCAATCAGTCAGGTGACCATCTTGGATGGTGATGAGTAGGTTAATGAAGAGTTCTCTGATGTTAGATTGGTGTATAAAGCTGCTGTAGATATTTTCAGTTTTGCTGTGGAAGAAGTTAGGTAGGATGTCACAGAGTTGTTTGGAGACAGCGATGTTGTTGACAGTGGCTGGAGTCAAGTTGAAATTCTTGATGATTGAAAAGATCTCCCTGCAAATGGTGGAACTTTTTTTGATTCAGTCCACTAATGTCTCTTATTTGCTGGTGACAGTGCTGGAGTGCAGCCTTGTAGGTAGTTCTGTCTGTGGTGTCATGGCTGGTTCTCCATTTCCTTTCTAGCTGTTAACAGTGTCATTTGGTGTCTCAAATGTCTTCTGTGTACCAGCACCCCTGCTTGGTTGATCTACAGTGCTTGTCTGTATTGTTGGATGTGAAGCAATCTGCGCTGTTCTTGATCCTGTTGTTAAAGTTGCTGCTTTCCTGATTAAGGTTGTCTGTGGTGCTAGTTTGATCCATGCTGAGAGCACTGAGCAAGTCTGCTTTTGTGATTTTGCCCCAGCTGCGGCTTGGAATGTTGAACTTGATAGGGGTGTTGATTTTGGGTGCGTGAATTTTGAAGTGGATGATGGAGTGGCTAGTCCATGTGAGTGTTGTGGTTGTTTGCTGTAAAGATAGAGTCCTGTGTGTGTCCTGCAGTGTGTGTTGGCTCTGAGACAAGCTGGGTGAGTATAATATGGCTAAAGCTTTCAAGCAGTGGTGTGGATTAGGGGTTGTTTTGATCTTCCAGGTGAAAGTTGAGATCACTGAGGAGAATGTAGGCTCTAGAGTCAATGGTGAGCAGAATAATGAAGTCAGTGATGAGGTTGGCAAAGGTGGATCATGGTCTGTGTGGCCAGTAAGTGAGGGTTGGAGTTTTCAGAGATTTGCATCTTGAAGAGCAGGTGTTGCATGAATGGGGTGGCATTCTCTGCGGATATTGTGCATTTTATGGTTTCCTTGCAGATGTGAGAAAGTCTCCTCCTCCTTGCTTGTGAAACTGGTCCTGTAGCTGACTGGGATTTGCGTGATGATGTCGGGAGTCGATCAGGGGTTTGAGCCAGGTCTCTGTGATGAAGAGGATTTCAGGTGCGTCATTGCGGGAGGTCCCATATTTTTATTGTATGTGTGCTGAGTGAGCATGTGTTGAGAAACATGCATGCAAGTGGGTGTTGATGTGCGGGTTTACAGTGGTGTGTGGTGTAGGGTGGAGGTGTAGCAGTGGTTGTGTAGCAGTTGTGTTGGGAGGGGGTGTTGAGTGTGTTGTTAGTATTTGCTTGGGGGTGTGTGGCTGCTGGAGAAACAGCAGTAGGTGCAGCTCAAAGCTCCTACAATGGTGTGAGACATGGCACAGCAGCAGTTGGGGGAACGGCATTCGGAATCTAGCAACCTAAGGAGTAATGAGTAGTATCGCTGGGCATTGATAGGGTCAGGGTTCCTAATGCTGGGCACCATTCAGGCTTGCCTTCAGCCACCCGCTGCGTGTCCATGTTGCAGCAGCCCTTAAGTAGGTCTTGGGAGAGGGGTGGCATGATATCATTTCCTGTGCTGATGGGTGATGGAGGAATGAAGTCCTCTTGCTTGGCTTCTTCTTTTAAAGTCGGTTTTGACATGAAAACAAGTAATGTCACTTCCTGTCCAGATGGATGATGGAAGATCCAGTAATGTGACTTCCTGTGCTGATGGGTGATGCTTGGATTCTTCTTTGAAAGATTAATTTTAACTCCAACAATGAATACCTTTCAGGATTTTTTGCTTAATAGTCAAATATGTTTGCTACAAGAGCTTTGCTACTCCTTTATCTGACTTTGCCCTATTTCACATCCATTTACCTGACATTAAAATTAGGCACACTATGTTCTTGAGCATGACTTGGCAGAAAAAGCACAGAAGCAGAAAATCACATCCATGCTACCCGATATTGAAAAATACTGGACCACACCATGAAATGGTCCGACTGTGCAGAAACGTAGAACTAAACTGAATATTGCTTTAAAAAACTATTTGGTGTATGCATTGTAGAATACAAGTCTACACTTGATCTAGGGATTTGGAGTCTGCTTGAAATAAAATCTGTTGTTCTTTGTCTTGCTCGGTTCTTTGGTGGCATTATTGCAATGTGATTTTATTGTTATATACTGCACTTGTTGTGTGGTACTCATTTTCATTGTGATGTGATCTGTTATGTTTTAATTGTATGGTCGATTGCTTTATTATGTTTGTACGCTATGTTCAGTTATTTACTTTATATGTCAATAAATGTTGCTATATTTAAAGCCAAAAGAAGCACATGGATTGCACTTTCCTGTTACAAGCAACCATTTATTACTGTCTTGGGTGGTATTAAGGAGCTGCTCCTGCTCTTCAACTACTTAAGACGCCAGTCAGCCCAAAAGTGTGGTAGGAGTCATAGCCTTAAAGTAGGGCTTGCAGCCCGCACTTGGTAAAAATGCCTAGTTGTTTAACTGTTTTTATGGTCAACTGCAGCATGTGGTATTATATAACTTTACATAGCTTGGAACATGAAAATTCATATAAAATATTTAAGCAACATATATATCAGAACATCAAAAGAAAAGTTTAAGTTAGGTCTAAGAACTTCAGTGAACTAGACCCGCACAGCTATAGTTTAAAACATCAGCTTTTAATAATTTCCTGAAGGATATGAGTGTCGATAAAGTTCTTAGTCCTGGGGTAGTGAGTTCCATAAGCTGATTGCTGCACTGGTGAAATATTTCTTCTTTTCTTCAAATGTTTGCATTTCAGGGTTTTCAGCGTTACCTTACTACTATGCACAATTCTTAAATAAAAATGCGTTAGTAAGATCTTTGTGTGAAACAATTATTGGTCCAAAACCCTGGCCATGTTTAACAGTCATTTTTTTAGTTAATAAAGATTATAAATGTTGACAGATGATCTCTGGCTAAAGTGTAGATTGTTAGTAATTTTACTCCTTATTAAAGCAGAAGTACTACCATGGACGTCTGCCCTTGGGTATTGTCATTCCACACATTGTGATTTTATAGATAAGTTGGATTTAGTACAATAATAAAAAATCTAATGTTACTTTTGACATATGTATATTATCAGCGATGCATGTTGTGAACTATTTTTTCATGTATCCCTTCTTACCTCTCGGGTATTCCTGTGTGCACAGATTTAAAGCTTGTTATATTTTACTTCTTTAAAATGTATCTGTTTGGTGCAAGAAATATGTCGATTCTGGTCATTTGGTTCTTCTTACACCTTGTGTGTAGGATATAGAGAAGCCACCATGTGCAAGGTCCTAGTTTTACATTGTTTACATTGTCCATCCCATAGCTGCAATTATCAACTAATGGATTGAAGAGAATCTTACACACTACCAGGCATATTGCTCAGAAACAATGAATGATGCATTTGTGGTCCTTGTGCTTTTCCCTGTATTGTCACCTTCAATTGAATATTATTACATAAGAGTTTAAAATGAGAAGCAAAATTGCTAAACCGACTGACTTGGAACAGCAGAGCACATTTCAATTACCTAATATGCACTCATAATGCATTAAAGGCTTATTCTATGGGACAACGAAAAAGCAAATAATAGTGTAACAATGTTGTGGGAAATATCATGAACTGGGAAGATGTCCAAAGGCGCTTATACAAAGAGTCAGGTCTTCAGTGTCTTGCGGAACTCAAGAAGTGAGGAGGATGAGCCACTGATGTGTTGAGGGAGGTTGTTCCATATCTTGAATGCAATGTAGAAGAAATAGCGACCTCCAGTTTTGCTTTTGCAGATGTGGGGAGTGCGTGCGAGTGAGAGTTAGGAAGAGCATAGGTGCCTGGTGTGTTGATGAAAGTGTTTGTGGCTGTTCATGTATTCTGATCCTGTGTTGTGTGGGGATTTGCAAGTCTAGAAGATGGTGAAGTTTGAGGGTGTGGTGAGTTGCATATTGATGGCCTTCTCCATTCCTTTGGCTGGATAAAAAATCAGGAAGCTAGATATTAAGTTGCTCAGTAGTTTTGGGTCGGCTGTGGGCTTCATGAGGAGGGCATTGACTTCTGCAAGTTTCCATTCATTCGGGAAAGTGGTGTATGTGAGGGAGGTGTTGCTGTTGTGGGTCAGGATGGTGCTGATTGGTGATGTTCCCTGGTTGCATATATAGTGGGGGCATGGGTCCATTGGTGCACCTGAGTGGACGGTTCTCATGATTCCTGGGGAAGGTTGTCCAATCAGTCAGGTGACCATCTTGGATGGTGATGAGTAGGTTAATGAAGAGTTCTCTGATGTTAGATTGGTGTATAAAGCTGCTGTAGATATTTTCAGTTTTGCTGTGGAAGAAGTTAGGTAGGATGTCACAGAGTTGTTTGGAGACAGCGATGTTGTTGACAGTGGCTGGAGTCAAGTTGAAATTCTTGATGATTGAAAAGATCTCCCTGCAAATGGTGGAACTTTTTTTGATTCAGTCCACTAATGTCTCTTATTTGCTGGTGACAGTGCTGGAGTGCAGCCTTGTAGGTAGTTCTGTCTGTGGTGTCATGGCTGGTTCTCCATTTCCTTTCTAACTGTTAACAGTGTCATTTGGTGTCTCAAATGTCTTCTGTGTACCAGCACCCCTGCTTGGTTGATCTACAGTGCTTGTCTGTATTGTTGGATGTGAAGCAATCTGCGCTGTTCTTGATCCTGTTGTTAAAGTTGCTGCTTTCCTGGTTAAGGTTGTCTGTGGTGCTAGTTTGATCCATGCTGAGAGCACTGAGCAAGTCTGCTTTTGTGATTTTGCCCCAGCTTCGGCTTGGAATGTTGAACTTGATAGGGGTGTTGATTTTGGGTGCGTGAATTTTGAAGTGGATGATGGAGTGGCTAGTCCATGTGAGTGTTGTGGTTTTTTGCTGTAAAGATAGAGTCCTGTGTGTGTCCTGCAGTGTGTGTTGGCTCTGAGACAAGCTGGGTGAGTATAATATGGCTAAAGCTTTCAAGCAGTGGTGTGGATTAGGGGTTGTTTTGATCTTCCAGGTGAAAGTTGAGATCACTGAGGAGAATGTAGGCTCTAGAGTCAATGGTGAGCAGAATAATGAAGTCAGTGATGAGGTTGGCAAAGGTGGATCATGGTCTGTGTGGCCAGTAAGTGAGGGTTGGAGTTTTCAGAGATTTGCATCTTGAAGAGCAGGTGTTGCATGAATGGGGTGGCATTCTCTGCGGATATTGTGCATTTTATGGTTTCCTTGCAGATGTGAGCAAGTCTCCTCCTCCTTGCTTGTGAAACTGGTCCTGTAGCTGACTGGGATTTGCATGATGATGTCGGGAGTCGATCAGGGGTTGAGCCAGGTCTCTGTGATGAAGAGGATTTCAGGTGCGTCATTGCGGGAGGTCCCATATTTTTATTGTATGTGTGCTGAGTGAGCATGTGTTGAGAAACATGCATGCAAGTGGGTGTTGATGTGCGGGTTTACAGTGGTGTGTGGTGTAGGGTGGAGGTGTAGCAGTGGTTGTGTAGCAGTTGTGTTGGGAGGGGGTGTTGAGTGTGTTGTTAGTATTTGCTTGGGGGTCTGTGGCTGCTGGAGAAACAGCAGTAGGTGCAGCTCAAAGCTCCTACAATGGTGTGAGACATGGCACAGCAGCAGTTGGGGGAACGGCATTCGGAATCTAGCAACCTAAGGAGTAATGAGTAGTATCGCTGGGCATTGATAGGGTCAGGGTTCCTAATGCTGGGCACCATTCAGGCTTGCCTTCAGCCACCCGCTGCGTGTCCATGTTGCAGCAGCCCTTAAGTAGGTCTTGGGAGAGGGGTGGCATGATATCATTTCCTGTGCTGATGGGTGATGGAAGAATGAAGTCCTCTTGCTTGGCTTCTTCTTTTAAAGTCGGTTTTGACAGGAAAACAAGTAATGTCACTTCCTGTCCAGATGGATGATGGAAGATCCAGTAATGTGACTTCCTGTGCTGATGGGTGATGCTTGGATTCTTCTTTGAAAGATTAATTTTAACTCCAACAATGAATACCTTTCAGGATTTTTTGCTTAATAGTCAAATATGTTTGCTACAAGAGCTTTGCTACTCCTTTATCTGACTTTGCCCTATTTCACATCCATTTACCTGACATTAAAATTAGGCACACTATGTTCTTGAGCATGACTTGGCAGAAAAAGCACAGAAGCAGAAAATCACATCCATGCTACCCGATATTGAAAAATACTGGACCACACCATGAAATGGTCCGACTGTGCAGAAACGTAGAACTAAACTGAATATTGCTTTAAAAAACTATTTGGTGTATGCATTGTAGAATACAAGTCTACACTTGATCTAGGGATTTGGAGTCTGCTTGAAATAAAATCTGTTGTTCTTTGTCTTGCTCGGTTCTTTGGTGGCATTATTGCAATGTGATTTTATTGTTATATACTGCACTTGTTGTGTGGTACTCATTTTCATTGTGATGTGATCTGTTATGTTTTAATTGTATGGTCGATTGCTTTATTATGTTTGTACGCTATGTTCAGTTATTTACTTTATATGTCAATAAATGTTGCTATATTTAAAGCCAAAAGAAGCACATGGATTGCACTTTCCTGTTACAAGCAACCATTTATTACTGTCTTGGGTGGTATTAAGGAGCTGCTCCTGCTCTTCAACTACTTAAGACGCCAGTCAGCCCAAAAGTGTGGTAGGAGTCATAGCCTTAAAGTAGGGCTTGCAGCCCGCACTTGGTAAAAATGCCTAGTTGTTTAACTGTTTTTATGGTCAACTGCAGCATGTGGTATTATATAACTTTACATAGCTTGGAACATGAAAATTCATATAAAATATTTAAGCAACATATATATCAGAACATCAAAAGAAAAGTTTAAGTTAGGTCTAAGAACTTCAGTGAACTAGACCCGCACAGCTATAGTTTAAAACATCAGCTTTTAATAATTTCCTGAAGAATATGAGTGTCGATAAAGTTCTTAGTCCTGGGGTAGTGAGTTCCATAAGCTGATTGCTGCACTGGTGAAATATTTCTTCTTTTCTTCAAATGTTTGCGTTTCAGGGTTTTCAGCGTTACCTTACTACTATGCACAATTCTTAAATAAAAATGCGTTAGTAAGATCTTTGTGTGAAACAATTATTGGTCCAAAACCCTGGCCATGTTTAACAGTCATTTTTTTAGTTAATAAAGATTATAAATGTTGACAGATGATCTCTGGCTAAAGTGTAGATTGTTAGTAATTTTACTCCTTATTAAAGCAGAAGTACTACCATGGACGTCTGCCCTTGGGTATTGTCATTCCACACATTGTGATTTTATAGATAAGTTGGATTTAGTACAATAATAAAAAATCTAATGTTACTTTTGACATATGTATATTATCAGCGATGCATGTTGTGAACTATTTTTTCATGTATCCCTTCTTACCTCTCGGGTGTTCCTGTGTGCACAGATTTAAAGCTTGTTATATTTTACTTCTTTAAAATGTATCTGTTTGGTGCAAGAAATATGTCGATTCTGGTCATTTGGTTCTTCTTACACCTTGTGTGTAGGATACAGAGAAGCCACCATGTGCAAGGTCCTAGTTTTACATTGTTTACATTGTCCATCCCATAGCTGCAATTATCAACTAATGGATTGAAGAGAATCTTACACACTACCAGGCATATTGCTCAGAAACAATGAATGATGCATTTGTGGTCCTTGTGCTTTTCCCTGTATTGTCACCTTCAATTGAATATTATTACATAAGAGTTTAAAATGAGAAGCAAAATTGCTAAACCGACTGACTTGGAACAGCAGAGCACATTTCAATGACCTAATATGCACTCATAATGCGTGGGTGTCAACGCCACATAACTGTGGTGCCAATCAGTGAGCGGGAGAGGTGTAAAAATGTCCTCCTACAGTTATTAACCTTGGTCTTGCTTATCAAGACATCTTCCTAAGTGACTCTGTCAGCTGCTGCACTTTGGATCCCATCACTAACTGGAGATCTGAGGCATAGGAAGTCATATGTGTTCTGCACATTTACATTCACATTAGTGTTCAGCAACATCATTTTTTTTGCCCAGGATCAGTGCAGCGTTCTCATAATCCGCCCACCCGCGATGTGTTAATTCTGCCTGAGTGAGTCACAAACATGGAAGCCTTTTATATGCGCAACCAGATTAGCTTGAGGGCTCACATCGGGGAGGGAAGTAAGCCTTGTTTTTAAATATTTGGATTTTGGCATTTGAAAGTGTAGCTTGCGGCATTCTAGTGAATAAACACTTCTGAGCCGCTATTTCTTATGAAATGATCAATCTAGCTTCTCTTTCATCTTTATTTTTTGCCTATGTGTGTCGTTCAGCAAGGAGGTAGTTAGGTGTTCTAAAACTTTCACTTTCAAGGGCGAAATCATAATCATAACATAAAATTATGTTGCATATCGAAGTGCTTAAAATTTTATTTGATCCTTTGAGATATTCATTATGGAAACAAATTACAATTGATTAATTTAACTGCTATATTTATACCATTTTGGAGTGAAAATGAAGAGTGCAGATAAACCCCAGGCATACGTTGTGAGCAGGGAGGATTCAGTGAATGGACCATGTTATGGAGTTCATGTCCTTGTGAAGGACATATTAATGATGTTCTCATATGCATGTGATCATTTAGACTGCTCGAGTCTGGCAGTGTGGTGCACACATTTTTTGCCCATCATACATTTCTCAAAATGTATAAAGTTTTTTCATTGTAAATTTCAATTATGATGGTGCACGTATGACATATTTTCCAACATCATTTATTTAAGGTGTGGTGACCAGACAAGGGACTTTCAGGTTGAGTCACCATGCACAAATCAGTAACCACCCACAAACTAAAATGCCTTATTCTTTCTTGATGTTCACATGAAAGGAGGAGAGGATTTTAATACATTTCTAGCAAGGTGTACTGCTGGTATATGCCTGTATACTTTTATTACGTCAGAAGTGTTATTATGTACAATTATTTGCTCGGTTTTCAATTTCTTGGATTGCGAAAGCGAGCAATCTTTGGGATGGCTGTTTTGAAGAATTAGCGGGCCATGTACAGGTGGAAAAGAAGCCCAGACACCTAATGTCCTGGAAAACTAGCTTCCAGAGCAACAATTTCTAATATTGACGGGCAGGGCCGGCTTTAGGGCAGTGCGACTGGTGCGGCCGCACCGGGTGCTGATCTGTGGAGGGGGCGCTGTGACCTCAGGGGGCGCTGTGCTTAGCAATATACTATGATAGGAGAGATGAGGGACACTTTTGTGGTAGGGAGAGAATCTGAGGAGGGAGGTTATGGGACGTGGGGACACAAAAAGTGATTGTGGCACCGGGCGCCACCAGCGTTAAAGCTGGCCCTGTTCACAGGAAGAGCAGTGAAATAAAAGCTCTGTGGAGCCCTGTAGTTTATCTTTCGACCACTTTAGTAACTACTTTTTAGCTCTTCTTAATGTTTTCAACTTGATTTATGTGTTTTTCTTTATTATATGTTTGTTGTTTGAGTGATTTAGCGCAAGCCTCAATCTTGCAAGAGACACTAGAGGATGCAAGGAACACGCCTTAGGCTAACCAGCTAACAGTTCATGAACTTGTGATCTAGAAAAAAATAATACTGCAGAATAATAAGAATCTAAACTAGAAATCATTTAAATATTAAAGGAGCAAACAGACTCAATCATACTATCTCAAGATTGATAATATTTAATAGAGCTTTTAGGATTAGGATTTTTAAATTATTAAAGGCTTATTCTATGGGACAACGAAAAAGCAAATAATAGTGTAACAATGTTGTGGGAAATATCATGAACTGGGAAGATGTCCTTTACACATTTCATTTGTGGGAGAAAACGAGCCTGGGAAAAGGAATGGTGAAAGAGAATGGATGCTCTGGGAATATTTGCTTACACTGAGGTTTTCCTTTTGTACAACATCATCTTAGCCTTTTTCAGGTAGGGACTGAACTTATTTGAAACTTTTACCAGTGTGAAGAGTCTAGAAATGTTGTGGTGTCCTCAAAGGTTTTACACTTTCTTCAGCAATGGGGGCGCTTGTAAAAATGTGCTTTCATTTTCAAATATTTAAAAAAATACAGTGTATTGATTTAAGACATTAGCACTAACACATGGAGACCATCCCTATCATCTCACTTATAGTAGCAGTAGAATAACAGGTATCTACTGGCAGCTGTAGAACTAATGGCAAAGCTGCCAAATGTAAAGACTGGAACTGTTGTTTTTTGCAATTCACTCTTAAAATGTGGTGGATGCTACACAGGACAATATTGAGGCAAATTGGAAACAACACCATTATGAGGGAAGTTATCTTTCTCAGCTACAATACAAATTTAATATATTTCAACTAAATAACATTATTTTCAACTTTATACACACAAATACAAGTAAAAGTAGAGTCCATGGATGAACGATTAGGCAAACAACTGCAACACACACATCACATCCCACTTCAGATAGCTACACTGACTACGAATCCAGAAGCTGTGCTGATTCAAACTGCTCACCCATGCATACAAAGAACTCCACAATGTTGGATCTGCCTACCTCAACCATCAGCTCAACTTCCACCACCCAACCAGGCAACTGCACTCAGTCTCACTCCCCTCATGCAAATACCCAGTATCCACAGGAAAACCCTCTTCTACCTACATTGCCTCCAAATCCTGAAAGGACCCTCCACACCACATCAGGACCTCCCATCCCTTCTCGAATTCTGCAAGAAACTGAAGATCTGGCTTTTCGTCTAGAAACCCGATTGACTACTCACCTACTCCTGCACCTTGATACCCCTCGGGCAATAAGTCCACTATACAAATCCTCATAACATGACAAGTAAACAAATGAGGTAAAAAGTGACTAAAGAAAACAGTGAACTGGAAAAACACAAATATTATTGTAGGCATTTGGGACAAGCTTTAAGGACTACGATGGATGAAGAGGTGTTTGATTTTTAGAACATACAACCACTGAAAGAATTACATTGCATATAAAGAACACCAGCTAGTAACAGTTCTTGTTCTCACATGTCATTCCATTGGCAAGAACATTTGGTGTATGTGCACAAAATACAAATAAATAAAAGTCTTTCATTTTCCTCACTGCAAAACTGGACAAAACGCCCTTGCCTGACCCTTAGTCAGGCACATGAGTTTAGAGGCTGTTTTGGGGATATCCAGGCAGAGGCATGCTACTGTACTAAGTAGCTACAACCAAATTCCCCCAAATGTGAAGACCTAATCAGCAGCCATAAAAGTGGTAAGGGTACTACAGGGGAGAGTTAGATTCAGCAACACCATACTGTTCATGTGCATAGATTACCCACTTGTGTATGCCTATAGGAGAGGAGCTGTCCTGTGCCTCTGGGAACTCCTATTTGTGAGACATGGGAAATTCTGAGATTTTTAGAACGAGAGGCCAAGGCCCCAGCCTAAGATTGCCAGCAATACGTCTATGTCTCTTCATAGCAGTGTCATACTGCATGGTGTACATACGCGACCAAGGCCAACTGTGAACACAATTGTGGCAGATTCTGAAGGTGGATCTTAGCAGCCCTTCACACACAATCTCTCTTGGACTGGGTTAATGATAAATTATTCTCACGAATCTGAAGTTGTGACAAATAGAGGAAAATAGACAGGCACTGAGGTCTTAGCAGGCAGGGCAGTCCTAACCACGACTCCACCCTAGTAAGTGAGGCTATATTAATTTATCTGAGGTGGGCCTGTTTTGAGGCCGATACTCGCCTTCACTGGAGTATCTTGTATTTGCCTTTATAGTATGCATTACTATAACCTGATTCCGATAAACTGCTAGACCATTCTTAGTGCCACCTTTGATGTATTGATGAGCATTGAGGACGCTTTACCTGTGCACTATGGGAGGGCATTGCAGGTGAGGATGTGGGTGGCAGGAAGTGCCTTCTTCGGGTCCTTATTTTGCCTCGCTTTCAATATGCACTTCAACACTAAGCACATGTACAGAAAATGTATTCTCCATTCACATTGTCTCAATTACATGAACATCTACACTTTACTTTTAAGTGTTTGCTTCACTTTTCTTTGACTCATATTTGGTATTCCATCCTTACCTTTTGTTCAGTTGAACTCCATAGTTGCTGTGGTTTTCCTTCCTGTAGACCCTGTATTGCTTGCAACTCCTCCCAGTGTCTGCAGTTACTGGTGTTATGCCTTACTCTGAATTTTTTAAATGATTAAATAGAGAACATTCTATTTAATTTTTCAAGGAAGACTACAAACCTCAAATAGGATCCAAACCCACAACTCTGAGCTGACAGTTTATGCATTCAGAATAACGTACTTGATTTTTACAACATCATACGGAAATGTCTATTGATACTAGATTTGACTTGGTCAACTCCTTCACTGCGGGGCTAATTCCTCCGCGATGCGGGGTCCGCATGTGGCACCGCGATGCTTGTGACGAGCTCGGCTCGTCATGCAGCACGGTGGCGCTGTGCTCATAACGAGCTGAGCTCGTCATGACCACGCCTGTTTAATGGAACGCCCAGTACAGCAGGGGAATTATCCCCGCGTGGGCGTTCCGCGGCAGTCATGACGAGCTCAGTTCGTCATGAGCACAGTGCCACTGTGTGAGCGCCCAAGGGGTTAAAAGTGGTGGAGATGTTGTACTCCATTTTCTGTCTTCCATCTGGTCTTTTGATACTGTATGTTCCTTGACAGAAGCATTATTTTTGTAAGGCACCCAGATTTAGATCAACTGCAATTCTGAGAAAGGTGACAATTAAGATAATAATAGAAAATGCTGAAGGGCAGTGAGACAAGTAAGTGTTTTCTGGTAAATCTTAGCATTTATCTCCATGCAACCAACCACTCTGAAGTAGCCACATGTAAATTAATTGCAATACAATTCACTGGAAATAAATGAGTTCAGAAAGGAAATCTTACCTTCACGTAGTAAATGGACATCATTTCTAAAGCATATGCAGGCACATGCATCAAAAGAAAAACGGCTCGCAAACGGGCAGATTCGCAGAATCTGCCACTTTGCAACCGGTGTTTTTTGCATTTGGCATTTAAGTAATCTCTAAATTGCGATTTCTTAAATTGCGATTGCATTTATGGAATCGCAAATTGAGATTTCTTAAATTCAATACATTAAAGTAAAAAAATCAGCGATTTCGCTAATAGGGGGCGCAAACTACCATGAAGTTGAACTTCATTCATGTTGCGCACACACATGCCCTTAGGGCATGTGTGCGCGCAACATATGTGCACAGGTCAATTTCAGTGGTGCAACAGGGTGTCCTTTTGACACCCTTGCACCCTGAAATTGCATGCGTAATTTGCGAGGACCTATTGGCAGTCGCAAATTGCGCATGCAATTTCCCTTCATTCCTATGGGCCTGTAGTCCGATAGGAATGAATGGGAAGTCATCCCTTATTTGTGACTCGCAATTTGCGAGTCACAAAATAGGAATGTGTAGGAAATCGCAATTTTTACAGCGATTCCTACATGCATAGGCTTTTGCTAGTCCTTAATTGCCATTCCTTAATTATCGCAATCAAGGACTCGCAAAATCCTACCTTGATGCATGTGCCTGATAGTGCCTTGAAGGTCCACTTTGAGTATGGATATTTTAAAGATATTTGATTTCATAGACCTGAACACCCGAAACACAGGCAATATATTGCTAAATGTTTTTTTCACTCTCATTGCATTGGAGAAGTGGACAGGAATTAGCCGCTACTGAACTGAAGAAAGACTGTGTAGTGACTGGACGGCATGCATGTCATGCATTCCTCATTTAGGTTAAGAATTATCAACAGCAGGTAAAAGTTCACATAAGGCTGATGTATCTACCTGCATGCTGTGCCTCAATAAATAGGGAACATATGCTGTAAATATTTATGTAGTACCTCCATTTTAGATTGTCAATAACACATGACGTATGACTCTCATATATTTGCTTAAATGTGTGTTACCTCATGTATATATATGTCTGTTAATCATTTTGTAATTTATTCACTTTGTGGGAAAATGTCTGCAAGGCAGTAGTACATTGGCCTTCAATACATTTCATAGATCTAGGATACACAGACTAAGTAAATGAGGATGGACTTTGTGGAAGTTCACATGGGGAATACACCAATGAAATTAAGACAGTCTTCTTCTCATTTACATTTGAGGAGATGGATTCAGGGCCTGAGTGTTCTAAATGAAGCTAGCGATTGTTGAATATGAACTTGACAGAAGATAGCAGTGTTGCTACCCTTATCCATAATGTGCACCCTTCTCATGCTAAGGGGTTGTTATGGCAAAGTACCAGAATCCAGAGACCCCATGGGAGACGTTCGATCAACAAGTGGTGAATAGATGGAGAGTATTGTTTGTAGATTGATGCAAACTTTGCCTTGTTGGAGCTTTTGCCATGGTCATGCTGAGGAGAAAGCACTCCTTAAATGTTGGCAACTGAAAACCATCTAGGTGGAGAAGTTGAGCATCTTCCATAAAGAAACATGGGTGTTGTGTGCAAGGATGAGCAATAAAATGCTGCAATCGTCGAGTGTAATCGGGACCATGTTGTTGCTTTAGTATTTTTCAGCATGAAATGTAAAGTTTGATTCAAATTTGCCGTAGTTAATAAGTGGTATGGTGAAGCTGTAGTTATGAAGTTGGTGAATGAGAGTAGTCTCAGGTGGCTATGAAAGTGGATTAAACCATTCCTGGTCTAAGGAGATTGAAAACTGACATTGGGGAATAGAAAAGCAGTTCTGGACCTAGTAAAGTGGCATTATTTCTACATTCTGTGCAAGTCTTGTCAAATAAGTGATTGTGATTTTTCAGCATGCGATTCATACATTTTAGTGTACCATTATTGCTTAGATATTTATAATTTTAAGATATGATCCTGCTGTTTGGGGTAAGAATGAATGTCCATAACTATGCATAAAAGCTGTTAACCTACATGTTAAGATATCAAGTTCAAGTTCATAAGTCTTTATTTCGAATAAAATTCATAAAAGACCACGAAATAAAAATATTTACAAGATATCAACATTTTTGCATATTCCAAGGAACCCCAAATATAAAAAGAAAGGTTGCCCGTAGGCAACATACAAAATTTAAAAACACAAGTTAAGAAGAAGAATACAAGTTAATCTAAGCAGGGTTACACGTTCTTTGCACGTATCAGCCACATCCACCCCAGAAATTTAGCAACACAAATCACAGATTTTTCAGTGCGCATGTCGCGTAGTTTCAACAGGGCAGTGCGATTCTCTACACAATTTAAAGTTTTACAAATTGGTTGCAGCCATTTTAGTCGGGGCAATCGATATGCTGGGCACGCAAAAAATATATGGCCAATACTCTCAACCTGATCAGAGCAAAAAGGACACTTGGAGGTAGAAGACTTTGTCCATCTTGCAGTAAAGGAATTGATCGGCAACGTTCCCACCCGAAACTGAAAGTACAGCTTGCGGTCAAGGGCTTTGCATATCAAATCCCAAAAAGGCTCAAGGGATGGTATAATCTTATGTGATAAGAACAATCCCGTTAGGCTATTTTCTGATGAGAGTGAAACCAAAGCAGATTTCTTTGCTGCCCAAAATAGCTCTTTAAACTCCACTTTGGAGGGGAACCTAGCACATTCCGGATGCAACCATAATTCAGAAAGGCCCATGGAGTGCAGAATCTGTTTGACCTCCCGCAACCAAGGGATTTTCATGGCACCCCACAATGATCTAATTTCACACAATTCGTGGGCAAAAAGGCTAAGCTCATGAGTAGTCCAGAGTCGTCGCCAGAAGGCGACAAGCCGGTACTGTGCCATCTCATCCAGAGGTCTACAGCCCAAATCCAAAAGCAAGGGTTTTATGGGTGTCGATTGCGGAAGCCCAACTAGACTCCGAAGGAACCTATTCTGTGCTATGGTCAATGCTGTCAAGCTTTTGTAACCCCAAATGTCCGCACCGTACAAAATGGCTGCGTTAACCTTGGCCTCATAAATTTTTAAAGCTGGTGTAATGCGTTTTGTCAAGGTTTTTTTTTTGTTCCTTTAGCAAGCAGCCAGAGAGGCGGACAAATTTTAGAATTAAAACCTCCAGCTGGGGATTCCAGTTAAGTTGATGGTCAAGAGTCACGCCTAAATAGGACATGACTTTGACCTGTTCAATAGGGACACCTTCTAATAAAAATGAACTTGTAATTTGTTTGTTTTTGTTAAAAACCATAAATTTCGTTTTATCAGCGTTAATCTGAAGGTCATTTTCGGAACAAAATTCTGCAAATCTATTTAATGCTGCCTGGAGGCCACTCCGAGTCCTAGAGAGGAGCAGGGTATCATCGGCGAATATTAACATGGGGTACTTGGCCCCCCCCAGGGTGGGTGCATCAGTTTGAGTTTCATTGAAGAAGGCAACCACCCGATTAATAAATAGGAGGAACAACGTGGGTGCCAACACACAACCCTGCCGAACCCCGCGTTCGACAGGGAAGTTGATATCTTGTGTTTAGCTCAACTATTTCCTACTAAAGTATAACTGGCTAAAACCATATTTTTGTGCACAGTTCAGTACTAGGCTACTTGGAATGAGTAACCGTCTAGGAAGTTGTGCACTACGAACTTAAATGCCCACTAACCCCAGCTTATCGAGAACCATTGAAAACCTTTTGGGAGGTACAAGAAATTACATTTCACATTAGCTGCCTTCCTGAATATTCAATGTAAACAAACATGAAATACATGTAATGCAATAGATTACTTTAGATAGTTGAGTTAACCGGTGGTGCTGGCATATATTATATATTTTTTCAGTTATTCTACTCTATTCTCAGTCATTCAAGCAATTGAATGACTACACACATATATAAAAGTAGTTCTTATTTATTGAATTATTTATTCTATGTTATTGCCAGCTGGAGCTGTGGCATGATATTAACACCAACCAGTCATGTACGGCCAGGGTATATATACCACAGAGTAATTGTTAAGTCCAGATTAATAGTGGTGTGAGTGTTACTGTCCATTAATATAAGATGTCTGAAAAGTGTTTTATGACCAACTTGTGGTCTTGTCTGAGGTTTGTGTTCCACCGAATGGTTTTATGGGGGCGAGCTAACAGCCAGGCCCATAAATATCGCTCCACTTCTTGGTTCATTGAGGCGGAAGAAGTGTGGCTTTCGCTTTCAGTTTTACAGGTGACCTGTCATGAAGTTTATTGGACAGGTGAAAATATAAGAGACACTGTAAGATTAGAGTCATTTGTTCTTCTCAAAGTCGTTTCTCAATCTGCCATTTAAAGTACACCTTAATAAGGTTTCCAGCATGATTTTAATTTTTCAAGTCACTTCATGTGAGGTTTAGTTCCTCACATTGTATTTGCCTAGACCAGCAGGTAGAAACAAGAGGGGTCTCTAAATGGCAGGCTCCTCGAATAGATTGGGAAAGCTCTTGAATTATAAATGCAGCGATTTCAGGTTAAGTAACGTAATAGTAGAAAGTAAACATTACACAGAAGTATTTTCCTATGAGCTCTTTCTTTACCTCACCTTCTGTGAAAATGACCCCAAAGCCACATATTTCCCTTGTACCACTATGTACTGCTACTCCATGTGGGATGTATGACGTTACAACGCATACTTTTACCACGCCTACCATTACCACGCATTTTTTACAACGCAGGATCCATTACAACGCATACCATTACAACGCATGTATTTACAACGCAGGTACCTTTACAACGCATACCATTACAACGTAAGTATTGGTAAGTATATAATATTTTTTAAAATGTAATTTAATTAAAATTAATATAATGTAATTTAATTTAATTAATTTAATTTAATTTAATTTAATTTAATTTAATTTAATTTAATTTAATTTAATTAATGTAATTTAATTTAATCAATTTAATTTAATGTAATTTAAATTTAATTATATTTACTTTTTACCCTGTACCCCTTTACCCAAAAACCCAAAACTGACCCTGAACCCTAAAAATACCCCTTTACTCAAAAACCCAAAACTGACCCTAAACCCTAAAAATACCCCTTTACCCAAAAACCCAAAACTGACCATGAACCCTAAAAATACCCCTTTACCCAAAAAACCCAAAACTGACCCTAAACCCTAAAAATACCCCTTTACCCAAAACCCAAAACTGACCCTGAACCCTAAAAATACCCCTGTACCCCAAAAACCCAAAACTAACCCTGAACCCTAAAAATACCCCTTTACCCAAAAACTGAAAACTGACCCTGAACCCTAAAAATACCCCTTTACCCAAAAACTGAAAACTGACCCTGAACCCTAAAAATACCCCTTTACCCAAAAACTGAAAACTGACCCTGAACCCTAAAAATACCCCTTTACCCAAAAACTGAAAATTGACCCTGAACCCTAAAAATACCCCTTTACCCAAAAACTGAAAACTGACCCCGAACCCTAAAAATACCCTTTTACCCAAAAACTGAAAACTGACCCTGAACCCTAAAAATACCCCTTTACCCAAAAACTGAAAACTGACCTTGAACCCTAAAATTACCCTTTTACCCAAAAACTGAAAACTGACCCTGAACCCTAAAAATACCCCTTTACCCAAAAACTGAAAACTGACCCTGAACCCTAAAAATACCCCTTTACCCAAAAACTGAAAACTGACCCTGAACCCTAAAAATACCCCTTTACCCAAAAAACTGAAAACTGACCCTGAACCTTAAAAATACCCCTTTACCCAAAAACCCAAATAATTTTTTTTAAAAAATAATATACTTACCAATACTTACGTTGTAATGGTATGCGTTGTAAAAGTACCTGCGTTGTAAATACATGCGTGGTAATGGTATGCGTTGTAATGGATCCTGCGTTGTAAAAAATGCGTGGTAATGGTAGGTCGTGGTAAAAGTTGCGTTGTAAGGGTTGTATACCCTCCATGTGTGGTCAACACACAGTCTGTTTCACATAAAGCGGGACTATATGTGTGGTTATTTCCAGTTGATGCACTTATATTTGAGGACAAATCAGATGTATTACCTTTTGCCCCAGTTAAATGTTCACGGCTAGTGGATTTGTTTAAGAGCTGTTTGGAAAGCTTTAAATTCTCACACATAAATACATGTTTTCTGAGCCTTATACTGAATAAAGTATCTAATTCAAAATATGACTACTGTGTTTTCCCATGTGATGTGAAATAAACCTTTGAATAAACATTAAATAATGGATATGCATTGTGAAGGTCTTTCAAGTTAGCCATGGGCCATACAAATACATTTGGCCAAATAACACACATTATTTAGAAAAAACAATCACATATATATTGCTACAGTGCAAAAATTAGGTATGTTAGTTAGGTACAACTTAATAGACATGAAAAAACGTTTATTGTATTCCATATAGCATGATATTAATTACTTTACACAGGAAAACAACTATTCTGACAGAATGAGAGAATATTACAAGTGACTCTACCCAGGTTTTGGTTACATGCCTTTCTTTAGGACTTCTGCATCTGGCAACACGGCGTGGCATCAACGATATAGGCATATCCACATTGAGTAGCTATTGTTTATTACTGTTGCCTCACATGAGTTATAGCCCCTCCTAAGAATCTGCAGTGACAATAAACAGCATATTATACTCTTCACATCTCTTACACTTAAGCTAATCTGTAGAAAATTATTCTCCCATAAATATATTTAGGCAACTTTAAATTTCAAATGAGCTATTTCATGATGATAATGTTCAAATTAATATTTTGATCATTAGCAATGTTTCTGTAATTATATTACTAACACTTGGGGAATTCTGTGTTTATTGCTCTCGTTTTCCATTCACTGATTTACATTTACCCGTTTGTGTTTAATTGAAATTCAATTACAGTAAGTTAGTAGATCCTGATTTGTGAAGACATAACTGTGAATAAACTGACTCCTCTATCAATAATTGGCAATTTAAAATGTTATTTGAGACCCATGTGAGCTTCACAGGCACCAATAACTACTCTTTATTAAGGTTATCTTGCAATGGACTACTCATTCAACAATATGTGCCGGGGCGATGCCGGCAGAATATAACAGCTGATCCAGTGTGTTTTATAAAAACATCAAATCAGTGTTACTTGACCACTTGCTACAAAGCAAACACATTCTTTATAACTCAGATTGTCTAAGCATTGAACTCAAAACCAAAACACACTATCATCATGCAATCAAACCCATTTCTTCCAAACTATCAGCGGCGGCCGGCACAGGTAAGTGCGGTAAGATGGGGCAGGGCACGACAGGTGGGGGGAAGCGGACAGATGACAGAATAGGTGTTATTTAATTATACCTATTCCGTCATCTGACAAATTCCACCTGCTCTCACCCCGCCCACCCGTCCTAACGCGCATACCTGTGCCGGCCACTGCTGCAAACTACTATATAAGTTATGTCATCAAGACCAATTGTCCAATGTTCCCAAGCAATAGAATAACTGCACCTTCATGGTATATACCACTTATCACTGTCATTTGAACAATAAGTGCCAAAAGGGGTTTAATTTAGTTGAGCATCTAAGCCCATTTTATTTTCCTAACGCAACACTGACGGGGGGGGGAGTTCCAGTCCCCTCCTTTCGACATCGTCCCAAAAGAGCAGTCCACTTAAAAAAAAGTGAGAGTCAGTTTTCTAATCCTCAGAAATTCGACTAACTTTTTGAGCGGGAAAGGTGCACAGCTGATCACAGAGTCAGCTCCCACAGAGGATACCGTGTAACGTTTATTAAATTAGAGAGTGCAACCTTTAGAAGATCACTCTTGCTCCAATCCTCTTAAGGTGCATAAACCGTGCCCGGCTGACACTGCAAACCTATTATTAGGATGCTGTTAAGATGCCCGGAGTGCACCATCCTGCTCAGTTTATTCTTTCAAGCGGTACAAAAACCACATCATGAAGTCCCAGTGTACGGATTATGAAAAGCAATGAATCTTACACATCCATTTATGGTAATACAAAGTCACACACACACAATTCCATGCGATTTATAACCGTTTATTTGACATAAAATGCATTTAAATATAGCATATTGACCTTTAATAAGCATATTATGTTTATGGCAAACTTTCTGCATGTATCATTATACTCACAATAAAAAGCAATTGTGTTAAACTTAAAAAATAACACCACGTTGTTGTATCATTGTAAACATCCTAACGACAGCCTCACAACAAATCGAGTTGTGAATTGCCAATGCATTTTAAAGCTCTGAAACCTGCCCTTTTCTGTAAGCTGCCCTTCCATGCTGTCTCTGCTGCACCCGCAGCTTTTTTTCAAGAATCTCAGAAATTGTTCTTGCTCACCCCACCCTCAGGATTCTGAATCACGTAAAACGTATGCTTGCTCCTGAAATGGAATTACAACTTGAGTACAAAGTCATACTGATCTTGCGGGTTATCCTCTCACAGATTTGACCTGGAAAATCCTAGCAAAATGTGTGGAGTTAAAAACTGCATGATTCTGATTTCTGCAGCTCACTGTCGGGGTAGGCAGGCAGCATTTTTTTTTTTTTTTTGCCCCGGTCTAACCTACAGAACTTGGAAAAGGGAGGTAATACCACACAGGTAAAGTCCAACCCCACATTATCGGATTTTCTTTGAGAGGTATTACAAAAACCTATATACTATACTCCTCAGAATGAAAGATTCTGTGTTATGATTCTGAATAATTCAACACCAAGTAAGTAAATTTGCTGTGATCAAACATCACAGAAAGTAACTCAAACCCGCATTTTGCATCTGCAACTCAGTTTCCATCACCTTATTTTCATGAGCATTTAACTTTTATAAGTTAAATCCTGACAGGCAACGCATTTATTTCTGTGAATTACATTTTTATATTTATTCAGGAACAACCATTTATAGATCCGGGGGAAATTCCCTTTTACGGTAATGTTTTTCCTTGACTCCGAGTAGAGCAAGCTCTTATTAACATAGGGCTCCCAAAAATAATATGTACAGTTCACACTGACAGGCCTTTGGGAAGCTTGGCATATTGCAGAGTAATGCACAGCTAAACAGCACGCAACTATGACCAGCTACAATGTATCCCACAAGCAAAATGGTACATCTGAGATAAAAAATAAATCTTCTTTGCTGTGGTATCTGGCTTATCCTCTATTTAATAATAAAAAAAAACACACACATTAGTCTGTCTCCTTTAATTTTGATGGCACTGCCCATATGTGCAATTTCCTGAACTAGCAAGTATGGTTGTCCACTATGATGGGTGAGGGTGACTTGACCCCCAGACTCGCCGTTCATTGGAAGTTGAAAGATGCGACTCACATTTGATAGATAATTGTAAACAGAAAGGGATCTGTGCCTTCTGGCACCTTTTGACTGTGTTGCATGTTAATGATGTTGTTTCATAATAAGGGATAATTACGAATCACATATCACATTTTTTAAATGCATTTTTTTTTGTATCAGGATCAAGGAGTGCTATAAAATGTAAAAGTTGGAAAACTTTTTACCCTGTCCTTGTTGTAGGCGTGTGCAAATGCTTTGTCGAAAGGTGTTATGACAATGCCTCTCTTGTGACCGATGTGGAATTTGTGTCCCTGTAGGAGGGAATGTGCCCAATAAGTTACACATAGTGATCCTCATTATTATTTAGTGTACAGTATATTGTACAGAACAGACAATACAGAAACAGAGTCCTGCAAGGGACAATGGTCACCTAGACCTATTATAACCTTTACACATATGTTGTATAATTAGCAAACGAAGAACATTCACTGGTCCGGACCACTTTCCGCTCCACCTGATTCCATCAGCTGTCAAATATACAATGAATGATGACTGCTTTGCTAAGGGTTATCGTATAGCCATGGCATTTTGCGATATTTCATTGGTTTATGGCCACAGAAGTAGTCATAGCTACTGACATACCCTTATGCAATCATGTAAAAAATAAACTATATCTTTGTCAACCCTCCGGTCAAGCACAATATTCCATAATGTATCCCTATTAATGCTGCTGAAGGCGGACGATAAGTCCATAAACGTAGCCAGACGGAATCAATTAGGATAGGAAGAGTTTGTACAGCCTTTTGAAGATTTGAATGAGATAGAAACTACATTTGACAAAAGGCAGCATTGGATTACAACTTTCTTCTATTTATTCTAGCTCCAACTGGGAGCGAGAACACCAGTCGCTGCCAGCATAGCTTGTGAGTGAGGGGACGGATGGGGGTGTCGCACGGGGGTTCACGCGGGGAGGGGGGAAATGTAATTAAAAAAATAATTTTAAACTCTCGCCATCTCAGCTCCTGGCCCAGTCCTATGGGGCAGGAAGCAGGCAGACTCCCTCCCCTTCCCTTCAATGCCAGCGTTGTGATTGGTGGGGACGGCACCCAGCCAGGTGCCAATGGGGTGGCCATTTTCTCCATGTAGGCTGCCTGCAGCCTACATGGAGAATTGGGAGAGTGCCCATGACTGATTTAGTCGTCCCAGAGGGCTGACCAAACAGTCATGGTCCGCAGCTTTGGGCTATCCATTGCTCCCCTGCCCTCCAGCAGACCCGCCTGGCCCAACCTAACCCTTCTCTTTCTCGCAGTTCGAGAAGCAGAAACATTAAATGGTAGTTTTACTATTTTGTGTTTCTGCTTCTTGCACTGCGAGAAAGTAGAACGTAGTGGGTCGAGGCTCCTTTCCCCTAATGGAGGAGCCGCCCCTGGAAAACACTGAGAGACATATTTAGAAAATTAATTGTGCAGCCAGCATCTGTAAGAAGAAACATTTATTTATTTAAGAATGCATGAATTTGTTTATATCTAAAAATTGGACATGAGTTACAATATGTTACATTGGTAAACACAAGGGTTTTGTTTCCCTTTTCTATAGTCTATTGATTCTGTTAAGAGTTTAGAAGACCTTAATATGGGTTCACCAACACTGGACATGCTTTTATGGACAATAACGTCTCACAACCCATGCCTACACTGATGTCTGTATTTCATGACCCTAGTTGGATAGTATTGCTGAATTTAAGAGAATTGTATCCTTTTCTTTACATCGACTGTTGAGCTTTAAATGGTGACTGTGTTTTTCCACTTGCCAAGTGCTAACTCTCTCTCTGACTGATACCTCTTGGATGTGGTTTGTTCCCACTGATGTCTCCAAGTGGGGTTGATTTGGGAACTTCCTATCTGCTTATGCAATTATAGGTTAGATTTTGGCATATGGTGGCAGTTCAGACCTCTAGGGTCAAGACTGATGGCCCAAAGAAATGCCCCCATGATACAGTCCAGTCAAACCTAATAAACTTGAGAATAAAAGTTAATGATCATTTTCATATGGATAATCAGGTCTCTGCAATAATATTGACCTGCACATTCTTCTTTCAAAAGCTTTGAGATGACGCCTTCCCCTTTCGTCAAGCCTTTAACATCCTCCCAAACAGTGATTAGAACTAAACTCAACTAGAGTAATACAGTTTTCATATTGAATCCTTCCATTCCTTAAAAAAATACAAGTAACACAGAGTAGTTCAACAATAGGCGCAACAAATCTTCCAAGTTAACCCATGTTAATTCTCAGGTCTTTCCATTTGGCCAAGTCTTATATGGTAGTGTGTTTGGAGCACAAAACCAATGACCGTCTGTTTCCCACTATTTTTGCACAGAATTCTTCTTATTTAGCAGCTTTATGGACATCACACTCTGCTCTCACTAGCATATTGTTGGTCTCTTGGTTTAAAGAATCACAATATTTTGATTTAGGCCATCGAGTTAGGCACACACAAAATGTGATTCTTTGCTGTTCATAACCATAATTCCAACTCTGAAATCATACCAAGTACTTGGTGTAACACTTCTTATCATTAATATTATGCCCCTTCCAAAGAAACTATTTGCTACCTTAAGGAAATTGAAGTCAGAAAATCGGTTATACTTAATTTAGATCCTCTGGTAGTTACAATTAGGGAAAGTGGAGAAGTGTGGCTCACCTATTAGAGCGGCAGACCCTGAGGCAGAGGTCTGGCCTGGGACCAGGGTTCAATTCCCGACGTGGCTGGGTCTTGGGCTCAATGTCCACGGACTCGATAAATCTCGCCTTGGTGCCTACTCTAATCATGGGTCCCACTCTGCAACTCTGGGCAACAGCTTGCTTAATCTCCACAATGGCCTCGAAAGCGCTAGGATGCCTGGTTTCACCTTGGAGGTGCCCAGTAGGGGGCATCTCACAGGGAAAGCCAGGAAGGGTTCCACAGTGGTATACAACGCCAGGATGCCTGAAAGGTGATAGTGCGCTTTACAAGTATACATACATTTACATTTACAAAGTATAGTGGCTTTAAGATAGCAAGCATATCCATGTTTTTGCTCTAGATTCATGCAGGTTTGGATGTGGGCATCCCCTCAAAACACAATGTAGATGTCAGTGAATTGACCTAAAACTATAGTGGAACCCGCACTGAAGTAGCCATATTGAAGATACAAGAATGCTCAGCGTAGAAACTATTGTTTAAACATTAGCATGCCTTTTACTTGGAATGATGAATTTAGATGAGAACAAACAGAAAGAAAGTTCACAATCATCCCAAAAAATTAATAAGCTATTATGTTCTAGTTAAAATGTTAATATAATTACAAAATGTTGCAGTATTTTATTTTTCATGTGTGCTCTGTCACATGACCTCCTTTGATTTTGAGAGTTTCGGGCTGTTACAGAATTGTATAGCTTGACTTGATCCAACAGATTACAGGTCTTACTTAGAGGGGGTAAGAATAGATAATGTGCCAAAAGTGGCAAATTTCTTTAACCCCCACATTTTAGTTCTCCACTTCATTTGGGTGAGAGCAAACTGCTTTTTTTCCAATAAAAGAGCCTAAGCCATGCCTCTCATTGGAAACTGAACCCTGACAATTCAACAACCACAGATTTGCAAGGTCCATGGTATCAGTAGCCACCCTCTGTTGGGGCAGGGTTCTGATGCAAACCATGGTACCGCCATTGGGCATAAAAAACAGCACTGTTTACCACACGTTGGGAGGATATTCTGAGTACATCAATGACAATAATTTCTTGTTTTTAATGTCTGTTTCTGAAAATAGAAAAATTACAGCAGTGTTCCAAAAACACAGCAGGCCTTCAGTATTGCACTTGCTGAAAGTGTTCCTGCAATGTTGATGGATGCCCTTTTGGTAAATACTAAGGAAATCAAAAAGGGGGAGTGAAGAGGTGATGCCTTTGGGCACCGAGGTGGGCACGTCCTCCTCTTATCAGGGATTTAGGTTAATCAAAAAGGGCCACCTCACATTGGGTGGGTGTATATCCGGATGTCATTGGAATACACCTTCTTTGTTAAAATACCCCTCACACACCAAAAGGGCCCTTGGTGTCATGCTTCATCATCGGGGTCTTCCCGTCCCGCTGCGGGGCGGGGCAGTGCTGCGACAAGCGGCTACGCTGGAGCACCTTTAGGTGGAGGTGCTATGTGTTGGGAGTGATTGTCAGTGGGGTCAGGAGTGATATAAGTGTGAGTCGTTAAAAAATACCTGGCCTAGTGGAAAAAAGAAATTTTATTAAACACTGGCTGGTATTAAAAAGTGAAAAACGATTGACTATGTGTGTAACTACAATTAATAATTACGACACATTTTTGCTTCCACACTAATAATGTAGTATGCTTATCATTGGAGGAGTCAATGCCTCATGAGCCAGCTTAAGACAGAAGGGTAAGATGGGGTCCCAATGAGCCCCTCGCACGCTCGTGCTTCCTCCTTCGTCTGCGGAAGCCGCAGACGAAGGAGGAAGCATGATAAGCATACTACATTATTAGTGTGGAAGCAAAAATGTGTCGTTTTTCACTTTTCTTGTATATACACTTTTTCTACCTCTGTGGAGAAACACTAGTGAGTGACAGGGGGATCTTCCCCTAGGTCCTGACGAAGAGGCCCCGCGCCTCGAAACATGTTGACCCACATAGGAGAGAGAGCCCATTAACCTGCTCCATCTCTCCGCTTCACTTTTCTTTTAATAATACCAGCCAGTGTTTAATAAAATTTCTTTTTTCCACTAGGCCAGGTATTTTTTAACGACTCACACTTATATCACTCCTGACCCCACTGACACTCACTCCCAACACATAGCACCTCCACCTAAAGGTGCTCCAGCGTAGCCGCTTGTCGCAGCACTGCCCCGCCCCGCAGCGGGACGGGAAGACCCCGATGATGAAGCATGACACCAAGGGCCCTTTTGGTGTGTGAGGGGTATTTTAACAAAGAAGGTGTATTCCAATGACATCCGGATATACACCCACCCAATGTGAGGTGGCCCCTTTTGGTAAATACTCCGTAGTTTACATTTAGTGATCACACCCTACTAGGTTGGCAGACCTAGGGCCTACTCAGCTTCAGTGGTTTGGTGGCTAGCTCAAGCCAAAATGAGGTCCCTATTCATTAAAACTCATTCAGCTATAAGAATAAATAAATGAGGGATGCAAATTGGCCCATTCAGTCTTTTATGCTACTTATTTGATGGGGAGAGGTTGCTTTTTCGAAACCATAATTATGTTGACTATATGGCTGGACACATTTTCAACTTCAGAGGTGGTGGTCTTTATTCTGTAACAAAGCTAGCGGTTCATATGCATTCTCCATAGGGTGCTACAGAAAGGAGGCACAGACTAATTTTTAGTAAAGGATAAACCATGATCATCTTTAAATATTGTCAACCACAGATATCCATAGTGTACAATGTTATTGACCATGCATTTGATTGGGTCAGGATTCTGTAGAACGTTATGTAACATAATTACTCTGCACAATCAGAAACAGCATCACTATCCATGGTATAAAATGCTCACCTATCCAGGACTAATGCGAAAATAACAATTGATGGACCCAATGTAGAACAATGTCAAACATCCACCCCAGTGCAAAGATCTGGGGCTAAATCCATCTTTTTGTGCTCCCCATGCCATTCCAGTTTAAACCGAGCCATATGCAAATCAGCCTTGACCCTGTTCCCCATGAGAACAGTGTGTCCCGAACTGCTAGGCCAGGTCCTCCCTGGACAGGAAATAAGGATCCTTGGACCGGTTTTGGAGTTTCAAACCTCACCAGCCAGGCTAGCTTGAGTCAAGTGGCATGGGTCAAGACTGATTTGCATATGGCTGGGTCCAAACTGGGAAGGTGTGGTAAGTAAATGAGCAATGGATTAAACCCAGATCTTTTTGACCGGGGGTAAGTGATTACATTATTCAGCATTCCGTCCATCATTTGTTCTTTTGGCTTTTGTCACCTATCCAGAATAAGCATATTGTTCATGTCAGTACAATCTTCCTCTGAAAAATACCTTTTAAAACATTGCTTCGATGGAGGGTCAGCTAAAAGTTTTGAAGAAGCTGAAGTTCTGACTGGTCTCAAAATAGGAATAGCAATTACAGCTTATATAATGCTTTATTGAGCAGTGTAGTCATTTGAAAACCTTACTTAACATTTGTTTTGGTAATCAAGAGAAATTAACATAGCATAACCACATTAGCATAGATTATAGATTTGTGAAGTGGACTTTTTAGTCTAGGGTGACTCTGCTGTTTTTATTAGTCTACAGTCAGGCACAGGTTCAGCTCATCCAGTTCTGAAAGTTCTGTTCTTATAAGTGGGGCAATAACAGCAGGTATTTGTAAAACGTGGCTTTGACCTGGATCACAGGGTGACACAATTCAAACCATGCATGGTGGAAGGGTAGCTTAAGGCTCACATCTTTTGTTGCATCAACCTATTGAATAGCCTTCTTTTCAGTATACAAAACACTGATAATCTTGCCAATATAGGTGGTAATAAATAGCTTTTCTTGCTGTTGTAATCATCGCATTCCCGCCAATTTTCTGATTGCAACTTCACTTGCATCCTTTATGAATTTCTACAAAGTATAGTGAACAATATTGATCATTTAGAAACAACCATGCCCAGCTGTAAAGTGTGGATGAAGCTTGAGGATCACCCTTACCCCTGCAGTTCTTTGTAGCTGGGAAGAGGATTATACAGTCTCTGCAGCAAAGCGGCACACCCTCATAGACTGGCAACACTATTTAAAGTTCGTCTTGCTGTGCATGGGGTGCACCTCTCGAGACTGGGTCTAGTAGTAATCATGGGTGTGGTCCTAGGCTGAACCAGCCCACCCGATGGTACCTAGCTTCCCATTCCAAGGTTTGGCTACAGGATCACTGTCCTCACCTTTCTACCTCACTGAGCAGCAGGGATCCCAATGCTGTCTTTGTGTGGGACAGGACAGGTTGTGTAGTAATTTACTGAAGTTCCCTCCCTCTCTATATTCTCTATATTCGTGCAGAGGACTGTTACACTCGCTTTTGCAGGGCCGTCAAAACCTGGCTTTTTAATCAATAGTTGAGTGGCCTTTTCCAACTGTTGCTAGTTGCATTATCTCAGCGCTGGGAAACCCTTGTGGGTAGCTGTAGTGCTCTAAAAGCTCAATAAATAAATAAATAAATAAATACTGGCTCCCCTTAATTCCAAGAGTCCCTTATTTCTACAAGGTGTAAATTCACGCCATTGGAATAGCAGACTTGAACCAATGACATCAGTTTAGTATCACTGTATATAGATCCATTTCCCATTCTTTTTAGCTCTACTTGTCTCTCTTATGGATGACATCGCAATGATGCATGGAAATCCTGTGGGACTCTTGATAATGAGAATGTTGTCATAGCTCATTGCAGTGTGTTACAATTCGGCTGTCACTTCAGTGGTTGCCTTTCTTTCAAAATAGTCTCTAATTGATGTACTATAACAATATCCTGTTAATTGAATACACTTATTTAATTACTTGCACACTTCAGTAAGGATCACAATTAAGAGCTTGTGTGAAGTATGGTGCACCATCTTTAAATTATATACGTGTACGTTTTTGAATGTTGTGAAACTACATTTGTCTGCCCACAAAATCATCAACTACAGTACAGCCAATGATGAAACTCCCTTTATTCTAATTAGCACTTTTGGAGTGAGCCAAGACACCTGTGATAATTTAGATGAATGGTCTAGGTGCCGAACTGCTAGCTTGCAGGCAAATGACATATTAATAGCAAAGCAGTATGTCTCATTTTACAATTCTTCCTGTTTTCACTTGTATTGCGGGATGCTACGTTTGGCTCCAATCTACACTGTTAAGTGAAAATATACTGTAGAAATACTCTCAAAGGGTATTTATTTCCCCCTCGTGCATACAGCGGACGAAAGCTGTTTATCCCACTAATGTACTAACTTTTAGTGAGTGAAAGAACATAGTAGCAGATGTACAAAGCCCACTTGCAGCTGCAATGCCTGTGACTCACAAAATCACAGGGTTTACTGCCGCAGAATGGCTTTTTATATGTATTAAACCCATTTTTCTAGTTGGAAAAGCCTGACAGACTCACAAAATGAGTTTTGCCTTCCATCCTGAATCAAGTTTAAGAGCGGGCAGGGAAGAGGCATCCTCCCCAGATTGTGAGCTGCAGTGACATGTATGAAGGGTTTCTGACCAATGAGTTACGGACACCTCATAGGGGGTGGTTAATGATTCACAAAGAGAAAGACGTACCCTTGGAAAACCTTCCATTTTGTGAGTTGTATAGGTAGCCTGCATGGTGCAAAAGGTGATGGTCCAGGTGACAGCTGTCTGACCCCCTTCCCCAAGGTTGTTTTGGGATAAAAAAATGAGTCCTGGGCACGATAAAAAAGTGGCCCACATTTGCGTATTGCCTTTCCGCAAAACACTGCTTCAGCCATGTTTTATATAAAAAAAAAGAAGGGGGGGCTCTCTGACCGAAACATGTTTTCTTAACTTTACTTAGATAAAAAAAATGCACGGACTAGATCACACTGGTGAAACATACCATAAAACAAGTGAGGCCACTTTTGCTCAAGCCCCCTGCCACCGCTCAATATGCCTACATTAATAGGCCGGCCCATCAGGAGAAAGTCAAATGACCCCTCTGCCCGTTCATACAAGGGAGGTAATGGGCGCCCATCTGCCTCTAGAAAGGCCACTCAGGCACCCACTGGTGGTGGCATCTGAACAACACCGACACTGCCCAAATCAGCCCCCCCCCCCCAGGCTGCTCAAAAAAGAAGCCCACAGCTGGAACTCAGATACCAGCTTCTCGATCATTTCCCTAGTGCCTGCTTTACTAATCCAACCCTGCCCTTCCCCTAATGTTGTCTCAAAAAGAATACTTAAAAAAAAAAAAATACAGGGCCAGTGTTCTGCTGTTCCTTGCAGGCCATCATCCCAGTGTTTGTAGGCAAACACAACGGGTTGCAAATAGTGACCTGCCAAACTCATTCATTAGGCAGCCGGGCCCATTTTGTGAAACCCGGCGTCTGGACATTTTGCGATGCGACATATTTGTACATAAATTGCACCGCAAAATTAAAGACTGGTCACAAAACAATGTGCGCAATTTGCCACTACTTTTTACATTCATTTTTTGTTACATCTGTTCCCATAGTTCTTTGTTTAGGAGGCAAGTTATGTTTTCCTTTTTAGGGCCTCACTGTGCTTAAGAAAAATGTTTACACATATAATGTCTTTTAAAAAATGGGAATGCCACCAACCATAACCATTGAAGTTTTGTCTGGCTGTCAAACAATGACGTTGAACAAATCTGCCTATTCCCAAAGAACCTGTCAAGTAGACGAGTATGTTGTGCATTGCTGAGTTTTCTGGAACAGGCCTTGAACAGCTTGGCACCGAAGTCCAGCGAGCATTTGATTTTCGTCTTGGAGACACACGGAACAGAGTGGATAACACAGCTTTACTTGCAGATGCTAAGTCAGCAGAAGCCAAGCACCTAAATGACCCTTTACCTCTTCTCATGCAGTGTTGCTGTGTGCTGGATGATGGGTCCTCTAATTGCATCATTATGTGCTGAAGTCTCAATCATAGATTCCATTTAAGGCCCTGACGGCTGTGGAAAACTGTACATCTCTATGAATCATTCATGTAGTGTTGGGGTTTGTTCAAGGTTAAAATGTGTCCATGTTACAAATAACCAAAATTAAGAAAATATTCTGCAGTTGGGCAAGAGTTACCTACAAATTATTGGATTTCAAGATCATGTGAAAAGTTTAATCTCCCCATCAAGTTATGCACATTTTCCCCTAGGCAACTTGCACCGTTATTACGTCGCAATGTTCATCTTTCCTTCAATTTATGTGTGCTCTAAGTATCTCTTGGTATTCTCATTTTATTATGGGTGAATGCTTGCAGTGCACCACGTGGAGGGGCAGGGCCTCCGTGGAGGCGTAGGGGTGTTGCCCCTCTCATTGTTTTGCCCCCCCAATAAATGTTGGCTAAATATATATTTTAATTTGCTTTGCTTCTAATAATATGCAGGCGTAAAGCGCAGAGCGCTCCTGGCTGAGGCGATTCCTCAGCCCTGGAGATCCAAGCCAACCAGTGTGGGCCTGACAGGGTGGGGCTTGAAACCTGCAACAATATTGCAACTGACAAAGTCAGACACCTGTAGCTGAGCACACCTAATTATGCATGTTGGTTTGGACTGCTACCTTTCTCTGGCCAGCTCGACATGCGCAGTAGGTCTCTCTCTGTATCAGCAAAGAGGCACATTAGTGAGCCGGGGCTTGACTCAAAGCCGTAGCCCCCATCTCAGTAATGAGCAGTGAGGTTTCCTGCCCCAGCCAATCCTGGTGCAGCTGCAAAAGCGGGAGCAGGATCGGCTTAGACACTGAAGATGTGGCTGTGTTACCGGGGGCCTCTGGACTTTGCAATATGTGTACATGTGATGTGAGGCATTGCAGGGGTGGGAAGAGGTGTTTCTCTCTCTGTCCCTAGTTTTTCGTGCAGCACGAGGAGAGAAAGGCCACAAGCATTGGTTGCTATACTGAGGCATGCATTTAAGTTCACTAAGGCAAAGTTACTTAATGTTAATTTATCAAATGTGTGTAACAATGCATACGTGTACTCAGTACACTTTGTTATTAATATATTATCTGGAATGATTATGAAGTACATCCATTTATATTATGCTGCAGCCTGCAAGGCAAGTTCCTTCTATTCTAAGGCTGGACCGCTAGTGCGATGGAGTTTTATTTGTCTGCATGTGTGTCCGTTTTGGGCACTTTCTATTCAAAGCCAGACCCATGCTCTCCCCATTCTGTGGCCTCTGCAGAAGTCGCTTAGCAAAAAAGTACATTAATACATAATCATACACTCGTTTTGGCTCATATTAATATTTGAATAATTTTTAAGGGTAAATATATACCACAGCTTGGAGCATAGAAAAAGTAGAAATGACTGGATGACATTCTTAATAGACCTGGCTTTGTCTGTATACGGTTTTCTAGAGCATGATTTGCATTGCACCTAAGTGGAGAGGCTTTAAACGTTGTACATTTTATATATATATCGCTCAAGCACTATATATAAAACATACAGTGTGCTTTTTGTATGTGTAGGCAGTTACACACATGCGGGAAAGACAGTGGTGTAATGGAGAATACTGCCCCACCTCCCGCGCAGTCTCCCATATCTCAAAAATTCACCTCCAGTCCAGAGATCTGGGTTAAATACATTATTCCTTTGCACACAATGCCACTCCAGTTTAGACCCAGCCACATGCAAATCAGTCTTGTTCCTGCTCCTCATGGGAACAGTCCATCCCAAACTGCCAGGCCAGGTCCTCCCTGGACCAGAAGCAAGCCTCCTAGGACCGGTTTCAGGGTATCACGCCTCATCAGCCAGGCTAGCTTAAATCCAGTGGCACTGGGAGGCCAGTACCACGTCTGGGCATACCCGGTGCACTTAGAGCAAGAAAGAAAAAGACACACAAATGATGGATGGAATGCAGAACAAATCAAGGTTTGTGGTGTGGTCGTCATTTCCTGGGACTGCAGACTAGTCTTTGTCAATAGGGAATGCGAATTGAGTTCCCCATTGACAAATTAAAGACTTCTGACAAAGATCTTACACGTAGGTGCAATCCAATGTACCACTGCACCGAATGCTGTTTTGATATATGAAATTGCTTTATTGATGTCATAACTACACTATCATAACTGCCTTATTAACCTTCTTGTTTTCTCAAATTTTCTTGAAAAAGCACCATTTGCCCACTCTTTTTTCCAAAATGTTCTCAAGGAAAGAAATCTGCCCGACCCACCCCAATGGCATTCGCTCGACACAGGCCACTCATCCCGAACTTTTACGCCCCATCACTCTCAAATGTCACCAGCTGCAGCTGACTGCATGACATTTGGGGATGGTCAGCGTATCTTTTGACACAAATGCAGTGAGACTTACCTACTGTCTTCAAGAGAGTACTGCTTGCTACACTGAGCAAGGTGATATCGCATTGTTCTCAGTTTCCTTAAGCAACTTTCAGCTTCTGCTGGAACCTATCACACAGAAAAAAAAGACAATGTTTATTTTAATTAACACAAATATAGAAATAGTGAAATATTATGAATACATGTAATATACATTGGATTTTAAGTATGTGTTGTCAGTGCAGAGCCACAGTTTGCGCTTGACGTTGAATACTCAGTATGCTAAGTATCTCAGGAAAGTAGGTGAAAGCTACACTGAATGTTAAAGTGTCCCTCATCAGGCCCCTAAGTACCATCTCCATGACACCAATTACACGTTGTAAGGGGGCACGGATGGCCACCATAAAAAATAACCAAGAAACAATGCTTTCAGTTTTCCAACCTCAGCAATTGAAAAATGGCTACACATCTTTTCTTTACCTTGTGGCAGGGTGGAAGCACAGGGTGTATTAAATCACTCTAAGTCCACAAAATATTAATACAATTAATTTCCCTATAGATGATGCCTGGTGCCTGAGCAAGCCCAAACACAAGCATAATTCAATACCTATGTAGAATATAATAAATAGTCCTCCACATCACACACACCATCAGAAGGCCTTGAGAGGCTATGGCTGCATGGTTTCTTTGTATATACCAGTGGGTACACACTCAATTACAAATCACCTCAATGTACTGTATATACATCCTTTAAGATGAACAGAGCAACTTTAGCCCCATTACAATTTTACAAGACTGTCCCTACACCCTGCTCCACCTATTAAATAGTGAGTTGGCCTGTTTTAAGGATCCAAAATTCAATCTAACTATGCCATTCATTAGGCTAGCAAATCAACTCTGTCTTCCAGTCATACACATGTTCATTAATATGAAACACGTCTGTTATGGAGACAGTGAGAGCTGAAAATGACTGCCTCAGTCTCAAAATGGGTGTTAATATAGCCATAATGGCCATTAGAGGCCTGCTCCAACGTTAGGGAGCGGGCCTTTAATGGCCAGTAAAGCATGCTACTGAGGGCTCTAAGGCTGTTAGAACATTCCACCCCTAGAGGGCAGAATGTTCTAATTTGTAAAAACAAATGCCTCTTGTATCCCGAGTGTCTTAAATCCCCCCAGGCTCCAAGAGGCGCATTTGTTCTCAGTAACAGCATTGGAATATTGCTCTTGGGGCTTATACCAGCCATTAGAATCCCGGAGGACTCCATTGTCTTCAATGGAGTGCTCAACATACCAATGTTCTAATTTCATAGGGATATGAAATATTGTAGTGAAAACTAAAACAAGGACATTGCTAAATAATTTGGAAGACTCTCTTGATTTCACGGGGAATTTGGACTTATTACTTCCTAACAGCCTTCTTTATTTTCCTGTTTTAGATTCCTACTACCCATCTCCCATCGCTTTAGTGACTCCAGAACAGTAGTAAGCTGCGTATACAGTAATTATTTGTTTATAACAGTGACCCTTAGTCTAGTCACTTAAACATAGATGTATTTGTTTATTTATCAACCAATAGAAGGATCTTCAAATATCAACATTTAAACCAGCACATAGTGGATCTTTTAAAGAATTATTATACACTGATCTGGGCAGGTTTCCTATTTCTATGGCTATTTAACAATTCCATTACATTTTTCTACATACTTTTTTTTGTATCCCTCCCCAGTTTCGGGTTCACCTCCATAGCCCTGCTGACATTCAAAGGGTCAACCTTTCCTCACTCAGACAGACACCAAGCACAAGTAAACAAGAGTAAAGCTGAAAACCACAAGCACAGACTATGTGTCATGATCAAACAGGAAATGGACAGACTGAATGCTTCTCTGGGTTATTATCTGGTGGCAAGTAATGTTTCCAGGTTCTCTGCTTGAAAATGTTCAGATTTACAATGAGCATTTTATCTTATTTCAATGCTTTTGATGGCTTTATCCTGTAAACTCTTGCCTACATTACCAATAAACTGGTTTTCTTAGTGTCTGCATGAAGCAGTGTAGTTGGGGGGGGGGGGGTGTTTATTTAAGATGTAGTATAGTGCGATTCAGTGGCACCTCTGGCGAGTAATGTGGTAGGTTACTGTCCCTGTGGTGCTCTGTAATGTGACTGGTTAGTGTCTTTATAATGCAGTACAGTAGGTTGAGTCAATCTCCTTGTAAGTGCAATGTGGTGGGTTAGTGTCTTTATAATTCAGTGCAGTGTGGTAGAATAGTGTACGTAGGGTGCAAACTGCTCCATGATGCAATGCAGCATCAAGTGATAGCGTTCCTAAACATATAATGGAGTCAGGTGGGCTGATACCTGTGTCACAATGAATCCTGGTGATTTAGTGTCACTACGATTTAGTGACGTTTTGTGAGTGTTGTGCTTATCAATTTTAAGGAGTGTGTTGGGTTAGTGCCCTAAAGTTCAGTGTAGTAGGATATTACCCTTAGGAAGCAAATCAGTATTGTATATTCGCATTCGTAATGTGCAGCGCAGTGTCGTGGCCAACAGTTTCTTGGTTGTTGTACAAGATGATGGGTTAACGTCCCTAAGGTACACTGTGATGGCTTTGAGTGTCTATGATATAAAGCAGTGTAGAGTGTCAGTATCTTTAGGCTACACTGAATTGATGTTACCTACCTAGAATTCATAGTTTTTAATGTTTTGGGTTGAATTCCCCATTATCCATTGCAGTGTTTTTGGTAGTGGCTACAGGATGTTGTGCACTGATATACGGTGTGATCGTTTTCAAAGCTGTGGTGTAATGCATTAGTGTCCTGAAAGGCAGTGGTGTGCAGTGCACTGTTGTGCCATATGCAGTGCAAACTGGTAGGTCAGTGTCTTTATGGTGCTGTGCAGTGGTTTAGTATACCTAAGATGCAATGCTCAGAGATGCTACACCAGGCGTGCAACACCCATTGGACTCACCGGGCTTCAGCCCCCCCCCTCGTGTGTGGCAGCCCGGTATGAGACAGATCCCGAGCACACACACAGCCGCACCCGAACGTTTCACAGGTCTTTAAAAGACCTTTTGAATGTTAATTAGGCTTTGCTGTTGTTTCACCCCTTTTTGGAGGCCCTGTCGCTCCACTCTGCCTACTGGTTAAAAGTTCAGCCCCCCCCGAAATTTTTTCTTAGCCCCCTCCGAAATGTGGCTCTAGTTGCACCTCTGTGCTACACTGTGCTTGAAATGTAGTGCAGTGGGTCAGTGCCCACTACGTGCAGCACAGAACACTGAGTTAGTGCCCCCAAATTGTCAGGGCACTGGGTTCGTTTCGGCATGGTAAACGGCTTTGTGATGATCTTATATCTTTAGGGTGCAGGGCAGAGCATAGATTAGTGTTTGTTGGATGCAGTGCACTTTTGTGAGATAGTATTAATACTGTGCAGTGCAGTAAGGTATTGCCATGAAAAACTACATGCCCACTTTCAAATTAAAGAATTTAAAATATATGTTTAAGATTTACATAAACAACTTGATTTGCTGGAGAGAAAAAAAAAACTGTAAATTGTGTGCATGCTTGCTTCTGAATGCGCACGCACGGAGACCCACTCGTAGCGTCATGTGTATTTGGCGAATGTAAAACTGTGCAGGGTAGGCTGTGCGTAAATGCTGCAGACGTAAAACCTGCCTCGGATCCCTGTGGGCCGCTGAATCCTCTATTCCAGAAGGGATTTAGAACAGCGCTAATACAAAAACATGACGGAGATTGACTTCTAACCAAAGACAGATTGGGCCTTTACTTAGCAAGGCTTTTGCTGAAACCTGATTAAAATGTTGATGCTGCAAGAGGATTTTGAGACATGTTTACATTCATCACAGGGATTTGCTTGGTTGTAAAAATATAAGTCAGACTGCCAGAAACATGGCATTTCAGCACGGCGGGAACAGCAGGATAAAACCAAGGACGTTCCATCAACAGGAAAACAATAAACCGATGCTGAGGTTTCTATGCCGCTTTTAAAGAGTGGCGAACTGTATATTTGAGTATATTAGACAACCCCGTTAACTCACCCTGCTAAGCCCTACACAAGTGTGAGAGTAGCAGTATTACTTTTAATAAGAAACTTTCTTAAAACACACTTACATTCTGGGTATTTGTGCATCTGTTCTGGTAAAATGCAGATTTCTCTTTTTCCCCTGAAAGTCTTGAGAGATTGTCTTCCTTGGCTGACATGTTATTCCTTGCCCCCAATGAAATAACACCCTTTTAAAAATAAGCCTCTGCAGGGTATTACGTACTCATAGAAACATGTGGTTTTCATAAATTCACAGGCACTTTAATTTTATAGTTTGGTCATGGGTGCATTAGAGACGCTGGGCAGAAACCACTGTCTATTGTAACTATTGAATGCATCTAAAACCAAGGTTATTATCTTTGGGAAAAAAAACTCCCTTTGGACCCCCGATAGGCGACCGTCAGAACTGGATTCATTACCCACACCTTGCGCCAAAGTAAAGGATCTTGGTATTACCCTAGACAGGGAACTTAAATTTAAAGATCAAATCAGCAAAATAACCTCGACTTCTTTTGCTTCTATAAAACTAATCAACAACATTAAAACATATATAACTGTTGATCTTTTGAAAACAGTAACCATGGCGTTGGTCCTAACGCGAATTGACTATTGTAAGAGTCTTAACCTCACCCTCAACTCAGGGCTGGTCAACAGGCTCCAGACCTTGCAGAATGCAGCTGCTTGCCTCATTTTTAAAATTCCGAAAAACACTTCAGCAAGAGAAGCTATAAAAAATCTGCATTGGTTGCCGGTAAGTTAGAGATGCAAATGAAGGCACTCTGTCTGGCCTTTAAATCTCTACAGGGGATGGGGCCAGTACAATTCAGGAATAAATTGAAGTGGTATGTTCCAACAAGAACACTACGGTCAGGTTTGTCGAAGAACCTAGTGGTTCCCCCCCTTTAAGAAGGCTTCTTGGGGAGGGAAGTGTTTCTTTAGAACAACAGCACGACTTTGGAATGAATTACCTACTTCTTTACCCCCCCACCTGCTGAGTTTCAGAAAAAGCTTAAAAACATGGTTATTTACACAAAATGCATCATTCCAAAAACTAAAAACTATTCCTCTGCTTTCAGTCCATCTTTTAGTGTCCTCTCTGTCATACTGGCCTCCACTCTAACAGCGCCAAGACGTCTTCGGGCATTAGTTGCGCTTTACAAATCTTATTTACATTACATCACTAATGCACCAGTGCTCCAAAACATAAAAGGTGTATCTTTCCAGACTTGGATTACTAGGCAGAAGTAACTGCTGGATTCATCATAAAGTTCCTTTATTCGGTCACAAATCCTTACACTGCCAAAGAAGTAATTCCATCTTGCAGTAATAATCAGACCGTTGCTGCTTAACGCTGTAATTGTGGGACTTGCTGCGGCCAAAAGAGAACCTTTTAGACTTTGACGCACCACACATGGACAATGTTGCATCATGGAGATCTGGCAGGAGTTCGCTGACCGTCGTTTTACAGCTTCTGTTCAATTTCCTGTATCACATTCTGCCTCACTGCTCTGCCCCCTGCAGGCCCGCACCGTCAATTCTAGCACTCCAGCAAGTTCACAGTGGGCTAGAGGTTAGGGGGCTGCCAAAACCTACTCATGACCCACTGACCTATTCTATTCATGGATTATAAAAATGTAGGGCTGGTTTGAACATCTTGGTCAGGGTTGATTTTGGTTTCCAGTCCGGCCACGACCTCCTGCTTCTTTTAATCTGTACTCCTGACTTGATTTTGTTTGGCACCCCCTTTCCTCTCTCTATGCTTTTTAGAAATCTCTTGATACTCTGCTGGGTTACAAAACGAACTAGCTGATTTACAGTTATCTGGTGCATTTATTTTTGCCTTACTTCGCTGTCAAACAAGGAGACAAAGTCTGAAAGCATATTTTTTATGTAACTTCTTCCTTTGATTTAAAACATCCTATTTGGAGATGCTGTGCGCAATATGGATTGCACCAGACAGTAATAGAAATACTCTCTGACATCCTTTAGGCACCCTCCAGTTATCTTTAGATAGTTTTGATATTGTTCCAACAGTGCGCTTTCTTTAAAAACTCTCCTTGTGTCAGTGGGAAGAAAAGCGAAGAAAAGCAATGTCAGAAGATGAAAAATGTTCCTCACAGAATTGCGATTTAGAGCTTTCACCCATGTCCTTAAATGTCATCTCCAGATTTTTTTCATAGCCGAATTATTGAAAGGTGAATGTGTTCTATTAAAGCTGCTAGCTAATTTACCAAATCTAAAGTTTATTTTTTTTACATATTTTTATATTAAACTGTATTTATTATTGATCTTGAAGCTACCTCGGGCGGCTTGAATACACTTAATCAAAATGGTGATGTTGTTTAATTATATTACCCTGTTTTGATTAAAATGATTAGTTAATATAGGCCTGCGAATGTTGATCACTTTCAATGGTCCAGTCTGTCGATCCGACGAGAGTGCTGGTGAAGAAGTGTGTCTGGGAGGAAGGTGGACATTTTATGTTTAGGTTCGAAGTGGTTAGATTCTTGTCAGGGAGCTAGATTTGCCCTTTGTCGTCCTTATTGGCTCCCTGTTTCTTGTGTTAGATTGTTCTCTGACATGGACCAATGTTATTTTTCTAAACATGGTGTGAGGCTGGACTGTGTACAACCTCTTGTAATTACCATTCCTCACAATGAAACAATATTTCCATTTGTTTTCCCTCCTGGTAAGAATGATTTGAACAGCAGTTATTTGAACTCATATACATTGGAAACTTTAAAAATAAATTTCATTCATTATTCTGTTTCTTGTCTATTATAAAGTTAGCATTACTTTTCTAGTGTGGGATATTTATTCAAAGGGTAACCTCTTTCTCTGAGTTGTGTTCTGTGCATTTCTCTTTTACTTTTCAGGGCAGTGATGCATGACAGCACAGCGCTGCTGGTTGGGGGATACAGCCCCCTTGTCTCCTGATGGTCCTAGGAGGAACACGAAACAGGCTCTCCTGTTACCTCCAGAAAGTCCCACACAGCAGAATTGCTGAGAGGTCTTTGGAGACCACCACTTTGCAAAAGTGCCTCCTGGTGCGCTGCTGGTTTGGGGATGAATTCTCTTTGGCTCCAGAGGGTCCTTGGGGGCCAATAATCCCTCCTGTTGCCTCCAATAAGTCCCACAAAGCGTGATTGCTGAGCGGTCTTCAGAGGTCACGCACCTTTTCTTCACCACTCTGCAAGCGTGCCTCCTGACATACTGCTTGAAGGGAGATAAAGTCCCCTCAGCTCTAAAGTGTCCTTGGGGGCCAACAAGCCCTCCTGTTGCCTTCAGTAAGTCCCACACATCATGATTGCTGAGAGGATTTCGGAGGCCACACTCCCTTTCTCCGCCACTCTGAAAACCCTCCTCCTGGTGCCTGGTGGTGGGGAATGAAGTCCCCTTGGCTCCAGAGGGTCCATGGGGGCCAACTACTCCTTCTGTTAACTCCAGTAAGTCCCACACAGCACGATTGCTGAGTGTTTATCAGAGGCCATGCCCCCTTTCTCCACAACTCTGCAAACAGGCCTCCTGGTGCACTGCTACTTGGGGAATATAGTCCCGTTGGATGCTGAGGGTCCTTAGGAGCCAACAAGGCCTCCTGTTACCTCCAGTAGGTCCCAAAGAGTGGTATTGCTGAGAGGACTTCTGAGACTACGCCCTCTTTCTCCACCACTCTGCAAACACACCTTCTGGCGCAATACTGGTTGAAATATGAAGTCCTTTTGAATGCTGATGGGACCTTGGGGGCCAAGAAACTCTTTTGTTACCTCCAATAAGTCCCTTATAGCGGGATTCCTGAGAGTTGGTCAGAGGATCCGCCTTGTTTCTCCACCACTCTGCAAATGCAACTACCAGTTAGAAATCCATACAAATTCACTTAAAAAGCAAAAGGTTACATGGGTGATAGAGTTAGGAAATAGATTTTGAAAAACCTTAGTAATTCTGTGAACACAATCTAAGGTTACAGGGATGTTATAGTTAGGAAATAGATAGGCTCAGATTTCCCTCATACAAAACCAGTGAAATTCAGCAGGTATAGTTACCTGAGCCAACTATAACTTGCACCCCCTCAATGCACTGCTTCTGACCTCACATATTACCTTACTCATGACATGGTCAGTGACATCACTTTCAACATCACTGGGGATATCATCCACAGAACCACTCACACACCCACTCACACGCCCATACAATCTCTCGTAGGCCCACTCACAGACCCGTACAACCACTCATATACCCATTCACAGACCCATACCAGTACTTACATACCCTCTCTCTCCTCCACAGAGGCACTAGTTACCGGAAATAGAAATAGAGTATACCCTTTTTATATCAGGATCTAAGAATATGTGACGGCACTCAGTCACTGTCACAGAGGTCTATGTGTAGTGATTTACAGCTTGATTCAATTCTTCCATGTGCTTCCTCCCTTTATCGTTCTTGTCTGCATTCAGATATATAGACATCAGTGAGTTGCTGGACTGGGATTGGAATGTATTTGTAATACCAGTCTTTGCTGAATATGAATGAATGCACACGAATAATGATGATTTTAATCTAAGGCTGTCAACCTCTGCACTGCAAAAGGGTCTCGCTAGCATCTCACTTTTGCACAAACAATATGACATTTCAGGAGAAAACATCTCACCTATCCTGGACAGCAAAACAACAAAACACCTTTGGTTTTGGGGCTCATTCCCTTAGAACAGTAAAGCATGTTCTGCATTGAAAAGATGTTATGTTCCCACCTTAAGTTCCATAACATACACCTAATTGCTCTGATTGCCCTAGACTTCAGCAAAATAGTATACACCTATAGTATTCTGCAGAATCAAAAATAACACATACATATGCTATTTTGCATGAGTAATAAAATAGCGTGACTTATTTCCTAACTGTTAAATTATAGATCTTTGAATCAATACCCCATGAAAAGGTGCAACATCAATACAAATATATAAAACATGGTATTTTTTCATATTTAAATAAGACAATGACAATGACATTAGTGAGAGATTGCAATGGTAAAATAAGCTAAGCTATAATCCAGTTGTTTGCAAACTTCAGTATAGATTGGCATGCATTAAAAGTGACATGTGCTGAACTGACTTGTCACTGAAGAGTTTTTACATGACTACCATAAACACAGTTTTGTGATTCATCAACAGAACATTTCTTCCATGTGTATGGAATGTGAAAATTATATTAATCCAGAGCTTTATCATGTAATTGTATGCTTGCATGCATTGGAATTTCACACTTCAGGGCATAAACTCATGCTCCATCAGCGTCTCACAAACAATACAAAGGTGTGCTTAAATTATCGTTAAGTATATGTTACTTTCAAAGCAAAGCAGTACAGAATTGCATCTGTGTTGTTTGATGTGGGAAGGTGGGTGATTTCTCTATAGGAACAGGCGTGGTATTAATTTTCTATGGTGTGAGCCTTGCCCCATCAGTTTCCAGCATTCATTACAATGTGAGACACTTCATTTAAGTAGAATAATTACTGTAGAAACAAACTGGGGAAGTCCCTGCCATCAATTACTTTTGACTTTTTTATAGTACTCCAGAAGAAAAAATGTAAACACAGTTGACTTTTAGTTGGAGGTGGTACTGTAAGGGCAAGAGTCCCCATGATAAAAAATGTAGTTCGTTGTAATAGAGGCAATAATAATTTTTGATTACAATTTAATTTGCTTCACTTATATTTCTCAGTGCGAGCTAGCAAGAATAGGTATTTTGGGGTGTGGTAGACTACTAAAATTGAGGATATAAAATAGTTGTTTCATATGTAGTTCTCAATGTCATCTGAGTTGCATTGTGATGCTCTCCTCAATCCATGAATTCTAATAACTCCTTAAAGGTCTTCTAGTGCTTACATATTCATCTTAAAAATATTAAAATTGTCTATTAACAGAACCTCTAGAGGTCTCATTCACACATAGATTTGCACACCTACATTGAAATGTAAATCAGAAAATAGTATAGTGAGAAGGTATAGTCTAAGACCCTTATACATAGAATTGGGATATATTGAGAATCATGACTGTAAATGGAATGTCATACTATAGAAAATTTGCTCATGCATTGGGATTGTATCAGGACTATCTTTATAGTTAGGAACAGAAAAGGAGATGTTATGGGAGATCGCTACAACATGCATATCACATCCAAAGATCAATAGGATGGTGAGTATTCAGACATTTTGAGTAGCAATTCCCACCCACACTGAGAGCACATGCAAAATTACTTTTGCAAAGGTTTGTAATAAGGGTGTTCCCATAGTGGGAAAGGGAACGAAGCACTCCTAGATTTTGTAAGGTTCAAGGATAAGACGTTTTTAATGAGTAAAAAGTTTCCCAATTAATAGGAAAGAAAAAATGTAATGCAACGCAAAGCCACTGGATTTACTCTTTAGGAACATCTGAAGGTCAGACAGCCCTAAAGAATGCGAGTGTAGTAGGAGTATGCATGGAATCTGCAGTTCTAAAAATCAGAAATCTAAATATATGACTGTCTCATTTCCGATCTTTTATTAAATACCTACGAATATAACCATCATTGCATCTTTTACATCTAACTGTGACTTGGATCTAAGCATTGTATAAGTAAAGTGTGAATACTAGCAAAGGAACAGTTTAAATCTCCAAAGTGCCACAGGACCATTTTGTACGTACTAAGTAAAGCACTCTGAATTGCATTCTGGGCATTATAATCAGTCAATGAGAGGAGGCAGATTTGTGCTGATATGAGGACTTTGCGTTAAGCCAAATTGCATTATAGCTAGAACTTTCCGGGATTTTGGATGAGCATTTATTTGGGATGGTCTACGTTCAGACCAATTTATAGCAGTGTTATCCACTGATAAACACAGCAGTTATGGAATGAATTGGAAAATGCTTCTGTTGCTAGTGCTGAACTATAATGTTTTAACAAAGATCTTATTTGCAACGCTGAAAGCTTATTCAATTATTTAAATTCGTTTGATATTTCCTGAGAGTTTGTGCTTGTTCCCAATAGTTGGACCACATTTGATGTGTCCCTACGAATTTCACTTTCTTTGGACCTTGTTCAAAGCATTTGGTTTGCAGCGTTTGTATTTGAGAGTTCTACATGTTTCATATCAGAAATGACTGTTGACAATTGTGATGGGAAGGTATTATGATGTATACTTTTTCTCCCTAATGTGCATTGTGGCTGTACTTTTACTGTCGTTTCTCAAAGATTCCTTTGACTGCAAGTGGACTTCCAAGGTTATCTTAAGGTAGCTTTTATGTTCTACATAATTATCTGTGATACTAGACCTTTAAGACTAACAGACCACTTTAGCTGGTTTTAGTTCAACGTCATTAGTCACCCATTGCTTTTTGTCACTCCCATTCAGAAAGTGCCATTCTTATGGTAGATCAGCCCAGAGTATTTTCTCTCACCATTATACTTAGAGCATGGCACAAATTATTCTGCTTCTTAGGATGTGCTTCCATTGAAGTGCATGAGGTACATTATTTTCCAGAGTAGCAACACCTGGCAGAATCTATTTGATAAAGGCAGACGTCTATATGCTTACTTGAAGTATTTTCCGTGATCTAAATTAGCGCAGAATTATCCATGATCCAGATAGGAATGTAACACAATATAATAGTTTTCTGGTGTTACGTTTAAAGAAAATCTTTCTTGAGAAACATAAAGTCTATATCGGTGGTGGAAAACAAACGTTTTCATTGAAAAAGAAGTGCTACAATTTTGTATTAGATAGTCCTATTTTTTTTTTTGCCTTAATACACCAAATCACAAAAAGGCTGCTTCCTGGGTTAAGATCTGTATTGCGGCCAAATGTTGTGTAATTATGTTCATCTATCTTTTTTATATCATTGTCTAGTTTTCCCTATGGAAATTACGTGTGGAAAAGCTTTTTGGGATCCCTCATTCCTGGGCCCTGCTTGACAGATCACCCACAAACATTCTAGGGAGGAGCTGACTAGGATGAACATTTTTGGAAAGTTTTGTGAAAATTCATCAAATGGCACCACAGTTAATAGAAACATTAAAAATGTCCGTCCAATTTAAAGTCCGACCTAAGCATAACTACACAGAAGCCTCTCTCTCTCTCTCTCTCTCTCTCTTTCTCTCTCTCTCTCTCTCTCTCTCTCTCTCTCTCTCTCTCTCTCTCCCTCTATATATTTTTATATGTATATATATATATATATATATATATATATATATATATATATATATATATATATATATATATATATATATATATATATATATATATATATATATATATATATATATATATATATATATATTACCTACTGGCGGTCGCCAGTAGGTATATATAGTTAGGATTTTTTCTCTATGGGATTTTTGAAAATTCTATGTCTAATAACTTTGATTTGTTTGTGGACGGAATTGGCTGAAATTTTCAGGAAAATGGAACATTTTGTTTCTGAGCAGCCCCTGAAAATTTGGGGGGGGTTCGTCAAGGGGGGGCCGAGAAAAAAGGGGGGTCCCAAAACGCGTTTTTCCCATGTTAATTTCCATAGGGCGGTTGGCCTCACTTTTAGCCCGAACGGCTGAATGGATTTGCACGAAACTTGGCAAAATTGTAGGGACTGGTAGCCCGATGTGCCTTTGCTAGGTCTCAATATATGTGCTCCAGTGGATTTTGAGAAATTAACGTTAAAAAAATATATATATCTGTGACAGCGTCCCGGGTAGCGCTCCGTTTCGCGTACTTTTCGCGTTACGGAGCTTTGCGAAGCGAAGCTGATTGGCTCTCCGGTGTCTGTAAACATTCCAAACAGTCCGTAGCGGCCGCCATCTTGTCTCTCGGTAGGATCGAGAGACAAGAGGAGGCCAAAGCGAAGGGGCAAATGACCATAAGGGGGCATAGTAGATCCTCCCTGACCCCCTAGGTTTGATGTGGAGGTTTTAAAAGGGCCCCGCGGGGCAAAAAAAAAAAAAAAAAAAAATCGAACGGCTGAATGGATTTGCATGAAACTTGGCAAAATTGTAGGGACCGGTAGCCCGATGTGCCTTTGCTGGGTTTCAATATATGTGCTCCAGTGGATTTTGAGAAATTAACGTTTAAAAAAGAGATATATATCTGTGACAGCGTCCCGGGTAGCGCTTCGTTTCGCGTACTTTTCGCGTTACGGAGCTTTGCGAAGCGAAGCTGATTGGCTCTCCGGTGTCTGTAAACATTCCAAACAGTACGGAGCGGCCGCCATCTTGTCTCTCGGTAGGATCGAGAGACAAGAGGAGGCCAAAGCGAAGGGGCAAATGATCATAAGGGGGCATAGTAGATCCTCCCTGACCCCCTAGGTTTGATGTGGAGGCTTTAAAAGGGCTCCGCGGGGCAAAAAAAAAAAAAAGAAATCGTTTTTTTTTTCGTGGGGTGCGCCCGGTTCGCGTAACGGGAAGCGGACTGGGGAGCGTACTACAAGGAAACAAGAATGATTGACTTTTAACTTATTGTATGTTTATAGACTTTTTTTTTCTTTTTTCTGCTGAGTGACGTCTCGGCCTATCTCCACGGGATGCAGTCCCTACCATCTCGGCGTTTAAGCCGAGGGGGACCGGTAGTGTGGGAGAGATAACGTCTGTTAACGTTCGATTCGAAGGAAATCAGGAAGTGTTGATAAACATTGTCTGCACCATCTTGCCTTTTTTCAAATGCCACACTTTTGTCGTGCACGGCAGCCATTTTAGATGCCTTGACCAGACCCACTCTCTGCACGCTGTCGATCCTTAGCATGGCTCCCCACCCTCGCAAGCATCTCCCCCAGGCACTGGTCACCCCCGCTCTCTGTCTTATGCATGGGCAATAAACCTCCCCCCATCTGCGCTGCTCTTCCCTGAGAATCACACCCTGTGCCCGCCCGACACCTCCCTTTCGCCCTATTCACTACCGCACCCTCTGAAACTCCTCTTCCTCTGTGTCCGATTGTCCAGGCCGGTCCCAGGCTATCACCTAGCCCTGCAGATGTAGTTTATGGCCCCAGCTGTAAAGAATCACCCCTCTTCAAAGGAGTTACAGTAGATCAAGGCCCCCACCCGATGAGATCCGTCACACCACACGCGTTCCTACTATCTGAAAACCATCCTGTATTGTGATTGGGGAGGGGACCGAGCCTGAAGCGGAAGATTCGAGGGATGCCTCTTTGTACATCAAAGTTTTTACAATTATGTGTCACATTAAAAATATATAGCACTCCAACAAAGTAGTAGGATTATAAAACTTTAATAACTTATAAATATATACAACGCAACAAAAACAGTAAAAACATTTAAACATTTTTAGGAAAAAAGAAGCAACAATGGTCAGTAGCTGTGTTTTGTGCGAATAGTCCCAAGGCAGCACAACGTGCTGAGTTCTGGACGGCACCCAGGTGATGTTGCCTGGGTGCCGCACTGGTTTTGGGTATCCTACAATGCAGCTCCGAAAAACGGCGTGGGGCATCCCGGGGGGTGGCCTCGTCAGTAGCGGTCTGTTGTGCGAATAGTCCCAAGGCAGCAGAACGCGCTGAGATGTGGATGGCACCCAGGTGATGTCCAGTAAGTTGCCGCACTGGTTTTGGTATCCTACAATGCTGCTCCGAATAACGGCGTGGGGCGCCCCGGGGGGGGGGGGGGTGAGGCGGTGTGAACAGGCCTCCCCAGGTGGAGGCTCGTCTGCTGTAGTGGGGCGCCCCTTTACCGTTTCAGTTGCCATTCCGCCCGCTTTTGGTACACTGTGCCAAAATCCGCCATTCAGCTGAGTTGCGCCCACTCTTGCGGTGCAGCGAAATGGCGGCAGGCTCTTTCCTTTTTGGGCCTGGTCCACTGAAATGGCCCTGGGACACCTTGGAAATCGGACGCTTGTCTGCTAGGTCTTGGACCCCATTCTCGAAAGCGTCCCCTCAGCCTTGAAGATTCTACAAAAGTCTTGGGGGCCCCAGACTCCTGCAGGCTTCCGGTGGGGAGCGGCTGCCATGATTGCTCGCGGAATGACCACGACGGAGCCACGAGATGGTGGTGCTTTCATGCTGACGCCAGCTTCAGTCTGAAACATCCAGAAACAAGGTGGGGCTTTCATCGTTTGGGAAAAAAAAAAGGTTTTCATCCAATGAAAAGTGTTATTTTTAGGTCATATGATCAAGCCTTCCATCATTAGGAAACCAAAAGTAAAATGAACCAATGAAAAGTTTTATAAACAAGTCACATGACCTGTTATGCGGCATAGGGTATAAAAAGCGTAGAAAATCCGTTGGCACATGAGGCGGCGTCAGTAGCGGACCGATGTGCGAATAGGCCAAAGGCAGCACAACGCGCCAAGATCCGGATGGCACCGAGGTGGTGTCCACCAAGTTGCCGCACTGGTGTGGCCATCCTACAATGCTGCGCCGAAAGTCGGCGTGGGGTGCCCCGTTGGCCTGTGAGGCGCCGTCAGTAGCGGACCGATGTGCGAATAGGCCGAAGGCAGCATAACGCGCCAAGATCCGGATGGCACCGAGGTGGGGTCCAGCAAGTTGCCGCACTGGTGTGGCCATCCTACAATGCTGCGCCGAAAGTTGGCGTGGGGCGCCCCGTTGGCCTGTGAGTTCGCGTCAGTAGCGGACCGATGTGCGAATAGGCCAAAGGCAGCACAACGCGCCAAGATCCGGATGGCACCGAGGTGGGGTCCAGCAAGTTGCCGCACTGGTGTGGCCATCCTACAATGCTGCGCCGAAAGTCGGCGTGGGGCGCCCCGTTGGCCTGTGAGGCGGCGTCAGTAGCGGACCGATGTGCGAATAGGCCGAAGGCAGCACAACGCGCCAAGATCCGGATGGCACCGAGGTGGGGTCCAGCAAGTTGCCGCACTGGTGTGGCCATCCTACAATGCTGCGCCGAAAGTCGGCGTGGGGTGCCCTGTTGGCCTGTGAGGCGGCGTCAGTAGCGGACCGATGTGCGAATAGGCCGAAGGCAGCACAACGCGCCAAGATCCGGATGGCACCGAGGTGGTGTCCAGCAAGTTGCCGCACTGGTGTGGCCATCCTACAATGCTGCGCTGAAAGTCGGCGTGGGGCGCCCCGTTGGCCTGTGAGGTGGCGTCAGTAGCGGACCGATGTGCGAATAGGGCCAAAGGCAGCGCAACGCGCCAATATCCGGATGCCACCGAGGTGGGGTCCAGCAAGTTGCCGCACTGGTGTGGCCATCCTACAATGCTGCGCCGAAAGTCGGCGTGGGGCGCCCCGTTGGCCTGTGAGGCGGCGTCAGTCAGTGGGGGCTGTTTGAGGATCTGACTGCATTGGAAAGCAATGTGATGCTGTGCGTCGCCCCCAAGATGAAGGTTCCTCGGCTGCAGTGGGGCGCCCCTTGGTGTTTCACTCGCTATGCAGCTGAGTTGCGTGCGCACTTGCGGCGAATAGGCCGAAGGCAGCACAACAATATTTTCGGAATGGAAGACACCACAAGGCACTGAGATTCGGTTGGCACCGAGGTGGTGTCTAGCAAGTTGCCACACTGGTGTGGCCATCCTACAATGCTGCTCCGAATAACGGCGTGGGGTGCCCGAAGGGGGGGGGAGGCGGCGTGAACGGGCCTCCCCAGGTGAAGGCTCGTCTGCTGTAGTGGGGCGCCCCTTTACCGTTTCAGTTGCCATTCAGCTGAGTTTCGGCCGCTCTTGATGCTACAGCGACAGGCGGCTGCAACAGGACTCTCAAAATGGCGGCCTGTTCTTTGGATTTGGGCCTGGTCCACTAAAATGGCCCTGGGACACCTTAGAACTCGGATGCTCGAATTTTTTTTCCTTTCCTCTACATGCAAAAAAGGTAAATGCCCGGTACGTTACCTGCCTCATCTGCCACGATGTACTCTCCAGAGGAACCGAAAAAAAATATAGTTATGGTAATTATACCATGCATCGTCATATGGAGAGGTGGCACCGATTAATTATAGTGCTGCACAAAAGAGAGATTTGGAGGAGAACCCCCGATCTGCCAGTACATTCACCAAAGAAGTGGCACTGACAGCATCAGAGGCAAGGGAAACAGTCCCAAATATTTAGAAGAACTTTGGAAAGATTAAAATGACATGTTTAGATTGTGGCAAATTAATTTCATGTGGACAGATGAGTGTTACTCTAATAAATACAGCATATGAACATCATCATAGTCGATGGTTGGTGGAGACATTTTGACTATATCCTGGACCTGCCCGTCCTCGCCCAAAATGGCGCCGGAATAAATGGGACTCGTAACTCCTTGTTGTGTACTGGTTGCACAACCTTGATATCACGAGATACGTATGCAGTTTTGAAGCACATGGCGGGCGGGGACGAGAATTGATTGAATATTTCGACATCCCTATTGATATTAAGTTCTGATGTGTTATTGATTACTGTACTATTGAAAGTTCGAATTAACGTCACCCATGGTACTTGCCCGCAAATGTATATCTAGATAATTTTATTGTAACTGGCCCTGTCGTATTTTAATTATAAAATGTACGTCCACCGATTCCGCAACTGTTAGACACCTTAGTTCTTGCAACCTAATGGCCCGCCCATTACGTTCCTCTACAGTGTAAATGTCTACTCATCATATACGATTACAGTTTGCTCCGTGGCCGGCCCACGTGGTTATAGGCCCGTATTTGTATACTGACATTTTCACAATAAAGGTTTTTAAAAGAAAACATGGTAGTAGTATTTACATTGGTAAAGTTTTTAATAATAGTCACTGTTTTAGAATCAGTAAAAGGCAAGTGAAATAAAGCAGTCCAATTACATGAAGGGTAAAAGGTATAATACGCAGGAACGCAGTAAAGATAAATGGTCAAGGGCTGTTGTGTTTTCTACTCCTGCAACATAAAGTGATCGATAAGAATCTGATATTCAGGCGTATCGGCGACTAAGACAGCAGGCCGAGCCTCTTTTGCTCAACGGCTCCGTCATGGGACGAAGAAACGCCCTTTTTCTCGAAAAAGGAATATATTTTACTTGCAGAACAGTTGTAAATTTTCCGGGAAAGTACATTAGCCTGGAACATTATAACATATGTTTAAGAAAAAATAATGTTCGAAAGTAATAAAAAGCGTAATTTTTAGGTCATATGACCAAGCCTTTCATCATTAGAATAAGAAAAGTAAATGAACCAGTGAAAAGTTTTATTAACAAGTCACATGACCTGTTATGCTTACGTTACGCGCTGCGCGCCGCGCCCCGGATCGCTTCCGGGAAGCTGCGCTTCGCGCACCGGAGCACTTCCGGATGCGCTAACGCGGCGCGTCATATGACGCATTACGCGACAACGCAGGTCCAGAATATAGTCAAAATGTCTCCACCAACCAGCGGTCGGAACACAACCCCTTTCAGCAGGCTAAATAGTTCTGTTAAATGACAACAGAAGGGACAGGCAACAAGAACCATCAGTCAAAGAGGGGAGGGCAAGTTCTTCTCTACCGGGTCACGTTGGGGCGCTACCGGAACTGATCGAATTGGTAGTCTACAGTGTTTCTGGATGTTTCAGACTGAAGCTGGCGTCAGCATGAGAGCACCACCATCTCGTAGCTCCGTCGTGGCCATTCCACGAGCAATCATGGCAGCCGCTCCCCACCAGAAGCCTGCGGGAGTCGGGGGCCCCCAAGACTTTTGTAGAATCTTCAAGGCTGAGGGGACGCTTTCGAGAATGGAGCCCAAGCCCTAGCAGACAAGCGTCCGAGTTCCAAGGTGTCGCAGGGCCATTTTAGTGGACCACGCCCAAATCTGAAGAGCCGGCCGCCATTTTGAGAGTCCTGTGGCAGCCGCCTATCGCTGCACCGCAAGAGCGGGAGCAACTCAACTACATGGTGAGCGAGACGCTGTAGTCGAAAGAGCGGGCGGTAAACAGCTGAATAGCGGAAGAGGCACAGTGTAGCAAAAGCGGGCGGAATGTCAACTGAAACGGTAAAGGGGCGCCCCACTACAGCGTGTCTTTAGGTGAAACGGATTGTGGGACAAGGTCAAGAATGGAAGAGTCACCAAAAGGCAAAAAGTTCCGCTTGACCCCAGGAGCCGGCCACCTATGTCGGGGGCGATCTCAGGCCACACCAGGGCAACACGACTTGGGGAGGGGCCCGGAGCCAAGCGCCCCCTCCGAGTCCGCGCCATCACACCATCCCTCGGGGGCCTCCGTCAAGTGGTTCAGGGTGGCACCGCATCACATTGTTTTCAAATGCAGTCACGTCCTCAAACAGCCCCCACTTACATTGAGAATAGTGAAGCTGTAGCAAGTGCAAATAAGCTTCAGACAGTGTTACAAGCACTCCTCAAAACTTTGAACTATCAGAGTGCATGAGTTTCATGCTCGATCGATTGAGCTAGCCGGATCGGGCACCAAAAAGTATAAAATAGTTATGTAAATAGTTATTTAATAAAACGTTTTACCCTGTTACTTTGCTGGTGTGTTGTATATATTTGTAATATTTGCATAGAGTTTATCGTTATTTTGGGCGGGGTGGGTGGCGGCGCAGAGCTGTCTTGCAGCCATCATGGTGTGGAGCTCAGTTCATCTCACTAGTTTCGTATTTCTCATGAGGGGTTGTTCCTAATGTTTCTATTTTAGCGAGGTCAAAAAGAGATCCCATTAGTGGCCTACTGATTTTGCTCGATTCCTTTTGTTTTTTTACACGATTTTTCACTATCTGCAAAGACTAAACAGAGTATTGCGACTCTGTGCTTGTTTGTAAATAGAGAATGAACCAAAGAGAACCAATTCTAAAACAGTAAATGCTTGGATAACAATCAATCAAATGGAGAGAGAAGCAGGCACGACGGATTACAACGGGGGCAAAGGCCTGCGTTAACTACCCTTCACTATCTGCAAAGAGAGAGTACTCCTAATAGAAATGAGGGGGAGGGGGGGCAGCATTCAAAGCAGATCAGTGTGCATAAACACGAAAATGTTTTTACTTACCATGTACTTGACATTCGACAGCTTATGATATTTGCTATTAAAAAACCATTGAAATTCACTGAAAAAACCATAGGTTAGAGACCATATATAGTTAGGAATTAGCATTTACAAAACCTTGAAAATTCACTGAAAAAACCATAGGTTATAGACCATATATAGTTAGGAATTAGCATTTAAAAAACCTTATTTTACTCACACAAAACCATTGAAATTCCATATATAGTTAGTTGCACTAACTATATATCGCGCACCCGCAATTCACTGCTGATGATGTCACATATTACATCATTCATGACATGGTCAGTGACATCACTGATGACATCACTGATGACATCTCAAATGACATCACTGATGACATCACTGATGACATCTCAAATGACATCACTGATTACATCACTGATGACATCTCAAATGACATCACTGATAACATCTCAAATGACATCACTGATGACATCTCAAATGACATCACTGATGACATCACTGATGACATCTCATTTGACATCATTGGTCACATCACTGATGATATCATTCATGTGACAATACAATGCATCTCCTCACACTTTCATATAACCTCTGTTACACCGAGTGTTAAATACAGAGTATAATTTTTTAAACCATTGACACACCAATACTAGTTACTACATACGCACTCACTGATTCCTATGTTTACACAAACACTGACTCATTCACCCATACAATCATTCATACATACAATCACTCATCTTTACAACACTATCATATGCACTCATACACCTATACAGACACTCACACTCTGCCACTCATCCATGGAGTTACTCACACACCTAGTCAGTCCTGTAAAGAATCAATCACACTTCCATTTTCTAATCTATACAGTTAAACATAGAGCACCTTACATTTTCAAACATATACTAACACATACTTACTCTCTTATACAATCATTGATACAAGTACACATTGATCTGCACAGAGTCACACACCTCCCAGCCAGCCACACACACACTCAGTCTCCCATACAAATACTTGGGCAATCAATCAATAACCCATATAGTTACTCATATAGCTACTGATCAACACATGCAGCAGTTTACAGAACAAAAGACATAATGATGCACAAATTAAGACAGTTTAGTCACTAACCCATGCACTCAGTGAGACACATTTAATCACTCACTCATACATTCAGTCATGCACCTACTAAATCCTTCGTCCAGACACTTATACATCTACTCATTCTTCAATATGTAAGACATATTTTAACTTTACAGAAACATACAGTCACTGGATGTTGTCATCAGTGATGTCATTTGAGATGTCATCAGTGATGTCATCAGTGATGTCACTGACCATGTCATGAATGATGTAATATGTGACATCATCAGCAGTGAATTGTGGGTGCGCGATATATAGTTAGTGCAACTAACTATATATGGAATTTCAATGGTTTTGTGTGAGTAAAATAAGGTTTTTTAAATGCTAATTCCTAACTATATATGGTCTATAACCTATGGTTTTTTCAGTGAATATATATATATATATATATATATATATATATATATATATATATATATATATATATATTCCAACACAATCGACTCGGTTGAGTCAAAAACGGCAAGCACTCAGGTGTCCATTTCACAGATGGTTTATTGCAAACCCCTCACCCCCGACAGACGCGTCTCGCCTTGCGGCTTCGTCAGTGTATAAATATATATATAATTTTTGGGAATACGATTTTTGGAATTTGATTGCCTTACATATGATATGGATTTTAACACTAATGTTTCTCAATCCTTCTGTAACCACTCTGGCTTGAGACTGCCTCTGCATCTTATAGGAATGTGTAATGCAGTCTGTAATTAATCTGATTTTCTTAAACATACATATATATATTTAACGCTAGCCTTCCAAGGATGTGGGTCTCCAGTACAAGACAGTAGGAAGAGCCACCTCCACTGGCCATAGGGAGTATTGGGCAGTTGCTTTCTTCTAGCCTGGTAGTTTGTGTTCAGTCCAACAGAGGCTCACCACAAATGAGAGCAAGCCATTTCATTTTGTTTCAGTATTTTGGAAAGTCTCCTAGGTTTCTAAAGGGCTAAACTTTCATTGGATCTGAGATTGCTTTATCCTAATGTTTACAACATTAACCAAGCTCATGCAGAATTTCTATTGTTATCAAAAGTTGTTTATGGGTTTCACGTCAAAACATTTATTGACTATCACTAGGATGTCCACACAGCTTCTATGTGAATATAATCAGAAGCATAGTAAACCAGGGCTGTAAGCCTCTGTGATAATTTGTCCTCCTAGCAAGGCTCAGCACAGACGCGAAGAAAGCACAAGAGTCTGACATTCTTTCATAGTGTGAGCATTTACAATAATAAAACGATTGCGAGACGCTGTGAGCTCACATGCCAGTAACAGTTAAAAGGTACATATACATTACAATCAATATACCCATGTACAAGCCATGTAGATGCTCGTTTTCCCTATGAGGCCACACATGGTTAGAATATGGTGACCATTGGAAAAAGCGCAAGATGTCTTTGTCACTTGCAGAGGTAGCAACAAATGCAGACATTGTAGGTGTTAACACAGGCACAAAAGGAATCCGTGCGACAGGCCTCCTCTGTTTCACAGCGGAAAATCCAACTCCTGAAGCCAGGGCCGGACTGAGAACCAAAACCAGCCCTGGCAAAGTGCTCGGCCGGCACCCTGGGGGTGCGACCGAGCTCTTTGCCGGGGTCGGTTTTCGGCCGATTTTGTTACAGGGCCGATTTTGCAGCTATGGTGTAAAAACGGCCCTGTAACAAAACTGGCACCCAGGGCCCAAAACCGGCCCCCGCTCTTGCGGCGCACCGGGGATTGCCCGGTGCCCGCAACGGCCAGTCCGGTATGTGGTTTAATGAGATAGAAATCCATGCTCATTCCTTTGCTTCTAATTGGACATACATGCATTTGTTCTGAACGATACAATGTGCTAACCTAATTCAAAAGTAGCTGTTGACATTGATCATCTATAACTTTAAATTGGAGAATGAATTAATGTCCAGAAGCACACAGTTGTTCTGTTACTCACTCCTTCTTGTAATACCACCACTTTACTCCTGAATATCATGAGTAAGCCAGGAGTGTCATTGCTTACTCCTAAAATTATTTAGTAAACCCGTTGCACTACAAGTGTGAGTCACATCTTCTCATATACCAATCTTTACCAATCAGGTCAATTGCATCTTTTATTTTTTCTGTAGTGCCTTCCAATTGTTCCTTTTATTGTGCACAGATGTCTGTATCAGCGGACTCTTTTATAACCGATAGCACATGAGCGCATATGAGAGATGCACTGAAACTATGGGAAATTGATGAAATACAGGTACTTCAAGCGTGCTAGCAATTCCCGCTGCTTACTCTATCGTGTTTTGCAATATATGTATATCCTGGATAGTGAAAGCTGACGACAGAGAAGTGGTAACTAAGCTTCCCACTAAGAAAAAGAGGAAGATGTGGTTTAACCCCCAAACCCACCATTCTCTATAAAAATAGAATGTCTTTCCAATTACGTCTTCTGTAACAATCAGTGTGCTTCAGAGCTACCAATCACGGGCCTGTTGTGAGGCTCACTTATTGGCACTGGAGTCCCATTGGCTCCTTGAAGCAGATCTGATTTATTATATTATAACATTTGTTTGCCAGGCATACACAGTTACATTTAAAATGTGTTAATTTCGAAATGCAATGTTTATTACTAATTAAGGGAATAACTGGAAATAAAAATGCTGCACCTTCCATCTTTCTGTTCTACAATTGTACTCCTTACACCTATATTTACAATCTAAGGCTGCAAGTTTGCTAGAGGGGCAAGGTAGTTGTATGTGAGCTTGCATTTACTGGAGCTCACTGCCCTGGCGACTTGGAAGGAAGAACCCGATTCTGTCCATGTACAGCAGTATGTATTTTGCTGCTGTATTTATAGGACCAGTGCTGTCCTTGAAGGTCTGCAGTATGTCCTGTAAATCGGGGAAACAAATGTTGAGGAATTCTGATGAGTTCTCCTTCCTTCTCTTCACAGGCATATTTTTCCAATTAAGTTAGTCAGCACCGATTGAACCAGAAGGACCTTAAGAGCCTTCGGTGTCTAGTTCTTCGGTAGACGGCATGCTTCACGCTGCATCACGGTTCACATTGTATTTATTCCCTTGGTTGAATGTGTTGCCTTTCCGGAAACGGATAAAAACGAGTTACATTGTTTAAACAGTTTTGTTGAAGGAATTGTTGCATTTTGGTTGGTCAATGAGAGCTTTGTATATTTTTTTTTATATTTGCTCTTCTTGGCTCATTTTGAAGTATAGTCCCTACAGTCGCTCTCCCTGGTGAGGGAAACTGGGGCTGCGAGCGACAGAGGAATTGTAAAAACGGAATAGGCGAGCTGTGTTCTTAAAATCTGCGCGTTTGTAGCGTCTTGTAAAAATTTTAAAAATTGTCTCATTTTATCTTTGGGGGTTTTAGCTAAAGGGGAATTGATTTTACCAGGCACTCTGACACCTCTCCCACATTTTACTTACTTATTCTTCTGCTTCAGCCCAGCGGTGGGCGCCATCTTGAGTGTGGCAGGTGGGGACAGTGCTCAAGTCGGGCCGTCCTTCCCGCCCTTCTGGTGTACTTAACAGAGCCCTCTGCAGCGCTCGGTGCCCTACAGTCGCTCTCCCTGGTGAGGGAAACTGGGGCTGCGAGCGATAGAGGAATTGTAAAAACGGAATAGGCGAGCTGTGTTCTTAAAATCTGCGCGTTTGTAGCGTCTTGTAAAAATTTTAAAAATTGTCTCATTTTATCTTTGGGGGTTTTAGCTAAAGGGGAATTGATTTTACCAGGCACTCTGACACCTCTCCCACATTTTACTTACTTATTCTTCTGCTTCAGCCCAGCGGTGGGCGCCATCTTGAGTGTGGCAGGTGGGGACAGTGCTCAAGTCGGGCCGTCCTTCCCGCCCTTCTGGTGTACTTAACAGAGCCCTCTGCAGCGCTCGGTGCCCTACAGTCGCTCTCCCTGGTGAGGGAAACTGGGGCTGCGAGCGACAGAGGAATTGTAAAAACGGAATAGGCGAGCTGTGTTCTTAAAATCTGCGCGTTTGTAGCGTCTTGTAAAAATTTTAAAAATTGTCTCATTTTATCTTTGGGGGTTTTAGCTAAAGGGGAATTGATTTTACCAGGCACTCTGACACCTCTCCCACATTTTACTTACTTATTCTTCTGCTTCAGCCCAGCGGTGGGCGCCATCTTGAGTGTGGCAGGTGGGGACAGTGCTCAAGTCGGGCCGTCCTTCCCACCCTTCTTCCTCCCTATAAAATGTGTAAGCCAACCAGACGGCGCAGCGGGCTGGCGCAGCGGGCGCGCCGGACGCGCGCCGAAGCCGCGCCTAAGCCAAGCCCGTCTGCGCCCGTCCGCGCTAAGACCGCGCTAGGCGCAGGACACGCTGTTTCCGCTCCCCCTGCACTCAGGTACGACGTTTCCGAGTTGCTGTCTATGCGCCACACCCTTCCTAGTCCTTCCTGTTATGTGCATTCCTTCTCCGACCACCTCTGGGGCCCCTACTTCTGCCGCCAGTGTGGTTGGTCATCTTCCAACCCCCCCAGCCCCATTCCCCCCCCCTTCCCTCGTCCTCGGCGTAAGACAGCCTCCTTTAATGGTGGCCTTATCAATGCCAGATCCTTAGCGCGACATGGACAAGACATCCATGATCTTATCATAGCATCCGATCTGGATGCCTTGTTCATCACTGAATCTTGGTTGCACGATGCTTCAAATCCCGATCTTGCCACCGCTCTCCCCCCTGATTACACCATCCTCAGACGAGACAGACCCATTGGTCGGGGAGGCGGATTGGCCATTATTGTAAAAAAAGCACTTAAATGCCACACTTTTGACCTGGCCTCCTTTAAGGACTGCGAATCCCTGGGATTTGTTATCCACACTAGCTCCTCCTCGGCCTTTTCAGGAGCACTTGTCTATCGCCCCCCCGGAAATGCCACTACATTTTTGGCCTCCCTTGATGAAACTCTGGCAGCTTTTCTTATCCATTACCCCACCTTCACTCTTTTTGGAGACTTCAATCTTCATCTGGAATCCGACACTGACCCCAACACTCTCAATTTCCGCCATTCACTGGAGATTTTCGGTCTCTCCCAATTAGTCTCCCTTCCTACCCATTGTGCCGGGCACACCTTGGACGGCATTTGTACAAATCTGATTTCCTTAGATGCCGCTACCCCCGTACCACAAATATGGACAGATCACTGTCTCATTCCCTTCTCCATTAATAACAAAACCTTGCCCCCTCCTCCCATAAAACTCCCCCACACCCCTTTCCCTGTTAATTGGAAAAAGGTAGCTGAATACATCAAACTCAATCCACAACCGGCAGTACCCCCCCCTACCATCACGGGCGACGCCTCATTAGATTCCACAAACTTCCACCTGTGGATTGAGAGAGTAATCTCTGAAAATGCAAAATCCGTCAGCCAAAAATCCATCCGAGGAAAAAAGAAACCCAATGCCCCCTGGTATACTCCGGCCCTCGCTGAATGCCACCTCAAGTGTAGGCTTTTGGAGAGAGAATGGAGGAAAACCTACAACTCAACGTCCAGATCCACTTACCTTCTCCAGAGAAAGCAATATCTCTCCGATATAAAAAAAGCAAAAAAGGCATTCTTCACTCTAGCAATAGATGCAGCAAAACAGAAACAACATACGATTTTCAATATCGTAAAATCTTTCACTCATCCCAAAGCACTGGCACTTGAAATTCCCCCCTCACAAGCCCTCTGTGATCAAATCGCTGATTTCTTTGAGGAGAAAATTAATAATATCCATAAGGACTTCCCCCCGGCTCCCATCCTAATCCAAGCGTCTGACACATCTACTCCCTCACTAAACCAATTTACAGCAGTCTCCCTATTGCAAACGCACAAAGCCATACTAGCCTGCAAATCAGGTGCCCCCACAGACTCCTGCCCCCCAGCCATCTTGCACCACCTTATTGAGTCCGTCAACCCTCTAATCAATGCGATTGTGAACGAATCCCTTGACTCCGGTATTGTTCCTATTGAGTGGAAGAAGGCCACAGTCAAGCCCCTCATGAAAAAGCAAAATAAATCCCCTACTGATTTGTCCAATATGCGCCCAATCTCACTCCTCCCTGCGCTAGGCAAAATCACCGAGCAACTAGTCCACGAGGAATTAAAGAATTTTGTGGAAAATCAACGTATCTTACACCCGCAGCAATCCGGTTTTCGTTCCGGCCACTCCACAGAGACCGCTTTGATTGAGTTGTCAGACACCATCAAGTTCTTGCAGGATGAGGGCAGGCAGGCCGTCCTCATCCTGCTCGACTTAACCGCGGCCTTCGACACCATCTCGCACACTATTCTAATTAATAGGATGCGTGAGATTGGTGTCTCGGGCTCCGCACTTGCTTGGATTACATCATTTCTGTCCAATCGCTCTCAATCGATCTCCTTAGGCCCCTTTGTTTCCGGTGAACGATCCATCACCTCAGGGGTACCACAGGGTTCCATCCTGAGCCCCCTCTTTTTCAACGTGTATATGGCCCCCCTTCTTACGTTGATTGAATCACATGGGATTCTCGTGACATCTTACGCTGATGACACCCAGCTTGTCGTCACTATCGATAAAAGACTCCCGGATGCTGCCATCAAATTCCAAAACTGTCTGTCAGAAGTCTTTTCTTGGCTCAACCTGCACCATTTAAAATGCAACAGCGCCAAAACAGAAATAATTCCCCTCGGTAAAGGCACAATCTTCTCCCCCAAAGACTGGTGGCCTCATAATTCCGAAGCACCACCGAGCGCGGTTGCCTCTGCCCGCAACTTGGGTGTCCAATTCGATGCTTCCCTCAGCTTCGATGAACATGTGCGCACTACCGCAGGGCGCTGTTTCAGTTTGATCAGGCAATTAAAGAAATTTTTTAATTTTTTGCCTATCAGTGCCAGGAAATCAGTCGCGGTGGCGCTTATCCTCTCCCGGCTGGATTATTGTAACGGCCTCCTGGCAGGTATCAAGAAGTCCTCTCTGAAAAAACTACAAACTGTCCAACATGCAGCAGCCAGGCTTGTTCTGAAACTCCCCCGCAGGTCCTCGGCCTCTGCAGCCCTCAACGCCCTCCACTGGCTGCCCCTCCACAAGAGAATCCTTTTCAAGCTCCTAGTCACTGTATTTAAAGCTAACAGGTGCACGGGTCCATCCTACCTGATCAAGCGCTTCCAGCGCTACAATCCAACTCGCTGTTTGAGGTCATCGGGCGCCAACTTCATCTCTGAACCCCGTATAAAATTAAAATCCAAGGGTGGAAAGACCTTTTCTTTTCTGGCGGCCAAGGCATGGAACCGCCTCCCCCCCAGCCTTAGGCACGCCCCCTCCGAAAGCCTATTTAGGAAATCCTTGAAAACCTGGATTTATGCTCAGTCCGACTCTTCAGTCCTCGCAGCTATTTGATCCATGCCCCCCTTAGGCGACCTTCTGTGTGCTCAGCGCCAAGATGCTCCCTCCGGAGCGAAAGTCAGCGCTTTACAAATGACAATAAATATCAAATATCAAATATAGGGTTCCTTAAATGAGAATATCTATTTATAAAAGACATTTTATGTTGTTTTGTTTGCGTCACTCAAAAGTGACATTTTTCAAATGTTGTCATAATTGTTTTAGGCGGCAGAGCCAGAATATAGCTTATAACACAGCTGCACGTCTATTTTGCCACTAATGCAAATTGAAAGAAACCATGAATTATGCAGGCTCTACCCATTTCTTAAAATTTTGATTAAGCCAAAAATTTCGTACAGTTACTGATGCTTAATTTTTGTGCAAAAGGCAGACTTATTTAACTTACACCCAGCTACAGTAATACCCATATGCATTGCTAACCAACCTGTAAGAGACAACTCTGAAGAGATTTGAAGTAGTCAGTGCAAACATCTCCATTTGCTGGCAACAGCTATGCTGACAAAAGACCTCAATGTGATGTTGGTCAGATCACAACCTACATGCCATCGGTTGCACACTGACTGACATCCCATACCGCTGCCTGACCGCCGCATTATGACGCGCGTCGGTCAGAGGCAGCAGGTGCAGGAACTGACCGACACTCAGGGGGTCAAGGAGCCCATCCGACAGCCGGTCAGAATGTTATACTCTACAAAAGTGAGGTGCCTGCTCAGGCACCACCGTAGGGATTACGATGTCCCTTTTATAAACCCTTTAAGGCTGTATAAAAAAGACTTTGGGGGCCCCAAGCTGGGCCCTCGTTTCTCTCCACGCTGCTGCTATGAGGCCTGGGAGGCAAATGGGTGCACCCAAATATCCATACCACATGGTGCCTGACACACGGGGCATGGATGTTTGCAAACATCCATGTTTTGAATGTGGCTTGTGCTTTTCCAGCCGCAGCACAAGCCACAATGGAAGAATTGATGTTTCCGATTGCCTCATGGGCGGTCGCATCCTACCTCATATGTTGCACTCTGACCGACATCTTATACCGATGTCTGACCTCCACATTATGATGCGCCTCGGTTGAAGGCAGCGGGTGCAGGGATTGAAAGACACTCAAGGGGTCAAGGAACGCGCCCGACCGTCGGTCGGAATGTTATACCCTACAATAGCGAGGTGCCTGCTCAGGCACCACCGTAGGGATTACGATGTCCCTTTCATATACCCTTAAAGGCTGTCTAAAAAAGACTTCGAGAGCCCCTTGTTGAGCCCCTGTATCTCCACGCAGATGCTATGAGGCCTGGGGGCACCTGGGTGCCCCCAAACATCCATACCGCATGGTGCCTGGCACATGGGGCAAGGATGTTTGCAAACATTCATTTTTTGTATGCAGCTTATGCTTTTCTAGCCGCAGCACAAGCCACAATAGAAAAATGTATGTTTCCGATTGCCTTATGGTTGGTCACATCCTAGTTTGTCAGATGGAACCACTGACTAGTCAGTTGGGTTTCATTCTGATCCAATGTCGGTTGGACACGTGTAATCAGGGCCAAAGAGTAAAGCAGCCTGATAATAAAAATAAAGTTTTTTTCTGAAAAAAGTTTCTAAAGCGGATGTGGGTGGATAGCAAAGATGAAGCGAGATGGATGGTCAACAGTGCTCTCAGTATGAGCTCAGATAAAACAACGGTTTTGGTGATTGTAGTTGTTTGCATTCTATTGGCTCTCCCATCTGCCAGCGACCTCTGTATGCAATGTTGGATTCCATCTAAATTCTTACCTATAACTATCTGGCCAAAGTAGAAGTACTGCTCATACTTCATGAAACAAAAAGCAAAAGTGTTGTGAAGGTCACAATTTCTGCAGATTGGCTTTACCAGGGCGTAGCATACTATTTACTTCATTGGCTTCAATGGTGCACAATGCTGCATCACTTTTTATTTTAGGAACTGTAGCTAAAATCATCTTATCCCATCACCTATTCTAAGTGTGATAGGTTCCCATCAAAGAGGGCTACATTTAATAAATGGTATGTATTGTAGTCATTTTATTGACCTTGGAAGTATAAAAGGTGGAGTGGACCCACCAGGCTAAGAACCTGAGCCACCACCATGGCTATCATGCCAGCAAAGGCTGTGAAAATCTATATCACATATCTCACATCTAATTCATTTTAAAAACTTGGAACCTTAACATATGCTGTAGAACAATGTTGCTCAAAAAAGGTTTATGTATATTAACCATACTATGTGCTAGATTCGTGTGTAAATATCACAGCTTGCCTAATGTGGTCAGGAGCCTTCGATATCCCACCTGTATTTATAGGCTGGTGCTGAATAGGGTTCCCCTGATGGGAGGTGGCGCCTTGCATCACTGGGACTGCAGTGCCCTGCATTACACCCCTGACTGAGTAGTAAGTAGCATAATGTCTGCTAGGTGTGTCCTCTGCTGTACTGCCTCTTCCTCACAAGATAGTACCGTGAGATGCATGTGGCATTCTCAGTCGTAGCATGCGCCATGCAGCTTGTTAGGGGTTCAGGTCTGCTTACAGAACTTTATTTAAAAAAATATCACAGAGGAGAATTGTTACATTTTCTTTCACTAGACATCCAGTTTGTGGCTGTGTTGTGCTTATCTTGATCATTACTGAAAATCCCTCCAGAGAGGATGCTTTTTGGAATGATTAAAAATAAATGTAACCCTACTTGCCTGCTTCTGTAAACACTCACATAGTGAGTACCAAAATGCATTAACTTTTGTGTGGCTTAAAAAACTTTCAGAGAAGCACTTTTCCTGAGAGATGAAAATCCCATGTCCCAAACATATTTATTTTACTTTTGAAGGTTTGTTGTGTTTAGCCTTTTGATGAAGTGATGTTTGATATGGCTCTTCTGTCTCAGAAGACAAAATTGAAATGTGTTTAAATTGCTGCTTTACTATAGCGCTGTCACTGAGCCCTTTACAGTAGGTACCACAGCGCCAAAGAACGGCTTTTCCAATTGGTCTGTGTTAGACCTGGCATCATTGGCATGGGTTTCCCCTGTATTTTTTGCCTTTGCCTCCTGTTATTTTGCTGTGTGATGGACTTCATTTTTGGTGGTCTAGATTCTTTAGGCACTTTTCCACTGCCGTTGAGTGCCAAATTGCAAGTGTGCACTGTAAATTATTGTTACGGATTAATGATTCCATGATTGGCATATTTGATTTACTAGTCAATCCCTAGTACAGTGCATTGTGTGTGCCCAGGGCCTGTAAATGAAATGCTGCTAGTGGGCCTGCCTGATTGTGCCACCCACATAGGAAAGTCTGTAAAGGTAACTCAGGCCTGCCATTGCAGAGCCTGTGGGCAGTCAGGTACTGCCATATCAACTTGGCAAGTCACCCACTTGCCAGACCCTAACCTTTCCTTTTCTTACATGTTAGTCATCCCTAAGGTAGGCCGAAGGTCCCCCTGTGGGCATGGTGCAGTGTATGTGAAAGGTAGGACATGCCTTTGTGTCTGAGCACGTCCTGATAGTGAAATACTGCCAAGTTCATTTTTCACTATTGCAGGGCTACCGGTTTCCATGGGATAAAATGGGGAGTTTGCTTATAACATATTACAAACATAACTACCCCTGGGACCAAGGTAGGAAAATGCAGTTTAGTGTGCCTGAACTCAGAATGTTAAAATGCATCTTTTAGTGAGGGTGATTTTTACATTCTGTGTTTGAAAATACCAATTTTAGAAAGTAGGTATTTTCTTGCTTAGCCATCCAGTGTGCCTCTTCTAGGAAGTGTATTGGAAGTGTATTGACTGTCTGGTTTCCCCAGATAAAAGCAGTTTGCGGTGATTCGTCACTACCAGGTGCTTGTCCGCACTGTGGAATCATCGCGAACGGCATCATGCACAGCGCAAGCGGGCGCTGCTTCTTTTCTGCTGCTCAAGTAGATTTTTACTCGAGCAGCAGCTCTCTCTATGTGAGCGGGAGTTTCTCAACACGAGCGGCCGGTAGCATCGTGACCACTCGCAATGAGAAATCTGACCGCCCATGTTGAGAAATGTTGCCGGGAGGTGGATTTCCATGCTCGTGCTCGCCAACTTGATGTTGACGATCATGAACGAGTAAAAATCATCCTGGGAGGTGGCTTTTCCGCCCTAGCCAACTTGACAGTGACGAACACAAGCAACGAAAAAAAACTCCGGAACTCCGTGAGCTCCTCAAAAACGCGGAGTGCGGAAAACTCTGCAAACTCTGGGAGTGGAGTTCACCGCCCAGACTTACTCCACCTCCTGCCAGGAAGTTGCACCAGAGAGGAAAGGACTGGTTTTGACCAAGCACAGGGCTTCTCTGCCTCCAGAGAATAAAGGATTTGGCTGTATTAATATTGGCACCCAGACCCCAGAACTTTAGATCACTTCTGGGAATCAAGAGTAACCTTTGCCAAGGAGAAGAGCTGGTGAAACTGAGGAGGAATACTGCCCCTTTTCTGTTTGCTGTCTGCGGTTGGCCTGCAGAGGCTACTTTCTGCCAAGGAAACGGAAAAGGACTTTGCTATTTGCTGTGTCCCCTGTTTGAGGAAGATCACCAAGGGCTTGAAACTGAGCTTGCTGCCTCCTGTTCTGAAATCTCAGGGACAGAAAGACTTCACCCCTAGCTCCCTTGAACTGCCTTGTTGGGAGTTCTGACCTGCAAGAGGTGCCTGTAGCTGTCTGGACCTTTGGAGGTTATTCTGGCAGTTAGGAGCTGGAAAAGCAACGCAACAACGAGAAGCGTGACACATCTGTGCCTGTTTCCATTGCATCAGCGAAGAAACCAACGCAGTGCCTGCCCGCGGCTCAAGAAATGGCCGCACGCCACATTGAGTGCAGTGGTATTTGAAGTCCAAGATTACTGCACTGATTACGACGCAAGCTCTGCTGTGCGGCTGCAAGAACCTTCACATCGTCCCTGATCATCGCATTGCATCAAGGCGCCAGGTCTGTTGCATCGTAGGGGGATGCAGTAAGAAACCGACGCATAACCTCCCCACGCAGTAAGAAACCAACGCATCACCTCCTCTCCTGTAAGGAACTGACACATCACCTCCCCTGAGCCGCAGTAAGGAACTGACGTATCACCTCCCCCGAAGCAAGAAACCGATGCATCACCTTCCCTGTGTGTAAGGAACCGATGCCTCACCTTCCCTGCGACCCATTTTGTATGTGTGCGCGGCGCATCCAAGGTACTTTATGTTGAAAGTGTTGCATCTATAGTTTGCTACAACGGTAACTATTTCTTCCATTTGAGAGTTATATTTTTATTACTGTATTGTGGAGTTTTTTTCATTTTGGGCTTTTTTGGTTTAGATAAAGATAACTTATTTTTCTAAACGGGGGGTGTCCATTTGTAGTATTTTCACTGTATCACTGTATGTGTTCACAAATGCTTTACACACTGCCTCAGAGATAAGCCTGTCTGCTCGGGCCAAGCTACGAAGGGGGTGAGCAGTAGTTATTTTAGAAGTGTATCTCCCTTACCCTGACTAGGAAGAAGGCTCCTTACTTGGACAAAGGTACCTATCTCTGCCAACTAGAGACCCACATTTCTAACATTGGTGGATCTGGACTTGCATTTGTGTCTTACACACAGTGATTGGTGTACACTACTACTATAGTGCAGACCATTACGCGACCACATACAATTGGTGCAACATTTTCCTTGGAATTTTTGCAACTTGAGAACTGCCAATTTTCACCATGAGTAAACCAGCATCATTTGCATCAGTGAACATTGAATTTTAAGAGGATAGGGTCGAAATCTACACTGTGCCTCAATTAAAAGCTGTCTGCAAAAAATTCTGGCCTCACCGGAAAGGAAGAATACCAAAAGGTGCTGAGGGCCTGGTTGGAATCAAGGAATGCCAGGGAGCATACCGAGGAGCCAGTGATGAAGGGAGAGAATTTAGATGGGCAGCAGGATGGGCTATTGGGCCGTCCTGGAGGGAAGTTACCATCCAGGGGTGCAGCAGTGTGTCTTCAAATGGTCTGTCTCCAGAGGAGTTGGAGGACAGGAAGAGAAGCAGAGTGCATGAGTTGGAGGTTGCAAATCTTAGGCTGGGGAAGGAGTGTGACATGGAGAGTAAGAAATTGGCGTATCAGAAGCAGAAACTGGCCATGGAAGTGAAAAAGATTCTCTTAGAACATGAAAGAGGTTTGAGGGAGTTGAATCTGAAAGTAAAAAGTATAGAGTCCAATGCCCATGGTGGCAGCGTACCATCAGTGCCTGGAGAAGGGAGGGTATATATTCCCAAGGAGGTTAATAAGGAATTCATGAAGCACAAGGACATTGGTCAGTGGTTTAAAGCCTATGAGGTAGCAATAAGGTCCTACAGAGTCCCTGAGAGAGACTGAGGAAGCGGTTTTGGGGAGCTGCTTCCTAACTAAGGTAAGGGAAACATTGCTAGCATTGCCCACTGTGGATAAGATGTCTTATGCCCCCATGAAGGAAGCCTTAGTGAGGAGATATGGGTTGACCCCAGAGCTATACAGGCAGAAGTTGAGGGCCTGTAAGAAGCTGGAGTCTAGCACTTGGGTGGAGGATGTATTCTACTTTTACAGAGCGCTGGATGGATGGGTGAAGGGTAGCCAGGTGAATGATTTTCAGGGGCTCTATGATTTAGTTGCATGGTAGCGCTTGTCAGATAAATGTTTCCAGAGCGACGCTAGCATTTGATTGACGGTAGGCTGACTGGGTCAGTACCGGAGTCCAGAAAGGTTGTGTGGGAGACTACGCCAAAGGTGGGCAGGGTTCCCAGCAGTAAATTTGGGGGGGCAAGGGTAAACAGAAGGAGTTCCACAAAGGGCCCCAACGTAATGCCCAAGGGAACCAAGGGAAAGATTCCCAGCCTCCCACTGAAAATAAGCCATGGGTCTCTGCAGGTAAGCCTGGTCAGAAGGGTCCCAGGGCATGTTATACTTGTGGTAAGGTGTGTCACTTCCAAGGGGATCCTAGGTGTCCAAAAAGATTAACACTGCACGTACTGGTGCACCGCCCTGGTAATTGACTATTGTAGCCTTGGGGAGGAGTCCTGTGCCCAAGAGGGGTGGGGGTCCACAGAAATGACCCTGGTCTCTTTAGGAGACAGTGAGATGGTCCCAAGAGCTCATCTGCCTGATTACATTAAGAAGTACAGGCAGTGGGTGACCATCAATGGCCATAGTTTTGAAGCTCTGAGAGACACTAGAGCCAGTGTGACAGCTGTCAGTTGTCGACTTGTGTGTGAGGAGCAGGTGGTCCCCAACATATTCTACCCAGTAGTTGCAGCTGACAACTCTAATAATAATAATAATAATCCACATTTGTAAAGCGCACAATCACCCGTAAGGGTCTCTAGGCGCTGGGGACCGTCGGGAAGATTAAGCAAGCTATTGCCCAGAGTCACATGGTGCTGGGCTAACCTGCCGCCGGAGCCGGGTATCCAACCCTGATCCCCAGATTCCAGTGTCAGTCGCCCTGGCCGCGGCGCCACACCTCTCCCACTCTGAGTGCCTCTGCAAATTGGCACAGGTTCCCTTTGAGTGTGAGGGGTCTCAATTACCTTGAGATTAGCTGTGAGGCCAGCCATGCCTGTGGGCTGTCTGCTAGGCCACTATTTGGAGAGTTCTCCTTGGGAAAGGGTGGAGCAGAAGTCTCATTTAGAGATGTTGGGCTTGCCTGAATGGGCGTGTGTGACCACGTGGTCTATGGCAGCAGGTAAGAGAAATCAAGAGGACCTGGAGCCTGAAACAGTGGCCCAGGTGCCTGCCAGAAAGAGAAGAGGCAGGGGGTGCGGGAAACCAAGGTTTCCATGGTCTAGGAGGAGGCAAACCTTAAGGGAAATGCCCTGGAGCCTACAGGACAACAAGTGGCCGAACTGGGGGACCTGCCTGAGCTAACCCATTGGCAGCAGGAAGGAGGCCCCTCCAGGGAAAAATTCTGCCATGAGCAGCAGAAATGTCCTTCCCTTGCTGGTCTGCAGCAGCAGGCTTCAAACCAGGCAGCAGGTGATCAGTCTGGATCACAATGGATTTACTGGGAGATTGGTCTCCTGTATAGTGAGCCTAAGGTTCCTGAGCCTGGGCCAGCCTGTGTGCTGGTGGTACAGCAGCACTTCAGAGCCTTCCTACTGGGTCTGGCTCATGATGTGCCTTTGGCAGGACATTCGGGCGAGACACGACCTTTGAAAGGCTTGTGACCCACTTTTCCTGGCCTCAAATGCATAAGAACTCTGACACGCATTGTAAGTTTTTCCAGACTTGCCAGGCAAGTGGTAAGAGTGGGAGGAAGTGCAAGGCACCGATCCAACCTTTCCCTGTAGTCAGCAACCCCTTTGAGAGAGTGTGGGTATTGACATTGTTGGGCCTCTGGATCCCAAGACAGTGTTTTCACTGTATTACTGTATGTGTTCATAAATTCTTTACACACCTCTGAGGTAAGCCTGTCTGCTCGTGCCAAGCCTCCAAGGGGGTGAGCAGGGGTTATTTTAGAAGTGCAGGGTGGTTCAAATGGAAAAGTGACACTATAAAGTGTAGGTATATTGTTGAAAGAGAACAGGTAAAAAGAGACCTTGCTGGAACCAGAGTTACACATGAAGTTGTATTCCATCAAGCAATTCCCCAATGGGCTGGAGCCATTGGATGCCAGGATTGAAAGCCCAGAGCTCCTGTTGGTGCTTTTGTCACTTTTCCTCGCTACCTAAGGTTAACTGCGGCAGACACAGAGGGCACTTTGAGAGAGAAAGTGAGAGAGAGTGATATTAGGAGATAAAGAAATCAGAAAGGGAGAAATGTGAGAGAAGGGGAAAAGAAATAGAATGGATGTATGGATGGGAAAACAGAAATACAGTGCAGAAAAGAAGGCTGCTTTTGGTTCCCAGTTTGTTCCTTTGAGTCTCTATTTATCTTCATTCCTTTCCCAGTGGAGAGGAGAGAACTGCATGTTCTCCTCCAAAAAGAAAGACATTTCTATCTGCTTCTTAAGTGCAGACCTAGGCAGAAATTGATGGGCCAGACCAAAACATTTTGCTTTACTCCTTTCTCTGGCCTGATATGGTGGTAAATTATTACTTGGCCATGCCCATTCCCTAATAACAAATGTTTTCACAGCTCTTATTTACTCATGATGAGAAATCGAATCTTAAGAAAGCATCAACCTATACTTGCAGATGCAATTTCTTCATACTGAAATCTCTCTCAAATGAGTAAATAGCAGCCACTGTGAGAGAAGTAATGAAATACACACAGAAAACCAATAGGAACCACCATTTTCATTTTGGCTCCCGATGTATATGCTGCAATTTCTTTAGATTTAGAAGGTAGCTGCTTCCTCCTTGCAAATCCTAATGAAATGCATAAATGGTCTTCAACTGCAATAGTGGTTGCAAACCACTGGATGGGCCCTGACAGGGTGGTATCCATTTAAAAAGTGGAAGCTGCCATTGTCAGACAGCTTCCAATTTGTGACTGTCACTTGTCTGCGTGGGGCGGGGCAGCCATTAACCGAGCTGACAACTGCTCACTCCCCCATAAATGCTATATGAATTACGGAGGATTTCTTGTAAACACTGCAGCTCATGTCCATTTAAGAGACAGGGGCTGCCATGATGGCAGTCTGTGCATGCAACCGCAGAGATTGAGATCTACTGTCCCTCCCTGCACCTGCAGCATTCAGAAAGATTCACAAAAAAAATCCTGCTTCATTAATATAAGTAGGGCAGGATTTCTGCGGATCCTACCGCATGAATTTTTGGCACTGTGATGGATTAGTACATCTGTGGCAAAGCAAAAAAAAAATCTCAGGTTGTATTGCAGCTGCTGTGCAAAAATTGCATCTGCGATGCCCCCTATGATTGGTACTTTGGGCCCAAAGATAGTAGTTCTTCAAAATGGATAACCTACAATTTATCATGTCCCCAATTTCTCTTGCAAAGCAGAACGATATTGTGGAAATTATTTGGGCTCCACCTCTAAGGCACAATGATGAATACCCCTGTCAAGACTTTCCCCCAGTTCTACTGTAGGTAAATTACATGTTGCAATGTATTGCAAACGTCATTACATTCATATTGTATGCATTTCTTGTCGAACATTGAATTTTACGCTCTGCTGCCTTATGCTATTGTTGCAGTCATAATAACTGTTTGCTGTGTTTAAACCCTGGGTTCTTGTCATTTGTGTGTGCTACCTGCAAATAATAGAAATACAATACAATACTATTATAGCAGCAAATTTCATATGGCCCTGTTTACATAATCTGCTCCATCCCTAATGTTGTTTTCTGGCCTTGTTTACTCCAATTTCCCCCTGTCAAGTTCAGTGAACCCTCAGAGTGTTGTCGTGCTTAAGAAATAAGAGATAACATAACAACACATCATAATGCTCTCTCTGTATTATTCAGTAAATAAGATGTGTTTCAGCGCATCTGTAAAAATTGGCAAAAATTATGATATGAGCTCAGATTGTGCCTGCCAAATCAATCAGTAAGAAATCGTTTGCCTTTCACATCTTTTCCACAATATAGTGCTTTGATTGGAAGGGAGTTTACCGAAGAGTGAGTCATTGCTTCTCAGACTCAGAAGTCATTAACAACTAAGATACTGTACCGACTTTATCGCTTTACACAAGGGATGTTCTATTTTCAAACCCTGCTTCCTACCACCTTACGTTTGCAATGGAATCCCAATTATATTCTTAACAAAAATAAAACAATGATTCAGCCTTAAAAATATATCCCCACACAGTGTCCCAACAGCACTTGCACCGTAAGATTGTGCGGTGCCCCAGATCTTGATCCACCGGTGTCGCTAACTCTCAAGCCAGGTATACATTCGCCCACACAGTTAATTATATGCAATGGGGCATTCAACTTCTGTAGACATTTAATACAGCTGCAAACACACTAAGTAACTTCAAAGTGCAAGGGCCTTCCAGAAGAGGGAGCCGGCATTGTAATGCTGCCACTCAGTCCTTATGCTGAGGTAGCAGTGAGCCTAGCTCCAACCATGGCTGCAGTATCTACTGTAGTGTAATGTGATTGGGAATTGTAGATCACAATGAAGCAACCATGGATTAATAATACTCCAAAGGAAAGAATGGATAAAGAAAGAGGTGGAGTGGGTGAGAAGGGAGCAAATCCCTTTAGTATGGATCTCTGAGAGAGAGATTGTGTGGCGTGGTTCAAATGGAAAAGTGACACTATAAACTGTAGGTTTATTGTTGAATGAGAACAGTTAAAAAGAGACCTTGCTGGAACAAGAGTTACACATGGAGTCCGCTTCCATTCCAAGGAGAACTATTTGCAGCTACGGCACCAGTGATAGGCAACAAAGACACAGTGGGAATGGAAAGACATGTGCCCTCACACCGCCTGATAGTGACGGACTGAGAATAGTCTCTTAGAAAATTTAGGCATAAAAATAGGGGCTGTCCACTTAAAGTATGGTAATACAGCATTAATGTTTGCAGTAAGTGGAAACTGTGTAACAACAAAAAGGAAAATATTTAGCAGAGATCAGATAATGACAGCTAAAGATCTGGCTGAATGGGTTTACACATGGGAAAAAACAGAAACGTTATTTAAAAACAAACAAAAACAATGTGACTGATTGGGTTATGCAGCTTGTCGATTCTAATAGGTCTCTAGATATGAAGGGATCTGCAGCTGATATCATGTACTGATTAGGGGGTGAGCAGATTGAAAGAGGACATAAATTGCAGACAGAACATACATCCAAAAACACCCAAAGATCCAATGAACGGGATACTGGGGTACCCAGCATCATGTCTCCACCACCTGCATACTAAACATATTTATATGTTTGGTATTAAAGGGCTCTCCAAACAGGAAGCCACTCGGCACAGCCCTTTGGCCTCACCAATCCAACTCACAGATATTTAAGAGGGCCTAACATACACACCTTCCCATCATCTTACTGAGCGCACATCTTCATGAAAAGAAATAGACCATAGTCCTTGATGGACATGTCAGACTATTAGAAATGGGGGTCTCTAGTTGGCAGAGGTAGATACCTTTGTCCATGTAGGAACCCTTCTTCCTAGTCAGGGTACGGGGATACACTTCTGGCAACTCCCTACTGGCAGGCAGAGTCACCCTGGAACTTCCCATACATTTGCCAATCTCATGAAGACCTGTGTGCTTGTCCATACACTCATCCAGAACAGACTCCCCAGTGACATGTGAAGGGAAACACATGTGCATGGATGCCATCAATAGAAATATGTCTCCACCCAACTGCAGGGGTCTACTGTCACATACACTCTCTGGTATTCTTTTAATGCCATGAACCTACTCATGAGAACACTTAGCGCCGAGTAAGGGTAAAGGAATGGTAGAACCCATCCAGTGGTAGGCAAACCAGCTAGGTATCCTCCTCCTCTCCTTATCTAAAGAGGTCCAATGTGCCATTGGAACCTCTCACCCTGAAACATGTGTTGATATACTATAGCAGGTGTGGGGATATAGGTTAAAGGTGGTGAGCTCAACAAGAGATGTGCTCTCTTATGTTAGACTGCTGCTAAGTAGACTGTAGCTCTGCCTCCATGACTATTCGTGTAGGGGTATAGGTCATCGGTGGTGAGCTCAACAAAAGATGCACTCACTTGTTTTAAACTGCAGCTAAGGAGACTGTAGCTCTGCCTCCACAGCTTTTCGTGTAAGGGTACAGGTTAAAGGTGGTGAGCTCAACAAGAGATGCGCACCCTTGTTTTAAACTGCTGCTAAGTAGACTGTAGCTCTGCCTCAACGGCTTTTCATGTAGGGGTATAGGCTAAAGGTGGTGAGCTCAACAAAAGATGCACCCACTTGTTTTAAACTGCAGCTAAGGAGACTGTAGCTCTGCCTCCACAGCTTTTCATGTAAGGGTACAAGTTAAAGGTGGTGAGCTCAACAAGAGATATGCACACTTGTTTTAAACTGCTGCTAACTAGATTTAGCTTTGCCTCCACGGCTTTTCATTAGGGGTATAGGTTAAAAGTGGTGAGCTCAACAATAGATGTGCTCGCTTGTTTTAAACTGCTGCTAAGTAGACTGTAGCTCTGCCTCAACGGCTTTTCATGTAGGGGTATAGACTAAAGGTGGTGTGCTCAACAAGCGATGTGCTCGCTTGTTTTAAACTGTTGCTAAGTAGATTTTCTGTCCCCTTTTCTGGGACACATTTATTTCTAGGCTAGGGATACATAATAGCAGGTGTGGGGATATAGGTTAAAGGTGCTGTGCTCAATAAGAGATTTGCTCGCTTGTTTAAAACTGCTACTAAGTAGACACCAGCTCTGCCTCAACAGCTTTTCGTGTAGGGGTATAGGTTAAAGGTGGCTGTCTGCCAGTTTTAAAGATCAATTCAAATAAAAAGAAGCAATTCTGGAACAAACTTCAATTTGTGCGTTTTGACTTCTCAACGACTGCACCTTCCGTATTTGTTTGAAAAATCTGCAGTTTCTGCCACCTTTGAACGGTGTGTGTGGGAAGTGATTGCACCACTTTCAAATTGATTGTACATGTGGACTGGATGTGCGGGACCTTGGTCGGCCGGCTGTTCTTTCTTTGTTACTAGCTCTGCCTCAACAGCTTATCGTGTAGGGGTATAGGTTAAAGGTGACAGCTCAACAAGAGATGGACTCGCTTGTTTTACACTGCTGCCGAGTAGACTGTAGCTCTGACTCCATGGCTTTTCTGTCCCCTTTTCTGGGAGACGTGTATTGCAATGCTAGGGACTTTAATAGCTACGCATGGGATTAGTTCAAAACATAGATAATCTTCTATTTTTCCCAGACAATTATTAAAGTTGCATCAGGTTTTTATAGATGTAGTTTTCTTTAGCTGTGACAAAAACAATTCTCAGTCCCTAAATCTTATTCGAGGTTCAAAGCATGATGGAATGTGTTATTCTTTCCACGTCTCTTTTGCTTTGTTTTGCTGGGCATGCTGAGCAGTGCCTTAGCTGGTACTAAGGAGACTTTGTCTAAACCAGATTCAATAATAAATGTACATCCAGTACGATTTCACAGGCATTACTGCATTATTCAACTGTGTGCAGCCTGAAAGTTGTAATACATTATTCCATATATAAAAGAATAAAACAAGTGTACTGCAATATTAAATCATGCACATTGCAATATATGATACTTTACAGATTAATCACCACATAAGGATTAATTAACAAAAATAAATAAAAACCCTTCGTGTGAAGGAGATAAAATTCCTGACGAAGTATGCCCCCTTCAGGCTTATTAACTTATTATCATGGCATGATGAGCAATAACAATGAGTGGGGTGCTTTCATTTATTGGGCAAGGCATTTATTTAATCAGCGTTGTCTGCTAAATCTAGTAAAAACAAGTACTGTCACAGCCAATAGGTCTGGCATTGTCTGCCAGCCTATTGGCTTTGTCAATGCTTGTTCTTTAAATAGTTTTTGCAAAACATTATTGTTGGGGAAGTTGTCAGGCTTGTTAAACTAAAGACGAAAACATTGCCTAAGACAAAAAATATGTTTTTGTCTAAAAAACACATTACCTCCTTGGTGCCTGTCACTAAATGGAACTACGTTGTGTGTGGATGTACTCCATGTGAAAGGGCAGAATGCCATCACTTACCCTGAGTTGGACAATGGCTGCAGTGGTTTATCCCACTGCCTCATGCTCTATGTTGAAGTGGGTGGAGGACACATGTGAATGACACAATACCAGGCCATTGGAAGAAAAAGGCTTGCTTAAAGCCCCTATGGAAAAGTATATTATTCACAAAATGGTAGTAACATTAATACTTCTTAGCTAATACCAGAATTTAAAAAGTATGACAAAAAGTTTTGGGAATTTGATTTATAAGGGGCCATTGAAGCTCTCTTTTGACAAAAGGGACATATAATGAGCCATATCGGAGATGGGGAAATTAGGAGAGATGTCTGTGCCTTTCTAGACTTGTTAAACTTTCGTCCTCAAATGTGGCTATTTAAAGAAATATAACACTTAAGAACCCAGAATCAAACCTGTTTTTAGAGTCTTTAGAGGACTCACAGTTCCCAGTGGAAAGGAGGGTATGTGGGGAAACCCTCTCATGTGGTGAGGCAGAATACTTGCCATAAATTCACCCCGTTTAAAAAAAAGAATTGTTGTGAGTGCCTCTGATTTGTTAGTAATTTATTAGAATTACGTTCCGTATGCCAGTGCTATAATTTAGTCATGGCTACACCCTAACACCAATAATTACTTAGAATTTTGCAATTGATACTGCTCCTCTACCATGGGTGACCCATATGATAAAAAATACCTCCGTTGTATCAGAGTCTGCATTTTATAATGGTTTGCTTCCCTCAAACCCAACCCAACCCCAATGTGCCATGTGTGTCCTCTTAGAGACTAAGAATTACCTCCAGTACACCAGCATTTTGTCCTAGGTGCACAGTTATGCGAATACTTTTTTCCAGTATGTTAGGTCCTTTATTTTGCCCCAGATGCCCTCCTTTATGCCAGGAGTTGCCTCCATAATGCCAGTGACTGTACGTTACCTTGGATTGCACCATAAGCCCAAAAATTATCTTGAGTATGGCAAGATGCCAGGGCCAGCGGTAAACTCACAAGGATAAAACATGCTAAAAAATGCTCTCACTCGTGGGCTCTCACTCATACTCACTCCCTCGCTCATTCACTGTTTCTCCTCATCACTCACTCTAATGCAGTCAGTCACATTCTCTCAGTTACTTATTTTAACCCATACCCAATTCCACTCACACACAGACATACTCACTCTCACTGATTCTCACTCGCTCTCACTCACAAGAACATTGACTCGCTCATTAACACTGACTGACTCTCACTCACAACTGCTGGTGCACATGGGGTTCTGCGTTCTAACTCCTGATGTGCAGGCTCTCTGCTTTAATACATAGGATTCATAAGACCTGCCAAGCATCTGGACACTGTTGCAGCTTCACTTGCTGCTCCATTTATAACTACGGCCCTGACTTCCTCACAATCTTCCCCCTCACTTACTCATTCTAACAAAACATTCTAACACCTTTGCTCAGCCCTTCACACTCACTTTCACTTATTCATGTACATATCCACACACTCTCTGATGATCTCTTACTTTCACTCTCATTGACACTCTCAAACACACTCACAAACTCACTTGCAGACACTCACACATGCAAAGACAAGCAATACCGGTTTTTTTGTTTTTCTTTTTTTGCTTATCTATCTTCAGTTGATGGCAGCTCAGAGGCTTCATAGAAGTAGCAGGAAAGGGCTTCAGCCTTAGATTCTAAGTAGCCAGACAGATCAGCAGGGCCAGGATTAAAAAATGGGGAAGGTCCATCTAGGTCCCTTTCACAGCTTCTTGATAGAACTGCTAGAACAGCCTTATTAGGAGTTCGAAAAATGCTTGGGTCCTGCCCCTGCTACTCCTCTCGATCCTCATTTGTCTCTGGGATACATGGTTGTGCATCCTGGCAGCCTTATTGTAGCAGATATCCTGCATTGCCCGAGTATGCACAGTATGCCTGATAAATAATATGGATTGTGCTTGTGTGAGGGGACGTACATAAAGTACTCCCCTCAGACATGCACAGTCCAGACATCCACCTACAGAGTGCTGTTTTTAAAAATCTTTCTGTAGATGGTTCCTCCCACAGCCCGCAAATCCCCGGCCGCCTCCTCTCATCAGGAGTCTGGAGAGGCCGAGAGAGCTGACCTATGTACCAGCTGCCTCCATGAAAAATTCCAAGTTATGCTTTCATGAACACTGCTAAATGAAATGAAAAGCAATATGGCCACAGTCGAGGGGCATGTTGTGGTGACTCACAGGTGTCAGGTTGCAACCTGAAGCCTTTGTTAAGGTGCATATTGTGTGTGTTGCACAGTATGATGACTACATTCCTGGTGTAGACCAAAGCCAGTGTTTGGTTGGCTGTGTGCATGTTTGCTTATTGAGGCTGCTTGACCAGTATATTGTTTCCTGAGTGTTAGCACTATGTTGTCTAGAGCATCATGGTGCATGCAGGGGTTTGCAAATTAGGATTGCCTACACAGACAATCAGATAAAATGTCTAATTTAAACATAGAAATTAAAAAAAGACAAAGAGCTGTGAAGTCTGATACTAATCAACTCAGATATCTCCCAGTACCAAAATGCTGTTAAGACTCTCTAGTACCTGTGAACCTCAGTAATCAATGGCATCTATATCTCAGACACTGCTTCTCCTAACTACAAAAATGGATGTGGGATATTTTTCTTCTTCTAAAACCCCCCAAAAGGAATTCCTTCATCTCTCAACCTCTCACAAAGTAAACTTGATCCTGCTCTTGCACTTCTTGAAATTGGTTATATTATCACCTACATCCATCCCCTCTGTAAATTCATTTGGTTTTACTCTAGGCTTGGCCTTGACACTTATTCCACTTATCAACAAAGCGAATAAGGCAACTAACTTTGACCCTCATGCCCTGAAGGTCCCCACACCATCTCAAAATGGTAATCAATACACTTATATTATAGTATATTGGACTTCATAAATGCCATACAAGGGGCAGCCCACCAAACATTTATTCCTCCATTTAGGTTTTCACTCATGAGCTTAATTTGGCTGCATCACTCCCAATATGCCATACTTTCTATTGTCACCCTATTGTGCACAGAATCGAATTTAAAATGTGTGGCCTTGCTTTAAAGCCATTCATGACTATTTCTCCCCATGCTTAGAGGATCTACTCCCATCCCTGGAAGAACAATGACTTTCAGAAGACATAATGCACTTATTCGTAATTCAGAACTTCCTCAGCTGAAAAACAATCCATCTTTGAGGTGGCCAACGTAGTATAGAAAACTCTACCGCTTAATATAAAAAACTACCCCACTCAGTACTTTTGGGAGACAAGTAAAGTTGTACATCTTCATACATTTTCTGCACTAAATGTAGAATCATACCTGGTTTTCCAGAAAGTATGCAAAACTGTCTAAGGAATGTTTTGTCCTACTTTTCTATTACCTTCCCATCTCATTGAAACAATGACATGTTTCTTGGGGAAACATCCTTTACAACGCAACTTTTACCACGCAGTGCCTTTACGACACAACTATTACAACGCATGTTATTACAACGCATAGCGCTGGGGGGCGCTCTAGGATAGGGAATAGATTTAATTTACTATCCAACACCTTCCCTACTATCCACGGGGACTGGAGTTGGAATAGTAAACTAAACTATTCACTATCCAGCACCCCTTAACTCTATGCGTTGTAACAGCATGCGTTGTAAAAACTGCGATGTAAAGGCATGCGTGGTAAAACCATGCATTGTAATGTCATACATCCGTTTCTTGCAATGCTCCCTCAAAAATACTCGTTACAGACAGGCTATGGTTAAAAAGATAGAAAATAACTTATGTAACATTGTAAAACTAACAAAAAACAGTCATCTATTGGACATGAGTCCACAGACTTCCCACATCTCCCAGATTAGAATGACAACCCAGAGATGTATAGTAGCACATGTTCTTTATAGATTCCGTCCTGAGAGATTACACCACTTACAGGTGTTCTGTTGTCTGCGGAAATTGAACATCAGTTATTGCCTTTGCCATTCCAGGCTTGTCCAGGATTTAGTTGCTTCGATTTAAAGGCTTTGACAACATTCTTTGGAATATATGGACGAGGATTTAATCTTTCCAGGATTGATAAGCATTATCCACCTACATTGATTCCTATTGCAAATGACCTTACATTACTGCAAGATGCCATAGAGCCTCTTGCAAAACTTATAAACAGAAAATAAAAGAAACGAAGATGTGCTCTATATAAATACTACACCCAACTAAAATCAAAAATTCAGAAAAAATATAACACATTTTAGAAAAAAATAAAAATACCTTTCCTAAAATAATGTGATATATTAGAAAACTTGGATGAGGTTGTAGTTTCATCCAACATGAAGCATACAGCTAATATAAAGTGTGATCTGCTCACACTTCTCAATTGAATTAAAATGTCTCCTTCGTGACTGATTAAAGAGAGCAAGTTTAATCTGATGAACTGATTTATCCTTTCATCTATAGCAGAAAGAGAGCTTAGACATGCATAAATGAACTAAGATAGAGTAGCGCAGGAAGGGGATTGGTAGCGCTAGGATGTAAGAACACATTTGCCTGTACTTCTTGATATGATTAGTGTGGTTAAAGATCAAGAAACGTGAGAGTTTATTTATACACAATGAAAATATATTCTTTTATAAACGTTTACATTGATATTGGGAATGTCTACAGTAATACAAAGTGCAATTTCAAAATTTCTCTCTATTACTCACTTTATCTTGCAGAATTTACCTTTTTCAACTACTCCATTTATTGATCAGTTGAGAGCAGGTCTAACCTTTTTTGTTGGAAACACTTGTGGGGGGGGGGGGCATTTTGTGTTCTTCGGAATGGTTTGCCGTCTCTATTATTATGTGCGAGTTGCAGATGGGAGTCACACCCACCACTATAAATAGCAAATGACAAAAGCTGGTCAACTGAAAAACGATAAAAACCAGTCTTGCTGGAACATCAAACAGAGAAAAATAGCGCACACAATACTTCCTAAGACAAAAAACCATGGCTGTACCAAAACCAATTTTTAAATCTGCTCCATCAGGTTTTACTGTGCTGTGAGCTGTCATCATCGAAAATACCTGAGATGGTCATTGGTGTCTAATGTACCTATTTTTCATTTATTTATATAGATGTTAAAAGTGTTTTTCACTACATTTCCTGGAAGTTCCTTTGAAGGGCCTTAAAGAGACCACCATTGATGCGGTGGAAAATTAATATTATAGCGTTTTGTGTTTTTTAGTACCGATGCATCTGTTGATTTGTTGAACAAATGATGCTGCTGTGAGGGCCCTTAGGAAACATTTTTAGACGTCATTGGGTCTAAATGAGGAAGTAGGATATTTCACTTCATCAAAGCTTGTATTGTCTGGGTATATGTTTGTAGCTTTCAGTAAGTACACAAGTATATTTGTTCCCTGTACATAAAATATCTTGTCTCAAGAGCAACCATCTGGCCTTTGATCAGTGCTTTCACTGAAAGCAAATTCTGCCTGCAGGTCATGTCACAGAACATACAGATTAGTTAGATAATCATAACACCTCCCTGGAATAGTCATATGGCGTGAGCTTCCTCTCCCTCACATAAGTATATCTTTTTAAAAAGATCATATCCTCCTCTTCATTTTCCCATGTTTTTATATCCCCTACCACTCCCTCAGCTGTCTCACAACCACCTCTCTTATGCTCTCATCCCATACACTCTTGTGTCTGGCCTTCACACATACACACACCATCCTCTCACACTATAATCTATTATTTGACTCTAAAACCCTCCTCTTTCCAATCTGTCCTCCTCTTTCTTTCCATCACACACACCACCACATATTCCTTTCAATTCTATGTCTCAGGTGCCTTCAACTCTGATATACTTATTGCAGCATCCTTTCTCACACCCTATTGTCGCTTCATTTCTCTCTGAAACTCCTTCTACCTCTATCATTCTTTGTCACACTCCACTGTCTACATTCACAATATTTATCAACATTCACAGCCCTCTCTTACTCAGCCTACTCATTCATTCAGCTTCCATAACACATCTTTTAAGGATGTCTCCTTTTTCTGAACTCTTTTCTGAGATCCCAGGCATGTCTCCTTTTTTTAAACTCTTTTCTGAGATCCCATACTCTCATCTTACTTACTGACCTCCACACGCCATCTTACCATTACTGTTGTTATGATCACCTTTTTTTTTCTCTTTCTTGCACATTGTCTCAGCATGCTACCCGGTAAATTATCTAGCGACACTCTACTTTTCCTCATCCCTCCTCCACACTGTTCCCTCACCTGTCGCCACCTCTTTCTATCTAGTGCTCCATCTAACCCTATTTCTCTCTTCTCTTACCACACTGTTTCCAAAACTCTCATCTTACTCTCCCTTTTCTCGCAGGTGCTGCAAGTCCTTCTCTCGTGGACTCTTGTAATTTCTAAATCCTTTCAATCAAAAACACACACTCACCAAACTCCCTTACACCATCCACTCACATTTCTGCAGCTATTGTCTCTCTCTCTTCCCATTTATGCTACCTCATGTCTACCAATTCAGTTGTTTCATTCTGTACATACCCATGTCACGTAATTTCCCTCCCTACTCCACCTTTTCCATCCCTAAATCTACTTTCACCCCTGCTTCTCCATCCCAGCTTGCCTTGTTCTGTCACCATTTTCTGTCTTTCGTTGCTTTACAATTTCATTCACTGCTTCTCCCCGTCACTTTCAGGCCGTGAGCCTCTCCATCACACACAGATTCTATCTCGCCTTGCCTTCTCTTTAACTTTCTACTCTCCTAGCTTAGCAGTCCTAACTTGTACATCACAATCTCACTCTCCTCTTTCGCTACTTCTATCAGTCCCCATCTCGCCATGTGTAATTTGCCATTCAACCACTCTTAATCAACTCCTCACCCTTTCCACAAAAATCCATGAGGTCTTCTCATATTTTCATATCACTCACTCCATCTCCCTTTTTAGGTCTCGCCTCTCAATGCGCATGCGCATTGAGCAGAGCGAGACCATAGGGGCTTAAATAAGCTTTACCTAGACTGGCGATTGACTGGCGATTTGATGCGGTGCCCGTGCGCTTTTAGGTCAATGCGCAAGTGCATTGACCTAAAATGCGCGTGCACATCATCAAATCGCCAGTCAATCACCAGCAGTACTCCTCCCACACCTTTGAAGTGAAGCTTTGCTTCACTTCAAAGGCCCCTGCTGCTTCACACCCTCATCGCCGCTCTCCCCGCTCCGCCCCTCCCCTGCCCGCCGTGTCGCATTTCTCCTCCCCTTCCCCTTCTCTGCCTTCCCTCCGTCTTGTTTTTTAAACGCAGCCCTTACAAACATAGACAGCATACACAAAAGCTTTCTCAAAATACAGCATGAGAGAATTCTACACACACGCACACACTCACACACAGACACACACACATGCACTTGCAAACAGACTCACATGCATGCACTCACATACACACACCCACATGCACACTCAGACACACACACACACACACACACACATGCACACACACTCACACTCACATGAATACACCCACTCAGACACACACGCACACAACTAGCACAACTAGCGGCATCCAAGGAGTGTTATGTTTTCCCATCACAAGGAAAGCATGTGCAGCACATTTTCTGCCACATACGAGAAATATCACAAACTCTTGCGTAGGATGTGTTTTTATGTAATTTTGTATGCTAAAGTACTCAGAGAATAGAAGAGTAGTTAAATACTTAGGGCCAGATGCATCAAGCTAAAAACCGGTCGCAAAGGGGCAGATTCTCAGAATCGGCCCCTTTGCGACCGGTATTTTTGCATTTGGGATGCATCATCCCAGATGCAAAAATCGCAAATAGAGAATTCGCAAAATTGCGATTGTTTGCATTTAAGGAATCTCAAATTGAGATTCCTTAAATGCAATGCATGAAAGTTTCAAAAATAGCGAATTCGCTAATAGGGCACGCAAATTACCACGAAGTACAACTTCATGGTAATTTGCAAAAACTTTGAAAAATACACTTTTGTGCATATTTCTAAGTTTCATGTTGCGCACACACATGCCCTAAGGGCATGTGTGTGCGCAACATATGTGCACAGATCAAAATCAGGGGTGCAACAGGGTGTCCTTTGGACACCCCTGCACCCTTGAACTCGCAATCTCAATTTGAGAATCGCTAATAGCGATTCGCAAATTGAGATTGTCTTCCCATTCATTCCTATGGGCCTCTGGGCCCATAGGAATGAATGGGGAGGTATTTATTAATTGCGACTCGCAATTTGAGAGTCGCAATTAAGGATTTCTCTGGAATCGCTATTTTTGTAGTGATTGCTTGATGCATTCCATTTTGCTATTCCTTATTAGCGATTCCTTATTTTTCGCTAATAAGGAATCGCAAAATGGATGCTTGATTCATCTGGCCCTTAGTTCCCCTAGAGCTTTGACAAGGACATTCTCTGCCTTTTCCAGGAGCAGTTAAATGTGTTTCTTCTTTGCCGCTATGCAACCACACAAATGGCCAAATAGCTGATGCCGATTCTCTCCTGCCAGCCGTGTCGCATTTCTCCTCCCCTCCCCTTCTCTGCCTTCCCTCCGTCTTGTTTTTTAAACGCAGCGCTTACAAACATAGACAGCATACACAAAAGCTTTCTCAAAATACAGCATGAGAGAATTCTTCACACACAGACACACACGCACGCACTCACACACAGACACACACACATGCAAACAGACTCACATGCATGCACTCACATACACACACCCACATGCACACTCAGACACACACACACACATGCACACACACTCACACTCACATGAATACTCCCACTCAGACACACATGCACACAACTAGCACAACTAGCGGCATCCAAGGAGTGTTATGTTTTCCCATCACAAGGAAAGCATGTGCAGCACATTTTCTGCCACATACGAGAAATATCACAAACTCTTGCGTAGGATGTATTTTTATTTAATTTTGTATGCTAAAGTACTCAGAGAATAGAAGAGTAATTAAATACTTAGTTCCCCTAGAGCTTTGACAAGGACATTCTCTGCCTTTTCCAGGAGCAGTTAAATGTGTTTCTTCTTTGCCGCTATGTAACCACACAAATGGCCAAATAGCTGATGCCGATTCACAATTAATTTGAAGAAAAAAACGTCTCCGTAAGTCAGGAGACAGGCAGGAAAGGCTACAAAAAGAAGGTAGCAAGCCTCACCTGGCAGCAGTGTATTAGGGGAGCTATTTTTGGTTCATTATAATGAGCGATCACGCACTAGTGGCCCGTGACCAGTTCTTTGCCTGGATAACCTTGATCCAGCTTTTGCCCATGACCAAGATTATGATGCATCAACCGTCTTGTTATTTTGCCACTAACTTTACCAAGAAGTGGGCTACACTATGGTAACATCACTCTGTGCTTTATGTTATCTTAGATGTCAAAGAAACGAGAGCCTTCCCCCTTTTAAACCAGCTGGCTTCCTTGCCAAGCTTGTTGCCTTAGTATTGTGACAGCGGAGGTTCCTAAGTATTGAGGACTCCCCAAGGCTTTATGCAGCTCGGTTTCATGTAAGATGAGCGAGTGAGTGAATACTCCCACTCAGACTCAGACACACACGCACACAACTATCACAACTAGCGGCAGGCTGAAACACAAAGTAAATAATAAATAAAAAACAACATGTAATCTTTGACAGGGATTACACTGCCACTGACAAAGGTAAACAAAAGTTAGCTCAGGATCTGCAACACTGCATGTTCTTCTCTTCACTCAAGTTTGACTTGCAACTGTGGGGAGGGGGCGGTGTATTCGCCAGAGCACTTCCACCTCATAATCTGGAAGCATAAATCACCCTGCCCTCCCTCTCCCCATTGTTCGGCTCCCATTTCCTGTAAAGTTCAATTCACAGTTTCTGTATTGTGTGGTCGCCTTTACATAGTGCATTACACAGTGAGTTACAGCCCTCAGTTCACGACATGCGACACTGTTTCAAGCTGTTTTCAAGCTTTCAAGCTTTATTACAAATCACAAAAAAGATGTTAATATTTCACTTCTGTTCTTGGATTTTCGTCACAATAAAAAACACTGAATATAATCTTCACAAAAGTTATTTACAAAAGTTTAAGCTATTGCCATTACAAATTAAATAAATTATTTAACAATTAATTTAACAAAAAAAAAAAAAAACATTTTTTTTTATTTATAAGACCAATAGCTCAAACTTTCCTAATGCGAGACCTATTGCAATTCCAATGCTTGTTTGCCCTCTCACCCCTGCCTATGGCTTTCCCTGCTGACGTTTCTGACACCACCTACCTCAAAATAATTACGATGCTCATGAGGTTCACATAGTCCATTTCCCTGCCTAGCCTCCTTTCAACCTCAGCCGCTGTCCCTTTAATGCTACGTACACAGGGTGTCGAAGAATAGTTAAATAGGAAAGCATTAACCTACAGAGAGAGGTATGGTAAGTCTGAATGTGTTCAAAGTCTCTACAGTGCCTGAACGCTTATAGGAGATACAGGAAGGCGGAAATTATGGCAAGAGTAAAGGTCCATAATGAGTTCACCTACTGAACGCCTTTATGCCCTCCATGGTGAGCAGCGTCATAGGAAGTCACTTAGGTGCAGATCCAGTTCCTTCCAGACAGTTGTCCTTGGGCAGGGACAGACCTCAGAAATAGCTTCAGCGGATAGAGGAATCTGTATTACACTAGAGCTGGCACCTGTGGCAGAATTATTCACTGTTGTAAAACTGTCGGGCATACAAGAGTGAAATTTGCACACAGATTCTAATGTATGATTAGCTTTATATTTAAGTGTAAAATAATGATAGAACCCTCCATCCCTACTTATTTGTTTAAAGAGCCCCATGGGTACCCCATAGAGCTCATGGGTCTAATATCTACATCATGGTAAGCAGCAAAAAAAACCTCTTTCGAAGGATAAGGGGCAAAAAGGACAGGACACACTACACACAGTTGTACACAGGGCCGGACTGGGAACCCAAAGCAGCCCTGGCAATGTTGACGGGCCAGCCCCACTGATGCTTTTGTTACTGGGGTCCGATATAGCAGCTCCACTGCAAAACTGGCCCCCAGTAACAAAATCAACCCCCACCCTTTCAGCCCGATGCCCACTACGGCCAGTCCATCCCTGGTTGTACAGCCGAATATCGACTTAGAAGAATCTCATGGACAAAATATCGAAATATAAGCACATATAAGGAAATATGGATTTATTTTTCCTAAACCCACTCCCACATACCCTGAAGATATTTTCCTAAATCCACATCCATGTACCTTGAAGATACATGTATACATCACCACAGTACATATGTATAGAGTTAGATATAGAAAATCTATACGTACCTGTCGATCTTTAGGTTTATATATTTTATCCATGATATTCTGTGCCATCCATATTGTGGTTTCAATATTCAGGGTACAAACCATTCAGTGGCCGCTTGCCGTGGGAGTACTGCGGGGCGGTGAGGCGGGGTTGTGGGGCGGGGCAGGGAGGGGGTAGTTGAGCCCGACATACTACGGACAGGAGTAAGGCAAGTAATTAAATAAATAAAACAATTTACCTTAGGCGCGCTGCATCGCCGAATTGCCGATGTAGCCCGCACTAGGTAAATTGTTTTTTTAGTTTAATTACTTATCTTACTCCTGTCCGTAATATGTTGGACTCCACGACCCCCCCCAACCTGTCCCGCCCCTCCACCCCGCAGCATTCCCACAGCGAGCCGCCGCTGAAACCATTTGCACCCGCCCTTAAGTAGTCATATTGAGTAATGCCTAAATAACCTCCCTGCCAGCTATGGGGATGAGCCACAAAGACATTTGTGTGAAGCAGTACTCCAGGAGTCCTACAGCAGTACCCTTTACAAAGGCCTGTGTGAGTATGGGAAAGTGTACTGTTGTAGCACAACCTAATATACTCAGAAATGCCTTAGTGAATTGGCCACAAATATCAAAATCCTTGTAAGTAAGAGTGCAAACAGGGCACTGTCCTATCTGTTTGGACCAATTGTATGTGAATATTGCCTGAATATTTCCATTTGATTTCCATTTTTAATGGTTTAGAGTTATTTAGCAAAGGCATACAAGAGTATGTGAAGTTGCACTACATGAGTACTTATTCACATATGTCTTTGTGAACTGGCCCCAGGTGTAGGCGCAGAAAGGTAGTTGGAGGGAATCGTCTCTTAGGTGGCATGTTGGTAACGCACACAACTGTTAAATTAACATTAGTAAACCGTGAGGTAACATAAAGACTAAATATATTTTTTCTGAGGAGGGCTATTTTCAAACAAAGTTCCCATTTTTAGAAATCGTAGGTATTAAGAAAAAGTTGTGATATTGGCGTGGTGGCGCAGGTAACGCTAATGATACTAGCGCTAAGAGGCGACAAGGGTCCTTTGAGCGTGACGGCGTGCAGAAAAAGATCCGTTTTATTGCACCTTCTTCTATTTCTTCAGCCAGCATTAATGATCAGCGCTTCGGAGACCCGGAGGCAGCCCTGTGGTGGAGCTGGGAGCTGGGATGCTCATTGAAACGGTGCACATCTGGCAGCGTGGAACGTAAAACAGGCAGCGCATTGTTCCACTGTGTAAACACCTCCAGTGGTGGCTGCATGCTAGGGACGCTGTTTAAACACTGTGCAATGTTCAGCTCAATTCACTGGGGTATTCTGGCCAGACTTCATGGAGCTGGAGAACTGCAATTAAAGGCAATGCTTCAGTGCACAGGACGAGTCTAGAAACCTTCTGAAAATATACATCTTGGTAGCTCCCTATTTAGGGCGAAGATGCCTCTGTGCATCTAAATGTGCTGCGGAAGTCTAGAGCCAATTAATCCATAATTAACATTGCATTGCTGCATGGTTTTATTCTATTCACGGTCTAGTGTTTTTGCACTTGGCCTCCCTCGGCAAGGAGATAAGAACAGATCAGAATATGTTCTGCAGACCTGCGTGCATATTCATGAGATGTTACCTGCAAGCTGATTTTTTTTTTTGCTGCTGCTTAGTAAGAGGAGGAAAGATTTTCGATGAACTGCTCTGCATGCAGTATGAATTTAAGCAATTATTGTCGACATTGCTAAGAATGCTCTGTTTAATGAAGTGAAACACAGTGGGGTGGTCAGAGGCAGACAGGGCATTGCCAGTCGCAGAGCAGCAGCAGACCTGCCTCTCTATTTAGGTAGATGGACCTAGTTGATTGGGGCAAGTAACCTACAACCCACTGCATGATTATTGTACCCACCGCAATTCGCTGGTGAAGATTTAGATTAAACTCCACTGACAATACTAGATTTCACTTAGCCCCCTAGGTTCATCACTTTGTTCCAGCCGCAAATTATCTTTACTATAACTTGCAGGACAGTGAAAGTGATTAAACCGTTTAGTGGACTAAACTTGTAAAAAGTCTGGCACTTTAAGCGCCCCGTATGATATAAAGATTGCACTGGGATATTTTAGTAGCAGCTGGAGAAACATTGGCCGTCTTCTTTGTGCATGTGAAGAATCTTTAATACCATTTCGGAATCTTTCACATCTCACTAAAACACCGACTTTGTTCACCATGGCAGCGGGACACCCAAGTAGCAGCTTTGATCACACAATACATTATAGGCACCCTGTGCTCATCTCTTGTTTTTTGGGAGAGCCGAGGCATTATTGAAAACAATTATGCGTAATGGGGTCAGGAAATAATTGTGTTTACTAATTTCTCAAGCAGAGACGCTGTTCAGAAATGTCATTAAATGATGCCTCGATTAGACGTCAGGAGTGTTCTTTTCTCACATGATGCAAGCACACAAGCATTGTATATGTTAGAAACCAAGTTGGAGGAGGTGGTGAATGAGTTGCTAAAAGTGCGCATGTTGGAAGGCGGGCCCAACTCGGGCACGCCGCCAATATGGCCGTCACGCCAGGCTCCGGTAAACAGGGGGAGGCAGGGAGCACCGGGCACAGTAGTGACGTGACCCCCTGCCTCCCCTGTTAACATTCACCTGATTGGGTCCCGTGGCGTGAACCGGAAGCACTTTCAAGTGCTTCTGGTTCATGTGCTGGTGCAACATTGGGCAAGCCGGCTCGGAACCGGCTAGCGTGGCACCAAAAGTTTAAAAGGCTGGGGAGCAGAGTGAACAGTCTCTGTTCACTGCTCCTCAGCTGCTGGACACACAGGGACAGGGCCTCAGGCTGAGGCCCCAATGAAGCTTTATATAATTGCAGCGCCCCCATTAATGGAGTTTAATGTTGAAGGCATATGGGGGGCCCGGGTGAGGTACCCATCTGGTAAGCTATCCCCCCTATGCAAGGTCACGCCGTTAAGGAGGTGTGGACCTAGCTGGACCAGGACCTAGAAATGCCAGTCATTGACCGCACCGTAGGCTTTAACGGGGATACGCAGAACGTTAATATCTTCATCACTTAGATTATGATAGGATTTGCTCTGTATTAGAAACATGTTAAGGTTAGCCAATTGGCACCATTTGCCTATCAATGTATTGGAATTTCTGCATATTTTAAATGAATGATTATTAATGCTTTAAGATTTTATGTAATAAAATACGGCCGCGGTTACTCCGACCCCTAATCCAAACAGTTGTGGTGTTTGCATTGTTTTGCCTTGGGGGAAAGTGAGGGCGAGGCTTCCAAGGGAGTGGGGAGGGTCCCTCATTTCACCAAGGGTATTTGTCCTATGGAATGGAGGGGGTATTAGGCAGTACCAGACCATACTTAGTGGCGTTGTTCTTTTAAGTGGTCCTGGTAGTGGAAGGTTTCTAACTCATAAGTACTTGGTGAGGCATGGGGTGGGCTGGGTTGGAGAGGTGTCGATGGGATTGTGTTCCCAACAGATGTTAGCCTGGGGCATTGATGAGTTGCTTTACACAAGGTGGGAGAGCACTGTAAGGGCTGGATTATTGCAAGTACTAGAATGCAAAACTTGTAACAGGCCTATCACCCTGTGTGATGCTTGGAGGAGAGGTGATGGTTGAAAGAGGTACATGTGTCAAAACTCTTGTCAAGGTATTGTATTCGGTAATGCCATAGGCAGACAAGGTTGCACTTGTTAGAAATGGGGGTCTCTAGTTGGCAGTGACTTTCACCCTGTTCAAATAGGACCCTTCCTTCTAGTCAGGATAAGGAAGTTGCACACCCAGATAACCCCTGCTCACCCCTTGGTAACTTGGCATGAGCAGTCAGGCTAATCTCAGAGGCAATTTGTAAAGTACTTGTACATAACACACACTGTATCACAGTGAAAACATTACAAATGGACACCACACCAGTTTCGTAAAATAAAGCACCTTTATCTACACAAAATGACCAAATTTAAACAACATAACTCAACATATGACTTTTTTCCAGCAATTCTGTCCAAAGAACTCAATGAAAGCGGTGATTTTACACAAAGTACATAAAATGCATCAAAATCCACCAGGCAAAACAGCAGCAGAGGAGGGAGGCATTGAAAAATACAGCGATGGATCGGTTACTGAGTCCTTGGGAAGGTGATGCATCAGTTCTGCTGCACGTAGAGTGTTGCTTCAAATCCGGACTGTAGTGATGTGTTGAAATCAAGACAGTTCTGGTCTACAGGTGATGCGTCAGAAAACCTCTAGCACAGGTGCGATGCGTGGAAATCCAGACATGCTGGGGTTCGATGCTGCAGCAGCAAATAGGTGCTGCACTGGCTTCTTCAGCCGCAGTCTCAAGTTGTTTTAATCTTGTCATCTGCACAGCAAGGCCTAAGTCAGAGTCAGTGTGATGTTCTCGGACTTGAGAGACACGGTGCATTAAACTCAGGCTGCTGCAGTTTCTTTGGCTGCATGGCAGCCGTGTGTGGGAAAAACAGGCGCTGCAAGAGCGATGCATCAATTTTGATGGTTTCAGCAGATCTTTGCAGCAGGATCAACCTCCAAGGGCCCAGAACTGAAATTGGCACCACTTGGCAGTTCATAAGTCCCAGCAGTGGAGTTCAGGTATATTGCAACTGAAGTCTTTGCTATCCCTGAGACTTATTAACAGGAGGCAAGCACACAGGAGCCCTTGGAGAAACTTCACCATCAAGATACAATGCTTGTCCAGTCCTTTTCCTCTCCAAAATAGACACAGCAACTGCAGGCCAACCCAGCAAAGCAATACACCGCAAAGGGGAAGTACTCCTCCTCGCAGCCCCTCAACTCTTCTCCTTCCAGAAGTGTTCTAAAAGTCAGAGGTTTTTGGTTGAATACTTATATCCCTTTTGGCCTAGTTACAGGGCTACTCATGGGTATGGCACAACCATTGTTGCAGGTCCACTAGTAGCATTTGATTTAAAGGACCTGGGCATACACAGTACCCTTTTCTAGGGACTTACTAGTAAATCAAATATGCCAATCATGGATGGCCAATAAGAATCACAATTTAGACAGAAAGTATATGCACTTTAGCATTGATCAGCAGTGCAAAAGTGCCCATCGTCCTAAATCGAACTAAAAGAGGGTCAGAAAAACAGGAAGCAGAAGGCAAAATGTCAGGTGATACACCTGCAAAAAGGGCCAGGTCCAACAGCCTTGGTGCCAGTTGCCAATAAGTGAAGCACTAATCTGTTGAAGGTCAGTAAAAATGGTCAGGCGATTTAGTCGATGTTTCTTAAGTAATTTTGCCCGGTGTTAAACGCCTCTAATACCTTATGAAGATTATCAAAAATAAAGAGGCAGGCGCTGGAGACAGGAAGACAGGAAACACGTTTTATTCCGACGGAGCAGAACACATCAGAACAGACAACAAGGTATCGTCTCGAGGTGCTCTCTGAAAGCCTCTCTGAGGCCCGACCTTTTATACACTGCTTTATGAATGAGACCGTTCTTTATTACAATAAAGACATTGTGAGGTAGCGACAGATGACATCCCCGGTACCCCCCCCCCCCAGTTCCGGCTCTTTCCAACACGTGGCTACAGTAGAGGTCCTCACCCCCCATACAATAAGAGGAGGCTTATCATGCAGCTGAGTGTTCCGCCGATTCCTTTGGAATGTGTGCGCCTGATCGAATCTCAAGGGGTGGGGAAACCATGATCAATAGTAGCTCCTTTGAAAAGGGTCGAGTGCATACAGTAGTGGGCAATAAACTGTATCCTCAGGCCAAGGGATGACCAGCGGTTCGTACAGACAATCGGGCTCAGAGGAAGGGGTCATCAAAGGAGGGGTATTCATGAAAGAAAGGGTCAGTGTATTTATCGAAAGAGGGGCATTCATGGAAGGAAAGGAGGTGTTGGTCAGGCGCGAGGTGTGATTCCTAGAGACAGAGTCATGTGGAAGAGGAGGGTTCATGACTTGCGCATGTGGGTGCGGGATCAGCCAGAGTGCATGGGGGAGGCTTGCAGGATCAGGGAAATGCGCTGATGATCGATCGTGAACAGGGAGATCATGGTACCTAAAATGGCTGTCGTGTATGTTCATACGTGAGTCTGAGGAATGGACAAGATGGCGCAGATGATGTTCAGTTCATAAACTAAAATTCCACAGTCCTCCCTTTTAACATGTCTCGCCAGCTTGTCAATTCGGATCTATCCCCATAAGACCACATATCTCTATCTCATAGAGGGGACTCATGTGTTCAGGTCTGAAGTCCAAAGTCTTAGGGCACATACAGTTAGAAATGAGTGAACACAAAGGTGGCAGACATTGAATACCTAAGCAGCACCCACACAGTACCACGACTGGTATCAGTATAAATGTAAACAATCTCCATCCCCAGTCCTTCAAAGTGTCCCAAACCAGCCTCCAAGCGACCATCCTTCTTGCTCTTGATGAACCTCTGAGGATAGTCTGTGGAGGTGTTCAATTGCTTTGTAGACTGAAGGCGAGTTATCTGGCACGTAGGTGCAACAGCTGGAGCCGATGATGCGGCATGCTCCTCCACGGTCGGCCAGAATCACATCTAGGACAAGGCGGTTTTGGAGAGCCACCAGGCGGACTGCCTGAAGCTCAGCCGTGTTGTTAGCGAGGATGCCAGCCGTGATGTTGATGGTTGTTTCTACTGCCTGAGTTAGGTGTCGGATAGCGCGGCTGTTTGCCATTGGTCCCCACAGAGGAACAAGTCCCTTTGCTGCATCCAGGAACTGTGCTCCGGTGGAGTCGGCTTGTTCAACGTCTCCGGCGCGCTTTTGCCGGTGATGGTAGGCTGAGGCCACATACGTGGGAGGAAGAATGAAGGCGATGTAGCACGTACCCCTCCAACCTTTCGGGAGCCAGGTGTAAGCTTTGGTGCCACAAACAAAGTACATATTCGGAGAAGCAACAAAGGAAGGAGGATCAACTGAGACCAATGTTCTGGTGATGCGGCAGGAACTGTGACCCACCAACTGCGTTCCCTGGCCTTCGAGACACACTAGTCCTGTGACATTGATGACAGACAGGGCCACGGTCAGGGTGGCAGCCGTTTGCTTCCGCAGGTGGGAGAAGGTGAGTCTGGCTGGATTATGGAGCACTTGCATTTCGACTCTTTCTTTGGCAGGGATGTTCATAAGGAAGGCGGAACCTGAGGCCGCAGGACAAATGGGGGCAGACGTTCTTCCTGTTTTGTTCAGCCAGAACCCATAGTAGAAGTGTGACACTGTCTGACCAGAAGCAGCGTTGTCCTTGTGGCTCTCCTGCAAGAGGATCAACCAGGCGAGGCAGGAGCCATGAACTGAGAAAGGAGAAGGGATGAAAGGTATGGAGTGTTCAGTGGCATGCAGGAGCAACCCGCAGATCCAGCAGTTCGTGGCATTTGTAGCAAGGTTGTGCTGGTGCAGCATTTGCACGAAGGAATTGTTCCAGAACTCCCTACGCCTCTCTCGGAGCTGAGGCGAAAGGGGAATCAAGTGATGCTCTTTCATGGTGGTTGGCTGTACAGTGGCCAGCAATATCTGATGAGCGGGTGTGCTGTCCTCCAAGATCCAGACGGAAGTCATGAGGAGGAGGCAAAAGAGGAAAAGGATGAAGTAGGCGATTGTCTTTGATTTGTGCAAATTGTCAGTCTTTGGGTTCTTGTAGTGGGTATTTCCGGTTGTGTCCATCATCTTCTTGTCTGGCGCTTCCATCGTCTTCTTGTCTGGCGCTTCCATCATCTTCATCTTCAAGGTGCTCGGTAGTGGGCAGAACCACAGACTTTGTTTAGCTTCTCTCCAGGTGACCCTTAGTTGTTTTAGGTCACCGTTCTGAGATTTTAACTTAGTCCGTGGTCTACTTAGCCGAAGCTCCCTCCTTTCGACGCAGGAAATACCCTTCCCGGGATGGCACAGTGGGGTCAGAGAATTTTGCAAGTTCAAGTGCCTCTGTATCAGGATAGCAGTTCAGTGACGGTCGGTCTTTGTTCAGGAGCTCTTCTTGGGTGTCGACGTTTTCTGTCGTGGCCAGGGTCGAGGAGACCTTCTTACAGTGATGGCCGTGCAGCCAGTGCCTCTTTCCCTCCACTCGAAGAGCCGTCCGAGTGGTGATCAGTACTTGCCAGGGGCCCGTCCACCGGGGTTCCAGACTCTTCGCTCGTTGAAAGTTCCGGACTAGAACATAATCTCCCGGTTGGATATCGTGACCGGGGCCCCTGGAAGCGGGGATCGGGGATGGCCTGCTGCACCTGTTGATGAATGACAGACAACGTTTTAGTTAATTTGCACAAATAATCTGACAGCAGGACGTCGGGGACGTCGTGAATGGAGGTTGGTTTGGGGGCAGTGCAGAGGTTCATTGGTCGCCCAAACACCACCTCGTAGGGGGTCAAGTGGTGCTTAGTGGGAGTGGAGCACATCGATAGCAATGCCAGTGGGAGGGCATCTGGCCACTTAAGTCCTGTGGTGGCCACTATTTTTGACAGTTTCAGTTTCAGTGTAGCATTGTGTCGCTCAACTAGGCCAGCGGATTGGGGGTGGAAGACCGCATGGAACCTTTGTTTTACTCCCAGTCCCTTCAGGATTAGTTGGATAACTTCAGCTATGAAGTGGGGGCCATTGTCGCTCCATAAAATTCGGCAAAGGCCGTAGCGAGGGAAAAACTCTTTCAGTAGTACTTTGGCAGTAGTCATGGCAGTGTTATCACGGGTTGGATAGGCTTCCACCCATTTGCTGAAGGCGCATACAATGACTAGTACATACTTCAAGCCTTGGCATCTCTCCAGCTGGATGTAATCCATCTGAAGGATTTCAAAGGGGTGGTCGGGGGTCCCAAACCCTCCCCGGGGTACCACAGTTCCTTTCCCGGGGTTGTGTTGTAGGCAGATAAGGCACTGCTGGACCAGGCGTTTGGCTGAGTCGGGGATTTTGTTGTTGTGCCAGACTTTGGAAATGAGTTCAATTATGGGGGCAGAACCTATGTGTGCAGGGGAGTGTGCCATAGTCAGTATGGGGATAAAGTATGAGTCAGGCAGCAACCACTTGTTTGTGTCCCTTGTCCGCCAGTAGCCTTCGTCGTCCTTTAAACCCACCCGTGCCCACTCAGTCAGTTCGTCAGGTGTGCTGGCCGACTGGATGTCCCTAATCGTTTCCCTTGCGTCAGTCCATTTTTCTGCTTGTGACCTGGTCACATACATGCGTGTCGTCGTCCTATTCTCAGCTGTGGTTCGGGCAGTGATGTCGGCTAGTGCATTTCCTTGTCCAACTAAGTCTGTCACCTTCTTGTGTGCCTGGCATTTGATCACTGCTAATCGCTTGGGGAGGAGAACTGCTTCAATCAGGGCGGAGACTAGATCTCCATGGAGAATGGGTGTGCCGTGGGACGTCAGGAATCCCCTTTCCCTCCACAAGAGCCCAAAATGGTGAACCACCCCGAAGGCATACTGGCTGTCCGTGTAAATGTTCGCCGTGGTTCCCGCTGCTATGATGCATGCTCGTGTGAGGGCAATTAGCTCTGCTGCCTGTGCGGATCGTTGCGTGATACGGGCTGTTTCAACTACTGTTCGGGCTGTCGTCACCGCATAGGCAGCTGAGGTGGTGTCGTCTGGGAGTTTGATACAAGAACCGTCTACCCATAGTTCTCCATCAGGGTCTGTAAAAGCAGTGTCTCTAAGGTCAATTCTACTTCTGGTCTGTTCGTCCGTGAGGGTCACACAGTCGTGTATAGGGGGCACATCGGGGTCATTTTCAGGCAAGGGCAACAGTGTGGCAGGATTCAAAGTCGTGCATCTCTTCAGAGTGATGTGGGGTGCAAGTAGAGTCAATTCGTACCCCGTCAGTCGTGCACTAGTCAGGTGTTGAGTCTTGGTCTGGTTCAAAAGGGTGTCAACTGCGTGGGGTACTAACACCGTGAGAGAGTTTGAAAGTAGAATTCCCTCACTCTGACGGATAGAGACAGCAGCGGCGGCTACTGCTCGAAGGCAGGCAGGTAAAGCTCTGGCGACTGGGTCAATAGTGGCAGAGAAGTAGGCACAAGGGCGTTGTTTGGAGCCGATGGGCTGAGTTAGAACAGACAATGCACATCCCTCCCTTTCGTGAGTGAAGAGAGAGAAGGGTTTGGAGTAATCTGGTGTTCCTAGGACGGGTGCCGAGCAAAGGGCATCCCGCAGCTCCTTAAAGGACGCTTGGCATACGGGGGTCCAAGGGAGTGGGAAGGGAACATCTTTGGCCAACAGGGAAAGTAGGGGTTTTATGACGAGACTGAAATTTGGTAACCATTGTCGGCAAAAAGAGGTAAGGCCCACCAACGAACGGACTTGCTTCTGTGTTTTCGGGATGGGGGTGTCTAGGATGGTCTGGATTCGGTCGGGTGTAAGTTTCCTCCCTTCTTTGGACAGGAGATGGCCTAGGTATGTCACTTGAGGCTGGCAGAACTGCAGTTTCTTTTTGGAGACTTTGTGGCCATTCTCCGCAAGAAAATGCAAGAGTTGGATAGTGGCTGTGATTGCAAGAGGAGTGGTGTCGGCCGCCAAGAGGATATCATCGACATATTGGATCAACACCACTCCATCTGGTAGCTGGATGGCGTCCAGCTGTCTTTTGAGGGCCTGGCTGTAAATGCTGGGACTTTCAGTGTAGCCCTGAGGAGCTCTACAAAATCGGTACGAACGGTTTCTTAATGTGAAGCCGAAGAGGTAGCGGCTGTCTGGATGGATGGGGATAGAGAAAAATGCATTTTTGAGATCAATAACGGTGAAGGTGGTGGCAGTGGACGGGATGAGGGTCAGAATGGTGGCGATGTCTGAGACTACAGGGTACTGTGGCACCACCACTTTGTTGACTTCTCGCAGGTCAATGATGAAGCAGTACGCTTTCTCATCTCCCTCACCTTGCTTCTTAACAATGGGTAGGATAGGGCTGTTGCAAACATTACTAACCACTTCCTCTACCACTCCTGCATCTACCAAGGACTGAATAATCGCTACCAATGCCTTCTCGCCTTCGGGCGATATCCGGTACTGTGGGAGTTTCGGGAGTATTGCGTCTGGTCGAACAGTTATGTGTACAGGGTCGATCATCATTTGTCCTACATCCGAGTCGTTTCTGGCCCATAGGTACAGGGGTAGGGTGTCGAGCAAGGTTAGGTCAGCATCAGTGATAGAGTACATAAGTCGTGCGGGGCAGGATCTGGACATGCTTGGGTTGTCGTACAGGATGACTCGGACTCCATCTGGGGAACACCTAATAGTAGCTTGGAAATGTTTTAGCAAGTCAATACCCATAATGGCGTCAGGGGAGTTTGAGGAGAGCAGAAATGTTGTGTCCGTGGGGTTGTTTCCTAGGTCAAAGGAGATAGGTACAGACAGGGGATTAGTGGAGGGCGTTCCATCGAAACCTATCGATGTAATGTGTGAGCCAGACAAGGGTGCCCTTGGAATCAGTCGCTTTGATAATACACTACGTGTCGCTCCAGTGTCTACCAAAAATGGAGACTTTGTACCCAGGACCTTAGCGGTGACGTAAGGACCTTGCTGGTCAACACAGAGCTCGACTGGATCCCTCCCTCGCCCCTGGCAGTCCTATGCAGAGTCGTGGGCATTGTTGCAATCAGACTGTTGGCACTGATTCTGTTGGGGGCGGTCAAATGTATTCGGTCTGCCAGGTTGGTTACTGCTGGTGTCGTGGGTGTGCCCTCGTCCCTGCCCTCTTGTCCTGGAGCCATTTGCCATATCCCTTGTCTCGTTATTCTTAATTGTTTCTCGGAGGACCGGGCACTGAGACTTCCAGTGGCCAAATCCTTTGCAAAACGCACACTGGTTCTCATCGAGGTCTGTTCGTGGAGCGCCGGGTGTGGGTGTGCGCTCTCTAGGGCGTGGATTTCTAGGGGCATTCGACTGGTAGTTTCCCCTATACTGTTCCCTTCCTCTAGTCACTCCCTGTAATTGTGCAATCATCACTCGTTCTTTTAAGTCCTTTTTCTTTCTCTCAGTCGCCCTCTCGTTCTCGTTCTTTTGGTGTTCGTAATACTGAGCCATCTGAAGGATAGCTGCAGGTTTGGAGGCCCCCCAACTACTCTCGCTTGTCTGTAACTTCTGGGAGACCTCTTGTAATAGCCCTTTTACGTAGTTTTGCACGAATAGGTGTTGTCCGGTTGCGGTGGTCATGTCTTGGCCACTGTAGTCGGAGAACACTGTCTCAAATCGGGAGAAATATTCTGATACGTCTTCCTGGGGTTTCTGGCGGCAAGCCGTGACTATCGACCAGTCTACCTTTTTCTCTGGGATCAATGTCTTTAGCTTCTGCACTATTTTGTCCGGGAGTTCCAGTATGTCTTTTACAGGTTTCCTACCGGGCTCTCGCTGCCTATCTAGTTCACCGAGTTGATTCCAGGTATGTCCAAACAGATCTGTGTGGTTGGCCTTCCGGATTTGCTTCCACACGTCAGCCGGCAGACATAACCCAAAAAACAAATCAATGTCCGCTAGAGTCATTATGGTTGAGCCCAAGGCTGTACTTAGTTCGGTATAAAATGCTGTCGGGTTCTTTCTTAAATCGGGCAGGGTTTGCCTAAAGGTTAAAATATCTTGTCGATCCCATGGTTGATAAACTCAGTTGTACACAACCCTCCCTTTTGCATCTGCGTGGTTAATATCGTCGTTGGTTCCCTGACCTCTTGGGGGAACCCAGTAAGGGGCGGCTTCTCTGATAGGCATCATAGTGTTGGCTACTTCTAATGGGGGCTCAGTCGTTTCAGAGGCTGTGAGCTTAACCTCTGGTTTCTGTTCAGTGAGGTGGCGGAAGACTTCAAGTATTTGCATGAAGAGGTCCGTCACATCATGTTCAGTCCCATCTCCAACATCGATCTTTCTATATAGAGCCGTCATTTTAGCAGGACCCTTATTCTGATACCTATCCTCATATGCGTTCAGGGTGTGGTAGCTGAACCGTAAAATGAAATGCCGCCTGTGGCTACCGGCATGTGAATTGCACATATCCATCGCATATTCTTCGCTCTCTTTCCGTTCTACCAGTGTCTTTGCTATCTTATCAATCCCATCCCGCTCATCTTTGCTCAACCTGTTTGGTCTGGCCGTTAACTGCTTGCTAGTTTCGAGTTCATGTGATGTTGCTACCAAGGTGGCTGGTGCGAAGGCCGTAAGAGCCGGGGCACTAGCGCTAGGGTCACCCTCGCCCGCACTCAGGACTGGTAGGTGCTGTGCCAGTGGCTGGCAGGGGGCATAAGGAGGGGGCATGTAGATGATCGGAGGACCTAGCATTAACTCGTCGTTTGCCCGTTGTTTGGAGGGCATTTCTGGGTAGAGCGTAGAGGGGGTCCTAACAGGGCATTGGCCTGTTGACCCTGATTCTTGCATTTGTCTAACTTCCTCTCTCCTTTTTATCTCTTCATCTAGTTCCTTCGCTGCCAGGTGGGCTGCCTTTCGTAATTCTTTCCCTATTTTTGTTTCTTCTCTTTTCCTTTGTTGCTCTGCTTCTTTGCGCCACATGCCGATACTATCGAGCATAGTGGGTGTTGCCTTATTTATTCTAACAGCTGTTTCTAGCGCTTTTATTTTATGATCATCAAAGGAACCTATCAGTGGCCACTGACTTTCGGGGTCCTTTTTCGTATATTTATGCCATAACTTACTATAAGCTATAGCGACTAGTCCTTGTTTAGTGAACATGTCCTTATTAGGGGTGCCTTCCAATGGAGCTGGATGGTTCATCTCTAATAAGCGGTCCGGGTTGATCCAACTACTGACCAATGGGGAGAAGATAGGCATGACGGGTTACAACGGGGACAAAAGTCTGCACTACCTATCCTTCACTACTTCGCGAAGACTAGACAGAATATTTTTATTCTGCAGTATTCGCAAATAGGGAATACCCAAAGAGAGAACCAATATCGAACAATTAATGTTCGTTCAATCAAACAATCAGTGGCGAGAAAGAAATAGGCGCGACGGGTTACAACGGGGGCAAAAGCCTGCACTACCTATTCTTCACTATCTGCAAAGGAGGACAGAATACTTTTTACCCTTCCCCGTTTGTAGACAGAGAATTCTCGAGAAAAAAACAATCCTCGAAAAAACAATGTTCGGGCAAACAATCAATCAGTGGGGGAGAAAAGATAGGCACGACGGATTACAACGGGGGCAAAAGCCTGCGTTACCTACCCTTCGCTGCATGCAAAGGAAGAGAGAATACTTTTATCCCTCTCAGTTTGCAGACAGAGAATCTCCAAGAGAACCAACAATTCGGAGAGTAATACTAGTATTTTCAATCAAACAATCAAATATTTCTTAGTTTGTCGTGTTACACGACCTTACCCGGACCGTATGGACAGTTTCTCGTCTTCCGCTTCCAGCGCCCGATCGTCCTCCACTCTCTGTTACTACCGTGGCACTCCTGATGGTTCCCAGTCAGGACCGTAGATCACTCGGGGAGAGGTCTGCTCGGAACCAGTGAAGTTCAGATGATCGGCTGTCAGACGAGGGTCTATCGGACAGGAGCTCTTCCGATCGTTGCAGTCGTTCACTCTGTCATTGGGACCTCTCCCACCGGATCCACGTGTCGCTGATGGGCCCCACACGTTGGGACGCCAATTGTTGAAGGTCAGTAAAAATGGTCAGGCGATTTAGTCGATGTTTCTTAAGTAATTTTGCCCGGCGTTAAACGCCTCTAATACCATATGAAGATTATCAAAAATAAAGAGGCAGGCGCTGGAGACAGGAAGACAGGAAACACGTTTTATTCCGACGGAGCAGAACACATCAGATCGGACAACAAGGTATCGTCTCGAGGTGCTCTCTGAAAGCCTCTCTGAGGCCCGACCTTTTATACACTGCTTTATGAATGAGACCGTTCTTTATTACAATAAAGACATTGTGAGGTAGCGACAGATGACATCCCCGGTACCCCCCCCCCCCCCCTCCAGTTCCGGCTCTTTCCAACACGTGGCTACAGTAGAGGTCCTCACCACCCATACAATAAGAGGAGGTTTATCATGCAGCTGAGTGTTCCGCCGATTCCTTTGGAATGTGTGCGCCTGATCGAATCTCAAGGTGTGGGGAAACCATGATCAATAGTAGCTCCTTTGAAAAGGGTCGAGTGCATACAGTAGTGGGCAATAAACTGTATCCTCAGGCCAAGGGATGACCAGCGGTTTGTACAGACAATCGGGCTCAGAGGAAGGGGTCATCAAAGGAGGGGTATTCATGAAAGAAAGGGTCAGTGTATTTATCGAAAGAGGGGCATTCATGGAAGGAAAGGAGGTGTTGGTCAGGCGCGAGGTGTGATTCCTAGAGACAGAGTCATGTGGAAGAGGAGGGTTCATGACTTGCGCATGTGGGTGCGGGGTCAGCCAGACTGCATGGGGGAGGCTTGCAGGATCAGGGAAATGCGCTGATGATCGATCGTGAACAGGGAGATCATGGTACCTAAAATGGCTGTCGTGTATGTTCATACGTGAGTCTGAGGAATGGACAAGATGGCGCAGATGATGTTCAGTTCATAAACTAAAATTCCACAAATCAGGGTGTATCCTAGAACAGAGGTTAAATGGGCACATAAGATGTTGAACAAGAGCTAATTGGCAGAAGTGATGTTCGAGATATTGAAAGTTAAAAATCTAATTTTGCATTCAATAAGCACTTGAGGTCTTGTAGGGCATAGATAAATATGGAATGGAAACAGTCAGAAAACAAAGAGTTGCTGGAATAGCTCTGGGTGCATTTAGATGAAGATAGTACATGATTACTACTGTGGCCACATTAAGTATCTTGTAACAAGCAGTCCTTCATTATTGAATGGTATAGTAGCAGTAATATCCATTAGTACTAAGTATGTGTTTTAGTATGAAATACAAATCATTGATATGTACCTGACTCCAAACAAGGAATCAAGTTTCTGAGATTTCACATTTAGACCTCATTGTTGAAAGGGGCAAAAATGATAAATATTTATCAAGTCTGCAGACCTCCTTTATGGACCGGTCATCAACATTTCAAGAAGTTTATCGCTGCTGTATATTCATTGAGACACAAACTGTATAAGGTAAAGACCACCATTACTTCTTTTGGAATATATATTGTCTAGTGCTATTTTTGAGGCTGTGACTCAGAAGAATTGCTGCACTGTTTAATGAATTATTATGTTGAAAGAAATTCAATGTGATTGGTTTCCAAATAGATGTGCAGCACATTCAATTGATATTCTCTTTAAAATCTGTGTTATCTCACAACCTAAGAACTATATGCTCCAGTGGTAAAATATATTCAAAAATATATTTCAATCATTCCTGATGCTTTGAGGGTTCTTCTGTTCTAGTATTGTCCCGGGATATGTTTAGATTTTTGCCGTGGCATCAATATCACACATTTATAAAATTCCATGCTTTTTCTAAAGGGTAGTTAATACTGACGTTTTTAACATTGTTTTGCCCTCTGAATCATGCAGTTCAACAGCAGTCACTGCTATTCCAGATGTATGCCACTGGCACTAATCCCACATCCGTGATGGAAAATACTCTGGGAATCAGGGTGAAAAATAGAAGTGTCTCAAACATGTGTGCCACCTAATAAAATAAACTTTCCCCTAACAACATAGTGCCAAATCGAGACTCTCATTTTTGATGGTGTTTAATGGGAGATTATGTTATGTGTAAATATCTCAATTGCAGCATTTTAAGTTAAGAATATGCAAATATTCCTTCATGAGGAATATCCTTTATCCTGTCTCCAAAAAAGTAGCTGAACAATAAACTACACAGACTTCCAGTTTCCCATAAACTTAAAGACTTTCTGCGAAATAAACATCAAGCTAGATACTAAAATTCCTGACTAAGGTACACCGAAAGTCCTATAAATAATCTATGCTAGCCAGCCAAAGACAACAGGCTGCAGTGAGCACAAAACTAAGATCAGGCAACTGACTTGGGCTTTACCTGAAGAGTTGCTATTTGAGCCAGTTTTAACAAGAAACATATTGACTCCTGATGTGATCCACCATGATTATTAAATGCACAGTGGCTTTTGGAGAAAAAAGTTCACGATCCCTTAAACCAACCCCACTTTTTGCCAACACGCAACCTCTGATCATTCAACATGCATTCAATCCTCAGCTAAAGTCCCCAAAGAACCTCCTTGGGGTTACAGGCACAACGCATCAGAATACATGCAATCTTAAGCGGAGACCACGACAGATGCACTTTCTCTTCAAAGACCTAAAATGAACTGCTCAAGCAAGCCTGTAACTGATGGTTGGCAACGCACAATTTCGTTAGGACCACCTCATCGGGAACTTTGCTTGCATCTTGGCCGACCTCAACTGCCTTCAGTTCACAGCCATGGATTTTGTGTGTGTCTATCCCTCCCCTAAATAATTAACAATCTTTCTCTCCCTCGCTGGAACAACTCAGGCGCCAGAACTGCTAACTCTAATCAGGCTTTGCAAATGCGGTTCACGTGTCAAATGTACAAACTACAGAGAAAGGCACTTTCAAGTGGCTAAATTGAGGCTCTTTTGCCCATATAAAAACAGAGAAGTAAATGAACATATTCAGACATAAAATTGAATAAACACATGCACTTCATTCGAATGTTAAAAAGAAAATATTAAAAACAATGTCTTTAACCCCTCTCATGCTGGTGACGAACCCCAGCCGTCACGCCCCGCGGTGCTCGTGTGCTGATGACGGCTGGGGTTTGTCACGGCCCCGCCCTGTTCGTTTGTTTACCGCACAGCGTAAAAATCGCGGCCGCAGCGAAGGGGTTAAAGTATGTTTCCTGTATATTTTGTTCTCGGCGAGGCTCAATATGCCCGTTTTAAATGTACATTGCCAAATATGTTGATGCACAGACACAGCGGATTTGTGATTGCAGAATGTGTGTGAATGTGCTCATACTCTGCTGTTTACTTACAGTGAATCCTCCGCCCCCTTCCCCTGGATGGCATGTGTGATTCATCATTGTTGTGGCTGTATAGGCAAAACATAACAAGCTCCTTCAGCCACTTAACAGGACCACAACAAGTTACATACTGCCCTGTGAGGGTTTCTCACTTTTTTCACCTGGCATTATGAGTTTTAAAGCGAGTTGCGGTGGTTCTGTTGAAATTATACCCAAACAAAACTTCCTGTTCACTCATACCTGTAATAAAATTGAGACTTTAGCATTTAAGCAAATCAATTATTGAACATCTTGAGTAAAGACATTTAAAAACCCGTTAGGGCCGTCCGACGTCACAGTGGGCGTGTGCGAAGGGCGGCCGGGGGCCATCCGGAACACGCCCACTCATTAAATCACCCGCACAGCGGCGGAATTCGCGCTGCGGTCAATGTGTTTTAAACAACAACCATATCGAATGTGTGTTTACAACTGTCGGTATGTTACCCTGCCTAACAACCACACTGCGTTCCATTGCCTTGGGGCCCTCTCAGTAACAGTAATTAAAATTTGCAGTTAGAGCGCTGATTTATGGTAAATTGTCAGTCTTCCTAGGGCCAAATAACAGGAAGCAAGGGTGACTGCAACTACAGTAGTTCATGAAGACGAGAGGTGGAGCATAACAGGACCTCAGTATTTATTTTTAGACCACTAAATTCACTGTTTCAAAGAGGAAACCAGCCGGAGGCTTTCAGGCATCAGGGATTCCAACAAATGAAACGTGCTCCGCGAAGCAGTGAGGCATGGAGTGATTGTAGCACCTGTAACTTATTGAAAAGGAGAAGAAAGAGATGGTTTGAGGGCAGACAAAACACGGGGAGCAGTCATTTATGAGCAGAGAAGCTGGTATTCTGGATTTAGGTCATGTAGTTGAAATAGATAACACCTGATAAAACTGCTATGGGCTAATAATTTCGAATGTTAGGTCTAGTAGTGAAGATCTTATCACCTTGCTTGGAGAAAATGACTACCTCTTGTAGAAGGAGGTTGTGATGTCACTGTGCACGCATTACTGAAGTCACATTTGTGAAATTGTGGCCACCTTTGTGGCCCTCTTCGCCAACCGTATATGAATTTGCTGCCTGTGCAGTACACATTACTGTGAAATACACTTCCAGCCACTCAGAGTCCTCGAGGGGTCCCAGCTAAATGATAAATAAATAGCAATCCTTTTGGAGGTTTTAGGCAGGAGAGTCAGAGACGGTAATAGGTCACAGCTCATGTCTAGTGGGGAATGTTCACGGGGCTATCGATATTTGCAACAGTGTTCCAGAACGTTTTTGCCACCCTTACACTTGTACTGATATTTGCCAGGATGAAGTACAACCTGCAATAAAAAAAATCCTCTTTTATATATTATCCTACTTTGAAAAGTGTCAATGATTTTCTGTCTATGCATAAGTGTGCATACAGTTATGTTTCCGTGTTTGTATGCATGTTTGCGCATGCATTTCATTGGTATTCCAGCTCATATTACATGCTACTTATTAGTTACATTGACAATATTGTTTGTGATTATGTAATTCTATACATACCTGATGCTCAGATGAGACCTTACTAGTGAAGTGCACACTGTACAGTTCTAAGACAGCCTGCTTTTTGCGTCACGGCATTGCTTTCACCCAGTAGTGGCCTGTGGTGGGAGTACTGCAGGGGGCTGACGTGGGGCGGGGGAGGGACGGGGGGGTTAGTAAACTACAGAATAGGGCCACACAGAGGTAAGTACACAAACAAATAAATAAAACTAATTTAGTTGCGCGCGCTGCATCACATTTGGCGATGCAGCGTGCGCAATATTTGTTTTATTTATTTGTTTGTGTACTTACCTCTGTGTGGCCGTATTCCACAGTTTATTATCCACCACCATGCCCCTCCCCCGCCCCTCGTCAGCGCCAGGCAGCTCTCCCACCACGGGCCGCTACTGCTTTTACCCTTCCCTTGGATTTGTGTTCTTGCTTGGGAATCATCAGTATGAGACCTCAAAGATAATCGCGGACTAGGGAAACTTGCTCTGCTTTAACTGTTCTGTGTATGTGAGGGAAGCTTGCAGGGTTGCTGCTTTGCATGCTGTAACTTTTCTGTGTGTGAAAGGTTTGCACTGCTGCTCTGTGCTCCGCCTGATTCTGTGGTTCAAACAGTGCTTAATATGAGCCAGAGGTTTCCAGTGCTCAACACCAGCACTTAATTGTCAACACTGTTGCATGTACGAGTCTGCCACAAGGTGGCACTGTGTAGCTAATTTAGAGATGACCACAACAACATTAATTATTTTTTCAATATACATAAGAAATGACCATTACCTGCCTCATAAGCCATTCATATAGCTTTTGATGCCTGTAATAGTCCGAATTGTCACACTTGTAGGAGTGTGATGGTTAGTAGTTGTGTTGTTACTATCACTAGCCCAATGGCAGGGGTAATGTGTGCTGAAAGATGCAGAGGCCTCTTGATGAGAGCCCTGGCACTTATTTTTTTACAAAATAGGCATTGGGTTCAGACAAGTGTGTACTGCTGCTGATCATGCTACACTTGAGCTGTGCCCATCAGTGAAGGTCTATTAGATACAAAAGCCACAATGACTGGCTTTGACAGAGTTTGTCTTCAACGGTCACACATACGAAGCATTACAAAGATCTGCTTCTGCAGACCTCCCTTTGTTGTTGTTGCTGTATTGCCTGGGTTACTTTGCGAGCCCTGGGCCAGTAGCTATCAATCACCTTCACTTCGATATTCTCAGAAGGTGTCTCTGGCTGCAGTGATGGATGAAGGGTGACCTTGTTCACGCTCCATGGCTGGCAGTGTGCTCTGGTGACATGAAATGGAAGTCACTCGTTCGGATTTTTTCATTTTTAACCTAACGTGGAAGTGATTTCTTCAGACATATAATCAGTCCGCTCGGTTGCTTTTATGCTTCATGCACTACATTATGAAGCAAGCATTTGCAATGCAATAGGTCTCGCATTTGCGCAGGTTTGAGCTATTGACATTGCAAATGACAAGGCCTTTTATTTTTGTTTTTGTTTCTAAAATAAATGGAGGTCATTTTCATTTGCAATGCCAATGGCTTAGGCTCACATAGATGCCAGACCTATTGCATTGCAAATGCTTGTTTTATGCTGCTGTAGTAGCTTTGAGCTCCGTCCATCTCGGTTTCCAAACCGTTACCTTTTGTATACAACATATGGTTAAACGCTTAAAGCTAAATTTGCAATTATATAAATTTAGAGTAAGTGCGTCGCAGATTTAAACATCTTAAATAAACACTGCTTAACAGTGAAAGGGATTTGGGTGCAGTGTATTTATTTTCTATGTCGCCACGTTGAACAGCTGTGGTGGTTGATCCAAAATACAACTAGGGGCGTATGCCCAAATGACCCTCCTATACCTGGGAATAAAACATCTAAGATGTGCCAAAGAAAAAGGTATAGAAAGATCAATCACTCTTTTATTTACGTACAAGGCACCATCAATTACTCTGACGTTTTCAGTATTTTATATTTATAAATACCAATTACTCTGTTAGATACACATATCATTCAGCGGGACTCTGGTACAAAAATCAATTACTCATGAAAAGGACATCAAACATTATTTCTATATGACATAAACAAATACATAATAGTCAAACACAAATCATTGTCACAACTACAGTACATATACACAATGTATACAACATATAAAGAAAACGAATTAATACATATACTAATGTACACTCCTCACTCCGAGTGATACATTACGAGGTAGTCCTCTTAGCGCCAGAGGTATCACACCTCTCTCTCATTTATTTGTGTGCTCCTATAATCTAAAGCCAGATTCAAAAGTAATTGGATTCCTCGTATATCTGTCGACGCAGTCAATTTTCAGCCCACAATATCTTTCAGCTTCTTCAGGACAAGGGTCCAAAATGTCTACAATAGTAATCGAAATTTTAAATTACATATTTATATATATACTCTACCGACCTAGATCTATCCCTTATTTGCTCATACCTTGCTAAGAAACCGTAGTCAGGAGACTACCACGTGAAAATATCCACTCTCAACTGTGGTATAATGGGTGGATATAGTATATATATATATACGGCCCACGAAGTTCCTCTAATAACACCCTTTCAAAATGCATGATGTGTGCATATTACCATATCTGTGCTCATCCCCAGACACCAAAAAAAACACCTGATCAAAAGAAAAATACCTGGAGTCTTATCCAAACTCTCAGGATCAAGGAGAGTCCTATTCACCGGGGGTAAGCACCATCCATGCTTCAAATCGACACCTATGGTAGTAACATGGGGGCCAATATAGATCAAGCTGGTATACACTCCTTTCTATCAATATTTTAAAACAACGTTCTATCCACGTATGCGCAAACATACCAGAAATTACCTTAAATTGTGACGTCTGCTGCTTAAGTAGACAGAAGTTGCCCTCCAGTTGCCCACCGTTCCTTCACTTTTCTACCTGGAGCGAAACATATACTACAATTATGCTTCTACGCGGATCATTAACACTGTATGTAATCCTACTATGGGAAGTATTCAAATATCCGGTTTCCAACAGTATTTACCTGCTGTAAGGATCGACCAACAAAGATTACACTCCTCACTCTTCCCGCCACACCGATGAGCTCCAAACGCTCTCCAGCTGTAATTGTTTCAGAGCGCGCATGATCACGTTGTACGCAACCGGCTGGCGACATAGGAGAAAGACTAACAGGAGACTTACTAGTAGTTTCCAAATGCTCCGTATAGCCTTCTATAGAGAAAAAGAGACTACTCTGAACTTAGATCAGAGTTACCCAGCACTGACATATATATGTGAATATGTACCCATAGGTATGACGACCAGTAGACTCTAAACAAACGCCCCCTCGGTCATTTAAATAGGGGCTAGCCTCATCTACTTCAATGTCAATCCAAAATGTCTACGAACCCACTCTGCGTCGGCGCTTTTATCTGCGCTAACTGTATCTAATGAGGGTAGAAAAATTCCATCTCTCTACATTATCCTCAATAGCATAGTAGGCGGGAGAGTAGACCTGGTACCACCGGACCCATCAAGATACCTTTATAGCGAATGCTTAGTAGTGGGAGATTAAATACGGTACTACTAGATCCAAAAGTGTATCTAAGGCCTCCATAATTGCGATAATCCCCTAGTGTCTATGCATCGGCTCAGCTATTCTATACAGTGGGGGCAAATATTAAACAAGCAATCGCGATCGGAAAACAAGCTCTTTTCAAAAATGCCCGCCCCCTTTAGCAATAACGAAACCTAATCAAAAACGAAACCTGCCGTGGGGCGGGACTTCCGTCTTCAGGAGCCGCGCCCACGGAGTGCCTGGACAGAAAAGCAGTGCTGGTGACGCGGGGCTCCCATGCCCGACGGAGGCTGCAGAGTCCGGCGATGCGGTGAGTGGGGTTGATCGGGGGTCGTCTTTATGTGGGGGGGTCGTCTTTATGTTGGGGGGGATTGTCTGTGTGTGTCCTCACGTGTGTGGGCGGCGGCAGCGCGGCGGGGGCTGGGGAGGTGTAGTGTGTGTCTGTATGTGTGCGCTCGTGTGTGTGTTGTGTGTGCCTGCCTGCGTGTGCATGTGTTGTGAACAGCCTGCCGGAATGTATGTGTGTGTGCACGCATGCGTGAGTGTGGCTGTGTGGGATTGAGAGAGCATGTCAATGGGAGGCAGGGGATGTGCACGGCACCGTGCGCGCCCTCGAGGAGGAATCTGAGACAGCGAGGCTCGTGCCTGAACGCTGTCTCACATTCCCCCGAATACGCCGACAAAAGGTCCTTCGCTACGCTCCACCTAAAAAATGAAAAATGAGGACTTGTTGCAGGAATACCTTGTAGAATTGTTCATATTGAGGAAAAGGACAGTGTGACATAGTTCACAAGAAATTTAAATGTGTGACGTGCTAATTTACCCAAAGGTAACATGGCAGTAGCATGGAAAGTTTGATTTACATGCGCGAAACATTTTGTTTGCACTTATGAAAGTATTTAGGACCATTTGGTAAAAGTGGTTGTAATTTGTGCGCAGACCTTTATGGAATACATTGATATTTTGCGAAATTACCGACTTACAAACAGATCAGTTCCCAAACTACAGAATAAGTGTGTCACAATTCGATCTACCTTATTAATGGCAATGAGTTAGATCTCAAATTGAACCTACTATGATGTGTTTCTATCACAGGGATGGTGATTTGCTGTTATTTTCAATAAATGCAGCTCATTTTCCTTAATGAAACCTAGAGGCATGTAAAAATATGAAAATTTCACACATATTTTTTTATGTGTAAGCTATGGTCCCATGGACCACTGCCCACTCCTAACATATTTTTTCCAACATTCAGAAAGGGGGAGGGGTCTCCTGTGGAGCCCTTCCTATTTGTTCATAGGTTACCACCTCCTTTAAGGTGTCAGTAAAATTTGAATGTTTTACGCCCTGATTTCAGTTGCAAAACATTAATACTTACCATAAGGAATCATTGTTTAGAAAGGTCACTCTAAGCGCACACCTGACAAATGCCATTCAGTATGGTTTCCCAAATATTTAAATATTCACAAAAGCTTCATTTCCGAATTGTTAAATGGGCTTAGTACATTTAAAAAAATGGTTGTAGTAATTGCAAACCCTCTAATTTACCAAATCAGACTACTTGTGAATGTTAAACCTTTTGTGATCTGTCCCTTACTCCGCTAAAGATTTTTGTGTGAGCATACCCAAAACTTTAAATGCTTAAAGATATTAACCAAGCTCGTTTAAAAACCCTTGTCACTTTGGTAAAGGTTGGACAAGTGTACCCCTAAAAAAGCAGGAGTAAAGCATTTGTAGGAAATTCTGTTTTCCATGGGGGAAATAAAATCCCCTTGAGCAGAACGAAAAATAGTTTAACAAGTGAATTTGTAGCTGCTAAGTAGGTTTTCACACAAGCAAATACGCAGTTGTATATTTACTCATGGAAAACTGGAATTCACAAATGTTTGCTAGGAGTTCGCCTAGAAACCTTCAAGTGTTACAAGGCTCCAGGCATACGATTTTGTGAGTGCACTTTCACATCTTTTTGCTTTGCTTTTGGTATACTGTCTGTAAACTTTGTGTGTTTTTTTTTCAACTTGCAGTTATTTTAGGGGATACATTTTTTAAAGCAAATTGCACAAGGGTTAAACAAAACAGTCTGTAACTTCCATCTGTTTTTGAAACTGCAAATTGTTTTGGGGTGCATTTTTTTTTAACGCAAACAATCTCCAGTCTTGCTTCTATACTTCTGTCTGTATTTGCATATACTAAAGGAGCATTCTAGGGGCATTATAAATAGCCACAGATTGTTAACATTTGCAAATCTGTGTACACATTTTTATATTTGAAGTAATGTAAGTAAAGCTCTCAGCTCACTATATTTCCTTAAGGTTCTCACCCTAAAAGAAAAGGCTTTGCATTAATACCACTGTACACCCTTTTGAAAATCTTAAACACATGGATGCACATCATGCCTTCACAGCAGACATTACATTTTTCCAACAGCATACACTGTTGGCTTATGGTAGCCAAGTAACTAGGCAGCCAAAGGAATTGGCCACAGAAGGCTGTGCATACCTGTCCTTTGGACAAATTAAGCATGAATACTTTTTGTCCTTGACGCCAAACAATATGTCCTGAGTGTCAGGCTATAGGACTTCCAAACCCATGTTTTGAAGTTTAGAAGCCTACATAAAAGTAACTCATCAGTTTAATCAACATAAAATATCTTTTTCACAATTTTATATGATGGCATATATTTTGATATTAACATTTTCAGTTACTTTTTTGGTGCTTCACTGCTTTTTAGGTCGAGCGACCTCTCTCAATGCGCATGCGCATTGAGCGGGAGCGAGATATATAGGGGCTTATCGAGAGTTTACCTAACTGGCGATTCCACTGGCGATTTGATGCTGTGCCCGTGCGCTTTTAGGTCAATGCGCAAGCGCATTGACCTAAAATGCGCGTGCACATCATCAAATCGCCAGTCAAACACCAGCAGCACTCCTCCCACACCTTTGAAGTGAAGCTTAGCTTCACTTCAAAGACCCCTGCTGCTTCACACCCTCATGCCGCTCTCCCCGCTCCGCCCCTCCCCTGCCCGCCGTGTCGCATTTCTCCTCCTCAAGATATCGGAGCGCTTTACATGAGCGCCAGTTGCATTATGGAGGGACACATTCATGTGTTTTTTAGGCACGGGTAGAATAAGTGGTTTGCCCAGAATCACACTGATGTTGAGCCTCTAGCCAGACTCGAACCTGGATCCGCAGCTTCAAAGTCGGCCGATCTGGCCGTTAAGCCACACCCTCTTGAGGCATAGCCGGGCCACTCCTAGTAGTTGAGCACCGTATATTCAGCCCTTGTATTTTTGCACGCCAGTGACCTTTTTACTCTAGCTGCATGGGTTCGAATCCCACCTCAGCCACTTATTATCTTTTTTTGTTGTTGCAGTTTTTATACTGCTTGAACTCGACCCCAAGATATCGGAGCGCTTTACATGAGCGCCAATTGCATTATGGAGGGACACATTCATGTGTTTTTTAGGCACGGGTAGAATAAGTGGTTTGCCCAGAATCACACTGATGTTGAGCCTCTAGCCAGACTCGAACCTGGATCCGCAGCTTCAAAGTCGGCCGATCTGGCCATTAAGCCACACCCTCTTGAGGCATAGCCGGGCCACTCCTAGTAGTTGAGCACCGTATATTCAGCCCTTGTATTTTTGCACGCCAGTGACCTTTTTACTTTAGCTGCATGGGTTCGAATCCAACCTCAGCCACTTATTATCTTTTTATGTTTTTGCAGTTTTTATACTGCTTGAACTCGACCCCAAGATATCGGAGCGCTTTACATGAGCGCCAGTTGCATTATGGAAAGACACATTCATGTGTTTTTTAGGCACGGGTAGATTAAGTGGTTCGCCCAGAATCACACTGAAGTTGAGCCTCTAGCCAGACTCGAACCTGTATCCGCAGCTTCAAAGTCGGCCGATCTGGCCGTTAAGCCACACCCTCTTGAGGCATAGCCGGGCCACTCCTAGTAGCTGAGCACCGTATATTCAGCCCTTGTATTTTTGCACGCCAGTGACCTTTTTACTCTAGCTGCATGGGTTCGTATCCCACCTCAGCCACTTATTATCTTTTTTTGTTGTTGCAGTTTTTATACTGCTTGAACTCCACCCCAAAATATCGGAGCGCTTTACATGAGCGCCAGTTGCATTGTGGAGGGACACATTCATGTGATTTTTAGTTTTTTAGGCACGGGTAGAATAAGTGGTTTGCCCAGAATCACACTGATGTTGAGCCTCTAGCCAGACTAGAACCTGGATCCGCAGCTTCAAAGTCGGCCGTTCTGGCCATTAAGCCACACCCTCTTGAGGCATAGCCGGGCCACTCCAAGTAGTTGAGCACCGTATATTCAGCCCTTGTATTTTTGCACGCCAGTGACCTTTTTACTCTAGCTGCATGGGTTCGAATCCCACCTCAGCCACTTATTATCTTTTTTTGTTTTTGCAGTTTTTATACTGCTTGAACTCGACCCCAAGATATCGGAGCGCTTTACATGAGCGCCAGTTGCATTATGGAAAGACACATTCATGTGTTTTTTAGGCACGGGTAGATTAAGTGGTTTGCCCAGAATCACACTGATGTTGAGCCTCTAGCCAGACTCGAACCTGGATCCGCAGCTTCAAAGTCGGCCGATCTGGCCGTTAAGCCACACCCTCTTGAGGCATAGCCGGGCCACTCCTAGTAGTTGAGCACCGTATATTCAGCCCTTGTATTTTTGCACGCCAGTGACCTTTTTACTCTAGCTGCATGGGTTCGAATCCCACCTCAGCCACTTATTATCTTTTTTTTGTTTTTGCAGTTTTTATACTTCTTGAACTCGACCCCAAGATATCGGAGCGCTTTACATGAGCGCCAGTTGCATTATGGAAAGACACATTCATGTGTTTTTTAGGCACGGGTAGAGTATTTTGTGGTCGCCTTTACATAGTGCATTACACAGTGAGTTACAGCCCTCAGTTCACGACAGGCGACACTGTTTCAAGCTGTTTTCAAGCTTTCAAGCTTTATTTCAAATCACAAAAAAGATGTTAATATTTCACTTCTGTTCTTGGATATTCGTCACAATAAAAAACACTGAATATAATCTTCACAAAAGTTATTTACAAAAGTTTAAGCTATTGCCATTACAAATTAAATAAATTATTTAACAATTAATTTAACAAAAAAAATAAAAGCCATTGTTATTTGTAATGTTAATACATCTAAGTCACGTAAATAAAAAACATGTTGCATTACAAATGCTATAGGTGTCACATTTGCGAAAGTTATAACTATTGGCATTGTAAATGACAGAGCTATTAATTTAGCTATTTTAACAAACACATAAATAAATAAAAAATTAATTTATAAGATCAATAGCTCAAACTTTCCTAATGCGAGACCTATTGCATTTCCAATGCTTGTTGGTTTTGTCACTTTTTGTCTTTTACCTGTTAGTAAAGATATAAGCAAGCTTCTTCAATAGTAACAACATTGATTATGTGCACTGTTAATTCTTATATTTTCGTTTTCTAGTTTTTTTTCTAATTTTGTAGAGGATTCTAAGTTTTACTCCTTCCTAAATCTCTTCCTGCATGAAATCTTTCATTTTACACAATTGGGTTACATGCTTTGTAGAACACTGCAATTAAGATGTAAAGAGTTTCTGGTGCCAGCACTTCTCAAAATGCGAGAACTGTGTCACACTTTCAGGTTATGTTGATGCCACTTGCAAAGAGAAAAATTAATTTGGTCCTACACGCATGGAGGAGGGATCACCTGACTCCCCCATGCAGTAGGATCTACTCTACCATGCAGGGTGTATCCAGATATGGTGGATTCTTTTGGTTCATGATGCTCCAAAACTCCTTAACTAATAGATACAACCTTTTTCATACAGCTAACCATAGTTTATGATCCTTAAATTTGGAATTATAGGGGTTTTCCTTTATATCAAGGTATAGTGTGCATAAATAAAACCAAAACTGTCACAATATTGATGTTACCCGCGTTCCGTTAAAACCAAAGCTTGCTGTATGATTTTAGGCAAGCAAGGCATACACCAGAAGTTGCCAATGAACACAAACTTACCATAGAAGTCAATTTGTGTTAAAAAAAGGAAATAAACCGGTATCTGAAATAGATTAGCAGCATCTTCAGGATAGGACAGAATAGTGCTTGCCATACAATTTTCTAGTACATGTACACCCATACAAATAATCCACACTTTCATGCTATCTTACTGTTTGCTGATGCAGACATTTTTCAAGTGGGCAAGGTCTCTATTTTTAACTTGATGTCTCTGAAGATATAACATTTCTTAAATCTAGAAGTCTTTATTGGTTTATCATGTCATCTCAGAGCAAAGTTTTGGGAAATTACCCTTTCTGCAGGATGTCCCCCAAACTTTTTGTCTCCCTGCTCTCCTGTTTGCTGAATTGTCTTGTTGGCTTTAGTATGATAGGCCTATTGACACTACTAACCAGTGCTAATGTGCATGTGCTCCGTACTCAAAGCAGGGTAACATTGGCTGATTTACAATTGGCCTATTCAATTTACTTATATGTCTTCAACAAAGTGCACTATATGTGCCCATGGCCTGTAAATTAAATGCTACTAGTGGGCCTGCAGCATTGATTGTGCCTCCCACTTTATTAGTCGATTTAAATATGGCTCAGGCCTGTCACTGCAGAGCATGTGTGTGCAGTTTAAACTGCCATTTCGACCTGCACGTTAATCTACTTGCCAGGCCCAAACCTTCCTTTTTATTACATATAAGCCACCCTTAAGGTAGGACCTAGACAGCCCTACGGGTAGGGTGCAGTGTATTTAAAAAGATGGACATATGTTTTTAAGTTTTACATCTCCCGATAGTGAAATAATTTTAAATACATTTTTCAGTACTGTAAGGCCTATCTCTCCCATAGGTTAAAATCGGTATTTTCTGTTAAGAGTAATTTCCAATTGAGTGCAGATAGAAATTTGAAGTTTGGTGTCTCTGGAATCGCAATTTAAAATCACAATTTATGGTGAAGTTAGATTTTTAATTTTAAGTCTGAAAATGCCACTTTTAGAAAGTTCAATCAAGCACAGGGTGCAGCATTTGTGCACCCAACTGTCGCATTGCCAACTGAGGAATTATACCTCTCATTAAACCAATTATAATTAGTTTTTTTCTTTTTCATTTTTTCAAATTCCTCTTACTATGATTCAATTACTACACAACTTTTCCTACATTATGAATCATCACAGAGACAGCAACATTGCCTTTGAATGCTTTATTCACCAGTTTCACGTGCCTCCTGCTGCCAATCCAGGCTTTTCACAGTGACATGTTAGGTCAACCATACTTCCATAGCATGAACTCATTCCATTACCCAATGCATTATAAGCCATGCGGTTCTTCTTCAGAGGTTCTCTAAAACAAATAGAAACACAAATGAAATAACTACATTATTGCTGACATGTTACTTTTACCTAATCACTTACTGACCCAATGCCCCACCCTCAATAACACTCCCTATCCAAACTACATCATTACCATTATAAAAGTGCTCAAACTCAAAAAACAACCTCCACAGCCTTCTGCAACCACCCCCTGCCAAACCCCGTACTATTCTGTGTGTGTGAAAGCTGTTCTTACTTATATCACCAAATCCTGACAAACTTGCTATTATAACAATGTTAACCCCCTTACCATATACCCTATAGCCCCAAACACTTCATCACACGTCCCTTTCCAACCCTCCTTCACCAAATCCCACTCCAAAAAATACCAATCTCTGTCCATTACCTTTTAAACGCAATGAACGGCAATCTTAACTTCATTTACATCTTCATTTGCGATACGGCAATCTTATGTTCTCTTTCTCTCCTGCTACATCCGTTATAAGGAAATGTGCTCTCCCACGTGTATCCAATCACTCTTGCTGATTGATTAATTGATATTAACCCCGTGACTTCTCCCTCATGTGACCGTGCTCCTATTTCAAATAGCTTTACTTAACTGAACTCACCACAATGCACCTCGTTGACATACTGCTACTTTTAGAAAGTTGGCATTTTCTTACTTTAACCCTTTGCCTCTAACTGTCTCTGAATACACATTTGGGTTGGGTGACAGCTGAACTGTGTGCATTTCCTCTAAACAGTCAGACACAAAAGGAGCTGAGTGTGCCACACATATCCTGATGGCTCACGACCAGGCTGAAGGGTCTCATCAAGGTGAAGTGAGAGGGAGGAGCTGACACTTGCACCTGAATAGGCTGTCCCTGTCCCCACACAAAGAGCAACCTACTCCCCTGTAGTATGTTTGGAGCCAGGGAAGGAAGGACAGGGAACTTGTGAGATTCAAAGGTCTCTTTGAAGTTTTTCAACTTCAAAGACTAAAATGAGTATAAGTACTGGGCCTCTGGCACCATGTACTCAGTTCACTTTTGGGTCCTGAGGAGACTCTGGAAAGAAGAGGAGCTGTGCTACCAGTAGGAACTACTACTTTGCTAACTGTTTGCTGTGTTGGACTTGTACCTGCTGCTTGAGGCACTGCAGGAGGGACTGCCACTTTACTAGTTGCTTTGGTGTATTGGCCTCCTGCCTCTTGCTTGGGCAGTGAGAGGGACTGAACTTGTTCTCTACAACCTCTTGCAGCTTAAGTAACTCCAACGGCTAGTCTGCTTGCACCCTGTTCAAGAAATCTCAGGGCCATCAAATATTTCATTTACGCAACAACTGCTGCTAGACTCTGCCAATCCAGAGTCCAACTCTGCCTGAGTTGCCGTCCACCAGAACTGGGTTCTCCAGAGAGTGTCTGCAAACGTTTTCTGACATCTGCCCGCACCAGCGCTAGGTGCTGACCAAGAACTGCAGTGTCTGCCTTCCTGATCACAGGCCATTGCGTTTGCTTGCTTCATCAAAGCCAAATTGCCCGAAGGCAGCCCAGTGCGGCTCAGTGCCCACCGCACTCAACAAGGAAAGAAGGGTCGTCCAAAGGAGTCTGCCCTCTCTGACTCTGATTGCCACGCCTGACTTTAGCTTGGTTTGTCGCTGCTCCGTAGCCTGTATAGAGAGGCTACTGCACCACAGGTCTTGATCCTGAGACCGATGGCATTGCTACACCCCCAAGAGAAGGTACTATCTACTCCAGGACTTGCAAGGTCCCTGTCACCTACATGCGCTCTCGCTTGTGGCCAAGAAGGAATGGTTCAATCGGTCTCCCCTACCCTGATCTGGCATTCTGTCTTTATTAATTTGTAAAGCATTGCTTTTGCGCTGACACAGTAAGAAAGCCTATGTTCCGATGCCCGGCTGAGATCGCTGTCATTCTCCCAGTGCGACCGTAAAAAACCTACTAAAAGTGAAAGTTCTCTTTTAACACTATAACTGCATACATTCTTTAAATGTTTGTAATGTGAGAAGTAGTGATAACAATGTTGTTGTTTTGTCCTTGTTATATTCAGTAACGAATATAGTATTTTTGTAATTCAGTGTAAAGTCTTTTTAGGGTGTTTCTACTGTGTTACTTAAGTGTGTACAAATACTTTACACATTGCCCCTTAGGTTAAGCCTCACTGCTCTGCCCCAGGTTGCCAGAGGGAGAGCACAGGTTAATTTAAGAGTGTGGTTTACTTACCCTGACTAGGATTGTGGCTCCTGCTTGGACAGAATGCAGACCCTGCCAACCAGAAATTTCAATTTCTGACATGTCTAACTTTGTTTTGTTCAACATTGAAAAGGGCATGGATTCTCTCTAATGAACACAGATATAAAGAGAGCAGTGACATTAATTAAACTGTTTGCCAGTAGTTTTCAAGTTGTAAATGTCATTTGGTTGGTGGTTTTCATTTTAGAGTGCAGGCTAGCGGCAGCTCTACTGTCAGAAGAATATTAATATTCCCATTGTGACTGGAAATTAAAACGCTGTTGATTGTGAGTGACACACTTATGATAACAGCACGTGCATAATACAAGAACCTTCCTGGTGCTCACTTGTGACATTATCTCAGATATACTCCATCACTTCACCCACCATCAATGTTGCCACTATTACTTTGACCACCTTTAGTTTGGATGACCTTCATCTCCTCCTGGTTAATGTAAAGCCCCAACAACAGGTTAGATAATCATGGAGCAAGATCATCACAATGTAAACATTGGTCGAATTTATGGTGGTTTTTAGCAAAACATGCATTAATGGGGCTGCATTAGCATAGTGGTAATCGGTGTATTTTTATGCCTAGCTCCAAACCCTACTGTACCTTTTATTTGCTACAAAGAATGTGATGTACCTTTTACCTGAAAATACTTGGGACTGAATTGCATGCATTCCACCAGTGGCGGCCGGTAAGTTTTGGGGGGATAGGGCGGACGGGACACACAAACACGCGGCTCACATACACATAACACTCACAACCAAGTGCACGCACACACACAAACACATTCATTCACAACACTCTTTCCCAAACCTTCACACATGCACGCACACACGCACCAAACAATGTAAAAAGAACTTAAATTCCACTTACCTTTAGCCAGCTCTGCGTCGGAGGTTCCAGGAGGCTTGGGACTGCTGCCTTCCCTCATTGGCTGACCTAAGGTCAGCCAATGAGGGAAGGCAGCAGTACTATCATCATCACAGACTGGGATGGGGTCAGGGAGACTACTGACCCCACCCCACTCTGTGATGAAGTGTCACTGATTGACACTCGATCCTGGGCGCTTTAGGGCTTAAAACTGAAGCGCCCAGGTGCGAGGCAATCAGTGACGCAATCCCTCGTCACTGAGGGGAGGGCCTCAGCAACCTTTGCTGAGCTGAGAAAGTCACGCCCAACGGAGCTGTGACTTTCTCAGCCCAGCAGAGTTCAGTTCAGGCCGCCAGGAGCCAACGCTAAAGGCACATGTGTTTCTCATGGCTGCTTAAACTGAAAGTGAATAGTGTCTGTCAGGCTGACTTTTGTTCAGCCTGAAAGACCCTGTTCCTACGGGAAAAAGGGGGTGAGGCGGGGCCCTTTCGCCCAAATTGACCAGCCGCGCCTGCATTCCACATGTGATTGATCACCTTTGCACTGGAGATTGGGGAACTGCTTGTCAGTCCAGTGATCAGTTAGTGAGATTGTCTTTTTGCATTTATTGGTCAGTGGAAATGTCCTTTCAGACACGCCTAGCCAAAAGGTCAAAATCAGTTATTCAAGGGAGTACTTCATGAGTTGTGTTGACACAAAAGTCCAACACATTTTATCTTTGACAACCACAACAAAGTATGCCCCTTAATTTGCTGAGTCTTCTCACCACAGTGCGTGTGTGTGCAACGGACGTTACTTTATGTCAGATTTCCGATGAAGTTTACATTCTATGGCTGCTGCTCAGCACTTTTTCCTATAGTTTCCTGACCTTCCATTGCTCATATCGAAGCTATGAAGTGGCTGTCATCTGTAGAGAGGACGGCCTGTCACCCGGCAGCGCTTCCAGTGGCAGCTTTCCAGGCATTTTAAAATTCTGTTGAAGTAGCTTCAGCCATCCCTTCAGCGAAGTGGATGAGGCAACCGTGGGCGTTAGCTGGGAGGTGTGATGAAAAGTTAATGTCCATGCTCCTAAGACAGGGATATAAGACTCTTCTTTCCTTGAAGTCTGGCTTCTAATAAAGTGCTCTCGATTCTAGGCCGGATGTTACAGAGCTGCCGCTCAGTGTTTTCATACCACTTCTCGCATTAACACAAAATCTCATGGATTCCGCACTAGTCCATTCTTTTCACGGCGTGATAAAACACATTTCCGGTTCCGCCTGGCTTTCCTTCATAGATTGTATTTTGAAAGTAGGTTGATTGTCGACACTGTATAATTATGTATTCGTTATGAGAAGCAGGAGATGACAGGAATGTTATTGTGATTAGAACAGCTCACAAAAAGATCATAAAGACTTCTTGACAAAAATACATTGAAAACATTCAGAGGCTTTTTGGAAACATTGATGACCATTAAAAAATCAAGTTTGTACTGTCAAGCAACAATCAAAAAAAAATTTGTAGTTCAGGTAACAATTAAAAAAAGCATTGGCAAAGTTAACAAGTCTGGCGTTAGCAGCCAGCATTTTGGCTTTGTCGGTGTTTGTTTTGTCATGCGTTTGCAAATCTTTATTGTTATGCAAGCTGGAAGCCCATCATCAGTCTTAAAAATTGCCTCAGAAGACAAATATTTTTTTGTGTGATAAAGCACACATTGCCACAGTAGATCCTGGCTCAGAAGGAAACGACGTTGTATGCAGATGTGCACCTTGTCAAAGGGTAGACTGCCCTCACTCACAGTGAAATTAGACTATGCCTAAAGTGGGCTGGGCCATTGCCCCATGCTGTAATAGGTGGAACACAAATTTGAATGATACAATAGCAGACGAATGGATGAAGAGGACTGGCTAAGCACTTTTAAAAAGGTACATTATCTATATAATGTTATTATAATCAAAAGGTCTTGGATAATAAACCTAAATATGGTGCAAACACATGCAAAGGAATTCATGCAAAGACCTAGGGCTCCATTAGGATGACGGGTGGACATTGTCCGCCCGCCACCCTATCACAGAACGGGACCGCCCGCCATAAGGGCGGGGGTCCCGTGGGGGGAATTAGGATGTGCCCGCCACAGTGGCGGGCACATCCTGTAGTTTTAGCATTGTGGCAGGCGGTGCACTCTGCACCGCCCGCCACAATGTTAAAAATGCTTTTTTGCATTTGGAAATGCAAAGCGGCAGGCACCGCGCGGTGCCTGCCGCTTTGCATATGCAAATGTGGGGGGGTACTATAGGTACCCCCCATGTGCCCCCCGACAGTGGCGGCAACCTGGGGGCCCTGCAGGGGGCCCCAGCAGCTATCTCCGCCTGCCTTTCCGTGGCGGCATTGCCGCCGCGGAAAGGCCTCTACTTTTTGCCATTGTAATATGGCTGGCGGTGTCCATTGGACACCGCCACCATATTCATCTATTACCGCCGCGGTCGCAAGGCGACCGCGGCGGTAAAGCGGTGGACGGTCTTTCCGTCCGCCGCTGTCCACTCCGCCATCCTAATCTGGCGGAGGGGAAAACGAGAGTGCTTGTCGGGCGGATTGCCTCCGCCAGGGTGGCGGTGGCCACCGCTACCCTGGCGGAGGCAATCCGCCCGACATCCTAATGGGGCCCCTAGTTTGACAAAGCCTTTTTTACTGCATGTGGAATTTCAACTGAGGCCAAGGTACGAAAAGTGTTTTTTGAAATTGTTGGCAGTTTTGTAATAATACTACTATTCTTAAAAATAATGATAATAACGTGCTTACATATAGTGCTTCAGATCAAACTTCTGCCACTTCTCAGCACTGCAAATAGCAGCTGGTAATTTTACCCAAAGAAATAACCAACAGTTTACTGTCGCAGGAATGAATGGATGTTGTGCTATATTTTATAATGCTTGATTAATTGAGATGTTAGATCATGCTGTGTGCACATTCGCCTCAGTGTGAATATTAAGTTATTTAAAATGTAAAATGACTTTGATTCTTGATACTTTACAAATCTGTGCAGAGTAGCTGGGGGTTATGTTACATACTCGCATTCCTACCGTCCCATTAAAAAAATATATATATATGTGTGAACAAGAGTACGTTAGTACTCGAAACGTTGCATTTTGGAAGGCACTTGGAATAAATAACATCTTGCCTGGATAACGTGGGGTCTGTCTCTTCTCTCGCCGCTGCCGCTGCATGTGGAGGTTTGAAGAATTTGCAATATATATATATATATATATATATAGATATATATATATATATATCTATATATATATATATATATATATGTATATACCACATCACCCTCACATTACATATTTGGCAAGTTAATGCTGCTTTAAAATACTTGTCCAAACTAAATGATGCTAGGGTTTGTCTTATTTAATGTAGCACTTTTTATTACAAATGCAATTAATATATGCAAAAGTATTGTTGTACCGACATACTGTTGACCCTACAAGGATTTTAAATGGAGGCTGCACCCCATTTAAAATATTTTAAGTGTTTTTAGACATGATTAACTTTGGCTACATGTTGTATATCAAGCGTCACCTTGTATTGTTTTTGAAAATTTGATACCATTCCTGTGTAATGCAATCAGCTTTACACTTTTATGGTTGCTTTACACATACTGAATAAAGTTTTTGAATTGACAAGTGAATCTGTCTTTGGGAAAGCAATTACTTTAGTGTTAAGAAAGTTCATGACAATTTAGATGCTTTCTTGCCACTAACCTACTAGACACATGAGATCTGACAGACCCACTTCTCTACAGTAGTTGCTGTAAGTAAGAGAAAGAACCGTTTTTGACAAATTCTATGCTTTTTCCAAGGATTTTCCCTCAACATGCAACATGAGCAGCAAACCTGATGTATATTCAAAGCAGTGTTTTTGTGAATTCTTCGCACACAGACGAGGCTGCAGGGTCCAATATGGCCTTCTCTGACTGTTACATATAGCCCGAAGCAGATCTTGTGTCATGAGAGGAGGCAGGGCAGTGCATCTCCTAAGGAAAGGCACCAATGCAGTCCTAACAATTAAATTAGTGTGTATTTTGTTTTCTGTAGTTTTCATTTCATTAAAATGTGTATAATTCATCTATACGTTTACTTAGTTTCAAGGTATGTTGTCCAGTTCTTCAATTTCGTAAATATATACGGCAGAGATTGCAACGTTTTTCAAGCAAGATTTTAGTACGAGGTCCATAATGTACAAGAACTATTTTGCATAATTGATTTAGTATTTATATACTGAGATGCAATTTTAAGAAGTAGCAAAGTCATTTATAGAAAAAATGGCTTTGCAGCAAGCACTAGCGGTGGTAACAAGCGGTCTTTAATTTCTGAGTGGTGTTGCTCAATTTGCACATGCAGATGTGTGTGTTGTGTATTTGTTGGTGATAAAGGCTGCGGGTGGTATTTTAATTTTTGCTTAAAATTACCACCAACAACAAAGCACATACTATCTAAAATACTGTTAACACATCTGTTTATGCAATATACTTGTTAACTTTGATAATTTCAAGCACCAATGACACAAAACGGTCTCATTGATGCGACTCAAGGTCCAACCCATGACATTCTGGTTATGGAGGCCATGCTGAAACAAGAACATGAAGGTGAGCAGTGGTCCGTATGTGCTTTTTTTCTTTAAAGAACAGGTAGTGCAGTTATTTTCTTACATCACACCACACATTTACAATATTTCCTAAGTGCAATAAACTGATTTGCTAAGAATTATGTAACTTTTGATCAGGGGCTGCAGACAGGATTATAGTACAGATCTCTAGGCTGTGTGATAGCAATGAAATCCCTAGATTCACTGTATAAATCATAAGCTTTTTTCATTCAGTTCATGTAGTGCATAAGGTGTGCAAAGTTGTGAAGTTTTGTAACTCGCAAACTGTGAAGCTTTGGAGGTTTGAAAAGAAGGGCATCTTCAGCTGCCCTTCACGTCAGCAAGAAACTATTCCCACTGAAATAAAGGACTGTGCAGGACAACTTTGCAGATGGACTGAAATCACCCCTGCCAACTGTTTCAAGCCCCATTCAGTGTCGCTGAGTGACCCTCTAAAGCACCACGCTTCATCTGAGCTCCCACCTGGACCCACAGCACCTCTGTAAACCCACTGTTTGTTCCATGCACCTCATACCTGCATGGGAGGGGATGGATTTCCTGACACCCAATTTCCCATCCATAGGACATCTGGTGTCCAAAAGCCAAACCTGCCAAATCAGTTTAGCTTCACCTCGGGCAATGTCAAACTTCATCCCTCTTTGCCAAGACGTGTTTTGAGGATATTATCCACTTAGTATCCAACTGCAGATTGACACAGGTGCTCAGCATGCCCTACTTAATGATAGATGTGGAATTGGTGAAGAAGACAAATTTCTAACATGACTCATTTCTATCCCATCTGAAAGAAAGCCCACAATGTCAGCTTCATTCATAACTTAGGGACCTTTGCTACTAGCTCAGAAATAAGATGTTTTACCTCCACCAGTTCATAGAAATAGTTTAACCCCTCCCATGCTCATGACGAGCTGAGCTCGTCATGACCGTTAGAACGCTCCCACGCGGGGCTAATTCCCCTGCTGTGCGAGCGTTATACACAAAGGGGTGTGGCCGTGACGAGCTCAGCTCGTCATGAGCACATGAGCACTGTGGCTCATGACGAGCTCAGCTCGTCATGAGCATGGGGCGCTCTGCGTCCCCCCATGCCCCCAGCAGAGCAGGGGAATCAGCCCCGCAGTGAAGGGGTTAAAGTTGACAAATATCTGAAAACGTATTCATTACTGACTGATAATCTGTATTGCACCACCTCTTACTCAGTGGCGGCTCCTCTGCTAAGGTGGAGTAGCATCGCCCCACTGCTTTTTAGCAGTGAAATAAAGAAAAATAAAATTATAATAACTGGACGTTATTATCATTTTATTTGTTCCTGCTGCAGCAGCATTGCAGAGTGGGGCAGGGCTGCTCTGAGGACAGGAGCAGGTGGAGTGGTGAGCACGCTTTGTAAATGCACATGAATGTTTGTCTGGCCGTCTCAGGCCAGTCAAACATTAATGCTCACTTTGCAGCACCGAACCATGCTACTCAGACCAATCACAATGCTGCAATGCAGCGTTTTGATTGGCTATGGGGAGACTTGGTGTGCTTCCTGTTCCAGGCAAGAGAGAGTGACTATGGAGGAGAGGTGCGCGAGTTAGCGGTAAGAAGGTATGGTTTTGTTTTTTTTACTCGCTTTCCCCCTGCTTCCCCCGCACACCATGCCCTGCCACCCCCGAACCGTGCCGGCCGCCACTGCTCTTACTCAGTGGAATAATGTTGTAATATGCTTCCATTAAATTCACTTTAGAACGCAGTATCTCTTTCTCATAAGGACAGATGGATATCTGTTAAAATGTGACAGATGGAAATTTGGGCAGGGAGGTAGAACTGCATGTTCATGTGATTGAGTGAGCATTTTTAATTTCTGTTTCTGTAACTGTTGGAAATGGATGCTCTTATGCTTTACGTCTATTTATGAAACGAGGAAAGATTAGATTGAATTTTGGACTTGATGCCTCTTTATTAGCTCTATGTACTTCCTTTTTGTTGTTAAAAAAACATAAATTTTAGTGTGTGTGTGGGAATCGTATTCAAAAACAATATTGTGTGGTTTTAACACATATCATTGGAGGCAAGTGGTGCAATGAACGACGCAAACATCTTTTACCACTGTATCATGAAAGCAGATTTGCTGACCTGGAAATATGTGACATGAACGTTGTTTCATGCTTGGGCAGACTGCCTGCAGCTTAGATAAGTCCATCAAACAACACCAAAATAATAATCCACAATAATTTACCAAAACAGAATAATGTAGCATAACAACACACTAATAATACTGAGTGTTGTTTTTGTGTGAAGTTGTTGTCTCATGGTGTGCTGTTGTGTTATTGCGGTGCACTCTGATTCCATTGTCATTGTGCTGGGGTGCTTTATTCGATTGTGGTGCTGTGGTGTTTTAGTATCTGTTATTTAATTCCTTTGCAGACTTTAGCAAATGCTCATATTTCAACAGACAAAAGAAGGCCTTTTAGTAAAAGCGTGTAACCCATTTACCACTTTCAAAGGTTGTAACATAAAGCTACTTTGGTTCTTCACCTATTGGCGACATCATTCAGGCCAAAACCATTGACGAGCCCTTATATTAGCACTTCTCGTGCTCGCTTTAGATGATTTACTTTTGTTTCTTATGAAATCAACATGAAGTTGTTTGGAATTAAAGTTGTGCCAGTTGTTTGTGTCTTTCCTTTTTGCTTGAATGATCCTTCTAGTTTATGTGGCTGGTGGTTTTCTAATAAAACGTTTCTGTGCAAGTTAAAGAAATTATTTGACGTGAAAGAGGAATACTTCAGGCTTGTCGTGGTTCTCTTCTTTTAAATGTTATTAATGCAAGATTCTTTCTTGCTCTGTAAGAATCGGAAGATAATACGTTACACTGTGAATGGCTGATGTTTTTATGGGTCTGAAGTTTTCTTGTGGGGTTGGAAGTATGCATACTTTACTTATAAATGGTGCATGTAGAGAATGGCCAGTACATTATAAACTCTTACCCTTTGGTGCACGTCGTTGCTGTTTCTTCACCTAACAACACTTATCAGAAAGTGCGGCAAAAATAATATTTAACTAAACACAAAAATGTACCCCTTTCAGATGTAGCATCTCGCCCACAATGGGAAGGTTTAGAAAGAATAAGTACAGTGTGTAATCAGATGAATATTGCAGTTCTTTCTAGCAACACAGCTGTTGACTGAATCCGCCTCTGGGGAGCGCGCGGAATGGTCTGTGTGCGGCCTACCCTTCCCCGGAACTCTCCCGGCAGTGTAATGTCAGGCTTCACGTTTTGCTGGCCCACAGCATACATGGGAACGTATAGACATCTTTCAGCTGCAGGTTACGGTCATATTAATCACCGCGTTCAGGCAACCGAGCTTATGTTTCAATAAAACCCACCAAAATGTGGCGAGGTCGTTGCGGAGTTATTTGGTATGCAGACAGTAAATCACATAGGAAGACTAATTTTCCGCTTCCCTAACTGCAGAGGCACTAACGCGCATATGTTTTTCAACATGTTCAAGGAATTTTCCCAGAATGATCAAAATTCCAGTGACCGGAGCTGTAAAAGCCTGGATTTGTCTGCTTGCTAAAAGCTTGCCTACTTCCTGAGATCTGAGTCATTTTGAACCACACATCTTAATTATGGATGAATGTATCTTAAAAGTGACAGACTCTGCTTTGCAAAATGTGGGCACAGAAAGCCACATTTTTCTAAAGTTGCATGTTTTTGGTATTTTGTGTCTCGCGGACCTACATCCCTGAAGCAGCAGGTCGTATTACCGTGAACATTATTTTGTTACAGCAGAAGCTGCTCACATTTGTGATGCTGTACACAAAACAATGTTGTGGGTGGAGGGGTCTAGTTGGGGCATCGTTAGACAAAACTGGATCTGATGAGGAAGAAGATGGTAGCATGGAGTAGTAGTATAAACTTTATACGGTTAATGACCATAAAAGTCACTACACATGCAATACTTTAAATACATCTCAAACATGAACATACATAAAGTGCTTTAGGCCTATATAGCAGCAAAAATTTACCCAAGGTTCAGCACATTCTAAAAACAATGGGGCATATTACCAAGGGCCTTAATGCCGCTTTAGCAGGAATTTTTCCCGCTAAAGTGGCGATAATTTAATCGCCCTATTACCTAGCTGTAGCTAACACCAGTTAGCGACAGCTAATAGGCGATAGCGGGCATTTAAGGGCCCACTTTGCATGTCAGCGATAATTATCGCTAATGACATGCAAAGTGGGCGTGCCAAGATGTTATCCCCAATTACCAACTTTTGGAAATAATCGAGCTAAGCGCGATTATCTCCAAAAGCTAACGCCTGCCCAGAGCAGTTCTTAGCCATGTTATCCAATGGTAAGTGGATAACATGGCTAAGAGCATTTGCTCGGTAATGCATGAATATCGTTGACTTGTCAGCGATATTCATGCATTTCGGCCGATTTTTATCGCTTTGGCCGCTAACCAAGCTTAGCGATAATTATCGCTATAGCTTGGTAATATGCCCCAAAGTATTATAAACTAAAACCTGATAAGCATTGAATTAAAACCAGCGCTATGCTACGGAAATAAGAAAAGAAAAATAAATACACTTCAACCCAGTCAATGGTCACTGGATACACGTAAAAAAGAAATTATTTCCTGCACACCTCTAATTGGAGATAAAATTAAATAGTTTAAAAAAAAAAAGAAACACTGTCAGATATATTACTTCCCTACAATTCTGCGAAGTTTAACACAGGTAGCAATATATCTATAAACTGTACAACATACTAGCTGAGCTTTCATCAATTGGAAATGCAACAGTGATGGTCTACATTGCCTAAGGTTTAATATCCTGAGCAGTTGCCTGAGAATTCATTTTCTAGGTGCGCTGTAAAGGCTACAAAAAAGAAAAAGATGTGATTGTTACTGAGTGGTGTGTGAAACACATGGACAAGTAATAAAGCCTGGGTGGAGAAAATGCAAAGTACGCAAGACTGTTTTCTGGCCGGCCAATCAGTCATTGTGCACTCAAAGAGTGCCACCACTCCTTCCCCCCTGCTCTGAGAGCAGAGCAGATCTGCCCCTCCCCTACAAGATGCCACAGCAGGAACAAATAAAATGATAATAAAGTCAAGATATTATCATTTTCTTTTTCTTTTTTTTACACTGTTAAAAGCAGTGGGGCGACGCTCCTGTGGCTTAGTGAAGGAGGCGCCACTCACCATGTTGAGACTAAACCTTATCAATTAAATACACTGATCAATAGGGATGGAAAGTAGATAAAGTTCTATATCACTAGCTGTCACCAACATGACATGCATTGCTACTGACCTTTTTCGACATTCTCTCTCCTCTCTCGTGCTTCGCATGTGATGCAGGAGTGATTTTTTAATGGGCAGTTTCATCCCCTTGTAATATTCTGCGGGCTGTCCAAAAGGTCTTGATGGCTGATTATAGTCAGTTGATCTTTAACATACTGCAGCCACAGGATATTACAGGCCTTATCAAGGGTCAAGCAACCCTTAATCACTGTTCTATTCAATGCAGCTTCAGGGCAATACCAAGTGAAAAACCATACCAGGGTGGGATCATGCAATGTAACAGTTCTAGACAGCGTACTGCAGTGTATAGTTATACTGGTCATATTTATATTACACAGTTTTACAATGTCCAAATTAGAGAGATGAAGTGTTTGTCCCAAGATCAAATGACAATAAGGGCTTTATTTCATGTTTTCATAATAATATTGAAATACACTGGGTTTGTTTTTGACAACTTGAAATAACAATTCCATTAAATACATTTGATAAGGTTTCCTGACTCCTACTCCTGAAATAGATTTGATTTCATCAAAAGATTTTCGAAGTTAGAACACACACACAAAATCAACCCTTTCACAAAAACTGCCTGAGCGTCACTCTATTTATTAATGCTTCCATTACTGGAGACTCAATTAAAAAACATTTTACAAGCAGAATCCTGAATGGTTGTGTTGTGACAAAACATGCAGTATAGCCTGCCAAGCAGAAATCACAAACTTCATGTATAAAACATGTACACCTACATAATGTCATGTGTATAGTGCATGTCTAAAATCAAGACACGACAATTGTAATTTAGGCAATCATGAGTTATATCGCACAACATAAATAAAGTTAAATGTCTAATTTTAGGATGGGATGTCCGTCTTAAGCTATCATTTATAGATTCACTTGAAGAGTTCTTGAATACATTCCTATGAGTGAAGCTCTCGACAGGGCACATCTCAGGACTCGGCTCACAAATGTGGCATCAAATCACCAAGCAGTGTTCGCTATGGATTTTAAGACACATATCCAATGGCAGTATACAAGTGCAATTCCTTCCACAAAGAAAACTCTATATTGATTGTATTTATTCTTAAATCCTGCAACCCATCCCTGCCTACTCTCCGTCAAAAGGCTCTGGAGTGGGAACACATAGTTGCAACACCAATATTTCATATAATAAGAAAGCGCACCTAAGCTTTCCATAAATGACTCTTTCACTCATGTACATGTATCTCCTGTTGCGCAGCACACATGATTGATTTCAAACACCCATAATTGCGTTTGGGAACACTTTATCATTGTTATACATATATTTTATGTGACTGTGATCTTCAATTTTCTGCCCTCTAGTAGCTAGACGGAGAGTCTTTGTGAAGCAAACGTGGTGTGGGTCTAGTGGCCGAGCAGGGTGTTGCCCACCTCACTTCTTCTGCTTCCAATTTGGTTAAACCAAGCTTGGTGGCTGCAGTGAAGAGACTTAAAGAAGCAGGTAGCTCTGTGGTGAGTCAGATGGGGTTGCAGTGGATGAAGGCAGGGTGAGCGATGCACAGCTAACAGCAAACGGCTAGGTGCATAATGTTGTCTAGTGAGTGTCGTAGAGGTGGCTTTTTAACTGGATGACAGATTAACACTGCACTAGCTATTTCAATTTTGTAAATAATGGTATGTCTTGCAGAGGGTGCAAAAACACGTTTTAATGCTTGCAATGGCTGCACATATGTTGATAGTGGTACTAAGTTGTGTTCTGTTCATGGCTACTGTAACAATATCATAGTAGTATTAAAAATACCGAGTATGTGAAAACAGCTGTTGTGAAAATATGTAGAGCTACCTGGAATCATGCATTTTGGAATAAGCTCTGACCTAGTGCTTAATTTGAGCCAGTGGTTACCGACACTTAATGTTCAACACCGGTAATTTTCATGAGCACCAGTTAAAGACACATTCATTTATGACAGGCACAGAAAGATTAAAACATTTATCCAAAATCACAGAATGTTGAGCTGACTCGGAGACTCGAACCCGGTTCCCCAGCTCCAAAGTCAGCAGCTCTGGTCATTACGCCACAGCCTCTCCCCAGTTTCACAATTCTGTTTTAGGCTGGGATAACAGGAGAAATGGGCTAGTGCAAGCTGACTCCTGACGACAGCCCCAGCACTTCCTTTTTTTACAAATGAACCAATGTTCTGACCTCGTGTTTCAGAGACTGAAATGTTTAGTATAGAAGACTAAAGGTGTAGCAGAGAGAAGGCTTCTCATAAGGGCCTGGGTTGTATTAGCTGAGGCAACAGTCATGTTAGTGTGGTGACTTGAAATGTGGAAATCTCAGAAGCATCAACAGGTGATGAACATATAGTGGTAGTACATGATATGATCGTGATAGGGATAGACCATTCCTCTGTTGGGAACTCAAAACCCCACTGTGACCTCAACTTTACTTGCTGGCCTTAAGGATATCACCAAAGGTAATCTAATACCGTGCTTCACTGGAGCCAAGGAATATGAAGGGATTTGTAGCACAGTGATATAAGATATCAAAAGTTGCTGTCTGTGTCCTAGGATAAGTGCGTGTTATTCCACAGCGTACATTTGGAAATCTGCTTCTCCCATCAGGATCTCTGCTTGATCTAGAGGAAATATTCTCCCTGACACTAAGATCAATAATTTCAGGGGCAGGAAAGCATGATCCTCTCTGAAATATATATATTTCGGAGTATTTTATCATAAACTGGAAGATTGTTTCATCATTCAAGTTTGTACCTGAGTGGAGCTGACATATTTGTAAGAGTGAAAACATTTTCTTTAGTCCCGTTGGCTAATGTAATACTTCCTGCAGTACGATGGGGGTGGGAGTGGAACGGATGTGCTCTCTGAATTGAAATGATCTATATTTTAAAGACCCTTACATCACTCCTACCCATTGGAGTAAGTGATAATCCAGTTCAGTTTGTGTCAAATCTACAATCACGTTTTCTCCACGTCTGGTGGTTGTCCATCCACATCGCAGACTGCGTGGTGCTCACAAGTCACTTTGCGCTCATAGATGAATATTAAAGTGGTTGCCTAATGGGGGTTTAGGAGGGTTGGAGTAACACATTTGCTGCTACTAATGCCGAGTGTTACTCTACGAAGACCTACATTCCTGTAGGTGACCAATTATAATGCAAACATTCTTTCAAACAAATCAGGTAGGTAAAGTCCTGATTTCTAACTAGGTTGCAGAAATAAAAATATCACTATCATATCTGTTAGAAATGGGGATTTCTGGTTGGCTAAGGCTTGCGCCAAGGCCAGGCAGAGACCACCACTCTAGTCAGGGCAAGGGAGTTACATGCCAAAGATAATCCCTGTTCCCCCCTTGGTATCTTGGCACGAACAGTCAGGCTTATCCCGGAGGCCATGTGTAAAGCATTTGCGCACGCACACAACAGCAACAACATCCCAGGCACACTACAAAAGGAACTCCACACAAGGTTATATCAAAAATAGCCTTTATATTCTCAAAACACATTAGAATAGTAAACACATAATATACATGGTGCCACCTGTCTCTGGGTTATATCTACAAGGGAATTATTTACACATGACAGGGCCCACTGGACCACTGTCAGAACCATCACAAAGCAAACTTAGTAAAAGTAAAACAGATCATAAACGTACAACCAGTAACCACTGGTAATCACTGTACTTAGCATCAGCCTGTAACATAAACTACATTATGCACAGTATCACATCAGGCTCGAATCACATTCTGTGCCAACCTCACCAGCATAAACACATTATGCAATCATCTCACAAGTCTAAATGCATTAGACCCTACCCTCCTAAGCATAACTCACTTTAAGGGCATAAATCACACAGTAAAACATAATCTTACTAGCATAAATCATGATGTGCAAAACAACCTCATAATCATAAAAAACACATTTAGAGGTATAACACAATGTGCGTAATCATACTACATACATTACATTTCCTAGCACCACATAATCACAGTAGGGCCTGGCACCCTACAAACCTGATAATCCCCCTGGCCAACGGGCCATCTCAAAAAGGGGCTCAAATGCCCTATGTCCCAGAGTCAGGGCGTGCTACCTTTGCAGCGGAAGTCCAGGTGCGCCATTGCACAAACCTAAACGTTGCAGCTGACACTAAGTGCTACGCAGCTGTGAAGGGATGTGGCAAAGGAGTGCGTCTCATTCCTAGCTGAGATATGTCCCCCAGAGAATTGCGGCCTAAATGGTGCAGCTGCCCACTACTTGCTGGGCAGCTGGGTATCTTAAGATGAGGCCTGGCACCTCTGTGCCTTCTGGAGAAATCTGCCAATGTTGCAGCTGCCCGCGCTGGTCTGGCGCAGCTGGGAGTAGGGAAAGGGCCCTGGCACCACTGTGCCCTCTGGGCCTTGCTGGGGCTCTCTACAATCATGGCCCCAAAAAGTGGCAGCTGCCCTCTAGCAAGCAGGCAGCTGTAGAACATATGGCCACCACGGGGAACAGCACGGGCCCCTCTGGGCCCTCCCAAGACAAAATATGCCCCTTTTAGAGCGCACTGGCACTCAGAACAATCATTCCCCCAAGGTAGCGCGCTGGCTCCTAAAACAAAGGATGCCCCATGTTGGAGCCACCCGGGCTCGTGAACTAAACATGGCACACATTGGAGCGGCTCGCTGCCAGACCGGTCTGCTCTGCCTCCCCCCAACAGGGACTACCTTGAGCTCCACTCACCGGCCTGGAGCTCCTCTCTCGCTGGTCTCCGCTCTTCACTTCACCCTGGCCCCCTCCTGGGACCCCGGACTCGGATGGGAAGCCTGCGAGGCTCCAGACGCCGGCGGGACTCTAATGCAGCGGAGGCAGGAACCAACAGTGTGCCTCGGTCCCCTCCGCTTCATCTTCACAAATGCGGTGGACACGGAGATCTCCTCCACGCCAGGGGGGCTCTGCTAATGATGGCCGCATCCTCCTCCACCCTTCAGCACACGCGGGGCTTCCCTTCTGCACGGGAGGCCCGCGCTGCTCTCCACTGCTTCCGCCGCTTTGCTGGACTTCCTCTTTCCGGTGCAGGCTACCCCCCCAGGTCGGGCAGACGTGCCGGACTTCCTTTTTACAATCTGGGGCCGCAGTGGTGATTTTTAAAAGGTGGAACGTGTGGTGGGCACCCGTAATTGAAATAAATAATGGGAGAGCGGGGTGGGCACCCGCTCTCCATGAATGGCAATTAGCGATCCCAACGCGGGTTGGGCACCTGCTTCGGCCGGCATCCCGGGGAATCCCTACCACGGGGATTCCCTCAGAAAGGGGCTTCAGCTTGACGCTGCACAGCCCATGCTCTTCCCTCATGGAAAAAAAGCAAAGGGATCATAGCGCTCCTTCCTCCTGGAAACCAAAACTAAAGCGCTCACAAAGTGCTAGAGGGAAAATAGCACAAAGTCTTAAAGAAGAGCAAATGGAGCCAAAGGTCCCAGGAAAAGATCCTCATAGATGAAAAGAGCAATGCAGGGCCCAGGGAGGCAAGCCCTCATGGTAACCCCCCTGGTCCCCAGCAGCAGCACGCCTTGGCAGGCACAGCACCCAAGAACTGAACAATTTTATGGGGACACAGCCCCTATATGTATATTAGACAAACCCTTTGTGTCACAGCACAGGGCTGACGGAAAAACCAGGCGCAACTGGTTTGTGGGAGCCTTGGAGCACTTTGTTGTGCTTAGCTCCTCTCTCCATTGTCAGGTGGGGACTAGTTACTCAGAAGCACCACAGGAGGTGCAGCCAGCATTGTGGAGGGAAGGCACAGTCCTATTCAGGTCCCAGGTCAAACTCCTCCCTCCCATCTACATGCAGATCTCCCTATTCACCACCGGACAGACCCATCCTGGAGCCACCCATATCATCCAGCACCTGACAATCACAAGCCAGACATGCAATTCACATCAAGCAGGGAGACACACAGTACACAGAAATGCCAACTTCTAAAAGTGGCACTTCTCCACCAGTCACCATAAATCTGCGCACACCATTGTGCAGCATTTATTCTCCCGAGTTGGCACATACTAAACTCGCCCCTGCTTTCCTCTCATATCATGAACTACCAGGGACACACATATTCCCCATGCATTCCTATGGTAGGGCAGGCCAGTCTCACCACACATACACAGAGAGCGCACGCACTTTACACTGGACCACAATGCTAAAATGCGCAGAGGCCTAAAACCACCAACACAAGGTTACAGAAACAGGCTAGGAGCACGCAAAAAGTTTCGGGGTGAACCTGCCAAAAGGGCCAAGTCCAACTATGTCACATAGTAATATTCTGTAAAGCTTATCACATAACTTATTTCTGTGCAAGCCACTGTTCTTTACTTTTGTATCATTGGTGGCACCCCATTCTTTTCTACACTGCATATGACAAGTTGATCATTCGCAGTATCATCAGGAGCTATAGAAAGTCGACTCCTCTTTCAAAAGTTTCACCATTCTTTTGATTCATAATATGACATTAAAGTAGTCTTTATCATTTATGTACACATTTTAACCAACAACCTGTGAGTGCAAAAAACATGAAAGAAGATGATTTAAAATCACTTAATAAGATATGCAAATGAAAATAGCTTGGCAGGATAAAGGTCCACAAACCACCTCCTTATGTTAGCCTAAATTAGCGCAGGTATAACCAAGCGCCTTCTAAATCACACACCCTTTCCAGGTTTATTCAGTAGTGGGGGAACGTTTACTCTGGGGTGCAGTGCATTTCAAAAGTGAAGAGTCAACTATAAGCACAAATAAGCTTTAAAACGGAGTTGTGAGACAAAGGTGTCGAAACATATAGATGAGGAAACGAGTGAATTAAACGTGTGGGTATCACTTGGAGATCGATCAAGATGATTATTTAAAATGTTGTTGGCACCACCATGACCCTGCCCAAGCCTGTTTCTTCTAACTAAATGAGTGGACAAGGAGTCTGTTCAAAGATGCTGCCTTCAGATCAGTGGCAACTTTGAAGGAGCTAAAGGATTGTACCTCCAAGACTGGTGGACGCATACGTTAGAAAAATCTCCAGAAGTACTGTACAGATCTCGTATAATGGGGTTACATGGAGGAAGCTTTGATCCAGGAAATCCCACCTGGAAACGCGTTTATTGTGCGAAGTACTTCTGATATTATGTTGCCATCTGGCCAAATTTCTTATTAGGCCCATCAAAGTTAAACTCGAACGTGATGTTTTATCATCTTGCCAATTATTACATTTGGTTCAAACCCTAAAACAGGACTTCACGCTAATAAAACAATCCCTGTAAACAATGATGTTTGCATACATATGTTATGGGGTGTTTCTCATTTGAAGGTGATCATGCACTACTTGTCAGGGTAAAAGAGAATGTGACTGAAACAAAAGTTTGAAAATTATTTGAGTAAACCAGCTGCACTCTTCAAAAAGCTTAAACCAGCAAAGAAGTTCACATTTTCGGATGAGACCTCCTGGCCCATAGGAATGCATGGGAAATGATTCCTTAATTAATAAGGAAGATTAAAAAATTGCTAAAAAATAGTGATTTTCTACATACATTCCATTTTGCGATTTCTAAATAGCGATTCCTTAAAAATCGCTATTTAGAAATCGCAAAATGGAATCTTGATACATCTACCGCCTGCTCCTTACCTTTCCACAATGTCAAAACGTGGACATTGCTAATATTTCCAGCTGCAAAAAGTGGGAAACCGAGATGTGACAATGACTGAAAGTGCTCAGTCAAAGTTACACTAAAGAGGCTAGGAAACAAAACAAGCACTGGCAAAGTCAACCGATTTCGCCCTATGTGAGACCTATTGACGTGGTTAGTGTTTTTAAAGATGTTGCTCAGCAGTGCGACTGCTGTGATACATCATTAATGGTAAATAAAAACAAATGATCCAACAGTAAAAAAAAGAGTTGGTGAAAGCAAATTTAGCGGACGTTGTTAAGCAGTGCTGACAATGAGGAATTTTTAATAAAATGCTACATGAACATTCATAATTCAAAGAGATAATTTACCTAAAAAAAGGGCCTCATAATAATGCAAAAAACGTGCAGCTATTTCCAACACCAGGCTTGTAGCCAAAGGCAATAGCATACATGTCAGCATTTCACAATAAGAAAGTGGGAGAGTGTGCTCACAAAATTGGCAGAATGAATTTCCACCATGCGTTTCTAATGAAGCAGAGGCAATCTTAGGAGACAGACAGCTACAAATAAAAGCCATTTTTCCCCTTTGAAAATCGGGAGTCTCCTGCATGCATCGGGGCTATTGGTATGTATGCAACAGAAACTGATAGATATCAAACAATAGAGAAAACATGGAGCACCTAAAATGCGGCACCCTGTGAGCACCACCCCCCACACAGGCTGCATCACTGAGGCTGACCTTATGGTTTGAAAGCAGCAGCTCCATCGTTTATAGGCATGTACGTGGTCTCGAACAAATGGGGTTCGCGGGAAATCGGTGGTATAGCACAATTCAGTTTCAGCACATCTTATAATGGGACTCACTACAGCCCTGGAACTTAAAAAGAATGGCTAAGTGGTGTAGCATTCGTGAATTACCTACTTGCCCTGCATACAATGAACAGGGATGACATATTCTAATAGTTGAAAATGTTAAAGTAAAGAAAAAGGTTTGTGGGGCGTGTAGCTCGGAAAACACCTAAGGTTAGACATGTTAAACAGATTTCAGCAGTGAATAACAAGGGACAGTAAAAGAATGAAAAGGGAGCCAGGTACCACAGGCAGTAGGTATTTTATAGAGTGCTCCCGTACACGGAAGAATGTAGACGTTCAAATGTTAAAAGAGGAATTTCCTGTGGTCAAAAGATTTACAATCGGAGCTATACATGTTTCCATAACTAAAAAATTACGTGATTAGAAATCACATCTTCATCTTGACTGACTGTGGCCCAACGACTTGAGAAAACAAGCATTTACAATGCAATAGGTCTCGGGTTAATTAAGTTTGAGCTATTGGCATTGCTTAATATTGCAACACCAATTGCAACAAAAGTCTATAAATTGTAGGCCAAAAGAATGTGTATTTATTTTTGTAGCAGTGGTGGCATGCTGCGCTTTAGATGAATCACAGGATGTTGAGCCATCGCCAAAACTCGAACCTGTTTCCCCAGCTCTGAAGTGGGCAGCCCTGGCCATTAGGCCACATCTTCTTCCCCACTTGTAGGATTTCTTGGCGCTGTGTTAAGCAGCGCTAACAGGACAAATGGGCCCCCTCCTCACTATGAAAGTCGCAAATTGCAAAGAACGTCCCTTGACCGTCCTTTTTCCCTAGAGGCTTGTAAGGGACTGCAATGTGTGCAGTGCAATTTTAATGGCAATTGCAAATCTCAAGTCACTTGGGTGCATTGCAAATTGAGACTTTGCGTCAGCTGCACAGGCTCCACAAACTTTAAGAATCTTTAGCATCAGGCCAGTAATTCAGGGGCAAGATGTTACATTTAATAATCACACTTCAAAGGTTTACGTGGCATGTGTAAACTCCAAGTGATATAGGTCATCTCAGAAGAGTTTTCACTTCAAAGCATGCAATGACTTGCAAAGAAACACAAAGTCAAAGAAACACAGATTTAGAGCACAGGACAAAGTGAGAGGCGAACTTGAATGCAGCATGCATGCCACCCAAAAGCAGTGCTTCAAACAATGCCAACATATTCAGCAGCATATAATGCAACATATTTGCCGCGGTCTCCTCGCCACTGAATCCTGCGTTCCCCTCGTATGAATCTTGACTGCCTCTCCTGTTAAGTGGTGTGTTCACTCTCCACAGTTGCCTTTCTCGGCCTGTGTGTAATAATCTACTCCTTCATCTTGAAGAGCCGAGGCCCGTTTCTCCCCGCCCCGGTCGCCCCGTACCGAGCATTCTCCGCCCCAATAGCTCCACTCCCAGACTCCCCCTGAGATATCGTCGCTCAAGGCGCGGGTGCTCCGCAACGCCAGAGCGGAAGTGCCCGCCCTCTAGCCCAACAGGATCAACGTGTGAGCGACAGTAAAATTAGCCAATTGGGGGCATAGCAACACTAAATGGGCGTATCTGTACACCACCCGCCAATTGCAATCGCGCTCCAGGGTTGGTTTTAAAAGTATTCGTACGTCGGCAGCTGCATGGACTGAGTGAGCAAACAGGAGGGATTTAGAGAAAGGTTGGTCCGTTAATGTAGTGAGAGCCGTGGAGTTGGGCGACGGGGGGGGGACGCACTCGTGTGTGCGCGCGCCTGTGTGTATGCGTGCGGTGGCGGGGTGCACTCGTGTGTGCGCGCGCCTGTGTGTATGTGTGGGGGGGGTCCTATGTATGTATGTATGTTCGTGCGTGGGCACTTGTGTCTGTGTGTGTGTGTCGGTGTGTGTATGCGCATGCGTGTATGGTGTTTTGCGCTTCCCAGGAGACAGCGCCGGGCCGCAGCGCTCGTTCGCGTGCGTGTGACACTTTCAAATCGCCTCCAAGGCGATGCGCGCGGCCAGGACTGTCTCCTGGCAAGCGCACATGCCGACAAAAGGGGCTCGGCGGAGACGCGCTTCGCGCGGCTAGCCGAGACCTAAAAACAGCTACAGCTCACGCTTCCCTTCGCTCTCGTACCTACGCACTTTCGGATTTTTTTTCCATATCAATGCCAACTCTCTCTGTCTACCAACATCAGTGGTTTATAATGTTGTTGGTACATCGTTCCTGTGCACATAAACCTCCCCACCCTCTCCAGAGAGTCGTTGTTTTTCATTAGAAAGGATTGGCAAGCCATATACCGATTGTAAGGAAAATATTTTTCACCTAATGTCACCACTTTGGTGCCCAAGATGCTTTGCCCCGTGAAGTCAAATGGGTGCTTAACCTACTCAACAGCATGTTACGGTCAGGGCAAATTGCACTATTCTATGGAGAATGGTGATTTCATGTACAAACACGAATACTTAAGATGGGCAATTAGCTATACATTTCCAATGTGCATACCGGTATTCCAAATAGTAATGGGGCCAGGTGCACTCAATACAGTCTAAGAAAACTCCCTCAGGACCTATATTTCTTTTTTTCTGATTCAACATGAATTCAACATGGGCTGAACATAAAATTAGATAACAACAGAGTGCAGAAACATACACATATTTGTGAATCTTAACATTGTTTGTTTATTTTTTTTATCTTTTATCAAAATTATTTTTATCATATCTTTTATCAATTTTACACATAAGATTAATATTATAAGCATATAGTATAATGACAAGATCATATGTCAACATCATACACCCCCAGGTAAAGAGACAACAAACAGCATTCCAAAAAACTCTCATTCATGCATACCTTTTCAACTACATTCAAGCCACATTCATAACTACATATATCATAACTTCATCTGACATACTGCATGATCGTTCCTCTGTCTTGGAGCCAGTAACGACTTTGTCCGGGAGAAGGAAGTTTTGCTGGACTCAGGTTTAAGACATTTCTGACTGTCTAATTTTATGTTCGGCCAATTTTGAATCCATGTTGAATCAGAAAAAGAAATATAGATCCTGAGGGAGTTTTCTTAGACTGTATTGTTGTTTCCCCTCTTCTCCCTGACCTCAAAACTTTTTCCCCAGAGGGGGTCCCCTTATTTTGCATAGCCAGACACACTCATACATTCCATGTACAGAAAGAGTAAATTCACAAAATGTTCAAGGTCATGGTGTGCCCAATGTTTGATTAATGGTCATCTTTCATAGTTTTTAGACCTATGTAATCTTGTATTTAAAAGAAAATGGTATTTTTATTTTTATTTTACAGAGTTGTATATAGCGCGAACTTGACCCGAAGGTATCGGGTATCAGAGCGCTTCACATAGCACCAGTTGTGTTACATGAGGACACATTCATTTTTAGGTCTCGCCTGAGCCAGCCCATGCACTGATCAGACGAGACATTTAGTAACTGGGTTTTTAAAGTGCTACCCAAAGGCTTTTGTGGCCCCAGCGTGCGGTTACGCGCCCGTGGACGTGCACAGGCCATCTGGCTTTCTGTAATGGCTCATTAAGCACTGCAGCGCGTGAATCCCCTACCAACTCCCTCCCTTCTTCCACTCCCTCCTCGTCAGCTTCTCTTATTACAAGCTTCCCGCGTCACACGTTGTTGGATCCATTTCACAGGGAAGCAACTAAATGAAAGAAGGAGAGACAGGTGGGCTGCACGCGGTTCCCTTTGCTGCTTAGCGTGCGCACTCCCCCCACCCCTCCCACTTGTTTTGTTAAACTAACTATGTTTGTCCTCATTTTTAATGTGTACCTCGCTTTCTTAGACAGTTGCAGCTCTCCCTTCAGAATGTGCATGAACAGTTTCAGACACTGGCTTCTGTAAACACTGCTGCCACCCTGGCTCACTTCTCTACAGCCCGCCTGTACTCAGGCACTATGGGAAGGAACCCATGTGCTGTTCGCATGTGCGAGGTATGCTTTGTGGATTCTATGATCCTGTGCAGCACGTTTTATTTTCTCTGCCTCAACCGTTCCTGACCTCTCTTGACCTATTATGCGGCTACAGCAAGCGCATCCTGAGTGTCCATTCCTAATTCATCATGACCTATGACGGGGGACACGGCAAGCGCATCCTGAGTGTCCATTCTTGAATGACCGTGACCCATCACCCCAGACAGGAAAGCGCATCCTGAGCACCTACTTCTATCTCCTTTTTTATCTATCATCTATGCTCTTTGTTGACTTCTTTTTATCTATGACCTGAGCTACGGCAAGCGCATCCTATGTGCCCGTTCCTGACTTACCTTGACCTATGACCCAGGCTGTGGCAAGCGCATTGTGAGTGTCCATTCCTGACCTACGATGACCCGTGATCCAGCCAAGTCAAGCACTTCCTGTCTGCTCCATCCTGTCTTCTCTTTATTTATCTATGTTGAAACAGGTCATGGGAAGTACATCCTGTGTACCCGATTCTGAGACATAGTGGAATTTGAGGTGAAGATCGGTATGTAGCAATAGTGAGGCTAGAAAATCATGTGCCAATTAAATATCCTCATTTCAGTTCACAAGCATCTTCCCCAGGATAAGGAGAAACACATTCACAAGAATGTCAATAGCTTTTATCTCAAATGTGTAACTAATTTGCAGAAATTCTGCGTCCACCATTTAAGACTAGCAGCCTCAAAAGTATCTTTTAAGGTCATGGAACCTTTACAGCCTTCACTTTATTCCGCCCGAAGCCCTTCATTTTAAGAAGGCTAGACCACGCTGCGTGACACCCGAATGATTACAGAGCAGGGGGCCTGCAAAGCAACCGCTGTGTAATGAACAGCAAAAGGGCAGCTCCCTGCAATGTAAACAGATACGACTGCTAGTCACATGCAGAACACTCCAGAGGGTCGTGATTTATTGTGCCCAGCACACCATGGTATCTCCGATTACTTCATCAGAAGTAAATACCATGAATCTAAATTATAACAACCTAAATGTGGGTCATTTTAGTTCCAAATTACCAACATAAACAAATAAATCTACTTCGATTTTTCTTCCCGCTCTTCACCTGTTGAAGAAAAAGTTTGTTAAAAAAGCAGTGGCATAGCCGATAGATCTCGCCTTTGGGACCTTATAAGTATTTAATTCTGTAGCACAGTATCCTCGGTGTAACATCAACTGTTGCATAGCTAAACACTTATAATGTCCCAAAAGCAAGACCTATTGGCTATGCCAATGCTTGTTTTGTTAGCCACAGGGGGTGATTTACCCAGAATCACAGGATGTTCAGTGTAGTTGCCGAGACTAGAACCCAGTTCCCCAGATTCCTTGGGGAAGATTGGGTTGCCCTATTCTATAATAACACATAAGATGTGGCCATACAGCAGAACCCTGATGGGGAGCTTCATGTCGTGACAACAGGCAGCACGGGAGCTGAACGGCCATCGCGGGAGGAGGGTGGGAGTAAGGAAGAGGGACTGCAGACACATGGAATCTCTGAGAGTACATGTGCAAAAGTGGGCAAAAGAGTACCTGGGGGCTGCAGCCAGTGGAAGATCACTGGCCATGGGATGCTGAACTTGGTCCATGCTCCACTGGGATGAAGCAAAGAGTGAATCCCAGGCGGAAGTCAAAGGCAGAGGGAGGTAAAGACCAATAGAAAGTAAGGAAACAAGTATGACATGGGAGCCAACCAATGGTAAGTAAAGGTAAGTAATGGACACACTCTACCCCCCCTTGTAAGATTGATTTTTTTCATTACCAAAGATTTTGCAATCACAGCACAAGCACTCTGCAGGCAAAGCCTAAAAAGGTAAATTTAATAGAGAGGCCCTGTCAGAGGCCTGTCCTAAATCAAATCGAAAATAGTTGCTTGACTTTACGATTGCTGTCAATCAGTGCTACCCAATGTACCTGGCAGATTGTGAGCATGGTGGTATAGAAGATTGTTCAAAAATTGCCAAATGTGCATGTTGAAACTTGGTACAGAGCTATCACTGTAGGCACACAGGCACACAACTGTGTTTGTTGTTCAATGTGCTTCCATCCTGTATTAATTAATTCAGGGGTTAAAGACTTGTTATATTTCATTTTGACATAGTAGAGTCGCATTGTTTTTTTTTTTTACTGTAAACCATTATCTCCCATTGTAAGTGGGCAGTAGAACGTGTACAATAGATCAGTGGAAGCAGAAAGCTCTGTTACAAGGAAAAACAAAATATGAAAAATGTACAAGGAGTAGGCTTTGTAAACGCTTTGTGGGTGTCAGTATTAAATATATATTGTTGTGTTTGGTCCTATCAATTTTTTACCTCTAAAAATTGGTGGGTAATCTTTCCATGTTTTATTTTTTTATCTTTTATGGAGCTGTATGTGTTTACGAGTGAGAAAGTTAATTGGGGCATTCCATGTTAACATTAAATCCACATGATTGCAATAAAGGTGATTATGTAGCAATACAGGAGATGTACATTTTCTCCATATGCAGTTTGATGCACAGTAATCAACATTCAGTGGGCCTCATTAAGAGTTAAGGGCTAAAGTCCAATTGCACAGGGGACGGAGTTGCCAGTTGTGTGATGACTAGCACATCCTGTCAGTTTTCCTAAGATACATTCGGGCAGGTCAATCGTGCTGAAACGTATTTGGGGGGGAAAGGCCCATAAAAAATAGAACATGCGAAAATTCAATGAGCTAAAAAAACAATTTTGCGTTATACTATTTTCCTTTCAAAAACTTGCAATAGGAGGTCTTTGCCACAGAAGTAAATATGCAATTCACGGGGTAAGCTCATTTTACAGCGTATGTTGTGGGACAAGGTTCGAGCATCACATCATGAGAGTAGTGTTAAAAGTATGTGCTGCTTTACTCGTGACAGAAGAAGAAAGACAGAAGCTACACGAAATGGGAGACAACGAGAACGAATGAGAGCGAAATCAAGAATACATTGTTTTATGGACCCCTTGGTAGCATTCGGTCAGCTCATCCCTGGAGCTCAGAGTGAAAGTGCAGCTGCTGCAGGTTTGTTAAAGTTTAATTCGGTCATTCCAGCAGCTTGGCTTTCAGCTTCAGATTGCACCTTCCCTGTTGTGCGAACACTCGCTCTTACTGTATCTCGGAAAGTTTCTAAGACAAGGCTTGTTCTGTTACTCAGCAGCAATGCAATTCAGAGACACTCTGTGCTCGTCCCAATAGGGGCAGACGATGTTGTGTGATTGGATTTAGAGCGGGTGTAGTTGTCTGCACTCAGATGCTTAACACCCGCTCAGCAAGCTCATGCGTAATTGAAAACCATCACCCAGGCATGTTCCTAGGTGTAAAGGGAGGGCTGGCAGGTGAGGAACTTCTGGTGTAAATACCAGTAGCGGCTCGTGGAGGGAGTGCTGCGGGGCGGTGGGGAGTAGGGGCAGTGTGGGGGGTAGTAAACTCCGGCTCCGCATTTGACGTTTCAGCGGCGCAATGAAATTCATATTATTTATTTATTTATTTTCATTACTCCGGTTGGCCGTGAGCCGGGGTTTACTACCCCACACCATGCGCTGCAGCACTCCCTCCACGAGCCGCTACTGGTAAATACAGTGTCTTCATTTGTCTCCTAGATGGGGCCTGTGGCCCCTTGAATCTTGCTCGAGCTCCAAGATCATTCGAACTACAATAGAGAGTAGGGACCACTGGGGGTTTCCCCATTATGCTGCCAGGGTGGGCCACTTTTAGACTCCTGAGGGGCCGTTTTTGTTACCGGGGGCTGGTTATTCAATACTGCCCCCATGCAACACAAACAAAAAGTAGCACAAAGCTTTCCAAAAGCAACCCCCCTCCTGCCACAACCCCCTCCAGTCCATTCCCAACCGGCCGGCTGAGATCTTTGCTAGGGCTGGTTTTGGTTGCCAGACTGGCCAGTCTGGCCCTGATAGAGTCAGCAAGTCAGAGAACTGAGAAAACTCAGATTGCATGGAAGGTCTATAGTCTTAAACACACTAGCAACAAGTGCAGAGACACAAACTAGCAAAAACCAACCCAGAGTGAGCTACATAGTATCCAATTTAGGACATGCAAGGTGAGTTTGCTGCCATGCTTATGTAGTGCAGATCTCAGGGAGGATATACCTAACACAGGAAGTAGTTTTCCACCATGCTGCCTAAGGAAATTCCAGTGAAAAAAAATATTTAGGGACTTGAATCCTAAAAGAATACCTGGCTTGTAGCCTTCAAGGGTACAGGATCAGAATAATGAATTCATGGCACGCTTGAAAATGTGCATTCATTCACGAGCTCACATTTGCAGCCAAATAAACTTTAGTAAATTGCCCTCTATGAATTGAAAAAAAAAGTTATTCTGATATACTACATTTACTGTGCTTTGGCCCCTCACTTCCAAAAGGGTTAATTCATAGACCTTTGTCTAGTTTTAGATCTGGTTCCTTTCTTGTTTTTGGATTCATAAACTTCAATTCAGCGAGAGGTTTATTACTTTCCAGCAGAGACTCATTTCTCACTCAATCAATCAGCAATCAATCAGGGTTTATAAAAGGTGGCTTTTAGAAAAGGGGTTTCTGATTGGCTAGGGTATGCACCTAAGCCAGGCAAAACCCACCACTCTAGTCAGGATAAGTTACACACTTAAGATAACCCCGCTCACCCCCTTGTTAGGTTGGCCCAGAGCAGTCAGACCTATCTCAGAGGAAATCTGTAAAACATTTGTACATAAAACACACAGTAACACAGTGAAAACATGACAAATGGAGATCTCACCAGTTTAGACAAGCATTTGCAATGCAATAGGTCTCGCATTATCAAAGTTTGAGCTATTGGTGTTGCATTATTTAGCAATGCCAAAAGCTCAAACTTTAATAATGCGAGACCTATTGCATTGTAAATGCTTGTTGATAATGGTAGCTGTGATAGAATTAGGACATTTAGACATTTACATTAAGATACATAACATTTAATCCCTCTACCCTCCTCCATCAAAATAAACCTTTTAGGATCATGTTTAATTGAAAGCTTTTCCATTCTGTCCATTCACTTTAACCCTCACCTCTAAGAAAATGTCAGCTTTCCTGAGATTTCAGGCAGCCCTATCTGCACGCCAATAGACTTTTTGGACAGATAATTGGGTTTCACGTATCCACCCATGCATTTGTTTATTAATTTATTAATTTATTCATTTAATCATAATGCCTGGTGGAAGCATGCGTCACCATGAAGCCAATTCAGGCTCAGCAATTTGTTGTCTATGTAGTATTGCTTGAGGGCGGCCGTTGCCAGGTCACAAAGGGTCATACACCACCAAGACAGGTGCAAATTCACAAGGCACAAATATCATGGCTCTGGTAACGGTAAGTTCATCCTGGTCGTTCACACTGGTGCATCAACAGAAATTTTGTAGGGCCTCTTTAAACCTTGAAGGACAGACTGGCATATCACTATGCGGTGCAAACCCCACCTTCGCCCACCCCAGACCACAGTGGTCTGCCAACCCAAGTCAGAATTCCACACCACTGGGGAGGGACATATGTTTCTGTAAAAACTCAATTGCCCTGACATGCTAGGAGTTTTCTTCCAGTGTGTGGCGTCATTGTTCCTTTTTTTTTTACCACTTGCGCCTGCCACGCCCGTAACAGTGGCCGGGAACAGGACGTTGCAAGGCACCTACTAAACAGAACAGGGCTTTCATGGTGTACGGCAGGGCCGGACTGGCCGCAGGGGGCACCGGGCATTTACCCGGGTGACTTGAGGGATGTGGGCCGGTTTTGCGCCAGTGGTGGTTGTTTTTGCAGTAGTGCTGCAATATTGGCCCCCTGTAACAAAAGCGGAAGCGGTGCTTTTTGCTAGCACCTGCCCGCCACCGCCCTCCTGCTCCCCCTCCCTCGCTCCCAGGCCGTTCAAGCAGCAATCTGCCAGGGCTAGTTGCTGTCCCTAGTCCGGCCCCGGTGCAAGGCTGGTGGGCCTCTGGAAGACGGGTCGACGAAAAGATTTCTGATGCCAGCAGCAATTGAGGCTCACCATTTGAAACTTAGGACTTTCTCCACTTCTAACGGAGGTGGGGAAACCTCAGAGGAGCAGAGGAGCAAGCTGTACTGCCCATGACTGCCCTACTCCACACGAGGCCTGCGTCTACAAGTGGAACTCTTGACAACAAATAAAAAGAAACTGTCATAATGGGACCTACAAATGTGGAGTCTATTAGAAAATATCCGGTATTTACAGTGCTTAACTTGAGACTGTGGTTTCCAATTTTTGGTTTCTCGGTACCAGCACTTTATCCTCAGCACCAGGGCCTGTGATAGTAGCGCTGTCTGGCTAATTTAGAGATGACCACAGCAACAGGTAATTATTACCTCAATATACATTGAAAATGACTATTACCTGCCGCCCAAGCCATTCTTATAGCTGTGGGACCCTGAAATAGTCCCAATTGTTAGACTTGTAGGAGTGTGAATGTTAGTTTTTGTGCTGTTACTATCATTGGCAGCATGGTAGGGGCAAAGTGTGGTGCAAGTTGCAGTGACCTCCTGACCAGAGCCCCGGCAATTATGTTGTGTAAATTAAGCACTGGGTTTTGACAAGGTTTTGTGAAGGAGACGCAGCTGTGGGCAGATGTTGTAGATTTCTAGCTACACTACCGTCTCATCTAATGCTATCCAGGAGTCGGCCTCTCTGTAACCCATCTGTGATACATGGTGCAGGCAGGAATGACGCAGACCATGCGTCACGCCTTGGCCCTCTCCCTGCGTCATATGACTCAGGCATCTCCCAGTACTGCCTGCATAGATCTTCTGTGCAAACACACACCTGCACCAACCTACACCTTGGCAGCCTCGCCCGCTCTCGGTGTTTCTTCAGCTGGTGCTGATGCTGTCAGCCCTCCGGAGTCAGGACCGTCCCGGGCATCGGTTCTGGGAAAGGCTCTGCTTTCAATCCCTGCAAAACCCATGCTGTAATCCCACAGTATGCTTCTAATTACCCAGGTATACTGTCGGAGGGGGTGGTGTAGGGAGGCAGGGATTCTCATGACCCCGACAGCTGTGCTGACCTTTCACAACCGACCTCAACCGCCATCAGTCCGAGTAAAACTGCTCCGTACGAAACACCTGCACTGCACTGCACTTTCTAAGGTCATACCGCTGCACTTTACATGAAAATATTTAAAAGTTGATTGGTGTCTCTGTGTGTTTGTTGTGTGTGATCAAAATCACACAATCATTTTTACAAAGCAGCCGAGCATCGTGCAAGCGGAAAGGTTAACAATAATGAACAAGACGACAAGAATATAAACAAGCAACAAACACGAGCGCCTCGAGGGAGCGATAACTGCGACCAGGTGAGCCGCGCGCTCCTGCGAGTGAATATCCTGACGTGCACGCGTTGCCATTGAAGCCAATGGAACGAGTGCACGTGCTTGGCTGAAAAGCCAAAGCGACGGCAAAAGGTACTTTGCCTTTGCAGCGCATCCGCGCTGCGAAGGCGAGGCCTGAAAAATAATCACTATTTATCTGAATCACACAAGACCAAATAGACAAAAATCGAACATACACAAATCGTGATACCACTTTTTAAAGATTAACTCAAGTAAAGCAGATTAGCAATGTTAGGAATTATAAATATAAGTGCTAAACAGTGAAGTCAGTAATGCATAATAGAATGACGTTTACAGTGGAATTAACTCGTAGTATAAAACAGGCAGTAAAAAGGACAGCTCAAGCCCTGATTAAAGGGTGACAGGAGTGGAGGATGGTGATGTATTTACCACATCAATATGCACTGTTACTCCAGGTGCAGCATGTGCAGAGTAAATACATTATACTTCAAGTTTCCCTCAGGAATGGAGCATCTCTTTTTTTCCACACTGAATTCAGCATGAATCACAAGTGCCTGCACATTTTCCCCCAATCAATGTCAACAGGTTTAACCTCCCGATATTTGCTAGGAAAAAATAATAGGTTGTGATAAATACTGCTTTGTATTTATGTGCAAACTTCTGTTTCTACAGAAATTGGAATTTACTCCTCAGTGGGCCAGATGTATGATTGTATTTTTGCAGTCGCCAATGGGCAATCGGCCCGCTTGTGACCGCAAAAAAGGGTCCTGGCATGTACAAACGCTTTTTTGCGAGTCGTTGACTGGCAAAATAGCGTTTGCGACTCTCGCTATTAGGAAGGGGCGTCCTTTCCTAATAGTCAGTCACAATGCATTGTAACATTGTTTTGCAACCGCATTTGCTGCCGCAAAACCCTCACAGTTTACTTCCTACTTGAAGTAGGTTGTTAACCACTCTCAAACGGGAATGGGCCCCCAGGGAATCCCTTCCCCTTGGTGAGTGTGTGCGAAAATATTTTTTAAGAGCTGACAGCGGATCCTGGGACCACTGCCTACTCTTAAAAAAGAAAACAGAAACGTTTCATTTTTCTTTTTTAAATGCAGCCCGTTTTCCTTTAAGAAAAACAGCTGTATTTAAAAAACACGAATTACAATGCAATAGGTCTCGCAACTGCGAGTTTTTGAGCTATTGGCATTGTAAATTGCAATGACCTGTAAGGCAAGGTCATTCACAGTACCAAAAGCAATACCTGCAAAAATTGCATTGATAAAATAAACCAAGCGCGTTGTCCCTGAAGCAGGTGCTGCACTCTGTATTAAAGTTTGAAATTTAAAAAAAAACAGCGCGGTGTCCCTGAAGCGGGCGCCACGCTCAAGATGCAAATACAACAAAATAAAGCAACCGCCATTGTCCCCATCAGTGTCAATAACAAAAATAGTGCTCACTCACTAGATAAAGCAGTCTGTGTAACATGCCAAGTTAAATATCCAGTCCTTATGGGTGGTAACAAATGGCAACAAGGCGGTAACGAGGAGGGATTAACACGCCTCACAATGAATCGGAAGCCAGCATTTACCAAGGACAATGACACTAGCCAATGAAAAATATGGGAGGAGAGTGGATGGGGCTTCCTTAGCATACTTTATTACAATTTGCCTCGCAGAGCGTGCAGTGCATGAGCGCTGCCGCAAGGCTCCACCTAACAAACTGCTTTATTACTAAAACAGTCACATACATGGTGGTTTGCTGACCCCAGCAGTCGCAAAATGTAAGGGTTGTACATTTGGCCCTAAGTGATTAGGGAATATAAATTTGCCATGCTAACATGAAATGGGGGATTATGGTCAAAAGGAAATGCTGCTTAGATGTCCCTATTTAGACATGGGTGGAGGCATCACCATATGCTGCTTTTTATTGCTTACACTGTTTATGATATAAGCATTTTACACGTGACCTGCTGAGTAACATATGCAAATCAAAAACAAGGGGAAGAGATTACAGCTAAGGAGGAAGTTAAATTTATTATAACAACCATAATTTTTCAAACACCTAAATACATACACAAATCACTTTAACAAAATAGATTCATGCCCCTCTTATTAAGAGTTTCTCAATATGTTGGAACACACAGCTGACGTGGGCAACACGATGAAGTGTGTAGGAGGCTGGGTAGCAACCACAATTTCTGTTAGGTTGAAGTCACAAGCAACCCAAAATTAGCCTGTGCTTAACCCTCTGGTAGCTTGGCACAAAAGCAGTCAGGCTTAAATTAGAGGCAATATGTAAAGTTTTTTATGCAAGACAAAAGTAATAAAGTGAAACACTAATATAAGAAAAATCCCACACTAATTTAGAAAAAAGAGAGTAAAATGGAATAACTTATTTGAGACCAAATTAACAAAAAACTAATCATCAGAACTGGAGATATGTAATTTAAAAGATTATGTGAAAATAGTGCCAAAAAGCACAAAGTGCAAACTGTGGTTATCTAGTTGTGCTGGACCATGACAAAGCCACAAGTTCAGGCTGACCACGATTGAGTGCAGGCCGGATACAGCGAGCAAGTTAGGCCTGCTGAACAAAGTACCTTAAATTCTGTTTGTGGAGTGTACTGAGATGTGAGGTCCGGCGCCAAGGATGCATCATGCAGTGACGATTTCAATGAAGCGTTACTTAGGCTTGCAACACGAGGTCCTGTGTCATCGTTGAGGGTGCCATCAATGGAGGCTTGGGATGAGAAATCCTGTATAAGAGATTCGAAGATGCAAGGAGATGTGTTGTGCTGCATTGGTTCTGTACAAGAGAGTACAGTTGGGCTTGTGAATTCCCTTCAGGCCCATTTCCAAAGGTCCAGGACTGAGATTGCACCACTTGAAGGGCAAGACTCCCAGAAGGCAGAGTACAGTTGCTGGGTTCAAGCTGGTTGGAGCCTTTTCTGTTCCTGAGTCTCTGAATGTGAGGCCAGCCGGCTAGCCCTTGGAGTCACTCGGGTGACCCTGGGTTCAAGATGCAGCTTCAGTCCTTTTCACTCAGGCAGCAGGACAGCAGAGTAGCAGGGCAGCAGAGTAGCAATCCTTCTTGTGACAGGGCAGCACAGAAGAGTCTTCCACAGGTCCAGAGGTACACTGAATTGTTGTTTCTGAGAGTCCAATATTTATACCTGGAACTAGCTCTGAAGTAGGAGAAGGTTCTGGAACCCCCTTCCCCCCTCCCCCCCAGAGGTCTTTGGAATTTCCTGCTTCCCTGCCCTGGCTCCAGCTTGCCTGGCAGCACAATAGACTGGTGTGAAACCCTTTGTGACCTAGGTTACATCCCAACATATGCATTTCTAAGACATATGTTTGTCGCAACTCATCAAATTACAGGGTGGTAATACTGTATGGGTGTTCAAGTCATATTTAAAGTTTAGTCATCGAACCTGTCCTGAATTCATAGGATATTTTATCAGCTTCCACTGTTGGTACACTACTAGACTGTAATGTGTACTCTCTCCATTTCGTCATAGAATTGAAAATTTAATTGAATTGAGAGGGAAGAATGCTAACCAGAAAGGATGGGACATAAGGACGAATACAGAAAAAGTCAATATGTGTTCTGAATGAAAATGTTGATTATTATTAATTCTTAATTATTGAAAACTTCACTAGAAATGTTGGTCTTTGTGAGCAGGTTACACTGTATTACATTTTATGCACGTACTGTGCAGAGTGGAGTTGCATTTAATTTATTAACAGACCAGTCCTTCCTCCTGCATTTGAATAAAGAACTTACAACAAGGACAGCAACCACAGCAGTCTTCCATCTGATGAGCTGTCTGTCATGCCACTTTCACTCTTACCCTCCCTGCCAGATACTAGAAATAACCCACCAATGCCCTTGTCTTCCTTTCAAATGAATAGATGATCAATCGTTGAGGCTAAAAGACCTGGTCATCATAAAGAGTTTTTTGACTGGCTGCCTGGAAATACAGTGCAGTTTGAAAATTTCATATGTTCATTACGAGGGGATGTTTATTTTACGTTTGGATTCTTAGAATGTCCCTGCTGCTGAATGGAAGATGTTTCTGTCATTTTATTTTATTAAGATTCTGTATGAGAGCACTCAGCTCCTGGATGAACAGGCACTGTTTAAAGCTCAACTTAGGGAAAACTGAGGTGGTGTTATTTGGCAACCTATCCCCCTTCTGGCCCCCTGTTTAGCGGCCAAATGAGACTGGCTCCTATCTCACCACTTTAAAAGCCAAGCATTTCAGTTCCTATATTGACAACAAGTTAAACTATGGTGCGCAGGTTTCGGTAATAGTATCATCAGCCTCATTCACTCTCAAGATGATAAAAAAAATGTATATACGTCCCCATCAATTCTGTATTAAAGGTGGTCACAGCGCTAGATTTATCAAAGCTAGCCTATTGCAATGGCCTCTACTTGAATCTGGTACGTTCTCAATAGACCGCTTTGCCCTTTGGGATCAAATTCTCCCACAATCCCCAGAGCTAAGAAGTGAAACTGGGGTGGAAGATGCTTTGTTACTGGTCCTACAAAACTTTGTCTCTGCCTCATATCAGGTCCACCCCTCCCTGCTTCAGTTCAGGAAAGAATTTAAAACATGGCTTTTTAACAACTAGAATTTTGTTCAATAATTAGAGTGTTCTGGTTTTAAGCTTCGGTTCAGCTAGCACCAAGACACCCTTGGGTATTCGTGCTCTGTATAAATTGCATTAACATAACATTAAATGTTCATACCCGTGAAACATGTTTCTATCTTTTGATGGAACCTACTTGTCCATTTATGATGTGCCTATTGGACAACGAATTGATATGTCCACTATTGCATGATGCGATGATAGATATTTCATTATTTTTTTTTAGGAAAAGTGCCTTTATGGCGGAACGCGTTGTTAAATAATCTCCCATTCTAAACGAGTTTCAAGTTGGATTTACATTTCAGTCTGAAATAGTAAAAACTAAATGAATCTAGTAATCAATATATAATGTTAAATGTTTACAAACCTTCAAATTTTGAGCATGAATCCAAGGTTGAAAAAATGTTATGCATTTTAGAATCTTATATAAAAGTATTCATACAACACATATGAACCCAGTGCTGCCATTTCGTAAACCAGAAAGGAGTTATCCGAGATTTGACCTATTTATTTACACATTGTCTTCTCACAAAGTAAAAAGTAAAAAAGTCATACGTGACAAATAAACTAACAGTTTTGTTTTATAAATAGTTTGCCATCGCTCCACCCATGCGCCATATGAAAGACACGATTCAACCAAATGTCCGACTAAGCGCAATCTATTTAGGGTATTTTGTTTACATTAACTGAGAATTAGGAATGCTGCATATATTGCCTTTATCGTATCCTGTATTATCCAACAACTTGCGTTGATGTTAATCTTTCCCCTTAGTGATTTCCATGTTGCTATTCTAATTGCTCTACTTTTGTCTTAGCTTCCATATTCTCAATTTTATTTTTCTCAATACCTAAAGTAAGTATTACTTTAGTCCACCATGTTTCTTACATGGGCCTGTGTTTCTTATGTATCCTTGTATATGCTCTGTACAATCAAATTGTACAGCAACATGTCTTAAAAGATGTTTGTGGTTTAAATATGTTTCGTGGATAGCACACACTTCGCAATAAATGATTTTGTCAGCAACGCACCAACATTTTAGAACGATTTGTCAGAGATTTAAAACACACAATGGTACCAAAGAACGACAAATTATCTGACTCAAGAAAACATCCAGGATGAAAGGAGAGGGTGTGGAGGAAGAAGGGACAACATGTTTTAAAAAATCAAGTATTGGCAAGGACAATAGGTCTATGCTATGCAAGAGCTATTGCCTGTGCCAGTATGTTTAGCCATGTTGTGCTCCAGTGTGACAGCTGTTCAGCATGACTAAAAGTTAATTGGGAAAAGGAGAGTGGCGTGGTGGTGAGTGCAGGGGCTTAGAGTAGATTGTTTCAGAGTAGAATGATTTGGCTTAGAGTGGAGTGGTGCAGGGTAGAGTGCAGTGGCATAGAGTGGTGTGGAATTTTAGTTCGTGTACTAAACATCATCTACGCCATCTTGCCGATTCACGTATGAGCATACACGACAGCCATTTTAGGTACCATGGTCTCCCTGTTCACGATCGCCCGTCAGCACACTTCCCTGAACCTTGCAAGCCTTCCCCGCGCCTCCTGGCTGCCCCCGCGCTCACATGCACAAGTCATGACCCCCCCCCATGACTCTGTCTCAGGGAATCACACCCCGCGCCTGACCAACACCTCCTTTCCGTCCATGAATACCCCTCCTTTGATGACCCCTTCCTCTGAGCCCGACTGCCTGTACGAACCGCTGGTCATCCCTTAGCCCGAGGATACAGTTTATTGCCCACTACTGTATGCACTCGCCTCTCCTGAAAGAGACCACTATTGATCATGACGTCCCCACCCCCTGAGATTCGATCAGGCGCACACATTCCAAAGGAATCGGCAGAACACTCAGCTGCGTGATAACCCCCTCCCAATCATATGAGGGGAAAGGGCTTCTACTGTTGTCATGTGTTGGAATGGGCCGGAACTGGGGGGGTGCCGGGGATGTCGTTCTCATACTTCACAATGCCCTTGTTGTAATAAAGAGCGTTCACATGTCTTAACCCAGGGGATAAAAGACCAGGTCTCAGAGAGGTTGAGAGAGCACCTCGAGACGATACCTTGTTGTCCGATCTGATGTGTTCTACTCCGTCGGAATAAAACTTGTTTCCTGTCTTCCTGACTCCAGCGCCTGCCTCTTTATTGAATAACTTCGTATGGTATTAGAGGCGTTTTACGCCGGGCAAATTTAACTTAGGAAACATCTACTGAAAGCGCCTGACCATTTTGAATTGATCTTTATCAATTGGCGTCCCAAACGCGGGGCCCATCAGCGACACGTGGATCCAGTGGGAGAGGTCCCGACGACAGAGTGAACAACTGCAACGATCGGGAGAGCTCCTGTCCGATAGACCCTCGTCTGACAGCCGATCATCTGAACTTCACTGATTCCGAGCTGACCTCTCCCGAGTGATCTACGGTCCTGACTGGGAACCACCAGGAGTGCCGCGATAGCAACAAGAGAATAGAGGACAATCGGGCCCTGGAAGCGGAAGACGAGAAACTGTCCATGCGGTCCGGGTAAGGTCGTGACACACGACAAATTGCGAAATTGATTGATTGATTGTTTGAAAATACTAGTATTACTTATTGACTGTTTCTGAGAAATTCTCGATTTGCAAACAAGTACAGAATCGCCATACTCTGTTTAGTCTTTGCAGATAGTGAAGGGTAGGCAACGCAAGCCTTTAACACGTCGTGCCTATTTTTCTCCTCATTGATTGATTGATTGAATCGAGCATTGAATTGTTCGAAGTTGGTTCTCTTAAGGATCTTCTCTGCCTACAAACGGGGAAGAATAGGAATATTCTCTCTCCCTTTGCAGATAGTGAAGGGTAGGCAACGCAAGCCTTTAACACGTCGTGCCTATTTTATTCCTCATTGATTGATTGTTTGTCCAAACATTGACTGTTTGGAATTGGTTCTTTCTGGAGGTATTCTCTGTTTGCAAATAGCGTAGAATAGAATATTGTGTCCAGTCTTTGCAAATAGTGAAAAGATAGGTAGTGCAGGCTTTTGCCCCCCATTGTAATCCGTCATGCCTATCTTCTCCCCATTGGTTAATAGTTGGGTCAACCCGGACCGCTTATTAGAGATGAACCATCCAGCTCCACTGGAAGGCACCCCTAATAAGGACATGTTTACTAAGCAAGGACTAGTCGCTATAGCTTATAGTAAATTATGGCATAAATATACAAAAAAGGATCCTGAAAGTCAGTGGCCACTGATAGGTTCTTTTGATGAAAATAAAATAAAAACACTAGAAGCAGCTGTAAAAATAAACAAGGCAACGCCCACTATGCTCGATAGTATTGGCATGTGGCGCAAAGAAGCAGAACATCGAAGGAAAAGAGAAGAAGCAAAAATAGTGAAAGAGTTACGAAAAGCAGCCCATCTGGCCGCAAAAGAACTAGATGAAGAAATAAGAAGAAGAGAGGAAGTTAAACAAACGCAAGAATCAGGACTGGCAGGCCAATGCCCTGTCAGGACCACCTCTGCGCTCTACCCGGAGATGCCCTCCAAACAGCGGGCAAATGACGAGTTACTGCTCGGTCCTCCAATTATCTACATGCCTCCTCCTTATGCTCCCAGCCAGCCTCTAGCACAACACTCACCAGTTCAAAGTGCAGGTGTGGGTGACCCTAGCGCTAGTGCCCCGGCTCTTACGGCCTTCGCACCAGCCGCATTGGTAACAACAGCAGATGAACATGAGACTAGCAGGCACCTAACAGCCAGACAAAATAGGTTGAGCAAAGATGAGCGGGATGGAATCGACAAGATAGCAAAAACATTGGTAGAACGGAAGGAGAGCGAAGAATATACGATGAATATGCACAATTCACATGCCGGTAGTCACAGACGGCATTTCATCTTACGGTTCAGCTACCACACCCTGAACGCGTATGAGGATAGGTACCAGAATAAAGGTCCTGCTAAATTGACGGCTCTATATAGAAGGGTCGATGTTGGAGATGGAACTGAGAGCGATGTGACGGACCTCTTCATGCAAACGCCTGAGGTCTTCCGCCACCTCGCGGAACAGAAACCAGAGGTCAAGATCACAGTCCCTGAGACGATTGAGTCCTCATTAGAAGCAGCCAACACGATGATGCCTATCAGAGAAGCCGCCCCCTATTGGGTTCCCCCAAGAGGTCAGGGAACAAACGATGATATCAACCACGCAGATGCAAAAGGGAGGGTTGTGTACAACTGGGTTTACCAACCATGGGATCGGCAAGATATTTTAACTTTTAGGCAAACCCTGCCCGATCTACGAAAGAACCCTACAGCATTTTATACAGAACTAGGCACAGCCTTGGGCTCAACCATAATGACTCTATCGGACATTGATTTGTTTTTCGGGTTGTGTCTGCCGGCTGATGTGTGGAAGCAAATCCGGAAAGCCGACCACACAGTCCTGTTCGGACACACCTGGAAACAACTCGATGACCTAGATAGGCAGCGAGAGCCCGGAAAGAAACCTGTAAAAGACATACTGGAACTCCCCGACAAAATAGTACAGAAGCTAAAGACGTTGATCCCAGAAAAGAAGGTAGACTGGTCGGTAGTCACGGCTTGTCGTCAGAAACCTCAGGAAGATGTATCAGAATATTTCTCCCGATTTGAAACAGTGTTCTCCGACTACAGTGGCCAAGACATGACCACCGCAACCGGACAACACCTATTCGTGCAAAACTACGTAAAAGGGCTATTACAAGAGGTCTCCCAAAAGTTACAGACGAGTGAGAGTAGTTGGGGAGCCTCCAAACCTGCAGCTATCCTTCAGATGGCTCAGTATTATGAACACCAAAAGAACGAGAACGAGAGGGCGAATGAGAAAAAGAAAAAGGACTTAAAGGAACGAGTGATGATTGCTCAATTGCATGAAGTGACTACAGGAAGGGAACGATATAGGGGAAACTACCAGTCGGATGCCCCTAGGAATTCGGCCCCTAGAGACCGCAACCCCACACCTGGCGCTCCACGAACCGACCTCGATGAGAACCAGTGTGCATTTTGCAAAGAATTTGGGCATTGGAAGTCTCAATGCCTGGCCCTTCGGGAAATGATTAAAAATAAAGAAACAAGGGACATGACAAATGGCTCCAAAACTGGAGGCATCGCTATTGTCCATAAGAAATCCATCCGCATCTCAACCAGTTCAGACGTCAATCTCGCCAACACTGAACACCTTCACTTCCAGATCCACATCGACCCCAAGACCACACTCAGAGGCACCCTCCTCTACAGGCCACCAGGACCCCGCGCACAATTTAGTGAAGACATCACGGACTTCATCACTCCACACGCGCTCCCCTCCGAGGATTACATCCTTTTGGGAGACCTCAACTTTCACCTTGAAAAGAACAACGACCGCAACACCACCACCCTTTTGGACAACCTCGCCAACCTTGGATTTAAACAACTTGTCACTACCCCCACCCACATCGCAGGTCACACACTCGACCCTATCTTCACCTCCAGCAAACATGTCTCCTTCAGCCACACCACAGCCCTCCTTTGGACTGACCACAGCTGCGTTCACTTTACCTACAACAAGTCCACTTCCAACAACAACCCCCAACCCACTCTGCGAAGAAACTGGAACAAAATCACCATCGACCAGATCTCCTCATCGCTTCTTCAAAACCCCCCCGCCCACTCCTCAAACCCCGACCAAGCAGCCACTAACCTCACCCAATGGTTATCCAACAGCGCCGACATCCTAGCACAACTGAAAAAACGACATATCAAACTAGGCAGCAAGAAGGCCTCCTGGTTCAACGACGATCTTAAGAAATCCAAGAAACTATGTCGCTCCCTTGAGAAGGCCTGGAAAAAAGACCCAAACACCAGCACCAAGGACGCCTTCAAAAACGCCACCCGCATACACCACCAACTGATCCGGAATGCCAAGAAAGCCGCTTTTAAGGACCGACTAGATAGCAAAGCCCACAACAGCAAGGAACTATTCAACATCGTCAAGGAATTCACCAACCCCTCAGCCAACTCCAACGACATCACCCCCTCTCAAGCCCTCTGCGACTCCCTAGCCTCATTCTTCCACAACAAAATTGCAGACATCCACAACAGCTTCGACAACCGACCCGAAGACCAACCCACCCAACCCTCTGCAGGACCCCCACCCCCCTTGAACATCCTCAATGACTGGAACCCAAACTCCACTGAGGACACCATCCGTCTGATGAACTCTATCCACTCAGGATCCCCCACAGACCCATGCCCTCACCACATCTTTAACAAAGCAGACTCCATTATAGCACCGCACCTCCGAGACGTCATCAACTGCTCCCTCAACTCCGCAACCTTCCCGGAAAGTTGGAAACACGCAGAACTCAGCGCCCTTCTGAAAAAACCCACAGCTGACCCCACCGAACTCAAAAACTACCGCCCCATCTCGCTCCTTCCATTCCCGGCCAAAGTCATCGAGAAAGCGGTCAACAACCAGCTCGCCGCCTTCCTCGAAACCAACAAATCCCTCGACTCCTCACAGTCCGGCTTCCGAGCCAAACACAGCACTGAAACCGCCCTCATCGCAGCAACAGACGACATTCGAACTCTACTGGACAATGGAGACACAGTCGCCCTCATCCTCCTCGACCTCTCCGCAGCCTTCGACACAGTCTGTCACAGCACCCTTTTACAGCGCCTCAGAAACGTCGGAATCCAAGGAAAAGCACTGGAATGGATCACCTCGTTCCTCACCGGAAGAACCCAGAGAGTCCGCCTCCCACCATTCAAGTCAGAGGCCACTGAAGTCATCTGCGGCGTACCACAAGGATCCTCACTCAGCCCCACCCTCTTCAACGTATATATGAGCCCCCTCGCGACCATCGCACGCCAACACAACCTCAACATCATCTCCTACGCTGATGACACTCAACTGATCCTCTCACTCACCAAAGACCCAAACACCGCCAAATCCAACCTGCACGAAGGAATGAAAGAAGTAGCCGTATGGATGAAGCACAGCCGTCTGAAACTGAACTCCGACAAAACAGAAGTCCTCATCCTAGGCACCTCCCCCTCCGCCTGGGATGACTCTTGGTGGCCAGAGGCCCTTGGAAAAGCACCCATCCCGACGGACCACGCACGGAACCTGGGCGTCATCCTGGATTCCTCACTCTCGATGAACAGACAAGTCAACGCCGTTTCTTCATCTTGCTTCAACATTCTTCGCATGCTCAAAAAAACATTTCGCTGGATCCCCACTGAAACTAGAAAAACGGTCACCCACGCACTGGTCACGAGCCGCCTGGACTACGGAAACACCCTATACGCCGGTACCACCGCAAAACTCCAGAAAAAACTCCAACGCATCCAGAACGCTTCAGCCAGGCTCATATTAGACATCCCGTGTAAAGAACACATCTCTGGTCACCTGAAAAACCTCCACTGGCTCCCCGTCAATAAGAGAATTACTTTCCGCCTCCTAACCCACGCACACAAAGCACTTTACGAAATTGGACCCGAATGCCTCAACACACGACTGTCCTTCTACACCCCCTCCCGCCAGCTACGATCCTCCAACCAAGCCCTTGCCACTGTACCTCGCATCAACAAAACCACCATGGGAGGCAGATCCTTCTCCTACCTGGCAGCTAAAACCTGGAACTCACTTCCCACTCACCTTCGCCTTACTCAGAACCACCTAACATTCAGAAAGCAACTTAAAACATGGATATTCGACAAGTAATTCCCCACCCTCCTTCAAGCGCCTTGAGACCCTCTGGGTATGTAGCGCGCTATATAAATCTTTTGACTTGACTTGACTTGACTTGAGGGCAGGGACGAGGGCAGACCCGCGACACCACCAATGACCGATCTGGCAGACCAAACACATTTGACCGCCCCCGACAGAATCAGTGCCAACAGTCCGACTGCAACAATGCTCACGACTCTGCATAGGACTGCCAGGGGCAAGGGAGGGATCCAGTCGAGCTCTGTGTTGACCAGCAAGGTCCTTACGTCACTGCTAAGGTCCTGGGTACAAAGTCTCAATTTTTGGTAGACACTGGAGCGACACGTAGTGTATTATCAAAACGACTGATTCCAAGGGCACCCTTGTCTGGCTCACACATTACCTCAATAGGTTTCGATGGAACGCCCTCCACTAATCCCCTGTCTGTACCTATCTCCTTTGACCTAGGAAACAATCCCACTGACACAACATTTCTGCTCTCCTCCAACTCCCCTGACGCCATTATGGGTATTGATTTACTGAAACATTTCCGAGCTACTATTAGGTGTTCCCCGGATGGAGTCCGAGTCATCCTGTACGACAACCCGAGCATGTCCAGACCCTACCCCGCACGACATATGTACGCCATAACAGATGCTGACCTATCCTTGCTCGATACCCTACCCCTGTACCTATGGGCCAGAAACGACTCGGATGTAGGACGAATGATGATCGATCCTGTACACATAACTGTTCGACCAGATCCAATACTCCCGAAACTCCCACAGTACCGGATATCGCCCGAAGGCGAGAAGGCATTGGTAGCGATTATTCAGTCCTTGGTAGATGCAGGAGTGGTAGAGGAAGTGGTTAGTAATGTCTGCAATAGCCCTATCCTACCCATTGTTAAGAAGCAAGGTGAGGGAGATGAGAAAGCGTGCCGCTTCATCATCGACCTGCGAGAAGTCAACAAAGTGGTGGTACCACAGTACCCCGTAGTCTCAGACATCGCCACCATCCTGACTCTCATCCCGTCCACTGCAACCACCTTCACCGTTATTGATCTTAAAAATGCATTTTTCTCTATCCCCATCCATCCAGACAGCCGTTATCTCTTCGGCTTCACTTTAAAAAACCGTTCATACCGATTTTGTAGAGCTCCCCAGGGCTACACTGAAAGTCCCAGCATTTACAGCCAGGCCCTCAAAAGACAGCTGGACGCCGTCCAGCTACCAGATGGAGTGGTGTTGATCCAATATGTTGACGATATCCTTTTGGCGGCCGACACCACTCCACTTGCAATCACAGCCACTATCCAACTCTTGCACTTTCTTGCGGAGAATGGCCACAAAGTCTCCAAAAAGAAACTGCAGTTCTGCCAGCCCCAAGTAACATACCTAGGCCATCTCCTGTCCAAAGAAGGGAGGAAACTTACGCCCGACCGAATCCAAACCATCCTAGACACCCCCATTCCAAAAACACAGAAGCAAGTCCGTTCATTAGTGGGCCTTACTTCTTTCTGCCGACAGTGGTTACCAAATTTCAGTCTCATTATAAAACCCCTACTTTCCCTGTTGGCCAAAGATGTTCCGTTCCCACTCCCGTGGACTCCCGAATGCCAAGCATCCTTTAAGGAGTTGCGGGATGCCCTTTGCTCGGCACCCGTTCTAGGAACACCAGATTACTCCAAGCCCTTCTCCCTCTTCACTCACGAAAGGGAGGGATGCGCATTGTCTGTTCTAACTCAGCCCATCGGCGCCAAACAACGCCCTTGTGCCTACTTCTCTGCCACTCTTGATCCAGTCGCCAGAGCTCTACCTGCCTGCCTTCGAGCAGTAGCCGCTGCTGCTGTCTCTATCCGCCAGAGTGAGGGAATTGTGCTTTCAAACTCCCTCACGGTGTTAGTGCCCCATGCAGTTGACACCCTTTTGAACCAGACTAAGACTCAACACCTGACTAGCGCACGACTAACAGGGTACGAATTGACTCTACTTGCACCCCACATCACCCTGAAGAGATGCACGACATTGAACCCTGCTACACTGTTACCCTTGCCCGAAAATGACCCCGATGTGCCCCCTATACACGACTGTGTGACCCTCACGGACGAACAGACCAGGAGTAGAATTGACCTCCGAGACATTGCTTTCACAGATCCTGATGGAGAACTATGGGTAGATGGCTCTTGTATCAAACTCCCAGACGGCACCACCTCTGCTGCCTATGCGGTGACGACAGCTCGAACAGTTGTTGAAACAGCTCGCATCACACAACGATCCGCACAGGCAGCAGAGCTAATTGCCCTCACACGAGCATGTATCATAGCAGCAGGAACCACGGCAAACATTTACACGGACAGCCAGTATGCCTTCGGGGAGGTTCATCATTTTGGGCTCCTATGGAGGGAAAGGGGATTCCTGACGTCCCACGGTACGCCCATCCTTCACGGAGATTTAGTCTCCGCCCTGATTGAAGCAGTTCTTCTCCCCAAACGATTAGCAGTGATCAAATGCCAAGCACACAAGAAGGTGACAGACCTAGTCGGACAGGGAAACGCACTGGCCGACACCACTGCCCGAACCACAGCTGAGAATAGGACAACGACACGCATGTATGTGACCAGGTCTCAAGCAGAAAAATGGACCGACGCTAGGGAAACAATCAGGGACATCCAATCGGCCAGCACACCACACGAACTGACTGAGTGGGCGCGGGTGGGTCTAAGGGACGATGAGGACTGCTGGCGGACAAAAGACACGAACAAATGGTTGCTGCCTGATGCATACTTGATCCCCATACTGACCATGGCACACTCCCCTGCACACATAGGTTCTGCCCCCATGATTGAACTCATCTCCAGAGTCTGGCACAACAACAAAATCCCCGACTCAGCCAAACGCCTGGTCCAGCAGTGCCTTATCTGCCTACAACACAACCCCGGGAAAGGAACTGTGGTACCCCGGGGAGGGTTTGGGATCCCCGACCACCCCTTTGAGGTCCTTCAGATGGATTACATCCAATTAGAGAGGTGCCAAGGCTTGAAGTACGTATTGGTCATTGTATGTGCCTTCAGCAAATGGGTGGAAGCCTATCCGACCCGTGATAACACTGCCATGACTACTGCCAAAGTACTACTGAAAGAGTTTTTCCCTCGCTACGGCCTTTGTCGAATTTTATGGAGCGACAATGGCCCCCACTTCATAGCTGAAGTTATCCAACTAATCCTGAAGGGGTTGGGGGTAAAACAAAGGTTCCATGCGGTCTTCCACCCCCAATCCGCTGGCCTGGTTGAACGACACAACGCTACACTGAAACTGAAACTGTCAAAAATAGTGCCCACCACAGGACTTAAGTGGCCAGATGCCCTTCCACTGGCATTACTATCGATGCGCTCCACTCCCACTAAGCACCACTTGACCCCTACGAAGTTGTGTTTGGGCGGCCTATGAACCTCTGGACTGCCCCCAAACCGACCTCCATTCACGACGTCCCCGACGTCCTGCTGTCAGATTATTTATACAAGTTAACTAAAACATTGTCTGTCATTCATCAACAGGTGCAGCAGGCCATCCCCGATGCTTCCAGGGGTCCCGGTCACGATATCCAACCGGGTGACTACATCCTAGTCCGGAACTTTCAACGAGCGAAGAGTCTGGAACCCCGGTGGACGGGCCCCTGGCAAGTACTGATCACCACTCGGACGGCTCTTCGAGTGGAGGGGAAGAAGCACTGGCTGCACGCCCACCACTGCAAAAAGGTTTCCTCGACCCTGGCCACAACAGACAACGTCAGCACCCAAGAAGAGCTTCTGAACAAAGACCGACCATCACTGAACTGCTATCCTGATACCGAGGCACTTGAACTTGCAAAACACTCTGATCCCACTGTGCCATCTCGAGAAGGGTATTTCCTGCGTCGAAAGGAGGGAGCTTCGGCTAAGTAGGCCACTGACTAAGTTAAAAATCTCAGAACGGTGACCCAAAGCAACCAAGGGTTACCCGGAGAGAAGCTAAACAAAGTCTGTGGTTCTGCCCACTACCGAGCACCTTGAAGATGAAGATGATGGAAGCGCCAGATAAGAAGATGATGGAAGCGCCAGATAAGAAGACGTCGGAAGCAACAGGAAATACCCACTACAGGAACCCAAAGACTGACAATTTGCACAAATCAAAGACAATCGCTTTCTTTATTGTCTTCCTCTTCTGCCTCCTCCTCATGACTTCCTTCTGGATCTTGGAGGAAAGCACACCCGCTCACCAGATGTTGCCAACCACTGTCCAGCCAACCACCATGAAAGAGCACCACCTGATCACCCTTTCACCTCAGCTCCGAGAAAGGCGTAGGGAGTTCTGGAACAATTCCTTCGTACAACTGTTGCACCAGCACAACCTTGCTGCAAATGCCACGAACTGCTGGATCTGTGGGTTGCATCCCCTTCATCCCTTCTCCTTTCTCAGTTCACGGCTCCTGCCTCGCCTGGTTGATCCTCATGCAGGAAAGCCACAAGGAATACGCCGCTTCTGGTCAAACAGTGTCACACTTCTACTATGGGTTCTGGCTGAACAAAACAGGAAAGACGTCTGCTCCCTTTTGTCCTGCAATTTCAGGTTCAACCTTCCTCACGAACATCCCTGCCAAAGAAAGGGTCGAAATGCAAGTGCTCCACAATCCAGCCAGACCCACCTTCTCCCACCTGCGGAAACAAACGGCTGCCACCCTGACCTTGGCCCTGTCTGTCATCAATGTCACAGGACTCGTATGCCTCGAAGGACAAGGAACGCAGCTGGTGGGTCACAGTTCTTGTCGCATCACCAAAACATTGGTCTCAGCTGACCCCCCCTCCTTTGTTGCTTCCCCGAATATGTACTTTGTTTGTGGCACCAAAGCTTACACTTGGCTCCCAAGAGGCTGGAGGGGTACGTGCTACATCGCCTTCATTCTTCCTCCCACGTATGTGGCTTCAGCCAACCACCACCGGCAAAAGCGCGCCGGAGATGTTGAACAAGCCGACTCCACCGGAGCACAGTTCCTGGATGCAGCAAAGGGACTTGTTCCTCTGTGGGGACCAATGGCAAATAGCCGCGCTATCCGACACCTGACTCAGGCATTAGAAACAACCATTAACATCACCGCTGGCATCCTCGCCAACAACACGGCTGAGCTTCAGGCCGTCCGCCTGGTGGCTCTTCAAAACCGTCTTGTTCTAGATGTGGTTCTGGCCGACCGCGGAGGAGCATGCCGCATCATCGGCTCCAGCTGTTGCACCTACGTGCCAGATAACTCAACTTCAGTCTACAAAGCAATCGAACACCTCCACAGACTGTCCTCAGAGGTTTACCAGGAGCAGGAAGGATGGTCGCTTGGAGGCTGGTTCTGGGACACTTTGAAGAACTGGGGATGGAGATTGTTCACGTTTTTATTGATACCAATCATGATACTGTGTGGGTGTTGCCTAGGTATTCAATGTTTACCACCTTTATGTGCACTCATTTCCAACTGTATGTGCCCAAAGACTTTGAACTTTAAACCTGAGCACATGAGTCCCCTATACGAGATAGAGGTGCGTGGTCTCATGGGGATCGATCCGAACTGACAAGCTGGCGAGACATGTTAAAGGGAGGACTGTGGAATTTTAGTTCGTGTACTAAACTTCATCTACACCATCTTGCCGATTCACGTATGAACATACACGACAGCCATTTTAGGTACCATGGTCTCCCTGTTCACGGTCGCCCGTCAGCACACTTCCCTGAACCTTGCAAGCCTTCCCCGCGCCTCCTGGCTGCCCCCGCGCTCACATGCACAAGTCATGACCCCCCCACCCATGACTCTGTCTCAGGGAATCACACCCCGCGCCTGACCAACACCTCCTTTCCGTCCATGAATACCCCTCCTTTGATGACCCCTTCCTCTGAGCCCGACTGCCTGTACGAACCGCTGGTCATCCCTTAGCCCGAGGATACAGTTTATTGCCCACTACTGTATGCACTCGCCTCTCCTGAAAGAGACCACTATTGATTATGACGTCCCCACCCCCTGAGATTCGATCAGGCGCACACATTCCAAAGGAATCGGCAGAACACTCAGCTGCGTGATAACCCCCTCCCAATCATATGAGGGGAAAGGGCTTCTACTGTTGTCATGTGTTGGAATGGGCCAGAACTAGGGGGGTGCCGGGGATGTCGTTCTCATACTTCACAATGCCCTTGTTGTAATAAAGAGTGTTCACATGTCTTAACCCAGGGGATAAAAGACCAGGTCTCAGAGAGGTTGAGAGAGCACCTCAAGACGATACCTTGTTGTCCGATCTGATGTGTTCTACTCCGTCGGAATAAAACTTGTTTCCTGTCTTCCTGTCTCCAGCGCCTGCCTCTTTATTGAATAACTTCGTATGGTATTAGAGGCGTTTTACGCCGGGCAAATTTAACTTAGGAAACATCTACTGAAAGCGCCTGACCATTTTGAATTGATCTTTATCAGTGGAGTGGTGTAGAGTGCAGTGGCGTGGAATGTAGTGGTGTAGAATAAATTAGAATGGCAGAGAGTGGTGCAGAGGCATAGAGTCCATTGGCCTACAATGAAGTAGAGTGGCATAGATTTGAGTGGTGCAGAGTAGCCTACAGTGGTGTATTGTGCAGTGGCAGAGAGTACAGTCTTGACGAATGTGGATGAGTGGAGTGGTGTAGAGTAGCATAGCACAGAGTAGAGTGGTGAAGAGAGCATATGCATAGAGTAAAGTGGTGCAGAGCAGAAAAGAGTGGTGTAGAGAGCAGTAACGTAGAGTATAGTGGCACAGAGGGCAGTGGTGTAGATAAGAGTGGTGTCAAGTTTAATGGTTGAGAGTGTACTATTGCAGAGTATTGTTGCGTAGATTGAAGTAACATAACTTGGAGTGGTGCATGGTAGCGTTCAGCAGCATAGAGTGTTGTGGCATAGTGTAGAGGGGTGTAGAGTAGAGTGATGCACCATAGAGTGGCAGAGAGTGCAGTGTTGCAGAGTAGACTGTCTTAGAGTGCAGTGGTATATAGTAAAGTGGTGTAGAGTGCATTGGCATAGAGTGGTGCAGAGTAGATGGGCATAGAGAGTAGTGGCATAGAGTACAGTGGGGCAGAGTAGAATAGAGTGGCTTTGAGTACAATGACATAGAGTACAGCAGCACATAGTACAGTGGCGTAAAGTGCTGCAGTGTAGAGCATAGTGGCACAGAGTGTTGCAAAGTAGAGTATAGTGGCATAGAGTACATTGGTGCAGAATAGTTGTCATAGAGTATAGTGGTATAGAGCGCATTACATTTAAGTAAAGAGGTGTAGAGTGGAGTGTGCAGAATGGAGTGGCTCAGACCAGAGTGGAGTGGCATGGAGTAGTGTATATGGAGTGGTAGTGAGTACAGTGGCGTAGAGTAGATTGTTTCAGATAAAGTGGAGTAATCCACGGTGGAGTACAGTGGTGTAGAGTGCAGAGAGGATTAGAATGGCATAGAGTGCACTGGTGTAGAGTGGACTGGTACAGAGTAGAGTGCAGTGGCATGTGATGGAATGTTGCAGAGTAGAGTGGCATAGAGTAGAGTGGCATAGAGTGGAGTTGCATAGAATGCAGTGCCAAAGAGTGCAGTGGTGCATAGTAGAGTAGTGTGGGGTAGAGTGCATTGGCGCATAGTAGAGTAGTGTGGGGTAGAGTGCATTGGCATAGAGTGGTGTTGAGTAGAGAGGCGTGAAGTGTAGTAGCTTAGAGTGGAGTGGTGCAGAGTAGAGTGCAGTGATGCAGTGTGGGGTGGTGCAGACAACAGTGGAGTGGTGTGGAGTGGAATATGCATGGTGTGATAGCACCACATCTTCATTTGAAATCACCATTATATTTACAAAGTCATACAGTTTTACTGATAAATGTATACAGCACACAACCGATAATGTGTGGAAATGTCATCACCCAGTGTATTGATTTGTTCTGATATTTTTAAAATATTTGTTTCCACCACACTACAGACTTACCAAAAATGTGCTTCATTTGGACTCTTCTAATTCTGAAATATCTGCATAGTTCATTTACAGACATTCAAATGTTGTTGTGTTTTCTAAAAAAACAAATAACAGCATACAGTCTCTGTTAGGCACTCCCACTGAGCCTGCATGATTTTCATATAAATCCTCTCCTGATGGAGTCAGAGAAAGAAAAGTAAACATTAAACTCCCTGGAAGACAGTCTGCCATTCGCCCTCTGTCTTTAATTGCGCAGCAAATGTGACAAGATAATAACAAGATTTAAAGGCTTGTTTACAGAAATCGAGCACTGGTGGACAAATACAGTAAATTGGATTTGGGCAAGGGAAGGGATGAACTCGAGCTGGACAGCCTAAAACAAATACAGTCAGCAATTAGAAAGCAAGCAAATGTGAGTTACAAACCACAAACCCAATGGTAAGCAATAGTTGGAATGCATTTCCAGGGAAGCTTTCTGAATATTCGCAAGATGTTGCTGTGCTGTCTGGTAGGCTTCAGCCTAAAACGATCTAAAAAAGACTCAATCAACCAGAACTCAGTTCATTTTATTTCATAATATCCAACAATAGACAAATTTACAATCACACCAGACAGGTGCAGTGGGCGCAGAATCCGGCATCCTTTTTGACTGAGTTAAAATACACTTGTTTTTTTTACTGGAAAGAAAGGTTTGTGTTGCTAAACATGAGTGAATACATGGACAGTGTCCCCTTCCATGTCCCTCAGTTTGGTGTATGGCCAGAAGACGCTGTGAAATTCATGGGCAACATTTCTTTGTTATCTAGATCCTGTCTCTTCCTCTGCATCAGTCTACTGACTTCCTAGAACACCTTGAAGTTACCTCCTATGTAGTGTTGTTCACTTTGTCTCTTCTGTGCATAGGAATCTGCTTCACTCTGGGTTCAATATTGCATTTCTATAATAATGGTACCATGATCTTACACTGTGTTACTGGGGCTCTGTTATCAGAGCTACAGCTTAGTTGCAAGGCCTCCACAATGCACCCCGTCTTTGAAAAACTCTGGTAGTAGGGCAACCCCTCAGGCAATGCAGGGAATCACAGTAATCAAACCCATTTAGCTCTTACTCTGTTTTCCAGTCCCTAAAAGTTATTCTGAAAGTACACCTGCATAATTGGAGTGTTTCTAACCTCTTGATGAAGAAAATTCCATTCATCTGGAATTGTGCAAGAGGCTCCAGTGTGGCTCTGTGTAATTTCCACCTCATCCAGTGAATCCCAGCACCTGATATTCCTCAGGGCAGCTCCTTGTAACAGTACTCCATCCTAACCATCATGTAGACTATGATTACAAATGAGGCACTCAAGCTTTTCAGTGATTACATAGTCAGAGCTTTGGCTTGTGATAGTATTTCAGCCCTAATATATCCCACTCCTTTTAGCTTCTCAGGTATAGTTGTGATTGAGAGGCTTTAGTTGGAAAACTTTTGTTTCTTTCTTGCCCTTATATTTAAGTTGCAAATAACGAATCTCACTGCTCAGTAATATTAAAGAAGATAGCTTCCTGCATAATCCTCAGACCAGTGGCGGCTTGTTTCCCGGTGACTCACCGGCAACTCCAGTCATTAATGGGGGTGATCAACACCCTTGGCCCTTTATTTGCCCTCCATATCCCCGGTCTGTTCCAAATCCTCATCCACTTCTTTTTAACCACTATTGAGGGACCTGCAGAAAACCACTGGTCTTGATTTACCCCATGCCAATTTGGTACTTCCTGCATCAAAGTTTGAGACTCTCTCCTTGAAATCTGCACACTTTTGAACCTGAACCCTCTGGCAAATGTTTCCCTTATTTCGCTGCTCATACATAGAGCTCTTAGGCCTCTGGGCAGAAGTGGAGCCCTCAATAGTGAACCTTGATGAAATGCAGTGAGCACAAGTTTACTTGCAAGCCCTGCTGGATCACACTCGCTTCCAATCTTTTTAAATGTTCATTTTTTTTGTCAACCACGGGCATATAACGTCAGGTAAAAACATAATTTGTTTGGGAGAAAGCAAAATATTGATGTGATCACTGACTGTTTTCCAACCCTAATTGTTAGGCAATCAACCGATATCTGGTATTAGCTTTCTTCTAAATTATCCCATTTCAGACATTTATATATGTGTCTGAAGCTTAAAATATATCTGAAACATAGTGAAACATTTGTGATTAATGGATGGTATGCTTACAGCTTGATATACATATATCAATAATTTATCTTAGTCCGTTGTCTCTAAACACATGTCCTTTTTGGATTAGTTGAACTTGTATCTCAAGCCTTCTTATTCAGTATTTTATGAGCTTAGAGACATGATTACTGTTCTTGATATTAATATAACAGTGTTTTATACTTGTCTATTGCGTCAAAACAAATTCCCTTATTGGATTAATTGTACTTGTGTCTTAAGACTTCTTATTCAATATTCTATGAGCTGTGACACATGATTACAGTTAATACTGAATGATTTAATGTCTTCCATCAAGTCCACAATATTGGGCTGAAAAGCAAATGCAACTTCATATAATGAATGGATTATTCTTGTAAAGATTTGCATTTTCCGTGGTAAAACATTCTTGATGTTTCTGTAAATGCATTCTTTCTGTGAAGCCTGTCAGAATGTTTTATGATAGTATCTCGAATCCTGGAACAACTCAAATATATTTGGATTCCCCAAAATGCGGGTCTAGTTTGTTAATCCTGAAAGACTGATCTAAGCAACATTATAAAAAAAAACTCTGATGGGAAGATTTATATAGATGGCCTCTCCATTAAGCCCTTCTATTAAACCTTCTTATGGGATATGAATATTATTTCCCGACTGTGAATGTTTAGGAAGTCTTTATTCCGGTTCAGTGAAGGCATCTGGTAAAGTTCGAGTGCTCCCGTCCTCCTCCATGTGAATGGCAAGTACATTTGTCTTGAGTGGTTTATTGTTTATTACCCCATACAAACTATTAAAAATGCATTTACCATTTAGCAAATATGTTTTGGAATATTCAGTGATAGTGATTGCATGAATAACAGAATTTTAGAAATTACAGTCATCTTAACGAAATGTATTGCACCTACTAAAGATAGCCTAATAAATCCAACCCTTAGTTAGGCTAAAATATTGCTATTGATTCTCCCATAATCAGAATATAATTGTCTTATTCTTTGGCGATGATCCATATTTCTAAATATTTTGTCTTACCCTTGATTAAATTTGCCTCTTGGGGTACTTGACAATTAATTTGACCAATCTTAGTTTTGGTTCTGTTAATCTAATATTTCTACTATTTAACAAGAAACCATACTTTTGTGTCTAAGATGTTGTCTAGTCTGGATTGCAGCAATGTACTAGTGGTCACCTACGTATAATAGTGTGATTCTCAATTTCCATTAGTTAAGATTATGATTAAGAACCTCTTTTTTTTCGTAGTTTGATTAGGCCAGTGGCTGTATAGCAATACTAAACAGAAGTTTGGAGAACACCTCTGATGAATGTCGTATCACATTTGAAAGTAATGTATTAAGTATGTGTTAACTGCTGAGGATGGCCTTGGTTTGCTATATTATCCCTGAAAAAGCATTTCATATATTAGTGATTTTATTTTAGGATATCCCACAAAACTCTTCACATAATCTCATGCCATGAATCATTATGGCTGCTCTATGAAATATTTGTGTAATATATTTTTATTGCAATGCTCAAGTTCAGAACTTTGGACATAACAATTGTAGATAGCAACATGCTGTGGTCCCCATTTATATTATGATAATATTTAGGAAGGAGAACATTCTGTAATACCCATGTTATTGTTCCACGTGCATAAAGACACAAGTCTTGGAAATGTGCAATAGTGATGAAGCTACACTCTTTGAGTGATTATCAGCTAAACATTCTGTAGATGAGGATCAAACAAGTTTTTACTTCTTTAATGAATTTCATTGCCAATTCCATTAAGATGGCATGCTTTTCAAATTTGCTGACTAGTAGAATTAATCTTTAATTTCCAAATAAATAACATTTTATGCCAACTATAGATGTTTTAGTTTCAAAAGTAAATTAACAAATATAGTGTCCGATGCACAAAACGTGTTTCTGCCAGTAGCTGTATCTTACTCATTTGTCCTGTGTGAGTTAGTCCTAAAGCTCCAGGCCTGCCTCTGAAAACATTTTCTGTGTGTAGTTTGTTTTTATTCTGGTCGTTAAGTATGTTTTTTTTTATTAACATTCAGCAAGTAGTAAGATATGCTTTCTTACTAGCCTTTGGGAAATTACTTACTTGAATGGAAGAACTACCTGGCCAATGAGCTTTGCAAGCAGCCAAGCTATTGTGACAGTGTGCATAGGTGATTGTAACGTAACAACCTATGTGTTACCTCTGCCATCCTGACTGCACTTGAGTAATGGGGATTTCTGCAGCTAGTACAGCGCCTAAACTGACAATTCCTTGCTGCACCTCTTTACAATGTTGTCTTGCAAGATGTACATTTTCACACAGCACCTAAGAAAGAAGAAAAATGGGAAAACATATTTTACTGAGACATTCATGTCATTTAGCTTAGAATTACCACAATTATGAACCTGAAATAGCCTGCACAACATTTGTGCCAACTGTTAAACTATGGAATGTACTAAGTAGGGATATTCCATTTTAAAAACATAATTCCATGCGCTTTGTGGATTAAGAATGGACGATCTCACTGTGTTTCAATGCATGACAAGTTTGGTAAAAAGCTGATTTAACTGTACTTACTGAAATCAGTGATTTCTAAAGTTTGCAGTGTAAAATGTTCACTTAATGCCATTGATCAATATGTAGCCTATGAAATTCAGCAAGTGAAAAAGGTCAGAATTAGAGAGGAGGAGCCCGATTAACAGAACTAATTTAAGACAAAATCCAAAGCTTACTACTTTTGGTATTCACAGAAGGCATTTTGTAGTAGTAACGTTAGGATTTTGTCTTAAGTTTGTCTGAAGTCTGTCTTAAGTCTGTCTTAACCCCTTTGGCGCGCATGACGAGCTGAGCTCGTCATGAGTTGTGCCACTCGCATGCTGATGACGAGCTCAGCTCGTCATGTAACGCGGCTTTTGGAAAAAAGCCGCGTAGCGCAAAAATAACTGCCGCACGCATGCGGTTAAGTCTGTCCTAAGTTTGTCTTAAGTCTGTCTTAAGTCTGTCTTAAATCTGTCCTAAGATTGTCTTAAGCCTGTCTTAAGTTTGTCTTAAGTCTGTCTTAAGTCTGTCCTACTACTTTTGCTATTCACAGAAGACATTTAGTAGTAGTAAAGTTAGGATTTTTTCTTAAGTTTGACTTAAGACAGACTTAAGACAGACTTAAGACAGTCTTAAGACAGTCTTAAGACAAACTTAAGACAAACTTAGGATAAACTTAGGACAGACTTAAGACAGACTTAAGACAGACTTAAGACAAAATCCTAACTTTACTACTACTAAATGCTTTCTGTGAATACCAAAAGTAGTAAGTTCAGGATTTTGTCTTAAGTTAGTTCTGTGAATCGGGCCCCCTGAATGTGAAATATTGAATTGTGGGTTGCTCTGGGCATAAATAAAGGTTACACAATTTACCTGACTTCTTAGTACTATGATGTGACTGCAAGGAAACCTCCTAGCACTGTAGAACATGTACAACTAGATAAATAAATGCATCATTGCACTGGGATATAAAATATGATTGATCGGAAATTAAAAATGATTAAGCAAAAGGTAACGTATTTACTTTTAGGCGGTGTGGTTTTGAATTAGGACCCCGACTATTGAAAAATACGAAACCAAAGAAGTTCACATTTATTGGGTGTGTTTCAATTTCTGACTCACTTACGTCATGGTATTGTGTATATTAATAAGACATCCAGACATCTTATGTCAGCGTATGCGGTGCTGGCGAAAGAGGCTGCGTTGAGGCAGCCACGGCCCATGGAGGGAGTTTCGGTGGGGCGGAGAGGCGGGGCTGGGGTGGGGCAGGGTGGGGGGTTCTAAAAACCGGAGTATGGATAATTGAAGGTAAGTAAACAATGTAATTAATAAAAACGAATTTCGTATCGCGCCCTGCATTGCAAAATGTGATGCAGGGCGCGCTACGAAATTCGTTTTATTTATTAAATTGTTTACTTACCTTCAATTATCCATACTCCGGTTTTTAGCATCCCCCGCCCCGCCTCTCCGCCCCACCGAGACTCCCTCCACGGGCCGTGGCTGCGTTGAGGGTCAAGTGCCCTAGGTGCACGCGCCTCGTCATAAGACAGGTGCTTGAAGCAGCGCTCTTTGTTTGACTTTCTTCGTGACACCTCTCGGTAAGGCATCACTCATGCAAAGCAGACGTGAGCTGGGCTGATGGATGCTCGGCAGATCCCATCAAGCCGGCCCTTTTATCCCATATAAAAACCACGGTGCCTTGGCGTGCTGCTATCCAGGGTCACAGGGGTCATCTGTCATGCTTTCAGTGCTTGCTATTTCCATCCCGTTAGTATTTGTTTAGGTCTGCATGGCAGCACCAAGTCCTATTACTGTGAGTGAAATATGGACAGGGTCACTGCTCGGGATCGGACGGAGGGTAATGCCTCTTCCGAACAGGCTTAAAGAAAATTGTGTTTGTGTAAATGGCCTAATGGTCTGTATAACTTGTCAAAAAAGAGTGAAATATCGGCCGCAGTTTGATGGTGTTCTGAATAAACTGCCTTTGAGCACTTCGGTGCAATTTCCATAGAAGAAAAAGGCATTTGTTTTTTTCTAACGTTACGTCTGTGTAACACTGTATTGCCTAGGGGAATAGACGCCCTGCTTCTCCTCTAGTAAATATTTCATACATTAGTGGCCAGCGTGTAATGTACCTTACATAAAGTAAAATCGGTTTTATACGTTTTTTCAAGGTTGGACAGGAATAGCTGAAGAAACGTGGAATTATCCATGTGACACAGGGGTGCAACAGGAGTTTGTGTACCTGTTTTAACACTTTTGCAGTTACTGTGGCATCACAAAAGGATTGTGAATGTGCGCCTTTTTCTCTGATACTTGTTTGATGGGTGCAAAGTTTGCAAATGTGCAATGTAAAGTGGGTGTGCATCGCTTGTATGCGATACAACTGTGTCCACTGGAAGTATGCGATTTTGCAACAGTGGCATTTTCTGCTTAGTTATGGATGTTTTGCATGTGCAACATTATCCATCATTGGCTGCATAATCTGCAGATAAAAAAAAAAAATTCTACTACTCCAGATTTGTTTTTCTCAGCGTAGATGCTATTTTAGAATGAAGGGGGGCATTCCAAGTGAGAGATGTATGGAGGACATGGATTTAGGTGCTTAGCGGTTGGCTGTTTTCGTGGGTTTAGGGTGTTATGTACTTGTGCAACATATTGAGCCAGTGAACAAAGGAGGTGGACTGGCTTAGAAAGCTGGATGCTCTGCTCAAGTCAGATGAGGGTAACACCCTATGCATGTTTGAGTAATTTTAGAAAGCAATAGTGTAGGTATCTGTGGGAGAGAATGAGACAAATTCTGCCCCTTGTTATGAAGGGGCCTGTGGCGTCGTCAACCAGTGTGTGGCTGGCAATGCTGAAGACGTCTTCGAGCCAATGGAATAAGAGCGAAAAAGATCTAGCAGGAGCCGTTTCAGTATTATTCCTAAAACACTAGTTCGAAAAATGCTAGATGTTTTTGTTGGAAAATTTCTTTTATACCGAGGAGTCATTCATTATTTAATTGGAAATGTCAATTTAGTCACTTTGCTAACTTAGGTTTTTAACTGTGAGATGTCCAGTGTCATTCATTAGAACATAAACATTTTGAAACTCTGCTGAGTTTCCAAGTTCTTTCATCATAAATACCAATATTCTCAGCAGTCTCATCACTGCCTTGTGTTTCATGGGGTTCGGTTCTTTCCATAAGCTCCTTGTATTCCTTTAATTTCTGAAGAACCGTGGGACTCGAAGTACCAATCGCATAGCCAATGTTTTACATGTTACAGCATCATGAAGCGATTCATGACAGTATCAAGTATTTCAGATGCTATACTGGCCAGTTATTTTCCACAGTTTTCAGCCTTGCGGGACATGTTACATCATCAACCTTCCTGACAGTGGCATAGTTGGAGACAGTTGCTGTACCAATAATTTTTTATTTATTTATACTGAAGGATGATTGTCATGCATTCGAATTTGGAAAGCATGAGCATGTCCCTTTGCAGTCTGTTTTGTACCAGATCTAGCGGTGCAGTTCGCTTTATTTCAGTGCTGGTGTTGCTTCACATCAAACTTTGTGTCAGCAGCTTTGGCCTCTGATGTAGACGGTCATTGCGTGGACCTCAGAATAGGTGGCGGGTCCGGGTCACCTATTGGAAGAGAGAGTTAGTTTGGAAATATCATAGATGTGCTGAAGACCTCTGTGTAAAGAGTCCTTTACCGTAAATGAACTGTTGCGTTCAGTGTTTTTTACATGCCTTACACCATAATATATTTGATCCATAAATTGTTGTTATTGCTCCTTTCGGATCTCCCAAACTTCCTGATGCAGTATTGCCTTGTGTTCACTTACTACAACGGTTGTATTTGTCGTACTGTTTTCTTATTTGACTTATTTGTGAGCATGTTCTTTTTCCCTTACTGGTTCTTTCAATAATCCAGAGTGTGATGAATCACTATTTTTTGTCGAAGTAAAATCAATGAAGCCGGGGCCTCATTTGTCAAAGCCAAGGTTTACAATTCTAAAATACTGACTCTTAGGACAAAGTGTTGCTGAAGATGGACAAGGAAATCGCTGTCCTGTGGTGTTCAGTTCCAAGTCAATGTTCTCTTAACAGAATGACAGGGTAGAGGAAGGACTAAGCAATCAATAAACGTTCCTCCTTCCCTTTAACTGTTTCCACATAGCAACCAAATTTATCCTTGGCATGGATCTCTTTTTCTGGATTAATAGCATGTCATTCTTGTTTTTCTATAGCAGTGAGATGCCCAGTGCCAAAGCCTGTGAAACTCTTTAAGGGCGTGGAATTCTCTTTACAATGAAATGCTGTTCTGCACAGCAGACAATGTATGTGGGGAATAGACAAGCAGGTGTCTCGCTAGTCTCATTGACATAATCAGACATAGATTTCTCATTTGTAAAATGCATCTACATATTTTAAACTAGTGCTAGCCTCTATTATTAAGATTTCAGGAACAATGAAAGGAAGGTATGTAGAATATGTGTTCATTACAATGGCATAGAAGTTAGCTTACCCACACACGACAGGGCTGATATTGAAGACACCCAATATACATCTTCATAAATGTCAATGCCAGAACACAATGAAACCATTCTGTTTTTTCAGCATCAGCTCGGGACTGGAAGACTAAAAGGAAAAAAACAATGAGACATTATTTGTGTATGTATTGAACTGCTCGTGACTCTTGGAGAGCTCTGAGCTGTCCTGAGGAGCGGACACCCAGTTCTATTTACAGATTTATTGAAAGGAAAATCAGCACATGACCTTGGACTCCCACAAAATGAGGATCCAGAACCAGATGTACAGCTGGCTTTAGATTAGTGCAATTCATTCTCCCCCAAATCATTCTTTTCTGCAGCAAATCTAATAAATATCATAGTAATGGACAAGGGTAAGTGTGAATTGATGGAAATGATCACTATATTGTATCCACATGTTGTTTGGAGCAACTGTACTAATAAACACTTATAGACACAGTACATCAAAATTAGCAAGAGAAAAACACTACTTTACTTTACTACCTCACAGAATGCATAAAACAATTACTTTAAACAAGGAAACAATTCTCCTAAAAATCCAAAGCCTCTTCAATGCTGTTTTACCTTACCGGACACATTTAACCTATCCTGTTTTGCTTAGTTGCAACAAATACACATGAAAAAAGCTGTGGCCTCTTGTGAGTCATGCCTCACCGCCATACTTAACAAGGGAAACAATGGCATTTATACGATGCACATCTGCATATAGTTGTGCTCAATCGGCTGGACTAGTAAATCAGTCAGTTACGTTTTCTCATCTCAATAATTCAACATCTCTCGCTCTTCGATGTAGTGAGTATGCCCGTGATATTAAATGTGAAAATTAGAATCAATTATGCCATTCCCATTGTAGCAAACCAAAAAACTATTTACGATGTAACAATTGAGCTGATTAGACATCAACTTTAGTGTGAATGCATTCATGTATGTGGCTCACATCTGTTGTGCTGTCTTCTGAAAGATACACATGCTAGTAACTACACACCAGATTCATAATTTATTAAATCATGCCTGCAAATTAATGAAAGGCAGTGCTCCCACCGTCTGTTGTGGATCATGAATGCTTTCCGGTTACAAGATGTGTTTGAAAACTTTTATGTCTACAAGGACGAGAGCTGCCAAATCACAGCTGCACAGCATCAGGAATATTGACTGTCTCAGCACCAGGTTATTCATGATTTCAGTTCCCCGGAGTAGATTGATTTATTGTTATGGTTGGCACATGGGCCTCTGGAAACACTCCTTCTCCCCCTTGGCAAAGGAATTAACTTTGACACACATGTACTCTTCAATGTTCCGTGCTGCCAGTCCATGGTTTACCATTGGCAAGAAGCAGCAGGGTTACCTGCCTGTTCCAGAGACCAGAACAAACTCCAAACCTTACTCAGCAAGATGCTTCTTATACTTTCTCCCCACCTCTTATAGTCCTGGCACCCTCTACTCTGCAGCCTGCAAACTGAAAGACCATGTTGACCTTAGGAGCCATCGATGCTGGTAAGCGCAGTGGGGAGTGGGGTGGGGTGGTGTGGAGTCGACAGATGACCACGAGGGAAAATTACATAAAAAAAAGAAAACCACTTAGCCGCATCCCCAAGTCTGGGATGTGGCAAGCGCAAGGTAAGTGTTTTTCTTTTTTTAGATGTAACTTTCCCTTGACTCTGCCCCCACCCACCCTGTCTCTCCACGCTTACCTGCATCTGTCGCTCCTGGTCAACCTGCTTATTTTACTTCATTTGCTCGTACCCTACTCACTGGTACTCTCCTTGGCTGATGTAATTGCCATTCACTGTTTATGAGCAATCTTGGCCACTCTCAAAGCTCATCTTGCAAAGTTCGAAATCCACCAATTCTACTTGCCGAGAACACGTCTCCCGACTGAGCTTATAGACTCCGCGGAGGGACCCAGCACAGGCAGAATGATAACCATTCTTCTTGCCTCCTCATACAGTAATGACTTTTATCCCTCAGGATCCACTGTAAATGTATCCATTATTCTATATGTTGTATGTTAACGTGTTTATCATCCGCCACATCTCAACACCCTTATGTTAATATACCCTCACAAACTGCTTACTTCTCCTTTGCATTACCATTTATGATATGTAAAGCATTTGCTTTTAAATGCTATTGAGCATATGCAAAACGTATTCATAAATCGCAAAAATTGTGTTTCAAAATCACCCCCACAGCATGCCATTTCTGTCATCGCCACGGATTCTAAGCGCATGAACAATCACAGGACAACAATTCTAACAGTGTTTTGTCTGAGCAGATAGAGCTACATGTGGGCCAGCGGTGATTGGAATGTGAATTTGCACATAAAGCGCTCTGAAATCCTAATATAGATTCCATTTAAATGGCATTAAACAGATGCCAACAAGCTCCGTTTATATTATAATGTAGTACATCTTTCACCCCTTACTAGAACTGTCTGCTTGCTTTGCAGACACGCAATGGTTGGCTTTATGATCCTAGACAGACACGCATTAAGGTGTTAACTTTATGTAAATTGTTACATGCAAACATTTATAATACAGTTTTTATGGCCATAGAAGGGTTTCACATTTTCTTTGTCTTATGCATTTATCATCGTTAGGAGTCATATGCACAGTTTAATACACACTGGACGGTTGTGCATAATTTATACCCCAACACATGTAACAAATTCTAAATTACAAATTCACCGGAATATTTAGCACGCATCATTCGAATATAGATTTTTTAATCTCTTCTCTACATAAATAGGTACTGTAGTCTTCACTTTGCATTCTCTAATTCCCCTTGCCTGCAAATGAAATACTTACGTTGGAAAAAGTGTTTTTTGGTTTTTGGTTTTGATTGGGGTGTGTTGATTTCGGTGCTACCAAGCAGATTTTGTTATTCAGTATTCCCTCCTTGCTGTAGAATATGTTTCTCTGTCTGTGGTACTTTGAGAAGTGTACCACTCTTAATGAATTGTTTGACATTACTGAAGACGTCGCCGAAACCCTCAAAGCCTTTGAAGTTCGGTTTGTCTTGGTAGCACGGAAGAGCCAAACAATACTCAATAAAATATCGCGTGGCGGTAAAGGCCCCAATTATTATGTACATGCCAAAAGAAGAGAGACACAATAAATCACTTAGGCCCAAACAAGAAAGTGCTGCACCTGACCTGCAAATTATTTATTGTATACTTTCAATACTATGAGCTTGCTGACAAACAAATCACTTTACTATGAAGCTAAAAGAAAGGGATTGGGCCCAAGTGGCTAATCCCAATCACTACCCATCTCGCTTAATTTCCCAGTGGGCCACGCAGCAATAAGAACCTGAAAGTGAGAGACAGAAACCCAACCTTGTCGACAGACCATCTCTCACCCATCACCGTGGGTTAAAAACTCTTCAAGTTGAAATACAGGGTTCAGAATGCTATGTAACTAAGATTGATCCTGTGCATCCATCCAAAAATATCTTTCCCGATTGAGATCATGACTGGTTCCGGGCCCCTTCCTTTTAAAACACCTTGTCCAATCCATTATGGACATGGATGAGTCCCTCCTTTTGGGAGGTCCTACCCCCAACCTCCCATACCGGGAGTGCCTGTGCAGAGGGCCAGTCTGCCCACTCGGATACCTACTTTGGACACCCCCTATACCATTTCATTTATAGTCTTTCTCCCCCCAAGGGCATGTGCTAGCTTCCACCTATGGGTGGGTGTGAGGTAAGGGGCGCGTGTCAACAACTGGCTCCTACAACCTCGCTACTGCCACCTTCTTTCAACTTTCTGCCAGCACTCCTTGGGGTTCCAGTGATGGTGCTATTCTTTTGACTTAAAAGGATGCCTTACATGGCCCCGAACTGTCCCCAATCATGACGCGACCCACGACAGGCCAGCATAGTACATCTACTAGCCCTTCACCGTAGCACAGGTAATGAACTGACCACATGCACAATTTTTCCAGAAACATTTTGTTGCTCTCCGAGGAAAGTGGACCACATCCTGAAGAAAACTGCTCTCCTTTGATACACCATGAAAAATAGCTGATAGCCAAGCCGACCTAAGCAACTTGCCCTTTTTTTGTTTACCAGCTGCACAGAGTAATTGAGGGCTCGGTCCGACTTATCACTTCTCAAATTCAACCTGGGAACAGGATGTACCATAATAATCCCCAAGAGCGTAAACCTCCGGGGCAATGAGTCTGCCCAATGAAGTCCTCAACTGGGCCAAGAACAGCCCTCCTTGATCCTAGAAAGTCTGCTGACAGTCTGCTTCCTCTTCTCTGGCTGCGTACCACCTGTGGTTAACCTCAATAAGCATCATGTACCAGTAGCCCAACCCCTCTGTAACCCCTCCCATGTTGACAGGAGTTGTCGAGGTACCAAGCAACTGTTTCAGCTCCTCAAGTCTTCCAATTGAGTCAAACTGGGAATACAAAAGAGGAAAGGGGAGTTAGAGGGAGACACCCACAACAAGCTTAATCTCACATGCAGCTTGTAGCAGTCAGCCCTCCACTTGCCATACCTGTGCACATCAGCCCCAGACAACCTATCCTTGCCGGTGCAGTTGCAGCTCCAATTCTAAATGTGCTTGAGCCATGCTGTAGGGTCCAAACCTGATGCCCTCAGGGCACAGTCAAACACCCTGCAGAACTGAATCTAGCACTGTGTCCCATCTCCATGTACCTAAGGAGGACCTACAGCCCCCGGAGCTTGGTGAGTCGGAAAAACACCTCCAAATTCCCCAAGGGACCACATTACTTTCCTGGAACCCTATGCAACCAAAATGCGGTTGTCCCTACCCATCTGGTCAGTCTTAAGTTCAACGGCCACAAGAATGTTGCAGAGTTCAAGAAAAAGAATGTTTTGTCACAACAGCTGCCACCCACTGCTGTGGCCAATGGTGCATCCACCAGTATGTACCCAGACAACCACCCCACCTGCAAAACCTGTAAGCAGGCCTATCCCTTTATTTAGCCTTGTCCAGGCTTTGCCACACCACTGAACCATTGCCGTTCCCTTCAAATATCTTGCAGATTCCCTGTCCTGGATGGCCGCACTCAGTAACCTAGTATGGTGTTGCCTCAGCTTCCGCCCTGACGTGGCCTGTGCGACTGACCAGGAAAAACTGGCTGTCCATGGGAATGATACAGAGAGCAACAATTAAACTGCCCCACCACCATTTGCTACTGATGAAGAGTCACCTTCCGGAACACTAGGCAGGTCTCCAAGGGCTGAAAATAAACCTCACCCTCCTCCTCGAGGGAGCCTAGATATGCCCACAAGGGAGTCCAATTCAAATTAGATGTAGCTGGAACACGGGTCCATTTAGCACCAGGTGTACTCCGAACAGGACTGTAACAAGTTTCCCAAATATCTACATGTGAAGCATTGCACTCAGGTTACCACTTAGAGTCAATGTAGGCATTGCTGAACTATGCAAAATGCCCGATTCTTGGCAATAATGCTCATACTGCAGCAACACGCAGCGCTCGAAGCTTGCTGGCATTCCTTGTCAAGGTCCCTAATGACAGGGCCACTGCCATAATCCACCTACACTTATAAGGCTCAGGCAAAGACAGACTCAGCTTTCTGACAACACGAAATGCCGCCCATTCCACAGGAGTTTGAGTTGGGACTCCAAAGGCCAAGATGCGGTATAGGCTTAATTAATCTATTAAAAGGCACAATCTAAACACAAAGACTTTGACCCCAGCCTACGCTTTAAATGACCTGCATCTGGCTCCGAGATATGCTTTGATACAATTGGCCCACACATGGAGAGGAACTCTGGGCATGCTGCATTACGGCTAACCCAATTCCCAGTTACTTCACTCACAGTCAGGTTTGTTACCTCCACCATGCGCAAGGCAGCAATGATTTCAGTGGTCAGCGTGTAAGCCACTTGATCGTTGCTCATCTAGCTGCTCTCCATGTCATTTAGCCACTGCCTGAAGAGTCAAATATGAATATGAATCCTAACCATTGGGTTAACGAATGTCCCTTATAAGTACACTGAAAGTTATGAAAATGTCACACATAAGCAAACTAAAATCTTAGCAGCTATGCAATTGATCATTTTTCTCTTCCTTCCCAACCCCATTCACCGATGTGCAACCATCAGAGAACCCTCTACATTCACTGAACGGTGGGAGAGGGTTTGAGTTGGCTGCAGAAAATGAGCGTTGACAGCTTGTTCCTGTTACTGATGTCCCTTTGGCCCTTTATCCTTCTGGTTTAATTGCTTCATTTATTTCACTTCCCTTTCCTTTGACATAATTCTTTGTTGCTGAGAGCAGATCAGATCACAAAGAGCCTGCAAAAGCTCAGATCAAGTCAACCCACTTACCGCCAGTGTCATGTGGGAACTTCTAAAGATGTCAAAACTAGGTACAGTCGTATGCACTTCTACCGGGGCCTGCAAACTATTCCTTGAGCTTTTACAAAGACCATTCATGAAATTCTGGCAAAATGCAAAGAATCTAAACGTATGACAGAAATGTGATGCCAAACTGGACTTTTCCAGACCTCAGTTGTTAGAAATGGGGTTCTCTAGTTGGCAGAGGTAGGTACCTTTGTCCAAATAGGGACCCTTGCTTCTAGTCAGGGTAAGGGGGGATACACTCCTAAAATAACCCCTGCCCACCCTCTTGGTAGCTTGGCACGAGCAGACAGGTTTATCTCAGAGGCAGTGTGTAAAGCATTTGTAAACACATACAGTAATAAAGTGAAAACACTACAAATAGACACCACATCAATTTAGAAAAATAAGTAGTCTTTATCTAAACCAAACATGACTAAAGCCACAAAAATGCACCATATAATAATAAAAATTTAACTTTCAAATGGTAGAAATTGTTCAGTTTAAAACAAATTGTAGATGCAACGCTTTTCACACAAAGTACCTTGGATGTGTCACGCACACAAACAAAAAGGGTCACAGGGAAGGTGATATGTCAGTTCCTTACATGCAGGAAAGGAGATGCATTGGTTCCTGGCTCCGGGGCAGGTGATGCGTTGGTTCCTTACTGCTGCACAGGGGAGGTGATGTGTTGGTTCTTTACTGGAGAGGAGGTCATGCATCGGTTTCTTACTGATTGGGGAGGTGATGCATCAGTTTCTTACTGCATCCCCCAATGATGCAACAGATTTGACACCTCGATGCGATGCCACAATCCGGGCCGCACACCAGGGCTTGTATCGGAATCAGTGCAGTGATCTCGGATTTCGGTGATCGGTGCACTCGGTGTGGCGTGCTGTGGTTTCTCGAGCCACGGGCAGGCACTGCAATGATTTCTTCAGTGATGCATCGGAAACAGGTGCGAATGCATCACACTTCTCGAAGTTGCATTACTTTTCCAGCTCCCAGCGGCAAAGAGCCTCCAGTGGTCCAAAACAGAGGTGCCCTCTTATCAGGTCAGAATTCCCAGCAAGGAAGTTCAGGAGAGCTGGTGGTGAAGTCTTTTTGTCCCTGAGATTTCAGAACAGGAGGCCAGCTCAGTTTCAAGCCCTTCGAGATCTTCCTCAAGAAGGGGACATAGCAAACAGCAAAGCCCTTTTCCCTTTCCTTAGCAGAAAGTAGCCACTGCAGGCCAACCCCATACAGCAAACAGCACAGGGGCATTATTCCTCCTCAGCGACTCCTTCGAGACTGGATGAAGAGGCCAACAATTTCGCCGGCCAAGACTAGTTAATATAGTCATAAGCTGCTCAGAAAACAAATACAGTGCAAGTGCGCTATACACTTGCTGCCAACACCTGACACCATACACAAAACAAGTACTTGTCACTCCCCCATATATTTCTATGTAATTTTCTCGAATTTATCACCTCACATTATTGGGCGTACATGCATCTACTTAATTCACCAATATGTGCTTGCACCCCCAGCATGGAACTAGGCCTACTGTTGAACTCTGAATTATCACTACGAAATCATGTAAAATAATCCCTAACAGTACGCACACATTCATGTATGAAACAGATTTACTTCATGCAATATGCAGCCACACCTTCACTCAGTCCATCTACCTAGGGTATTCCAATCACACTTCTCTGCCCTCTCCCCTGCCACCTCAGCTCTGATCCTGCTGTGTCCATATGAGGTCCTTTCTCCGCAGACTGACATGAAGATCCACCCAGCAAAACAAAATCCTGGGCACATTCATGAACAGAGCGGGAGATCGAGCCCAGCCACATAAACCTCCCCCTTTCTCACCTCTACAGCCCTCACGCACACACCAGAACTGCCACCCAGTGTAGGAGTCCGAGCACACAACTCAGTCTCTAATCCATGTCTTTCCCAGGGACACCAATCGCTGACAAGGCCTGTGACTGCAGAGTTGCGTCAGCGGAGCGTGCTGTTGCTGGAGATGGGTTAGGGAGTTGCAAGAATGCGTACTACTGTTGTGTCCGAGGTGGGATACGGGAAAGAGATGCATCCACTGCCTTGTGGCAACTTTTAAAGGGGCAGGGCAGCCACATTGTTTGAACAACGCAGGAAGCACTCCAGTTCCTCTGTATGCCACACCACAGCCAACCAATCCGGCCCAGGCTCTGACCAGTGGTCTCGGTGACCTGTTCCACTACCCTGGTTCAGGCCAGGCTGCCATAGGTCTGGCTTCCCCAGTTGGGAGAGGCTCTACCATTTCCTTCCCCATTTCAGTCCAACCTTCTACCCCAGTGCCATCCCCTCTCAGAAGTCGCTTTCCCCTGAGAAACTCTTCTCCTTGGTCTTACTGCAAACCCAGCTCTTCTGAAGTCTATAGTACTCCGTCATAACAACATGAGGGAGGATGGTAAACTATGTTCTGTTGCGTAGTTTTATAATGTGCTCTGTTGCAAAACCTCTTGGGTAAGAAGATGGGTCACTGATTAAAATCGAAGTTTTCAAGTGCTTCCTGAAGGTGGACAGATTTAAGTACTAGAACATATTCTAAGTAGCACGTTCCATAGCTTGGGTGTCTGTGTTGAGAATGCATGGTTGTCATACGTTACTAACTTAACTTTGAGTTCAGTCAACAGTATGGCTTAACATGGCTTTAACACAAAACAAGGTACATAGGGTCACCATTTTATGATTCTTTATAGTTAGAATATAGGGAAGAGGCTGCTGTGACTGAAATGACCTTAATACTAAATAAGGTACATTGTGAAGGGATATTTTGTTTGTAACAAGAGCAGAACATAGAATAACACATGAATTGATATTATTTACACTATTTCCTGAAGGGACACTACTTTATTATGATACCTCTGTAGTTAGAATGTTAGAAACAGGCTGCTGTGACTGATTCTCAAGTTCTAATCTTTCATGTTTTCCCAGTTTGCAGCTTATGGGTAAGAGCTGGGATGCAAAATATATTAAAAGAGCACACCTGTAATTTAATCGAGCACCCAACCTTAAGATACATGGTATTTCCCTTCTACTTAGGAGTTGGGGCTACTGGTGTGAATCGTCTTCACTGGGCTGCTTAAAATTATTTAGAACAACAGATAAGTTTTGTCCTGAGTACAGTAATAACCCCATTTTCCACTGAGACATACAGCAAACCAGGCCTTCAGTTTTCAGAATTTGTGTCCTTTTTGATTCAGAAAAGCTCAATATTCATATTTGTGACTGAGAAGTTTAATAACCTTGCATCAATTCTCACCATGGGGCTCTAGCAGTGATCCCAATCAAAGTATCGTTGACATTAGGAAGAGATTTTTGAACCAACAGCATTAGGGTGAAGAACGTTCCTGAAAAATAACTTTATCAAAACACCTGTCTCAAATCCAACTAATTAATTCTATACTCCCTATCCAAGAATATTGAATTTCAAGATATGCCAACTACCACTACCAGCGTGGTTTATATATATGGATATATAGATATATATATTGACAACACAGAAAACGGCACAGGACTCAGAGCCTCCGTTAAAACAATACAGACATTATTGTACCTAGGAATGATACAGGTTTAGTTGCAATTAGATGGATTTCAAATGCCCCACTTTTTGACACTCTTGGTGCCCATGTCACAGAAAACCTGATGTATCAAGAGATTACTGTAAACATTTGTGAGGCTGAAGGATTCCTAATTACCGAAAACCAGAACAGGCACCATGTTGAACTCAGGAGCTGAACTTAACTGAACTCATTGCTCCTATCCTTCTGATTGGTATTTCATCTGGCCAACTTAAGGGACACTTTCCCTGTGGCAAAACACTGTTTATACTGTTTAATTTCACTTACTGAAACTGTTCTGATGGATGTCACCAGCTCCATTATTCAGAACATTACTAGAAAGCGGATGCACCAGGCCATACTAAAGTTATTCCCTCAAAGCTTTTGCCTATATCCACACATGATGATCTGCCATCCTCACTTTTCGCTCTTCATACCCTACGTTGCAAGGCTGTCTTGCACCTCCACCACACAGCTACTTTCTTTCAGCTATAGTTATCTGCACAGAGCTCAGCACCTAAGCTTCTGTCTCGCCTCCTAGTAATCTCTTTCCTACAGCAGCACCTCATTGCCCAAAAGGCAGGTTAAGCTCCCAGCCTGCGTCTGTAGACCCCTTGATTCTCATGCCAATTGCAGGGCACCTGTGTGTCCTGCAGGATTTAGGGGGTCCCACTCCAGAGTTACCCTCCACAGGACCAGAAAACAAATATTTCAGTTGAACCTTCTCCATTCCGTATCCCTGCAAGTCCATCTTCTATTTTCTCCCCGGGACAGTACAGAGGTCAGTGCCATTGGCCCTGGGGATGCAAGTCAAATATAGTCCTATAGTCCACATCTGTTTAAGGCTTGGGTTCCTCTCCACTTCAGGCAGAGATTCCTACATGACGTGTCCATCCATACTTGTCTTCAGCAGTTTGATGAGCTTTCCAGAGTTATTCCCCCTGCAGGGGTTTAAAAATGAAGGTGGAAAGTACTACAAGTTGAGCGTCTCTGCCCAGTACAAAGATCCCACATTATCCCTTCCCACTAATTAATCCCCCATTGAGCAAAATTTAAGAAAGCAGAATCAACTATTGGTCAGTCACAGGCCCCTTGAAATATTTAGCTTTCTCCCTAACTGATATAGTAAGCTGGTCCTTTCCCTTCCAGATTTCAAAGGACAGCCCCTCCTGTGAGTGGTGCAAGAGTTCTTGCTACCTCTGTTTATTTCTCTGGGGAACGGCATATTGAGCTTGTTATGAAATGTGGGTTAATTAGCCAATCCAGATTTCTCCCTCACCTTCTTCCTCTCCCAGGGGAAGGCGTAATCATCCCCAAATAGGCCTATTGTATAAGGGTGTCTCCCTACTGGCATACAGATTAATCAACAGAAGGGTTTTTCAAAGCCCAAATGTCTTTACTGGCTGACTGAGGAAAATACAACAAAATACATGAAAGAGTGTAAATATAGCTACATTTACATCCCATTTGGACCTTTGTTAACTCATAGAAATAAAGTTAAACTTGCCTCCATGTTGAGCCAATCCAAATCAGGTATTTTGTGCAGCTTTCACATACAGTGTGAATGTAGTAAAGCACTACAGACTTACAGTGAAGCACTACACAATTTTGTGTCTGTTCAATTACATTAAAATGCCTGCACATGCTATAACCAATTTATTCACGGTCCCATCTGTGACAGGCTATCTGACAGCAGACAGCGGGCTGAGATACAGACAGTAGTCCTACTTGATCAGCACACAGGGCATACCTGTGTGTGTGCACATAATCATATTTAACCAGCACAGATCCTATTACCACAGCAGCAGACTATGTTGCAATAGACAGGAACTGGTGGTTAACACCCAACTCTATATCAGTGAGGGAAATACAGTTATTAAGACTCACTCACAGCGAAGATGCAATAGCCGGGTGCTCCAGAGGCAGAAGATCAAGGGTGGTTAAAGCAGGTCAGCAGCCAATTCATCATAAACCCCAATCATGTAAACCCCAATCATATTGTTCTGCATTCATTCTCCTTTCTAGTTTCTTGATGGTGAATTTAGTCCAGAATAGTGTTTTCTAATGCCAATGTGGATCTATTACGAGGATCTTATACATAATTAAGATGTAGTGGGCAGTATCTGGTGACTGCTGTTCTCCACGTTAATAATGCTGCATTTCCAGGTACTTTTAGTATGCTATCTTCCATTATCCAAAAAACACAAAAGCATTTTCAAAGTGCAGATTTCAAACTCATTTTCCACATCAAATAGATGGTATCTTCTACATGTAATTATCCCTTCAATCTATAAATGCTCATCTAACCACCAAATACTAAAATCCAGAGATGTTTTCAGGAGAGCCACAACCAATATACATGAGGAAATTTTCATATGATTAATTTCAGTAGAAATAATTACATGTTAGTTGGCTATTCAGAAAATCCAACAGTCATTGACAATTGAATGGCACACTGAGGCCGATTCATAAAGCGTATGTAAGTGTACGAAGTTGCATTACATGAATATTTTTCCAAACACATGCCTGTGTGCATCATGTCCAAAATGTCCAACTCCCTATTAGCAAAACTTCAAAGAGAGGGCACAGTCCTTTTCATTTGCGCTTGTAGTATATGAATATTTCATAAAAATATTCCAATTTTAGTTACCTTTTAGATATTTTGGGACCAGTTCACAAAGGCATGCAAGAGTACATAAAAGACGAATGTACTTACTCCAGAATGCCTTAATGACTAGTCCCCATTCAGAGTAGCCCCAGCAGAAAGACACGCAAGGAAATGTTCTTCATTCATCACAGTCCAGTTGATTCCTAGCTGGGCTTTGTTAATCAGATCAAAACCAAATACATTGGTAAAAGAATCCTATAGTATGGTCTCTTACACCTTTTCAGTATTTCCAAAACAAGGTGTTTGTACAAGCCAGGATCCACTATCACAGAACTGTTGCTTTCTTGGTGTAGTGCTGTTCCAATTACTCTAAAAAACACTCACCTACTACAAACTTAATAGGACTTACCTGTTTTAATTCGATATTCATCTTTCTGTTTTGTAGCTACTACCAGCCCTGGGACATTATTACTTAGAGAAAGACTTGGTTTGACATAGTTCCATGTTTGTGTGTAACACCTCACACCTACTCAAACTATTCTGTTGCTGTACTGAAAATGTTCCCACCTTCTAGTGTACTGGAAAAAAACTGTTTTTAAACGACATTATTCACAACTAGAACTAGATATATGGCGGCCCACATATAGTCATTAATCTATCAATTAACATACGTTTGACTATCCAATCAACAAAATAACGTCTTGGTTGCTGCATTGTAAGGAAATAGCTGTGTATTGGAATACCACATTTGCAATTCTAAAGCCATAAAGCCAAATAAATCTGATGAAAGACAGCTGGTTACAGCAACATGAGCCCAGCAGGGTCTTAAGAGCACTAAACACTGAGCATTGTTTAAGAATCTCTTTGGAATTCATGGGTTGTGAGAGTCAATAATATAAAATTCATTTACTGTCCCCTATGACTTTGTTAAAGAAGTTGCGTCTAAGTTGCAGTAGCAGACTATCTTGTTTTCTGTTGACATAATAAATTATGGATTTGTTTTATTTGGGTCAGCGCGTGGCACAGCAACAGTCAGTTTCAATTCCCGCTTAAAGAACTAGGCTGAATGTGCACTTATCTTCCCAGGCTCCAAGCCAGCCATTGCTGAAAGAAGATGCTATCGTGAAAGGTGAGGTGCGGTTTAATGTCTGCTCTACTCCTACGTCTTGATGTGTTGGTTTGTTAGCTAAGTCTCAAGCACTGTGGTCAATCGATATGTTTGCTTCAGTACAATAGGGACAGTACTCCAAGTTTTTTTTTTCTCCAAACATTTTCGCTACTTCTTTAGAAAACATACATTTTTTCCTGTGTATTTCAGTCACAACTAGATTCATGTCAAGAAAGCTGTTTATGACATTTAAAACACACCTAAAGCGAAAGCAAAAATAGGTAGCACAAAATTCACATGCTGATATCATGCAGTGCCTAGGATGTGCCCAAACTTGTATTTATGAGCTGTCTGTTATCTTTAATGAAGTATGTGAGCTGCCCCGTGTCAATAATTTCAACAACTTTGGAAAGAGGTGCCGTTTTTACTGCTCCCGAATATCTTGACACCACCATAACATCGGGGAGAGGATAGTGAAATGGGAAACAAATACTAAAAATTGGGATATTTTGCTCTTTCTGACACACCTGTGACTCCGCCCACTGACCCAATCCATGGGTTATTCCCGCCCTCTGATTATCCGCCCCCACTTCCCCTAATTCCCCCCCCCCACTTCGGCGACTGCGTATAGGCACTAGAGTAAGATCACTGGATTGGGAACTCCCCAGCGGGACCCTCATGGATCTTGTTGGGCTGGAGATTTAAGAGTCCTCGTTCTGTTTTTGCTGTTGTTCCCCCCCCCCCCCCAGTTTTACATGATGATATGGTGTACCCAATCATGAAGAGTATCCTGCGTTGTCTTAATTGTACAATATTATGAGATGAGTCAGTGGCATAGCTAGACCTAAGACTGCCCGGGTGTTCCATGCGTGTACTGCCCTGCGGCCACATTGAAGAGCAGGGAGGGGGTGGGGGTGCTACCGATTGCCGCCCGAGCCAGCAGGTGAGAGCTCAAGGGAGGTCACCGCCCCCCTGCAACGCCACTGAGGTGAGCAAAACATGGTCCTACTAAAAGCCCAGGCATATTTGCTTATCACGTACTGAGGAAAAGTGGCTTATTTAGCAAAACTGCATCAGTCAAATGCAATTACTTAGTAAGTCGTAAACCTACAATTTTACAACATTTTTGTGTTTTTTTGTTTTTTGTTGTTTGAATAAACTTTTTTTTGAAAGTCCTAGTCAAACTATGCTTTGGCCCGTGTTGGGTGCATTCAATGAGCCACTCTTACACTGAAAAATAACTAAATATGCAACAAACTCAGATTTGTTTTAAAGGCTGTATTAAGCATTGGCCAAGCCAATAGTTCTGGCCTTTGCAGCAAGACTTTTGGCTTTGCCAGTGCTTGTTTTGTGTTGTCATAGCTTTTGCAAAACAAATATTGCCGGAGACGATGCCAGGCCTTCATCATTCAAAGAAAAAAGATGTCTAAAAGTAAACATGTTTCTTCGCCTCAAAAGGCTCACAATGAAGTTATTCAATGGCTATAGTGGGCTGACCCATTGCCCACTGCTGTATAATGTAGAGGGTGGAAGAAAAATGTGAATGACGCAGCAACAGACCAATGGATGAAGAGGGCTGGCTCAACTCTCCTATAAGTGCATTATATATATACTGTTAGTAAAATGAAAAAAATCATTAGCTGTTGCCTGACTTAAAAAGTGTTAGCCTTCATTAAAAAAAAGCTAGATTTTCTATTCATGAGGTGAATACCACGTGCTATTTAGCACAGGCACATTTGCACAGTGCCTAATACGTGGGAAAAATTGGAATGCAGAACACATTTATCCTCAGTAATAATTGCACCATTGGGGTCCTTTTCTTGATTAGGTATTACTGTTTTAGAATGAGCTAATCGAAATATAAGGCTGCTTTGAGATACGTTTGACATGGTAGTGTCTTTACGCACTGACTAATGTGGAAGACTGATCTGTAAGAAGGTGGCCCAATAATCACTGCTGACATCTTCAGTCTTTTCTTTAGGTTTACTTCTATAAACATTTTCTAATGGAAAGCTGGTATTAGTGTGCTTTAAAGAAAAAAAATCACCAATAGCAAACCGAAAAACATAATATCAAGGCCAAAGATAGGAACAATTTAGGGTTCTTAGCTGTGATGGTGGTCAGTCCACAACTTGGTTACTGCTCCAGTGAAGGAGTGCTTTGTGGTGTGAAATGATTTGAATTTCTGAGTTGTGTCTTTGCTCCTCAAACCCTGCCATCCACCTGAGGTAGTAGATGGATTGAACAAGGACTAATGGATATTTCCGATATGTAGACTTGCACACAGGGCAGCCAATTTAAAATGTCATCCTTGCTGTAAATGACGACCAGTGTAAATCTCACAGTATGAGATGGGATCATTGTTAGTTTGAAGCCTACCAGACAGCAGAGCTATTTGATTTGCTAACAACTTCTTGTGGGCATTTAGAAAGCTTCCATGGTAACTCATTGCACCCATTGCTTACCATTTGCTTTGTGGTTTGTAACTCACAGGTGCTTGCTTTCTATATCCTACCTTAATTTGCTTTAGGCTGTCCAGTTTGAGTTTGTCCCTCCCGTGGCCCATACACAATTTCTTGTCTTGTCACACTTCCCGTGCATTCAAAGACAGAGGTCAAATGTCAGGCTCTGTCTTCAGAGGGAGCCTGGTGTTTTCTTTTCTTTCTTTGACTTCAGAGTCAGAGAATGTATGTGATAATCTTTCTGTGAAAGAAAATACTTTTTCTAGTATACAATGAAGTTTAAATGTCTGTATATAAACTGCGCTGATATTACAGAACATCTCAGATTTAAGAAAGTACAAATGAAGCAAATGTTGTTGTTATTCTGAAGTGTGCTGAAAACACACTAGGTGATGACATTGCCACACATCATCATTTGCACACAGTAAAACTGTATGTCTGTGCAAAGGTATTGGTCATTTCAATTGAAACTGTGTTTTCTGTAATGGCAGTGTGCAACCACACCATGCATACTCCATATTACCCCACTCCACTTTACACCACTCCACTCTACAACACTCTACTTCACTCTCTGCCCCTTCACTCTATGCCACTCCATTCTACAACACTCCACTTTATAGCGAGTCACTCCACTGTACGACACTCCATGCCACTCTGCTTCATACCACTCTAGGATATGCACTCTGCACACCCCTCCAGTCTATGCCTCCCCACTGTGACACTCTGCTACATGTCACTATATGATACCCCACCCCACTCTATACCATTCCACTCTACACATCTCCACTCCACAACACTTACTCCACTCCACTCTACCCTCATCTATCCCACTCTACTCCAGTTTAACCCACTCCACTTCAATCAACTTCAATCTACCGCATTCCACTCTACTCCCACTCCAATCTACTCTACTTCACTCAGTCTACCCCAGTCTACACCACTCCACTCCAATCTACCCCACTCCACTCCTTTCCACCCCAATCTGCCTCACGCCACTTCAATCTACCCGACTCTACTCCACCCCAATGTTAGCCATTTCACTCCAATCTAATCAGATCCACCACACTCTATTGTACCCCAATCCACCCCACTGCTTCCAAATCTAGCCCTCTACACTACAATATAGCCCACTCCACTCCAGACTACCCAACTCGACTCCAATCGACCCCTCTCCACCCAAATCCACCCCACTACACTCTACCTCCAGTCTGTTCCATCTACCCCGTCCACTCCAATCTACCCAAGTTTACACCAGTCTACCACACTCTACTCCAGTCTACCCCACTGCACTCCAATCTACCCCAATCTAGTCTACCAAAATGTATTCCACTACAATCTACCCTAATCTAGCCCCACTCCACCCCAATCTACCCAAAACCACTACAGTCCAATCTTCTCCAACCTACTCCAATCTACCCTATTCAACTCCACTCCAATCTACCCCACTCCACTCTACACCAATCTACCCACCCCAATCTAACCCATCCTACTCTACCCCATTCCACTCTACACCGTCCCGCTTCATCCTGCCCCAATCTATCCCACTCCAATGTACGCGAATCTACCCCATTCCACTCCAGTCTACTCCACATCCAATCTAGTCCAAACTTCACTGATCTACCCCACTCCACTCTGATCTACCCCACTTCACCACAATCTACCCCCATCCACTCCAATCTCCAACACTCCACTCCAATCTACTCCATTCCAATCCACTCTACCCCAATCTATCCACCCCACTCTATCCGAATCTACCCCAATCTTCTCCACTCAGATCTACCCCAAACCACTCCACTCTAATCTACACCAATCAACCCCACTATGCCCCATCCCATTAACGTTTAGCCATGCGGAACAGCTGTCAACCTGGTGTATATGTCTAAAAAACATAGCCAAAGCCAATAGCTCTTGCATAGGCGATACCTATTGTCTTTGCCAGTGCTTGTATCTTTTAAACACAATTGCATAGACCACTTCAGGTTAACACTTTTTAATTATTTTTGAGTGGCCTGTTTTTCATCAGGCTTGATTACCTATCCTAGTATTTCAGCCCTTTTTGTCTCTTGACGATTGTGACTATTGTTTGTCTATTTATTTACATATGGATATTGCTCTGTTGTGATTAGCAGCAAATAATATTTGTTTGCTATGGCATTGTTTGCCTCGGCTGTTTGTGTTTTTTGATTATAACTGCCAATGGGGTGCGGCAGATTGCTGCTTCTTTTAAAGTTTTTAAAGAGTTTTTTTTTTAAACCCATAATTTAAATCACGTGCATGGCAATGCGCAATGGCAATGCGTGATACTAACTCAGACTGAGAGGTGTGGTACGGTCAGCTGGGAAAAACAGTCCAAATGTGAATGAACCCCCGCAGAGCGTGGAATCGTACAATTTATTTCAATTGTGCTGTTTTACACTTGTACACTGGAGTTTGACCCACAAGGAGCATTATGTTCATTATAAAATCAGAACACTGCTGAATGTAGGGCTCATTAAATTGTAAAATATGTTTTTCTAAGCTCACAAACTGTTTGTTTACTCTCGATTCCTCAATAAATTACTCATGTACCATAGAAAAGAATAAAAGAGCAGCCTGAGTGTGATGTGCCTTGTGCTTGTCACATTGAAAACTCCCGATTGTTCTTCGTCTCCTCTGCTCATCCCATCGTGCCTCAAGTGAATACAGCTCATTAGCCCTGAATGTGTCCGGTAGCAGACGCGTGGAGAGTGCAGTGTTAGATCTGTGTCCCACCAGAGGCGAGGAGAAGGCAACCTGACAGCATTCTGTCAATGTTAACTAGTGGTAAATATTTATGGGGAAAAAACAAAATGTCGGTTTGCTTTGTGAATATGCTGGGTGCTTGTTTCAGACAGCTGACTATACAGCAATGCATTCTTTTTGACATATGTGTGAGAATCCATTGACCATTTATGCCCGCTGAATTGAACTCTAGTTTCTACTTTGATTCCCTAAAATAATTTTAGGTGTAGTAAATGCCATTGGGTATCAATCTGGAAGAAACAGATGCTCACTATTTTCTCACTGTGGGTTTGTTTATATTTTGTGATTTTGTGATTTATTACACCAAATGTGCATGTTCCGACTGTACGAATGAGCGCTTTAGAGAGAACAGGGGATGAGGGATACAGTGGGAGTTACCTAATTTAATTTCTCATTTATGCAGTATAAAATCTTTAGTTAATCCTATTGTATACACGTGTTTTGCAATAAAACATGCATGTATGACCTAGTGTACTTTTGAGTTTTAGCATGTGTACAGTTTGTGCACAATGATAGGCCCTGCAAATACAAGAGTTCTAGAGGGACCAGCATTCCTTGGTAATGCTGTGCAAGTTCATCTATCACAGTACAGGAGCCCAAGCTTACTGGACTCCTGAAATTCCTTGGCTTAGCTTACATATTGTAACGCCTGGTATTCACAGAAGTATATCCTTAAAAAGACACACAAGCACCAACCCCGTCCTGAGGAAGACCCGTCTGCAGAGGATACAAACCACCCTCAATGCGCCAGGGTTGAAACGTTGACACTTTCCCCTAGAAATTCATTGGCTTTGCTTACGTATTTACAGCGCTCCCAAAATGGCAAAAAATAGGGCCTGATTTAGGGTTTTAATGGATGGCGTTATATCCGTCAGGATGGTGGGGAACATTACCTAAGCCATCCCAATGGTATGCAGCCCAATAAATTTAGGGATGAGTGCTAGCCCTGTGGTCATGTCTTTATACATTGAAAGGAACCACTGTCTTGGTGGTTCCTTTCAATGTACAACATTTTTGATGGGTACCCACTGTCGTTTTTGATGGCTGTCCAACTAACTAACTGCATTTTATTGTTTTTCAGAAACAAACTTCCAAAATGGGAGGTTGTTTCCGAAAACCAAAAAAAACCAAAACTAATGACCTCCTCACCCAGGGTGTGGGGGTCTTTATTTTTTTTCTGTCTTACACTGGTAGGTTTTTGCTGGTGGTCATAAACAGAAAACAATGGTCCTAGACTAATTGCCTTCAGGAAGGTATTCATTAAGTCAAAATCTATGAACATGATACAGATAGAACTCAAGTTGCATCATAAGTGTACCCCAGTAGTTTCTCAATTCAATTAAGTATATCCTCAAAAAGGATACGTAAGGCTTACCTGTCTCTAAATGAGGCCGGTGGACTGAGGTTTTGGCAGACAGGGTATTCCATCTTTTTTGCGATGGAATACCCTGCCTGCCAAACTTTAAATTTGGCCTATGATTTAAAGCAATATATAACTGCAAAGTAATATTGTGATTGTGCTGAAAGTTTAGCTATGGTGAACCAAACCCTAATTGTAGGTCCTTAAGAAGTTGTCATCAGGATATAAATGCATGTTGAAAAATTGATTAGTATTGACAAAGTAGCAGGAAGTACAATAGTACCTGAGTAGTTGTGTTAAAGGTCATAATAACATACTGAGATATGGATTTACCCCTGTGTACCTATTGTTTTCCTTTGCACTACTTGGGTTTGAATAAGACTAGTCAGCTGTCATTCACAAATGTGCTTTGTGAGAAATCCAGTTTCTTATATTTTATGGTTCATTTTTCAAATGTTTTGAGAATCTCACTGAAAGGGTAAAATGTGGACGTACACCTAGTTCTTAACCGCATGCGCGCTAGCGGTTTTCCCGCTGCGCGCTGCAATTTTAAAAATCCCGCGTTACGTGGCGAGCTCAGCTCGTCATCCGCGTAGCGCAGGTTACGCCCATGACGAGCTGAGCTCGTCATCAGCCCCGAAGGGCTTAATATCTGTTCTATAAGAACCATAGGGTCAGAGAAAGGGGCTCACTCCTTTGTGTTAATGGAGCTTAAGGGATATTATGTGAGACAGAGAAATCTGATTCCAAGATCTCCTTAGAGCCTCAAAACCCAGCTGGTCCCTGAGATCACCTTATCTCCCCCTGTTCACTGTGCTTCACATGGTTAAAGCATGCCATAGCCATCGCTCTTTTTTCCACCTGATGCCCACATTTTGGCATACCCCTCCAGTAAGAATTAGACTCTTAGGCAACCAACTAGCTTTCAGGTGGTGAGCTTCAAAAACTTTTCTATTCTATTCATATTCTGTTCTCCTTGATGTGTTCCTGCAGGTCCCTTGTGTTAGTGCATTTAAAAATATATATATATATATATATATATATATATATATATATATATATATATATATATATATATATAACTTTCTGGTTACCATTCCTACACACTTGTCACATAAGGTACCCAGGTAAGAGAACGTACTGTGCTGAAGTAAAATTGTTAATCATTCTCGTGTTATCCCTTGCTTGATTGACTCGTGCTCACTCCAGCACAAAGTGTGCCTGTAGTGCTATTTATGACTCCTGATGACTGTGATTGTATTTCAGCAAATAAAGGTGGTTTTTCATTGCATGCAAATTCTTTTGTTTAAGTCATGAGGCCCCCCTCGTCTAACAGCAAATGGCAGAGAGGTAGCCCTGAATTTACTCGGCGAAGTAAAGCACCTCAGAGTTGCGTCACAAGAGTACATTAACACACGGAATGACTTGTTCATACAATTGTTTGTACGTGCTGCTTACCGTGTGCCACTTAGGTTACACTGCACCTCCCCCTATTTTGTACATGATCACCTATTGTGTAGTTTTTCCAACTATAGAACAATTTTGGGTGTCACTTCTGCAATCTGGTCTGAAATATATCTCTATTTTATTTGCCAAGGATGAATGTGTCATTCTGTAATGTCACTGGTGCTAATGTAAAGTGCTCCAATACCTTGGGCTGCAAAACTGCAAAAAAGAAAAGGATGGACCCAAAACGAACTTTATTGCTAAAGGCAAAACAGGCACAGTTCTTGTATAGGCATTGTGAAATTGACTTCAAGTTACATGTCCCTCAGTGCACAAAACTAATAAAAAATAGAGATGACAGTAGAATTTCTACATGCAGGGGAAGGATTGCTCCTGCTAGACAATGATACACTGTAATTTTTGTAAGCTGCCCGGTGTATCCTGATGGACTTGACAATGGATGAAGGTCACGCGCAAGAAATGTAATATTGTGCACACATTATCACACATCAATCAATGTCGTAGAGCATACTCGTAAAACATCAACTCGCCCTTATGCTCCTGCATCCCAACCGCACAAATATATTGTTCAAGAGTCAGATGAATGGAAAACATTTGACATCTTGCATTAATGAACTGATTACATGAAGTTTCATTTGCAAGTGCAGGCCTTGACGTCGACAACCTGCGTATGACGTTGAAATACTTTCATGTGTGGCAAATGTCTGGAGCTGGTTCTAGTACAAGAAATTATTGACCTGCTTTGTAAACGGCTCTTGGACAGTTTAGAGAGTAAACATAAAATATCCTTTCTGACAGATGTGACTAACGTACATTTGTGGGCCATTTTGATAGATGTGTTAGCACCTTGCGCCGCGGCATGCCAGCGCCTTATAGATCGCAAAGCAGAGGCACAGCAAAGCCACAGGCTAAAATATTGACTCTACTGTAGCTTGCTTTATGGATGGTACTTAGAAATCTATGTCCTCGTGTGTTTGGGGAAGCTTCTCCTGGGATGATTGATATGCTCTGCAATCTCTTTCTCACTATTAATGCATGAAGCACCGTCCACAGTGAAATGCTGAAGTGCTGCACTGGGAAACTGGCATATTTCTTTAGCCCAAGCTACCCCTATTTGAAAGATTGCATTTTTCCTTAAGTGAATTAGACGACAATAATATTCCTTCGCCGCCTAAGTGCACATTTGTCATTTACATGTGCAAACGTTAGGGGCATGTATCTTTTTTACCCTTAATGTTTTACTCAAAATTGCAGATTTGCTGCTCCTGTTCAAAACATTGAACACATTCATGGTCTTAGAGGAATGAACAAATAGACCATCTTATGTAAATTATTTACTTGGAAACCATGATAGATATTTAGTATATCCTTTGCATAGTGTATGCATCCTAAAATATACCCTCCAACTAAGGGGCATGTCTTGGCGCCGGTACCGAGGCGTGATAAAAACTAGACCGGGCAAAAGGAAAAGGGGCTTTAAACTTGGGCCCTGCAACCCCGTCAGCACTCGCAGGCTCCCCTGCGAGTTGCTGAATACTGGTAAATTAGGCAGATTTGAAGTAATAATGTGAAACGAGCAACACATAAAATGAATAACATTTCAGGAAAAGTGCTCTTCCTATTAATGGTTCCTATTGAAACCAGGAGCCAGGCAACTCCTAAAACAAGTACAAGGAAATAAAGTAGGAAATGCAAGGTACCGGGTTGGTGCTCATGGGAAGCTGCGCGGACGCGTCATTGCCATCAATAAGCACCCTCCCAAGTATGGGGCGTCTCTCAGCTCCGGCGCCGAGGCGGGATAAAAACTAGAGCAGGAAAAAGGGTTTTAAACTGGGATTCAGACACCCTTCCGCACTCGCAGGCTCCACCTGCAATTTGCTGAATACTGGTAAATTAGGCAGATTTAAATAATAATGTAAAATGAGCAATGACATTTCAGGAAAAGCATTCTATTTAGTAATGGTTCTTATTAAAACCAGGAGCCAGGCAACTCCTAAAACAAGTACAAGGAAATAAAGTGAGAAATACAAGGTGCCGTGTTGGTGCTCAGAGGGTGCTGACAATGAGACAATTGAAATATGAATGTATTTCTTATAGAAATATGGCTATTCAAAGATTGATCTTTGAGATTTTGTGTAAGTGGAACCATATAAAATCTTAATAGTGTAATTGGTAACCAATATGGTTTGCTGACGATATGGTATGTTTTATGATTTGCATAATTTTTTGGGGAAAGATATAAAACACTGAGCATTCAGTAAAAACATTGTAGAAGCATAATATCCTTACTGGGTTGGCCAACATATTCAGGTGGTTTTATTGTTCTAAATATAGTCCTATAAGCACTCATATTTCATAAGGGCATGTAAAATATGGAAAATATTTAACGGAATCCTGTGAAATATGTGTTTATAATCATACTGGCAGCCACAAACTGCTTGCACAGATTACCTGTTGTCCATTGTTTAACCAGAATTCTATTCCTTAAATGTAAACAAACTACTAAACATTCTTATGCTAATCGGTGTCCATTGCATGTTGCACTTTGCAAAGATCAGCCAATACATACATACATACAAATGTATGTATATATCTGGGTAGTTATAGTTTGATCAGCTGTTCCATAGGAAAAACATTTTTTGTGTTGCTAATAACGTATGCACCGTTTGACGAACTTCCAGGAAACCTTTCAAAAAGGTGCTACTTTTTGACTAGTTTGTGCATAGAAAGTTTAGGGCTGATCCATCAAGGAAGGGCAGCGAAAAAAGAGGGGTGCCAAAACAATCAATCAATCAATCAATCAGGTCATTTGTAGAGCGCACTACTCACCCGTAGGGTCTCAAGGCGCTGGGAGGGGGGGGGTGCCGCTACTGCTCGAACAGCCAGGTCTTGAGCTTCTTCCTGAAGGAGAGGTGGTCTTGGGTCAGGCGCAGATTGGTCGGAAGTGAGTTCCAGGTCTTGGCGGCCAGGTAGGAGAAGGATCTTCCTCCTGTTGTCGCTCTTCGGATGCGGGGGACGGCGGCGAGGGCGTGGTTGGTTGATCTGAGGAGGCGCTTGGGAGTGTAGAAGCTGATCCGGTTGTTGAGGTAGCTCGGGCCTTGGTCGTGTAGGGCTTTGTGCGCGTGGGTGAGGAGCCGGAAGGTGATTCTCTTGTTGACCGGGAGCCAGTGCAGATCTCTCAGGTGTCCGGTGATGTGGCTGCGTCGGGGGATGTCGAGGATGAGTCTCGCCGAGGCGTTCTGGATCCGCTGGAGTCTCTTCTGGAGTTTGGCCGTGGTTCCGGCGTAGAGGGCGTTGCCGTAGTCCAGTCGGCTGGTGACGAGGGCTTGGGTGACCGTCTTCCTCGTCTCGGTGGGGATCCACCGGAAGATCTTACGTAGCATGCGCAGGATGTTGAAGCATGACGAGGAGACGGCGTTGACTTGTCTGGTCATGGAGAGGGAGGAGTCCAGGATGAAGCCCAGGTTGCGTGCGTGGTCCGTCGGTTTGGGTGCGGTGCCCAGGGCGGGGGGCCACCAGGAGTCGTCCCAGGCGGAGGGCGTGGAGCCCAGGATGAGGACCTCCGTCTTGTCTGAGTTCAGTTTCAGGCGGCTGGTCGTCATCCATTCGGCTACGTCTCTCATCCCTTCGTGCAGGTTGGCTCTGGCGGTGGCGGGGTCGTTGGTCAGGGAGAGGATCAGCTGGGTGTCGTCGGCGTAGGAGATGATGTTCAGGTTGTGTTGGCGTGCGATGGCCGCGAGGGGGCTCATGTAGACGTTGAAGAGGGTTGGGCTCAGCGAGGATCCTTGGGGTACGCCGCAGATGACTTTGGTGGCCTCTGACTTGTACGGTGGTAGGCGGACTCTTTGTGTTCTTCCGTCGAGGAAGGAGGTGATCCATTCCAGTGCCTTCTCCTGGATTCCGATGTTGCTGAGGCGCTGTACTAGGGTGCGGTGGCAGACAGTGTCGAAAGCCGCGGAGAGGTCCAGGAGGATGAGGGCCGCTGTTTCTCCGTTGTCCATCAGAGTTCGAAGGTCGTCGGTGGCGGCGATGAGGGCGGTCTCCGTGCTGTGGTTCGCTCGGAAGCCGGACTGTGAGGGGTCGAGGGATCCATTCGTCTCGAGGAAGGCGGCCAGCTGTTTGTTGACGGTCTTCTCGATGACTTTGGCCGGGAACGGGAGGAGCGAGATGGGACGGTAGTTCTTGAGGTCGGTGGGGTCTGCTGTGGGTTTCTTGAGGAGAGCGCTGATTTCGGCGTGCTTCCAGCTCTCAGGGAAGGTGGCGGAGTCGAAGGAGGTGTTGATGATGTCCCGCAGGTGGGGTGCGAGGACAGCGTCGGCCTTGTTGAAGACGTGGTGAGGGCAGGGGTCAGTCGGAGATCCGGAATGGATGGAGTTCATGGTGCGGATGGTGTCTTCGGTGCTGATCGGGGTCCAGGTGCGGAGGGTGGTGGATGGTGGCGTCGTTGCGGTTGTGGCTTGCGTTGGTTGGTTGTTGAAGCTGTTGTGTATGTCCGTGATTTTGTTGTGGAAGTAGGACGCGAGGGAGTTGCAGAGGTCTTGCGACGGGGTGATGTCGTTGTTTCCGGCATTGGGGTTGGAGAGCTCTTTCACGATGTTGAAGAGTTCCTTGCAGTTGTGTGCGTTGTTGTCCAGCCGGTCCTTGTATGCATTTTTCTTGGTGGCGCGGATCAGTTGGTGGTGTTTCCGGGTGGCGAGCTTGAGGGTGGTCATGTTGTCCGTCGTTGGTTCCCTTCTCCAGGCTTTCTCGAGGGCTCGACAGTTCTTCTTGGAGCACTTGAGTTCGTCGGTGAACCATGGTGTTTTTCTGCTGCAGGATCTGCTGGGCGGGGTCCTCAGAGGGGCGAGTTCGTCCGCGCAGTTGCTGATCCACTTCGTGAGGTTGTCGGCGGCCTGGCTGGGGTTCGCTGAGTTGGCGGGAGGGTGCTGGCTCAGGGAGGCGGTGAGCTGGTCGGCTGTGATCTTGTTCCAGCTTCTTCGAGCAACCTGTTGCTGGAGGTGGTGGATCGTCGTTCTTCTGAAGGTGAAGTGGACGCAGCTGTGGTCCGTCCAGTGGAGTCCTGTTGCGTGGCTGAAGGTGACGTCTTTGCTGGATGAGAAGACGGCGTCGAGTGTGTGTCCGGCGAGGTGGGTGGGGGTGGTCACCAGTTGCTTGAGTCCGAGGTTGTCGAGGTTGTCGAGCAGGGTGATGGTGTTGCGGTCGTTGTTGTTCTCCAGGTGGAAGTTGAGGTCCCCCAGGAGGATGTAGTCGGCGGAGGGGAGAGCGTGCGGGCTGACGAAGTCGGCGATGTCCTCGCTGAATCGTGTGCGTGGTCCCGGGGGTCGGTAGATCAGGGTGCCTCTGAGGGTGGTCTTCGGGTTGGTGTGGATCTGGAAGTGCAGGTGTTCAGCGGTGGTGAGGGTGTCGTCGGTGTTGGTCGTGATGCGGATGGTGTCTCTGTGGATGATGGCGATGCCTCCTCCGGTCTGGTTGTCGCGGTCCCTCCGGGTGATCTTGTAGCCCTCTGGGATGGCGATGGCGATGTCTGGGGCTGAGGAGGCGTTCATCCAGGTCTCGGTGATGAAGGCAACGTCGGGGGCGGTGGTGTCGAGCAGGTTCCAGAGTTCTACGGCGTGTCTGTGGACGGAGCGGGTGTTGAGCAGGATGCACTTGAGGTGGGTGCTGCTGGAGTTCGGCTTGGCGGGTGCAGGGAAGGTCCGGATGCAGGTGAACTTGCAGACGAGGCAGCTGAAGGGTCCGTGGGTGTGCTTCGGGGCGGCTCGGTGACATCCTGGGATGTGGCCGGTGTTGAGTGCGATGAGGTCGGCGGCGCTGTAGGTTCGTCGGGTCGGCTTCCGTCGGTGGGGGCCAGGGGTCCTGGCGCTGGGCGCGGTCCAGGCGCGGACGGGCGCAGACGGGCTTACCTTTGGCGCCCCTTCGGCGCACAATCGGCGCGCCCGCTGCGCGTCAACGCTGCGCGTTCGCACGGTCGCCATTTAAGGCGAAGTGCGCGGGTGGGCGGAGCAGCTGGGAGGCGGGAGCGGGGAGGGAAACAGAAGAAAAAAGGGGCGGGGCTAAGGCGGTGGCGGGAAGCGGGAGCGGGGGGCGGCGAGGTGGGCAGAGCACGCCGAGATCGGCAGATACAAAGACAAGCACAAATTTAAGTCAAAACGGGGAAAAAGGCAGTGACACACGATGAAAACAAGCACAAATTCAGGCAAAAAACGGGGAAAAAGGCAGTGACACACGATGAAAACAAGCACAAATTCAGGCAAAAAACGGGGAAAAAGGCAGTGACACACGATGAAAACAAGCACAAATTTAGGCAAAAAACGGGGGGAAAACCAAGGAGAGCGCTCAGGGCGGCAGCGAGGCCGGCGCTGAGACAGAGGCAGGCACTGGGGGCACACGCAGCAGCTGGTGGCCGTGCGGCGCGGGGGTGTCCCACAAGTGGGTCACACTCACCTGCGTCGCACGGTCGCCATTTAAGGCCAAGTGCGCGGGTGGGCGGAGCAGCTGGGAGGCGGGAGTGGGGAGGGAAACAGAAGAAAAAAGGGGCGGGGCTAAGGCGGTGGCGGGAAGCGGGAGCGGGGGGCGGCGAGGTGGGCAGAGCACGCCGAGATCGGCAGATACAAAGACAAGCACAAATTTAAGTCAAAACGGGGAAAAAGGCAGTGACACACGATGAAAACAAGCACAAATTCAGGCAAAAAACGGGGAAAAAGGCAGTGACACACGATGAAAACAAGCACAAATTCAGGCAAAAAACGGGGAAAAAGGCAGTGACACACGATGAAAACAAGCACAAATTCAGGCAAAAAACGGGGAAAAAGGCAGTGACACACGATGAAAACAAGCACAAATTTAGGCAAAAAACGGGGGGAAAACCAAGGAGAGCGCTCAGGGCGGCAGCGAGGCCGGCGCTGAGACAGAGGCAGGCACTGGGGGCACACGCAGCAGCTGGTGGCCGTGCGGCGCGGGGGTGTCCCACAAGTGGGTCACACTCACCTGCGTCGCACGGTCGCCATTTAAGGCCAAGTGCGCGGGTGGGCGGAGCAGCTGGGAGGCGGGAGCGGGGAGGGAAACAGAAGAAAAAAGGGGCGGGGCTAAGGCGGTGGCGGGAAGCGGGAGCGGGGGGCGGCGAGGTGGGCAGAGCACGCCGAGATCGGCAGATACAAAGACAAGCACAAATTTAAGTCAAAACGGGGAAAAAGGCAGTGACACACGATGAAAACAAGCACAAATTCAGGCAAAAAACGGGGAAAAAGGCAGTGACACACGATGAAAACAAGCACAAATTCAGGCCAAAAACGGGGAAAAAGGCAGTGACACACGATGAAAACAAGCACAAATTCAGGCAAAAAACGGGGAAAAAGGCAGTGACACACGATGAAAACAAGCACAAATTTAGGCAAAAAACGGGGGGAAAACCAAGGAGAGCGCTCAGGGCGGCAGCGAGGCCGGCGCTGAGACAGAGGCAGGCACTGGGGGCACACGCAGCAGCTGGTGGCCGTGCGGCGCGGGGGTGTCCCACAAAATGCCAGTGCTTTTTTCATAAACTTCTTTAGTAAGGGCTACAGAAAAAACTGCTGAATGGAATTACACCACATTTTTGCAGAAAGCTTGACTTTGGTCCACAGATTGTGATGTTTTTAATTTGGTGTAAATTTGTTCAGTATTTTTGAGAAGTTAAGGTTTAAAAATAATTGTTTATCTGGACAGTTGGGTCTGTGAGAGGCTCAAGAGAGTCTCACAGGATTGCCAATTTAAAATAAGAATGCTCTGATTGACCCAGGGGGCTTTTTATCCTTTGGGCTATATCACTCCCAGGGGAGTCAGACTCCTGCAGGAGCGAGTGCTCTGATTGGCTACCAACAACAAGAGAAACATTTTGCTGGCAGCCATTACACAACGCGGGTATTTAGTCCCCTGTCCTGGACATGTTAGAAAAAAATAACAAAAAGGAGAAGGGGAAGGAATGCCCTGACTAAATACGGCATATGGGCGGCCCAGAAGGACCACCTGTTGCAAAAAACAAAAAAAGAATCAGCAAAAATTGCTTTGATCCTGCAGGTCTCCTGTGGGACCAAAAAACAACAAAAACAATGGTGTCAGGGGTGCATTGTTCAATTATAGGCCCTACGGAGCCCATCCCTGGGGCCGCATTGAATAAGGTGCTCGGGGGCCAAGCAACCCCCTCTCCTTAAGAAAAACACGGCCCTGGGCAATGAGCCTAAAAAGGCTTGGGGAAGGAGCCCACTTGGCCCCGCCATGCATTGCCTGGACTCAAATGAGAGGCTCATTTTGGATGTTCAGAGTTTTTTAGGAACACCTGCTACTTATTGGGTCTGTCAGCGCTGGGAAGTCTGTGTTTTGGTATCTGTTGTGCTTTATAAAAAACCCATAAATAAAATAAATTGTAAATGCCTCACATATAACAACACTTATAACATGTTCTGTGACATCACTCATCACATCATTGATGACATCAATGATGACCTCATCCAATAAGTGTGTTAGTTTGTTTTATAATTTAGATAGTGGCAGCTATCTCCTAATTCATAATAGGTGTGTAGTGGTATGGAACATGTTATGAATCTTTGTATTGTAGAGTAACTCTGTTTGCAGAGGATAGTTGACGACTTGTGTGCAGCATGTTCCAAACATGTTTTTTGGTTAGGCAGAAAACATTTCCAACAGGCCAAACACTATATGAAGTAGATACTAAGGATTTTAAGTAGCCTTGAGTTAGTACACAGAATCATCTCAGAATGACAATTTCTACATACCCTAAAAGGCTGTGTGCACCAGGTACTAACCTATGTAGATGTGCTTCTTTTGCTTCAGGAGATGGACTATCTGTAAAATGTCGACCACAGTATGGAGGCTTCAGGTAGTATCCTCTTTTAGCACCTTCAGACCTTGGTTATTTTAAGCGAACAGTAGTTTTTTTTTCAAGTGTTGCATAGAGTGTACACTGTTCTTAGTTGGTACTTTTTAATACACTTTGGTGTATTTCTCTTGAGAGTTTCACTGTCTGCAAACAGCGTGGTACAGAATAAACAATCTAGATAGAGTAAACATCGTTTACAGTACCCACTTTTCTACTCATACCAACTTAACTTCCCAATGTAGGTTCTGTGACTTTGAGGAGTTTAATGCAGACAAAAGCTGTCCGTTGTTGCGCATTATTTTTATATGTTGAGTATCTTGAGGAAGTTAGCATTCTCTGAGCAGTTGTATACAGATTGAACATCGTATGAATGATGTTTCCCATATATGTGTGGTTGATAGTTAATGTGAACTTGGCTAATCGTGAAGTGTAAGGAATAGGGTAAATGTTGCACATAACACATGCTTGCTACACCTAAAGGAGTTGTGATTCTGATGGCATTAAGGTTGTTTTATTTTATTCTGAGATATTTTAAACTCACTTTCTGTTCTCTAATGTCATATTAGTTTATCATTTCTACAAAAGAAGCTTCGGTAATATCTTCAGTGAATTCGTCAATGATGTCATTTAAAATGCCATCTGTGATGTCATAAATGATGTCAGAATAATTCACAAGTGATGTAATAAGTGTCATGTGAAGTGCATGGCGTGGCACAAGTTATAGTTAGCTCTACTAACTATAACTGATGAATTTCTGTGGATATTTTAGTTCAAAACTTTAATGTTGTCACTGTCATAGTCACCTAACTATGATGTTCCTTAAACCAAATATTATATGTGTGTGTATATATACACAAGCTCCGAGGTTACCACAATTCAGGAATCACTCGAACCACAGGTAAGGTTCAACCTCTAAACCTTTAATCTTCAGTAAAGAAGCAACCGGCATGCAAGAAGGATAAAGCAGGAAATAAAACGAACCGATACACGGGGTAATACGAGGACTCATACTCCCATAATGCATCAAACATGGAACCCATCTGGGCGGCTCATAAGGGCATGACATAGAGCAACTACAATTATGGGGGAGTGTCCGCAATTGCTAATCATCAACGAGAGCCTCTGATGAAGAAATAATTTGAAACGCGTAAGGCAAAGCGTTGGGACTGCTTTATCTTTCTTGCATGCCGTTTGCTTCTGTACTGAGATTAAAGGCTTAGAGGTTGAACCTTACCTGTGGTTCGAGTGATTCCTGAATTGTGGTAACCTCGGAGCTTGTATAAATATATATATATATATATATATATATATATATATATATATATACATATATATATATATATATATATATATATATATATATATATATATATATATATATATATATATATATAGAGAGAGAGAGACAGAGAGAGAGAGAGAGGAATATATATATCTATTTTTTCACACGAGGACACTCACTCAGGGAACAGCGGTGCAGTTTCTTTTTCCCTTCTGATGCTTTTCGGCCTCAAAATAGTCCTTTTTCTAGCACTGCAGTCTTAGACCAATCTGCGCCATCTTGGCGGAGGTTAAAGTTCACTACAAGCATAGCAATTCAATAATCTAAATGTGCAGCAACAAATCCTCAAAAGAGAAAGAAAGTGAAAAGAGGGGTTGAATACAGAGATGGAAAGCCAAATAAAAAGAAAATATTCGATTTGAGATCAATCTAAATCACAAATCCATGAATGTGATTATGTCAAATTGATGAAATATATTACAATACATCACATACATATTTAGAGACAACCTAGTCCACAACCAATATTATGATATCATACAGATATACTATTTTCAGCTCTTGTCTGTGGCAAACATTCTCCCTCCTATAAGTATTAAAAAACAAATGCAGTAACAAACACTGGAGTAACAAACACTGGAGCATATCACATGACTCTCGCTCTTAGAATCTGAATTATTTTTTTATTTCAAATGTCATTTTTGCAAACAGCAGTTCCCTTCAGTCACTAAGTATAAGACCCATCATGTACATCTCCAGAGGCACATAACTGAGAGCGTCTGACCGAAGCCCTGTGGCAGAGGGCTGAGGTCTAACGCGCTGAGCGCTGCAAAGCCTAATTTTAATTTTGTCTCGCCTGCCTTCCTGCTGCTGAGTGCTAGCAGCTCTAAACTCCATTTCTCCCGCTGACCACGAGCGGTGAGCGGCACACTTTGTGTTTTTTACTTCCCTCCCCCACCCCGCCCTCCTGACTCCTCCCACCTCGGCGTCATCGCCTATTTAGGCTCCGCCCACTTCTGCCTCGCGTCTGACCGAAGCCCTGTGGCAGAGGGCTGAGGTCTAACGCGCTGAGCGCTGCAAAGCGTAATTTAAATTTTATCTTGCCTGCCTTCCTGCTGCTGAGTGCTAGCAGCTCTAAACTCCATTTCTCCCGCTGACCACGAGCGGTGAGCGGCACACTTTGTGTATTTTACTTCCCTCCCCCACCCCGCACTCCTGACTCCTCCCACCTCGGCGTCATCGCCTATTTAGGCTCCGCCCACTTCTGCCTCGCGTCTGACCGAAGCCCTGTGGCAGAGGGCTGAGGTCTAACGCGCTGAGCGCTGCAAAGCGTAATTTTAATTTTGTCTCGCCTGCCTTCCTGCTGCTGAGTGCTAGCAGCTCTAAACTCCATTTCTCCCGCTGACCACGAGCGGTGAGCGGCACACTTTGTGTTTTTTACTTCCCTCCCCCACCCCGCCCTCCTGACTCCTCCCACCTCGGCGTCATCGCCTATTTAGGCTCCGCCCACTTCTGCCTCGCGTCTGACCGAAGCCCTGTGGCAGAGGGCTGAGGTCTAACGCGCTGAGCGCTGCAAAGCGTAATTTTAATTTTGTCTCGCCTGCCTTCCTGCTGCTGAGTGCTAGCAGCTCTAAACTCCATTTCTCCCGCTGACCACGAGCGGTGAGCGGCACACTTTGTGTTTTTTACTTCCCTCCCCCACCCCGCCCTCCTGACTCCTCCCACCTCGGCGTCATCGCCTATTTAGGCTCCGCCCACTTCTGCCTCGCGTCTGACCGAAGCCCTGTGGCAGAGGGCTGAGGTCTAACGCGCTGAGCGCTGCAAAGCGTAATTTTAATCTTGTCTCACCTGCCTTCCTGCTGCTGAGTGCTAGCAGCTCTAAACTCCATTTCTCCCGCTGACCACGAGCGGTGAGCGGCACACTTTGTGTTTTTTACTTCCCTCCCCCACCCTGCCCTCCTGACTCCTCCCACCTCGGCGTCATCACCTATTTAGACGGGCCTTATGTGTCAGCGCAGCGGACGAGCGCAGCGGGCGCGACGTAGGCGCGCCGGAGTCGCACCAGAGTCAAGCCCGTCTGCGCCCGTCCGCGCCAGGACGGGTCTAGGGCCCAGGGATGTGGATACTACCATCTCCTACTCATCCCCCGCCCTCATGCACCTTCGAGCTGCTGCTTGCCCCCTATCGTTCGACACCTGGACGCGGATTACTTCACTCGGAATCACTGGTAACCTACCCCCCCACTTGGGTCCGCTCACTCCCCCCACTTCTTCCACTATTCCTGAGTCACAGATCCGCCTACTTTATTTGAATACCCGCTCTTTAGTCAGGCATCAAACTGACATTTTCCATCTACTCATGACTGAAAGGCCTGACGTCCTTTTACTTTCTGAGACCTGGCTTACGGACGACTCCCTCCCGGACATATTGGCAGCGCTACCTCCTGACTACTGCCTGCTCAACACCAACCGCCATGGGGGTCGCCCTGGAGGGGGGGTCGCAGCGGTAATACGAAAGGATATTCAGGTGATCACTCCTACCTCTATGACTTTTCCTGATGTAGATAACCTGGTCTTCAGTCTTGGAACCGAGGTGGGCGCAGTTACCTTCATGGTACTCTACCGCCCCCCCCCAGTCCATGCCTTCTTTCCCTGCGCTGTTTATTGAACAGCTTGCTAGCATTGCTACTTCCTCTCCACGCATAGTTATTGCCGGGGATTTCAACTATTGGTTTCAGCACAGGGACGCTGGTCCCCACGCTTTTGAATTGTTTGAAGGTCTCTCGAGCCTAAACTTCAGCCAATTAGTCACCTCTCCCACTCACAGTGGTGGCCATATACTTGATCACATCTGGGTCTATGGGGTGAAGCCCTCCCACCCGCTTATCACACCTTGCGTGTGGTCGGACCACCGCCTTATCGACACCACCATCTCTGTGGCTGGTCAGATTAGGATCCCTCCGCGGGAGGGTGGCATGGCTCGTAAGTGGAAGGCCGTTGATTCCTCCAAACTGTTAACTCACCTGTCTCACACACGTCCCCCTTCCCTCAATAACCTTGACATTAATGAGCTAGATGGGCAAGTCTCCAGCTGGCTTATATCAGCCAGCGACATCTTCGCCCCACTAACTAAGTTCCCTCGCTCGCGCCATAACCATTCACATAAATGGTTCACGCCTCATCTCAAAACTTTACAGTTAGAACTTCGTCAATCTGAACGCAGATGGAGAAGAGACTACTGCCCGTCAAGCAGAGATACTTATGTGGCAGCTCGCAATAGGTATAAATCCGCTATCTCTGCAGCCAAGAAAGCCTATGTCTCCGAGCGCATCCTGTCAGCCCCCTGTAAGTCGAAGGAGATCTTTAGAGTTCTGGACGAATTCTCGTCTGACTCCAGAACGCTCCTGTCTCAGGCCCCTACCCAGGAATCTTGCAATGCACTTAGTACCTTTTTTTTGCAGAAGATTGTTTTGATTAAGGGCACTATCCCGGTCACCTCATTGGATGCTGATCCCGTCACATCCCCTCATAATGCTTTCTCTATCACTCAGCTCCCTCCACTAGACTCCATATCTCTAGCCAACCTGGCTGTCCGGATCAAGTCTGGCTCTCCTGACGACCACTGTCCACCTCCCATACTTCGTGACATCTGCCATTCCCTACCTGACTGCATCCTTCCTTTGCTCAATTCTTCTCTTCTTTCCGGGACGGTACCCAGCTCCTTCAAGGAGGCCGTTCTAGTGCCCCTGTTGAAGAAGCCTGGAGCCGACCCTGCCGTCCCGGCAAACTACCGTCCCATCTCTCTCCTACCCTTTATCTCAAAAATCCTGGAAGCCCATGTCACTGCCTGCCTCTCGGGGTTCATCGAGAGTTCCACCTTTCTCGAGGCCAACCAGGCCGGCTTCCGTCCTTGTCATTCTACGGAGGCTGTGATCCTGGCTGTCCTAGACACCTTGAGAAACGGAGGTGACAAGGGTACCTCCCTGGCCCTGGTATTATTAGATCTGTCGGCCGCTTTCGACACGGTGGACCACAACATCCTTCTCCACCGTGTCGAACAGGCCGGCATCCAGGGCCTGGCGTTGGCATGGGTGAAATCTTTCCTTATGGGGAGATTCCAGTCTCTCAGCCTAGGTACATTCAGGGCCCCTAGGGAACATCTGCCTTGTGGGGTCCCCCAGGGCTCCTCTCTATCCCCTCTTCTTTTCAATCTTTATCTTCACCCTCTTCTTTCTTCTTTGAGGCAGTGGGACGTCCGCGTCTTCAATTACGCGGACGACCTACAACTCATTTTCTCTCTAAACTCTCCCTCTGCTATTCCCTCCTTCCAGGCAGTTATGTCCCATATCTTTCAGTGGATGTGTCAGAACCAGTTGAAACTGAACCCAGGAAAGACGGAGCTCCTCCTGCCGGGTAAGAGCCCCGTCCACTGGGGTCCACACTTCTGGCCGGCAGAGCTTGGCTCCCCTCCCACCCCGGTAGCCTCGGTGAAAAGCCTTGGGGTCACTATCGACGCTGAGCTCTCTCTCGGGCCGCAGGTGGGGACGGTGGTTTCCTCCTGCATGTTCCAGCTACGCAGGATTAGGAAGGTGGCCTACCTCCTCACTCCCGATGCCTTGCTACAAGTCATCATGGCCCTTGTTCTCTCCCGCCTGGATTTTTCAAATTCCATCTACTATGGTTTGCCCAAATGTTCCATCAACAGGCTGCAAATCATTCAAAACCAGGCGGAGAGACTGGCCCTCGGGATTCCGAAGTGGCAGTCCGCCAAACCCCTCCTTGTCAAACTACATTGGCTCCCGGTCAGCCTAAGGGCCGCCTTTAAGGTTGGCTGTCTTATCTTTAAGTCTCTCTCTGGTTCTTGCCCCGCTTTTCTGAAATCCCTTATCCGACCCTACTGTCCTTCACGTAACCTTAGATCACTTCACTTACATCTTTTGGTGGTTCCCTCCTTTAAACTCTGTAGATCTGGGGGTCGAAGATTCGCCTTCCTCGGCCCCAAACTTTGGAACTCTCTCCCTCTCCCAGTTAGGACCTCCGGCACTCTCATCCAATTTCGCAAATCACTAAAAACCTGGCTCTTCCCACAATCCTGTTAAATCCCCTCTGTTTCCTCAGCACCCTTTCAGCGCCATGATACCTCCGGTGACAGTGCGCTATACAAAATCCCCTTAACATAACATAACATAACATAACAGTGTGAGATTATTGTAGCATTTGAATTGCCTTTGCATCTCACTCTTTGACTGGCAGCCATTATGAACATGTGCCCATTCTGCTGTTTGTGAACAGACACATTGATGTGCTGTTGTATTGCATTCAATACCCATTAAATAGTCCCTTTTTAATTGTACGTATGAGCATGTGTATTCCACTCAGTTTCCTTGGTGGTGTATTTAATTATTTTAGCCACATTTTAATTTAGAGCGAGAGAGCACAGTGCAGCCGTGACTTCAGTGATCCATGACAGTCTGGGTCTCAGGACATGGTCTTGTGCCCTTAAACCACACTAGTGCCTTTTGTTTTCTAGCCAAGATGTTGAGCACCAAAGGCATAACTACACCCAGCTGCACTGCTGAACATGCCATGTTATTTGTATACATTTGAATGTCCTATTTGTGTACTATTAAGATGTCTTTCAGTTATAGAAAGTGTACATAGATGCACCTTACAAACGACGCCAAGTTGTTCAGCTACTGTCACATGACTTTCCTAAAAGGGAATGGAGGACAACTTTAAACTTAGCTAATTTCGTAATTTTTCTACTGACTGAGCAACATTCTAATGTCTCCCTGAGACTGTACTCCAAGCCAAGACCTTTGAATCTAGAATGAAAGCATCCTTCAAAATTTTTTTGTGACTTTGTAGTAATTTGTGCTGTAAAGTAATGTTACTCCATGAAAAAAGTGTAGGGTGTTTACCTTGTAATATAATGTGTCAGCTTTTTTTTTTTACATGTTTCTTGGTGAGACCACACATTATGGTTCCAATTCACAAATTGTGTTTTGTAGTATGTAGTGCGGTAGTACGGCAGTCTTACTCTGATACTACAAAATGTTGCTCATAGAGGTATAGACGGAGACCTCCGTCTCCTATCTCCACTCACTTAGATATATATTTTTGTAGAAAATGGGGGAGGGACCAGGGGAAGTGCCTGGAAAATGGTGAACATTTTTTCCTAAGTATCAGGAGTTTAGGTGAAATTAAGGAGGAGCTTAGGGAGGGACACACCCTCAAAAGAGTAATATCATTCTTATTCAGAAACTACTCTTCTAACATTACGAAAATCGTAAAAGTGTCAGGTTCAAATGTACTCTAGCCTGTTGTTGTAGCATATGAAATACCATAGCCAATCACAGGTACTGCACCACACTCCCTTAGAAAACCTTGGAGGCACATAAATAAGTTAACACCCCATAGGAATTAATGTAAAAATAATCAACATATTATGGCATTCAAATGGGTCAAAATTAACATTTAATTATTAATTATGTTATGATTTGAAATTACATTAATAAACTTTATTTTAGAAAAATGAAGTTTAACGTTGTAACTATTATTTAAAAAAAATTATTGAATTCATAACTTTTAACAAAAAACATACAAAAATATGTGTAAATAAAAAGTATACATATATACATTTATTTGTTAATGCATTTTTAATGTGATGAGTTAATGTGCTGTAACATTTTATTTTATTAGTTCTTTGTTCACAATAAATATTTTAAAATACTTTACATTGTTATTGTACATTAAAATATTTTGAGATTTTTTTAGAAGAATTATAAACTTTAATAATTTTCCTGTACTGTCCCTTATGGAGATCTATACCACGTTGGTGAAGCTCTCCAGTTACATGTGCAAAGTTACTAGTAGTAAATTTACACTCGTAAAAAGATGCACCACGCAGCACCGTGGAAAGTATATGAATCTGAACCAATATCGCCAGTTTTGTGTCTCGGAGAGTAATATCCCTTGTCAAATGATCTTTGTTTGACCACTTTGTCCCAGGTTCAGTTCTCCACGGACACACTCAGCATTTCAAACTTCGAGGTCAATAACATAGGTCTCATCAGATTGAGAACAGTAAACATCTCTAAATACTAGTATTGGTAACTTCACTGCACAGGTGTAGACCAACAAGCGATCTTCTCCTTTGCTGTACATATAGGCCAATGACGTAAGGTGACTTTTCTTTTTTTAACGCATGTGTTCCAGTAGTTGCTAGAAGAATGTAAATGTTAAAAACCGTACATATCTGAAGACTGACACAAATGATGCAACATTCAGAAAAATGTATATCTTTAAAAAATGTAGCATTATTAGGTTTTCATTGTGCAACAAATAGATGTACATGACAGTTCCCGTAGCTCCCATCTCATCGAGACCATAAGGGAAGCGGGATGCTATCCCAGACTTCAATGGGGAGGACAAAAGGGAGAAAATACGAGAGAAAAATAAACGCAAATTTAAATCGAGGCTTGAATAAACAAAGCAAAAAATTCTGTAACGGAAGCAGAAGCACGGAACAGCACAGTAATGAAAGAAATATGGCGAAATGCAGAAGCCATGAAAGATTCATTTAATTTCTCATCGGAGAGGCAAAGAGGAGTTTTAAAGAACACTAGCAAAAACGAACATTATTAAAATGGATGATGTTTTAGGTTTGAATAGAAACATTCGACTATGCCTGTACTGCGGTAACAAAAGGAAAACTAATCAAGCCCAGAATAGTGAAAGCAAATCCAAACCGGCAATACATATGTGAAATGTGTTTCCTACATTTTAACAGCAATGGAACAATTGTAGCCTGTACAATATTGTGACTATTTACACTCCCACAGAGAAATTAAGTGTAGCAAGAGACACCCTTTGTGACAACGCACTCGCAAACTATCAGTTTTTGTGCAGCTGCTTCGTAAATGTTTATATTTTTATTTTTTAACCTGTTCCGTGCTCGCGGGTGCTGCGAACGACCGTTGGCCGACGTAGCCCCGTCCACTCTGTAGAACGCCCACCCGCCGTGGTAAACGGGTTAAACACATTCCAGCACCTATAGGGGTTGCAAAAGGCAAGTGTTGAAAGCTGGGCCGACATCATGACATTGACAGTAATCCTTTTGGGTTGGTAATGGGCGCTGCCAGCAGCTGCCCGTGGTGGGAGTGCTGCCGGGCGCTGATGTGGGGCGGGGGAGGGGCAGGGTGGGGGGTAGTAAACTATGGATTACTGCTGGTTAGAGGTAAGTAAACATATAAATAAATAAGACGAATTTCGTTACGCGCGCTGCATCTGGTCAGATAAGTTGCGGTCAGTCCTTGTTGAAGATGGCAGCATAGTTAAGTTGTTTTAAGGTAGCCACAAAATAATGATCTAAACATCAAGTGATTGCCTTACATACACGCAGAAACCTGCGAAGGTTTTCATGATCAGCCACTGTTGCCGCTTGCTATGCTTAAAGTGGTTGGGTATTCACTTTGGAATGAAACCAGTATGAAAACTAAAGTGTATGACCTACCTGCAACTCAGTTGCTCATATATGAAACTGAAGAGCGGTTATTGAGGTAATAGGTAAAATTGCTGGTGTGCGCGAAAATGATTTGTGTTTCTAGGACTGTGACATTGTGTACCTGATAAGAATAATTTCACACCCTTCTGGAGTTCCCACTTCAACAAACCGTGTGACCTTGTGCTGATCATCTGTTCTCCTTCTACCTAAATTTGCATATCTGTACAGATCTGTAGCACACCTAAACATCCTGACGTGAAACTCTATATGCATAACTTACACTGGGTGTGGGAATTCTCAGTAGAGAGGTCATGAGCTAGAACATCATGGAGTGCCGCTCGAACATTATCCCTTCCTAACAAATGGGATCGACCCTGTTGGCCAAGGGTGGATCCTCCGTATGACCAGCACACTTCTGCTGTACATTGAACAGAAAAATACTTCTCAGTAGGGCTGTTACATCGCTGTTACAAGTGTAATGTTTTGAAAGAGTACTGTACAGCTGGCCATTCTTTTAAATGAACAAAACTAGTATGTTACACCAAGAAAGCTATGCACTTAAAGACAGAGTACCAGTGATAGAGCGCGCGAGGCCACCCGACCAACAGTTTTCGCCGTTTCCGGCTTCAGGGCCCATATACTTTTCAAATCACCATATACATCGATCAGGTGACTTCACGAGCTCTATCAAGTTGAGTGTGTGTTCCCTGCTACCAAATTTCAGTGCACCCGACTTACCATCCACCGATGCAGGTGCCTAATGACCACAATGAATCAGGGAGCTAGCTGTAAAAGGAAAAGCAGCAAAATACAAACCCAACCAATAACATTCAAATACTGTTTAAATGACCACGGACAACGGGAAGTTTTAAAATGTTTATCTAAAGTTCAATATTTTCTTGCATGAGATACAGTAAAATAAGGCAATCAATAACCAAGATAACGTAAATCACATAGGCAGAAAGAAATAATGACAGAGTAATCATCAAAGTATTAATACAATGTAACGAGAAAAATACTATGCAAGTCAGTATTATCTAGACAGGGATAGACTAAGTGTGTGTGACTATAGGAGAGCTTATAATGAATAACACGCTTCACTTAAGGTGAAGGGACCTTTGAACAATCTAGGCAACGAAGTTCTAGACCATATCAGAAAATGACACACTGCTATGCAAAATATAATTTCTAACAATTGAGAAGACATAGGAATAACTTTGCAAAATGATAAATGACTGTTCAATAGTTGCGGAAAGGCATGGAAATATAACATATGCAATGTTGAACTTTATTTTAGCAAAAGTTAGAAATTCAGAAGGTGCAAGAATTTTAAGAGGTTCAGAGTAATATTTACCTAGAAAAAGGTGTGGAAACCAAACCCTGGCCACGGGTCAGTTAAGGACAGGAAACCCTCAAGGAAGGATACCCCTCAAAGGACAGCAGGTGCAGAATGGACACCCAGGACAGGATACTCTCGGAATAGGAATCAGGACAGGACCCTCAGGACAGGACAGCAAACCCTCAGGACAGGACCCTTTTCAGGACAGGACCAGAACCCACAGTTCGGAAGCAACGCCTGCGCTCCACCCGCTCTGCAGCTATCGATCAAGACCCCGATTGGGTCAGCGAACTCCCAGCTAAGTGCCTTGCCAGCACTTTAAGGTTCAGTAGAACCTTAGTCTATGGTCAAATTCGGACAGAGTGCTCCGCAGCGCTCTGTATCTTCAGTCACCTATTGAGTGCGTTGGGTCAGTGACAGGTCAGCTAAACCAGACAAGTCGGACGGTTCACTAGGTGAACCCAGGGTAGATATACAGTTTTGGGACAGTGTACCACCCCCCAATGTTGCAAAGTGTCAGAATCCCTCAATTTCGATTGGTCCTAAGGTAGGGTTTGGGTAACACACCAATCACAATACACGAATTGAAGCCTTCATTAACATATTTGGGTACCGCCTAGCAGATTTGGGGTTCCCATGAGCTAACAGTAGCGCAAAAATACAATGTATCATATAAGAAGCCACATTCGCTGTTCTCGCAGGGCAGAGGTGACTTTCTCAGGAGCATCTCGCCCATCACTGCCAGCTGGCTATGTTCCATCAGCCAAGGTCCCTCGTGCTGCCGAATGTCGCACAGGCGCAGAAGGGACCCCCAATATGGCTCTCCTCTCACTCAGACCCCCATTTCCCGCGGTACATGAAAAGTAAGCGAAAACAAATTAATACATAATAATGTCATCATGAAAACACATCACAGGGTTTGTACTTTTAACTCATCATCAAGAAATAAACTTATGCATTTAAATGTTAGCTACATTGAGACGAGCACAAGAGCAGTGGCACGAGCAGTACCACATGATAAGCACAGCTATGAATTACGCATGCGCATAATTTTCCCTCCACTTCTGCAGACGCGTCAGGACACGTGAGTGTGGCTGACGCATGCGCAGTAACTAAAATACAAGCGGCGGCCATTTTAGAGGACATGGATTAAATTCATTAGAAATACACATAGGCAAGCGTCTTAAACTTTACTCAAACTTAATATAAATGTTAGTAAGACGTACATTTATTACCTTGTTATACATAAACGAGGTTCTTGATTTCGGCAAGCCGCAAAATATGCGAAGCTTTGCTTCATCAATCCCCTCTTTGATGATATCTACTATCATCACAAATTATAATGGAACCAGATGCCAACTTTCTTTCACACTTTATAAAGTTCTATTTCTTCCAGCAACCGTTCTAGCTTTTCTCTTTCAGTTTTAGCAGGGTGAGAAGTTTTCACCTTTTTGTATATCTGATCATTCACTTCCTCTAATTCAATCTCATCCACACTTCGTTTCACTCCTCTTGCATTAACCTCGTGCTTTCTGGTGCGTTTGCGGTATTTACAGCATAAGAAAACGGAAAGTATAATAAGACCTATAATACCAATTGGCATCAGAATTTTGAATAATAAGCTTTTACCTATGCTAGCAAGCCAATGACCTACATTTGAGAGACCATCTACCAGTCTCTTCCAGGCACTATCAACCTCGAGTGGTTTGAGTTCCTTTGCCAAATTAGTAATGTTTTTCACATATCTTTTGATCTGTACACTTTTGTCCGGAATATAAGTGCAACAATGTTGCGCCTTCAACATCCGGCAGACTCCGCCCTCTTTCGCTAATAAGGTGTCAAGAGCAAGTCGATTTTGTAAAACCATTGATCTGATCGCAACCATTTCAGTATTGACCAGCAGAAATCCATGAGCTGTTTCAGTAGACAGCACATCTACTATAGTAGACAATTTGCAAATTCTGTGAGTGTTCAGAACCACTCCCACTCCAGGTATCAGTGCACTGAAAATACTACCCATAATTTCACCTATACTTTCTCTTTTACTACGCACTAAGCCATTAGTATCTTCATTGCTTCCAGCTTTTCCATTCACATGGTATATTTTCGGGAAAACAATGCCAAAGTAGCAGCTTCCATACCAGTGATCCGGCAATTTGAAATAAGCCTTGTCCCCACAAATATAATAAATTCCAGGAAACACAGGCTCTGACCCATTTTTAAAACCCCAACCTCCAATTACCTTGTAATTATGTTCGCATTCACTGGAACCAATGAAAACATTATTATAATAGCTAGTCTTCTCGCGGTGAAGACATAGCTTGCCTTTCTTTTCAAAATCCAGCAACAGAGCAGGACCCGCTCCACCAGATGAGGTGCCTTCCATGTTTTCTGCCCACTTTGGCTTTTTCTGACTTTCGTCATTAGCCTTCTTCTGAATTTTAATTCTCCTTTTCTCTGCCATGTTCAGGAACATCTTTTCCTGCTCACGCAAAGAACAAGTCAAGTTATCTCTGTGTGCGTCTGCTATGTCAATGTTCCCTATAGTCAGAAAGTAGTCTCCCATATATCTTATGGTGTCAGTTTTGGTATGTACAGGATTCAAGTTCCCACGTATAGGAAGTTCAGAAAAGATCACGTCATTGTTAGAGTAATAATACTGTAACGGTCCCCTTTTGTAAAATAAACTAGCTAAAATGCTACAGGAAATTCCATATGTCAATGGCAGATGATGGTATGTCACGCCTTCAGCCACCGAAGTAGGTAGCTTCATGCAGACATAGCAATCTTCAATTTCCATAGTTTCTACATAGTGTATTAACAAGTTGGCGAAAACATTCAAATGTGTCCTGTTTTTCATTCCATGGTAATGTAGTCCTTTCTCATCTGATGCTTCTAAGTCTCGTTTAGTTTGTCTCAATGCTCTCTCATGTCTTTCTACACTCTGTGTTGTCAGCTCCTCATTGTCAGTATTTACAACTTCAGTAGGGACAATGTTAGTATCTTTACTTACAGCAAAGGGAATGAAAATCGTTAATCCTATCCAGATAACTATCAGCACTACTACACTACATATGCACACCTTGCAACACGTCTTAAAACGGCTGCAACTAGGACTACCATTCACTGTTGAATCAGACATTTTAGCTCAGAAGGAGTGTTCTTACCCCTCTTTTTTACTTTTTACACAACTAGCTTACTTTGTGCAAATTCACGGTGGTTCGTCTTCCTCTTCAGCTGAGTACTCTGGGACAGGTTCTCCGTCGCTCACGTCAGTTATATCAAGATCTTCAAGTTCTTCCAAAACCAGGGTCCATTCAGGAGACTTGTACTTTTTGTTTTGTCTTTTTATTCGCTCACTTCTTCTTTTGGAAGAGTCTTCTTCTTGCTCTGCTATTCGAGCACTTCTTCTTGCTTCTGCACGTTTTTCTTCTACTGTCTTTATCCTTAGTCTCAGTCTTTTTACAAACCTAGGCTCAAGGTTGTTTCTTTTCTTTAGTCTCTTAGTCGGTACTTGGACTTCACTTTCTTTTCTTATTCTCTTGTTCTCTTTATCTTGTGGTGATTCTTCTCCACTTTCTTCTCTTTCTTCCCTTATCTGACTAGTTCCAGGGCTAGCATCAAATTCTTCTGCCTGGTTGCTAATCTGGCCTTGTTCAGGAATATTTTGTTTTTGGCTTTCTATTGTCTCTGTTTCTGTTCCTATTTCCTGAACCCGTTTTTCTAACTCTATCTGATCCTGTTCAAGCACTTCGATCTCTTGATTTTCTTCTGCTCGAACTATTACTCTATGTCTAGTCTGTCCCTTATCCACATCAGGAGTTAGCGGAGGAGTATCAAACACTTGTTCAGTATCGGGTATTTGTTCAGTTTTGTTCACTTGATCTGTAACAATCACGTGCTCTGTCCCTGTCTGACCTTCTCCTTCCTCAGTTTTGATTTTAATCTCAAGTGGCTGAGGTTCTTCGCCTGTGCCTTGCTTTTCCTGACTAGTCCACTCTCTACCTTCACTAAGTCGTTCTCTTGTTCTGATAGGATCTTCGGTCAGATCAATCATCGGTATCCATTCTTCTGGCCATATGCTTGGCAGCTCGTCTTCAGCTACTCCTGGCTCAGTTTCCTGGACCTCTTCAGCAGGCTGGGTTCTTGGCAGTTCGCAGTCAACTACTCCTGGGCCAACGTCTGCTGTTCCTGCAACCTGACTGGTGCTGGGCTGCTCGTTGTCAGTTGCTACTGGTCTGATTTCTTCAGGGTCCTCTGCTGGTTGCCCTGGTTCTTCAAATCCTTTGTCTGGCAATACCTTCTGGGTGTGTCCGGCATGGATCCACTGGGGAACACCTGCGACTTTTACTGCAGTGGTTGTCACCAGGATTACTTGGCGTTTCTTTCCCCACCTTGGTGCCAGACAGCTTGATCGAGTGTGCTTCTTTATTTTGACCCAGTCTCCTGGAACCAAGTTGTGGAGAGGAGTCGTTGGATTAAGGATGCCGTCGTCTCCAATCTGGCGAGAGATAGAACGTACTTGGTCACCCAATCTTCTGCAGTATTCAAGCACCAAATCATCAGTAATGCTCAACAATTTGCTTCCTGGCACCCATGCTTGTCTCATCACTCTTCCCATAATGATTTCATGGGGACTTAGGCCTGTCTTGCGGTCTGGAACACTTCTCAGTCCCATCAGGACCAGGGGCAGGGCCTTCACCCAGTTCATGCCAGTAGCATCTGTCAGCTTTGCTAGTCTGTTTTTGATAGTTCCATTTACTTGTTCCACTATTCCAGAAGCCTCTGGGTGGTATGCACAATGGAGTTTCTGCCTTATTCCAAAGGCCTTACAGAGTTCAGCCAGTATGTCATTCTGGAAATGTCCACCCTTATCTGATTCAATAATGCATGGTATTCCGAACCTAGGTATCAGTTCTTTTAGCAAACACTTCGCTACTGTCAGTGCGTCACTTTTGGGAGTAGGGTAAGCTTCTACCCATTTCGAAAATACGCACACAATGACAAGGACATATCGCTTTCTTTCACAAAGGGGCATGGTGATGAAATCAATCTGTATTTTTATAAAGGGACCCCCTGACCTCCCAATCTTGCTCAGCTCAACCATTGTCCTTTTGCCTGGGTTCATCTGCTGACATGACAGGCACCTCTGGCAGAGGGACTCTGCTACCTTCCTGAATTTCTTGCTGTACCAAGTCTGTTGAAATACCAGAATCATGGCATCCCTACCAATGTGTGATCCTTCATGTATTAATCTTGCCATTGTGCCAAGCAAGTGTCGGGGTAACACAGGCATACCAGTTGGACCTATGATGACACCATCCACACGTCTCGGTCTACATCCATCCTCTTTCCATTTTTCTCTTTCTTGCCAAGGAGCCGACTCCTGCCACTCTCTCACCTCATCCCATGTAGGCACTTCCTCAAACACCTGAAGCTGGCAGCTGGTTCCTGGCCCCCCTCGTTTTGGATTTATAATATACCGATCTTTGGCACACCATTGAGCCACTCGATCAGCATAATCGTTTCCCAGTGATACTCTGTCCATGCTCCTTTGATGAGCAGCACATTTTACCACTGCCAGTTCTTTGGGCAACTGGATGGCCTCTAAAAGGTCATGAACAATCTTTGCATTCCGAATGGGAGTACCTGAGGAAGTCATAAATTCCCTCTGTAGCCATAATTGGCCAAAGTCATGCACAACGCCATAACAGTACTGACTGTCAGTATACACTGTTATGCGTAAGTCCTTCCCAATTTTGCAAGCCATTATCATGGCTATCAATTCGGCTACTTGTGCAGACTTGATGTTATATAGGTAACCTGCTTGTTCAATTTTTGTGAAAGACACTACTGCATAAGCAGCACTCAAGCCTCCTAATTCATGTCTTAGGCAGGAACCATCCACAAATAGTTCTTTATCATGCTCAGGCAATGGTACTTCTTTTATGTCTGGGCGTGGCTTGGTACTGAACTCTGTCAGATCAATACAATCATGTTCATCATCATCCCCACCTTCCATTTCCAAGGGGTCGGGGAGTAAAGTGGCAGGGTTCAGAATACCGCACCTTACAATGCTCACATTTGCTGCACCCACAAGAATCCTCTCGTATTTAGTCAGCCGACTAGGGGTGAGATACTGTGTTTTAGTTCTGGTCAATAGAATTACCACTCCATGTGAAACATACACAGTCACAGGGTGTCCCATGACAATGGACTCACTCTGTTCCAAACTTGCACAGGTAGCAGCTACTGCTTTTAGACAGCCTGGTAACCCAGCAGCTACTGGGTCCAGTGTGGCAGAGAAATAGGCCACAGGCCTCCTGGTCGTGCCATGTTCTTGAGTCAGGACAGACAATGCGCAATTATCGCGAGTGTCACAGAAAAGTGCGAACTCTTTGGAATAATCTGGCATTCCCAACGCAGGGGCTGTACACAGACAGTTTTTCAATCTTGTGAAAGCCATTAGACTTTCATCGTCCCACTGTACAACATCTGGCATTCCTCTCGTGGTCATTTTTATCAAGGGCCTGGCTAAGGCTGCAAATCCCAGAATCCACTGCCTGCAGTACCCTAATACACCCAGGAACATTCTGACTTCTTTTTGAGTACGGGGCAACTGCATTTTTTGAATTATTCTCACTCTTTCTGAAGTGACTTTTCTGACACCCTTTTCTATCTGGTGTCCTAGATATTTCACTGATTTTGCACAGAACTGTAGTTTGTCAGGGGCCACTTTATGCCCTTTCTCACACAGATGATTTAGGAGGGCAATGGTGTCAACTACACAGTCCCGGTGACTTTTAGACGCCAGTAAAAGGTCGTCTATGTACTGGACTAACACAGAGTTCCCAGGTAAGATCAAAGTCTCTAGACATTTTTTCAAGATCTGATTAAAGATAGAGGGGCTCTCTGTATACCCTTGAGGGACCCTGTTCCAACAATACACGTGACCCTCGAAAGCAAATGAGAAAAGAAATTTGCTGTCGGGGTGCAGGGGTATCGAAAAGAATGCATGACACAAATCAATCACAGTGAACCACTCAGCATCCCAAGGAATCTGGTACAGAATCACTGCAGGGTTCGGGACAATAGGGCAGCAAGGAACTACAATTTTGTTAACCTTTCTCAGGTCCTGCACTACCCTATACTTGCCACTAGGCTTTTTGATGCCCATAATCGGTGAGTTGCACGGGCTGCTCATCACTTCCTGTATGATGTTTCCTTCCAATAATTTTTGTATTTCCAGAGTGACACCTGCTTTCACTTCAGCATTCATTCGGTAGGGCCTAGTGTTAGGATATACTGCATTGTCCTTGATGGCTATTTGTATGGGGTCCACATCTTTCATCAACCCCACATCCTTTCCAGTGAAATCCCACACCTCTGGCTTTACGGCTTCCTGTAGTTCTTGGGGCAAGTCCTGCAGGGTCAATCTTTTAATTTCTGAGTCAGGTCTAAGCAACAATAATTTATAAATGCCGTCTTCATCTGGGGTCTGTATTTCAACACCTTTTGGTGTGCAAAAGATGGTACAGTTCATTTTGCACAGCAAATCACGTCCCAGTAGATTCACTGGACTGGTGTCACAGACGACAAATCTATGCATCTGTTTAAAATTTCCAATTGAAATCTCCATTGGTTCGGTAACAGGAGTACTAATCAATTGATTAGATACACCTACTACTTGGATATTTTCTCCCGAGAGGGGTAGGTTTGGAACGTCCACTGTTCTTACAGTAGAACGGGTAGCGCCAGTGTCCAACAGAAAGGTGACATCATTTCCGTCAACCTTTCCTTCAATATATGGTCCAGACTGGTCTACCGGCAAGGAAGCGCCAAGTACGCACTCCTCGTCCTCCCCTCTCAGGCCCCGTCAGTCCTGCTCATTACAAAGGAAGGTATCATTCAGCAGATACTGCGAAGTTGCTGTATTTCTGTTCTCCCCGCTTTCCCAAACCTCTATCTCTTCATTTTCTGCCTGTCTTCCCCTGTATACCTGTTTGGGTGCTCGAGGCACCTGAACTGTTTTTACCTGGGGTTGAGTCTTTCTTGGTCTTTCTTTCTGCGTCTGTGGAATTAAATCAGGAGTTTTCTCATTAACATCGACTAATTGGGGACACTCGTTTCGCCAGTGTCCAATTTCGCCGCACTGATGGCAGGGAAATTTTTTCATAGCCTCTTCCCTGCTAAATTTGGGCCGGGGCTTTCCTCCACCCCCTCCCCCAGGACTTTTGTTCTCAGCATTTTTAACCATGTTACTCAATTGTTTTTCCTGTTGTTCTGCGAGCTTCACCTGAGCCCACATAACCTTCTCCTTAAGGGCCTTTTTCTTTTCTGCCATCTCGTCCTCACAGTATTTAGCGTACCGCAGGACCTCATCCATTTTCTTAGTATGCCAACAGATTTTATTGTCTTTTATCCACTGACAAATTTCAGGTCTTAAACCATTTACAAACCTGTAAATAAAGTGCGTCATATCCTTCAGGTCGATGTTGTCAATACCACTGTATGTTTTAAATACCTGCAATAACCTCTCATAGAAGGAGTGCACTGTCTCGTCCCTTTCCTGTGTTGTTCTATCTATTTTTGTCCAATCAGTTTCCTTTGCGGGCACCTTTTCTTTCAAATGCTGAATTACCTGCTCATATTTTCGCATGACATCCTTTGATGGCTCTCCTGTTTCCTTGTTTCTGGGATACTCCTCACTGGGCCAATCTATGGCTATTTTACATTGGGTCCATAAATCTACTGGAACCACAATGTCGAAAAACCCATCCAGGTCTTTCCACAGACATTTCTGTACCTTCACGAACCTCTCCACTTGCCGGTACCAGTCAACTGGTTTCTCTCGTAATTTTGGAAAATCGTTCGTGAAGGACACAATATCCTGCCTAGACCAGGGGACATGCACATATTTCCCTCCTGGAACTTCGCGCATGGGGCATAACTGCTCAGGTTTTTCTACCTCTCTTAAAGCAAACTCGGGAGTCACTTGTCGGGAGCGAACTTCTTCCCTCTTTTTCGCCCACCTGCTTCTCCATTTTTCCACATCTCCCCATTTCTGCAGTACCCCCATTAATTCTTTAATCTGCAACTTCTTCCCTGCCACATTCAGGTGTTCTATATCTTTGTCTGAGAAGTCTGCTCTGTACGGTTTCTGTAAGGGCTTGGATTTTGAAATATCTACTCCCATACTAACTGCTGTTTCGGTCAGTTTTTCGTGGAGCACTCTGGTGTTCCTTGTAAAGCTTTTACATATGAACGACAATTCTTCCTCAGAGTAGGTATTTAATCGATCCAACCCCACATTTCCTGCCATTAATTCTTCTATTTCAACCCTCAGCTTGTAGAGGTCTAAAGGCTTTGTTTGCGGAGTCTGCTTTTCTAATTCACGACTCCAACTCTCAATTTCATCCGGAGTTACCAGAGAGACATTCCTAGTACCTGTTGCTGTCTCTAATTTAATTTCTTTTGTATTAAAAGGATTATACCTCTGCTGTATTCCCTTTCCAGTCTGTTTGTTTGGCAATTCCAAAAACGCAACTTCAGACTCGCATTCACTGGACTGATCATCTATGATGATTGGTTCCTGTCTCGGGGTTGCTATGACTGGGGTCATGACTGGAGTAATCGGATTTCCCTGACCATTTCCGTATAACGGGACCACCGGTCCAATAGTTACTGGAATAGTCAATGCCTCAGGACTGGTATTTATCTGAGAAATTTTCTGAATTATTTCTGTTCTTTGTCTAGCTAGAGCCTCTTGCTCCTTTTCCACTAGTACCCTTCTTAGAGTTGTGTCATGTAATATCTGTGGGGTCAATGGAGGAGTAAAACTCGGGGCAGTAGGCAGAGGAGTAAAACTCGGGGCAGTAGGATGCGTTTCACTTGGTCCTCCCCCATAATTTGGTTTCGGGAATAAAGTTCCAGTATTAAAGGACCTGCGCTCTTCCCTATATGGAGGTTGAACAAAAGGCAGTCCTGAATTCGAGGGTTTCTCTTCGCTTTCATACAAGGGTCGGGGAAAAAAGGTTTTCGTACGTGAATAATTTTCTTCCTGACTTGCGGGCACTTTGGGATATACGTCCCTAGTTTCCGTCAGTTCGGGTTTTTCAGGATAGGGCAATACTTGACCACCCCCTCCCAGGCCCAGGGACCTGTCTTCTTCCTTTAGGAAGTGGCGTCGGGGAACATCTCCTACACTGGAAGGTCGGGTTCCCTCATTGTAAGGTGGCGGACTTCTGGTACAGATGTCATCTATTAATTCATCATCTGATTCCCCCAAGGCCCCCCAATGCTTACATTTTTCAGTACTTTTCTCACCCGCTCCAATGTTATGACATGCCGGCATCATGGGAAACAGACCCTCAACAATCATGCTCTGTCTCCACTGTTTCATCCTTTTATCCCTGGACTCCTGTTTCAGCCTGGGGTACCACTTGGTCAAACCCTTGTCCATTCTGGGTCTTTCTCTTTCAAAAGCCTCAATCTCCCATTCCTCTAATGCCTCATACTGCGTTAGTCTCGGTCTGGGATGCAGTTCATTCATTCGGGTTCTTAAATTAAATAAGATCCTACCATTGAAAGTACCATCTAACGGAAAAGCCAATACTCCGTCATCTTTGGTGTACTTCACCCAATTCTCCAGCCACACACAGGTATTGTACCCTCGGTCAAACATCATGAATGAGGCGGGAGTATTGGGTGCTGGGACAAGAACACCTTCCCTAGATTTAATCGGTTTGTCCGTTTTAAAATAATTTTTCACCTTATTTACAAGGGACATTTTTCTCTTGGTTCCGTACATAATATCGTATCTGTTAGCCTTCCACTGATCCCTTTCAAACCCTAGATGCCTTGGATCAGGTCGCGTCTCGGTAGTCCGCGAGTGCCACATACGACTTCTGCGCTAACTTTGTTTACAAACTACCTCCAATCAGAATACTCTTTAGAAAATTCGTGCAACCAATGGGTGCGCGACACAAAATAAGCTCCGCCAATGGGTGCGCGGCCCCTTCGTGAGACAGTTCCCACGCTCTGGCGCTCACCCCTCCTTTACAATCTTCAGCTCCGCTACCCGCCCGCTGCTTCTACCAATCCCAGCGCGGCACAGAGTGACGTCAGAGGCGCGTCGCGACTGACTCCCTCCCTTCACAAGGTAACGGAAACTTTCTTTCTTTTAAAGTGCTCAGTGCTTGGTTATTTTACAACAAATACACATTCGCCACAGTGCTCAAGTGTCTAGACAGAGAAAGAATTCTATTACTGCAAGTAAACTACTTCCATTTACTTTTCACTCGCTGCGGGCAGATCTCTTCCGCCTACCCTTCACTCTAGCATCGGTGAACCTGTTATTCCCCTAAACTCATCCACTTCTTTCCGGGATATTTTCCGAGTTTAAGGTTTCTCAGCGGACCCCTCTGCTTTCACGCTAGCTCCGAGGAACCTGCTACTCTTCCGATGTGACCCTTACTAGGTTACGCCACTATGGGAATTTTGCCAATGAACCCCGTTACTGTCATTTATTCACACATGTATTCAGAAAACCCTAGTTAGTGCTTCCCGGTTATCCTAACCTGCACCTAACTTTCCTCGAACCTGTGACCTCAGGACAATGGATTCTATTCACCACTTGCCCTTTCAATTCCCCGGGGAGTTCGGACAACAAGAAACAAGACGGTTGACAATTGCATGGATTAGTACATATAACAATATAAGAACAAGAATAATAACAATACAGTAATTCATAAATTTCAGCAGCGTATTCACAAGAGAGTGATCAGTTCCCTCAGAATAGTCGCTCCTATAGCAGCATTAATATAATAGCAGCTTCCGACTTAACTAGTCCAACTAATCCTGCCTAACCTTTAGCTAGTCCCTAACCATCCTCTGATCTACCAGAAAACTGATAGAGCGCGCGAGGCCACCCGACCAACAGTTTTCGCCGTTTCCGGCTTCAGGGCCCATATACTTTTCAAATCACCATATACATCGATCAGGTGACTTCACGAGCTCTATCAAGTTGAGTGTGTGTTCCCTGCTACCAAATTTCAGTGCACCCGACTTACCATCCACCGATGCAGGTGCCTAATGACCACAATGAATCAGGGAGCTAGCTGTAAAAGGAAAAGCAGCAAAATACAAACCCAACCAATAACATTCAAATACTGTTTAAATGACCACGGACAACTGGAAGTTTTAAAATGTTTATCTAAAGTTCAATATTTTCTTGCATGAGATACAGTAAAATAAGGCAATCAATAACCAAGATAACGTAAATCACATAGGCAGAAAGAAATAATGACAGAGTAATCATCAAAGTATTAATACAATGTAACGAGAAAAATACTATGCAAGTCAGTATTATCTAGACAGGGATAGACTAAGTGTGTGTGACTATAGGAGAGCTTATAATGAATAACACGCTTCACTTAAGGTGAAGGGACCTTTGAACAATCTAGGCAACGAAGTTCTAGACCATATCAGAAAATGACACACTGCTATGCAAAATATAATTTCTAACAATTGAGAAGACATAGGAATAACTTTGCAAAATTATAAATGACTGTTCAATAGTTGCGGAAAGGCATGGAAATATAACATATGCAATGTTGAACTTTATTTTAGCAAAAGTTAGAAATTCAGAAGGTGCAAGAATTTTAAGAGGTTCAGAGTAATATTTACCTAGAAAAAGGTGTGGAAACCAAACCCTGGCCACGGGTCAGTTAAGGACAGGAAACCCTCAAGGAAGGATACCCCTCAAAGGACAGCAGGTGCAGAATGGACACCCAGGACAGGATACTCTCGGAATAGGAATCAGGACAGGACCCTCAGGACAGGACAGCAAACCCTCAGGACAGGACCCTTTTCAGGACAGGACCAGAACCCACAGTTCGGAAGCAACGCCTGCGCTCCACCCGCTCTGCAGCTATCGATCAAGACCCCGATTGGGTCAGCGAACTCCCAGCTAAGTGCCTTGCCAGCACTTTAAGGTTCAGTAGAACCTTAGTCTATGGTCAAATTCGGACAGAGTGCTCCGCAGCGCTCTGTATCTTCAGTCACCTATTGAGTGCGTTGGGTCAGTGACAGGTCAGCTAAACCAGACAAGTCGGACGGTTCACTAGGTGAACCCAGGGTAGATATACAGTTTTGGGACAGTGTACCACCCCCCAATGTTGCAAAGTGTCAGAATCCCTCAATTTCGATTGGTCCTAAGGTAGGGTTTGGGTAACACACCAATCACAATACACGAATTGAAGCCTTCATTAACATATTTGGGTACCGCCTAGCAGATTTGGGGTTCCCATGAGCTAACAGTAGCGCAAAAATACAATGTATCATATAAGAAGCCACATTCGCTGTTCTCGCAGGGCAGAGGTGACTTTCTCAGGAGCATCTCGCCCATCACTGCCAGCTGGCTATGTTCCATCAGCCAAGGTCCCTCGTGCTGCCGAATGTCGCACAGGCGCAGAAGGGACCCCCAATATAGCTCTCCTCTCACTCAGACCCCCATTTCCCGCGGTACATGAAAAGTAAGCGAAAACAAATTAATACATAATAATGTCATCATGAAAACACATCACAGGGTTTGTACTTTTAACTCATCATCAAGAAATAAACTTATGCATTTAAATGTTAGCTACATTGAGACGAGCACAAGAGCAGTGGCACGAGCAGTACCACATGATAAGCACAGCTATGAATTACGCATGCGCATAATTTTCCCTCCACTTCTGCAGACGCGTCAGGACACGTGAGTGTGGCTGACGCATGCGCAGTAACTAAAATACAAGCGGCGGCCATTTTAGAGGACATGGATTAAATTCATTAGAAATACACATAGGCAAGCGTCTTAAACTTTACTCAAACTTAATATAAAAGTTAGTAAGACGTACATTTATTACCTTGTTATACATAAACGAGGTTCTTGATTTCGGCAAGCCGCAAAATATGCGAAGCTTTGCTTCATCACCAGCACATTGTGCAGAGTTGCTATGTGCATAAACTGCTATGCATGCAGTCAGACAGAACCAGACTTTCTCAACAGGACGCCCATATTTTCGGTTCTAGTATGGGCATTTATTTAAAAAGGTGCTGTACTTTCAATTTGACGTTAAAAGCACTCATAAAGAGAAGTTATCAAACCATGGCTATGTAGCCTTCTCTACAGGACTTTTCTAATTATAAAGAACCAGCAATTCTCCTGGAGAAGACCTACATCTCTCACGGAATGTGCCACCATTTCTCAGTCGGGCAAGCCATGCATGCCATACTTGGAGACCACTCCACTGGCATTCTGTACAAGGACTGCTCTCCTTTAGCTGCATAAGCATCCCACCTCAGCAGGATAATGACTGATGCATGGTTCCACCTGGGACGTGTATCTTTACAGTAAATACCACCAAATGTGCATACATAAGTACTATTCTGTTTCTGTATGTATGGCTCAATGTCTGCAATATGAATAATTGTTGTATGTGTGACACTCAGCCTTTGCTGTGCGTGAAAGGCGCTGTGATAAGCACCCTCTAGATAAAGGGAAGCTGCTTAGATGGATTTGTTCCTACTAGCACAGAAGGAGAAATGAAAGGCGTGCCTGGTGCAATTGAAGCCTCTATGAGCTGTTTATGTTTCTCCTCTACTCTTACCTCCCTCTAAGGTAATGTTTATGTCATTTTCAGACAAATACGTTGTATGAGTCCAAATAGGCAAACCCTTTTTGATGTTTAGCCATTGTTATATAGTAACGCAACACTGAGGAAATCTCTTTGTCCTCACATACATTCGTAGCAAAAATCTACATTTACAGTAAAATCGACAGTTTTAGTGAGGTTTCAAACTAGGGAAGTACTGTTTTTCTGAACTGTACCGCAGTCTGACCTGTGTGGCATTTGCCTGTTTAGGAAGCCCAGAAATATGCAGTTGAAGACTGCTTCACCAGTGATTTCGTTTATCTAAGAGTTTCCTTGAATAGTATATGGTTTGTTTAGGTAGCTGTTTTGAAAATCAAACTATCCAGACTGCGGTAGGTAAAGGAAGCCTGCCTCAGTAATACATAGAGCAGAAAGTCCTTAAACCACTACTGGCAGATTAATTTGACCATACAGTAAAAAACTTAAAAACATAGATTGTTTTCATAAGCATATTCGTCTGTAACTTACTTAGTAGTCATGACTAAAATTCACTTACTGCATTCATCCTTTTAAGAATAATCAATGCATGGAGTACTTTGCGGAACAAGCATTGGCAAAGCTGATATGTATAACTTTGGCATTCTGGTGGAACTGTTATTATATATTTTTTGCAAGCATATGCCACAAAAATAAAAAGGAGAAAAAGTAAACACGTGACCACCTAAACTAGGTACTCAAATGCTTGCAAAAACCTGAAATTAAAAATATTAGACATTTTATATTATCTAAATGGAAGACTACATGCTGTTCTAGCGAACAAAGTGTTGCCACACCAGCCCTGGCAGCAAAGGGCAGTACTTTCTGGGCTGATATTCACATGTGATCAGGTTAAATGCCATCACTCACTGTGCAAGAGAGCCAATGGCTGAAATAGACTAAACCATTGACCAAGCTGAATGCTGTGGTGGAAGGAAGCAAACTGTTAAGAGTGGTGAACACCCCAAATAATAAATAAGAGAGCAACACTAAGCCCCAGTATGTATATATATGTTATTTATGATTTTTTTGATTATTACTTGTGGGTGGTGACACAGCTGAAACTGCCCATACTTTTAAAAAGTTTATTTTGCTGACTAAATACTGAAAGAAAACTGTTTTAAACAAATCTGCTTATATAATTCAGCAATACTGGTGCAAAAAGATTTTGGGCAAACGTGTTTCATATAAAAGATGAGCTGCTACATCAAAATATGTCCTATTGGCTGCACCAGCCTTATACTTACAAAGTAAATAGTGGGTTCTATGATGGGAGCAGACTAGCTAGTGGTTTTACATTGTTTTTAAGGAAAATAACAAAAACACTGTGATAAATCGTGATCAATAAGTGTATCAAAAAACAGAAGAGCAGCATGGATACAATGTGCATGAGAAAGAGCTGAAACAAGAATAGAGAAAGGGTGATCTGAGTGCGGCTAAAAAAAAGGAAATTGAGCCAGTAGAAGGCATAGGCAAAAATCATGAGAACTTACCTCATGAAAGGTAATGAGATTTATCACTTGAGTGTCAATGCTAAAGAGAGCACCAAGAACATTTATGTTGCACTAATATTCACTGCACCGATATGTGACGTGAAATTGTTTTTCTTAAACTCCTTTGAATGCATTTTATTCGCCATTTCGTTCTTAAAGTATTGTTACGAGCGCCAGTGTGTTTTTTGTTATAGGTGCCGCCACTGTTTGCAGGAGGAATAAATGTGCTGATGATGTCTTTGAGAACTACTAGTTTGGACTAAACTGCATCTTTCATTGGAGAATGCACTTAGTTGAGAACATGCCCAGCATGTGTGAAAAAATGGCATCTGGTAAAGTGCATTCTCTCTACAATTATAGGTCTCCGTCTCATTCTTCTTGTAGGACAAAATCTGTGGCCCTCATTAAACGTGCCCCCAGCCGCGGCCCGTGGAGGGAAGTACGGTGGGGCAGGGAGGCGGGGAGGGGGAGGGGCAGGGTGGAGGGTGCTAAACACCGGCATATGGATAATTGCAGGTAAGTACACAATTAAATTAATAAAACGAAATTCGTTGCGCGCACAGCATCGCATTTTGCGATGCAGTGTGCGCTACGAAATTCGTTATTATTAATTAAATTGTGTACTTACCTCCAATTATCCATATGCCGGTTTTTAGCACCCTCCACCCTGCACCTCCCCCTCCCCGCCTCCCTGCCCCACCGTAACTCCCACCACGGGCCGCGGCTGCCTGCCCCTCCTGAGAAGGCGGTCAGTAGCGCTCCCCTTAAAATACTATGGGTATCAGAATTTAAAAGGTGCAATAATTCCCCCGTTTGTAGAGGTCCCGGTGATACCACAATCCCCATGACCTGACGTTCCTACATTATACAGATTTTCGCATTACATGTCCGATTGCCCAGGGGCCCCCCCTCCCACCTCTCATCTTATCCTTATTACTGTATATCTGTTTAATATGACTCTCCCCCAGGAGATGGACGTACGCCGAATTGCCTCTTGTTTAATTTGTTATTGTCGTTCTTGTGTTTTTTATCAATACTTAAAATAAGTAAGACTTTCACCTTTTCCTACGCCACTATTCTGCTCCTGTCGAAACGTAAAGTTGAATTGCTGCTGGGCCCCCGGGCTGTCGGCTGAAAGCTGTGTAAATTCGCAATGCCAACTGTTTTCTATTGTTTTAGCGACGGCCGGCCCCTGTGGTTGTAGGCTTGCAAATGTAATACTGTCATTGGAATAAAGGTTTTAAAAAAAAGTGCAATAATTATTGCCTAGTACACGTTGTGTCCTTTAAAATGAGACATAGGATGCAGCCTTGTTTGTAACACACCGAATTCCACATGTTTTGCCTTATTTATTAGCCTTTTTCCATGATGAAATTTGTTAGGTTTGACCTGAATTTATCAGGGGGAAAGTCAGATGGTGTAATATTTATTACACTACTCATAATTCAGGGATCGGAATTAAGCGAGGCACTTGTAATCAGGTCCTTTCTGATGGAAATTCCTATCTGAAGAGTTCACAGTTTGTTGTTTCAATTTTCTTTATTTAATTTCCACCATATTATGTTAAAGAAACACAGACCATTTTTTTTATTAAGCACCTTGTCTCCAAACCACATGATTCTTTAAGTACCGTAATGCAAGTCAAGTCAAGAAATACTTTATTTCAGCCTCACAAGGCCATAAAAGCAAAAACAAGACATTTTGAAATTCAATGCAGATTATCAATTAAAAAAATTATTATGTACAGCTAAAAATGTGTGAACAATTAAAAAAGAATTAACAAGGTAATAAATGGCATGATAAACATTAAGTATCTTCGACATAAAGTGCTAGATCTTATATTAATAAACAACAGAATTAATTACAAGGACCCATACATGATTTATTGATAAAACTGAATAATCAAGCTGGAGCTTTCGTTAGCACTGCACGGCGAGCGCACCACATTGAGAAAAGGTAGCGGGAAAGTGAGGATACTATTGGCATGCTTGTGTCATATTTAAGAATCCTGTAAGCCTGTAAGCAATGTTTGGTTCCAAGATTCTTGCAAAGCTGTTGCAACCAGCGAGCCCTCTTTGCCTTTTAGGTGGGGCAGAAAAACAGCACATGCAAATCAGTCTCCATACAATTTTTACAAGAAAGGCAATCCTTTGTAAGGCTACCTCCCCACTTAAAGGTAACAACACATAGAGGGAGTACACCATATCTAAACTGCAAATAAAGTTTTCTAACTAGGGAAGGTTGAATGTGATCTATGTTAGATTCTAAGATGTATTGCAGTTTAACCTCTAGGAAGGCTGATGTAAGTGTGCATGTCCTGGGGTTACTTTGTAGTTGGTTGAAGTGGTATTCCTTACATTTTTTTATCAATACTTTTCTTGGAGTTGCCAGAGAACTCTCTTCTGGATTGTCCCATAAGTCACCCATTCCAATGGAAAAAAAGGAATTCTTAATATATATGAGCCAGGGAATTTTACTTGCTGCCCTGAGATTGGCTACCTCCTTCAATTCCTCCCTATACATAAATAATTCTGGAGTGCACCAAAGGTGGCGCCAGTAAAGTAGAGGTCTTAGCGCAACTTCCATTGCCACTGGGCTAACACCCAGATCCATTCTGAGAGGAGCTAGAGGGGTATTACCAGGAAGACCCAACAGTTGTCTAAGAAATGAGTTTTCAATCCTTGCCAGCTGTTCGGATTGCCTGTGAGCCCACAGCTCTGCTCCATACAGGGTGGCCCCTGTGGCTTGCACCCTGTGTGTTTCCAGGACCAGCCCCAGAATCTTGTTTGCACACTTCCTTTGCTGCTTTGCAAGACCCACAGACGTTTGCGTCAGTTTAAGACAAGCCTTCTTAATTTGGTCACCCCACTTCATTTTCTCATTGAGGGATAATCCCAAGTATTCGCATACAGGTACTTTTTCTAAGAAATCCCCTGCTAGATGTGGATTGGGTCTTTTTGAGTGCCCTGCATTAAACACCATGTATTTTGTTTTCTGGGTGTTTATTTCCAACCCTCTATTTTTGCAGAATGAATTAAAAATATCCAAAGCCCTTTGGATGCCCATCGGTGATTTCAACAGTAGGAGTGTATCGTCAGCGAACATCATTGCAGGTACCTTGCGTCCCGCTAACTTTGGAGCATCTATATCCCCTACCGCTGTCAAGGCTGCCACTAAGCCATTAATAAAAATGCAAAAGAGGGTTGGGGCTAGGACACACCCTGTCTCACACCTCTCTCTATGGGTATACGGTCAGTGAGGTCACCATTCTTCCCATATCTGATTTGAGCATTGTTATTCACATGTAATCTTTTCAAGATCTCACAGAGATATGGAGGCGCCCCTAGGTCGGATAAAATGGGCCATAGTATTCCCCTAGAGACTAGATCCAAGACCGATTTTAGGTTCAGGTTTGCGGGAGGAACAAATGTGCTGATGATGTCTTTGAGAACTACTAGTTTGGACTAAACCTTTAATTGGAGAATGCACTGAGTTGAGAACATGCCCAGCATGTGTGAGAAATAGCATCTGGTAAAGTACATTCTCTCTGCAATTATAGGTCACCGTCTCATTCTTATTTTAGGACAAAATATGCAGCCCTCATTAAACATGCCCCTTATGAGAAGGCGGTCATTAGCGTGCCTCTTAAAATACTATGGGTATCAGAATTTAAAATGTGCAATAATTATTGCCTAGTACATGTTGTGTCCTTTAAAATGAGACATAACATGCAGCATTGTTTTTTAACACACCAAATTCCGCATGTTTTGCCTTTTGTTATGGGCCTTTTTCCTTGATGAAATTTGTCAGGTTTGACCTGAATTTATCAGGGGAAAAGTCAGAGTGTGTAATAATTATCACACTACTCATAATTCAGGGATCGGAATTAAGCCCTGTACTTTTAATCAGGGCCTTTCTGATGGAAATTCCTAACTGAAGAGTGCACAGTTTTTTGTTTCAATTTTCTTTATTCAATTTCCACCATATTATATTAAAGAAACACAGACCGTTTTTTTATTAAGCACCTTGCCTCCAAACCGCGTGATTCTTTAAGTACTGTAATTAATTATACTCTTTGCTCTCAAATTCCATCAATGGAATATGTAAATATCATACAAAATATAGAATTAAAATGTATCAAATAGAGTACAGCCTACCATTCAATTTGTTTGATTTTTGCATTCTGTTTTAAAGAATTGCATTAATTAATTAAACAAGTACCTTTTTCTTTTATTAGTCTATGTGTTTTATATGTGATGCAATTAAAACTATAAATATAGTAGGCATGGATTATGCAGTGTTTATCAGTAATTTAGGACACCTGTATTTTGAATGATTGTACATAATAAGGTTGCCCAAATGTTATATTATTTTCAGCTTGTTTTACTTTATTCTTGTGCTTTATAATTGTTTTTGCTGTGGTTTTAATTGACAGAGCAATAAAGAGTTACTTACTAATAACTTCCAATTTGCAATTCATTAATTATTTAAGCAATTCACACAATTCCAATGATGCAGCTGCAGCTGATTTCTAAAGTAGTAGGTTCAATCCTAGATGATATTCTATTCCCTCATTCAGAAATTAGTGCATACCTTTCTCTTCATGATGACCTATAACGTTGTATCTATATTTATTAATAAGATAGATTATTTGTGATGTGATGTGTTTTCTGGATTCTCACACTCAGTAATAGGTGCTATTATTTTGTTTTGAATATTACTTTAGGGACAAAAGTTAAAAGTGCACTGTGCAAAATATTAGAAAACAATAAGTATTTGTTGAACAAAAGGAAAACACAATTAAAAAACTACTGTACAATATTTACAAAGAAAAATTATTAAGAAATGTAATAACTGCTCAGTCAAGAATAAAGAGGTTTTAGTCTTTTCTAAAGAACGGGTAAGATGGAGAAATTCAAATCGAGAGAGAAAGTTTAGGTGTTTTAAGTGGAAAAAGCCTGATAGGTCATGTGTGATTCCTTAAGCAAACTAATCTTGAGATGAAAAAGTAACTTGCTTTGGGTTACACTGCATCCCCTGATGTCTGGGGTTTTGCTACCTGGTATGAATGTTTGCTGTTGTCAATACCCTATATGTTAGAGATTAAGCCCAAAGTGAATATAGCAATGTTTCGCAAACTGTGAGTTGTAGCAAAACTAGTGAGTTGCGAGCCAATTTTTGGCCGATCGAGGGCGTCTGATCAATAAATAAAGATGCCTTTAGATATGTGTTTTTCTTGTCACATTTGCGGTAATTCATCTACAGAGGTCATATATCAGGCTTTGTCTTCTGAAAAGTTGCTGCTTGTTCTTTTAACATGTGATTGATGTTTACTTTTCTTTCTCTGACTGCAAATTGAGTTTTTAAAGTGAACTATGTGACAATCTGATGATGTCTTTTTTGGCAACAAACAAAATGTAACTACCTGTAAATGAACTCTAGGGGGGTCATTAGGATGTCGGGCGGATTGCCTCCGCCAGGGTGGCGGCGGCCAACGCCACCCTGGCGGAGGCAATCTGCCCGACAACCACTCTCATTTTCCCCTCCCCCAGATTAGGATGGCGGAGGGGACAGCGGCAGACGGAAAGACCGTCCGCCGCTTCACGCCGTGGTCGCATTGCGAACGCGGCGGTAATAGATTAATATGGTGGAGGTGTCCAATGGACACCGCCAGCCATATTACAATGCCAAAATGTAGGGGCCTTTCCGCGGCGGCAATGCTGCCACGGAAAGGCAGGTGGAGATTGCTGCGGGGGCCCCCTGCAGGGCCCCCAGGTTGCCGGCACTGTCGGGGGGCAACATGACACCTTTACATATGCAAAGCGGCAGACACCGCACGGTGCCTGCCGCTTTGCATATGTAAATGCGTCAACTTCTGTTTTGCATTGTGGCGGGCGGTGCAGAGAGCACCGCCTGCCACAATGTAAAACATATAGGATGTGCCCACCACTGTGGCGGGACCCCCACCCTTATGGCGGGCAGTCCCGATCTCCGTTAGGGTGGCGGGCGGACAAAGTCTGCCCGCCATCCTAATGACCCCCTATGTGTCCAGCTGTTAGGAAAGCAAAAATTAAGTACACAATTTTTTGTAATGCTGAAGTGTGCTGGAAACTGAGATTTTAATAGTCTCAAAACAAATAAAGCCACTTTCATTGGTGATGCACAAATGATGAATATGCACAGAATCACTATTTCCACACATTATCATTTGAGCGCTGAAAGCTATATACTTGTATCAGGAAAGCTGTATTTCTGTGCAAAGTTTGTGGCCATTTCCATGGAAAATGGGTTCTCTATAAATTACAATGTGCTACCACACAATGCTTTACTAAAAAGTGAGTTGCAGATCTTAAAAGTTTGAGAACCACTGGTATAGAGGTCCAACTGGAAACCAAAGCAATCACTAAAGAATGGTGATGATGTGAACATATGTATTAACTCCCACTATGGGTGTAGCTGTTAAGTAGACCTATTGAGCAAGCACCTGAAAGGTTATGTGGGTAGGAAAGGTCTTCTTGACAAGTAAGAAATGTCATGTTAGAAATTGAAGGTTGAATGGACCACTAAAAAATTCACAGTTTTGATTTACTAGGATTACATTTGAGACAGATTTTCTTATTTAGGTTTCAGTAGTCTATCAGCAGCCCTGCAAGCTAAGGATATTAGGTTTTGATGAAGGTCATCTGCTTTGTATTGAAATAGACCAAAGAAAAATAATGTAAACCAATTGAATACTCAATTGAAATGAGAAGGTGCCCAGAAGCTGCTTTGATTAATACAATTGATTTATCAGTTTTGCTAACTCAATGCTCTGCACCGTTCCTCAGTCCTGACGATGGCCTACCATTCTTATAGAGGTTGGAGCTCCTGTGACTAGAATACACATAGAGGCCACCAATGATATATTATTTGCGGAGTCAAGAGTCATTTGTTTATTTTTTTATATACACATATCTCTTCTTCACTTAAATGCTAACTGGATCAAGTATGTGATTTCAATGCAGTGACTAGCTGCTGATCTGGGGTTGTGGAGCAGAAAATTCAGAGTGTATTGACTGATTTATAGATGAAGGTATAGGTGATGGAGACTTGCAAGGGTTTTTTGGAGTTGACTTGGGTATTTCTGTGGTGAGCAGTGAAGCATCTATCTCACTTCTTGATTGGAATAGAAGAGCAGGAACAGTTACATTGTAGGGAAGGGGAGTGATGGAGGATTGTGAGTTGTTGTCAGCATCTGTAGGAGCTTAAGGGGCTGTGTGTTGAGTGGTATCTAGAGGAGAGGGCAAGAGGTCCAGCTGCAGAGGGTTCTTATCCTCTGCAATCAATTGATGCTTCAGCGAAGTGTAAGGCTGGCCTGAGATTGTATTCCTCAGTGCAGATTCAGTTAACTATTTAAAAGAGGACCATTCTATTTTGGAATTGCAGGTTAGTGTATCCAATAGAAGAATTGTAATATCTTTTGGGATAGATAGCTCAATGTTGTTTGTCTTGTCCATTAAGAAATCAGAGACATTATCACAGTTTTCTTTGTTATTGGCGTGACTGAGAGAGGGCAAATCGATATGGACCCTGGGTAGGTTGGTGAATGAGTGGGGTTCTGGGTCAATAGCAGACTGGAAGTAACAGAGTGCGTGGTGCAAATAAGGAATTTGATGTCATCCTTAGCAATAGTCAGAGTAGAGTATTTGATTGGAGTGAGAAAGCACTTCTTGATATCCATAAGAGGATTTGGGGGAAATCTGAGAGAGTAGATGAGAGCTGAGGTCAAATTCAAGGCAATTCAAGACATTGGTCAAAAGAAGATTGGGTACAGACGATAGTTACAACTAATAGAAGAGGGTCACTTTCGTCAAGAAGCGTGTTCGGTTCACGAGAGGTCGGAAAAGAGTTTCCATGACGGTGGATTCAGGATGAAAGGGTCGTGCATTACTCATTTTGTGAGATCATTTATGAAGGGAGAGGGTGAAAGTCAGGGATTACAGTTTATAATTAGGAGAGCAGGTTACTTTACTTGGAGTCCAGGGAGCTAGATCCGTACTAGATTATCTAACAGGAGTGGACATGTTGGAGGGCTCTATTCCACAGAGTGTAGGTTCTGGGGCTAAAAATTGTTCTACCTCATGGATAGGCAGGGGCGGCTCCTCCGCTATGGCAGAGGGGCGTTGCCCTATTGCTTTTAAGCAGTGCACTGCAAAGGCAACATAAAATGATAATAAGTTTGTTATGATAATTTTATGATTCCTGATGCTTTGTGGGAAGGAGGGTGGGTGGTGCTACTCTGCTCTCAGAGCAGGGCAGGGGAGGAGTGATTTGCCCACTCCTAAGTGCGAATGAGTGTTTGGTCAGCCCTCTCGGGCCGCCCAAACCAGTCATGTGCACTTTCCACGTTTTCCTTGCAGGCTACATTAGAGCCTGCGTACAGAACAAGCCCAGGCCCCCATTCCCTGGCTGAGCATCGAACCAGGTTGTTCAAAATCAACCACAACACTGCATTGCAGCATTGTGAGTGGTCAAGGTAGCCTTTTCTGTGCTTCCTGAGCCTCAGAGAGCAGGAACACGGACGCGGGACCGGCGCAGCAAGGTAAATGTTTATTTTATTATTATTTTTGTTTACCCCCACTCTGCACGCACCTGCCCCGCCAACCGTGAAACCATGCTGGCCACCGCTGGGGATATGGGAATATGTTTCTAAGTTAGAACTGTGAGGGCTTGACCTGCATTAGTGTGCCTGGGTAAGGAGACATGACAGCTTTAGGATGGAGAGTATGCTCTATTGAGGATATGACAGATAAGATGGTGAAGTCTTTGCGAGTGTGAGTTTACTCTGGAGCGAGTATTGGATGAGGAGAATGGGAAGGGATGAAACAAGTGTAAGGAGTAGGGGGATGACAGAATGTTCTTGAGGGTAGTGGGTGAGGTATGAGGAGCTTTGGTTGGGAAGGATTCAGAGAGGGAGAAGAGGGTTTGTGTATAAAGGGGAGAAGGTGATTCAGGGAGGGGTGAGTTCAGTAAGTGGAGGAAAGGGGTGGGGAAGTAGTCAGGGAGCGTAGATAAGACTTTACATTTGAAGTTGAAGACTGTCAGAACATCATTTGTTGACTAAATCATTACCTTGCCCCTTTAAAGAGTGCTAAGAGGGAAACAACAATGTTTTTTCCAAGTAGCATTTCTTAACTTCTAACACTGATATTTTTGGGAGAGAATGCCTTCCCAAAGGGACAAGTGATGGGCGGAGAACAGGAGGTCAGTTTTTAGTTATTCTTTTTTTTTTTTTTATTGAGCAGAGCTTTAGGTACATAAGATACATAATATACTTAAGATCATTATTAAAAACCATTTGTACAAAACAGATACAATAGCTTCTAATTTCATGATAACATTTTAAACAAAATATAGCTGTAGTAGCTGATAACATCATCATCCAAAAATAGCAATGTGCAAATCATCTACTAAAGTGCAGCAGCAGGAAAAGGGTCTGATGCTTCTATAGTGCAGTACCAAGTAAAGTGCTGGAACCTTTTTAGCAGAAATAGCAGCTACAACTATGACATCATAATCAATTTTTAGACAGAATATGGCTGTAGCAGCTAGTAACCTCATTGACCGAAAATAGCAAAGTGCAAAACATCTAATAAAGAGCAGTAACAAGAAAAGTGCTAATGCTTCAAAAGTGCAATAACAATGAAAGAGCTAGTGCCTTTTTATTACAAATAGCAGCTACAGCTACAGCATCAGTATAAAAAACGAATGTTAAAGTCACTCTTTTAACTTTTCTAAGTTGATAAAAATTTCAAGTCCTTTTCATTTTATTAAACCATTTCTAATGAGAGGGAACTTCACTAGATTTCCAATCTGAAGAATTAAAGAATGGGCTACAGTACAAGAAATACATAGAGAAACTTTATCGGCCTCTGTGAACATCACTCTATCTTTGCAAAGTCCAAACAGAGCAGCCTCGGCCTCGAGCAAAACACTCTTCCCACTCACTAGCTCAATATCAGCAAATATTGCCTCCCAGAAGGGCCTCAACCGTGGACATGCATCTGCCTTCCCCATCTGCCTGACAGCGAAAGCACTTATCCTTGACTCCCGCGAATCTTTTTTCTAGGGGGCCGGAGTTAAATAGAAAAGCCAACATGATAGGAAGGCCATCCTTTTAAAATTTGCAGCACGCAGGGATTTACTTCCTAGATCGCATAAGGCCTCCCAATCATTCAGGGAAAGAATACATCGTGTCTCACGAGCTATTTTAGCCAAATGGCTCTCTATCACGGGTACTTGACCCTGTTGATGTTATAACCGGTACCAGTTCCCAACACTGCTAACTTTTGCCCCATAGAGAGCTACCGCAAGTTGATTTGGAGCATCAAAAATGCCGCTAGTATTTTTAAAAAAAATGAACAACTTGTAAATATTCAAAAAAGGCAGGTTTCCGGCAGCTTTCCGCCCTTACCATTACCTCTTGCCAGGAAATCGCCCTATTTTGAATTATAAAATGTCTTAGCTCGAGTAGTCCACAACTTTCCCAATTATTAATATGTCTTGGTCGAAACTGGAGGCTGAGACTAGTACATTCTCTCAATTTTAAATATTACAGACCCGAAGAGCCCGTCATTTTAAACAAGCATTTACAATGCAATGGTCTCGGCATTTTTAAAGTTAGAGCTATTGGCATTGCTCATGACATTATTTTTATTTATGGTTTTTTTTTTAAAACATAAATAAATGGCATTGTCATTTACAATGCCAATAGCAGGGCAGGAGAGCAAGCACAAGCAACGAGGGGGCAGGAGAGCAAGCACAAGCAACGAGGGGGCAGGACAGCAAGCACAAGCAACGAGGAGGGGGAGGACAGCAAGCACAAGCAACGGGGGCAGGGGAGCAAGCGCAAGCAACGGCAGGACAGCAAGGGGGGCAGGACAGCAAGCACAAGCAACGGGGGGCAGGGGAGCAAGCACAAGCAACGAGGGGGGAGGACAGCAGCACCGGTGAACAAGCAGGGAACAGACACAAGCAGGGAACAGAGGCACAGACAAAACGGGAACAGTGGCACAGACAAAACGGGAACAGAGGCACAGACAAAACGGGATGACAAGCAGGGAACAGAGGCACAGACAAAATGGTAACAGAGGCACAGACAAAACGGGGGAAGAGAGGCACAGAAAAACCGGGGGAACAGAGGCACAGAAAAACCTACATGTTGCATTTACAATTCGTTAGCAGTGTTGTATTCAAGGGGCATGGCCCTCATTCTAGTTCACAATTGCTGGTATTGGATACTCTTAAGTAGTCCTGTGTTTTATTAATTACAGGGTGAGCTTGTCCTATTTCGTAAAACCCTGGTGCGCCGTGGTTACGGTCACTTTGTGTAAACTCTTTTGAACACCATTTTTACAACTCGTGGTGTCCTGTGGGAGATGCAGCTTACAACGTCGATGGTGCAATTAAGAGCTCTCAAACCTGGGCTATGTGTATTCGCATGATGAGGTTTCTGGCAGGAAATCTTAATTTCTGATAAAGGATTTTCGGGTTTTTTTTCTCACTTTTAAGGTGTTTGCAACCTTTGGTGTCGAGGGTGGGGCATCCCCGTCTATTTCAGTAGGCTCCCGTGTCAAGTCAAGATGTCTCTACAGTCTCTGGCGCACTGCGTCTCTTCTTCATGGGAGGAAGTTTAGGTTAAATAGACACTGCAGATACTCGATTAAGGTTCTGTGCATATTGGGAGTTAAAAAGATGTCCGGAGAAATCGGTGTGCTCGAGCGACTCCAGTAATCAGTAAAGTGTTCAATATTCATTTGATTCATGTCTTCAATCACTGAAGAGCCTATTAGATGTAGGAAAAATCGGGTTACTGACTGTAAACTCCAGCAACAGGCTCTGGGCAGCCCTATCCATGAGAAGAGGGTCCCAGGCTTCCAAAACCTGAAAAGACCGACCTGTTAGGTGCTGGGGGTTGGGTGTTCGCTGGTAAATCAGTAGGCCACTTGGCTAGGTACATCTAGGCAAGGACGTCTCTAGGCGCTATATACCGTATGGGTGAAGACTGGATGGGTAGCTGTTTCAGCATGTGCATGTTGATGGTTGCAACTGGCCTGCATGGATGCTTAAGGGCGGACAGTTACCTAAAAAATCATACAAACAATATTCTGCGTTCTTAATGAGCGAAAGTATTGTTTTGATGTATCATTTAGTCAAAATGTGTCCAGCCAGACAATCTTCATTAACGACTCTAGTTTGACATCCTTTCACTTGGAGGTGGCTGTGCCCTGTCCTGTGTACCAAATCTGTCCTAATTTTTCTGACTGCATCCCATAACGATGGGAGCATTTGGGCCCGCCCACCCCATTCCTTCCAAAGCAACAACTGTCCCCTTCATACCCTTGGTGTGATGGGGCGCCCTGGTCCAAGGTTGAGGAACTGTATTTAGTCACCCAGTTTAGACTTTGAAACCGGGGGCCTCAGCTCAAATCCCAGAATCGGCCCTTCCAACCAGAGAAACTGGTGCGATCAGATGTAAATGACTGTGTCACTAAATTATATAATCTTACACTCAACATTGATTAATTCATTCACTTTCATAAGTTCTAGCATGTCATTAAATCGGCATTTAAAAAAAGACTCCTCCCACAGCATTTTGAAGTCTGACCCCAGATACTCCCAGTTGTCGCTCAGTGATGGGCAGGACATGTTGTCACCTTTTCCTGAACAAACACGTTTCTTCCCTCCCGGTCCACGGACAGCTAGGAACACTGCACGCCCCTCTGAGCTGCAGCCATGCCATCCATCAGTGGTACAACCAGCCAGTACTTAAGGGGCATGAACAGGCATTCGTTACACTCGGCGCGGCCGTGCTATGCCCACTCCTGGCACTCATCTGCCCCGACCTGAGAGAGTGTCCATTCATTACAACGGCCCCAGCCCAGGCATGGAAGACACAGTGCATGGAAGCCCTGGTACAGAGGGTGCAGTGCACCAAAGCCCCTGGCACAGAGAACAGAGCGCTTCGAAGTGCGGGTGCAGAAGACACATTACTTTAAATTGTAGTCCAGGGAACAGAGGGCACAGTGCTTTGAAGCCCCGGCATAGAGAGCAGTACTCTGATGCCCAGGGCTCAGAAGGCACAGTGCTTTTTGAAGCCACATGTTCAAAGGACGCAGCGCTTTGAAGCACCGGTGCACAGAGAGGACGCGCAGACTCACGTAAAGGCTGTCGAACTACGCTTCGTAGACATACGCAAAGCTTATTGTTGGCCTTTGTTACGAAATACAAATTAAATAAGAGTAGTAGAAGGACTGTGCTCCTGCTGATGAGGCAGTCCATGGTAATTGGTCGCACATACGTCCAGCAAATGCTGATAAAGAGGAAAACCCCGGTCTGGATCCGGGTCCTGGAGGGAAGCACTTCCGGGTCGCTGCGGGCAGCGCGGCGGCCCCTTCAGGTCACTGCAGGCGGTGCGTCAGAGCGCTTCACAATAGGAACAGAAATGATCCATGAGAAGATTAAGATACGAGTGAACACCTTACAAAAGCAGACGTTAAGTTACATGAGGCAAAGGTGACAATTGTGAGCAAACAAAATACAAGAGGTAGCAAAAGGTACATTACAGGAGGAATAGACTGGGACCTCGGTGAGAGGGAGGGTGTAACGCCCACCACTAAAAAAGGGGCGGGTTTAAAAAAAGAGAGAAAAACGCCCCCGAATCTGTTCAAGCCGGGGCTAGAACCGAGTGACGCCCCTCTCCTCCAATGGCTGGCCAGCATTTACGAGGCCAGCCAATGGAGAAGAGGGGCGGGTTCAAGCCCCCATACTAGACATCATTAAATCTTCGGCTCCGCCCACCACTGCTTACAGCAGTGCGGACAAGGCCTCGACCTAAAAAGGACTGAAGTCTAAAAGAGTAATCCTTTAAAATCTTGTATCTTGTTCTCTTGGGGAGTTTGGAAGTTTTTAAAAACACTTGAGTTTGAGAACAAATTTCTTGCGTCATTTTATCTATAAAGAAGCTATCTCTAGTACATTTAGATCCCATCAAGCCAGACACTAACTCTAAAAAGGCAGCCTCATAATAGGTTCCTAAATGAGGCAAAGCTAAGCCCCCTTGTGCAATAGGTAATTGCACCACAGTCAATTTAACCCTTGATACTTTCTTTCCCCAGACAAATTCTCTAAATAAGGTTTCTATTTCTCTAAAAAAAAGGACAAATTGATCCCAATTGGGACATTAGTAAAAAGAAATATAAGCAACGGAAGTATGGACATTTTGATTAATGAATCTCTACCCACTAACAATAGGGGGAGTAGAAGCCATTGTTCCAAAAGTTTCTTCATTTTCTCTTTCATTCTTAAATAATTAAATTTATACAGCTATTGGTACTGGCTAGACACAAATATCCCAAGATATCTACTTGGATGTAGCTTATTTGCTTGTGCCCTCAAGCAAGATGGAAAAGAATTTAGGTCTATATTGAGGGCGAGAATTTCGGTTTCATTAGCATTCATTTTATAGTCGCCAATTAGCTCAAAGTTCATAAATTCCCTTAAAACCATTTCGAGATTATCCTTGTGAGGGGTCAAATATAAAATAGTCTGATCTGCAAAGAGTTTCATTGTTGCCATGCCCGAGATAGGGGGTTGAATAGCAGCATTATTTCGTATTTTAATTACCAGTGGCTCTATAAAAAAGGTAAAAAGCAATTGGGAAAGCGGACAACCCTGCCTTGTCCAGCGGTTTATTTTTATAGTACCGGCTCGTTTCGAATTTATAACTACCAGAGCCGTGGCTCCCTGATAGATATTACGTAGCATATTAACGACCTGAGCAGGAAAGACAAACAGACCAAGGGCAAAAAACAGGGTTCTCCAATTAACTAAGTCGAAAGCTTTCTCGACATCGACCATTACGATACATGCCAGAATAAGATTAGTATTAAAATAGTCCAAGGCATATATTAAAAACTCAGTATTGGCCGTCATCGATCTACATGCTATAAAACCAGTCTGATCACTATGAATTGTCTCTTGGGGGGCAAATAAAAAACGCTCTTCCCATAATTTCATTAAAGACTTATAATCTGAATTCAAAAGTCTGATGGGCCTATATGAATTAACGTCCACAGGATTTTTATCTTTTTTAACAAAGGACACAATTATCGCTTCTTTGAAACATACGGGAACCAAACCACCCTTTTTAATATAATGAAATAGATTTTTGAGGGGAGTAATTAATTCTTTTGAAAAAACATTATAGAATTCAATAGGGTAGCCATCCTGCCCACATGCTTTAGCCCCTGCTGTTGCTTTGATGGCTGCCAAGATCTCGACAGATTCCACATTAGATCCCAGTTGACTGATCCGGTTATCTGTAAGTTTAGGAATATCCATATTTGTGAAATATTCCTGGATCAGCTGCTCCTCCACAAGATATTCAGTAGAATTAAGTTGGTGGAAATGTTCCAAGAAGATCTGGGGGATCTCGCTGCTATTGACAACTTCACGACCAGTCTGATGGTCGAGCACTTTAGATATCATGGCTGCTTCCTGCTTTTTTCTTGTTGAATTAGCCAAGAATTTACCGACTAGCTGGCTTTCTTCGTAGACCCTTTGTTGATATGTTTGAGAACTACAGATCTCCTCTAAAATGAAAAAAATCCCTCAACGCCGTTCTTGCCTGGTCAAGTTGACTAGGGAGTAGCTGGAGTTGGAGGCCGTACTCTTTTTCCACCGCTGTTTGTAATTTAGCTATTTTAACCCTCCGGGCATTTGACAGGGCGGCCGTAACAGCTATTGTTTGACTGCGGGCTGCCACCTTAAACCCATCCCACACTGAGAAGGGCTCCGCGGTGTTCTCATTAATCTTAAAATATTCAGGGATCCATTCTCTAAAACTTATCACCCAGTCCTGGTCCTGCAGGAGGAGGCGATCCAGCAGCCACCTGGGCCGCTCCCTGCTCCCTCCCCCAAGCACCATTTCTAGCCCACATAAGTGTAGTCAGAGAAAGGATTGCACCCAATATCAGCCTTTAAAACCTGGAGAGATCTAGATGTGAGAAAAATATCAATTCACGACGTGGTCCAAAAGTGGTGCGAATAGCAGGTAAAAAATTCCTTGTCAGAATTTATTTCCCACAAACGGATCTACCAGTTGATATTCTTGTTTAATAGCTTCTACTAATTTTTTGGTATTTGGTTTCAGTTGTTTTTTGTTTTTATTTGAAGTATCCTTTCTTGAATCCTGTATAAAATTAAAATCCCCAACAATAAGAAACTGACCAGGGACTTCCATCAAAAGCTCACTAATTTTGACCAGGGCTGAGATGTCATCCGAAACAGGACCATAATAATTTATAAAATTCAGGATCCTCCCTTGTAACCTTGTTGCCATCCATATCCATCTCCCATGTGGATCCCTATGAACTTGCAAGAATTCCCATGGAAGTTTTCTAGAAAAATAAATGGCAACCCCTCTCATAGCAAGGCATGCAGATTAGAAAACACTGTGGGTAAAAATAACTTGGGAGAATTAGATTTTAAATGTGTCTTCTGTAAGAACAAGACTTGGGGATTAAATGATGTCAACCATCTGGTAAGAGCACCATACTTTTTTTTATTTAGAATTCCATTAGCGTTGACTGATAGGATCTTACATTTACTGGTTTCTATTATTTATTCTTTCTCTTGAGTAAACTCCTGGTTTACTCAGTACCAATACTTTAAGTTGTGCGTTGTCTGTACCTTTTGCTCCTACTCTTTTTTCGGCAGTGAACCCTATCCAAACCCCACACTTCCCAACCCGAAAAAGAAAGACCCACCCATTGAAATGTGGAAAAATCCCTTCTGACCACGCTAACCACATTTCGCCCTTCCCATCTAACCTCCTGGGTGTCATGGAATTACACCTTGAGTGACCCTGCTAGCCCCGCAGACCCCCAACAATATCATAAAATGATCAGAAATTGACTAGCTAGAGAGCACACCTTACACTAAAGGAAGGAAGGCCCTTTTCATTACCATATGACATATCTACATATAAACCATTCCTTTAGGCATGAGATCCTTACGAGATCTCTTTTAGTAATGCCTGGGCTTCTTCCAAATCAGAAAACATAAAAAACTTCCCTTTAACCAAGACTCGCAATTTTAATTGTTGAGCAATTGATGCTTGGGCACCGTGGTCTTTGAACAGATGAAGAATCTTAACAAACACTTTCCTTCTGCGCACATCAGCGGCAGTCATATCAGAAAATATACGATACTTGATAGTCTCATTTACTAAAAACTGCCTCTGCTGAATCGCCTTTGTCAAGATTGTTTCCTTTATTCGAAAGTCTGCAAAATTGTCCGCGGCATTGTGGAATTGGGGAATGGTTGGGCTGGGACTCGATGTGCCCTTGTAATAGTGAGATCACCCTCAAACTCAGGAAGAACTTTTTGCTTGATGAAGGAGTTGACCCATTGGAGAGTTTGGGAACCTTTGATACCTTTAGGTACCCCAACGATCCGGAGGTTAGACCTCCGAGAATGGTTCTCAAACTCCTCCAATTTGTTCTCCAGATAGTTCTTATTTTTAGCCGCCTCTTTCACTTTCCCATTAACCATATTCATTTGATCTTCCAACACTGCAATTCTGGCATACGCCTCCTGAAGTTTGATAGGGAAGCATGTCATTACTTCTTTGATTTTCCCTACCCATTGGTGCAGAGAGGCAATTTCCAGTTGCTGAGTTTTTTTCATCTCACAAACCTCTTCCAGTATTAGATTAAGCATGTCTCTAATATCTAGCTGACAAACACCCATAGTCTCTGTATTTTGGCTGGGGTTGTTTTGCAAGTCAACGGTATCAGGGCTTGTGTTTCCGGCCATGGGATCATCCTGGGCCGATACACCTTCTGGCAGTACTCGCCCCTGAACCAGTTGGAGTTGGGGTTGTGGCTGGAGTTTCATTTGGGGTTACATTGTGTTTAAAGAGATATCAATAGCTGTCCTTCTGTTTTCATCTGTTCCTCCTTGTGACTGGGAAGGATTTAAACTTGAAGCAGTTTTTTCCACTGAGCACAAGGATGTTGGAAATGTTAAAGAAGCCGCTGAATCTTGGGCTTGACCTTGATGTAACACCGGGACTGCCAGATGATCAGATACAAGATTGCATTGAGGTCTTTCCTGATCTTTTGGAGCTAGGTCTAATAGTGATACTGGAAAAGCCGGTCTCGGCGATGGGCCTTTAGATGTTTTTGGAATAGGCTTGAAGAGGGGGGTAGTAAGGTAACTTTCTATAAAAAATGGAAATTCCTTCGCCTCTTTTAAGACTTTCTTTGGGCCATCTAATGCCGAGTTGTCCTGCTGAGACTTGGTCGACACTCTATCGACTTTGATGTAACATTCGCCTGATCAATCCCCGATTCCTCCTGTTCTGGAGAGACGTGGGGGGCAAATCCTCCTCCAAGCTCTCGAGGCTGCTATCAAGGCCATAGGAGTTGGAGGTGTTCACCTTATTGGCCCGACGTGCGGCTTCTTTTGCCTGGGCTAGGCGTGTTTTGGCTTTGAGACGGGCTGCAAAATCTATTTTAACAACTGCGTTAGCATTTTTCAAGGGTTTGCCCATTTTTTCCCCTCTTTGGTTTCTCTGTAGCTTTTTTTTTAATGTCCTTTTAGTGTCTTTTTCCTGCCCCCTCAAGCTCAATTAATCCACTTGATCCCCGATGTCACCCCTTAAATCCTCCGTACCTGAATCATATATTCCTCCAAGAGTCTCTCCGTCAAATTCCGTCCAATTCCAGTGGTCCGCCCAACTGCCGTCTCTTTGCAGACCAGGACCTATAAGTGTGACAACTCATACTATTATATGCCCCCAAAGCTTTAGAAATGGCTTGGGTGGTAGGTATTAGACATTTTTATGTATATTGGATTAATAAACAAGGGTTGTTGTTCTCATCTCTAAATAAAACAAACACTGCCACCATGTTGCAGACGGACTTAAAAGCCGATGTTGGCAACTAAGTGCCAGTGCTGAGCACCAGAAACCACTGGCTCAAATTAAGCACTGCTTGAACCTTAATCACTTTTTACTTTCCCTAAATACAGCTGATCCCTACTCTGCAACCCTAAAAAATCCTTACTACCCCTATAGGACTCATTCCTGAAGCCAAAAAACCTGTTACTGTCGTAACACGAACCATCCCTGAATCCTAAAGACCTCTTACTACCCATCGCTGACCGCTAAAAACTCCTTACTACCAATTAGCAATAGCGATCGTGTTAGTTTAACAAAATTATTTCTATTCATTTGCGCAACAGCAACATGCTCTTTAGATTCCAAGAAAACATTATGTGTGGGAAACAAATAAATGTTAAATTAATGACAGTATAGGCGCTCGTGCTTCAGTTCCAAGTTGCCTTTTGAGGTGGCGTGCGGCACGGCTTTAAGGGGGTCAAATGTAACATTGAAAGGCAATGACTGATTTTAGAAAGCATTTTAAAGGAAGAAACGCCGGAGAAGGGTAGGGGAGAAACTGCAAGATGAAGTGCAAAGGATTCCGTAAGAGCCGATGTGCTGAAGTGGTGTGGGGGGCTGATTACACTTGAAAGTGTACGCCTAATTTAGGGACTGCCATGATTGGAGAGTGGTCTTTTTACGTGGGGGGAACGCTGACGGCGGTTAGGTTCTGCATCGAGGACACACGTCTATTGGGCTACATTGGAAGGCAGAAAAGATTAGGTAAAATGGGGAATAGCTGTGGGCAAAGGGGGGCTTGGGGGAGGGAGCCGACCGCCGGGAGGTCTCCTCCCCCGGGCGGTTTGGGAGAGCAGCGAGGGGTGTCCCTTTAAGAGGGACAGAAGTTTCCAGAATTGGGCTGGTCCAGTAGGACCAGCATAGCCCAATTATAAACCCCCCGCCCACTGCCTACCAGCCACCATTTTAGGTTTGGTGACCTGGTGGCTAGGTGGGCTCATAGCTTTTTGTGTGAGGATTTAGGGATTTGTAATTTTATTACTTTTTCTTGAGGGTTTTTCTGTGGTTATTATGGAAGACGCGCGTGTAGTGGAGGCTATGAGGCTGCTGGCTGACGCGGGACGACTGGATTTGTTGGTGGGTGCGGGGCCGGCGCGCCCCCAGCGCCAGGCCTCCGCTGGTGTGTCTGCCGCTGTTTTGGCGTGCGAGTCGCCGAAGAGAAGACGCTCTGCTCAGGTGAGTGAGAGGGGCCGGTCTCGTACGAAGAAACCGGCCCCTCCGGGCCAAGCGCGCTCTGTGGTGGGGGCGGGGAAAGCTCCGGCGCTGTCTGGCGCTTTGGTCCCGGGGGCGGGTGTAGTGCGACCGACCCCCTCGTTTGCAGCGGGAGGGGCGCGTGCATTAGGTGTAGCTCCGGAGGTCTTTGTTTCCCCCGCCGGGCTTTCGCGTGATGTGACAGGCGCGGTACCTCACGCGCTGTCTGGGCAAGCGGGCGGGGCTCGGCTGGGGAGTGCTGTGTCAGCCGTTGTACCGGCTGCGGGAAAGCCGACGGGTAAGAGGGGGGGGCGGAGAGCGGGCGGGAAGCGCTCCGCCTCAGACCCTGTTTCTGAATCAAGGGCTGAGCTTGTGAAGGGGCAGTCAGTGCGGGGAGCGCGAAGGGGCTCCCTGCAGTTGGTAGAGGTGCAAGGGTCTTGGCAGCGGGTGGGGGACTCGGTGGGTCGACCATTAACCCCTTCAGTTCAGGTGGTAGGGGAGACACAAGGCGAATTTGGCTGTGAGGAAGGGTTTGGCTTACTCCCTGCAAGGCAGTTAGTGTCACAGAGACAGGTGGTTGCGGAGAACTTTTCTGGACGGTTTGCTGCAGAGGGGCCAGATGTTGTGGGGGGTCCGGGTTCACAAGTGGGCCAGGCCGGAGCTGATCATCAGACAGGTATGCCTGTTCAGGATTTAGGAGGTAATTTTGGGAGTCCATTGCTTTTTTCTACTCCTGGTTCTCTCAGGGGTGCTGCTTTGTCGGTAGGGGGGGGTTCCAGAGGAGAGGGGGAGTGGGCACAAGTAGGGGAGGGGGGGTCAGTTTCTGGCGCTACTCTAGATTTGGAGGGCCCCCGGTTTGAGGAGGCTGGGACTTTTGGTTTTCTTGATGTGTCTGACCGTTTTCAGGGGAGAGATGGGGGTATGTCCCAAGTTCGGCGCGGAGCATTTTCTTGTTCTGGGCTTGGCGCAGGTCATGTGGACGAGACAGGCAGATCAGGGCTTGGAGGGGCCGTGTGGCGGGAGGCAGTAGGTGTGCCTCAGCCTGTTGTTGGAGGTTCGGAAGGTGTTGGGTTTCATGGTATGGGGTATCAGCCGGAGGGGGATTTGAGGACTTTCAGGGGCTGGCCGGTACAGGGGACTGGGGCGGCTGCCCATTTTGGGCAAGTGGGTGCTGGTGGCCCCTACTTGATGTTTGGCTCCCCTGGGTGGGAACACTTTGGGGCTGCAGGTTTGGCGCAACGTGGTCTTCGGAAAGATAGTGTTGGGCAAGTTTTGGCTTCCAGGGCTCCGGTTCCTGTTTCCTCAACGGTGGCGGTTGATAATTTGGATGGTAGTGACGATGAGGAGATGATTGGCGACTCTCCGGTCAGGGAGGTGCCTGGCAGGAGGTTTAGGGGTAGTTCTTTAGATAGGGGGCAAGGCACGTTTCTAGGTGCTGCTAGACAGGAGATGAGGGCTGTGTCAGGTATGGTAGCCGTGGACCCTAGTACACCAGTCCAAACTTTTTCTTTTCAGGACAGGGATAGGGGCGCCGGTCCAGACTTGGCAGGGCGCGGTCCAGTCCATTTTCGCCAAGGTGAAGTGAGGAGAATGCCTCGCGCGGCCGTCTCTGTTCCAACGAGGGATCCCGCCGCGGCCAGCACACGAGGGTCTGGCGTGACCCCGCTGGCCCCAACGAGTAGCAGGTATAGGTGGCAGGCCTTGCCGGCGGCTAAGGAGCTGCAGAGTCAACGCGCAGGGAGGTACGGGCGTGTACAGCCTGCTCCCCCTCCTGGAGTTTCAAAATCATTTAAATGTACAGTGGTTGATACCGGGTTGGGTAAGACCCGTGATGATTTGTTGCACACTAGTGCCGATTCAGTAGTTTTGGACTACGACGAAGAGAGTCCTGAAGAAGGTGAAGTGCGGGATCAGGAAAGGGGGGTGCCCTCTCATGTTTCTTCTAGTGTGTTACAGGCTCCAGTGGTTCAAAGTCAAGTGCAAGGGAGAAGAGAGCACGGCCCATCGGTTAGGGCGCCTCGTCGACCGGATGCATTGACCTCGGAGACACGGGCGGAGCCATCGAGAGTGGTCTCTCTTTTGCCAGGTGAGCAATCAGCCACACAGGCCAAACCTAAGATGGTGTCTGTGGGTACTGGTGGTGAAACTGAAGTGATTAGTAGTGATGGCCGTCTGGTCAAAGGTCGATATGTAAAAGACACAGCAGTTGGTACAGATGATGTGGTAGACATTCAGAACACAGTGGTAGGTCATGTTATGGCTGGTGCTTCCAGCAAGGTTAAAGAGCCTGTGGCCAGTAAAGAACTCAAAATCAAAAAACTGCCTTACATGGGGGTTACGAAACCATTAGGTGCTCACCTCATGTTAAGTACCAAGGAACGAATTTGGAATGGTGAGTATGTGGAACTACTGAAGCTACTCCACAGGGAAGTCAGGTCCAAAGAGGGGTCTAAGGAGGAGGAGTTTGAGCTGGCAAAACGCCCCAGAGTGCCTTTAACTATTGAAAACTGGACAGCTGCGTTTTTAATTTATGCCAGTGTATATTGCGAAAAGTTCCCTGAGCGCAGCGTGTCCCTTTTTAAATACATGGACGTCATTCGCAAGGCCCAGATCACCGGGGGTGGTTTTGCTTGGTCTCAATATGATGAGGAATTTCGGGCCAGGATGGCTTGGGACCCGGAAGCTAAGTGGGGGGAGATAGATAATGACTTGTGGCAACACACAATGGGGTCAGCGTCAGGGGGTAAAACCATTTTCACGGCAAGTGGTTTGCCGTTAGTTTATCGGCCCTTTCAGGGGAAGCCCACCCGGGGAGGGGTGGGGGCCACCGCAACCTTGTACTCAGGATCTGGTTTCTGTTGGGAATTTAATAGGGGCTCCTGTACCAGGGAGTATTGTAAATTTAAACATGAATGCTCAGGCTGTGGTAAGAAACACCCGTTGTCCAAGTGTTGGAACAATCAGCCATCGGACGGTACACAGGGAAAGCCAACAGTTTCAGGAACATCAAATACGACTGCACAGTTTTCAGGAGGAAGGGGATACAGAGGCGCTAAGGGTGCTGGGTCCAAGGGCTCGTACGCCAGTTAATTTAGAAAGGCTGCGCATTGCCCTCCATGGTTTCGAAGATCAGTCAGCAAAAGTTACACTGTTGGAAGGTTTTCAGTTTGGGTTCCGACTCGGTTACTTGGGTGTTAGGGAACGGAGATGGTCTGCCAATTTAAAATCAGCTTCTGAACATGCCACAGTGGTACAAGACAAACTTACTAAGGAAGTACATGAAGGGAGGATGGCTGGCCCGTTTCACGATTGGCCGATCCATAACTTGATTGTTTCACCGGTTGGGGTTGTCCCGAAGAAAGAACCGGGACAGTTTCGCCTGATTCAACATTTGTCATGGCCTGAAGGGTCGTCTGTTAATGATTTCATTGACCCAGAGGCAGTGTCTGTCTCTTACTCTTCGGTTGACGTGGCCATGTCACTTGTTGTGACAGCGGGCGCAGCCGCTGAGATGACTAAGTGTGACATCAAGTCTGCTTTTCGGCTATTGCCTGTCCACCCGGACGATTGGAGCCTTTTAGGTATTCAGTTCAATGGTAAGTGGTACGTGGACAAGGCTTTGCCGATGGGCTGCTCCATATCATGTGCCTTGTTTGAGTGTTTTAGTACTTTTCTGCAATGGTATTTTTCCCATCAGTCCGGTCATACCCTGGTAACTCACTATCTCGATGATTTTTTCTTTGTTGGATCCCCGGGCTCCGCGGAGTGCCAGAAGGCTCTGGACACATTCCAAGGGCTCATGGAGGATTTGGGAGTTCCTTTGGCTCCCGAGAAAACACTGGGCCCTGCCACTGTCCTATCCTTTTTGGGTATTGAAATTGACTCTGTGAGTATGTCTGCTCGACTGCCGGAAGACAAAAGGGTCAACATGATTGACTTACTGGATGTGATGTTGTCAAAGAGAAAAGTGTTGGTGAAAGAGATTCAAGTGCTTTTGGGTCATTTGAATTTTGCATGCAGAGTGGTGAGAGCGGGCAGGACCTTTTGTAGGAGACTGGGCAGGGCTTTGGCAGGTCATCATTTGCCCCACCATCGTGTTCGTCTGTCTGCTGGTGTCAAGGAGGATTTGAGAATGTGGAAGTTTTTTCTGAACTCCTTCAATGGTGTCCCCTTGGTCAGAGAGGTTGACTTTCAGTGGGATGTACAAATGTTTTCGGATGCTGCTGGCAGTGATGGTTTTGGGCTCTTTTGGAATGGCAAATGGTGTGCAGAACGTTGGCCTGATGAATGGTTGAATGGAGGTCGCAGCATCACTTTTCTGGAACTGTTCCCCTTATTGGTCGCCTTGACATTGTGGGGGGAGGAATTGGCGCACAAGAAAGTGCTGTTTCGTGTGGATAACATGGCGGTGGTGGAGATAGTGAATCGCCAATCGGCCAGGGACGGACAGGTGTTGAAACTTATGAGAGTTTTTGTTCTTGGTTGTTTGAAACACGATATTCATTTTCGTGCGTTGCACATTCCTGGTGTGGACAATGACATTGCGGATGCTCTGTCTCGTTCACAGTGGGAGAGATTCCGTGGTCTGGCGAAGGATGCGGACAGATCCCCGACTCCGATGCCGAGTCATCTGTGGCACGTCGGCGAGGTCGGGTCGTTCAATTGGTGGTAGGTTCTCTGTCTGTGTCCACGCGTTCTGCGTATTCCCTTGCGTGGAAGGAATTTTTGGAATCTGGTGCTGTCAGACGGGAGGATCTGTCGAGTCGGTCGGATGATGTGGTCAACTTTATACTGGACCTCATGGATAAGGGTTTGACCAAAGTAACCATTGCTGGGAAACTGGCGGGGATTGCTTTCATGGGGAAGTTGTGGTGGGGCTATCCTCCATCTGCGGGGGAAATTGGTAGAAGGATGCTTGAGGGATGGGCCAGGGAGCAAGGGCACATTGGTAGATCCAGAGCCCCTATATCTTGGCAAGTTCTGGCCAGGTTAATTACGGTTTTGCCTTTAGTTTGTTCAGATGATTTTGAGGCATGTCTTTTCTCTATGTTGATGGCTTTCATGTTTTTTGGTGCTTTCAGGGTATCTGAGTTGTTGGGTTCAAAGTATAAGTGTGGATTGTTTTGGAAGGACGTTTTCTGTTATGATGAGGGAGTGCATGTATGGTTGGCCAGTTCTAAAACGGATCAGACGGGGAAGGGGAAAGGTGTATGGTTACAGGCATGTGCTCCGAAGCTTACTTGCCCTCTACTGCTTGCGCGGCGCTGGCGTTCCTTGTGTGGGGGTGGCGATGAAGTCCTGGTTTTCCAACATATCACTGGCACCCCTGTAACACCTTATCAATTACGTATGGTTTTGCGCAAAGCGCTACAGCACATAGGTCTCGATGGCAATATTTATGGGACTCACTCTTTCAGAATAGGTGCTGCCACTGAAGCTTTTCACAGGAATTGGTCTGAAAGGGATATTAAACGATTGGGGCGCTGGTCTTCTAACTGTTTCCAGCGTTACGTGAGGAGCTCGGCGGAGGAGGCGCATGCGTCATCCTCCTTCACAGGATTTTAACTCTTTTTTCTTTTTCAGGATCCGTTGCTGGACCTCGCTCCTCGGTGGTAACGGTCTGGATAGTGGGGCATTCATTTGTCAAGTGGGCCAGAGTCCAGGCGGCGAGGAGTTACTTTGGAGATCTACTTGGTTTCAATGATCGAATGTTTAACGTTCTTTGGAAGGGTAAAGGTGGGATGCTCTGGAGAGAGTTGATCCCTTGTTTGAACAACAACATGGTGGGCGGTGTCTGCCCGGATATTTTAGTTATTCATTTGGGCGAAAATGACCTATGTGCAACGAAAGGTGTAGTCTTGCTGCGAGCTATGAAACGAGATTTAGGCCTCATTAAGGAACGATGGGCTGGGTGTCACGTTTTTTGGACAGAGTTGATTCCTCGCAGGATATGGAGGGGAGCGGTGAATCCCAGGGCTGTAGATCGGGCTAGGAAGAAAGTGAATTCGGAGGTGTCTCGTTGCTGTAGGAGCCTTGGTTTCAGTAGGATTTCACACAGGGACATTAAGTTTGAGGCTGTTGAGTTCTTTAGGGATGATGGAGTTCATCTGTCCCGGGTGGGCATGGAACTTTACTTGTTGGAGATTCGTGAGGTTTTAGCCCGGGCTTTGGCCATGCAGCGTTGATTTTCTGGTTGTCTTTCGCTTTGCGGTTGGGGGGCAGAAAGGGAGGCGTTGCTTCCCCCGCCTACCTTTCTGGGTGGCGGTGTTTTTGGGTATCATTACGGTTTTTAGGCAGATTGCTGGTTGAGTATTAGTTCAAGTATTTCTTTGACAAGTGCTGGGGTATGTTGGTCATGGTTTGACCGTTCAGTTTTGTGAGGGGGGGGTATCTGCAGGAGTGCAGGGTCAGGCAGGGTTTATGGTTATGGAGGACCTGACCGTTGTTATTGTAATTGTGGTTGGACGAATAAAGTTTTAACGATGACGTATGTTTGTTTAATGACGAAATGTTTTATTGATGATGTAATTTTATTGATGACGTAATGTTATAATGCTGTTATATTTTATTGATGTATTGTTGGGAGCGGGAGGGCTCAAATGTTTTAGGGGTGGGGGAGGGTCCGGGGGGCTGAATTTGTAGTTATTTAATTATTTAGTGAGGTTTAGTTTTGTAAGGCGTTGCCAAGGTTTGTGTTTGTAATGTGCACCTGTGTCTTAATAAAGCGGCCTTTTACACACACAAACAACTTTTGGTCTACTTTTCTCCCACCCCTCGCCCTCTCTCCCAAGGGGGGCTTGGGGGAGGGAGCCGACCGCCGGGAGGTCTCCTCCCCCGGGCGGTTTGGGAGAGCAGCGAGGGGTGTCCCTTTAAGAGGGACAGAAGTTTCCAGAATTGGGCTGGTCCAGTAGGACCAGCATAGCCCAATTATAAACCCCCCGCCCACTGCCTACCAGCCACCATTTTAGGTTTGGTGACCTGGTGGCTAGGTGGGCTCATAGCTTTTTGTCCCACCCTCCCTCCCTCAATTTTTCGCTTTAAATGCTCCGCTTTTCCCCTCGCTGCTCAGTTTTTTCCCCATTTTTGGGCGTTTTTTGCCCCTATTTTCTTTTTTAAGTAAAAGGCTGTTTTGTGGGCTACCGGTGTGCAGGGGTTGTTTCTCTTGTATTTGTATCCGTCGCTAGACACAGGTGCTGTGCGGTGTTTTTGGGTATCATTACGGTTTTTAGGCAGATTGCTGGTTGAGTATTAGTTCAAGTATTTCTTTGACAAGTGCTGGGGTATGTTGGTCATGGTTTGACCGTTCAGTTTTGTGAGGGGGGGGTATCTGCAGGAGTGCAGGGTCAGGCAGGGTTTATGGTTATGGAGGACCTGACCGTTGTTATTGTAATTGTGGTTGGACGAATAAAGTTTTAACGATGACGTATGTTTGTTTAATGACGAAATGTTTTATTGATGATGTAATTTTATTGATGACGTAATGTTATAATGCTGTTATATTTTATTGATGTATTGTTGGGAGCGGGAGGGCTCAAATGTTTTAGGGGTGGGGGAGGGTCCGGGGGGCTGAATTTGTAGTTATTTAATTATTTAGTGAGGTTTAGTTTTGTAAGGCGTTGCCAAGGTTTGTGTTTGTAATGTGCACCTGTGTCTTAATAAAGCGGCCTTTTACACACACAAACAACTTTTGGTCTACTTTTCTCCCACCCCTCGCCCTCTCTCCCAACGTGGATCTGACAGGAAGCGCGGGCAAGGGAGACATGGGCAGACCCATGCTGGGAAACCACATGCACCAAAGGCGCGTTTGACATCAATAACCAAGGGAGACAATACATCTGAATATTCAATATTGCCAAGGCTGTCACATTCTCACAAACTAATGATGTGTTCTGCGTTTGAGCTGCGACCTTTTATCTCATTGTGGCAGGCTTCGTAAATAACGCGTCCTCCGCTTAGTTTTGGAAATCGTCTTGTTGTGTGCGCGTGCGATCATACCGGTGTCTGAGGAACAAGCCGGGCCGCGTGCAGGCTGATGAACCGTTATAGTCCTGAACTGCAGCTGGGCACTGCCCTGCTGGAGACCGGTAATTACACACAGGGCATGATCCACTAACCGAGCTCAGTCCCCCGGCGGTGATAGCGCAAGGTTCTTGTAACGCGGAGTGAGTAAATCCACAAAGCGCATTTACCACCCCCGAGAATGCCGAACACCGCTCGGACTCCTTCGCTCGGAACAGGTTCTCAGCAGCAGCTCTTCGTCCTTTGTATTTCGCACAGATTGCAGCATCCCCCTCCGCCATGGAGCCGGTCCGTTTTAGCACAACGAGGAATGTTCAGAATAATTACATATGAAGGAACTTGGAATCACAGCCTGCGCGTGATAAGATAAAAGCAGCGATGCCTGTATAATTAAATGGAACGCAAACGTTCACCAAATGACAAACGCTCACTGCGTGCTACTTCAGATGCAGCAAAGGGTGCATTCCTACTGAACTGTAACTACAGGAAGTGTGGTGTGTGCCGTGTTAAGTTAAGCCGGTGTTTGTAGGTGGGACCCACCTGCACTCCTTTTTTGGGGCCTGACTCAATTTTCATGAACAGACTTTGAACCGGAGGAAGACAAAAAAAAATTACAAAAGGGGAAAGGAGGAGAAAGAGAAAGACGGAAAAAACAGTAGAAGAGGGAGAAAGCAGGGGAAAAAAAGCATCTGCAAGAGTGAGATGAAGGTGCACAAGTGTCTGTTGGTGAAAGAGGCAAGAGGTGGAATCAAGATGACACCCCCTTGATATGCAGCACCCCCACCTTCAAATGACCTGGCGGTGTGTTTCTAAGCCGAAACTTGGACCCTGGCACCTGTTCTTTTACAAATTATGCAGTCTGTGTGTGTATGCGTGTGTGGGTGCGTTTTAAGTGCATGTTAAAGTATTTACTAAGTTTTCAATTGCTGACTTTTGCTGGAATGGCAGATAGGTCGTGTTATATGATGGTTTCCGGTGGTCAGCACTGTCTCTTAACCCCTTCGACGCGGATGACAAAGCCAGCTCGTCATGGGCGTTACCTGCATGATGAGCTGGCTTTGTCACAAACGGCGCATTTTTGAAAATTCAGCGCACAGCGGGAAAACCCGCTAGCACGCATGCGGTTAATCATCAACACCAACGCTTTTCATGAGCATCAGTTGAGGACACATTCATTTACGGGAAGATTAAGTGATTTGCCCAGAATAACAGGATGTTGAGCCATGCCGAGACTCGAACCTGGTTCCCCTGTGGCAAAGTCAGCAGCTCTGGCCATTACGCCACGTCCTCACCCTACTTTCATGGTTAGTACTTGGTTCTGTTTTAGGCAGTAATAGCAGGACAAATGGGCAGGTGCAAGCTGCCACCCGAGAAGAGCCCCAGCACTTATTTTTTTTACAAATTAACCACTGAAGGTGAATGACTATGCGTGGATCACGAATGAAGGGTGTGTAAAGTTGTAGAGCTACCTGGTTCACAAAGCATTCCATGTGTTTCAATTATGATTGGAAAGATGAAAATCCAGCATCTGTGAAAAGAGGCAACAGTGCCCCATAGAAAAACACACGGTAGGGATGAACACAAGCTTGTCTGATAGCAACCTATAGAAACTAAGAAGACCAATATGAACATGGAATGCCTTGAGGCAGGGAGCACCAAACAATTTTGAGACACTAAAAAGTCCTTTAGCGCAAGCCTAAGTAGAAGATAGTATAGTCCAGATGATCTGTGTATTAGAGAATAATATTCCTGCAGCACCATTCAGCTTTGTCCACCAAAATGTCCAGCCTGCGCCATTAGGGAATATGCCATGTGAGGTGGAGAGTGCACCACACTCTTGCCTCTCCCACTAAACATTCAGCCGATGTAGGGTTGACAATAGGGTAGAACATGAAAAGTGGAGGCTTGTTAACAGCACTGCCTTCTGCTGCTGTCTGACATTCAGGGCATCCATGAAATTGGTATTAGAAGCGTCACAGAACTGGTCGTTTTGCAAGCTTTCGAGCTTGTGAATTGACCAATTATCCATAACGGTAACCTGGACTGTATCATAAAAAAAGTGCCCTGGTGTGAAATGGGCATGTGCACATACTTGTGCCCCAAAGGTGCTTGTGCTGTGGTATGTGTTATATGCATTCCAAGTGGATTTTCCCTCATTTGTATGGTGGCATGGCTTTTGCTTTGTACCTGTGCCATATTATAGACGTGGTCTCAGAGGCATAGAGACCATTAAGAGGTGCGCACTGACTGTGAACCACATAAAGGTACTGCACAGCCAGTGTGCCCTGCAGAGCTCACCTTGGAAGGGGACTCGGGGTCCCATGGGTCCCCGAGGCAACCCTCTGCCAGCCGACACAGTCACTGTCTGACCCATGAATCTGAGTCTGCCTTCTTAGTGAAAAATGAACTGTAGCATCAAACATCCAGCCTGAGTTTCACTAATATGCTGATTTTAGTGTTGGCACAGGTTTGTGCCTGCACTAGGAGCAGTGTATTGATTGTAATAGGGCAAACTGCACTGTCCCAGTGTGTGGATGGTACACCCATTTAAAGGTGCACTTTGGGGAAGAGTGACCAACATGGCTCCTGATCTTTTAAGAGCTGAGCTCAGGCAAATATCAAGACAGTAAGAAATCCAGAGGTGAAATACAATTGTGGTGTTGGACACAGGCATAAAACTCAAATATTAATTCACTGTTGATGGTTCTTCTAAGAGATCTTTATTAGAAAGCAATAAGAACTTCTAATCCAGTAGGAAAATTAGGTATATTTTAGCAAACAACAGACGCCTTGACACAAATATACAGATCTGGCAAGCTGATGTGGACACGGCTGCAGATTTAAAACATTATTAAGAAATTCATATTTCATCCTGATATATTCTTCTTTGCTGTTTCCTGTGTTCTCAGTCAATTATGCTAGATAAGAGTCTGTGGTAAGAGTTGTGGTGTGTCCTACAACTCTTGGAACAAGTTAGGCCTCATACTGCTTAGTAATTCACATTAATGCATATTAAGGTTCCACCTGCAAAGACCGTAAAATTACTCTCCTACAGGCATTAAGAATGGCAATGACTAGAATGCAAAAGCAACCTTTGAGAAAGCTCTGGCCTAAACAGCTACGTACAGGGAAACACGTTGCCTGAACTCTGTCCAGGTCTTGAAATTGTTACCTCCGGACCGAGAAAAGAATGAAATGTGTAGGCCAAATTAATAGCTTTTTTATACTATGTCCTAAAAATGCTTTTGCTTTTCTAATATTGTACGTGGAGCCCCAAATGTGTGGGTATGTCTGCAGATTCTTTCGCATTAAAAATTTTGAGCCAGATGTAGGTAATTCCGATTTACCTACTCTTAAATACCGAATCATACCGATTCGGTATTTAAGAGTAGGTAAATTGGAAGTAGGCAGATGTAGGTAATTTTTATTTTACAATTACCGATTCTGTAAGATTCGGTATTTACCGATTTGGTAAATACTGAATCGGTATTTCCCATTGATTCCTATGGGCCTTGAAGCCCATAGGAATCAATGGGAAATACTGGATCGGTATTTACTGAATTGGTAAATACCGAATCCTGGCAGGGGGAACGGGGTGTCACTTTGACACCCTGTAGCACCCCAATTGCAGGCTTGTGTGCCATGTGGCACACATACATGCCCTAAGGGCATGTCTGTGTGTCACATGGCATAGGTGTACATGCACAGATGTGCATGTACACTGGAATTCGGTATTTTACCACCCAATAGGATTGGGTGGTAAAATAAGAAATCCTAAGGGCCTGTGGCACTGCAAACTGTGCCACCTACATATGGATTAACAGAATAGGTATATTTACCGATTCGGAAAAATACCAAAGTGGTAAATTTACCGAATCGGTAAATATACCGATTCTGTAAATTTCGAGCCACCTACATGTCAAAAGTCAAATACCGGTCGGTAACGGCCGAAATCGGCCGTTACCGACCGGTATTTGGCTGCCTACAACTGGCCCTAAGTGTTTACTTTTGACAACAGGGTGCTATGCTGGATACCATTTGAAGCTAGCGTGACTAGATCACTTCTTTGCAGATCGGTCCTGATTCGGAAAGCACGTTCCTGGAATATCTGGAAAAATGCTGACTTCTGTAGGAAGGTCTTGAAAAACTGAGGACAATATAAACTCTCATTTTGTGGAAATATTTTCAGGAGAAGCAGTCTTTGGGAGAGCAGAGGGGAAAATGCATTATCAAAATATTAAATGGATTTAGTGAACCTAATCATGACCACATCTTGAAGGATACCAATATTTCTGAATTAACGGGAGGGTCTTTTGCATGAACCAAGAATTGGCATTGTGATTGAAGAACGCCAATATTTAGGGTTTCAGTCATTGATTAGGACCTCAGTTTTGTGCCCATATGTGGTCTTGCACCGAATGCTGAGCAGCCACCACGATTTGATGTAGTCTCTTGAGGGGAAAGTCAAAATGCTTAATCTTCGTTCTCAGGATATGGGTATCATTGACACACTTAGTGATAGTAAACTAAAGATGAGTATCAAGGAAGCCGGAGTGTTAAAGATGCCACCCTCTGCGCTTCCTATCGCCCACTATCTTTACTAAATCTAGACTACAAAATTCTGGCGAAAGTGCTTGCCATCCGACTTTCGCTTTTAATGGAATCCATAATCTCCCCTGCCCAATCAGGCTTTGTCCCGCACCGCTCCACTTCTCTTAACCTTCGCACCCTTTTCTCCATCTTACATCGGGTTGATCCCGACGTCCCGGCGGCAGCGATCCTACTAGACGCCGAGAAGGCATTTGACTCTTTAGAATGGCCTTTTCTCATGTCAGTGATGCGCCGTATGGGGATACCTGAGTGTTTGGTTAACACGGTGGAGTTATTATACACTCTCCCGGTGGCCCGCCTACGCCTAAATGGAACGATCACTGCGCAGTTCCGCCTGGCCCGTGGTATGCGACAGGGTTGTCCCCTGTCGCCGCTCTTATACATATTGGCAATGGACCCGTTGGTCCGGCACTTCCAAGAGAAGCATTTACACCGTGGCCTCCAATTTAGGACGGGCCCGCTCTTGATTTCGCTATATGCAGACGATACCATCCTCTATGTCCGACAGCCCCAGTCCAATCTTGAACCATTGCTATTAGAAATCACCAGATTTGGCAAGTACTCTGGCCTCCGCATCAACTGGCATAAATCCGTAGTATTTCCTCTCACGCCAGTCACGACTGAGTGTTCGTGCCCCTTCCCCCTCACATGGAGCCAGGACTCTGTAAAATACCTGGGCATCCACGTACACTTAGACACGGAATTCATTATCAGATTAAACTACGGTACGGCTCTCACGGCCCTAGAGGGACAGATTGACAGATGGATTCGTCTGCCATTGTCCATGGTTGGGCGTATCGCCATCATTAAAATGATTGTACTGCCGCGGTTCTTATACTTATTCAATAATATACCGGTGCCCCTCACGAAAACATTCTTCACACAACTACGCTCATTGTTGTTGAAACTTGTGTGGGGGAACAAGTCGCCGTGAGTGTCCTGGCAGGTACTGACGCTCCCCTATGATCGGGGGGGACTCGGCGTCCCTGATTTTTATCTTTATTTTCTAGTGGTGCAGTGTTCCTATGCGCACCCGTGGTTCCACCCAGATGCCCGGATTCCTTATTTGCGGCCGGAGGCCGATCTGGTCCTGCCGGGATCGCTGTCCACCACCCTGCCGTCGGGCTTACCTAGAGATCCTCGAGACATTCAAACGGTTTCGTCGACCTGCTGGGCGTGGGGTAGACTGGGCCGCCTTGTTGGCCTTCCTCAACTGTATTCCCCGTGCCTCCCGTTGCCCAACTCCACCTGGCTACCAATTACTGGGGAAATAGTAGTGCAACACACGCTGTCCAAGTTTCACATCGCTACCATTGGGGATCTGTTCCCCGATGGCCATGCGTTCACGCTTACGGAGGATCCCCGATTCCTGGAGCGGACCTTCATGGACTCCTTCGTGCTGACCAGGTTGCTCTCCCTCCTGCGTGCATCTTTCTCTTCCTTCCCGCTCCCTCCAGAGGAGATGGCTCCCCTCACATTCATTATTCAACACGCTTCGGGCACGCACTTGGTCTCCAAGCTATATCACATGTGCTGCGAGCTCCTCCCCTCCAGGGATCATTTGGTGCGTGCCGCCTGGGAGGCAGACTTGGGCTCCACCATTACGGACGACCAGTGGCAGTGGTGTTGCAGAGCGACCAAAGACATTTCCCTTAACAGTAAACATAAACTTCTGCACTTTAAATTTCTACGCAGACTGTATTTCACCCCAGCGAGACTACACAGAATAGACCCCTCGCGCCTCCATGCTTGCCCTAAGTGCAGCGGCCCTTTTGCTGATTTTGCGCACCTTTCATGGTCCTGTCCCGCGCTCCATAGTTTCTGGTCCCAGGTCCACGTTACACTTAGCGCTATGCTGCACCTGAACCTGGCTCCGATCCCTGAGATCGCCCTTTTGGGATATATGGCCGAATTCCCGAAAAATGTACGCAAATTGGCTGCACTCAGTTTCTTATTGGCTAAACGGGAAGTGGCACTACGGTGGTGTGACAGACGCCCCCCGTCACACAGCTCCTGGCTCCGAAGCCTGGCGCAATGCAACACCAATAGCACTGAATACTCGGACATGGTCCCCTCTTCATCCAGACCTGTTGACATCTGGGGTCCGTATCGCACATATGTAGCTGGCGCAGTGGATGGTACCCAGCCTCCGTCCACTCCTACGATGGCTCCTGAGGGGATTGGTTGAGGGGCAAAGGGTGGTGAGATTTATTCGACTCTTGTTTTTCGTTGAGAATTGATGTGCGATGTTCTGCTCCCTCCCTACTGCCTATGCAATGACCTGGGGTGTATTGTGCCAGAGTTTCACCACGCTCCTTATCTTTTGTTTTAGTAGTGTCCTTTGGCTATGCTCATACTGCTATGATTTTGCATATGTGACCTTTGTGATGACACCTGACTCGGATATATATTGCAACATGTATGCTTCCTTTTTGTTTGTGTAAATTTCTTTTGGAAAATGATAAATAAAGTTTAAAAAAAAAAAAAAAAAAAAAAAAAAGGAAGCCGAAGTGTTTTTGTGAAACTCAAGGGGTCGGGCTGTGAGCCGCTTTTTAGGTAACAATAAACCGCACTGGAGTTTAGACAGTAAAAGTGGAAAGCAGCGATTTTTACCGTAGTCATAGAGGAAGGCCCCCAAATCCTGCGACTAACCACTGGAGTGGTGTCAAATAATGCTAGCAAGCCTCTCAGAATTCTGGCACTGACACCATTATTGTTTGCAAGCATCGACATCGTGTGAAACACTAGCACAAATGCTAATGCAATGCTCGCAGAATGTGGAACCTAGTCAGTTGTCTTTGAGCAGGTTCCTGTCCTCAAATAAAGACTGAAGGTAAATGGGAATAATACATCTCAAGAGACTGATAAACAAGAGGTGTTAAAGATTGGGCAGTATTTGTAACAGTGGGATTGTGGGAGGAATTCCATAAACAGTGGGACAGTGGAATGCCTCCAAACATGAGGAAGAAGTTGAAAAGAATTTGTGGTCAATTCAAACACAGTGGTAAATAGATTGTGTGGGACAGATTCCAAGATAGAGTTGAGAGAGAGAACCTGGGATTTATCTCTATGTTAGTGGGATATAGGGTATGAATCTAAGATACCAGAATGGTGAGAATGGACCTGGTAATCTCATGGCAGTTCTTCGTTACTTTGCAAATGAAGATGGAGTTTGGCCTAAAAGCAGCTGCTAAGGTTTGGGTTGAGGGTACTGGAATTTCTGGTGTGTTGGGTTATACTCCGCCAAGCAAATTTATGAATGGATGTGAGCAGTCATGTGGTTTTTTACTTAGATGTCGGCATAAGGGCAGACCCAAAAGTGACGTGCCAGTGTGCAGTAGGTGGTGGTAGAGTGGTCTTAGTAAGCTAATCATATGTAAGGTTGAAAAAAATATAATGATCTCGATAGAATTTTCTGTTTTTAATTAAACGTAAAAATACTGTTGGCAGGGACAGGTCTGAATGAACAACCTTTTGGAACATCATTGCGCTACCTGCATCTGGAGTGATTGAAAGACCAGAAAGGCTTCCATTAACGCCTGCAAATGAAGATCTTGGCGCCTGGCTTGCAGCCTGCCAATTGTCTTTGCTTGGTCACATTCTGGTGTGATGCCATGCTAGTGAGTGATCGAGGAAGAAACCGGAAGTGACACAGCTTTGCAAAAGCCTTTTACTACAAGTTGCGTAGAGTGTGCGATGATGAACCATTTGAGACGCAGAAGCTTGTGAAACAGTTAAACAACTTTAGAACATTCGCTGCCATTGTTTTTAAGGTTAAAATATGTTTTAACTAATGCACTGGAATGTTGAATTTGTCAACGTTTTTCTCATCAAACCCAATGTATATAACTATAGGCATGTGGATAATGGTAGATTTGTTTTCACAGTGCAGGTAATAATGAAGAAAGGTGACCTCTGAGTATAGTCTGGCAACACTGAGCAGCTGTATATTTGAGGCACCAGTCTGCATAATTTGCATCTCAAACAGCAACTAACGTTTTTGCCTTCACTGACTCAGCTTCCTCACGCTCAATTTGATCTATTAAAGAATCATTTTCTTTTTCTGGCCTGTTGCTCTAGGCAGGCAAGCGTGCAAACAAACCTGATTCAGAAAGCCACGAGGCAGTAGATGCTTTTGTAATATGACATACATCATTTGTGTAGCAACTGCTGCCTTGGAATTTACGTAAACCCCTTAACCAGAGCACTATAGTCCGGCACAGGAAGGACAAGCATGTTTAGTGCAAAATTGATGCAGTATAATTTGTTGCCAATTTTGCACCGACTGGGCAGAGGATAATGGACAGATGAGCTAACTGATTGTACATATGCAGTATTTAAATCATTGCTATCGATATTATGGTTTGTTTTGTAAGCACAGCTCTCATCTGACAATTGTGTGAGCATTACTAGAGCGCGGCTTTGGCTATGCTCACATTATGGGAGCCAGGATTATTTGTTTTGATTGGATTACTTGCTTTGATTGGATGGAAGTTGTGTGCTTCCACAAAAAAATGTTCTTGTCTTCCACACAGTTGTGATTGCTTTATTTATCCAGCTGCCTGATCATGAATTTTCGGGCACACACACACATTAATGCATTTGAAGTTTCTAAGATAACTGGATAATTTATGTTGTTTTTCTCTGGCAGCAGCACAGATTGATTTTTAGGCCTGGCTTGCCAGTGTAACTGTCACCCTGCCGTTTAACCTACACCAATATTATTGTACAGTTCTTTGTTTCCACACAAATACACATTTGCTTGTAATGCTTCACATTACCATAAGTGCAAAAACAACAGTTGATGGACAGAATGCAGAACAATGTCATACATTCACGCCAGTACAGAGATCTGGGCCTACATCCATCGTTTTTTTGCTCACCACACCACCCCAGTTCAGACATGGCCATATGCAAATAAGCCGTGACCCTGTGCCTCATGGGAACAGTCCAGCCCGAACTGCCAAGCCATGTCTTCCCTGGACCGGAATCAAGCATCCTAGGACCAGTTTCTGGCTATCAGCCGTCTTCGTCCAGGATAGCTTGACTCCAGTGGCATGGAGAGCATTACCATAAAACATTTTCTTAAAACCAGACATATTAGTATTGCCAATGCTGGGTAGTATTGTCTTTAAGTGCAAATGACAGTGCAAAATTGTGCTCTACCACGTTTGCATGATGTCCCCTGTCACAAGCTGATGTTACTCATCTAGTGTCCAATTTACGAAGATTAGTAAGGTCACGCCACTAGTACATAACACATTTGCTGGAGTCCAAGGAATTGTAAGAATGTTTCAGTTTTAAGTTCGATTTCTGGGTTAAAACATTTGAAAGAAACCCCTGGAATAAATTGCTTATGTAATAAATGAAGATTCTACCTAGGCTCTGGGCTGAATCACTTGATGTGCCTCAGTAGTGTAGACAGCAGGTAAATACATTTGCTTTTCTTTTGTGCACGACATTACAATTGTGCACTATTGAAGCACACACGTTAAGCAACAAAGGCATATTTTGCACACGAAAATCAGATTTTTTTTCCTACTTAACACTGAGCTTTTACATTTTTTTGTTCAAGTTGTAAAACCATCAACCTTTGTCACATCGGTCTTAATTCTGATGCTGAAATGTGATACTGAACCATGCAACATTTGTTTGCCAGTTTAGGATTTCATTTGCCGAAGTGTGACTGTTTTAAACGTTGAATTCTAAAACCGTCTGAGTTCAGCTGTAAATAGCAACTGCAAAGAGGCATTTGTGGTGCAAAGCCTGATTGTACATTTTAGTAGAAATACATTCAGTGTGCTTTATGCAATTCACAGCTAAAAGAGGTTGTAAATGCAACTACACGTTTTGTGCAAACGTGCGCTCACCATACAATCCAGCACTGGGTGTAGTGATAGTTGTTGACTCCCTGCCTAGGCAGTTTAGTAGTTACCTCAGCAGCTAGCCACATAATAGCAGACATTGATGTTTCATAGACATGAGCTGTTGTTAGAGTAGTATATTCAGTGAGTCAAATACAGGGATGTGAATTGTTTCATTTGTGTTTTATGTCACTTCAACGATGATGACCTAATGATGGGCAATTCGTGTAGCTTGTGCAGAACATTATGCTCACATGACTGCAGCAAAGACACGTAGTCAACAAAAGTCTACCAGCTCAATAGCACTATACCAGACCACACTGACATGCATCTTAGAACCAGCAGATGAAGTCAGCTTAAACATACCACACCCTCAGAAGATGCATTTTCAAGGTTTTTCTGAATGTGGGAAAGTCTGCTTCGAGCCGGCGGGTTCGGCCCCTAAAAATTCCTGGTCTCGGCCTGTGGAAGGAGGGTTTGTTTTGTGTGACTGGCTTGAGGCACCTAACTGACAGTCTGGTCTTCCCAGGGTGAAATGTGAGTAAGGTCCAGGGACATTCCTGGAAAGCCATGTGCAGAAACCCAAGAGTCTTGATATTGACCTATTGATTTATTGGAAGAGTCCAATTGGTGTATAGTGACAGTGATAGACCTAATAACACTCCAGCTAGTAAAGTATAGACAATCCACTGACAGTAGGACCTCTTACAATATTATCCCCCTCAGTTTACCATGATTTCTTAAAAACAGTTACAATGATTCTCAAACAGGTATAACGTGTATGTGCTTCTATCTGATCAAAAATAATCGCTGCTGTATTTCTTCTTTTTATGTTATCAGAGTTCAGAGCTCAGTCATGTTTCTTCCTGTGCCAGGATGCCAGATATCAAGACCGCTGGAGTAGTTCACTCAGATCCCATCTTTTCTAGTTACTGAAATCTGTCATTGGATAGAGTGGGCTCTTCAGGATATAAATAGGCTGCTTGGTAAGCCCCAGGACAATAAGACAGGTAAAAGAAGTCATTTTAGGAATGTTCATCATCATAGCAGGGGGTAGCTCTCTTTCAAATGTGATACCGGTAATTTAGCATAGTTGTTTATATTTAACACTTAGTATTGCACCATCTCAAAGTAATATATCTTTTATTATTTTTATCATGTATAGAGCACACACGGGCCTCATTAGTATGAGGACATTTTACATTGAAGCAACATCAGCAACAATATTTTGACGAGGTGCAGTACTAAATTTCAGATATGCGATGTCATTTTCAAATACAACTTCTGAGTACATGTTTTTCTGGCCAATTTAACTGCAGGACCATAGAAGGTAAAATACATAATTAAATACAATAACAGTACATTTATTTTCCCAGTCTTTTGTGCATAGCACTCTTAACCACCATTTGGGAGCACTATATTTACCAATGTAGCAATTGTCCTACTCAATCATAATGTTATTGTTGACCTTAAAAGGCTGTGAAGGGGAGTCAACCTGCTGGATTTTGAGCTGACCATCTCTAACTACCCACAAACAGCAGGGCCACTAGCCTACTGAGCTAATCCCTTCAACGTTTGTAACACAGAAATGCAATTGAATGGTTTTTCTGTATTGCTCCTACTGTCTTTCAAAGTGGACGGTCTTACTCTATTGCAAATCAAATGTTCATACAGTGTTTTCCAGAAAAAAAACAAAGTCAATTTTTTCCTTTGTCAATAATGACAGCAAGAGTCCGTCCATCTGTTCCTATTTTCCACCCCCATAATATGACACAAAAACGTACACACGCACACGTTCAAGATGTCATTTTGGCTTCAGATACAAAATAATATTTCAATTAATACCCATGCGGCTTATAACTAAAAACTAAAGGTCACGGGCAATTTCTGGACTCCTGGAATGGCACCGCATATGGCGCCATTCCTCGTAGATATTCACACCGTCTAATTATGGATTCGCAATTGGTGAAAATATTCCAGCACAGAAAATATTTTACTCTTACGTATTGAACTCTTAAGCAGTGTAACATGCCTGCTAAGACAAAATTACTGAGCAATGTCTGGACGAAATCCCCTTTCACTTCCCTCTCCCTACGATGGAGCCCGATGCCTTTTGTACATCTATGGCAAAAAAAAAGAATAAGAACAAAAAATAGTTGTAATTATCATTCTGTCTCAGAGGCACATTTTGAAAGAGTAAAATAGTTGATAACCTCACTGGACAACAATTAGAGGTGATTCTGGTGCGTGAAGAATGGTAGCCAGAATGAATTACGAAATTACTTCTTTAAAAATAAGATGTTTTTGAGGTGACATCGTTCTGGGAAGCTCGTCAAGGACTAGAATGGCAAGTGTTCTACTGCCCGGAGTCATTAAGGCAGAAACAATTGCCAGAACACAGGAGGGCAAAAGACACATAGATAGACCATCTTATTTTAAATGATACCAAGGGCCGATTACAATGTGGCCTGTAAAGGCTCCGACCGATGGTTGGAACCTTCAAGGCCGCTTCGTAATGAACCACTTGGTTTACTTTCTGACTGTCTAATTAATGATCTAGGTGGTCGGAAAGTAAATTGGCCTGTCATTCCGGCTGACTGCCGACATGCTCCAGAAGCCTTTCAGCCAGTCGGAAGCCGGCCAGTAATCTCAAGTGTGGGCCTTCCTGTCCTTGAGATGACGACGCACTGTTTTCAGTATGGTTACCATGCCGACCTGTCCGGCATGGAAACCATGTCTGAAAGCTTGTTTGGGGACCCACAACAGGGCCCCCTTGTGTGTGCGGCCTCTGGTTGGGGGTTGAGGGGGCCCCTATGGTCCCCCTTGTCGATCCATGCACCCCCGGGTGAACCACACCTCCTAGTTCCCTGTGGGAGCATGCATTACGGCTGGTATATGGCCGTAATGCAAGCTCCCATAGTGAAATGTAGGAATGCAACCGAACATTGATCAGTCGTATCCTAGTTAGAAGGGCATGACCGCAGACCGGGTTTCCCTCGGTCCCAGGACCGAGTCAGGCGAAAAAAATTCCGCCCTACATCAAAATCTACCCCTTAGTATTACTTGGGTTGCATAGTGCTTCATACATTGCTTCTGAAATTTCTAAGTGCTGCAAATAACAGGTTTTACTGTTACCCAATGTAGCGCTCCTAAATTTATAAACCTATGAAGATGGACGTCTGAGTTCTCCTTCCAGGGTTTGAACTAATAAACGTCTGGGGACTACTTATCTCAGAAGTGAGTCTTTAACTGGCTGAGCCCCCATACCATCTTTTGGTTATCTCCTTAACTCATTCTCCATGACATGCATGCACTGGTGCAACAGAATTTGAGGGCCCCCCCCTGCAAGGTACGTGGAGGGGCCTCCTCCAGGACTCAATCAGGAGCTCTCTGGCCAGAGTACTGGGCTGCGGGGGCCCCCTGGAGCTTGGGGCCTGCCTGCACCACGGGGTCCTGTGTTACGCCACTGCATGCAGTTATTTTTGATTAAGGAATTTGCTGCTATGGCAAGGATATCAAGGATAAGGAGTCGTTTCTGGAGTTTTTGTGGATTACAGCAAAGGGGCCAAATGCACAATTTTAAAATAGCACCAAAAGGCAGTAACGTGTGTCTAGCGATAGTAATTGTAATCAGGAAGTTAGTGGGAGTGGGGATTGATACATTTACAAAGCTGGTACACCTTGTTAATTTTGAACACAAATCAAACATCAGCTGCTTAGTTCCTCCTTGGAACACCAAGATGAGGGATGCGCGCACGTTGGTGTCATCACAGTGATATGTTAGAATACCTTTAGCAAGAAATCGTCTGACAGAAATATTGTGTCCACGATATTATTTATAAGACTTTTGTCCCATTGGGTATAGAAGTATTATTATTAACTACATTAGGCTTAAGTTGTTTTTCAAATTATATTTAGGACACAGTGCTTCTGCCAGCTGAAACATTTTCATCTTACCTAAGCGTTATCACCCATTTTTCTTCCAATACAGGGACTTCAGCCATGCTAACATCCCTTTCAGCATTTTTTGGCTTGTTTCATGTTTCACGTTCCTTAACCCAAGTGCACTAAGCCACATTATGACTTTGTCCACTCTTCTACTAAGGGTGAGCTCACATCCAGGAGATGTCTAATTATCCTTCTCAGTTTAAAAAAAACTTGGACCTGTCCCAGTTTGCCCCAGAAACGATTACACATCTCACTTTATTACTCTATGTATATTATTTGTGTTTAAAACCTTTCCTCCTAAAATACTCCCATTGTTGCTGGTTCAAAAGCACTTGTTTTTCAGGCTTACTTGAGTGTATGAGGGTATGTTGGTTCTGGGAGTTTCCCCTTTTCTCCTGTCTGTGCCCTCAGCCTGAAGAAGTGGAAGCAACTAAAGACTTTGGCAGTAGTTTAACTTACTTTTCGTTTTTATGGAGTGGATCCATTCATCTGCCCACTGTGCTCTCCTTTCTGCTGCATTTCGCCCATCAGAAGAGACTGCCTGTTCTACTTGCTGCTCAGCCAGTGTGAGTGCGGTGTGGAATGTTGGGAAGGATGATGCTGTGGAATGTTGGGTGAGTGAGGTTGGCAGTTAGAGGATGGACTGAGCAGCAGGAAGGCAGCTCCTGGTGGGGCTCTCTGTACCTGTAACCTGGAACCTTCTACCATAATAAATACCATCTTGAGTTACCAAGGAACCGGACCCTGTCTTCATTACTACATTTAGGCGATGAGTTTTTGTCTCTCTTTTGGGTGTGTGTGTGTGAGGGCTCTTTGCCTTGAGCCTCTCTAGCCTACCACATATTTCGTGGTTGTGGGTTGATATGGTATTGTCACCTTTGTGGGCCGTGTTTTTGGTGTGAATCCCTTGCTGTTGGTTGTTGTGGGAGTCAGCTATCTACTCTCTATTGAGGGAATGTGCATAACAAGGCGGATTAGTATTGTACTTATCTTGCCTACCACTAAATTTGGTGGTTGTGGGTGACACTTAATTGTCACCTTTGTGGGCAGCAAATTTTGGGTGAACCCCTTGCCGTTGTCGTGGGAGTCTAGGTACTTCTCACCGTTGGGGTTGTGTTTGTGGGAAGGCTCTTTGACTTTGAGCTTCTCTTGCCTAGCACCTCTTTTGTGATTGTGGGTTAACATATTTTGTCACATTTGTGGGCATGGTGTTGGAGATGACTTGATCAGTCATTTGTGTCTCCACCTTTGTTTGGTTGGTAGGTGTACTTTTTAGTCACCTCTAGCTTTGGCGTTGTTTTTGAGGTCTGTTGTATGCTTATAACCCTTTCTTTAATCACGTGTCAGATCGGAGTTTCTCCTTAGTTTGGACATGTGTTTGCTGTGGTTTGTTTGTTCTGCACCGTTGTGGTTGGGTCCTCTTTGTGTTCACATCATTTCGGCCTGGCCAGCAGGAATGTTTGTGTCCCTAGGGTTTGGTTGGATTTTGTGTGGTGCAGTCTGCTGATTTGTATGTTTTTATAGAAAGGGAGTGGGTGTGTGAAAGAGTTCGTCTTTCTGCACCTAGATTCATCTTTGTATGTACATGGGTGGGCATTGTAATTTTTCTCTATTGCTTTTCTGCATTTTTAGATGTTAACTTGCAAGCCCATAGTACCCTGTTTTCTCACTTTTCATCCTTTCTGGTTTGCCCTCAACCATTCTCAGGTCTATGCAATGGTACCTTTCCAGATTTTATGTGCATTTTATTATCTCTTTGATGTGCTTTTCACTTGTATCTTTACATTATATTTTAGTTTAATATTAGGAAGGGAGAAGTGTTGTACTTGCTGCTCAGCCAGAGTGAGTGCGGTGTGGAATGTTGGGATGGATGATGCTGTGGAATGTTGGGTGAGTGAGGTTGGCAGTTAGAGGATGGGCTGAGCAGCAGGAAGGCTGCTCCTGGTGGAGCTATCTGTACCTGTAACCTGGAACCTTCTACCATAATAAATACCATCTTACGTTACCAAAGAGCTGGACCCTGTCTTCATTACTACACTGCCCTTTAGGCTGAGGACATTAATTTGAAGGCTGCATCTGTTTCCTCGTTTGTTTGAGGAAGAAGGCACTTTGCCAACAATTCATTAATCACTTGTACAGCATATACACTTGCCCCACTGTCATAAGTGAGCTACACTAACAAAGGGACTGGGGCATCTGCATGCTGCCCCTGAATTACACCATAACATCTTCCAAGGAGGACAAAGGGAGGTCATTCTTGGTAAGGAAAGAAGGGGCTATTTGATGGATCTTTGCTGCACCCTAGCCACCAGGGCGAGGTTGAGATACAGAAAACAAATTTAGTCCATGTTACTTTCTGGTCCCTTGTGTGTAGAATCACAGGGGATATGTCGCTTTGAGTACAGAGCTCCCTTTATAATATGCCATAACATATCCCCAACTATACAATTGAAGGGCTTTTTCGAATCGCCACAGGCTTCCTAAGTTTAGTTTCAGAAATCCTTAAACTTTCAATATGCTTATAATTAAGGCTCCCGGTTTTCCGTTTTTACGGATTTTTACAGATAAATACAGACAGAAAACAGTGTGTTTTCTGTCTGCATTTATTTTTAATAGTGGATAAATACAGAAAATTGGGCATCTTTTAAGTTGCTCTGTGCTGCCTTGCATGAACTATATGCCAACAGCTGAGCAGATGAACAGCAAAGGACATTTTTTAAAAAGATGCAATTTCATTAAATAATGCCAGGTGTCAACATACATTTGTGGTATAATGCTAATATTTACCAGTGGATGTTTTGCTATATAAGATGTGACGGCTGAAATAGCCAAAACAGACAGACATCAAAGTATGTGTGCCCGTCTATCAGTTAAAAAAATATGGAAATGTACAGTTTTACTACTTCATTTATCCGCAAAACACAAAATAAATATGGATAAATACAGATAAAGTGGGCAAAAAATAAATATGGATAAATACAGACGGAAATGGTAAAAAAATAAACACCATAAAACCGGGAGCCCTACTTATAATGTATAGCTACGGATACGTTCTAAACATGTATTGCAACGTCACTCCTATCAAACACAAGAAAGTGTTTTATAGATAGACATCATGAGTTAGATAGAGACCACTCTTTAATGTGCCTAAGACTTCTTTCTGTTCTCTCTCAATGGCAGGCACACTGAAGTGCCTTTTCAATCACTCCGGGTCTAATACATTTACCCTTCATTACTTGCAGTGATGGATGATCAAACTGCTTTTATCTGTTCAAATAAAATTCAAGCTTTAATGCGTTCAAGCTAAATTGTCCATTTCTCTTTCTTCTAGATAGACATGCATGCCTCATGCCGCTGCCAGTCTGTTGCCGCCTCTTTTGATAGCCATGGCGCCTCATTTCAATATCAGGCTTTTACAACTTGCACATGTAGAGTGACCAGGTATTCTGAATTAAATGGGACAGTCACAATTTTTCCCCATCTGTTCCAGCAAATTTCAGTAAATTTATAGCATGTGTTGGTTGTTAGAAATGATTGACTGAGCATAGGCAGAGGACAATTTCCACTGCTGAATTAGTTAGCAGCCCCTGTCTGAAAGCAATGCGGTTAACATAGGTGATAGTTTGTGTAACATTTACATTCAATTCCCTTTAACGCTTTATTGTCTGTGTTTTCTATGTTGGTGAGAAGCAGAATTAGTTGATGCAAAACTGTAGCCCTACTTCTATGTCGTGGAAGGACACAGTATTTGTTTTTTCAAACTGTGGCCATCCTATGCTCATGTGCACTGTGGTCTCAAAATTGTCCTAATAACATCTCACATGCAACAGAGAATCCTAGTTACTTTAACTTCCGTGTGTTATATTGGTCTGTTGAAAATTCATAGCAATGTTGCTAACATTTCATTTTCGAGTCTTATGAATATGGAGGCACAATTTGCTTGTAAACAAAAACGTATTGTTAGATTTGTCCTTATTCCTTGCTTTTGCACAATTACAATAGTTTGGCAATATACTTCCTAACACTTTCAGAATGCTATATGTAATTGAATGCATGTCCTGAGGAACTTCTCACCCTTCTAGGGCTAGATGTTGTATTGTCAACAATGTCATCCACGTGCACCCATGTGGACTCCTTTTGCCTTTGAGGCAAGCCTTCCACTTAACAAAAAATCCCTAAAGCTACAAGGAGAGTCGGACTTGTGTCAAGGATCATTGAATTGCTTTCAGAATGCTTCAGAAAGAGAATTCTCTTTTTAAAATACGAACAAGTCCAAAAAATGTGCTTAAATAATAATGATTATTATTACTTTCTTTATAGAGCGCTTGCAATGATAGTATTGGACGTTTTTTGCAATTTAGATTACAGCGCTTAGTAATCAAGTCATTGGTACTTAATAGCAACTCCTTTATTTATCTCAGAAGGGTGAATTATTTTCAAAACGTTTTCTGATTTCAGCGGGTACGATTCTGGTGTCATCCGCCCCTCTAGGACAAGTGCAGGTACTCATTGTGCTATTTGTTGTAGTCTTGACATAGTAAGGGTGTAGGGACCTTAATGTCAGCTTGGACAATATAATCAACGCTTTCATTTGGGTGGTGAAATACAGCCACAGTTGAGGTGCAGAAAGCCCCTTCACACGTCTGAGCTTTGGTGTCACTGCACATGATGCACTGTTGATAGTTACTCCCCTGGGATGTAGAAAGCAAGCCTTTGCGAAGTCTAGACACTGTGGAAGAGTCGAGCACCGCCCACATGGCGTGCTTCAGTCCCACCTGATGTAGTCCTCCTACAAACCTCCTTGGAGCTGTATGTGTTAAACTAGAGTCCCTGAAGTGGCCCTGTTGATCATGCTGTGGTTATTTGGTTGGAGCTGAGCTGGAGTTGATGAACACTTGTTGAAAATCAAGGGGCGGCTCCTTACCATGAGCATCAGGGCCACGACCCAGTCCCATTTCCGGCCTCCTGTTCTAACAAAAAATTCTAGGCATATTAAAAATAATTCAGAGAGTTCAGCAGCACGGCTTTTACCCTCTGACCCACTCTCTGAGCGAGGGCCAGGCAGTCAGGCACATATCAAATGCACATGCACTAGTGCTCGTGTGCCAGTCACCCATCGCAGGTTTATCCGGCTTACCTCCTTCCAGCCCAGACATCGAATACATCAGCACTGTTTGACCATCCCTCCTGTGATGTACTGCTGCCTCGCTATACCAAGGCAGACTTGGACACCTGTTGCAAAAGCCCTTGCTACCCTTGGTTGCATATCAGTCAGCAAGGACGTGTCCGATCCTATGGCATGACATTGGCAATGCCTGAATGACCACACCTACCCTGTGGCAAGTTGGGAAAGAGTGCTTATGGCTGGTGTACACTACCTCGAGAATGGGAGGAGGATGGCCCAGCATGCAAAATAGTTTAAAAGAAAGTGTGCACTAACAAAAAATAATAATGACATTCAACTGAATAAATGCCAGAATCTTATTTAAAATATGGCATAATACTGGTTTGTGCTTGATGGGTTAATTTCTATAATTTATTATTTCTCCAATTAGTAGAACATTTTCGTTGTGCAAAACTTTCTACATTTATGCTTCTTAATTGCTTAAACCAAGAAGTCTCCATTGAAGGGAAACAAACACAAGAGCATGTCAATATGGCCGTCTGCTTAGAAGGGTTGTTGAAACTGATGAAGTACATTAGAGTGCTTGTCCTCTGCGTGCAGCAACGTCATTTCTCATCGCATGGGAGAGTCTTGTATGCACAGCAGCTCGAAGTATATGAGCTATGGCTCACCATTAATACATTTAAATAGCAGGTGAGAAAGTAAACATTGTATCACCCATGTTTATTTTTTTTCAGTTGTGCATCGTTCTTTACACAGTAAGGTTTGCCAATTAAATATTTAATTAGTGATCAGTTTTATTTCACTGCGTTACACAATGGCCTTCCTTTAAATGTGCCCAAAGGCATCAGGTCACGTCCACCACACTTCTAAATGGAACGTACAGCAAACAGATGATGCACAGTGCACTTGGCTGCTTCCTAAGGTGATCTGCAACTAGAAACCAACAGCAGCAGATCTATTGTGCCTGTGGTTCCACCTGTACTAGTGTGCTGGTAACTGCAACACCCACTGCAGACTTTGTGAGCCCGAGCATGGACAAGACAGGTTCAGCCATTAGCTACACTGTAATGTCTACCATGACATAGAATTCAGTGCTGGCAGCATCACAGAACAAACATTGAAAATGCAATAGGTCTTGCTTTTGATTAAGTTAAAGCCATTTGCTTTGCTAATGGTATTGTATAGCAAAACAAATGGCTTTAACTTAATGAAAGGCGAGACCTATTGCATTTTTAGGTCTCGCCTCTCAATGCGCATGCGCATTGAGCAGAGCGAGACTATAGGGGCTTAAATAAGCTTTACCTAGACTGGCGATTGACTGGCGATTTGATGCTGTCCTGGTGCGCTTTTAGGTCAATGCGCAAGTGCATTGACCTAAAATGCGCGTGCACATCATCAAATCGCCAGTCATTCACCATCAGCACTCCTCGCACACCTTTGAAGTGAAGCTTAGCTTCACTTCAAAGGCCCCTGCTGCTTCACACCCTCATCGCTGCTCTCCCCGCTCCGCCCCTCCCCTGCCTGCTGTGTCGCATTTCTCCTCCCCTTCTCTGCCTTCCCTCCGTCTTGTTTTTTTTACCTGCTCCGCCCCCTCCCCTGCCCGCCGTGTCGCATTTCTCCTCCCCCTCCCCTTCTCTGCCTTCCCTCCGTCTTGTTTTTTAAACGCAGCGCTTACAAACATAGACAGCATACACAAAAGCTTTCTCAAAATACAGCATGAGAGAATTCTTCACACACACAGACATACACGCACGCACTCACACACAGACACACACACATGCACTTGCAACCAGACTCACATGCATGCACTCACATACACACACCCACATGCACACTCAGACACACACACACACACACTCACACTCACATGAATACTCCCACTCAGACACACACGCACACAACTAGCACAACTAGCGGCATCCAAGGAGTGTTATGTTTTCCCATCACAAGGAAAGCATGTGCAGCACATTTTCTGCCACATACGAGAAATATCACAAACTCTTGCGTAGGATGTATTTTTATGTAATTTTGTATGCTAAAGTACTCAGAGAATAGAAGAGTAATGAAATACTTAGTTCCCCTAGAGCTTTGACAAGGACATTCTCTGCCTTTTCCAGGAGCAGTTAAATGTGTTTCTTCTTTGCCGCTATGCAACCACACAAATGGCCAAATAGCTGATGCCGATTCACAATTAATTTGAAAAAAAAACGTCTCCGTAAGTCAGGAGACAGGCAGGAAAGGCTACAAAAAGAAGGTAGCAAGCCTCACCTGGCAGCAGTGTATTAAGGGGAGCTATTTTTGGTTCATTATAATGAGCGATCACGCACTAGTGGCCCGTGACCAGTTCTTTGCCTGGATAACCTTGATCCAGCTTTTGCCCATGACCAAGATTATGATGCATCAACCGTCTTGTTATTTTGCCACTAACTTAACCAAGAAGTGGGCTACACTATGGTAACATCACTCTGTGCTTTATGTTATCTTAGATGTCAGAGAAACGACAGCCTTCCCCCTTTAAACCAGCTGGCTTCATTGCCAAGCTTGTTTCCTTAGTATTGTGACAGCGGAGGTTCCTAAGTATTGAGGACTCCCCAAGGCTTTATGCAGCTCGGTTTCATGTAAGAGGAGCGAGTGAGTGAATACTCCCACTCAGACACACACGCACACAACTAGCACAACTAGCACAACTAGCGGCAGGCTGAAACATAAAGTAAATAATAAATAAAAAACAACATGTAATCTTTGACAGGGATTACACTGCCACTGACAAATGTAAACAAAAGTTAGCTCAGGATCTGCAACACTGCATGTTCTTCTCTTCGCTCAAGTTTGACTTGCAACTGTGGGGAGGAGGCGGTGTATTCGCCAGAGCACTTCCACCTCATAATCTGGAAGCATAAATCACCCTGCCCTCCCTCTCCCCATTGTTCGGCTCCCATTTCCTGTAAAGTTCAATTCACAGTTTCTGTATTTTGTGGTCGCCTTTACATAGTGCATTACACAGTGAGTTACAGCCCTCAGTTCACGACAGGCAACACTGTTTCAAGCTGTTTTCAAGCTTTCAAGCTTTATTACAAATCACAAAAAAGATGTTAATATTTCACTTCTGTTCTTGGATTTTCGTCACAATAAAAAACACTGAATATAATCTTCACAAAAGTTATTTACAAAAGTTTAAGCTATTGCCATTACAAATTAAATAAATTATTTAACAATTAATTTAACAAAAAAAATAAAAGCCATTGTTATTTGTAATATTAATACATCTAAGTCACGTAAATACAAAACATGTTGCATTACAAATGCTATAGGTGTCACATTTGCGAAAGTTATAACTATTGGCATTGTAAATGACAGAGCTATTAATTTAGCCATTTTAACAAACACATAAATAAAAAAAAATAATTTATAAGAACAATAGCTCAAACTTTCCTAATGCGAGACCTATTGCATTTCCAATGCTTGTTAATGCTTGTTTTAAAGGGGGCCTTGAAACGTGTCTCTTTCGGGCTCTGTTTTGTGCCCTGTCACAGGCGGACTGCAGAGACAGCACAGCAAGCACATCGATGTGCGCATGCTCACACTGCTCACTTCCCACTAGTGGAGAAGTTACGGCATGGCGCCATGCCAGGTGAAGAGTTGTAGAGGAAGGGAGATCCTTTAAATAGTAATTTTCTCTCTGGATTTCCCTTCTCTTTTTGAAACGCAGGAGCAGCAACGTCGTCGTGATGTCACCAGGGCTTTAAGTGGAAGCTTTTTGAATTTTAAATACAACAAGCCATAGTTGCTGCTGCTTTATCTGATGCAACTAAAAACCATTGACAGAGCCAATAGTCCTGGCTTCTTGTAGGTATGAAGTTACCTGTATCATATATGGATGCAATGACAGAAATAGCAAAATACAAGTCGTACGGCACACTATGTTAAGCACAGTTTTTCAACTTATGTGTTTTTAAGCCACGCCCTAGAATACATCGGCCACGCCCCTCTGAGAGACCACCCCCTAGTTTTTTCATCCCACTTAAAGCCCTGTCAATACACAACACTTCTTCAAACTCCATTTCCCTGGTGGACACGATACCGCTAAGGTAAAAAACAGAACCGGACAAACTCTAAAACAAAGGCAATTTCTTACACCGTCATTACCTATGTATTTACCAGTTGAATGTTGGTCTCGGGTGGAGCAGAAAAAGCAGTAACGTGACCTACCCGAAGCTGCGTGCTGCTGGTGTGTCTCGTGCAGGCAGAGGGGGCAGAAGCAGGGCAGGCTTCCTCCAGGGGCTCAGGGTCCACACGCCTCTCCACCTTAGCGCCCTGGCTGCTGTGGGCAAGTTTCTCTTCAGGCTAGTGACGTCTGATTGTGAAACCGAAACTGCATCAACCAGTCAGGACTGCAGTCTTTCCCCGGGTATTGGATATGATTTTCAAGCTTTGAGTTTGGAAGGGAGAAGCGCTTCTAGCTGGGCATGAGTTTATGTAAAACCGTCTCAGTTTTAGGTCTCGCCTAGAGCGGTGTCGCCAGCTTCATGAAATAAGACAGGCATTGCCTAAGCCATAGTTGTGGCCTTGACAGACCTGCTCTATTTAGTCTTTTCTTTTTTGCAAAGATATGTAATAGATATTAATAGTAATACAAAAATAAAAGACCTGTTGTCTAAAGATGGGATGCACATGCTGGCTAAAAAAACAAGCGTGCGGTGGGAGCGTGTGAGGCAGAGAGGAGACACCATGTGCGTGCACATCACCTGTCCGTGTGCGCACATGGTTTGTCTCTCTTCGTGCACCAAACCGACAACATTAGTCTCGCCAAGGTGAATCAGAGCATGCGCTGCAATAGCTAGGCGAGTCCTAAAAAAGGATCCTCTTCAGCGTCAGACAGGGGCAGAAAATAGACTCGGGCAACAAAATAAAAGCGGCCTCATCAATGAAATAGTGTTTTGCAAGATTAGAAGATTGTATGGATTTGAACTTGCTGTAGAATTGTTTGGTTTTTAATGTCATGGAAATCAACAGTAAAACCTGGCCTTGTATACCATAAAATTGGCCACAAGCATGCATTAAATATATTCAAAGCTTGACTGTACACACGTTCTACAATACTGAAGCCCCCATACGCTACTGCATAACAAATATTACTAGTTACTGTATCCAACTAGTACCCTGACGCTTGCCTATTATAAGGTAAATGTGAAAGGGCTGATAATGTAAAGGACACTTGGCTTGATCACCTTGAAGGCCTGTACTTACACCCCACTTCTTTAAAAGATCACCAGCCGCCACTGTGAAAAACACCAGTGGTAAGTAAAGCTGGTGTTGTTGTTCAATGAAAACAATAATTGTAGTGTGGCATTGTATGAGGAGCACACAGATCATTGTAATAAAGGAAAGAAAGCTCATGGCAGAGAAGGGAATGAAGATTAGCTTCAGTATACTGCATTCCTTGGTGGGACAGTGTGAATACGGCAGCCCTGTAGGGCCCACTCAGACAAAAAATCATAATGAAAAACTGTATAATTATAGAACTGAGCAATACTCTCTCCAGACACTTCCCAATAATGATACTGACCGTCGGATCTGAAATTAGTTCACCTTCATAGAGTGGCTTCTTTAATTAGGCAAATGTCCCCAAAGAGTAGACGTTGAACCAGTCAGGTAATTTAGATTGAGAATATCATTTAAAATGGTAGCAAGTAAAGGTAAAATGAGAATGTGTTATCATCATGAAACCACAGGGGAGGGAAGGAATTTACAAGCCAGTCAAGATTAGGCTAAGAAGGAACTTAAGCAGCCTGCCTGAGAGTGAAGATCGTTGTGCTTCAAAGGCGTAAGGCAGCACACACATCAGCAATCCAAGTTAAACAACAGTCAACCAGCCTGAGATCACACCAGTTCAACCTACACTACAGCAATGCAACCTACACAGCAGTGGTGGGATACAAGCATCATCACTGCAACTTGTACAACAGCAGAGGAGCCAATATACTATAAATGCAGCCTAAATTGCAGCAATACACATTGAAGAACTGTGCAACAACCTGATTAGTTGCATCTGAGTAGAAACACAATCAATTCAAATCGTACAAGAAGCATTTCAGCCTAATTAGCAGCAGTGCAACGTAATCATCATCAGTAAAAAAAAAACCTGACCAGCAGCTCTCCAACATGAGTAACTGGTAGCCCACATAACAACGTTTTGTCTTTGCTGTATGTATATAAAATCACAAAAATAAATATTAAAAAAGTCAATGCAAGCTTCATAGTAGCATTGTTACTCATACAACAGTGTGACCTTACATGTAGTGCACAGATTAAGCAGAAGTGTAACATTGCAACCTAAACAGAACTGCTAATTGTATTTAATTTGACTGAAGTGCTGATTATTTTTACATCTACATATGGAATGTTGAAGATGTTTCTGAAGAAGCGCACACACGTCTTGGAAAGCGGATATAGAAGAGACAATAAGGTACATTCAAATATTTGAGACCAATGATTAAGAAAGATGATGAGATAAACAATGCATGCTCGTAACTTAGAAAACTACCGCTGCTTTGAAATAAAAACATGTTTATCGTTTAGGATCACATTGGGGGAGCAGACAGCCCCCCGTCAATCACTCAACACAGTTCCCAGAGAGAAAACTGTCCAATGGGGGACATGTATCCCTTTGGAAGGGGGGTACCACCTTCTATGAGATGTCGGCACCTCTTCAATGATTTCTAAATGAAACTGTGGGTACACATCAGTGACACGTCTATTGTGATTCGCAATTAAGAGGGAACAATTTTATGCACATTCTTAGCTACAAATCAGACCCAGTCAGTAAACCCATTTTGTGATTCAGAATGGCTTTACCGAATCACAAAACTCGTCGAAAACCTAGTGCAGGGTTTTTAACCGCAAAATTACTTTTGTACTTTCATATTACATCATGGGGCGTGTGAGGGCGATCGAGCTCTGTGTATGCTGCCGCTTTCGTATTACATCATGGGGCGCGTGGAGGGTAAACTCTGTCTGCTCTGATCCCGTGTTTTCATATTACGTCATGGAATGTGGGGTGGATGCGTGGCCTCAGGGATGGCTTCTGCCCTTCTCCGAGCTAAAGGATAACATTTCATCATGGCCACTTCTGAGAGGAGACACCAGCAGGCGGCCGGCGCTGTCCCTCTGTCTCCCAAAAATGCTTAGAATGCTAGTAAATCATAACACGTAGTTGAAAGAACAGAAGAACGTTACACTCTCCCGTGGCACGCAGTTGTAAAGTGGCCTCGCAGGGTTCCGGCACCGCCGTCCACGGACCAGCGGCATTGTTGGAATATTTGACTGCGCTGTAACAGTAACACAGTATTTGTTCTGAGGCGTACTAGACAAGTGAACAGTTGACTCAACTTGAATGCCAGGAAATATTTAAACAACCGATTTAACTTCAGGCGAGACAATGCTGAACCCTGTTCCCCAAGCCCTGTTTTAATTGCAGCAGATTGCACTGCTAGGCTCCTAACAACAGTGTGTAAGTAGCTGCACAGGCTTACTCAGCAAAGCAGCAGATACGTTTACTAGTCCTTTCTGATGTTTCCCATCGTTAAATGGCAGACCTTATGGCCCAAATAGAGGTTTGTGTTTTCATCATTTTTAAAACATTTAATATTTCTCAAATGCTAACAGAAATATTTAAAATTATATTTTACGGGGTAGACTTTGTTATACACAAGCCAATGCATCTTGAAGATACAAGACGCTATGCTGTAGTACTATAGTATAAGACTGTGGAGGGGATGTAGCATAACAGTCAGAGCTGCTGACATTAAAACTGAGGAACCAGGTTCAAATCCAGGCGCTGGCTCAGCATCCTGAAGCTATAGGCAAATTACTTAAACTTCCCATACCGAAAAATACAAAAAAGTTAATTTGACCTTGTGTAATATAATCTGGAGTTCATATAAACCACTCTAATGCCTTGGGCCATGTTCGCGCTATATAAACACTTTAATAAAAAAGAAGGATGTGGCCTAAACTGGCTAGAGCAGTGATCTCAAATCTGGAGAACCGGGTTCAAGTCTCGGCAATGACGCTCAACATCCTGTGATTCTGGGCAAATCACTTAATCTCCCTCTGCCTAACAAAAATGAATGTGTCCTTGTGTAATGTAACTGGTGCTCATGTAAAGCGCTCTGATACCTTTAAGTCAAATTTGCGCTATTCAAAACTCTGAAAAAAAATGTAGACCACACCATTGCATATAGGTATTTTTTTTTTACAGTTTTATATGGCGCAAACTGGACCCGAATCAGGCATCAAAGCGCTTTACATAGCACCAGTTGCCTTACATGAGGGCACATTCATTTTTGTTATACAATGGGATATTAAGTGATTTCCCCAGAATCACAGGATGTTTAGCGTCATTGCCGAGACTCAAACCCAGTTCCCCAGATTCAAGGTCTACCGCCCTAGCTGTTAGGCCAACTCCTCTCCCCAGTACAGAAGAATAGGTAGAATATAGCATGCAAATTTGGACAAAGAAAATGTTGTACTAATAATCTCGAGAAACATAGTGGAGACCCACTGTTAGGTCAACTATTCTCATGGCAGCATATGATCAGGGGTGCAGAAGAACATGTAACAGCAACCTCCAGTCAGTATGAACCTTGATCAATGTGTAATTGTTTCATGTTCTTCTCATCAGCATCTGCCCACCTGTCCCCTTCTTTTATACAATGTTTTAACTCAAGTGCTTCAGCCTCCTGCCCCTTGATTACACTGCAGTATTTTCCCAGGACCAAAGCATGCCTTAGGAGTTAGACTGAAGCCCTGTTGATGGACCGCCAGAATTCCATAACTTTAGAATATATATCTATTTAAAAATGGTTGCTGTGAACAATAATTAGCATGGAGTAAAAATAATTAGTAGAAGGAAGCAAGCCATGTGTATGGTGTAGTTGTATATGCAGGAGATGTATATTATGTACATGCTGAAGATGAACCATGGGTTGAAAAACATTCCCAGTTTTAAAAGTTGAACTCACTTGTGATTTCTTTGGGTATAAAGTTATCCTATAATTAATTTTAAATGTGTTGCGGGATTCGACATATTACTGAGAAGATGTCAAATGTTTTTGTTGAGGAAACGTTCATTTGAAAGCTTTGTTCCGACAGAAAGTTTGTATGCATTTTAAAAACTGTATATGTTATGTATACTATACAGCTGAACTGTGCAACCACGGAGAGTGATTCACATAGGCAGACATGGGAATTTAAACTGGTACTAAATATCTAATTTTGACATCCTCCCCTTTGTGAATTGGCCCCAAAACATCTAAAATGGAAATAAAATTGACATATTCAGGAACTATTCAGATACCATTGATACAGACAGAAAATACAGTTCCCTTTTGCATTTTTACAAACAAACAGTTGGACATTTTGGGGTTAATTCATAAAGGCATTTATGAGTAATTAATATAATATTCTTGGGTTACTATTTCACATGTTGTTACATTTATTTGTGAACTGGCCGCATTGTCTTTGTGAACCATTTCTTCACAGTATGTATCGGTACTACTTCTAGGGCACCTGAGCCAGAGTGGCCTGCTGCAAACTTTGTGATTGCACCTGTAGTCACCAAAGGAGAAAGAGTCACCCCCTGCCACAGAGATGTGGTAACCATTTGCAAAGAGGGTCCCTGGTCGTCTGCGTCTACTGTGTTGTAACTTCATTTCTCTTTAAGTGGAGATGCAGCAGGGGCCAGGTTTTCTTGAATGGTGTGTTTGATTTTGACACTGTCTCTGTTACAGCGTGGCCCAAACTTGTTCTTCTGTTTTCAACTGGACCTTTCAATTGCTTCTTTTCTGGTAGAGTACTGTGTGCTGAGCTGCCAGGATCCACTGGATCCACCCAGTAGATGCTTCTATGTTGCATTTGCATACTGCAAGTTGTTCTCATACTGGATTAATGCCTCTCAGGCCTGGCATCTTTGGTATCTCTGCAGTAATTCCGTTTAAGAATTCTATTGCCCTAAACATCTAATGTTCTGTCTTATAGTTCGTGGCAGGATATACGGTCGAAGGGCAAAGGTGACCGGAAACAGAGAGGATCTGCTGGCTATGTGTGTGAATAGGATGGGTGGAAGATGCAGAGATTTGTGTGCAGCTACACCAGAAGAGTGCATTCAGAAGACACCCATATATCTCTAGAGATAAACAACAGAATCAATAATTTAGCCATAATATGTTTGTCAATGTAAAGTATACAAGTGTTAAAGCTGTATTCATTTTTTTTATTTTGCAAATGAGACGTGTGCTACAGTAATTGATCTAGTTGAGGACTAGAATATAATGAGGATTCGTTGTGGTTTGACAGATATTTGAGGCCAATGTTTAGATGGCAGCAGAGGGATGCAGTTGCAATGGTGGTGAAAGGATTAATAGGCTTTCGTTTATTGTTAAATATAACTCCAATGGCCAATGCAGAGCTAGAGCAAGGTGCTTATCCATGATTAAATAAATGACAAAGGAGATCAGTTTGGGTTTATTAGAATAACTGAACCAATCGTGTTAGTTGTGAAGGAAAAGTACTTCAGCAATTTAGGGCCTGACTTATATGTTAGTGGTATGTATGCTCCGTCGCAGTGCCAACAACGCCAACATGAAGTTCCGCCCTCCCGATTTAAATGCGAGCGGAACTTTGGTTTGGCTACGGCAGTGACTAGTCTGTCAAAGCCACAGCCACACTTCTCACTTTCCCTGATGGAGCAAGGGCTATTGGAGAAATGGCTATTGGTCCGTCCACCTGCCTAATCAGGATCGGCGGACATGTAGACATTTTTTTACTGTCCAACCCTGCCACGCAAACCCTGTCAGTGTGAGACAGTAAAAAACAAATAATCTTCCCCCTGCTATGGGACATAACACCCATTGCGAGGGGAGCATTACTTTTTTAATTTTTAAAAAGAAAATTGCACTTTGGGATGTTCATTTTGCAAATAAAAAAAGAATACTGTTTGGTGCAGGGTTGCATCACCAAACAGTGAGATGAATTGACAGGAACTACGACGTTTGCGGTTCCTGACAAATCTTTATAAATGATCGACCTGATTGGCAGTTATTTAAAAATTTGGTGGGGAGTCCTTCTGTCATTGGCATGGAGTAATTCACTCTGCCCTCATGGCAGAATGGCGAGCTGTCCACCAAAATATATATAATGCCCTATGTTTTGAACTGACATAAGGAAATTAGTGAATTAGCATAGAGGAAGTATGTAAAGATGGGTTTTAGTTTTTAAAACGTTGAGGCAAAAGATTAATGATTTGATTTGATTAAAACCCTGGAAACAGCACAGTGAAAATCACTTGCCAGGTGTGGTTGGCAAGTTAACTACTACAGGAATATGATGGCAGGTTGATCTTAAGAGCTCTTTGTGGTGATCCTCACATGCAGAGGTAAATGTTATAAAGACATACTGTTCTGGTACAGCTTGGTTTTGAGCAATGTCCTGCCTTCTTTAGTTTGTTCTGACTTTTAAAAGGGATTATATTATGTTTCAGAACCTTGAGCAGTTCATTCATATAGCTATTGGTTCATCTCTGCAATATATATTTTGTTTTTAATGACCAGGCTTTGGGATTGTGGATGGTGTAAAATGAGTTGCCAGGTATTTTTACATAATTCATGTCCCTCTCATTATAATTTGTGAATGATGCGCACAGTATTGAATGTTATCACATGACTAATTCTTTCATAACAGTTCAGGACAGGTTGTTTGTGGTCTAATGTTTTATTTAAAGTTGTATGCACAGTCTTGCATATTCATTATTAAGTTCATGTCTGTGGTTGAGCAAATAGAAAGCCGATATAGGATCATGTCAGAGAAAAGCAACAAGTGAACATTCAGAAAGAAATCAAAGGGAGAAAAAGCAGCATGTGAGGTGGCAGAAAAGGAAAGCATTTTTTGTTGTTTGAGCAAACTCTTCAGGAACATTTTCCGATGGCTTTGGCCCTACACCCGTTAAACAATCACCCAAGTACTTTTTACCAGCAAGTAGGATACCATCATGCACTTTACTTTGAAATTTCCACACAGCTCACCAAGAGTCTCCATGTCATCCAGAGTGTAGCTGCCAGGCTCACACTGATCCTCCCATCTACTTCCACACCCCCAACAGACATTTACTACTCTCCCATGACCTCCACAATGAAAGGGACAGACCTGTCTCCTGTATTTTCTAATACCTGCCTCCTAAAGCCTGGAACAACCACCCCTTGGACATTAGAGCTGCCAGCTTAGTCCTAGAATAAAAACAAACAAAAAAAAGAAAACCTGACTCAGTAGGCCTCTGCCAGGGCAGCACTCCCTTTTCAAGGTGCAAAGATACACTCCTCTGTGACATGCAAGCACTACAAATAGACATAACATTACAGGAAAGGTTTACATTTTTTATTTGAACAGGACAAATGCAGAGTCTAGTGAAAGTATGGGAATGTGACCAGGGCGTAATCAATAGGAAAGGCAAATTGGGAATAATATATATGTGTGTTTGCGAGCTCGAGTGCAGAAAGTAGATTGAAGGAGTAGAGGGTGAGGAATTGTGTTTTCACTCATCTGCTATATTTATAGTTCCTCACTCCTGTTTATTTCGTAGTCTATAAACTTGTTTATTGCCACTCACCTTGAAACAACAGTAATAATAATCCTACACCAGAGTGTGATAATATTATTTGTGTTTTCTATAGTACATTATTTTAATGTTTGTTTTATTGACCTAGGGCATCACAATTCAATTTCTTCCTTCCTTCATATTAGCATGAAAACAACTTATTTTCCAAGGTGATGTCACATAACTAAGTGGCTCATTATGATGGCGGGAGAACATCCACCGCAAGGCCAGTGGTGGCGATCCTCCCGCCATCACAGTGTGATTTACCCACCGCCAAATTAGGATGGCAGTGGGTATCACGGCGGACGCAAAGTCCATCTGCTGCTTTTCCCCCGGTGACAATCACACTGATTGTCTGGCATGCGGAAAAGGTAAACTAATATGGTGGCCGTGTAGGATGTGCCCTGGTAGAGTCCTTTCCATGGCGGCGATGTCTTTTATTTTCTTGCCCTAAGTGTGCCAGGTATGCACAGACGTGGGTCCTGGGCTCACTTTGCCACTGGAATCAAGCTATCCTGGCTGAAGAGGGGTGAAACCCCGAAACCGGTCCTAGGATGCTTGTTTACAGTCAGGGAGGACCTGGCTGGACTGTTCGGGCTGGACTGTTCCCATGAGGCACAGGGTCAAGACTGATTTGCATATGGCCAGGTCTAAATTGGGGTGGCATGGTGAGAAATAGAATGATGGATTTAACCCAGATCTCTTGACTGTGGGTGAATGTTTTGATTTGTCCTGCATTCGGTCCATCAATTATGTGTCTTTACCTTTCTCGCCCTAAGTGCGCCATGTATGCCCAAACGTGGGTCCTGGGCTCACTGTGTCACTTGAATCAAGGGATCCTGGCTGACGAGGGGTGAAACCCCGAAACTGGTCCTAGGATGCTTGTTTCCGATCCAGGGAGGACCTGGCTTGGCAGTTCGGGCTGGACTGTTACCATGAGGCACAGGTTCACAACTGATTTGCATATGGCCAGGTCTAAACTGGGGTGGCATGGTAAGCAAAAGAATGATGGATTCAAACCAGAACTCTTGACTGGGGGTGAATGTTTTGCTTTGTTCTGCATTCCATCCATCCATTGTGTGTCTTTTACTTTTTCGCTCTAAGTGCGCCAGGTATGCCCGGATGTGGGTCCAGGGCTCACTGTGCCACTGGAATCAAGCTATCCTGGCTGAAGAGGGGTGAAACCCCGAAACTGATCCGAGGATGCTTGTTTCCGGCCCAGGGAGGACCTGGCTTGGCATTTCAGGCTGGACTGTTCCCATGAGGCACAGGGTCAAGACTGATTTGCATATGGCCATGTCTAAACTGGGGTGGCATGGTGAGCAAAAGAATGATGGATTTAACCCAGCTCTCTTGACTGGGGGTGAATGTTTTGATTTGTTCTGCATTCCGTCCATCAATTGCGTGTCTTTTGCCATGGAAAGGCTTGTGGGGATTGGTTTTGGCCCCGTTGCTGGCCCCCTGTGGGTGGGGGGAGGGTGTAAGCGCACTGGGAGGTACCCATGGTACCCCCTACATTTCCATGCACAAGTTGCAGGCACCGCATGGAGCCTGCCACGTTGTTCATGGAAATGCACATTGTGGCATTTTAACATTGTTAAAAGGCCAGGATGCGCCCGCCATACTGGCGGGCACACCCTAATTGGGGTGGTGGGACCGCCCGCCAGACCACTATGATAGCGGTCGAATCATAATGAGCCCCTAAGGTCTTTCTACTCTGATAATTTCCAAAAAGAAAGTCACTACATTTTCTTCTTCAAATCTCACATTTTGCGGAGGAGAAATATGCATCTTATTTTTCCGAGTGTTGTTTTTGGTTTGATCTTAATACTGCAGTGTGGAATTCAGGCACACAGAGAAATGATATTTTTAACACCCAAGTCTTTAGTAAGATCAAAAGGTGCATGGCGTTTAGCTCTTGGTAATGCTTATGCTTACAAAGCAACATACAGACTTAAACTGAAAAGGGACAGAGTGCGAGATCAGAAGAGAGATGAAAGGCATCTAGTAATAGTGTGTGTCACTTTCTCTCTGCGACAACACAGCTTTCAACTATAGAACTTTACTTTGTGTGTATGTATATATATATATATATATATTTATATATATATATATATATATATTCATTACCATACCTGCCCCTTATATCTTCTTTTAAGTGTGTGTATATATATATATATATATATATATATATATATATATATATATATATATATATATATATATATATATATATAAATATCACAAAGTCCCTTTTTCAAAGGAAACACTTGAACACCCAGGCTTCTTGCAGTTACATCTATTTAGCAAATGCATAAACGACACGTTTCATCATTACGGCTTGATCACGCTCGTAGCCCAATGCAATCCACCATCTTTAAATACACCTCTTAATTCGGCAGTAATAACAAATCACCCTTCTAGTGCAAAAATGTGCAAACCTGGTGGTCATTTTGGAATGACATTATGTTATCATCATATCTTGACTCCCACGTTTTTGAACAATTTATACAACATATTGAGAAAATGTAAATCACATATTCTGCGGAAATGTCAATGATCACATAAATGAGCCCACAAAATACATATACAGCTCACCATGGCAGTGCCCCCAGATAATCAATTTTAGGCACGTATTATCGCGCATAATTCATCATAATTAATATTGTGTAAGTTCTAGACCTTAAGCGCTAATACGCGTTAAACAAAACAGCCCGTACCTCATTTTGATCTGCGCTCTGTCTCCACAGCGTACATTGGGTGAAGCAACTGCCGATATTACTATGAGCGATCTGATAGGCTCAACGTCAGCACCCTTTTGTGATTGTTCCTAACGGCAAAACAAATAAAGTTATAAATGGACATGTCAAATTTAAACCAATAGAGCCCAAGTGGGCTGAAGTGCATCTTACACTGTACAAAATGTATACAGCTGCTGCCCATACTTCCAGTTACAATTCTGCCCAAGTGGGCTAACTCTATATACACAATAGTATACTAAATGCAATATGTCCATGAATGCTTCTGTGATGCCAGTGACTTGTCCAATTCTCCACCAGTTGCAAAAAGAAGTGCCCCCATCTGTCAAAAAACGAATATTATAAAATACTTAAAAACAGACTAGAATGCAGATCTAATGTTCCAAACCATTAATCATACAAATTAATTTCTAATTCCTCGCTAAGATTCAATCCATTGGGTGCCAGACTTTCTAAATTGATAATATACCGGGACTCCAACTTTCTTAACTCCTTCCATGCTCATGACGGAACCGCTCCGTCATGAGCCTCGGTTGAGCTGTGCTCATGACGGAGCGGTTCCGTCATGGCCCGCTCGGCGTGCCTACGCGGCGCGAATTCCACGCCTGCGCTGGACATTGAGCAGGCGGGGCCATGACGGAACCGCTCCGTCATGAGCACAGCTCAACCGAGGCTCGTGATGGAGCGGTTCCGTCACGAGCATGCGAGCGCCGCTCGGCCCCCCTAGGGCTTCGGCGGAATTGCTGCCGCAGCGAAGGGGTTAATGACAATTCACGATTGCCGCCTCTCACACCCAAGTTCACAGAATCAATCATCACCATACGAACAAGAGTGTCATCCTGCATATGGTTCTCATAGAAATGGCGAGCAATCGGGTACTGTTTGTTGTTATTACATATTACTCGTAAGTGCTCCTACACCCGTTTTTTTGCCTCATGTTTACTACTTCCGATATACCATTTGTTGCAAGGACAGATCAGGACATATATACTATATGGCGTGTGACAAGTGAGCTTTTTCTTGATAACAGAACTCCCTCTTAGAATTCGGTACTGCTAGTTTTTTACAATCAGTACTATTTCTATACGCTTTACAGTTACGGCAACACCTGAAACCAGGTGTGCCCACAACTGTACCTATTTCTTCTTTCATCACATGATTGTGGCTGAGTTAGTCTCTCAAAGATCTCGCTTTCCTGAAAGTAATCTGAGGGTTACTATTCAGATTTTGCTTAAGATGGTCATTGGTCATAAGAACATGCCAATGTTTTTTGAAGATCCTTCGGACTTCGTTTGCCTGTCCTGAAAATGTAGTGATTAACCTGATTTATTCTGTGCCCTCTTCTTCCTTCCTTGGCTGTAGTAGTTCAGTTCTAGATTTCATTTCAACTCTGGTAATAGCTTAATTGATAGTCTTTTTGCTATACCCTCTACTCATAAATCTGTGACACATGGCAGTTTCCTCACTTTTGTAAGCAGTCATAGTTCTGCAATTTCTTTTGGCTCATAGCAACTCTCCGTAAGGGATGCTATACACCAGATTCTGAGGATGAATAATGCTTGCACTGTAGATGCTATTGCCTGCTGTCCTCTAACGGAACAACTTGGTAGTCAATTGGTTATTCTTGACTTCCAATAACATCAAGCCATAATGGTGAAACGCGTCATTTATGCTTTTGCCAAATAAATGTAACTGCCAGAAGCCTGGGTGTTCGAGTGTTTCCTTTGCACAAAGGGACTTGTAGTATTAATACGGAGGATTGCCAGCATCCTGACTTCAGACCTCCCGTGACAGCCCGTGATTTCATGACCGGAACTTGTGGACTGCGTATATATATATATATATATATATGTATGTATGTATGTATGTATGTATATATATATATATATATATATATATATATATATATATATATATATATATATATATATATATATATATATCCACACAAGTTTGATCCAACTCGATTTGGGCGCTCAAATTAGCGCGGTGCGTTTTCCTCTCGGCAGGATCCAGCCGATATGTATTATCGTGAGCCCAGTCCCCCGACTGGAAAATAAGGACGCACACACTCGTGGTAATTTAAAAAGTTATAGCGGCTTTATTTTCAGACCTTGCCAAGTCCCAACGCGTTTCACATCCTCACAAGGCTTGGTCATGGGATTTGATCAAGCCTTGTGAGGAGGTGAAACGCGTTGCAACTTGGCAAGGCCCTGAATGTTGTATATACTTTTCCTCCCCTCTTTGTTTAGGTGGTGTTACAGTTTGGAAGTGGCAATATCAGAACAAATATCATGTTTAGCTGCTGCAAATTCTGATAAAGAAGGATGATCTTATGCCCACTTGGGCGAAGTATGAACAGTGCCATTCTATGAGTTAAGGTTTTCTTAGGCTAATTATGATTCAGACATGAATATTAACCCACTTGGGATTTTTGATTGTTTAGCACTTATTTGTGTATGATATATGCCTATTAAGACATTTTAATATGTCGAATCTGAGTATGGCAGTTGTTACTCCACTCGAACAGGCTAATGTAAATATATGATTTACTCAAAAAAAGCCGAGAATTATTTGATTAATTTTGCTGGATAGAGATTTATTCTTTGGCCTTGGAATTGTCTATATATCTTAATTTTATGATCATGAGAGTCCGGTTACACCTAAACTCAATGCATGTATTAAGTCACCTACGTTGATTGTGCCAGATCTGTCTATTATATCCACCACCCTATTATTGAGTTGCAAGGGGATATAAAGTAGTTGATGAATTATTTTAGTGTGGAGTATTTGAGCCCGATATGTCTTCAAGACAGGCGTTATGATGATAATAGTGTTAATTATGTAATTGTTAGCTTAAATTAAAAATTAATTAATCGTTATTGAAAACAGTCTGTCAAATGTGGGCAAGAGATTAAGCAATTATATATACTTTCTTGTGTTAATATGTAAACAAAAATTGTTATTTTGATTGTTTATGATGATTCTCCTGAACTACTACAAGATGGCCGACAGTTTCTTTTGGACATTAGTCCGCTTTTCATGTCACTGAATTTCACGCTGCATGCAACAGTAAATGTTTGTGTAAATGTCCATTTATAAAAACACAAAGTAACCCATGATCAAGGCGGTTCTCGCCGAAATGCGTAGAGTTTGCTTTTCTTTTGGCTCGATGCACTTGAAATAAACTCATTCGAGAATCCTGGAGTTGGTGTCCACTTATGGAAGGAGTGCACGCATGCTTGGCTGCATGGTGAGTGGCATAGAAAACAGGGCAACCTCGGTTCCTGGGGTGCACCGCCACTTTTGAGTCCCGGCATTTCTGAGGAGGTGAAAAAGCTATATTATATATATATATATATATATATATACACACACACACACATATGTATATATATATATATATATATATATATATATATATATATATATATACACACATATATATATATATATTAATATATATGTAATATATGTTTATGTATCTTATTTATTTGCTAAAAAAAAGACAGCAGTTACAGTGACATTATAGTTAGGTGTTGGAATGAACACAGGCTAATGTAAAAAAAAAAAAAAGAAATATGCCAGTTACAATTTAATAAATATATGTACACACACATAACCTTGTTGCTTGTAGGTGTGTGTAGATAGATAGACAGACAGACAGACAGACAGATAGATAGATAGATAGATAGATAGATAGATAGATAGATAGATAGATAGATAGATAGATAGATAGATGATAGACAGACAGACAGACAGACAGATAGATAGCCTTGCCTTGCCTCAAAGAGTGGGTGACGATGCCTGTCCATTGCATTTATGGTTTGTATACACTTCTTTTTTGTGGGCTAGAAATTGGAGTGGAATAGTAGGCATAATCGGTACTGTCGGCATTCTGCAGTTGATAATGCCTTGCCTGTCTTAAGTTGACTTGTGAAAACAAGGAGCTATCATCACGGGCCTCATTATAGGCCTGCTGATTCGTGCAGAGGGGAAGAGATACTGATAATCTGTGCACTTAGGTCATACTGACCCACTCTCGTATGCACTTGCTGTAACATGTTCATGAAGACAGAGCCAGCAGTTGAAGGTCAAAGGATTTACTAAAGCTCTGCAAAAGTAAATTTACAATTCCCTGTTCCCAGAGTTCAGTCAGCAAATGACTGTGAAATGATTCCATGGCAGCAGGCTGCAAGTGAACATATTTTTTTATCATTTGCCCCAGGTAAAGAGCTGCATTTGTAGCTCTTGTGTACGCATCTTGAATTGTGAAATGGGGATTGTGCTGTAGGTGCACTAACAGGATTGTGAGTTTCTGTAGTTTCACGGTCAATCATAGACAGACAGGAAATTGGATTATTTATGATGAGAAATAGAGAGCAGCCTTCAATGCAGCATTTCAAGTTCAGAAATGGATGTATGCAGCCAAGCCGTTGATTTTTATCCCCATATCAGCCTTTTCCCTGGACTTAATTCACTACAGAGCAGCTTGAATATATTTAATCATGCTGCAATTTTTATGTATTCAGAAGTTTGAGTGGAAAGTATTGAATGCGAACATAATAAAGCCTGTAAGCAGATTGACAACTTGCCGAAAATATGTTGCACTGTCTTGTATTGAAAGAACATTAGTAATCTGATGAACAGGACAGGACTAATGTAAAATGCATCGAGGTAATTAACAGTGGCTGAGAATAATTCAATCTTTCCATTCTTCCCTTTTTTATATACCTCAGTTCTGTGTCCTAAGTGTGCCGGTTGCCCAGATGTGTTTCCTATGCTCTCTGTGCCACTGGAACCAAGGTATAGCTGACTGACGAGCCCCAATCACAGGGAAAGCAGTCTTGGGTTACTTGTGTTCCGGTTCACATAGGACCTGGTCTAGCAGTTAGGGCTGGACTGTTCCTATTGGAAGAAGATCAAGACTGATTTGAACATGGCTGGGTCTAAAATGAGGCGGAATAGAGTGCAAAATAATGATGGACCGGGAAGCAGTACTGGATAATAATCAGTGGCTGAGATTAATTCAGGCATCCCATCCATCACTCACTTCTTTGTATACTACATGTTATCCATGCACATCTTTTTGTTATATTGATTTTATAAGAACTATGTTCCTGCAGCTCTTCTTTTTAGTGTGAACACAACAGGGCACTTTTGATAGCACAGCAAGTGAAGCTGTCTTTCTATTTTTATATTAGTTCAGGTCTATTTTTTCATTATTACATGTTATCTAGAAGACCATATCATTTTATACATTTATGTAATTAATTCAATTTGTTTTTCAGCCTTTTTCAGATTAATATCAATACCCTTTTAAAGTTCCTTTTTTAGATGTTGCTGGTTTCATTGATACTTAGAATGGTTAAGGCTGTGTAAAATACAGTGATGTGATAAGATAATATATTCTAATTGAATGGCTAAGCTTAGAAGAGATTCTAGATTTTTTAAACTCATATTTGTCTCCATAATTGCAATATATTCGAAAAATGGTGAAGTTAGTTAGATGGTAGTAGACATTTTTCTTACGTCTGGCTACAGAGAGATTTTACTTATCCAGGGAAATGTGCACATTTTCAAAACGGTTCAATACGATGTGCAGAGAGCAAGTAGACCTTGGGTTGGCCCTCCCTTTTTTCATTTTGTTAGAAATGGGATTTCTGGTTGGCTAGAACATACGCCTAAGCCAGGCAGAAACCACCACTCTAGTCAGGGCAAGGGAGTTACACGCTGAAGATAACCCCAGCTTATCCCCTTGGTAGCTTGGCAGAGCAGTCAGGTCTATCCCAGAGGCAATGTGTAAAGCGTTTGCTCAACACACACAGACACAGCAGCGACACACTAGGCACATCACAAAAGAAACTCCACACAAGGTTATATCAAAAATAGCCTTGTATTACTCATTAAACACATTAGAGCGTAATCACATATATACACTGTGCCACCTGCACTAGGTATTACTTTACAGGAAGTATATACACTTACAGGGCCAATCGGGCCACTGTCATACTATCACATTTAGCAAAGCAGCCAGTAATATTTATTAACACTGTACTTAGCATAAACACATTATGCATACTTCCTCAGTAGCAGTACTGTATCACTATTACTGCACACAGGGGTGCTAGGCACAGCATAGTATGACTACACAACATTATCAGTGCACTACAGCATTAAGCAATAAATCTCCCCCACCATGCCCTATCGTGAACACCTATAGAGGGCACACTTTATAAATGTCCCATGCCCCTCTTAGGCATAAATCCCAACCAAGGTGCTGAGCTGAGCCCACCAGGGGGTATTCTCATCAGGGCACCTTAGTACCCTTTCTGCTGGGCCCACATGTTATAAGGACGTCATACCCCCAATATCCGGTAAGGCTGCAGCTGCCCACGACCCTGCAGGGCAGCTGCACAATCTTAAAACAAAAGATGTCGGAAGTGCGTCGGTGCTAGGAAAGCACTGGGCAAAGTCATCCAATGGCCTCTCGGCTGCCAATGCAGCCGCAGTAATGCTCCCACCACCCGGTAAGGGGGCAGCTGCACAATCCTAGCTTCGTGGGCCCTTCACCACCGCGACCTGGGTTTAACTACAAGCGAGCTGAGCCCCACTTACCACTCCTTGGGGGCTGAGCGAGGTAGACTGCAGCCGTGTGCTGCAACCGATGATCAGCGGTCTTGCCTGGGCCTGCCCAGGGTCAGTGGTAGCCCTTCTGGTCTCCTGGGGGGCTCGTGAGGTCTCCTCTCACCTTCAGCCGCCCCCCTCTGTGTGGGCATTGGCTGTGTACGCTGCGGTCTTCCGGGCTTCTATTTTGGCCAGACGCGGGGCTCTCCATTTCCTCACGGGAGCCCTGCCCACAGCTAGGCTTAGCCTCGTCTGGCTTCTGGCTCGTCTCTTCTTGCAGTAGTGGGCCCTGCCCACAATCAGGCTCACAGGCTGCCTGACTTCCACCCATGGAGCTCGGTCCGAGCAAAGTTGGAGCCCTCTTCTCGGAATCGGAAAGTTTAGTTTACAGAGTGCCCGTCACGCACCCTTCATGAGCAAAGTTGGAGAACACCGTCTTGGGTTCTGGAAGCATGCAGGGCTCTCCTCATCACCACGGAAACCCCGCCCACAACCAGCCGCCTAGTTTCCTGGTCTATGGCTCCTCTGCCATGGAAAAGACGGCCCCCACCAAACTCAAGGTCGGGCCCCCTCCTTGGGTTAAAAGGGACAATGAAGATGAAGTGATCACGAGGCACTAAGTCCAAAGTCCCAGAGGGCAGAGCTGGGCATAGGCAGGCCAGCACGCAGGAACTCTGAGGAGACGGCAGTTGGGTCCCACGGCGGTTCCTCCAGGCTGTCCAGCAGTCCTTTCTGCCAGTAAGTGCAAAATTCCACACTTTACCTGGGGTCACAGCCCCAATGTTTATACCACTGCTAGTCTTTGTTCTGCCTTGGCACAGGGTTCTGTACCTGGTCCAAACCAGTTCTGGGGGGCACTTACACATTTCTTTACAGAGCACAACATCTTCCTTTATCAGTGTAGGCTCTGGCCCCAGACACACCACAGGGGGCCAGTGTCAGCATTGTGTAAGGCAGGCACAGTCCTATTCAGGTCTAGGTGCTACTCCTCCCACTACTCCAAAAGCAGATCGGCCTATTCAGCCTAGCGCTGACTCACCCAGCCTATCTGGAGCCACTGCACCTCTCCAGCCCCTGTCATCCAGAGCCGACATGCAATACACAAGAGGCAGGCACAAAGACACATCACACACAAATTACCACTTATAAAAGTAATCTGGGAACACCGCTACACAGCCGTTATCGCCACTATTCCATACATACTAAACTTGATCACGCTACTCCGCTCATATCAGGAATTACCACTGAAACATATATCAGGTAATCCCCAATGCATTCCTATGAGAGGGCAGCCTCACAGTAGTGAGAAACCAAATAGGCTATTTGGCACTACCAGGACATGCGACACAGTTAAGGCAACGTCCTACCTTTTACCCACAGCGCACCCTGCCCATTGGGCTAACTAGGGCCTAACTGCCTGTTAGACGGTGGAGATAGAATCCCAGGAACTTTGTGACAATATCTCCCAGTTCTTCATTAGAAAGATCGAGGGCATATATGATAAGATGCTAGCCTCCAAGGACAATAGTAATAACATGGTCACTGTTGACTGTATGGCTCAGTCACCCATTGGAGTAGTAGTGAACTGTGTCAGTAAGCTTGTAGAATTTCCTCCCATAACAATGGAGGAGACAATTGCCTTAACCACGCAAATAAAGAGCGGGTGCCCCTCAGATATCATCCCGGCACGCATTATGCCATTATTGACTAATGACCTGGGTGCTGGTATTCGGCACGTAGTTAATCTGTCCCTGAGTACAGGGGAAGTTCCCCCGGATTGGAAGCGTGCTCTGGTGAGACCATTGAGAAAAAACAACACCATCCCTTGGACCGAATTGACAAACTTGAGACCTATCTCACTCCTCCCTTTATTAGGGAAGCTTACTGAGAAGTGTGTCAATCGGCACCTGTCAAATTATATCGAAAGTGCTGGGGGGCTAGACCCCTCCCAGTCTGGGTTTAGGCCTAGGCAAAGCACTGAGACCGCCTTGCTGTCCGTCGCTGACGATCTTCATATGCTACAGGATAGAGGTTTTTCCGTTATCCTGGTGCTTTTAGATCTGTCAGCGGCGTTTGACACGGTGTCACATGACATTATGACCTCCAGATTAATTGACATCGGGCTGGGTGGCAAGGCGCTGGCCTGGCTAAGGAGCTTTCTCACAAAGCGTACCCAAAGGGTCATCCTGGGTCCATATCGGTCGGAGGAGGTGGAGATCTCAAAGGGGGTGCCACAGGGCTCTTGTTTGAGCCCCACGTTATTTAACATCTACGTGGCCCCCCTGGCTAACATCATGAGATCCCACGGTTTCATCCCGGTATCGTATGCGGACGATACTCAACTCCTCTTTCCATTTAAAACAATGACACCTGAAGTACGTAACTCCTTTGCCCGGGGGATGAAAGAGGTGGCCCACTGGATGGCATCAAACTTCCTGCAGTGCGACGTCTCCAAGACGGAGGTGATGCTCTTTGGGGAAGCTAAACGCCTGTAGACTCCTGACTGGTGGCCTCAAGATCTGGGCCCAGTCCCTGAGCCCAAATTGGTTGTGAAAGATCTGGGAGTAAAACTGGATCAGGAGCTTGCCCTGAAACAACATGCAAATCAAGTGGTCGGCTCCTGTTTCCACATTATTGGGCTTCTTCGGAAGGTGTTCCCCTTGCTCCCTGATACCACCAAAAGAACCTTGGTACAGTCACTCGTGCTGAGTAGACTAGATTATTGCAATGGATTACTGCTAGCCGCTAACGAGGGGATTATTGCAAGACTACAGGTTGTGCAAAACACTGCCGCACGCCTTGTTCTTAATGTCCCTGCTCGTACTCCATCGAAACCCCTGTTAACTAAACTTCACTGGCTTTCAGTGAAACAGAGGGTGATATTTAAAACATGCTGTATCATCCACAAGTGCCTTACAGGGAAAGGCCCCGATTACTTGACAAAAAAACTTTATCTATATGTTCCCTCCAGATCTCTTAGATCAGGAGATCAAGAATTGTTATGTGTCCCTAGGTTTAAAAAGACAAGACAAGGGGGAAGGGCCTTGTCAGTAGATGGCCTGCAGTTGTGGAATGGTCTCCCTTTGGAAATCAGACTATGCAGTGAACATCTTCCCTTTAAAAAAAAATTAAAAACTTTTCTTTTCACTACTAGTCTATCTATCTAGGAAGGAAGGATATATGACTGGGTCCTCTTTGCTCTTAGATGTTGCCAGAGGCGCGGAGATACTCCTACGGGAGTCGATTCCTAGCGCGATATAAGCTTGCAAATAAATAAATAAAATAAATAACTTAGGGGTGATTGATACGTAGTAAAAGGGGAGTCACAGACGTGGCAACCACTTTATGTGACACGTCACAGTGGCAGTAAACTGCATGCGCAGGACCTGCGATGGCAGAGTCCTGAGATAGGTTTGAAAGGCTACTTTGGTGGGTGGCGCAAGCAGCACTGCAAGCCCACCAGTAGCATTTAATTTACTGGCCCGGGTATATGAGATACCACTTTCCAAGGGACTGATAGATAAATAAAATACACCAAACAGCTGTAGACCAATCTTACGACGGTTACCATAGAGAGTACATGCACTTTAACACTGGATAGTAGTGATAAAGTGCCCAGAGTCCTAAAACCACCAAAACCAGGTCAGAAAAAATACCAGGAGGAAGGCAAAAAGTTCAGGGATGACCCTCCAAAAAAGGTCAAATCTAACACCTTTGGTTTTATGTTTTGAATTATTTGCCATTGCATAGATGATCTCATCATCAAGGCACTGGCATTTTGTCAGTAGTAGTTACATTGTCCCATTTGTGCTCACATTAGTTTTAAATAGGGGACTCATGTAATGCTGAACTGCATATTTGGCAGGATATGTATCTTGTGATTAGTTTAGCATGTGTTCTTTGACTTATTTGCTTTGCTAACTCAATTTCTGAATTGCTATTTCATTACTTATTTGTGTAGGAAGCGTTTTTACACCTTAGTTTGTTATAGTGACTCAGGGATAGTAACTAAGCACTTGCACATTTGTTAGAAATGTGGCTGTTGGTTGACTGATGTATGAGTCCTAATCAAGCAGCAACCACAATCCTAATCAGGGTTAGAAGCAGGCAAACCCTAAATTAACATGTGCTCACCCTCCAGTAGCTTGGCACACAGCAGTCAGGTTTAACTTTAGATGCAATTAGTAAAGTATTTGTGCAGCATTTTAAACAGTGAAACAGTGACAACACCATACAAAAATATTCCACACCAGGTTAGATGAATACAGCTTGAATTAATGAATAAAACAAGATAAAAATGGCAAAAATGCAATAGGTAGTACTGGAGGTAAAGTAAAATAGCATTAAAAACCAAAAAGTGTTTTGGGGATATCTGAATGCAACAGGTCGGGACAAAGTCACAAGTTCAGGCCGACTGCATTGAAGTGTGGACTGCTTTCAGGGACCCAGCTAGACCCGCTGAACAAAGTACCTTAATTCTGGTTGTGGAGCGTTGCTTGGATCGGTGTCAAGCCGGGGCGATGCGTTGGTTGCAAGATGCAACAAGGCTGTGGTGCAAGGATCTGATGCATTGATGTTGAGGATCTCCTCAAAACGGCTTGTGGTTTGGAGTCCAGTGTCGAGAATGCAAGGTACAGCAGAGGCAATGCATCGGTTCTGATCAGCAGTGAAGTTGCGATGTCGTGGTCTGGCATCTTTGTTGAGGCTGCTGTCAAGGAGGGATGTGAGGATCTTGCATCATCTAAAGCTTTGCGCAGTGGAGGTTTCGAAGGCAATGCATTGGTCCCAGATGCAGGAGGCTGCAGCGATGCAAGTCTTTTTCAATGTGTCCAATCCACTTTGCAGGAATGCGTCAGATCTGCTTGGGAATGCACCGCTCAGCTGAGGAGATACATTGGTTCTGCTTGGATTGCGGTGCTCAGCAGAGAAGATGCATTGGTACCCCTTGCAAGCACCTTGGCCACTTCCAAGGGTCCAGGACAGTGGTGGAACCCCTTGGCAGTGTAGACTCATAGATGGCCAGGTGCAGGTGTTGGGAGTCTTTAAGTCCCTGAGACCTCAGATCAGTAGGCCAGCCAAGTAGCCCCTGAAGTCACTCTGGGTTCTGGAGTTAAGTGATGCAGGGTTAGTCCTTCTCAGCTAGGCAAAAGGGCGGCAGGCCAGTAGGTCAGCAGACCAGCATAGGAATCTAGCACAGCAGCAGTCCAGCAGAGTGGCAGTCCTTTAGCAGCACAGCAATCCTCCTTCTTCCAAGCAGAATATCCACTGATCCAGAAGTATATTGAAGTGGTGGTGTCTGATATCCAGTACTTATACACAGTGGTGCCTTTGAAGTGAGAGAGTCTTCGAAGACAGGCTTTTGAAGTGCACCGAGGTTCTTCCTGCCTGCCCTGGCTCCAGACTCACTACAGGTGGGCATTCAACTCTTTGTGTGGGGACAGCACATAGCCTATTCACGTGTAAATGAGGCTGGGTCCAGTTACTCCCTCCCATCCTGCCAGGATAGCCCTTCATGTCACACCTAAGCTCCCATTGTGTGTGGCTGTCTAGGGGGAGTACACAAAGCCCAGCTATCACCAACCTCTGAAAAAGAGAGAGGCAGCAGACACCAAATGCCGACTGCAATTTAAAATCGAACTTCTTCATAAGTTTAGATTTTAAATTGTGATTCTAGAGACACCATACTTGAAGTGCTTATCTCCTCCCAATTGTGAATTACACTTATAAAATGTAACAAGTTAATCCCAATGTTATCCTATAGGAGTGATAGTCTTTGCAGTAGTGAAAAACGCATTTGAGAGTATTTCACTGCCAGAGCATGTACAACTTAAAAATACATGCCCTACCTGATAAACACCTTGCACCCTGCCCTCTAGGTTGTCTAGGGTCTACATTAGGAGTGTTGTATTTGTATAAAATGGGAATATTTGGGCCTTGGAAAAGTTTTATTTTGCTAGGTCGAAATGGCAGTGTAAATTGTGCAAACAGGCTCTGCAATGACAGGCCTGAGACATGGTTAGAGAGCTAATTAAGTGGGTGGCTCAATAAGTGTTACATACCCACTAGTAGCATTTAATGTACAGGCCCAGGGCACATGTAGTGCACTTTACTCTGGACTTATAGGTAAATTAAATATGCCATTCAGAGATTAACAAATATTACCAGTTTTAGGGGAGAGAGCACACGTACAGGTTACCAGCGGTAAAGTGCACCGAAAAAAAAATACCAGCAAAAATGAGGTCAGAAAAAAGTGGAGCAGGAAGGTAAAATGTTAGGGGAAAGAATACCCTAAGGCTGTAGGTCTAACAATGTTTATTTGTGTAATTGTGCTGCTATGATAACATGTTATCAAATTTACAGCTTTGTTTGTTCTCAGGGTAAAGATTAAGGGTGCGCGTAGCACTTCGCTCCGCCCACGGAGTGGGAGTAGTGCTGCCTACTTCGCGCTTCACAAAGTAGGCGTAGTAGGCTACACTACGCCCACTCCATGGCGGCGCGAAGCTGCCCGCCACCTGCCCCCCTCCCGCCCCCTTCTACAACCATATTTTTAGGATTAAATACAGTAAAATAAAAGAAAAGGAACTTACCTTGGATGCGGCGTCCCGGTGTTCCCTCTTCCTGTTGACGCGACGACTTCTTCAGACAAATGCACATGCGCATTTCTCACAAGAAATGCGCACGCGCGGGCGCCCGCGCATGCGTATTCGTCTGAAGAAGTTGGCGCGTAGAAGAGGGCGGGAGGGAGGCGGGCGGCCCGTGGTGGGGCATAGCTGGGCCCCCACTTTGCGGAGCTTCACGTTGCCCCGCTACGCGCACTACGCCCACCCCTAGTAAAGATGGGTGCACAAACAGCATTTATTAATGATGCAACAGAAATATTCTCCCTTTGTCAAAAGTTTCATCCGTTCAATACTTTGCATACCATTTACAATGCAAATTGTATGTTCTGACTCTTAGTGGCGCCATGAATAGCTGTTTAAATATTTGTGTTTTGAATGTCTGTATCTGGGTACTGTTAGCAATTTTTATGTCACATGACGTAGTATGTAGGTGCCCAATTGATACTTTTCAAGTAAAATATGAATACATGTGTGTTGTATGTAATATGAAAGTCTATTGCATGGGTTGGTATAATAAATGGGTGCACTGGTGTCAGGCAGTGATTGCTGCCAGTTTATAAGACATTGCACTATCAAAATAGACTACGCTCCACCTCCCTTTCACTTGCCCATACTCCCCGCATCTACCGAAGCAAAAGTGGAGGACGCTCCTCTACCATATCGACACACATGGCCATGTGGCACAGGGTCATGGCCGCGTCAGCATGGAACTCCCTCCCTGTGGAAATCCGTCTGATGGAGGACCTCTTGACCTTCCGGAGGGCGATAAAAACTTTTTTGTTTTAGCTGTGTTGTTTTTACCTTCTGTTGTGTTATGTTCTGCCTTGTCTTTGCGCCGGGACGCTCCTTGGCTGGAGTATCTGTGCGCACAATAAATCACCCTAACATAACATAACATAACACAGACCTGTAATAGCCTCCCCACGCACCTCCGGATCATCACCTCACTTCTGGAATTCTGAATGGCTCTCAAAGCCTGGCTGTTCGAATAAGCCTCCGTGCCTTGCAAGTGCCTGGATACCCTATCAGGTAATTAGCTGTGCTTTATAAATCCTGATTGAAAAGCACATGCACAACTCAGAACATATAAAGATTGGTGCATAGCTGCAAGGCAGCAACGCATGCATTATCTTGAAGAATACCAAGATTAAGTGTATGCACTTTAGAATTGGCAATATGTTAAAAAAAGCACATATCTCTGCTTGACACATTTGGACATGTTCATAGGTCGGCCTCAGGTGTGTGGTATTGTGGTACTTAATAAGCACCAAACTTGCTGAAGTGAAGCTGCGGTGTTTGCTTCAATAGAGCACCTATTAAATATAATGTTCATGTTACTGCTCAGCTGTGTGGTGCACTTTTATTTTTTAACCCGTTTAAAAAAATAAAAAAAGGCTGTCTCCAGAACTGGTTGGAATTTGGAAAAGCACATACTGGAGTTTCCCTCGGGCCCCGATGCTGCTCTCACAAGGGGCGCTCTCTGGCAGCGCATTGACTGACTCCTCATATGCGGCTCACAACCAACGCACCTCCCAACTGCTTGTGCCCTTGCACCCGCTTTAGTGATATGGCACAACTGAAAGGCAAAAATGTGCCCTAATTTGCATAAGGGAATGCCCTTTGTGGCTTGCTAAGCTCACATCTCCTTCTGTAAAATCAAAGTGTACCAGGAGTAAAATAAAAAACAAGTGGGTTCCAAACGCCTATTGGACAATTGAGGGACTGTGCACAGTAGGCTGTGGATTATCATTAGGGCTCCCGGTTTTCTGTTTTTACGGATTTTTACATATAAATACAGACATAAAACTATATTTCCTTTATCTGTATTTATACTTAGATACGACAAAATACTAACAAACTTTGCCGCGCTGCCCTGCTCCAGTGCACAAGACCATGTACATCACGTGTGATGCCATACACAGAGAATGCGCGTAATGCTGCGATGCCGGACTTTCACAGAATCATCCCGGAGCGTGCTGTGGCCAAGGGGCTGAGCTGTCTATCCTGGTCGGCGCGCCGCTAGTGTCCAGCCCAGCAGCACACCAGATCTCACACCAGCCTGTCAGAGAGCTACAGGCTCTGCGGACTTAGTGATGCCGCGGCTAAGTGCTCGGCGCTGAAAGTATTCATAAAAGTAGATGTTGGACCAGCACCACAGCTGCTTACCCGACTGGACCCAAAATGAATTAATACGGCAGACTAATACGCTTGTCACTGAAAACTCCAGTGAGGTCCACACAGACTGACTCTGACTGCAATGTAAGACTGCAGAATTCAGCTGGTAAACAGGGCTGGCACGCACAGGCAGCTGAAGATGAATGATCATCATGACCGCAGGGCACTAAAAAAGCAATTTTTTTTAGAAACAGAGAATACCTCACTCCACCAGGCACTTACTCTTTGCGAGGCGAGTGACAATTCGGCACAGGCTGCCTCGTGGCCTCAATGACTGAGTCACCTGCGGCAACGCCTGGAGTGATTCTGAGGGCGGCTCAGCTGCAGAGTGGACCACGGTGTGTTCTGGGCTGCTGAGTGAGGAACCACTTTGGCGGTCCATGCACTCAGCTGCTGGCCCACAATGGGTTGATGGGTTGGGTCCGGTCACAGGATCATTTAAAATAATTACCAGCCCATGGTGCGAGCGGGGCCCAGCTGCGCTGCCACTGCCTGCAGCCAAAACTAACTTTATTGAAGTGCTGCTCGGCTAGTGCTGCGGGCGGCAGGATGTCCCACCAATTAAAGTGTGTATCACAAAAGGCAGCTCTTTACGTTTCAGTGATTAAGCCACTGAGCGCAGGGGTCCTGTAGACACTGCCCGCAGTCTGGTAAGAAGAGGTGAAAAAAACAACAAAGACTCGTTAACAAGTGAATGTCCTTTTTAAACACCTGTGAAGTACTCGGGTGTGACTGGCAGCTCAAAAACTGTGTGTGTGTGCCCGGGAAGCTGTCTCAGACCGGGCTGACACACAGGAAGGTGGGGGGGTTTTGAGCCCACTCGGTGTTGTGCGCCTGGTCAGAGATGTGGCCCCACTGTGCAACCGGGGAAAATGTACAATCCATGCTATGAGGTCTGATCACTTGAAAACTAGTCAGCGCAATTTGAGTGCTTGGCATGGATGTTTTGACTGGTTTGTGAAACAATGCAGGGGAGACAGCTACCTACAGATCTGTACATTCATCCTCACAGTTCGACCAAATAGAACACTAATCCCCTCCAGCAGAGCCCTAGCCAAGCAATTGATTGAAATTCCTCAAAATGGATTCCCTGATTCTTGCAAGCAGCTATTGCCCTCCGAGGTCTTTCCTCTCGTACATTGACAGTGGCAGTGCCTTCACATAACCAAGCGCATATGTGCATTGTCAATTTAAATAAATTAGGAAAAATGCTAGCTGAAGCGTCATCTTTTGCTTGTGGCAAAAATAAATGTGGATAAATACAGAAAAAATGCCCCAAAAATAAATATGGATAAATACAGACGGAAATGGCAAAAAAATAAATGCCATAAAACCGGGAGCCCTAATTATCATTAACAAACTACTGCATAGAACATATCTCAGTCGCACGTTTATTTTTATATTGTGCTCCTTTATTCAAGCATGCTAATTTCCTTTTTTTGTGCAATGACCATGTTTAACACATGGCCTAATGTAAGCTCCACTCACATTAGTCCTATTCAGCCTCAATTCTGCAGTTCTTCGAAGGGTTCCAGCCTCCTTCTCCCCCACATTCACTTGTATGGTTTCTCATTCTCAGATGGGCTTTTCGGCTTTAGCCCCAGTCATACTTGATAACTCCGGATTTAGCTCCATCTACAATATTTATGATGGAGCTTGATTGTGATTGTGTAGGAAGCTAAAGGCTAATATACGACATTCAAGCCACCACCTGCTGTTTGATTGGCCACCCCTCTGTCACAATATATTACATGTAAACGCTCTTTGGCAGGCAGAAAAAAGCAGCGACGTTTGTTTCAGTCTTGCTGCATGGTGCGCTCACATTACAATCTCAAATGATTAAGCATCTCCCTTTAGTCTCATAACCACAGGTGTTCATTAATTCAATTAGTGTAATTTCCCAGTGTCAGTGTGCACACCATGCTGATATTAAATGAACACTGAACAGTTGCTTATTTGTTGCCGAAATATGTTTTTAACCCATTAAAATGTGTTTCCTTCCTTTCAGAATGAATTACCTATCTCGCCAGTACATGCAGACTTGATATGGCTCTTCTGTCCTGATCTGCCATTAATCCTTCTTTTCTCTTCAAAATTCTTAGCACGACTTTCCTATCTTCCCCTCAATCGTATTTCTTATAAGCTAAGCATGTCCAGAGCAGCTAATCTTTTCAAATTACTTCTACCTGAAATCCATCTGTCATTTTAGTCGCTGCGTGCTGTGCCCTTGTCGTATTAGGTTTGATCTGACAGAATTCAAGAGACAGAACTGGAGATAACACCTATGCCCTGCATCATGCTCTCCTGAAACACAGTGCTGCTTGTTGTGACCAGAGAATATTACTTTTTTTTAGTTGCTTATCAAAAGAGATTATCTTTGTGGCCTTATTAATACTCAGCATGTTGTTCTACCACAATATCAAGTTTCTAATATCGACATACAAGAATATCGATTGCAGAAAAGTGACTACTACTGTATCATCAAGGGAGGTAGATGTATATGCAATGTATATATATAATCAAAATTGGTAGATGTGGAGTTAAGAATAGTACATTTATAATTAAATACATTTTACCTAAACTATATAGTGATATTCATGTAAATTGATATATTTGACCTGGACATTCTGACATACGAACACTTAAATGAGATATATTTCTTTATGGTTAGTACAGAATATTTCTTCCAATGAGTGGGTCTCTCAAAACCCATGTACATTATTCCTTCGATTGGAGGCTATGCTATCAAATATAAATGTGTAAAAATTCACATTAATTACCCTTACCAAGTTCTACGTTTCCCTCTGGATTCACAAGGTTGTCTGAAAAGAATAGGCAAAAGCATAGATGCCATAAGTAAAGAGCATGTGTGGATAGTGGTGCATTTGGAAAGGGTACAGAGTTTTGTATTCACTGAACAAAAACTTATGTTGAGAACTGAATTTGCAACAGGTCTTGTTCTTATCTCTCAATATGAGAATACCAGGTGGAGACAAAGGTTTTGTTATGGCAGTAGGAGGTGCAGAATCTGTGGGAAACGACTGTGTTGCTACTCTTAAAACTTGCCCTGGATACCTTATGCTTACTCTGCTTCAAGCTTTCTGTATACCTTGTGAAAACCAATAAAGTATTTTGAAAAAAAAAAAAGGTTGCACTACAGCACATGACTTATAAGTGGCCTCAGGAAGAATGCTATCAGTAGAGTCTTTCCAGAAACACTACCTATTAAGGTTGGAGCTGTGCATCATTTCCAACAAATAACAGATATGAGATTTGACCACACACCAGTGTTTGAGCAAAGTGAATTTAACAACATCAGTGACTATGTTTGTGTGCTTTTCTCAGTCTCAAGAAACAAATTATACAAGTACAAACAAGGTTGTCCCCATATATTTGAAAATTCGTTTAGACTCACTAAGGATAACTAGTGAGCACGAAGCCCCAAGCCCTATCTGTGAGTTGAAGTAATTTTGATTATGGCTTCTTGCTGTCAATGGTTTAAAATTCCTGACCATTGTAAGTAGTTTTGCTTAATACTCCTTCATGCAGAAAATTAAGAATAGTATACGTTAGCAAACCTGTTCTCAATCACTACACATCAAACACTTCCCCCTGTTGTCTCATTTAGACTGGTTTTTACTGAGAAGTGATCATCATGAGGGTTTCTGTCTTTTTTACAACCAGGATTCAACCATTTAGACTCCGATTGATAAAAGTACAACTGACCAATGGCAAATCAACGTATTCATCCTCAAAGGGGAGTTTAGCAATGTTCACACTAGTGCAGACTCATGATATACGTTTCTGTATTACTGTTTCTTAAACACACAAAATGAAAACAAGGCCATTTAGGCGTTGTCAGGGGTTACAGTTGGGAAAGGCAGCACGAGGAACAGAGGAAGGAGGACATTTTCATCTAAAAATATATCAGCTGTGGGATTTCTGGTCTGCTGTAGTGATTGCAACTTGCAACTGTTTCAATTTGCCCCATCAGCTAAGGGTTTGCTTGAAGTGTGGCCCAGCAACACAACATTCTAGGCCTCTCATGCCAAAAAATCTACTAGGCAGGAACTTACTTCACCTGTATGCTCTGGGAGGCCTAGGCGGCATAGATACGGAGCTACCAGGGATACTGTCAGTAGTCTATCCTTGTTTGCATGTGCTGCTGGACCCCAGGTAATTTGGGAAAGCATGGAGTGGTGCTCAAGGATATAAGTTAGGGGTTGACAGGGGTTTAAGCTGTGACCCATGGCTTGCCCCTTGCAGCCCTTCACACCTCAATTCAGTGCATGGCTACTAAAGTGATAATATCACTGCCATAGCATAGCCTCCGGGTGGGCAGGGGTTGGGTGTTACACCCGCTAATAAATGTGATTTTTGATTAATACTTGGGTACAAGTGCTTTCAGTGAGGTATAGTGAGATGTCTGTCAGATTTTCCTGTTTTTTTTGCATGCACAAACTGACAAAACACACTTGGACGTCCAAAAAAATACAGATTATTTTTACAAAATATTGTGTTTCTCTTACTTGTTACTCATACCAACCGTATTTCTCTCTCTTCCTGCTGCCGCTTAAGCATATTTTAATATTTGCTATTAGTGTAATATTTAGTTGGAAGGTCTGCTGCTGTAGGTCGTTGTTGCTGATAGTGTTTGGCCAACAGATTTGGAGGATTTTCCTAAGACAGCTGTTGATGAAGGTCTGTAGTCATCCTCAAGGACTCGATGACAGGTGTTTCTTGGCCTTCCTCTGTTCAGTTTCCCTTGAGGGTTCCAGGTCAGGGCTTTCCTGGTGGTGTTTGATGCGGGTTTGCGGAGTATGTGACCTATTCAGCCTCAGCACATTTACATGATTTGTTAATGGGAAGGTAGTTGCAAAGTCTGCTGACATTGGTCGTTGTTGCTGATAGTGTTTGGCCAGCGGATTTGGAGGATCTTCCTCAGACAGCTGTTGATGATAGTCTGGACTTTATTGGTGGTGGTCACTGTTGTCCTGCTAGTATCTACTCCATACAAAAGGACCGATTTTAGGTTAGTGTTTAAAAGCCTGATCTTGGTTTGCAGAACTCTAGATCTTCTTTAACTAAATGAAGGCAGTCCTTGCTTTGTTGATTCTTGCCTTAACATTAGTGTAAATGATACTGCCCATTTGGGTGAAGGCCTCAACCTCTTCCAGTGCATCATCTGCAAGAGTAAATGCAGCTGAAGGTGTAGGAAAATGTATGAAAATGTTTTTCTTAGTAATAAGGAGTTTTTCTGGCTTAGGGTAGTCTTTATTCCTTTTTGGTGTGTCAGGATGTTTTGACCCATTTATACTTTGTGTTAGACTCGGCTTTCCAATCTGTTTGTGCAGTGTGGATTCATTTTGCAAGAGTGTTTCTTTGTTTATCGCATTTTGGTTAGCAGATGAGGGTAATTAACCCTCTAAGGATAATTTCAGTTACTGGATTCAAGTAGTGTGATGAAAGCCAAAGGAGTCCCAATGCAATGATCTTCTCCACTGCGTAAAAATATCAAATAAATATTATGCACTTCACATAGTTAATGGATATGTTCAGGTTCCTATATTTTGATGAACAGGAAACTGACATTTCCCTCACAATCTCTTCATGAACGGAGCAGTTTAACTTGCGGAGAGGGCGGGGAGGCGTCACACCAATTCATCCACTGAAAAGGTTATTTATGGCCTAGATGAATGGGAAACAACACCAAGAATCATGCAAGACACCATTATCTACACAGGCACCCTTTTATTATCGGCAATCATTATCAGTAGTGTATTAAAGGTTCACTTCTGTTCGATAGCCAGTTGTGCACTCCTACATTACATAGGCATAGTACGTAGTTCGGATGTTGGATTATATGGGGCCCATTACGATGTCGGGCGGATTGTCCCCGCCAAGTTGGCGGTAGCCACCGCCAGCCTGGCGGGGGTAATCCGCCCAACATCCTCACTCGTTTTCCCCCCGCCATGCGGCCGGGACGGAAAAGGAATAATATGGTGGTGGTGTCTATCAGACACCGCCAGCCATATTAGGATGGTTGTATTTAGGTGCATTTCCGCGGCGGCGATGCCGCCACGGAAAGGCATGCGGACTTCACTCTGGGGGCCCCCTGCGGTCCCCCTGAGTGAAGTATAGGTGGGGGGTGCACACGGGGGGTACCTGTCGTACCCCCCTTCATTTTCATTTACAAAGCGGCACTGCCGCTTTGTAAATGCAAATGCTGAAATGCATTTTTAGCATTGTGGCGGGCGGTGCAGAGAGCACTGTCCGCCACAATGCTAAAAATGCAGGATGTGCCCGCCACTGTGATGGGCACATCCTAATACCCCCCATGGGACCCCCGCCCTTATGGCGGGCGGTCCCGAATACCGACAGGATGGCAGGCGGACAAAGTCCTCCCGTCATCCTAATGACCCCCATAGTTTGCTCGTTTTTTAACCTCCTTCATACTTCACTTTATTGTCCATGTTTTAATATATTATTTCTGAAATAATATGTTTTTTGCTTCAACACCCTTTGTTGGGCATTTGAGGTCTTCTCAATGCTTTCAGAAACATTTCAATAGACATCGTTTAAACAGGCTAGAAAGAAATGTTTAGGTTGAGCCTGGGCAGCGCATGCACTGCTCTGCGGCATGCTGTATTGGATTATGGAATAGAAGTCCCGCCCACTCTACGTCCATATTTATTTTTGGCTTGTGTCATTGTCCTTCGTAAATGCTGTGTTCTGATTTATTAATAGGTGTGTCCTTAGTACCACCTAATCTTCATTTGTAACCTCCCATGAGGACTGGCCCTTTTACTTTGGTTGTTACACAGTATGTCTTTTTTAGCCTGTACGTACAATTTTCTTTAATGAGTTTCTCCTACTGCTGGCACGACATGATTTCCTGCAAAATTCAGTGCACTTTCAGTTTCCAAGCAGCCCGGGACAATAGCGGCCGCTTCTTTGAAAATGTCTCGCATTTACAAGAGTTTCAGCTATAGGCATTGTAAATGACAATACCTTTCATATATGTGTTAATTAGCAAAACAGATAAATAAAAGGCATTGTCATTTACAATGCCAATAGCTTAAACTCTTGCAAACGCGAGACCTATTGCATTGCACATGCTTTTTTGCATTGCTGCTTACTCAACTCAAATTTTAATTCGAGCTTTATTTTATTTTGATATTTAGCTGTTACTGTAGGGGGAGCTGAGCTCTGTACAAATTGATATGGCATTGTGAACTGGAAATAATATTGTTGTAAACAAACACTAGCATTGTTCCAGTGGTCTTTCATAAGATTGTTTGCTGATCCTTAAGATATATACTATGTGTTAGTAGAACTATGCCCATACATAATTCATTCTGCATGGACATGCCATTTTCTGCATTGCAATGAATACGTTATATACCACCATGGGAGGGACCAAGCCTACTGACCACACTCTTGTTAGCAGTGGTACGTATTAGGAAGGAGGGTCGATTGTTGTTGTTCCTGCCCGGTCTGTTTGAGCAGATGGCGCATGGATGAAATGAGGTGACGGATAGTCTCGAGGCACCTGAGCTTGCACTCGAGAGAGACCTTTTTCATTTGTCTTTGCAGTTCCTTTGTAGAAGGTGTTACAGGTCCTATATCCTGACATTGATATACACATGTGAGCAATACACTGGACAGGGGCCCACCTGGCTGCAAATTTCATTTCTGAAAGGAATTTATGGTTTTCTACAGTGCTTTGCAAAGAGAAGTATCATTGCCACTGGCTGTGACAGTTTTAAGGGTCCTAGTGTGACACAAAATCAAAAGAGCGTTAGTTATAGATTAGAGATGGGTGTATTGGGACGTCGCTGTAAATCAGCAGACATTCTGTTCTGCTCACCTCGCTGGTCCCCCACCTCATTTAGAAAACCGCTATGTTTCGAGGCAGCGAGCATCAGGTGACTCCGCTGTCATGAATGACCCACATTTGGTCATCTGCCACCATGCCGACTCCTTTACAATTTCTGAAGCCCACCCTAGAAAGACTTGGCCCTTTTGACGCTGAATTTGACAACTCAGGACTGCCATGGCAGGAAAAAATTTAAATATCTCTGATGCACTGTGTGAAAACTTCCTGATAATCAGATACTTTGCATTTTTGTTTTCCCATAACAAATCCCTGTTTATTGTTTTGCAGAACAAAAAAGGGCCAAATGGGTGCTATGACATGATGTCCAGCAGGAATTTATATTTTCACCAAAAGTGCATAGGGCATATTGGCAAGAACGCTTTCAGTGAAAATTTCCCACCAGAAGTAGGTAACTGTCGATTTAGTAGGGGCAGTTACTGAGCCAGCAGAGACATGGCCTAGGCTGCTCTAATGGTTTGATATTGCTGATGGGTCTGTTCATAGCAATATGGAGTAAAGCATTAAAATAGGAGAAGAGATAAAGTAGTTGGTGGAAAGGTTCAATGGAGCTAATGAAGATGGAGATCAGTGGGCCACATGACCGTTGTAGTGCAAAAAAGAAATTGGCATTGTATATCAGAGACAAGGCGCTGTACTTACATTTTTTTTACTTTAAATAACAGACTTCTTATTGTACTATTGATGGCTGCAGTTAATTAGGCTTCATAATGTAATGTATCATTTTTTAAAATATATTTTTCACATGCATAACTTGATAAACTTACATGGAATAAAGTTCTGTACATGAGAATACAGTGATTTTCCTTCGTTGATCCATGTTTCTCGGCTTTTGCTGGTGAAAACCTCTAGTTTCGTCGGCGTATTGCATGTGCCCTTTGGTGTGTTTATTGGCGTGCCAATGCTGGGTGTAGCCGCTCTTCCTCCTAATGAGGAATTTATTTCACTGTATATAGAATGCATTGGGTCGTATCGCAAGTGATATCCACACGCACTGATTTAAGACATGGCCTCTACCAGAGTTTGGGACTCACTGGTGCCTTAAACAGTTAAACAGCATCACTACGTTACCTTCTTGTGCAGTGGTGAAAGGACTGCTTATACTGGAACTTTAATGAGATGTGCTTCTTTTGGCTGGAATGTAGCTGTATTTGTTGACATTTCTAAAGTAAACAGAACATAACAGAAGAACATATCCAAAGCGACATAAGAACACAACACAACTGCTGCAACAGAACACAACACAACTACTATAAAACACATGACTTTGTAGTAATGCAGCACAAAATCAAAGCAGTACAGTAAACAATAGAACACATCACCACAGCAAAATGCCTCACACCAAATATGCAATAAAGCGATAATGGTTCTGTGTGTCTCTTCTTTTAACTGTATGTAACCAATCCAAATCCAATCTCTATGTTGTTCAACAATATTGCTCAGGTTATTCTTAAACAACCATATGAATGTCATCAAAATCAAGTGAAGTTCAAATGGCGCAGTGCTCAAAAAGTGCAGTGAAGTACATTATTTTCAATGATCCATACATACAAAGTGATGTCTGAGGGTTTGCAGTGGAATAAAAGAGTCCAGGATACAATCATTGGTTACTGTCTTCAATGTACTCTGAACAATCAGACAATCCCAATAACCCAGTCAATGTTTCGACCCTCATATTGTTTTACATGGGTCTTTTCAAGACAAACATGCCGGCTGACATGTCACCTCGGAGCAGCGTACGTGTGTTCTCTGCTGGGGTAATATCACAAAGCGATACAAAAGGGGATGATGGACGGAGCGCTTGAACAAATCAAACACTCACCCCCAGTCAACTGATAAGGGTTTAATCCATCACCATTCTTTAGTTCACTCAGCCACCCCAGTTCAGACATGGCTATATGCAAATCAGTCTGACCCTGTGCCTCATGGGAACAGTCCAGCCCGAACTGCCAAGCCATGTCTTCCATGGACCGGAAACAAGCATCCTGGGACCGGTTTCGGATTCATAATCCTCATCAGCCAGGCTATCTTGAATCCAGTGGCCAAGTGAGCAAGGGACTCACGTCTGAGCATACCCTGCCACACTTAGGGCGAACAAAGCGATACAAAAGGGGATGATGGACGGAGCGTTTGAGCAAATCAAACACTCACCCCCAGTCAACTGATCTGGGTTTAATCCATCACCATTCTTTAGTTCACTCAGCCACCCCAGTTCAGACATGGCTATATGCAAATCAGTCTGACCCTGTGCCTCATGGGAACAGTCCAGCCCAAACTGCCAAGCCATGTTTCGGATTCATAATCCGTCCATCATCCGGTCCCAGGATGCTTGTTTCCGGTCCATGGAAGACATGGCTTGGCAGTTCGGGCTGGACTGTTCCCATGAGGCACAGGGTCAGACTGATTTGCATATAGCCATGTCTGAAATGGGGTGGCTGAGTGGGCTAAAGAATGGTGATGGATTAAACCCAGATCAGTTGACTGGGGGTGAGTGTTTGATTTGCTCAAACGCTCCGTCCATCATCCCCTTTTGTATCGCTTTGTTCGCCCTAAGTGTGGCAGGGTATGCTCAGACGTGAGTCCCTTGCTCACTTGGCCACTGGATTCAAGATAGCCTGGCTGATGAGGATTATGAATCTGAAACCGGTCCCAGGATGCTTGTTTCCGGTCCATGGAAGACATGGCTTGGCAGTTCGGGCTGGACTGTTCCCATGAGGCACAGGGTCAGACTGATTTGCATATAGCCATGTCTGAAATGGGGTGGCTGAGTGAGCTAAAGAATGGTGATGGATTAAACCCAGATCAGTTGACTGGGGGTGAGTGTTTGATTTGCTCAAACGCTCCGTCCATCATCCCCTTTTGTATCGCTTTGTTCGCCCTAAGTGTGGCAGGGTATGCTCAGACGTGAGTCCCTTGTTCACTTGGCCACTGGATTCAAGATAGCCTGGCTGATGAGGATTATGAATCCGAAACCGGTCCCAGGATGCTTGTTTCCGGTCCATGGAAGACATGGCTTGGCAGTTCGGGCAGGCCTGTTCCCATGAGGCACAGGGTCAGACTGATTTGCATATAGCCATGTCTGAAATGGGGTGGCTGAGTGGGCTAAAGAATGGTGATGGATTAAACCCAGATCAGTTGACTGGGGGTGAGTGTTTGATTTGCTCAAACGCTCCGTCCATCATCCCCTTTTGTATCGCTTTGTTCGCCCTAAGTGTGGCAGGGTATGCTCAGACGTGAGTCCCTTGCTCACTTGGCCACTGGATTCAAGATAGCCTGGCTGATGAGGATTATGAATCTGAAACCGGTCCCAGGATGCTTGTTTCCGGTCCATGGAAGACATGGCTTGGCAGTTCGGGCTGGACTGTTCCCATGAGGCACAGGGTCAGACTGATTTGCATATAGCCATGTCTGAAATGGGGTGGCTGAGTGGGCTAAAGAATGGTGATGGATTAAACCCAGATCAGTTGACTGGGGGTGAGTGTTTGATTTGCTCAAACGCTCCGTCCATCATCCCCTTTTGTATCGCTTTGTTCGCCCTAAGTGTGGCAGGGTATGCTCAGACGTGAGTCCCTTGCTCACTTGGCCACTGGATTCAAGATAGCCTGGCTGATGAGGATTATGAATCTGAAACCGGTCCCAGGATGCTTGTTTCCGGTCCATGGAAGACATGGCTTGGCAGTTCGGGCTGGACTGTTCCCATGAGGCACAGGGTCAGACTGATTTGCATATAGCCATGTCTGAAATGGGGTGGCTGAGTGGGCTAAAGAATGGTGATGGATTAAACCCAGATCAGTTGACTGGGGGTGAGTGTTTGATTTGCTCAAACGCTCCGTCCATCATCCCCTTTTGTATCGCTTTGTTCGCCCTAAGTGTGGCAGGGTATGCTCAGACGTGAGTCCCTTGCTCACTTGGCCACTGGATTCAAGATAGCCTGGCTGATGAGGATTATGAATCCGAAACCGGTCCCAGGATGCTTGTTTCCGGTCCATGGAAGACATGGCTTGGCAGTTCGGGCTGGACTGTTCCCATGAGGCACAGGGTCAGACTGATTTGCATATAGCCATGTCTGAAATGGGGTGGCTGAGTGGGCTAAAGAATGGTGATGGATTAAACCCAGATCAGTTGACTGGGGGTGAGTGTTTGATTTGCTCAAACGCTCCGTCCATCATCCCCTTTTGTATCGGGGTAATATCACAGGTTGATATTTGCATCAGTGCTTAGGAAGGGAAAAGACTCCACTATCAAAACTGCGAACGGGCCGCCCTCTGCAGACCGGAAGCACGTCCAATAGCTGCAGCACCACCAAATCAAACTCAGACAAACACACAAACATTTTTGTCCCACATAACGACCTCAAGAAACCTGCTTTCAAAATACTATGGTAAAAGAAGATGTTTACACCAAGCACTGCCTTAACTTGCCACCAAGGACCTATAGCCTAATGTCTGTGCTCTGGCCCCACAGTCCTTGCTTTTCCTCTTCGATTGCTCCACTTGGGTAGGTATTGTGCTGAGCAGGACTTCACATTCGTAGGGTGCTAGAATACAAAGGTCTCTGTGCCCCGTGTCATTGTGAGCTTTACTGACTGCATATGCTGACAAAGACATCATTGGTAGTAAAGCTCTATACTTATGATACTGAGGGACTGTTGTTAACATATTGTCTACTGTGTCAGGAGTGTTAACAGCAGTATGTTATGCTTTCCCTGCATCAGATTTCTTTCTGTCTTATATTGTCCCTCATATCAGTTTAGATAACAAAATATAGTGGTTTCTAAGTTTGTTCTTTGTTTAGCTTGCGTTTTTAAGTTTGTAGTCTTTATCAATTCAGGAGTGCTTTGGTGCCATACCAATGCTAGAAGGCAATATACAAATGTAGATAACTTAAGTTAGCTTATCATATTCTAATACATATCTAGCCCAAAATAGTCCTCCTGGACATGAAAAGAATGTGTGTAAGCTCTTAGTCCTGAAATGTCTCTTTTATTGATATTTGTTAGTCTTTTATCTGCCATGTAGTTCGGTTTTAAGATGAGGAATCTCTCTAGATTGCCTTGCTATCTGCATTACATGCACTAACCTTCGCAGTGAATGAGACTGCATGCACTGTATACAATGCAATTACTTTCCAAAATGGTCGATTCAATCCCTTCTGTTGAATCTGTGCTGCGTTTGTGTTTACCTGCATATGCAACTGTGATACCAGCTCAGAACTCTCAGATAAATGAGATTCTGTGTGTGTAACTCAATTATTTCTCTTCTGAGTACAAACATTTCTAAGAAAGGTCCATGATACCCATTTGCATAGACAAGTTTGTAGTATTTTTCATCCTCATAATTTATTTTTATTTAATATAATAAGGTATTTAGGACATATGTTGCATCATAGGTGATTTATATTTTTAATATTACAAATTTGTTGCACGTAAAAAAGACTTTTCGACGGTATGCATGCACTGATTTTTTCCATTAAACGCACATTTTAACGTAGGCTGAATCAGCCCTGAAATTATCAACGCTTTTAAATGGATTGTTCAGTGCTTCTACTTTAAAAAAGAGTTCAAGTGTTTGTGTGACTGTCACAAACTCAACCGTTTCTTCAGACACGGTGGCTGCTGGGTAAACTCGACCATGCTATGTCCACAATGGGGGTTTTTATCAAGAGAGGTCAGGTGATGTTCCTTCTGGGCTATGATGTCATCCTCTATAGTTTAGCAATTACGTGATTTAAAGTCAAGAATGCACTGTTACTATTTTCTTTCATGGCAGGAAAGCTCTGCTTGGTTTCTGGAAACAGAAGGCCTTTTGATGAGATTTGGAATCTCAACTTCTGTGGTCGGTAGGCTATAAAGCACCTTGTTTCGCTTAGTCCTGATCAGGGTTGTTCCTGTCTCTTTCAGCGGCCTGACCTGGTGTTTGTGGTGAAATGTTCTCAATCGGGCACGTCAGAGTGAACCTGGAAGCAGGCAGCCTTTGGTATTCATCCAACCGAGCACTGTTTTCTCTTAATGGTTTTGATTGATGGACAAAACTGCAACTTTGTGGGGTTCAGCGCAGAAGAACAGTTGTTTTAGGGCTTTAAAACATTTTTTGTGAACATGTGGAACTTTCAGTTTTTAGGGTCGAGCCTGCGGCAGCGCATGCATGTGCTCTTGCTTGCGAGACACTATTGTTTACAATTAAGGGCTTGGAGCCTGCCCATCGCTTACCATTCCTTGACTTCTATGTCACTCTTCTTTGCTGCCTGCTTATTGGCCAGCACAACCAGGGCTTCACTTCGTTTCTTTTCTGTGGCGCATGGACCAAGCACAGATTGATTCAACTTGATTATTGTCCCTTCCCTGTCCATCCACCTCTCACTGTATGATTGAGGTACTGTTTTTTTTGTTAATTTGCAAATCGCTTCAGTGCTTTTTTTGCCATCGCGTTTCCTCCGTTATACCGCCCCTTACTCCCATCGTTGCTTGTTTTATTCTTCTAACCCCTTTTGTTGATGCTTCCTGTGTCTTCTTTGTTGCTTGCTTCATTGCTGCTTGTATCCCCGCCCCCTCCCCCGCATTGTTTGCCCATTATTTGTGCTTGCCCTTAGCCAGCTTCACGGCTGGCTCCCTAAGTAACTATCTAGCTCCATAAAGCTCTTGAAGTTTGGTTTCTCTGTCCAATGTGAGAGCGCTATTTTCTCTCCAATGCCCGTAGGCTGTGCTGGTTAGATTTGAAATTACACAATAAGAACAGTCAGTTTCTGGTACAGCGCTAACTGCTATAGTTTTGTAGCTGCATCGAGCTGTCCCTGACCTTACCACTAATCCAATTTCACTCATTTTATCAACATTGTCAATAGGCAAGGATGAGCTAGGTCGCAAGTTGTAGGCCCTGTGGCCTGCATTCAGATCTCTGCAGTGGGCGAATTAACCCTGTGTGAAAACCAACCAATTTTTTAATAATGTATTTGCAGCATATTTTGAGAAGCATGTCTTGTAAAGTTTTATGAAAGGATTTCCTTCAGTGGGTGGGTTGAGTAGAAATTGGGGCATATGCCTCATGACATAAAAACATATATAGTAAATCCATATTTAATATCATTGAAAGTAGACGCAAATTCAAATTGTTATTTCTAAAGAGTCCGCTTGTTGGAAGGCACAATCAACGCATTCTTTTCGTACCCATACATATGTGTTACTAGACCTGATGTTGGTATCAAGCCCCCATTCATTTTGGGTAGTGCCATCTACCTGTATTTTCTGACAATTCCTTCTGGTTTTATATTTCATTATGTTTCTGTGACATCATTCAAAACGATCTGGCGCTACACAAAAAATCAAATAAACACAATAACATTCTGTGAAGAGATTTCCCGGGTTCCACACCGAGGAAGATGTAAGACAAATTTAGATCCAGGACTACCACAGCTTGCGATTTAATTCTAGAGCACATGTATAAAGAAATGTAATAGCAGTTGTTAGAGCTATTTGTCTACTTTTTGTCTAGACTTCAGCTGTGCGCCTCAATCAGTTCAATGCTCCTGGCGAACCCGGCCTTACCCCACCTTTTGTCTTCATTCCTGAAGGCCCAGCTCATGTGGTTCAACATGGTATCGGTGGTGCTTTAAATTCAGGGAGGATAGAAAGGATTCAGTCCATATGGGCATATGACCACACGTTCACTGTTGCACGTCAGACCCCCGCAAGGGAGTATGCAGAAAAATAAAATGCCGCCAAGCAATATGGTGAATACTTCTGAGTGAGGCCCTTATAGTGGTGGTTTGTCATCTTTCTTTACTTCCTTCTGTCTATTAAATTTTCATTCTGCCTTTTTCATCTATCCATCTTTTTTTGCATCTATTCTCCTTTGTATCCATTTTTTTGTCTTCTCCCATCCATTTATTTTCTTGTCCCCTCCTTCCTTTTGTCCATTCATTCAGCTATCATCAACCTTTTTCTTTTCTACATCTTCCATCCCTCCTTCCTTTACCTTCATCATTCCAGCTGACTTGTCACAGCCAGCCGCCATCCACCTCTTTAATCTAATCTCTATCCATTCATCCATCCACCCTTCACTGCAACCCTGCCTATCACTCCTTCCCTTCATCCATACCTCTGTCCCTTCCTCCATTACTTTGTGCTGTCTTGTTACTTTCGTTTCCGCAGCCCCCATTAAATTGCTCTTATCATACCATGTATTTATAAGCGTCTGTTTGGAATCCTGCTCCTCCAATTAAAGTAAAAGGATCTGTAAACACATATTTAAAGGATTTGATGTGCAGAACCACCCAGTGAGACTCCCCCACCCACCTCATACTGCTAATGTGATGGGTGTTGATGATGGCCCTGGAGACCCATAGAATGTATATCATGTGCACTCTGTTAATCCCATTCAATTCGTGTGCATGCTCTGTCTTGTAGGCCAAGTTTGTACTGTCTGCATGTGCCTTTTGTGCTGCCGGCCAGGTTCGTACAAAGGATATACAGTCTGTGCTTCCGGCTACACCCATGAGTATACAGGAACACTTTGCTGCTCGCTTGCCACATACAGTTAACAATGCACGTCATTCTGTGCTCCATTATGCATGTCACTGTGTCTTCTGTTGAACAGGGTTATACAGCCACACTGCTGTACATCATTGCTAAAGAACCATTGATAAATCCAATAGATATTGAATAGGTGAGACATAATGGCTTTGCCAGTGCTTATTTCAATTGTGGCAATTTCTAATGAAAGAGCACCAATAGAGTGTCGCCATTTTCTGTCTCTAAAGTTTCTTAAATGTCCTTTTCAAGCCCTCAATTCTATCTTGTTGCTGTGCCAAAGATTCTTTGCAGGTTGAGCATTTGTGATCACCTTAGATAAAGCGCCTAGGAGTAGCTATGTTTCACCAAAGTGCGTCTTTGAACCGTGCTACCTGTTTTAAGGTTGGTGTACTTAGCTCCACTATTTGTGCATCTGACAGTACTTTTCAGCAGCTACAACTATTATAGTTCTTGTTTTGTCTCAATAATTAACTATTATATAATGTAAATGGCCTGAATCTCTTAACCATTTTAAATTAGGTAATGTGCGTGCCAGCCACTCAAATAGCTTCTGCTGCAGCTTAGCTTTACTTCTGGTCCTAAGAAGACATACATAAGAGGACTGACTGATATCTGTTGAGCAATGTAGCCCAGTGACGATGAATGAGATGCTCAAGAACAAATTTGCCTGACAGCTACCATTTTTAACAGTAGCCAAGGTATGGCGCTGTACTCACAATTTGATGGCTCTATACGCTGATGTCAGATGTACAAATTGACTCTTCATAAGTTACCTCTTCAGGGGGCATTACCTAAATATCTGTGACTGGTGCTATTTCCTGTCCTTGGTGTCAAATTAAGGTAGTGATTGGTGCAAACATCTTTTAACCACTGTATTATGTAAAAAGGGTTCTTGAGACGGTAATATGTTTGTGCATATTTCCTGTATAGCATTTATTGTGGTGGTGATGTATTCTGTTATTTTTTGTGCTTCTTCATTTTTATACTGCATTTGTACAATGTGATGTTGTGTAATAGTGTGGTTGTTATGTTGTGGCCTGCTTTGTTGAGTTGTGCGGTTATGTTTTAATAGTTTTTGTCTGTTGCATTACATATGTTATTATTTTATGCTTTGTTATTGACTTACATGATGCTACATTTCCAGTCAAAAGCAGCATATGCCTTTCAATTTCACATGAAAAGCAACCATTTACCACTGTCTAAGGTTTTAAAATAGTGCTGTTCCAGCTGTTCAGCTAATTTAGACACCATTCAGTTCAAAAGTAACTGTGGCAGAGACCATGTCTCAGATTAGCACTTCCGGTTATTCGACCACAAGTCTTAGTAGAAGTTATGAGTGACTGATGAGGCACTTGTTGCAATTGTGACACCTAGTGGCTACCTGCGATTTGACAAGTCCTGGTAGTCTGTAAATATAAAGGGGGATATTCATAAAGTTGTGGTATAGCCATGTTTGCCATCTGTTGGCATAAAAACAGAATTTCTGTAGCTAAATAGGAAATCTTAATTCACATGATGAGGTTTTTTGTGTGGAAGGATGCTTGCTAAAAATTAAAATCCCTCCTATTTGGTGGACTTTACAATATGAGTAAGTAAGGTTAGGAGAGGCAAAAAGTCAGGTAAGCTGTTTCTCTGGGGAAGGGATAGGTTAGCTATTCAAAATGAGTATTGAGGCATATGAATCTCAACAAAGTCAGAACTTTGTTAATATTTTCCAAACCTTTGATAGGTGTTTCTTAACTAGTAGCACCCATAAAATTACTCCTACAAAAGGTAGGCGTATGTTGGGAAAAGGAAATGTGACAGCCTCGTATTTCATCATGGTGTAATGGGTTTCTCCAAGTTAAAAGATTCTGCCAGGTGCAGATTCAGAGAAGGCAGTGCAGTCATGCAAAAATTAGTTATAGATGTAGATTCACAGGTGTAGCCCTTTTGGGATTTTGTTATCTAGGGCAAATGTATACCTGTTTATTCTCTTCTCGGTTCATACTTGCTATTTTCAATCAGTCACAGTGTCCAACTACTGAGAGATAATTTTTATGGTCAAGCTTGACAGTGCAGCTGTCAATCAATCAATCAGGCATTTGTTGAGCTTGACTACTCACCCGTAAGGGTCTCAAGGCGATGGGGGTGGGGGTGGTGCAGGTTCCCGTCCATCAAAGAGGGGGTCTGTCGCAGCTGTTGCCAGACGATTGTGTGAGAATCACCAGAAGAGGTACTTTGGCTCCGCCCACATGTTGAGAACTAAAATACATGAGGTTGTGTGCTTACACAAATCAGTAACTGCCCTTTTGACAGCAGTGATCATTTTGTTTATTTATCTAGCTGCCTGACCACTTTTAGGGGCATACACCCAAGACATTGTACTGCTATTAAAGTGTACTCGAAGACTATGATAATTTATGTTGTGTTTCTCTGGCATCAGCACAGGTAGGAGGGCAGTCAGTAACCCATAATGTTTTTGTGGTCTAGCATGACAGTACAACTCTCATCTGACCTTTTAACCTACACCATTATTATTTAACAGTTATTTGCTCCCACACAAATAGATATTCATTCCCATGCTATCGACTTGTAATGCTCTACATTACCACACAACAGTCTTTTAAAGCCAAACCTATTGGCATTTCCAGGGCTTGTTAGATCTTCAGCTCTCTCAGTAAGATATGAACAGTGTCACCTGTGACTAAACCCATAATTAAGGGAAGGACATAGAAGAGGTGTGTTTTTGTTTATCTAGAGCCTCTGGAGGGTCGTGCACAGAAGATGAACTGCACAAGCAGTGCATGTGGTTGACATTTTATGAAGGAACAAAAAAAATAAACATTTGGTAAAATTACCAGTGTGACTAACAACTGTTGCAGATTCTCCAAACAAGTGGCTGCTCATCCTGTGTTTAACCCCTCCCATTCTCATGACGAGCTGAGCTCTTCATGAGCCATGGTGGCCGTGTGCTTATGACGAGCTGAGCTCGTCATAACGGCCACAATACTCGCACGCGGGCTTATTCCACCGCTGTGCTGAGCGTTCCAAAGAAACGGGTGTGGCCGTGACGAGCTCAGTTCGTCATGAGCACCGGGGTGCTGTGTGCGCCCCCCGCCCCCAGCACAGCGGGGGAATTAGCCCCGCAGGCCCATGGCAGGAAGCCTAACGATTGTACCAACTGAAGGAAAATGTGGTATATCTGGAAATCAAATGTCCTACTGATTTATAATGATGAAGCAACGAATATTGTCTGTTTCATAATTGTGCTTTGAATAGGCATGGCCTATGCTGTAGAAGTCTACTGATGCAGGTGGCTAGCTCAGAATAAATGCATTGGCCAAGTCTGGGCAGGATTGTGCAAAGATCAAAGGGACATTTGCTGGTTTCAATAGTTTAATCGGAGTCCAGCAAACGTAATCATTCAGCCTATTGCTGCCATCTTTATCTATGTGGGAGGCTAATTGAAAAAATTGGTATTGACTCCCACAAGTCTGCCGAAGGATGCCATACTTGAGATGGCTTAATGCACACTTGGGCAGACAGAATTAATTTCGTGTTCATCGTAAACTCTGCCTGTCCCAGTAAAGTGTAGAACTGTGGAAAGCAACAAAATGAAGTTTGCAATATTGTGCAATACCTTTAATGAAGGGACTTATTTTGCCCCAAAAATCAGACGCTGATGAGATCTGGGAATCTCATGCTCCCAAGTAAGCCAAGGAATACAAGGGAATGAAGGGTCATTCCTTTAATTTGGGAGCCCCACTTTGGGCAATAAACTTCTAGTGAGACTATGGCAAATTACAAGTTACATGGTAACCAGAAAAGCCATCGGGACCGTCCATTATAAGCAGAGCCAGTGACAGTATTTAGTGATAATATTGTGTTAGGTTGTCATTCAATACCAAAAACCTATATAATTATTGTAATCCATGCTTTACAAATAAATATATAAAATCTATCAAAGTTTTAAATATAACAGCCCAAAAGAATAAACTTTACTCATTGATAATATTTAATCAAGCCGTTGGTATTCTTCCCATCTAGGCTCATGGCGGCCCTGGGCAGGGAGCGTAGGTAGGGGGCCCCGGAAGAGGGGGTCTGGGCGGGGCCCCGGAAGAGGAGGGGGTCAGGGTGTTTAGAAGTGAAACAGAGCCGGAGGCCGCCAAATCCCTGCCACGCAAATATGTATCCATCCTCAGAGGATTATTATATTAGGGATATGTATTGGTGTGGCGGCCCCTGGGGTTTGGCGGCCCTGTGCAGGTGCACAGCTTGCACATGCCTAAGGCCGCCCCTGATTGAATTATACACTAACCTTGGGGCCCATTTAAGATTTAGATGAACAGAGATGTGATCAGGTATTGTTGCTTGGAAGCAATGTGCACGTCTAGTAAAGACACTGTACAAAGGAGTCTGCAGCCTTTTCTCTCTGTGGTACAGGATAATGATAACCTGCACTTAACGAACAATATTGTGCAGCAGTATTAATATTTCTTAAGTATTTATATTTTCTGTACTTTTCAGTTTTCGATTGGCCTGGTTGTTTGCTTTTTAGAGGGGCTGAATTTTTGAGACATACATTATTCTGTTTAGGGGAACATCCTTTACAACGCAACCGCTACAATGCGGTTGCGTTACGACGCAGCTTTAACAACGAAAGTCGTTACAACGACTTTCGCTGGAGGGCGCTCTAGGATAGGGGATAGTTTAATTTACTATCTAACACCTTCCATACTATCCACGGGGACTGGTGTTGGAATAGTAAATTAAACTATTCACTATCAGCACCCCCCCAACGCAAGTCTTTGTAATGACTTGCGTTGTTAAAACTGCGTGGTAAAGGGACGCGTTGTAACGGTACGGTCGTACCGTCATACATCCTTCTGTTTAAAGTTCAAGGTGAACTTGTACTGTAGATTGTTTCAAATAAACCACGGCAGTTTAGTTTCTATGTGTTCTAATTGCTTAGCTTGTTTTTTTCTTTTTTCAGCATTTCTCAATAAGTCGTAGATTGTCTGACCAGCAATCATGCAGCCCCATTTCTTTGCTGCAAACATTAAAAGTGCTACATCTCTATCAGTAACTATTACCCGTAACGGGTGCCTTTCTAAGTTGCCTCTTGAATATTAACAGCCCTCTGCCGCACGATTTTATTCATACTGTCCTAGACAACTGTGTCTGCAATGGAAACGAATCAAAGTCAAAATAATATTTCTCTGCTCTACTGCTTCTAAATCCCACCTCTTCCTTCATGAGCCTGAATAGTTAATGTCAGTTTCAGAGATCAAGTCAATGATTCATTCCAGACACGGTGACAGTTTATTGTGAATAGAACAGTCTAAAAGGTTTGCAACTTCTGAGTGATAAGAATCACTAAAGTACTGCTTCTTTCCATTATGTATTTCCTTACCGGTTTAAAATGTGAGTTTATTAAGACTTCATTTTATAGAACTACACAAATAATCAAGGTCACAACCACCAATACAATTTCGCCAGTATTATAATTTACCAAGAACAATAGCTGTTTCCAAAGAGGACATTAGTGCTAAATAGGTCATTGCCTCTGCTAGGTTAAAAATACTATAATATAGAGACATCAACCAAATAAAGTCTGGCAAGAGAGATAAAAAACAAAGAACCTACCAAAACATGTTGAGTGTCCACTTTACAATTCAGTGCACAGCTACAAAGGACATGATTTGCTTTAATTGCAAATGTCAACTGCGGTAAGTGACAAAGTGGATTTGAGCCGATTCTTAAACCCACAGCCAAGATTTACAATGGTTTTGCATCTGGGTTGCATCACTTTATGGCGCATCCCTGACGCAAAATCCTTTTTGGCATTTACTAAGCCATGCAAAGCCACTTTGCTTGGCTTTGCATAGTTTAGTAAATACAAAGCAATACAACGCTGCGTATAGCTCAGCCTTGCATTACCTTGCATTGGGATGCATTCCATGTGTGGTGCATGATCTTTCCCATCCATCCATCCATGGATCATGGTGGATTCCCTGATCAACTAAAGTAAATAAACCTGGGAATGCGTCAAAATGCTACTCTTTCCCAATTCTCTTCAGATTGAGAGTCATGGATTTGTTAAAACAATGCCGATACAATGTCCATTAAAGTAATGGGGAACCCAAACTCAATGTCAATTGTGGTGTATTCTCAGTAGCAGCCATCGGATGCCCCTACACTCCCACAGTGGAAGACCCGAACTGGCAATGTGCTGTTTTGTGTCTTGGATGTTATCCATGCTCTTCCTGGAGACCTTGTCACCTTCCTGGAGTGTCATTAAATTGTGTGATGATAGGTTGATTTTTTTAGATTCAGGAGATGTTCAATATACTCTGTTAAGCTTTTTCCAAATGAATGGCTGAGCGGCTGAAGAGTGAACTAAAGTAATTTAGAGAAATATTACAAGGCTGCATGGCCGAAGCTACTGTGATGCTGGGCATTAAGACTAAGGTATATAATGTAATGGAAGTAAGATTTAGATATTGTTCGTTTCCACAGTCTACATGCAGTAACATTTAGAGTGGTGTTTTTTTAATCCTGGTGCTTCAATAAAATTCCAAGTGGACACAAATCTATAAGATAATTTGTAGTTTGTGTGCCTTTACTGTGAAAGGTAATGTCTAAGGAGTTCCTGCAATTCAGATATATTTAAAAACACTTTTTTTAAAATGCTTGTTTACATTTCTGGTCTCTAGCAAGCATTCATCTCATATGCTATCAACATGTTTTCCAAATATTGGAAAATATACTAGTCTAACGGCCTACCATCATCAGGTGGTAGTAGTCTTGTGCACATACTCTTCACATATAAAATACCAGTTATATTTATGTGCTGTAGTAAACGTTTTATGTTGATATAAAAAAATAATTGCTTACTCTGCCGATTGCTGATGTCTTTCCTCATCATTAACCTGGGAATGCGTCAAAATGCTACTCTTTCCCAAGTGAGGATTAACAAGGAAAAATATCTTTATTTTTTTTGCAGGAAAGTACCCCTTGCTGCACAAAAACTATCATGTCGGTAACACAGGCGCCCTTGCACAGTAGTTTAAGGGTGCCTGCGTTGACCCTAAGCAGCCTCAAGGCACCCTCAAGGGTGCCAGCACAAGACAAGAAAGCTGAAGAGCACCATATCTTAGTACATAATGCACTTTTCAGCTCTCTCCCCTTCACACACCACAGCAACTTGCCTTGCTGCACTGGGTTGCATGAATTCCAAGTAAACTACCCCACAACCCCTTGCCTCCAGTTCCAATCAGGTTGATAAATAGGGAAAGGTCTCCCGATTCCCTAGCCGGTCATTAAAATAGCATACTGAAGGTTTCTTTAAGTAGTCTTTTCCAGAAAGGATCAATAGGAAGAAAGTGATCCAGAAGAACTCTCGATTATAGCCTTTTAATTAGCTTTAAGGTAAATCTTTGAAATGCCTTTGCAATTTCCTCATTACCAAGTCAGGTTAGTGTTTCATTCCTCTTAAGGGATGTTACTGGAGGAAGGCAAATTTCCAATTTTTTAGTGATCCCAATAAATTTGCATGGTAATAACTTATTCCTTATGACCCAGCAAAGTGAATGAAGTAGTTTTAGGAATCTTTAGGTCTTGCATGAGACAGTGCATGCACTGTCACTTTCAAAACATTTTGTTTATATATAACTGGCTTAGAACCTGCTAATTGCTTACTATTGGTTGGCTCGATTGTTATTATCATTTCCATTCTTATCATTAGTCAGGGTGTGGCAGATTCACTTTCTCTTAGTGTGTTCTCCCAACCCTAGAGCAGGGACCAAGAACAGCATCCTGTCAGTGGCCTGTGTCCTTTCACAGGTTGCACGCTTCTGGAGGTACTTTTTTTAAATTTAAGTTTAGCACTCTATAAGAATGCATGTGTTTGCAGGCTGCTTCCCCCGCGCCCCTGTATTGTTCCTGTGTCATTGCTTCCTCATCACCCTCCTGTGTTGTTGTTGTATCATTGTTAGCACCATAGCACTTTCTTTCCCAAGCATTGGCAAAGTGAAAAGGTCTCACCAAAGATTTATTGGCTGTTTTAATGTATTATTTTGCCATTTTGTCCAGCAGCACAGCTACAAGTAAAAACAAAAATCACTATGTTACAGTCAACACCTTTTTTGTTTTCTTACTTTCAACCACTCTGCACAGTAATCTTGCTGGCGAAAACTACTGCATTTGTCATTGCTCATAAGTAATTAGTTAATGGAAGGATCTGAGGGCCAGATGCATCTAGCTAAAAACCGGTCGCAAAGGGGCAGATTCTCAGAATCTGCCCCTTTGCGACCGGTATTTTTGCATTTGGGATGCATCATCCCAAATGCAAAAATCGCTAATAGAGAATTCGCTAAATTGCGATTGTTTGCATTTAAGGAATCTCAAATTGAGATTCCTTAAATGCAATGCATGAAAGTTTCAAAAATAGCGAATTCGCTAATAGGGCACGCAAATTACCACGAAGTACAACTTCGTGGTAATTTGCAAAAACTTAGAAAAATGCACTTTTGTGCATATTTTTAAGTTTCATGTTGTGCACACACATGCCCTAAGGGCATGTGTGTGCGCAACATATGTGCACAGATCAAAATCAGGGGTGCAACAAGGTGTCCTTTGCACACCCCTGCTCCCTTGAACTCGCAATCTCAATTTGCGAATCGCTAATTGCGATTCGCAAATTGAGATTGTCTTCCCATTCATTCCTATGGGCCTCTGGGCCCATAGGAATGAATGGGGAGGTATTCATTAATTGCGACTCGCAATTTGCGAGTCGCAATTAAGGAATTCTAAGGAATCGCTATTTATGTAGTTATTGCTTGATGCATTCCATTTTGCTATTCCTTATTAGCGATTCCTTATTTTTCGCTAATAAGGAATCGCAAAATGGATGCATGATGCATCTGGCCCTGAATTGCTAATTAACCTCCCTGAGAGAATGCCTGCAAAGTATTTCCAGTACCACCAAAACAATCTCAAAGTCAAAGATTAAAAAGTAGAATTTCCAAGTGAGTGAAAAAGACAATTTAATGATAGAACTGACACCAAAATAAATGAATTAGTCTTCAGATTGAGAGTCATGGATTTGTTAAAACAATGCCGATACAATGTCCATTAAAGTAATGGGGAACCCAAACTCAATGTCAATTGTGGTGTATTCTCAGTAGCAGCCATCGGATGCCCCTACACTCCCACAGTGGAAGACCCGAACTGGCAATGTGCTGTTTTGTGTCTTGGATGTTATCCATGCTCTTCCTGGAGACCTTGTCACCTTCCTGGAGTGTCATTAAATTGTGTGATGATAGGTTGATTTTTTTAGATTCAGGAGATGTTCAATATACTCTGTTAAGCTTTTTCCAAATGAATGGCTGAGCGGCTGAAGAGTGAACTAAAGTAATTTAGAGAAATATTACAAGGCTGCATGGCCGAAGCTACTGTGATGCTGGGCATTAAGACTAAGGTATATAATGTAATGGAAGTAAGATTTAGATATTGTTCGTTTCCACAGTCTACATGCAGTAACATTTAGAGTGGTGTTTTTTTAATCCTGGTGCTTCAATAAAATTCCAAGTGGACACAAATCTATAAGATAATTTGTAGTTTGTGTGCCTTTACTGTGAAAGGTAATGTCTAAGGAGTTCCTGCAATTCAGATATATTTAAAAACACTTTTTTTTAAATGCTTGTTTACATTTCTGGTCTCTAGCAAGCATTCATCTCATATGCTATCAACATGTTTTCCAAATATTGGAAAATATACTAGTCTAACGGCCTACCATCATCAGGTGGTAGTAGTCTTGTGCACATACTCTTCACATATAAAATACCAGTTATATTTATGTGCTGTAGTAAACGTTTTATGTTGATATAAAAAAATAATTGCTTACTCTGCCGATTGCTGATGTCTTTCCTCATCATTAACCGGGGTTGGATTTCCAGCTCCGATTTGGAAACTGTTTTTTTTCTTTAATGTTGTATGTGATCAGCAACTGCAGTGTTGAAGCTTTAAAGAGCTTAGGAGAGAAAAAACTCATTATACAATGTTTATTTTCTTTAATGGACTAGGTATTGCATGTTCCCAGCTTTATGACTACACTGAGGTATGGTGCAATCTATAATGGAATAAAACCTATCTGAAAGCTGCTTAAAAGCACGCAGTGGGGAGCAACTGAAATATGCTTCATTACACAACCCTCTTAGTAGCTTGATTGTTATGCACCTTCCTACAGTGCTAGAATAATTTCTCAAGCTTTGTTAATATAAAGTGTTTATGTGCAATACTTTATTTTCCTCAAAGAAGGTTACGTTTTGAATTTGCTGAAAGCTTCCTGCACACCAAATGTCATTGGCAGATCGATTGGTCACCTTAAGCTACCTGAAGTAGAAGCTCGTCAATACTGTGAAAATCTGAACACTGTTGATGAGAGCAGATAAAAGGTGTGTTTCCTAATGAATTTCCCAGGTGCTTGCGTCACACATTACAATGGAAACTGTAGCATGTATTATTTACTCATTTAAACAACCTATAATGTCAGCTCACAATTGCGCAATTTAGTGCTCACTCGATTCATAGTAAATATACACAGAGAATAACACTTAGGACCTTATAACGAGCTTGGCGGCTCATGAACTGCTGTACCCGTGGTCCAAATGCCTCGAGCTCGGCGGTCTGACTGCCATATTACGAGATGGGTGGATTTCAAATATTGCAAAGACCGTGACTGAACTGCCAACACCGCCAGCACACCACCGGGGTCGCGGTTGAGGAAAAGCAGTTGCCATAGTGTGCTACAGGGGAGTTTCCCTACTTTCCGTATTACAAGTTGGCTTTTTCATGAGCTGACCTTGGCAGTGGGCCCGTCAGCTTCAGGTCAGCGGAAGCGAAGGATTTGGAGTGCGCACTCCCCCTTTCTTGTCTTTTCTGTCAGAGTTGGACGTAGATCCCTTTTTTCAGGTCCTGCCTTCACAGCAGCATCTTCACACCGAGGATTACTACCCTGTTTTTGGTGATGTACAGGTGAGTCCTTTTTGTACCATATGACCATAGTCTGGACTACCACATATGGGCCAGACTCCAGCATGGGTTGATGGTATTTTTCCATATTTATCATGCATATGTGTGCATCCGACACATACGCAGTCAAAATGCTCCCACAGGCATCCATACATATGGAAAACTATTCACAGCAGCCACACCTAAGGCACTGCGGTAAACTCGTAATACGGCAGTCTGAAGACCTGATGGCTCTGCGTTCTCCTGGTGGCCACAGCGTTCGGGCAGTTGGACCACCAAACTCTTTATCAGGCCTCTAATAATAAATGAATAATAATTTTCCTGGATCCATCACTCCACGGCAGTAATTTTTTTAATGTCACAATCCGTTTGAATTAATAGGAACTTAAATTACACCATTTTTCTGCAGCTTAATATATACTTGGAAATTAGAACGATTTGAAAGGAAAGGACTCCAATGCTTCGCAGCATTTCTATTTCCTGCTTAGAGTGTTTGTTCCCTACCACTTTAATAATGTTTAAATTAAAAGTAAGGGAAAAGCCCTTTAACCAGCATTTAGAGTCTCAGAAAAAAATGCACACATATTTACACATTTCACTGATCGTATGATCCAAGTCGCAGTACCATCATTTTAAAGTTGTTAATGTAAAACTGTTTCTGTAGTGCCAGTTCTAACTCCAAAGTCACATTCTGAATTGCAGCATCATTGAGCATTGCTCTTTACTTATGAATTATTCATGAATTTGAACCCATTTCTATTAAATGGCCTTCATTATTGCAGAAATAGGGGTACAAAGCTTTAAAAGAAGACTTTCAGTAATCTCATTTACTGCAACACTTTAATGATTTCTGGATAGGAGGTAAAGATAATGTGCTAGGATTATTCTATCTACTGCCATAAACATCATATAGTAGAAGTGCCGCACATATTGAGACTGCACCTTAGCACTCCCTGACAGTGTAGCAGAGGTTAGCATGTGCCTATGGTGCAATGGAGTAATGGAGTATGTAGCGGGAATGAGAGTGCATTTGTCAATGTACTATAGTACTACTGCAAAAGGTTTGACATACCTTAAATAAATAAAAAATGTCCCCATATTTTCAATTTATTTTGAGCTCCTAATTTCAGTCAAATGGGCAAATGCTACTCTTGGTGCACACAGATAATCCTGAGCGTGAATCTGTGAAATGTTATTTGTTAATTGTGCATGATCAACAAGACATTTGTGAATGCAGAAATTCTGTCAGTACAGCAGTATTTCTGCATGTGTATGTTTGTTGTAGATGTAGGTTTGTTTTTGTTCCTGGGTGAGTTCACTTGTAATGATTGATGACCAGTTACATTTCTCTGTACAGAAATATAATATCACCTGCTCAAAAATGTTCCTACATAAATGTAACAAGTGTATGATCCACTAATATCGTGACTATCTTCCTTTCTATATTACTCCTAAAATTTACAAAAACGTCCAAAGTTTGTTTATAACATCGCTATGTGATGTAAGCTAGTTTTTCATTTTTTACTTGGCTTTTGTGCATTAATCCATATAATCGCGGATTCAAAATAATCACAATCATTGTAATACTCCAACTAAACAAATTCAATACACCTTCTGGTAGAAATAAATAAGCACCACATAGTGACCTATTATGCATACACACATTTAAATTGTTGTTTTGTTAACAACAAATAGCCCTACTAATGTTAAATTTGCCATTTATGGTTTTCCTATGTGATGATTTACCTGCTTCATTAAGCTATGTTTGGCCATCAATATGCATGCCAATATAATTTATTCATAAGAAAGTTAATGACATATCCCAGCATTTGAATGTCTGATTCCCTAATACATAGTTGAAGCCAGTTTAACTTACTTGAGCTGCCAGAAAAATGTGACACACAGGATTCACCAGTGACCAAACAAAAACTCCATGAGCAAATCAGGGTCCTAGGATAATACCCTATTTTTCACTTTCCGTGAAGTACATTTCTGGCCAGAAAAAAAAATCCTCTATTAACATTTCCACCTTATATTCATGTTTTTCAGGATGGAAAGCCCCATCTTGAGGTACGAAAACCCACATTCTGTGGGGTAAGGCCCAGCAATCTTAGGGAACATTTATGCCTTTGATGTTTTTCTTTTTATGGACCACGGTATATTGGCAATCCAGGATTTTTTCTTGTAACCAAAAGTACATGTTAAAAGAAAGATGTTTGTAAAAGAAAAACATAGAAAATAATCATTGTTCTCTTGTGACAAGCTGTAATGGCATCTTGTGCAAGAGACAAGTCTACACAACCCCAATACCTTTTTTTGAAAGTACAGATCCATTCAGACCCCTGCCATCTTTTATTTCAATTTCAAGTCGAACAAGACACAAGAACATTATTGCTGTTCTTTAACATTCTTTGCAAACGACTGAGGTTTCAACTAAATTGCTCACGAGCAATCCAAAAATGGCCCCATTTGAACAATTCTTTTGATGTTACCATACATAAGTAGAACCATAACCGTTTCTAAAGGGACCCACCTGCAGTCATACATGCCTAATTGCTTGATGCACGACATCTCCTACTCAGTCTGTCTTAGACACCTTTTCTACTGAGAACACACCAACACTTCCTTCCACTTGATGTCTATTAATCATAATTCAGATGTAAAAGTTACCTCCATCACAGGGTGCTTAGCCTGTATACTGAAGACCACTACCAATGTATTCCAGTCATGTCATCTGCAAGTGCAAGGTGATGCTGATCAGCAGTTATAATACTTTAGAGTAAGTAAAACAAGACGTGTATATTTTCATTTGTTATTTGATGATTTTAAATTAAATAAAAATTCTGTTGTAGATGTAACTTTTGTTTAACTTCATGAGATCATAGGTAGTATCTCTTTTACTGGTTTTCATCCATGTCAGATTCACATACTTGTGGTCATCCAGTGGTAGTATTTAACTACGTGGTCATCTACAATACACTGAAATACCAATGATTCACTTGGAATATCGCTGGCTACTTTATTTGCAAAGTTATTGAGCAGAAGCGAAGTTATGGCACTCTATTAATGATAGAAACGACACAGCACAGATTGTTCAAACATATTAAATTGTATGAGGGGTGCTGGAGCACGGGGCCTACGTGGCACTGTTACTTTGTTGTTATTTCATGCAAGACTCATTCAAATGTGTTATAAAAATATTACATTTTAAAACCGTAAAATAATGAAACAATACCGCAAGCCCTCTGAACAGAGGAAATAACGGTGCTTTTATTTGTTTTCCAAACAACAGAAATATCGTAAGCTGGCAGTGAACATGTGTAGGCAAGGAAGGATTCTGGCACAGGCTTCTTCTTATGAAAACCGTGACTCTCCTTAATGTCTCATTTTGACTAGTTGATTGGGTGTGGGAATTTGCTCTCCCTCTGAGACAACATGTATTTGAGCTTATTGTTTGTAGAAAATACAGGAATTGTGTGATCAGACTTCTCAGTTCCATCACTGGAGGCAGTATGCAACAAAGCAGTGAAACAGGAAAACAATTATCACTAAAGAGTTCCTTCAGCTCATGTGCAAGGCGACCAATGTTTACACTGCAATTCTGAAATTCTCACCGAAAATGTAGAACAAACAAATGAAGTGGTTATTTATAATACTGACAGTGATTATTAATAGGCTCACCTAGGCTCAAAGCAGAGACAAGTGTGTAGTCCAGAATTTCAGGATGTGGGATCAGATATGATAGCATCCAGTGGCAGCTCATTGTACTGTAGCTGAACAGGAGCTGAGAATGTTGAGAAAGTAAACCTTTAACACATCGTTGTGCTGTGAGCTCAATGTGAGTCAAGCTCTGGCAAACCAATCACTCAGTCACCCATGAAGCTTGATGTTGATGTGGGGATCTTACAGCACAGAGGTGCCGGTTCTTCTTTGTGCTGATCCCAGCCGCCCTCCAACAGCGCGGGCAGCTGCAACGTTTGGGGGCCATTTCTTTAGTTGAGGGAGGGGTGAGTGGCAACCCCGCCCCAGCGCATCTGCGCATTGTGTTTTCGCTGCCGAGGCAGCCAGGGGGCCATCTGGAAGGTCCTCATTATGCCCTGACATTTGGGACAGAGGGCATTTGAGCCCCAGAGAAAGTCCAGTTGGCCTGAGGGTCATTTTGGAGGATGATTTATTGCATAATGTGTTTATGCTGGTGAATTATTGCATAATGTGTTTTATGCCTAATGTGATATAATGCTGAGTACAGTATTCTGCCAGCAGTTACTGGTGGTGTTTTTACAATTGCTACTTGTGCTTTCTGAAGGTGCTGACAGTGGCTCGATTGGCCCTGTCATGTGTGTATAATCCCCTATAAATATTACTTAGTGCCAGTTGGAACAGTGTATATGTGTGATTATGATTCCAATGTGTTTTGGATAATACAAAGGCTATTTTTTATATAACCATGTGTGGAGTTTCTGTTGTGGTGTGCCTAGTGTGTTGCTGCTGTGTGAGTGTGTTGCCCAAACGCTTTACATATTGCCTCTGGGATAAGCCTGACTGCTCAGACCAAGCCACAAAGGGGGTGAGCAGGGGTTATCTTCAACGTGTAACTCCCTTGCCTTGACTAGAGTAATGGTTTCTGCCTGGCTTAGGCACATGCCCTATCCAACCAAAAGTCCCATTTCTAACAATCGGTATTTTACAGGTGGCTAGCATTATGCTTGTTCAAGGTCCCTCTAAGCACAGCATGAGACATGCTCTGTTGGCCTGAAAGAAAACTTCCTAAATGTATCAGCATTAGACCAATCTGGTGCTTTCATAATTTCATCCAACCTTCCACCTGACATGAAAGTCTTACTTTCCATGGCACCCCTTACCAAATGTGCTGAGCATTTAGTGAAATCAATACCTGCTTTCCTCATTGCAGACTAAACCCACCTTACCATGGTTACATTCATAACCGCATGAAATGGTTTCAAATAGGAAATCAATAACTGATTCATTCCAGCACTCCTCTTCTCCAACATTCTAAACTCATATTCCTTAACACATCTCCCACACACAATTCCGGCGAATCAACTAAAATTGGATAAATTATAGAAGTAGACATAGTTTTCGTTATTTTCCAAATATTGAATAACACTCCTGTTGGCTGATAGAATCTGTTAAATATCTCTAAAGCCCTTACGACACTCTTTCAACGAAATTAAACACAATGGTGTCGGTAGTTTCCAGTACAACTCTCTTACTCCTAAATACGTATTACTAGGTAATCCTTGAAATACCTTCAAATCCAAATCGACATCATGACGTGACAGATACTTTGGTTCAGACATCTCTTCAATCATATCCCTTTCATCACCCTACAATTTTGAGGACTCCTTCCAATTGAAACTTTCACAGGTCTGTATGAAAAACCTTTCTCAAAGAGATCTGCTAAAAAATTAACAATCTCTACCATATCAGCCTCTACAGGATGCAAAGCCTTGCCATGCACCACCGTAACTAGATTGCCCAAGCACTCCTATACCGTTTTTTAGTTCCTGGTACCCAAGATTCATTGAGCAACCCTACAGCTGACTATGAAGGCTTGGTGAATATCCATGATTCCCTGAAACCTTCCAAACTAGAAGGTTAAGCAAACCCAACAAATCTAACGGATGCTCTCTCTATTCTGCTCCTGTAAGTAAACCCTTCCTGGACCTGATCAAATAAGGCCACTCCATTTCCATCTCTAAAGCTGTTGGAAACCTTGCCTGTGTTTTCCAAAAATCTGTCACCAAAACTATCCGACAATTCTGTCTCCTGAAATGCAACAGAACTCTTTGTTTTATTGAAAATGGAGGAAACACATTTGCCTTCTTCCCTGTCCAATCCTTTATAAATGTATCCACCACCACTACTCCTGGATCCAGTCTCCAACTGCAATTGTTCTTCAACTGAAAGGTAAGCCTGGATTCAAAAAGATCCATCTCTAATGGACCTAACAATTCCTGTATTTTCACAAAACAACTGCTCTCTAATGTCCAGTTGCTGAAATTCACATGATGCCTTGAATTTCAGCGTGCAACCAGATTGCAAAACTGGACTATCTGACCACTTGTAATGAAGATGTTAGTAATATATAGGAACCAAAGTTAAGATGTTTCAATCAATTAATCCATCCATAGACTTTATTTCATCATAGTTAAGATGTTTCATTTGCGTGAGAATGCATGCATAAGTGCATGCAAGCATTGCCATAGAACAGGAGGATGTTCCCACTGCACGGAAAACTCAACATACATTTGAATTACTGGCGATATTAAACATTTTCAAAAAAGTGCTTCTTTGCACAGTAGCAGTAGCAGTGAACAAAGTTGAGAGTTATTTCAGTTAGTATCAAAGTGACAGCATTGACCCTTTCCTTATTTCCTGTAGGAAACTAAGAATCAGAACCGCTGAACTGCCTGACATGTACTGCTCTCAGAGATAAATCAGTGACGGTGGTGCACCTTTCTGCTCTTTGTGCTTCTGATTAAACCTAGTCTCTCTCTATTTGAGCTGAAAATAATTAGCATACGTCTGACGTGCTTTGAATGCTAGAATCCTGGTGTGGATAACACCTGAATCTGGACCTGGTTATCTTTTTTACTAGGAGGATTTGTGTTCCACTGCCAAGGGCATGTAAAATCAAAAGGAGTGGAAGAGTTGTGTTGAGACAGGGGGCGTGGAGGGCAGCACCAAAATTATTGTGAGACCGTCATCAGTGTTGTTCTGCCAAAGGCATGTCTCCCGTTGGCATACTTAGCCACTGATCATTAAGTCATTGGGTCTTTTCCTCCACGAGGAGGGATTGTCTCTTGAATCTGAGACCATATGTAATCCACCATGTGAGGAAAAAAGGTTTTAAAATACCTCCTAACTTTAGAAAGGACGTATTATATTAAGAAGATCAAAGGTAGTGGTATGATTTCAAAAGTGCGTGAGGTGAAAAGAGAGGTATTAGGTGTCTCTCCCATCTATCTCTGGAAGAACCAGGTCAACATGTTTCAGCCAACTTTGTGCCCTATGGGTCAATGGCTTTTGTCAGGACTTTTTTTGGATCCCTTCATGAAGTAAAATTAAATCAAATCAAATGGGACACTTTCCCTTCAACTTTTGAAGTTTTTTTCTTCTTTTTTGGTCATATGGGACTCTTTGTCCAGTCCTAGAAGGAGGCAAAAAGACAGGCACGTGCAACAAGAATGAGGGGACTAACTGGTACTTCAAGTCAGAACCTAACGTCTACGTTCGTCCACACAATGACTGCTTATAGGTTTTTTAATTGAATGCGCTGCTGAGTGTTTATTTCCATATCAAATACAAGGCCTTCCTTTAGGAAGTGAATCCATTATGCATCCATTCAATCTATAGTTTAACAACACAATTGTGACAATAGATATATTGAGTCTAAAAATGCAAATGAATGTATTTAAACATTTAGTAGGCAAAAAATATTAAAGGGTAGTGATGGGTTATTACACATAAAGGACATAAAATGTATACATACTCTCTGGAGGGGAGCAGGGAGAACTAAGTTGTCAGGAGTTACAATAAAACTCCATGAAATAGTACATTTTTAGGATATTGTCTACAGCTTCTTCTGATGGATCTGTGATAGGAAAGCAAAGCTGTGTGGTTTAAATATAAACTTACAAATTAAAACTCTTGAGGAATGGAATCAAACCAGTAGCACCGCTAATTTATAGTGGTGTAAGAAGATAAACCACATGAGATGCCTTGAGCAAAGAGGCAATAGAGGTCTGTAGACTTACAACTCTTCTCTGCACAGGCCCTTGAGCTAACTCAAGAAACTCAGGTAATAGTGGCACCCGTAGGCATACTCAAATTGAGAAAAACATGTATTGAGGCTCCCTTCATTTACTGCTTGTGGATCCCAATAGACGTGGGAGCGAGTACTCATAATGAGATATAGGGGTTTCCCCAGGGATTGGTGAATTCCAAAAGAGAGACAGTTTAAAACACCCACTTCCATATCAATCCTGGAAAAAGGAATGATGAAACTATATCTGATGACGGTAATCCTGGGAGACAAACTATAACTGAATGCACTCAAAGTACCACCCAACCTTTGAACACAGTCGCAAAGAGATGGAGGATGGAAAACGAAATACTGTGTGCTCCAAAGAAATACAGCAGAAACACACCTGGAATTGCTCACTTCCTTACCCAGCTTTGAGAAAATGAGCCATGGAGAGTTGCACAGTTGCGGTCGGTGGTGGGAGAGCTGCCGGGCGGTGACGTGGGGCGGGGGAGAGGCAGGGTGCAGTGCGCGCAACAGCATTAGTTTTTATTTATTTATATGTTTACTTACCTGTATTTGGCCTTATTCTGTAGTTTACTACCCCCGCCCTCCCCCTCCCCCACCCCACGTCACCGCCCGGCAGCACTCCCACCAAACCCCCCGCTACTGGAGTTGCATGAGGATTGCATCTCTAACTGATGTTTCCCCTGCTAGAATACAATAAACAGAAACCACTGACATTACCACCCAGCAATGAGAGAACATGAGAGATGGTAAAACACAGCTCTTCCTACTCTACACAAAGCCATAACTGTTGCAGGAAAATACACCCTTAATTCTACAATACCTACTCTCAACACTAAAATTCCTGAGGGAGTTCTCCACATTTATGTTTCATTAGGAATGGATCTCTTACCTTTTGACCTTCTGAAGTAGCATGCAGTTTCCCTCTGAAGACCTTTGGTACTCCAGTTAGATATTAGGAATGTACAGAAAACTTGTTCTAAAAAGATTGAGCATTTTGTAGAGATAGCAGTGTTGCTTCCATTTACTAAATAAATCTTTGAGCAAAATGGCCTTTTGCTCATGAAGTTTGTTCCTCTCAAACCATTATCGTTTTATTGGTACATGCTGGTGAGTCCAGGAACATAATGCCAGTTCCTCATTACATAACGCTGGAGACTAGTGCCTGCTGGTATCGAATAGAGTGATTCAATGAGCTACGTATGGGTGTATGTGACAATATTGAATACAAAAATGTCAACAAACAATATAAGAACATTGGAAAGTTGAGAGCGCCATTGAAGGCAATGGAGTGGCTCCGGGCTTATAATGGCAGCTTTAAACCTTTTACTCCAACATTCCAAAGTTTATCTTTCTGCTTCTCCTTTTTTTTAGAGAGTGGAATGTTCTAATAGCTTTATAGCCATTCTGCCTCTGGCTATACCTGTTGTTAAAAGCTCTCGCTGCCATTATAGGCCCTCACCTGCGACTCAGGCATATAACTTGGGTTCAGGGCCTTTAAGAACTGGCATAGCCCTTAGCAGCAGGCTATAAGGCTTTAATATAGACTGCAAGATATTGACTTGCACACTACTGTCTAGGTAAACAGACGTGGGATAGAGTAGATTTACTGGTCTAACTCCACATCTTCTTACCTCAGCGATTGCGTTCAAGTCAGTATCTTGTACTGGATATTGTGTAGGTCCATATTGATACATCAGTAGCATGGTGTCACATCCCTGGTAGTGTTTTTTTCTTCTCACTTTCCTAGTAGTGATGTATCCATGAAGGTGCCCTTGCCCTTTTGATAATATTTCTGATATAAAAAAGGAAGTTGTGGAAGCCTTCGTTTTGAAGGCAACCAAATCAACTAAAATAATGTCTACACAGGTCCACAATTGTATGTCTTGCAACCAAGAGCAGAGATAATATTTGCTTCCATAGTGCAATAGTTTTACAGCTCTCATAAATATGACGAGAATTTACACGGACTTCACAACAGCTAAAGCATCAGTTTTAATTATAAGGAAAATGATGGGTTTTTTTAATTGTATTTCTCAGCCGGAGGTAGCAATTACATGCATTTAGAAATCTCATCCATGAATGGAAATAAACTAGCAATGACAATACACATATGGAAAAATGCAACTGCATTATTTTCTATCTGTTTTGTCTTGAGGAGTCGTAAAAATAACCGCAGCTGCTTGGAAGAAATTACAGTAAAAAGTGTGAAATCAGCTGGAATTTTATATTTGTCATCTCCTTTGAACATCTGCTCTGTGGCAGCTTTTACACTGCGATATCCTCGAATCTCCGGAAAAAAGAAGCAATATACTTGCTGTCATAAGCGATGCCAATAAAATGCTTTTTGTAAAATAGCAGCAACAGGGCTGCTCTAATCTTACATTCTATTAATCACTACACAGTGCTGTTCTTGTCTCTGCTGCCTTGAAGCCCTCACTCACTACCAAATGTTAACTCTTTTACTGTCAATGTTCTTCTGATCTGCATTGTATCATCTTTTAGTTCTGATTCATGCATTATGAAAGCGGATCTTGAATCTCGATTGGTGGAATTTTATTTTCCTCAGGTATTGAGACAACTCTGGCAAAATAGAAGAATTGCTGGCATCTCAAATGTACTGCTACAGCTTGGATTGTGGAATTTTCTGAGTTAGTCACATGGTAAAAGCAGGTGAACGAACACCCACAAACTAGTAGGTTAATGGGTGTTCGTGTCTGTTTTGTAGGTAGTCTCTAAGCCTGGAGAAGGGCATTGTTTTGCTCTTGTCAATGGCAAGAGTAAGTGCCTCTAGGGAAGTAGATTAGCAGGTGGGGAATCTTGACAAAAAAATAAGTTTTTCTCTGTGGAGAAGAAAAATGGTACGTATGCTAAAGCACATTCGTGCATTATTTCAGAAAATGTTCCGTTTCCCTTTCCATCTTGGAAAGTGATTTACTCTCGCCCTTGTCAGGAGAAAATCTCTGATCCTTTCCTTTGCGAAAAATGCTCAAAAAGTAGTTTGGGAATACAAACGAATTCATGCATTTGTGGGGTGTAACATATTTCCAAGGCTTGCCATGCCTTGGCACGCCTGCTCCTCACTGCTTGCATGGTGTTTACTGCTGCATATTATAAAGAATCGGTGGGCTAATTTAGTGAAAAAGGATTTACATCTGTAAAGTTCCTTCTGTAACTTCCTTGCGATAGTAATTCCAATAATGTATCCATAAGCGCTCCTCTGCCTTCTGGCTAGGTTTGTGCTATAAAAATAGCTAATGCACACATATCCATACATACACATGTACATTCTAAGATTGTGCATCACTCTGTATGTTTTTTGACTCTGCAACTATTTTTTATTGTGTTGTATTTTATGTTACAATTCATCCCATTGTTTAGGGTGCAAGCCTTGGGCTGGACGAAGAGACAAACCTGTTGTGCAATGTATGGCTTAGAGAGACTTTCTTCATTTCTGTCTGCAGTTAAGCTGTGTCTGTGAGCAATGGGAGTTCAGGTACAACCTTTACTAACTCTCCCTCCCTAGCAAGTATCTCACACTACTACAGTAACAGTGCGTTACTACAGTAGTAAAACCACCAGCACAGCTTGCATACAATTGCATGTATACTTCCTTCAAGTAAATGTGGCATCAATATTTCTTAAATCAATGTACCGAAATCCATCTCGAACGGCCAGTTTCAAACACTCCAAATACACGATCTGCATAATTTCGAAAACACATTTTCATGTTTAGCAGTGATCAGCTCCAGCACAAAAGCGAGCACTGCCTGAACAGCAGGCTCCATAAAAGAGGCAGATGCCTAACTCATCATGGAACTCAAGACATGCATTAAGCAAGCAAACAGTAACTTCCTTTTAACTGTGTTTTTTGTTTCAAGAACAAATTGGGTATTGGCATAGAATATACAAATAGATTTGTAATGAACTAAATTGGCAGGCGCGTGAATCACAGTTCCAGCAGCCAAGCTGTTAGCAGCGCTCTGATTTCACATTGCATGATTATGTTACCACAGGTGCTGCTTTGGCCGACACAGCATCAATCGATGTATCAATCAGGGTTGATAAAGCGCAACTACTCACCTGTGAGGGTCTCAAGGTGATGGGGGTAGAAGGAGCAGCGCCGTTGAGTGCTGGGGTCATCCGAAGAGCTGGGTCGTGAGGTCCTTCCTGAACTGAGGCAATTTGGGGATTGCCAAAGGTGGAGGGGTGGGGGGGGTTCCAGGCCTTGGCTGCGAGTTACGAGGACTTTCCTTCTGGTCTTGTTGATACGTGGGACGGTGGCCAGAGAGAGCTGGGATGAGCATTGGAAAATGACGCAACAGGTTTTCAAACCACAAGGTGGTGAAGCTTGTGTGTTGAAGACGACCTTAAAATATCACCCTTTAAGAAGTACGATAGCAAAATCCAGATAACTATGTAAGTATATGTACAGTGCATAAGCACCTCTGTTTGTGCATGGCACCGGTTTAAAAATAAATGAATACTGTTTATTTCTTTAAATGGCTAGCATTGGCTAATATCCAATTTTATGTTATTTCAAATACTTCAAAAACACTATTCCCAGGGCTTTAAGTGGGCCAGGTCTCACCGGTGCTGAGCACCGGCAGTTTTTTAAAGGGGGCCTCAAAACGGGTCTCTTTCGGGCTCTGTTGTATACCCTGGCACAGGTTGGTCTGTTTTTTGCTGGACTGCAGTGACATCAGGCACATCGATGTGCGCGTGCTCACAATGCTCCCCTCTAACTAGTGGATGAGGTAAAGCATGACGTCATGCCAGGTGAGCGTTGTAGCGGAAAGGGGAATCCTTTAAGGAGAGTAATTTTCTCTCTGGATGTCCCTTCTCTTTTTGAAACTCAGGAGCAGCAAAATTGTTGTGGTGTCACCAGGGCTTTAAGTGGAAGTTTTTTCAGTATTATATACTGAAAGCCATAGTTGCTGCTTATTTGTCTTGTGAAAATAACAACCATTGACAAAGCCAATAGTCCTGACTTCTTGTCGGTTTGATGTTACTTGTATCATATATCTAGATACAATAACAGAAACAGCAAAAGACAAGTCGGGCGGCACACTATGCTAAGCACAGATTTTTAGCTTATGTGTTTTTAAGCCACGCCCTTGATTACATTTGCCACGCCCCTTTGAGAGACCCTCCAGTTTTTTCATCCCACTCAAAGCCCTGACTATTCCCATGGCACCTTTATTTGCATAAGATCCCCTATTCTGTTTCTTAACTAAGCAAGTTTCCAGTTGCAATATTTCTGATATGACATGACGTCAGCAATCCATTTGAGCTTATATGATGTGTTATGTGTGATTCCCACAGTCTGGGCAAAGGGGTCGAGTTAACGATGTGGAAAACACGTATTTAGCTTGTACTGCACTTGCAAGCAGTGCACCGTTTTAACGATTGGTCTGTCCTTTTAAATAATCCGACCTCTGCTCACAGTAAAGCAAATGATTATTTTATGCAGGGCCTTCTTGGTTGGTTCTTCATTGTTTTCTCTAAAAGGTTGTAGGACTAGAAGAGACAAGACTGTTTAGACCTTTGTGATTTGCCTTCCTTTTGCACAAGGCTAGGGTGACATCCCCCTCTGGTACTGAACAGCCTGATTGATTTGCTCTTGCACTAACTGTTCGGCTTCAACCACAGTCAACAACACCAGGGAGCGATATTCAGCAGCAATATAATTGTATTTCATTCCCTCGTATTGTAGCTTGATTCTGAATTGATATTTTAACTCGTGCAACACCTGCATCAACATAACTTCAAGAAGTAGAAAAGCAGCCTAGAGATGTTTTTGAAGTCAATACTTCAACAGTTGTAAAAACAGGTCAAGGACAACCAATATTTCCCCGGCGGTATCGCCTCTTTAACCCACAAAATCTTAATCAATGAAGAGGCAGGCGCTGGAGACTGGAAGGCAGGAAACAAGGTTTATTCTCTCCGGAGGAGAACACATCAGTTCGGACAGCCAGTATCGTCACGAGGTGCTCTAACCGCATCTCTGAGGCCTGGCCTCTTATACACAGTTTTATGATCTTTATTGCAGGTAACACATTCTTGCAATGCTTTGAAGTATGAAAGGACATCCTCGGAATCTCCCCTTCAGGCCCGTTCCCACACACATTTACAGTTGAAGTCCCCACCCCGGTCACAATAGGTGATGATTATCGCGCAGCTGGACATTCCGCCGATTCACGGAATGTGTGGGGTTGATCGGATATCAAAGGGTGGGGGCTTTGATCAATTCGAGGGTCCTTTAATGGGGGAAGCTTCCTACTGTACGGGGGGGTAATAAACAGTATCCGCAGGGCCAGGTGGCGGCCTGGGAACGGGGAAGACAAACGGGCACACAGGAAAAGGGGGTTTGTATCGAAGGGTCTGGGACCATGAAAGGAACGAAGGGAGGTGTCGCGCTGGGAACAGGATGGGGTTCTGAGGCAGAGCTGCGCTGAAGAGGGGTTTATGACCCAAGGCATGTGAGAGCGGGGGGTGGCCAGTGCGTGGGGGGCTTGTGAGGGTGAAGGGCTGTGCTGGGGGCCAGTGGCGTGCAGAGGGTGGTTCTGATCGAGGCACCTAAAATGGCGGGTGTGCACGACAAAAAGTGTGGCATCAGGGGAAAAGGCAAGATGGCGCAGATAATGTTTACCAAACCGTACTAATTTTCCACAGTCCCCCCTTTAACATTCCCAAGACATCTTGCTGGCCTATTTCCTATCCATGTCTACTGTGGCGGTCATAAGTAAAGAAGTAGGAACCCAGGTGAAGGAGCTATAAACATTACATTTAAAATCTTTCGTCTTAGGAGGCGGGCCTATCGATAAGCTCGTTTGCAGGAAAGTCATAGTAATGCAATATCGGACAAAAACGATTCTGTAGCGAGAGTGTTGAGTACATTTCATAGATGCTTATAGTCATTCGGAATATGAACTGATAGGTTATTACATATGTAAGTTCTTTTCGTATTCGGTTGGAGCGTAATCAATACAATGGTGGCTGGGAGAGAAATGAGACGTAGTAAAAACGATAATCAGGGGTGTCATTGTTCGAAGGGGAAGTCCTATTGTCATGGACCATTATTAGTGAGTTCTCAGCATTCTTTGTCGTCTTCTGTTGGCACTGTGGAGCACCGGCGGTGGAGCTACGTGTCCAGCTCTATTCTAGGTCCCGCGTTGCAGGGCATGACCTTTTCCTCGCTTTCCTGGTCAAAAAGGTCCTTTTCGCCCTGTGTCCTTTTGAGTCGATTGTCAAAGAGTTCATGTGGAAGAAGGGGGGGTGTGTGAGTAGTCCTTAGGGTAGGTCGGAGGAAAAGGGGGATGAAGCAGGGCCAGATCGGGAACAGACCAGGGGGACGGAAAAGTTTAGGTAGGTGGGCCCATGACCGAGTTCAGAGAGTGGGGACTTTTCGGCACACGTTGATCATCGAGCAGGGGCATCAGGTCAGACCTTTCCTCTCATTTTGTCGGAAACAGTGCCTCGTCCTGCGACTCCTTACTGTTGCGGTCTCGTCTTGGCCAATATCGCAGATGTTCCACGATCTGTAGTCAGGCCGCGTGCTCCCACATCCGGTCTCTCTCTTTCCTCCGACAGTGGTACCCTTAAATGAGTTTGAAAAGACAGTCTTTAGAGAATTGGCAGAGGAAGGTAATCACATAAGTCTATTTCTCTCCCAGCTCCAAGCGTAAAGGAGAAACATCCGTTACATTGGGGTTCACAACCAACATATAAATAATTGATGATGGGCTTGCTGGATTTCCTATAACTTTCTTTCGTAACTATTTCTGTGGTGTTTGTTGGTGTTACATTCATTGTCGTGGTACGAGATCTGGTACCTATTCATTGCATTTTGTTTATTACAGTCACATCAGTTCTTCTGGCAGAGACCCACTTTCCTAGTACGAGCCTTACGAAGCTATACCGTTCTTTAGGGCTTTATATTTTACGAAAAAGTGCAACGTGCTACCACCATGGTCTGATAGGTATCTTTCTGAGGAACGAACATAGGCTAAACAATTTTCCATTCGATCAATGCATCCTACCTCTCAGCTAAACATTTTACTTCTAACAGGGTTTATTGCAACAATTTCTTCATTTTGGTCTAATCTTAACTTTGCAAACATCATTCTAATTCCTACATGGTCTCTTACAACCTGACTACTTCATTAAAAAACCGAGGTCTTATGGAAAACAACTAGGACCATAGCAAACTGTGGTGAGGGACTATCGTCTTGCTTTGTGTCATGAGGGCGTTATCTAGCAGAAGGCCACAGTTCAGTTGGTAAGCGTTCAGTGACATTTCTCGAATTCTAAACTCTGTAGCTTGCTCATCAACAAATCATTTCTAGGAACAACGGCTGGCCTGTGTTAGTCGTAAGTCGACCCATCTCTTACAACCGGGGGTGAGGGACATTTTAAAAACTCTCGTCCGGGGCAGCTGATACAAAACCGAGGGCGTTCTGGGAAGATGGGGATGTTTCGGTCACTTTTACTGCTTGGGTATTGAGACAATTCGGGACGGGGAAGGTCGCGTTATCGGAGGCATTTTTGTTTATCATAGAAGCCACTGACATGTAGTTCCCTTATTACGGGTCAGATTAGGGAACCTCAGTCGTCTTACCTGTCCTTTCCTTTTTGGCCAATTCTAGGTTTCATCAATATTTAGTAGAAAGGAGAGGTAGTGACACGGCATCAAGGTGATTTTTATTTAAGACAAATTTTCGCAAATACTTGCGGTAGCTGGAGCCAATTGGGTGGTGCACCAGGGGTGGCGGTTTTGCCAATTAGGTGCTAGTCGTTCAGGAGAGTGAGAGGGTGGGAGAGAGAGAGAGAGAGAGAGAGAGAGAGAGAGAGAGAGAGAGAGATGTGCAACAATAGGCTAAATAGTACACGTGCGACATGGGGAGTGGCCGTGTATTAAGATAGGCTATTCAGCGCATTACACAACATGAGACATTACGGGTCTGTGTTAGAATTTTGAAAGCATGCAGTTTGGGACGGACGAGCATTAGGCCGGGTACAGGGGACATGCATTGAGTAAAAGGCACCATTGTGTCGCACTTCTCGCACTCTCGGTCCTTTGACTAGTTAAGTCAACGCCTCAGTCGCATAAAAACGTTTTCTCATAGTCTCAGACATACGTGACATGTGCCCATTCACGCAACACGGATTAGGGGTGATCGTGTTTCATCATATCATACAACTTATTGGCTCTTTTGTTACAAGAGCAGTTTGTGGGCGTGTTTAGGTGCCACCTTGCAGCGTTAGTCCGCTTCATGTATCAGACATGGCGAGGCTTCAGATCTTCACCATACCTCAGTCGTGATTCCAATGTAACCTGTAGAGGGAGGAAAAGAGGGGAAAGGAGGGGGACAACATTCGAGCATATCAAATGCATGGGCACGAAAGTCCTTTACTTACCACATACTCGTCTTATCTCCTCGGGATAGAATCCCTGGGGTCTTGGTTTCTGAAGCCAGGGGGGGGGGGGGGCAGTGTGTCCTTATAGGCCGTGTGTAGGGAAACGTTAAAAAATCAGAGGCACTTAGTGCGAGGTATCTAGTTGGTAGATGTATCTAGCTGTCGAGGTCCTTAAATCTTTTTCAACGCTGTGATGTTCTAAGGCATATCAGCTCTTCGGCCAACTCTGTTCCCTAGTACCTTTGAGTGCGTACCTTTATAACATTCTATCATTTACACCGCTTCACTTTACCCGTCCTCAGAAGTCGAGGTCCTTCTCCATGCGTTAGTTCCTGAGCCAGTCGCATACTTGGAGGCAGAGTATCGTGTCTTAGATTCGATCCTCCATCCGGGGCTGAGCAACCATTTTCTAATAACCTTAAAAAGAGAGCCAAGCAGGGTGCACAGAAAAACTCTCCCGCTGTTCCCATATTTAAAGAAAAGCATGCAATACCTGTTCATAGTTTGGAAAACCTTTATTTGCACAATCGTTCAGCATGTAGATATGAGAGTGCAATCGTATTTGGCCGGACACGGCGATGGCTGAAGCACGTACAGTAAGGGGGGTATTTTGCAGCATTAAAAACATTTAAAAGGGTTTATTTATTCATTTGCAGGAAACTAAAAAGGTCTATCAATAGGTGAGGGATCAAGGGGCATTCATTTCATAATTGGAAGCACAGTCAGACTAGTTGTAATCAAATTTCCTAAATGCATACCGTGGGCGAGTGTCACAAGCGAGGTTATGTATCAGTTACAATAATATCATAATAAATCGTACATTGAAACCAACATTTTTTTAACAGGGTCCTTTTACATGTTCGTCGAGTGAACCCTCCCTCTTTGTTGTCAAGTGTACAAAAGATCATATACATATCTCAGAACATCAAGTCTTATTAGTTAAAAAACACCACGAGGTGTTCGTAAGTTCTTATTGACACCGGCGCCATTTTGGGCGGGGCCGGGTTAGTCCGGAAGTAGCATCAGGGACAAAATTTTTCCCACAACCGGCGGTTGGACCAGAGTCCTTTTCGGCAGTTCAAAAAACTTGTGCTAACAGAAGGGGTGGCTATGTCGTGGTTATTTCGTTAGCGATCAAGGCAGTTGTTCCTCATCGGAAGCCTGTAGGGGCCAAGGGCTCCTGGGACTTTTGTAGAATCTTCAAGGCTGTGGGGATGCTGTCGGAGGTGGGGGCTCGTGCCCCGGTGGGCAAGCGTCCGGGTTACACTGCTGGTCAGAGTTACTTTAGTGGCCTAGACCCGCCTTCCAGGGGGCCCAGACGCCATTTTGAGGCCCTGCAGCAGCCGCCCTTCATCGAGTCTGCAAGAGTGGAAGAGGCCCTTTGGGGTGAAAGAAATGGAACACCGTGCCGTAGGAGCAGGACATTCGGCTAGGGTGCAGCTGTGGTGCCCCCACCTGGGGGGCGAGGGAGACTCGTTCGCGCCGTCTCCCTCTCCCAGTGCACCCCACGCCGCCCCTTCTCACGGGCATACATGATGGCCACTCCACATCCCGTGCTCCACAAGTACTCTTGAGGGCCATCGTATGTCTTGTGCTGCGCAAGTATGGCCGCCGTTGCATGTCCGGTGCTGCGCAAGTATGGGCGCCGTTGCATGTTCGGTGCTGCGCAAGTATGGGCACCGCCCGGCTGGAGGATTTCGGCGCCGGGCCGGGGGCTGGGAAACCTCCTATCCGGGGAGGTGGGAGAGGCTCGTCCGCGTCGCCTCTCCCTCCCAGCCCACCCTGTACCAATTTTCAGCAGAGGTATTTGTGATGGCCGGACCGGGAGATACGAGGGAGGGGGTCATCTGCACCCGCCCCCTCCCTACTCGTGGTCCGGGGGACGCCACCCCACGAAGAAGAGGAAGGGACGGCCATTTCATGCTGGGCCCGTGGTGCCCCCTGGACATCCCACTGGCGATCTTTTCGATCGATGGCTGTCAGCAGGCTCCGCCCCACACGTGCTGTGTGGTTCACCTTCCGGATGGGCGTGACCGGTGACCTGCGGCATTTCGGGAACTTCCGGAGTGGGGGTAGGTATTTTGTTTGGACAGGCATGTCTGGGTAATGGGGGTTGTCTATGCAGGCCTGTAATTGCTCCTTTTTTTACAGAGTGGGGGGGGCAGCAGAGAGTAATCAATCCCATTGCACTCGAAGTTTGAGTTCATTAATGGAATGTATACTAATCTGTCCGAGACTACTCTGTGTATTGTTTCTGTAGGTTATCCGAAAAGGGTGGCTTTTTTTTGTGTTAGGGAACAGTAGCGGTAGTACGGGGTTCGTCACCGGGTAACTTAGAGCTAGACTGGGTTTCCCGTCTTAGCGTTGTTCGATCTATGAGGACTCAAACATGTCGCTGAAATCGGTCTGGCGAAATCTGTGCCATCGGGCATAATCAAACGTGGTGGTTCTATCTGGCCTGTCCGCGTCAGTCTGATTTATCTTTGTCTCGCGCCTTTTCCCTTTCTGCCGGCCTGTTATTTCTGTCGGCCCTCTGCTCTTACCCACATTCAGTAGAGTCGGGCATTGGGCTTTCCAGTGTCCGGAAAATTTACAAAAAGCACATTGGTTTTGCCCTAAGTCTGGTCGTCCTGTGCGTAGTGTCGGGGGATTACTTTCGGGTCGTTGTGTCTTGGGGTTGTCCTGTCGATATATTCCTTTACCTACTCTGACTTCGTCTCTTTTCTTTCGTTGCATTGCTTCTTTGCGCCACATACCGAGACTGTCGAGCATAATAGGCGTTGTCTTATTACTACAAAGGGCTATTTCTAACGTTTCTATTTTATCAAGATCGAAGGATCCTATCAGTGGCCACTGTTTCTCTTGATTTTCCTTGGTATACCTGTGCCACAGCTTACTATAGGCTATGGTAACTAATCCATACTTTGTGAACATGTCATTATTAGGGGTGCCTTCCAGCGGAGCTAGATGGTCCACCTCTAATAAACGGTCCGGGCTGAACCAACTACCAATCAGTGGGGAGAAGACAGACATGACGGCTCACAACGAGGACAAAAAGTCAGCACTGCCTATCTTATCACTGCGTGCAAAGACTAGACAGAATATTTCTATTCTACGTTGTTTGCAGGCAGTGAATACCTCATGAACCAATATCAAAAAGTCAATAAACAATCAGTGGGGAGAATAAGAAGGCCCGCAAAAAGGTCTGCGTCCTCTACCCTTTCACTATCTGCAAAGAGGAACCTGTTCTTTCCTGTTTGCAGACAGAGAATCTCCAGAAAACAATCCGCGAACAGTAGTTTGGGGTCAAAAATAATTAATCAGTGTGGGAGAGGGAAATCTCCCGAGAGTTCAAAACAATCAATCAGTGGGGGAGAAAGATAGGCACGATGGCTGCGTTACCTATCCTTCACTGTTTGCAAAGAGAGAGAGCCTATTGTTTCTCCGTTTGCAGACAGTGAATCTCCAAACAAATCAACAAAGAGTAATACTAGTATTTTCCGATCAATTAAACAATCATTTCGCGATTCGTCGTGTTTACACGACCTTACCCGGACCGTATGGACAGTTTCTTATCTTCCGAATCCAGCGCCCGATCGTCCTCTTTTTCTCGTATTCCTCGCGGCACTCCTGATGGTTCCCAGTCAGGACCGTAGATCACTCGAGAGAGGTCTGTTCGGAACCAGTGAAGTTCGGATGATCGGCTGCCAGACGAGGGTCTATTGGGCAAGATCTCTCCCGATCGTTGCAGTCGTTCACTCTGTCGTCAGGACCTCTCCCACTGGATCCACGTGTCGCTGATGGGCCCCACGCTTGGGACGCCAATTGTAAAAACAGGTCAAGGACAACCAATATTTGCCCGGCGGTATCGCCTCTTTAACCCACAAAATCTTAATCAATGAAGAGGCAGGCGCTGGAGACTGGAAGGCAGGAAACAAGGTTTATTCTCTCCGGAGGAGAACACATCAGTTCGGACAGCCAGTATCGTCACGAGGTGCTCTAACCGCATCTCTGAGGCCTGGCCTCTTATACACAGTTTTATGATCTTTATCGCAGGTAACACATTCTTGCAATGCTTTGAAGTATGAAAGGACATCCTCGGAATCTCCCCTTCAGGCCCGTTCCCACACACATTTACAGTTGAAGTCCCCACCCCGGTCACAATAGGTGATGATTATCGCGCAGCTGGACATTCCGCCGATTCACGGAATGTGTGGGGTTGATCGGATATCATAGGGTGGGGGCTTTGATCAATTCGAGGGTCCTTTAATGGGGGAAGCTTCCTACTGTACGGGGGGGTAATAAACAGTATCCGCAGGGCCAGGTGGCGGCCTGGGAACGGGGAAGACAAACGGGCACACAGGAAAAGGGGGTTTGTATCGAAGGGTCTGGGACCATGAAAGGAACGAAGGGAGGTGTCGCGCTGGGAACAGGATGGGGTTCTGAGGCAGAGCTGCGCTGAAGAGGGGTTTATGACCCAAGGCATGTGAGAGCGGGGGGTGGCCAGTGCGTGGGGGGCTTGTGAGGGTGAAGGGCTGTGCTGGGGGCCAGTGGCGTGCAGAGGGTGGTTCTGATCGAGGCACCTAAAATGGCGGGTGCGCACAACAAAAAGTGTGGCATCAGGGGAAAAGGCAAGATGGCGCAGATAATGTTTACCAAACCGTACTAATTTTCCACACAGTGTCCCAGCGACCTGATGATGTTGTACTTCAGGAGATGCATCTGATGGGGACCCAGGGCCACTCCCTGAGAAGAGGTGCATACACAGTACTAGTTCACGCAGGATACTCCTCGGGTTCAAGGGGATTGGCAATACTCGTTAGGAAGCAGCCCACATTTGTGAATTCCGTGACCTGGGTGGACGAACAAGGTAGACACATGGGAGTCTGGGGTGTCTGGGGTAGATCGCCGATTATGTTGGGCAGTGTCTATACACCACCCTGTCTTCAACAATTGGTATATGATCAGGTGATGGCGATCCTATTGGAAGCCACCTCAACTTCCCATGTCGTTGGGGTCAGCGTACCTGGCAGAGGCATGCCGGATCACTCCCCACTATGGGTTACTGTGGAAAACGCGGGCCACTGGCGGGTAACGGGTTGGAGACTGAATGCGTTGGACCTGAGGGACGCAGAAGTTGCTAATGATATTAGAATAGACGCAGAGCATGACTTCCTGGAGTATTAGGGATCAGTTGACTCAGCAGTGGTCCTATGGGATGCCTACATGGCAGTGCTACGGGACAGGGCACAGAAAACCCTGGCCCAGAAGAAAAGGAGGGAAGTTGCAGAGGTTGAAAGCCTGGAACTGCAGATTGTGGCCCTTGGGAACTCCCCTAGGGCCCACACTGACCACAACACCTTGTGCTGCCTTGAAGTACTGTGGCACACATACAAGAACCTGGCCACATGAGAGGCCTGTAGTCACTTGTTGGCAACACAATATCGCCTTTATGATGCCGATGATAAGGGGAGCAGGTTGCTTGCTAGGCGAGAGGTGGCATCTTGCTGGATCCACATTATTGTAGACTAGACCAGGGCCCTCCATTTGTCTGATACGCCCAAAGCAGGTGCGTTTGCCACATATTATGCCTCTTTCTAATGGACGTGATCGTTTGTGGATATCCTCCAGGTAGCATACTACGTGGCCTGAGTGGATCTGCCTTTGTTGAACCCCGAGGACCAGGCAGTGTTGGACGCCAATATTACCCTGGAGGAAGTTGTGGCAGCTATCATCGAATTGAAGTCAGGTAAAACATTGGGACCCAATGGCCTCCCGACTGAGTTTTTCAAACACTAATCAGACCTGTTGGAGGTGGGGGACCTAGAAGATGTTGATTGGAAAGCAGACCTGATACAACCGCCTGAGGTGGCAATAAAATCTTGCCTACGCCTAATACAGCTGAAAATCCTCCACTGGGTGAACTACGATAGGGTAAGGCTACATTGCATGGGACAAGCCTCCTCCCCTAACTGTTTCTGATGTGCTGAGGAAGGGAGGTTTCTACTTCCATACACTCTGGAGCTGCATGGCCGTCCAGGTTTACTGGTGGCGGTGCAAGGGCGGCTCCTCCGTTATGGTGGAGGAGTGTCACCCCCCTGCTGAAATACAGCAGAGTCAAAGGAAAAGAATTAAATGATAATAAAACATTTTTATTATCATTTTATTTTTAGCCCTGCGCAAGCTGAGGGAAGGTGTGGCCTCCCATCCTGACGCTGCAGCTACAACACCAGGGAGGAGTGGTTCGCACAGCCAAGTGCTCATGTCAATTTGGCTGGCCGTCTAGGCCGGCCAAATAGTCATGCGCACTTCGCCTTTCTGTGTGTAGCAGGCTCCTGACAAAGATGCGAGGATCAGGTGCAAGGTGGCGGCCGTCGGAGCAGGTACGTTTTATTCAGGGCTTTAAGTGGGCTGGGTCTCACCAGTGCTGAGCACACACAGTTTTTTAAAGGGGAACTCGAAACGGGTCTCTATCGGGCTCTGTTTTGTGCCCTTTCAGGCGGTCCGTTTTTCCCTTCGGTCGGTAACGGCCGATTTCGGCCGTTACCGACCGGTATTTAAGATTTGGGATGTAGGGGCATTCTTTTTACAGAATCGGTAAATTTACAGATTTGGTAAATTTACCGATTCTGTAAAATACCGAATTAGTATTTTTACCGATTCGGTAAATCTCAGATGTAGGTGGGACTCTTCTGAGTCCCAAAGGCCCTACAAATTCGGTATTTTACCACCCAATCCAATTGGGTGTTAAAATACCGAATTCAGGTGTGCATGCACATGTGTGCATGCACACCTAGCCATGTGACAGACAGACATGCCCTTAGGGCATGTCTGTGTGCCACATGGCGCACATGCCTATTTGTGGAGTGCCAGAGGGTGTCAAAGTGACACCTCCTGCACCCTTGCAGAATTAGGTATTTACCGATTCGGTAATTACCGAATCGGTATTTCCCATTGATTCCTATGGGCTTCACAGCCCATAGGAATCAATAGGAAATACCGATTCGGTATTTACCGAATCGGTAAATACCTAATTTTAACGATTCGGTATTTCCACATCTGGAAATACCTACATCTCCCCCCTTCATATTTACCGACTCTTAAATACCGAATCGGTAAAATTCGGTATTTAAGAGTCGGTAAATATGATTTACCTACATCTGGCCCCAGATTCTTACCTGACACCTGCACGCCTTTCACCAGCAGCCCTTACTTCCACCAACCATGGAAACAAGCGTCAAAACACGTCTAGCAAAATTAAAAAAGAACTTCTATAATGACGTACACGCCACGTCATTGGGGAGGCTCTTTCCTTGAACGACAGACGCACTGAAGAGCGTTTTTTATGTATGTTTTCTTCTTTTTTTTTTTTTAACGTGCTCCTTTTTTTTGTTATTTTTTGGGTGGGAGACCCCCCCCCCAGACTCCCCAAGCCCCCTTTTTTATTGGACCTTTAACTCACATTCCTTTACTACGTATTTCGTAGTAAAGTAATGCGTGATAAGGGTTATAGTGGAACGGCCACGTTGTAGTGGCAGTTTCCCGGTGGAGACATTTAAATACATTTTACTAGTATTATGCAACTTGGCCACTAAGACTTGACTTACTGAAAAGAACCTTTGGATTTGAGATTTAACACACACAGTAACCTTTTCGCCCCAGCACTCAGTCACTGTAATGGTTTGTTGCTGTTCAGCACCAGAAGTGTATGCCATTTGGACACATTGGTCTAAACACTGAATTTTTGTTACACAATCAGGATTTGTGAATGCCTACCATAATAATTAAGGGTGTTTGCTGTACCACGTGGAAGGGCAAGGATAAAAAACATATAATTCCAGTGTTGATTGCATTTTAGCAGAAACTAAACTCCCCGTAATATAGGCAGTAATATAGGCGTTGCATTTATGTCCATTAAGTGTATACTTTTATCCCATTCTAAAGCCAAAGTCATCTCTGCCTGTAAAAAACCATAATGACAGCATAATTAGGATTTCTTCTAAAGAAAACATTTTAATAGGGATCCTGCCATGCTTATGTTATTTTAATTGGATGCTTAGCTCTAGGGATGTTTATAATTTATCATAAAACTTTTCTGTTAATAAAATCAGTTGAATGCAGGCTCTACTCAATCTTTTATTACACCTTAAGGACTAGTGCTTTAATTAAAAAATGGATGAAGGAAAAAAGGAAAGTCGGGCAAATAAAATTACCTCTTGATCAGTGCATCTTTTAGCTATTCGTCATTGGAGGCGTGAGGCAGGAAGGCATGATAATCAAGAGATAATAATGTAAATGTAAATGTAAATGTACAGGAATTTATATAGCGCAAATCACCAAGCGGTTTCTAAGCGCTTGCTTAGGGAACCCGTCCTGGTATTCCCCTGTGAGATAACCCCGGCAGGGTATCCGCAAGGTGAAAGCCAGGCATCCCGCCGCGAGGGGCCGTTGTGGAGATTAAGCAAGCTATTGCCCAGAGTCGCAGAGTGTGAACCCGTGAATTGAGTAGGCACCGGAGCGAGAATTGTCGAGTCCATGGACATTTTAGGACTCAAGACCCCGCCGAGCCGGGAATTGAACCCTGGTCCCGGGCTGACCTCTGCTTCCAGGTCTGCCTCCTCTAACCAGTGAGCCACACTTCTCTACTAGATCTGGTCTATTTTGAACTTTAATACTGAACCCTTCCTACAGTTAGGATCTCTCAATGTTTGCTCTCTACTCTACTGCTGTTCTCATTCACCATTTTGAGTGAAGATTGTGACTACGTATCCTTACTGCATTAGATTAGCAACACACATTAAACAATGAAACATGGAAGAAAAAGGTTTCACTGCTTATACCCTCTAGATTTCTTTTTTATTACATTCACAGTCATCAAATCATGTAGCAGGCCACTCAACACAAGTCCTGGTCTGATAACATTACTAGCGGACGGAGTTCACGAAGTTGCACTACGTGAAATTCCGCGGAGTTGCATAAAAACTCAGTGGAATTCCAGAGATCTGCTCCACCCTGTTATTGAGCCATTAAGCATACTGCACCAATGTGATTTAAAAGTACTGGTGCTCCCTCCGCCCATGCACCTGCCTAGTCAAAGCTCATCTCAAATAGTTACAATGTAGACTTGTAAAATACAAAAATAGCTGAGTTTAAGAAACAGGCAACACAAAATAATGTGGCACGCATAATAGGCACAACAGAGTCACACGCTGAGGTTCCAAGCCAGACAAGTACCTGTTCTAAGAGTAGGAAATCTACTTAAAATCGCAGGATGATACACTGTTGTCACAGCGACAGATCGGGTCTACGACAAATGTTGCCTACAAGTAAATGCGTATAATGCAGGATGCCTTGCAGCTTGCTGCATTAAGTGCACGATCTGTAGCCCCCCTTAGCTCCACTTCTCCCTGCTGCAGTACAGCGGCTGCATGTTGAGCCTTTTGCTCCTGCCATGGAATTTGTCTGCAGCCCATGCCTCAGATAGCAGGAGGCTCCCCATCTTGGAGGGCCAGCCAGGCTTTTCTTACTCTGTCTCCACCCGCCTCCGTCATGCTCAATGTATCGCTGTAGGTCTCCGAAGGCCTTTGATTATCACCCCAAAGACCACTGACCCTGCTAACCACAACATTTCCCAGTTCCAGGTACATCTTGGCTGCCAGGGTAGGCTGCTTACCTTCATCCTCGTAACTCATTTGAGATCCACTGCCCAAACTTACGCCTGGAGAATTGACTTAGCTCTGGGGACCTCTTGCGAGAAAGGAAAGTATAGAGATGGGTAATCCTGTGATGTTTACATTAGGCATAGAAAGTGTATTTAGAAGCAGATAGGGGTGGGTGGCAAGGACAAACTCTACCAAGTGGCAGAATCAGAGCTTTTTGCTGAGCTCCATGCTCACCAGCAGAGCGCAGAGTCATGACATTCTGCAAACTCTGCCTGAAGAGCAGAGCACCCCACCCACCCCTAATGCTCATTACTACTCTTGTTTGCTGTTCCACCAGATGAGTACTACCTTTCAATTTCTTTAAGTGCATGCCATTATCTTTGCATTTAATCTTTTAGTTTCATTGTTTCTCTTTTCTTTCCTGCTATTTGGTTACTGTAGCTCATTTAATGTGCTGTCCTACCATATAGGGCTGCAAGCGTTCCCTCTCTCTCTCCGGAGCCTAAGCTCATCTTGTGCAATTTAGTTCCTTCCAGTACAGGTTGGCCCTAGTGAAGATTTTCCCTTCTGAAGGTCCAAGCCGCGTGAGTGGTCTATGTTTAGTGCAAAGAGCAGGTCGTCAATAAATTCAGGAAATAGTTGTGTCTGGTTGCCTTCACGAGAAGCATAAAGCATCTAGATTTTAACCTTGAGTCCAAGAGGAGAACACTCTGAATCAAGCCAAGGGTCAGGGACATGGGTGGCACCTCTCGGGGATCATAACTCACTCCCTGTAGCTCAAACGGTAGTCACTTCTGGGGAGCCTGGGTTCAAGGCAAGCAGGTCCAACCATCTTTCTTCAAATAACTGACAGCCCCTCTTCTTAATCATCTACTGTTCACAATTGTTCTGATGAGAGGTTCTGAAAGTGCCAATCTTATTCCTGATGCCATCCTATGGGTGGAGGATGTGCCCTTTGTCCAAACATTCCCCATATCAGGAGATCTGCTGCCACTGCAGAGATGGTGCAGGCTCCAGTGTAATAAGGGTGAAAGTGCAAGGGTTTGAGGGCTGGCGATGATGGTTGCAGAGTGTAATCAGGTTGGTATAGGCTCAATTTCTTCTTCAGGGAAATACGTAGAACAGATATGTATATATTTGACTTTGGAAGTCAGTACTCGGTTTGTAAACTAGGCCAGGTGTCTTCAGATATGGGAACGTGGAGAAAGCCATCGCCTGCATTGTCCTCTACCACAAGAATATCGTGGACAAATGATTTAGAAAGGTTGCCTATAGTAGCAGCACTATCCAGCAAAAGTGCTTCATAGGATAAATGGAGCAAAACAGTCAAGAACATTTGCGGTGCTTTTATTCTGTATGTAGCAGCTGATGCATTCATTGACAGGAGCAGTCAAGATGAGGCCTCTGGCACTGATGACCTGAGGTGCCTAACTTTCACAATTAGTGTTGCTAATCAGTGAGAAAATCTTTGCAAGGACCAATATAAAAGGAGGGAGTGTCCTCAAAAGGAGAATATTTTAATAACATTTTCTTCTATAAGTGCAAGTCTAAAGAGCGAGGTCAGCAAGAAAATACTTTTCCACATTACAATGAACAGTTAAGACGCAGTGGATAAAAAAGATTTTCAAATTGCTCCTTTCACAGACTGTAAATGTAGAGAACATTCAGTTAATGGAAAGATATGTTGATAAATGGCCACCCGAGGTTGTGGTAGGAGCAGAGGGGAGCACACAAAGGAGTTGGCAAGGTGATGGTGCAAGGCAGGAAGAGGGCAAAAGAGTGTGGACTAAAAGAGATAAAGGTAAAATAAATCCAGGCACTGAATGAGCTATCATATGTCTGGAGAAGCAACGTGACTGTTATAATAATGTACAATGGCAGGGTGGTGCACAACAAAATAAGACAAATTACAGCATTGACTTTAACTTTGCAATACATTTTAGAAAATAAGTAAGCTGTTCTTCTGGGTTATACATTTCATCCGCGTGGTATGATATTAGTATCACTCTTAATTCAGGTGGTCCAAAATATGGGCCACACAGTAGCAGTGAAAAAATGAAAGGATTCACAGATGTCTTGTAAGGGCACCAATTATGCTAATATAATTGATAACAGCTTTCCATTATCTTGTCCATAGAGGGTCTTTCCAGAGTTATAGTTTGAACGTCATTGTGATGCATAAGTGGAACCATGTGGGGTGCAACAAAACTGGACTCTCACCCCAACCATGTCCCATGTTGGCCAAATGCTTCTTTAGAATCCGTTCAGGTACTGCAAGCATGCTCCATTATGAGTTTGGTTGATACAAATGTATTGCACCAGAAATTGTATACAGCCAAGATTATAGAGCTTCCTCCCTCAGCTGGGAGATCTGTCAGTGAGTTCAGCGTGCATCTTAAGTGTAATTTTCAACTGACAATTTTCCTTCAAAGAGTATGTTTAAAATCTCACGTCCACTTGTTTGTTCACACTAAAATCTCTCAATAATGTTCTTCTGCAGCTTCCTGCTCCAAACTGCAGACCTGTAATCCACAACATTATGCTATCCTGTGTAGACTATTGTACCTCTCTCTGAACTAGCCTCCAATTTTACCTGCTTTTGTGTCCTTGGTTAATCCAGAACTGTGTTGTTCCCTCACTTGTGGTCTTTCTGCTGGTTTCCTATATATTAACGCTTTCTGATCAAACCTTTTTTTCTTTCTCCAAGACAGCTAAAAAATGTGCCCTTCCTGTAATAGAAAATCCCTCACATATTACTCTACATGTCACTGATGTATTCATTTTCAATTAACATACACTTTGTTCCCAGAGTTTGTTGCACTCACTTCAGAGGCTGGACTTTTAATGTAATCAGCATTAAGGCTAGTCATTTTCTACAGTTCTCATAGGAAGTAACACTGTGCTAGTCTTCTGTGTGCAGCTGAAAGTCCTTGTATTTCTTCCTTCTAATTTCCTTGCTTGACAAGACAGCATCCAATATTTAGTGTCCGGACCAGTGGTGGCTGGAGGAGCGTCGCCTCACTGCTTTTAAGCAGTGTCACTAAAGGAAAAATAAAATGATAATACGTTCTTATCATTTTATGCTTTCCTTGTTGCGGCAGCTTCTCGGGCGGGATAGGACGGAGCTGCTCTGCTGACAGAGCAGGGGAGGGGAGGAGTGGGCGAGTGGAGGAGTGATTTACACTCCCTAAAGTGCGCATGAGTGTTTGGCCGGCCCTCTGGGGCCAGCCAAACATTAATGCTCACTTTGCATGTTCTGCATGCAGGCTACGTTACAGTCTCTATGGACAACATGCCTAGCCTCCCATTCTCTGGCTGAGCGCCGATGCACGGCGCTCAGACCAATCGCAACGCTGCATTGCAGCATTGTGATTGGTCATCGGGAGGCTGGGAGCCAGGTGCATCCAGCTTCCTGCCCTGGAAGCGGGGAAGAGGCCTGAGTGGAGGTGACAGTAGGCGGCAGCGGCAGAAAAGTAGGTGTGCTTTTCTTTATTTTCATTCCCTCCCCCCAACCCCCTGCCACCCACTCCCCCTCCGCCTTCAAATGGTAAAGAGTCATAATATCAAGTCTTTTATTTTGACTGGACAGAATATCGAGTAAAAAATATAGAATGGACATAATATCGACTAGACATAATATAGACAACAAAAATATCGACTAGAGAAAATTAATATCGAATAGAATGGATATAATATCGAATCAAAAATATAGAATGGACATAATATCGACTAGACATAATATAGCCAACGAAAATATCGAATTTAAGGTAAGTTAATAATAATTTTTATTTTTTGTGTAATATAAGTCTGTAGCGGGTTGTGGGTTTATAGGGGAATAGGGTGGGAAGTAATTTAATTATAATTAATTAAATATGTTAATTTATTTATTGATATTTATTTAGAATTAATTGTTAATTACTTATTAATTGGTAATTAATTAAAATATAATTGGTAATTAATTATAATTGATTAATTGATAAATATTTTAATTTTAGTAATTTATTTTCTGTAGCGGGTTGTGGGTTTATAGGGGAATAGGGTGGGAAGTAATTTAATTATAATTAATTAAATATGTTAATTTATTTATTGATATTTATTTAGAATTAATTGTTAATTAATTATTAATTGGTAATTAATTAAAATATAATTGGTAATTAATTATAATTGATTAATTGATAAATATTTTAATTTTAGTAATTTATTTTCTGTAGCGGGTTGTGGGTTTATAGGGGAATAGGGTGGGAAGTAATTTAATTATAATTAATTAAATATGTTAATTTATTTATTGATATTTATTTAGAATTAATTGTTAATTAATTATTAATTGGTAATTAATTAAAATATATTTGGTAATTAATTATAATTGATTAATTGATAAATATTTTAATTTAAGAAATGTATTTTCTGTAGCGGGTTGTGGGTTTATAGGGGAATAGGGTGGGAAGTAATTAAATTATAATTAATTAAATATGTCATTTAAATTATTGGTATTTATTTTGAATTAATTGTTAATTAATTTTTAATAGGTAATTAATTAAAATATAATTGGTAATTAAAATAAATTTATTAATTTTAAAATTGTAAATTAATTTATTGTTAATAGGTAATTAATTAGTATGAGTAGGCAATTTTTATAATTAAATAATTTTATTTTGTATTTATAAATAAATATTTAATATTTTTTATACACAAGTAAAATATTTTATTTATTTGTAATTGGTATTACTATTTATGTTATTTATATCTATTTGTGAAGTATTTACTTTCCCTATTATTGCACTCTCTGAAGTTGGAATAGTAATTTTAACCCCTACGCTATACAACACTTTCCCTACTGTTGCACCCACTGGAGTGGGTATGCAACGTTTACAACGCAACTTTTACTATGCACTACCATTACAACGAAACTTTTACAACGCAAAAACTTTTACAACGCATACATTTACAAAGCATGTTTTTACAACGCAGATACCTTTACAACGCATACCATTACAACGTAAGTATTGCTAAGTATATGTTACGTTACGTTAAAATTATTTATACCGCGCACTTTCACCAATGGTTTCATGGCGCTCTAATTATTTTTAAAATGTTATATGTTTGGGTTTTTGGGTAAAGGGGTATTTTTAGGGTTCAGGGTCAGTTTTCAGTTTTTGGGTAACGGGGTATTTTTAGGGTTCAGGGTCAGTTTTCAGTTTTTGGGTAAAGGGGTATTTTAAGAGTTCATGGTCAGTTTTCAGTTTTTGGGTAAAGGGGTATTTTTAGGGTTCAGGGTCAGTTTTCAGTTTCTGGGGTAAAGGGGTATTTTTAGGGTTCAGGGTCAGTTTTCAGTTTTTGGGTAAAGGGGTATTTTTAGGGTTCAGGGTCAGTTTTCAGTTTTTGGGTAAAGTGGTATTTTTAGGGTTCTGGGTCAGTTTTCAGTTTTTGGGTAAAGGGGTATATTTAGGGTTCAGGGTCAGTTTTCAGTTTTTGGGTAAAGGGGTATTTTTAGGGTTCAGGGTCAGTTTTCAGTTTCTGGGGTAAAGGGGTATATTTAGGGTTCAGGGTCAGTTTTCAGTTTTTGGGTAAAGGGGTATTTTTAGGGTTCAGGGTCAGTTTTCAGTTTCTGGGGTAAAGGGGTATTTTTAGGGTTCAGGGTCAGTTTTCAGTTTTTGGGTAAAGGGGTATTTTTAGGGTTCAGGGTCAGTTTTCAGTTTTTGGGGTAAAGGGGTATATTTAGGGTTCATGGTCAGTTTTCAGTTTTTGGGTAAAGGGGTATTTTTAGGGTTCAGGGTCAGTTTTCAGTTTCTGGGGTAAAGGGGTATTTTTAGGGTTCAGGGTCAGTTTTCAGTTTTTGGGTAAAGGGGTATTTTTAGGGTTCAGGGTCGGTTTTCAGTTTTTGGGTAAAGGGGTATTTTTAGGGTTCAGGGTCAGTTTAGGGTTTTTGGGGTACAGGGGTACTTTGTAAAAATAAAGTAAAATTACATTTAAATTACATTAATTAAATACAATTAAATAAAATTAAATTATATTATAATATTTTAAATTAATTTATATTAAATATAATATTATATACTTACCAATACTTATGTTGTAATGGTATGCGTTGTAAAGGTATATGCGTTGTAAAATCTTGCGTTGTAAATGTATGAGTTGTAAAAGTTTTTGTGTTGTAACAGTTTTGATGTAATGGTAGGTGTTGTAAAAGTATGCGTTGTAACGTCATACATCCCTGGAGTGGGAATAGTAATTTTAACCCCTACGCTATCCAGCGCTTTCCCTACTGTTGCACCCACTGGAGTGGGAATAGTAAATTTTACCTCTACGCTATCCAACACTTTTGCTAATGTTGAACTCACTATAGTTGTTACAATAAATTTTAACCATTTTCTATGCTACGCTAAAAATGTTATATATGTTTATTTAATATTATGTTTTTATATATATATATATATATATATATGTATTATTTTTGGTGATATAATTTTTTTAATTATAGAAATTATTTATTAAAATTAAATTTTTAACATAATTCTTTCTAAGTTTATATTAAATATATATATTACTATATTAGTTTTAACTTAATTTTAAGACATTTAAAAAAATCGATATTTTGACAGTCTATATTTTTGTATGTCGATATTTTGGAGTCGATATTTTGGTACTTACCTGTTTGTAGATAGGGAGTTGATATTTTGTCACTCGATATTTTTCACTCGATATTTGTGTATCTCGATATTTGTGACGTCGATATTATGTCAGTGATCCCCTTCAAATACCAGCTGCCACTGATCCGGATGCCGTGAAATAGAGTACCTATGTGCTCCAAAAAAAAAATGTAATCAGAACAAAGATTCTGTGAGTCTTATCTGAAACATTCGTTTCTGTGTGAGTTAAGCTAAGCATTATGTGACATTTTATAAAGTTGTAGCACATGGCAGCAGCCCATCCAGCTCCTCTTGCATCCCTTCTGCACTCTACACCATGCAGATGGGATGTGGAAGGGGTCATATGGGATGTGGAAGGGGTTAGACTGGCTTCCCACTCCAGATTAGCATTTGGCGAGACTGTGTATTCCAGAACTACGTAATTTATACCGACTGTCTGATTGGCCTAACGTGGGAAAGAGGCATTGATGTGGTGGCACTACCTGTACAACCCGGTATGACATATGAGTTACACTGTGAGGAGGTGTTGTGGTAGACGGTTTGAGCTGCTCTGAAGAGACCCAAAGAAATTACCGGGTGAAGGGGCGTCAAAACATAGACACTAAGGATGGGAGTGCCTAGAATAAATGTATCTTTTACCACAAAGATTTAAGATTATATTGGACTGCGTAGCACTCAATAACGGGGCATCCCTTTGTTTTACATTGTATATATGTGTATCATAATGTCACTGTTTTTACTTCTCACTTTTAAGCACTGCTCCGTCTGCACTATTGTTCAGGACAATACCATTGAATAGGATATAAATGTTTGTAATTGGAAACAACTGAAAGGTTTTGTTGATTCTGTGTTCTGCTAGATTCTATCTACTTAAAGTGAATGTGGAGTTAGTTAAATCACACTGAAATTTCGTTTCATATAAGCCCCATGGAATTTTTGTTCTGATTACACACATATACCCTGGTTCCGTTATTGGGCTGAAAGGGTTAGTCCTGTATACTTCTTCCCTAAAAAATAAAATAATAATAAGGGTAATAATTTGTTCATTTATATACTGCTAACATCTGTTAACTTGAGGGATGTCTGTGAATATATGCCCATTTAAGAAGGAGAGCTGCTATCAGCAGGCTGGACAACTCCAATTAAAAATTGAAATAGCGACTGTTGCGTCATTCATGTGTCTCACAATCATCAACTATTCACGTTTACCTCGTGCTACTAATATATATCATTTTACACAATTCTTAGCATCCTCTCCCATGAAAAAAATGAATTATTGGTGCCCAGGACATGTGGGTAAAGACCCCGTTAAAACGACTGGAAAGGCACAATTGTTGCACTTGGAACATAATCCTGCTCTGGCAATTTAGAGATTTAAAATGAATCTCGAAAGGTACCTTTAAACGTGGACGCCATCGTGATATTGTTTCAAATATGTTGCCAGTGAAATCCTGAAATGAAAACGTACACGTTTTTGTCCTACTACAATGCGGCAAACAAAATAAAGCGATGCTTTCCAAGACTCCCTGTTATCGCTACTTATTCCAAGAAGTGTGCAATGGTGATCATTTTCTTAGGAAAGTTTCATTAGAGCTTTGATGGGATTTCTTGTAAATTAGATGTGATCTGATTGTTTATCGATTTGCTAAAGATTTCATAGCGTCCTTATCCTTTCTCGGGCACCATCTGCAAGGGATGAAGAACAGTAGAGCAGGGTGGTTGCCAAGCGTCTCAGGCTCTCTGCATTGGCACATCATTCGCTCATTATTCAGCACAAGTCAGTGGTCTCGGGGGCTGCCAGATTGATGTGATGACGTGTGAAAACTGAGAGCTACAGGACAGCATACTGCATCTGACGTACAGCGAGAGGTTCAAATGTCATTTTCACAAGCGGTTCAAAATGTGTAACAGTTTTCTCTCATGAAACAGACGATTCTGCGTTAGAATATGATTTACAATAAAGTCCACTCCATCCGACTTAATATAAAATTATGTTTTAAAAAACATACATTTCACCTTAGCTTGAAACTATCTGTGGATAACCATATATAAATGTATTTATCATGAGGTCATGATACATTTTAGGACAAAAAAGGAAAACAGTGAAGAGTAATATTTGCAAATTGTTCTATAGCCTGAAAGTGGGAAGAATGACGTTCAGGTGGGCAAGCCCTTTTCAGCAACACAAAATGCAGCCGAATTACAAGCCCCATGCTTTTATGATCTGCATGTTGACCACTGCCATTCAGTCCCTTTTCTTCTGCTCGCTTATTTACCATCTGGCCATGTACAAAGTGGCTTTTATTGTGGGGATCTTCTTCCTTTAAAATGCACTTCAAATTATTTCATAGGGTGCTTCTGGTATTAGGTGCGTCCCTCCATGTGTATAGGTGCCACAGTGTTGTACACTTAATATTATTAATTGCCTGTTTTCTTCATTTAACTCCCTGTACTCCTTATCTGCCTTTCTAAGGCCGTTTTTAAGAGTTTGGCGGTATGGGAGCGGGACCGCCCGGCTCCCCCACTGATAAACCCATGTAGGAACCACCCGCAAGATCAGATGTTTTTCGCTGTGTGGTGAGCGGTTCTTTGGCGGTCCCAGGGCGATGTCTGTGAAATAGGCACCACAAAGGCAGTACCTGCATGCATGGACTGCTGCAGTCCATGCCGTACAGGTACTGGTGTGCATGCACACAGAAGGGCACATGCAGCCGCAGCCCGTGGAAGGAGTTGCGGTGGGGCAGAGAGGCGGGGAGGGGCAGGGTGGGGGGGTGCTAAAAACCGGCATATAGATAATTGTAGGTAAGTAAACAATTTAATTAATAAAACAAATTTCGTAGCGCACGCTGCATCGCATTTTGCGATGCAGGGCACACTGCGAAATTTGTTTTATTTATTAAATTGTTTACTTACCTCCAATTATCCATATGCCGGTTTTTAGCACCCTCCACCCAGCCCCTCCCCCGCCTGCCTCTCTGCCCCACCTCAACTCCTTCCACGGGCCGCAGCTGGCACATGTTGTGCCCCCCTGTGTGCATCCACCTGGAGTGAGGCACAAGGTGTCCCTGTAGGGCCTCATTTTATTACCAACACACTTTTCATGGTGGTTGCACCGCCATGAAAAGTCTGGCAGTGAGAAAACTCTTAATATGCTTAGTGGGCCTGCAGCGACCCTGCCAAGCCTATTGCAGGTTCAATATCACTGTGCCAGCTCCAGGGATCTCTGATCCCTGGAGGTTGTGGTGGTCCCGGGGCAGCCCGACCCCCTGGTCATAATGGGGAAGGGGTCAGAAGACCACCACCACTGTGCCTCCACGAGTCTGGCTATCCATGGACCCCCAGACTCGTAATAAAGTCCTTAATGTTTCAAACTGATGTTACTATTTAAGGGCCCTAATTCTGAAAGGAGGGATCCCACTTTTGCCCCTTTTCACAACAGGACACCCTATCATTCTATGATTCACGTTCTCCCTTCTTCTTTCACTGACCTTTATAGGAAATGTATACCCTCTTTGGTTGTTACTATTGAATGGCACTCAGTGTACTAAGCTCAGAAGCCTGGAAGTCTGAGGTTAGTATTAACTTGTCAAGCCCTCTTCCCATCAATGGTCCAGTTATTATTGAATTTACCATACTTGTATCACCCTATCTCGCTAACATTCCTTAACTCCGTATACTAATAAGAAATGATCCATGCACAGAACAATGCATTAACTCATTTTTTTCTACAGGTTGATAAAATCAGAAAAGTTAATAATTATTCAATGAGACTATACCTGTAAGTGTTAAGGTATCTAATTATACACCTTACCTGAAGTGTATTACTTACACCTTTAAGTCTACTGGTATGCTATTTGCCCAAACATTGCCCGACTTGCCTGTCCCTAATGAATCGTATGCAAGTAATGGCCATTAAGGAAAGGTTGTCCTTAATACTGTCTGAAGATCACTGTGGAAACATATGGATATATCTTAATAGTATCAATAGCTCTGTTTAGATGTTTGTATTTTTTTTCCAATGATGCAAAAGCACTTAGACAGGTAAAATATTTTGAAGAAAAAGTATGTATTTACAAGTACCAAAAAAGGATATATTCTCAACAGGAAAAAGGTGTAGAAAATGGAGGTTCTACAAATATTGTGTTTTCCTATGCTGGTGAAGTAAAACATTTATTTCTGTTTCATTGTATATCTTTGCTGACACGTCTGAGAAAGCTCAAGTTGGATATGCCTTCAGGAACAGCACAAGGTTTTCCATTACTCTAGACAAAATATTGTTTTTTCCCTCTGGGGCACTCTCTGTAAACAGGTAGAAGTGGTCAGTTTTAGTCCCTTTTGATCTGTTTGGTCCCCACTAATAGGTGGAGCCCTAAGGTTGATGGCTTACATTAGCTTATGGAAGTGCCCTCCAGGCATTGACATAGGTAGTTTATTGTGCTTTGTTCACAAAAATCATTTGCAAGCATTATATTGGGTGAACTACGTTAATGTGCTTCGGTCACTGGAATCAATCACAAGTGTTATTTTGGATGAGTTAGTATAGTGTGTTAGGATCACATGAACCACTTACCTGCATTAGACTGAGTAAAGGAGTTTAGTTTGCTTGCATCACAAGAATCATTCTCAAGTATTGGACTGGGTGAGCTAGTTTCTTGTGCTTGCATCACAAGTTTCACTCACCAGGATTAGATTGTGTGAGCTAGTTTAGAGTGCTTACAGTACAGGAACCATTCACAAGCTTTAGAGAGGGTGACTTTGATTGATATTTTTGGATCACAAGAGTCACTCACAAGTATTAGACTGGCTGAACTTACTCATATCAAAACAGTCAATCATTGTGTTAGACTGAGCGAGATAGTTTATTCCGCTCAGATTTTAAAAATGACTTATAAGTGTTAAGATTGGGTGAGTTAGCTTAATGTGCTCTGATCTTAACAATGACTAGTAAGCATACTCTGTGAGATTGATTACTCACTAATATTAGATTGAGTTAACTAGTTTAGTGCTCCCTGAGCTTAAGAATTATTAACGCGTGTTAGATCGAATGAGTTCCAGGAATGCGCCTCAAATACAAGAATCCTTCACAAGCGTTAGACTCGATGAAGTAGTTTAATGTGATCATATAAAAAGAAATGCACACAAGAGGTAGACTATGAGCTAGTTTTGTATTCTTGGATCAAGGAATCACTCCCACGCATTAGACGGGGTGAGCTTAGCTAGCTGGATACTAGGGGCTGTAATAAATAGGGTTTGTACGGGAGCGATCATAATGTGTCTGCCTTGCCTGAATCTGATCTATTTCGTGAACCAGCGAAATATCTAGCTCTGACAGTGACTGACATTGGAAATTACGATTTTTTTTTAATCAAAGTGCCTACAGAATGATCTGCCTGTGTCAGAGGCTGCCTCAGCTACCAGGTTCAGGTTCGCCAACTGCATGTGGAGCCCAGTCAGTGTATCACTGTAATTGTGGAGTCCATCACTTCAATCCGAGGTGAGGAAGCCTGTCACCGTCTGCTGGTTCAAGGATTCTTACATGAAATAGAGAGCAAACGCCTCAGGGAAACTTTCCGCCCAACAGGGTAGTCTAGCTGAGAAACGATGTTCAGTAACAGCTCTTCCTGGAGCAGAGTTTCATCTTTTTGTAAACTAATTGTGATCATGAAACACGCCCCTTTAACTCTGGCTTCAAGGCAATCACTGCTGGTTTGCTTCGCACATACATTGTGGGTTTTCAATTTAGTAATAAATAACCTAGCAGGCGCGGCCGACACAGGCAAGAGCAGTGGGGCGGGGTGGTGGGGGTACGTCGACAGACGATGGGATAGGTAAAATAAAAAATAAAAATAATTAAACCAGTGGTTGTATTCATTTTTTTATATCATTTTACCTATCCCGTCATCTGGCGACTTACTCCCCCACCTCCCTGGTCCGGCCTGGCCCCGGCCCACCAATCTTGCCTGTGCCGGCCGCGCCTGTAACCTAGCACCCTTGATTTTAACGTGAATATGTTAGCTTTTATCATATGATACATGCACTACTTATACCATACATATAACTGTATTTAGGAAAGATGTATTCGTGATTGAGCTTCAGAATAAATCTGGATAATAGAGAAATGAAAGGAGCCGACAGCTTCCGACAGGCAGATGAGCCCTGCATCCCGGAGAGCGCGAGATCCACTGCCCATTAATCTCTGATAGCATCTCTCACTCCTCAGGAGCCACTGGACGAATACAGATAAACCTTCGATTATATTAATTGCCCTGCCACCGTTCAAGGTACATCTTCTTAGACAGAAAGCGCCCTTCAGCAGAGTCAGAAAAGATTTATTGTCCATGCTGTGTCCCTTGAGCCAGCTGCGTGCTATGCATTCTCTGTCTGCCAGATTTCTGTCTTAAAAGCATTTTTTTATTTCATTCTAGGAGCCCAAACTTGACCTTGCCGAAGGTAACTGGCTTTAACTCAACCAAAAATTATTTAAAGGGACAATGCATCAATTGGAATGCCGTATTGGGTATTTGGATCAAGACTCCTACTAATGGAATGTTTTCAGGTGCAACTTTGAGTCAAGGGCATTATTAGGTGAAAGAGAGAAAGGCGCAGAACAGTGGTGTGCTTCTGAAATGAAATATCTCACACACGCCCAGCCTGGAATACGATGTTGTCTGGCAGCCTGTCACTATTTTACTTTTTGCCTCCTGACAGTGGCGGCTGGTGACTTTTCAAAGTGGTAGGCAATGGCGGCTGGTGAATTTTGAAAGTGGTAGGCGTTAAACCAAATCCTGAATTAGACTCTGCAAACGGAGCAACCGAAGCACAAATGTCACAAGAGGACTTCAAGGGTGGGGGCAGTGGTGTTTCAAGGTACATAGATGTGGAACTAACAATAGTAAAACATTACTTACCTATATAAACTTACCTTAACTACATTTTGGCAGTCAATTTCCTGAAGCACAATATTTATGTGGTTGACATTCTGACATACTACCCCCTCTTTTGTATCTTCTGTGCCCATCTATTTTATTCTTTCCCTCCCTCTATTAGTCTCTTCAAATAGCTAATTCCATTCAATTGCTCCTCACATCCTTTGGCCTCTCCCTATCCTTCATTTTCTTTCCTTAGCTTTTCTTACCCATCCTGTTCCCTGTGCCATCCAGTACCTCCTGGTTTCCACGTCCTCCCTGTTCCTCCCATCCTCTTTCCTCAAAGACTTAAAGTTATCTCATGTCAGCTCTATCTCGCCTATCATTCTGTTCCTTTCTTCTACCTCTTCCCAGTTTGTTGTTCTGTGTGGCTGTCTTTCATTTGAGATTTCAAAATGCCTTACAATAGGAGTGAATAGCTTATCCAAACCTGTTTTCTTTTCATTCTGGCATTTGTATTTCAAATGCAAGACTCCAAGTACCAGAATACACAGGAAAACCAGCATAGGGCCAGATGTAGGTAGCCCAATACCGGTCGGAAACAGCCGAAAATACCAATTTTCGGCCGTTTCCGACCGGTATTGGGCTATGGAGATGTAGGGGCTCAAAAAACATACAGATTCGGTAATTTTACCGAATCGGTAATTTTACCGAATCGGCAAAATTACAGATTCGGTAAATTTACCGAATCTGTCAATTTTACCGATTCGGTAAATTTACCAATCGTTAAAATTACCGAATCTGTATTTTCAGATGTAGGTAGCACTTTGAACAGTGCTTCAGGCCTTTCAGGATTCGGTATTTACCATGTAATACAATTGCATGGTAAATACCTAATCCCTGTGTACATGCACATCTGTGCATGTACACCTGTGCCATGTGGCACACAGACATGCCCTATGGGCATGTCTGTGTGCCACATGGGGCACAAGCCAGTTACAGGGGTGCAAAGGGTGTCAAAGTGACACCCTGTCCCCCTTTGCAATTCGGTATTTTTACCGATTCGGTAAATACCGATTCGGTATTTGCTATTGAATCCTATGGGCTTCAAGGCCCATAGGATTCAATAGCAAATACCGATTCGGTATTTAACGAATCGGTAAATACCAAATCTTACCGATTCAGAAAAAAATACAGATTTATTACCTACATCTTATTTACCGATTCATAAATACTGAATCTGTAAAATTCGGTATTTATGAATCGGTAAATGAGATTTACCTACATCTGGCCCTAGATTATTTATATCAGTGGATTGGTACAACTTTACCTCTCTGTCCCTTAGATGTCTCAAACTTAATTTCAGTTGTTTTTCCAGATAGCTCTTATTCACACGCCACTCTCACCTTCCTCATCGTTTACTTTCTAATTGTTTCTCTGCCAAGGCAACAGCATTCATCTCCATTTCCTCTTCTCTCGCTCTTTACCTCCATCCTCCTGCCTCTCTCTTACCAGCATGTTCATTCTCTATGATGAGCTTCAGAAACGGGCTCCAGGGTCAGAGTGAAGCTGAAAACAGTATTTGCAGCTGCTATACAATGGAAGAAAGACACACAGAGCAAACTGGTACAATACAAAGAGGCATGGTTTGGCTAAGAAATGCGTACAAGGCCAAATGTTCATTATAGTTAGCTCTTGTGTGTAAAATGTGTTGAAATAAATATTCTGGGCACAAGCTGCACATAATAGCAACAGATTGCTTGTGATGTTAAAGTAAAAAGTATTCTGATACAGATTGCCTCTCTCTGATATAATAATTGACCACAGAATCGTGATACATCCAAAACATTGTTTCGCTAATTCAACATGCCGAACTAACAGCAGTAACTGAGTTCTCATATTTTTACTATTCATACCTCCTCTCCCTGCACTCAGTCAGCGTCAAGCACAGGCCAGCAGCAGGTCACGGACAGCAGACTGCACTGTCAAGTGTGTGGCTGACTTTGGTCAAGAATAATCCCCACTGCTCCAAACACGCGGCAGTCTCCTTTGAGCCTCTGCCTGACATGTGTAATTCCATGCCCGTCTGTCAGGGTAAACCACCATTGATTTCCGAAGTTCGATGCACTGTACAAGCTGTGCTAAAATCAAGCCGTTCTTCGTGTTTACAATGTGTGATCTGGCGTCACTTCTGACGCCTGTCACATGAACACTAAAAAACATGGATGCCTCCAATCAAAGGCGCAACCAGAGTCAAATTTCGGGGAGGGGCTAAGAAAAAATTTCGGGGGGGCTGAATCTTTAGGCAATTGCAGAGTCGAGCTGCAGGGGCTATTAGAGGGGTGAAACAACAACAAAGCCATATTAACATGCACACGGTCTTTTAAAGATCTGTGAAGTGCTCGGGTGCTGCCGTGAGCGGGCCTGGGAAGTATCTCATCCCGGGCTGCCACCCACGACAGAGGGGGCTGAATCCCTTTGAGGCCAATGGGTGTTGCATGCCTGCCTCCAATCCTGCCTTCCCTTAAGTTCCCCAGCTTGTCACAGGATGGGGTGGGTTCAGTGAGGCTTGTTGATCTTCCCCCACCCTGTGACGAGCTGGGACAGGGGCATCTTTGGTGTTGACACATAGCCTCAGGAAGCGCCGGCTGCAGCCTGAAGGGCCCAGGCTGCGTGCAATCAGCGAGGGTGGAAGACATCTTGGAGAGGAGTGGCCCTACACTCTCTGGCATGCAACTGAACTAGGGCTGAAAGTAGACAAGCCCTGTAAAATGTGCGACATGGCACATGCGCAGCAGAGCATGTGCCTGTCAGTGATGTGACTCTGCCGGACCATCGCACAGAACGAGAGTCAGAATTCTATGTCCCAAAAAACAATTGTAGTGATAGGTTCAGTTTATTTAATGTATAAATAATGGAGGCAAAAAATATGGGGGCAGGGCCCCCACGCTCTAATTAAGAAGCCGCTGGTGGTGGTGGGGGCATAAGGTTGTGGACGAGCTTGACTTAGGAAGCATGTGAGCCCTGATAGTATTAGAGCGGTTCGGGGGTTTCTCTCTGAGAAAAGGTTGGAAAAAAGAAGAGCAAATGAAACATTTTAAAGCTATTTTTATAAGAATTTGGTAAAACATCTATAAGATTGATAAAGCATTTCGGAAGGTGTAGTTTTTTAAAAAGTTGTGATTTCAGGTGAAAATCTGGCAGCCGCAGAGTTTTACAGGTAAGTAAACATTTAAATAAATGAAAAAGAATTTCGTTGCGCGCACTGTATCACCAAATTCGTACTTACCTGTAAAACTCCATAATCCATACATTACTACCCCCCACCCTGCCCCTCCCCCTGCCCACGTCACTGCCCTAGAGAAACACCTACTGCCTACCGCTACTGCCTGGGACCTGTGACAAACTTTACGGTGGAGCTCAGTGTTCGCATCCAGTCTAGTTTCACCCACCACTCCCACCTCGACTCCATAGCCATGCCCTGCCCCCTGTTGTTGTCAGTAATGGCAATCTGAGAACTCCGCCCTGGGCCACAGTAATGAACGCCCCAGGGCAGATAGCAGCAGCTCCACTAAATCTGTCCACACCCACCACTCTGACGTCACTGCTCATCTGTGAATCAAGGGCGAATGAACACCTCATCCGCACATGCGTAGCGCTCCCCCTTTCCCTCAGAAACAAATCCTGAGCTTGATTGAGATCCAGTGAAGAATTGGCTTGGTAGTTTGGTCTGCCCTGTTCCCATGATGCACTGGGCCAGGGACAGACTAATTTGCATATAGCCAGGTTCTGAACTGGGATGGTGCAGTGAGCTAAAAAACGGTGATGGATCAAGCCCTGATCTGTTGACTGGGTAGGAGTGTTCTGATTAACTCAGATACTCTGTCCATCACCACCCCCTTTTTGTAATGATTGAGATAGAACAGCCTGAGCTGTTTTTTTTTCCTTTACTTCTCCATTATTAGGGTGGGGGTGCTACAACCCTCACGCCCATGGTCCTCGTCCGCCCAACCTTCCTGATCATTGTCCGCTGTTAGCCTAAACTAGTTTATCAAACGTTTGAAGAACTAGCCCTAGTTTACCTCAGTCGCTGCATATTTTATAACCAGAGACATCTTAGACAGCTGGTGGAACCATAGTGAGGGTGTGACATATTAATGAACACTGCATTAAGTAAATCAGAGTGAATGAATAAATGATAATAATGTTTTTACATAAAGCGTGCCATATCAAAATGTTGCCATTTCTAAGCACTCTAAATGGCAGTGATCCTATTGCCCAATATAATGGTACCCAAAATACCGACCTCAAAGAAATGGAAGGTTGAGTTGACCTTGCCAGGAGACAGCATTGTGGCCTACAGATCACTACTTATCTCAGCTGCGCGGGTTAAGTCACTGAGCCATTCTAGTTATAGTCCTGTTCTACCTGCTGCTCAGCCAGTATGAGTGTGCTGTGTGGTATGTTGGTGCATGATGATGTATTGGAATGTTAGGGTGCCTGTGAGTGTCAGTTGGAGCATGCGATGAGCAGCAGGGAGGCTGCTCCTGATGGGGCTCATCACTATAGCTCATCATTGAAGCTTATTATTGGAACCTATTACAATAAATCATTTTACAGGCATCCCTGTATTACAACAAGTCCTCATGATCCCCTTTTATGATCTTTGATCACAGTTCATGGCTTTTCTGTTTCTAGGACTGGAAATCAGGGTTAGTATTCAAACTCTATAAGCACTTTCTGAATTAAATGCGGCAACAGGTATTTAACAATTCAGTGTGTGGTAGTAAACCAATCAATTGATGTATTGGAGCACAGCGACAGCGGATCTGGTGTGAGTGGCCCGAAACTCTGGTGTCTGTCTACTGAGCTGGGAGTGTTTTATGAGCACTGTGGAGTGCAGTCTTTGGTTCCTGCAAATGACCGCCTCCATCAAGAGGTTGGCGTAAGGTGTATGTCTTAAGTCGCTGTTGTAAACTCAGCAGGACAAATGCTTTGTCAGCCTTTTGACCAAGATCTACTCCGCTCGAATGCAGTGATAACAGGCGGTGTCTTCCGGTCAATTTACTGTGACCTCTTATATGAAGCCAGTACTTATGTGGTATTTAATTCCTTGAAACGAGTTAGTCAGTTCCTGTAGATTGTGACAAGTTGTATGATGAAAATTCTCCATGACAAGTTCTTGTCTTTGAGAGGTTGCCTTTATTTGATTTCACATTTTTGTGAATGAATGCATAGCACGAATTGTCCTGTAAGAGACTACGTAACACAGTGGCAGACCTCATCTGACACGTCTATTAGAACTACTGCAGCTCGCATTGCTGAAGCCTTTCCCTCTGTTTACAGAGGTGTCTTCCAATCCCCTCGCCTTGCAGTGTTTAAAGACAATGTTTCCCTCTCATAAAGTATTCTTTCAACTTTGGAATGTAAAGACTTACTATGAAGTGTCCATGAAACACTTGGGGAACACTATGTGGCCTGAATTACAGAGACTTGTATGTGAGTACTTGAGGCTTACTGCAGACTTAGGTGTGACAAACTCGTTAATTTCTAGGAGCAAGACTGGTTTACTCATGGTTCTGAGCCGGGAAGATTATTTCCCGCCCGAGTGGATGCGGTGGATCACTTTCCTGTACTCTCAGTCAGTGCCTAGAGTCATAGATAATTATCTAGGAGCTGGTGGCATATTAAAGGCGAAAGGCCCTCTGCAAGGGTGCCTGGGGGCTCCCCAGCAATTAGATATTCAAGCTTGTTTGGGAGATGCAGAAATTATGAAACTAAATGCTGGTGACGCTGTTTTCTTTTTGAAGACTGATTCTTGGATAGCAGCCTCTGCCTTTGATATTATTTATAAGCAATATATCCCGAGCAGTTGCAATCCGCGTTAGGAAAAGCAATAAAGAAGAAAAAGTCTTTCAGTATCAATCTTCTTCTTTTAATGTTCTTAAAATGATATTTCTTCAGATCTTTAGCCTTTAGCCAACACGTGTTTCGTCTACAGCAGTCTATGCTGATAGACTTCGTCAGGGCTGTCTGATTGTTAGAACTAGATCTGTATTTCTGATTGGATTTATCCCATAGACAAATTCAATATCACTCGTAAAATCTTAAAAGGACTATCCAGTCCAATGAAGTAGCAGAATGAAATTAATGTTCTTGAATCGCAAACCCACGTCTGGGTTGGTCAAATCCCACAACTGTGTGCAGTTGAATCTGTATCTCACGAGTTTAGCTAAACGCCGCGCCCGGAATACTCGTGAGATACAGATTCAACTGCACACAGTTGTGGGATTTGACCAACCCAGACGTGGGTTTGCGATTCAAGAACATTAATTTCATTCTGCTACTTCATTGGACTGGATAGTCCTTTTAAGATTATACGAGTGATATTGAATTTGTCTATGGGATAAATCCAATCAGAAATACAGATCTAGTTCTAACAATCAGACAGCCCTGACGAAGTCTATCAGCATAGACTGCTGTAGACGAAACACGTGTTGGCTAAAGGCTAAAGATCTGAAGAAATATCATTTTAAGAACATTAAAAGAAGAAGATTGATACTGAAAGACTTTTTCTTCTTTATTGCTTTTCCTAACGCGGATTGCAACTGCTCGGGATATATTGCTTATAAATGTCTCATATGTAGTTTACTACATTGTTTTTGACGCTGGATAGACGTCACTATTGTCCCTTGTAGCAATATTGAGAATTGATTTAACTTAAATATTAGACATTTGTGCGCAATTTGAAGAACCTTCTATCTTGTCCTTTTTCAAAAAAGCCTTTGATATTATACAAGGGTTTGCACTTTGAAAGGAGTATCGGAAAAAATCAAAATAGGACCGAAGTTATACTGTTTAGCACCACATTAATTACTCGCCCTGCAGTCTTTATGGAAAATTACCATAGGAATACTCCAAATATTGTTTGGATCGCGTGTCATGTTCTCAGACCAACCCCCTCCCCCCCCCCCCCCCCAGACCGTGTTGCAATAAAATACCCCTACTTTACGAAGAACAGCCACAAGCCTTTTGGAGAGATGGGAGACGCTGCTCTCTCAACTGCTGGCAGAGTTCCTTTAGTCAAATTGCCGTTTTGCAACTATTCCTTTCTTATTTTAATCCAGTGTATGATGCATTTTTCCAGCAACCTTCTTCAGAAAGCTAAAAGGTTAATTTGTGAACTGTACATGGTCACGACTTAAACTTCCTTATGTGATTTTGCCCCAATTGTCAGTACCTTGGAGAGAAGTCGGGACTGTCATACCTAACGTAAACTCCTTCGCTCGGTTAGCTGCCGGACAGGCAGGAGTGATTCAGGCATGATAATACTTGTCCTGTAGTAATGCGAATGAATGAAAAAGTTCTCGACCTCCCATAAATCCTAGTGTATGCCTGCAGCCGAAACTACTTATGACAGTTCAGACTCTTATTAAACAACTTCTGTTGCTGTTTCTGTCTTAGCATCTCTGCCACTGACTTAAAACTTTTCTTCTGTCTCCAGTAGCACACAGGGGCCAGTATTAGGATGATCCGCACTACATCAATCTGATAGTTTACACAGTAGTAATTTGTAGATGCATAAACACGGCTAATCCGCAGCCTTTAAAACCAGAGGCTGAGAAGGCCATAGGCTGCAAGCAAAGGCACAGCTGTGCTCTCACTCACGCCTTACAGCATCACGGGGAGCATATATGGCCATAGCCTTGCATGGTTAAAAACATCCCCACTGCCCATTCAGCTACCCCAACATCTTTTGGCGGGTGATAATTGGTAGTGATAAACTTCTTGAAACGTAGAAAATCTTCCATGAATGGACCAGAAAAGTGTAGTCAGGTAGGTAATTTCTCCATCCCAGGGAGTTTATCTCATCATCCCTGTTAAATCTAGAGGGATGTCAACGCAAATTGTTAATTCCAGCCCAGGTTTCTCCCACTGGCAACTTGTAATGGGGCCCAAGCCACTGAATAGGGGATGGCAGCTACAGGTATAAAAACAATGTAGGATCTAATATGTCTGCATGTGTATCTTGTAACTAAGGTTTATAAACCACTAATGTCCAAAAGAAATTGCAAAATGTAAAAAAATAAAAAATTATTGTTGCTGCACTTATCTCATCAACCACAGTGATACACTAATGAGAAGCCTCCCACTGGGAATAACAGAAGTCATTTAACACCGACCCTTGCCTGTCAGAAATCTCTCCATTGGAAACAAAGATCTGAATCACCAGTTCAGCTTTTGTAAAGCCTCTACATTTACCCGGTCATTGCACCTCAATAGACAATCCGTTTATCATAAATGTGTTTTTTTTCATCGTAAGACCTCTTTCCAAAATGGTCATCTTTCCCCAGACAGTCTGCGTTACTTTACTGGCTGCGCACTGCATGTTTCCATCTGAACGAGGATACTTTGTGTTTTTGCTGTGGGGAGTCTCATAGAGGCTAATTAGATTTGGATAATGGGTTCAGTTTAGAGTTAGTTCTAAAGCCGGGAATCACTCATCGTTGCAGCATTCCCCCAGTAATGATATGTGTCCTTCATTTCTTCCCGTACCAGAATAGCTACATCAATTACCACAGCATTATATTGATTTATGGCTTCAGTCAGTCATGGAAGACTGCCACGACATCCTCTGGGCTATTACACGTGAAAGTGAAACAAGACATCTCAGCCCTGACTCGCTTTTTCAACAGACATACAAAGTGGAAATAAAATACTTATAGGAGGTGTGTACTTACACAGTCTCCTTACTACATGGTTTTCACAGGGCTGTTAGATCTCTCTGAAAGGGAGGTCCAGGAAAGTAATAAAGAGAGATGGTTTTATTGAAGAATAAATGAGTGGGGTGTACGGTGCACACCTTCACCAACTTGAAGGCTCAAATGGCATGGCTGACAAATAGGTCCCACTGTTTCCGTATGTGTTTCTGTGTGATATGTCAATACATTCAATATTTTCAACATTACTATGCCTCATAACATAGTGGCTGCCATCACTGAGAGCACAATGTATATAAATCTCACTCAAAATGACAGTATAGCAATTTACAACTGAAATGATTACATATTTAGTGGTCCAAAATGTTATGTAGAGCTTGCGCTCTTTGTGCCTTGGGCACAACTTGTTATGTTTATTGTCGTGGTGCACTAAGATCCCTGTAATTGCGGGGTTCTAGAGTGGTTGAGCGGGAGGTCTGGGGATTGGCAGTTGGTGACTGGCTGGTCTGGGGAAGCCCGCTCTTACCTGTGTCTTCTATTGAAGCCACTTCTTCACTTCATCCAATCGTGTTAGCTTCCTTCCTTCATAACACAATACCACAGCTGGAAATCAAAAATTACAACCCGACTCACTGTATTACCTGTCACAAACATCTGCTTTGTGGAAGGTTATGTGTGGTACCTCTCACCACTGGTAATCCACTGCACCACTGATACAGTTGAAGCTAACCTGCATGGGGAATCTCTCCTGCAAATATGCCCTTCCGTCACTAGGGCTGTTATTCCTTCCGGATTTGCATGGCTGGAAGGGCACACACCACCCGGAAATAGCCCCGTCTGTTGTTGGCTAGGTATGGGCACTGTGTAGGAGAGCAGGTGGTGCTTTTCATGATTGAGAAGACATTGGTGGCTTCTATGAACACTCTGTTGAGGCCAGAATTGGGATTTTATAAAGGGATCCACAGGGGTGTCGTACCAGAGTACCATGGACGTCACCTAGCAAAAATAGTGTGTCCTAACTATCATTTACAAAAATGTCGCCCCATTAGGTTTTAAATATTCATCATGGGTACAGCAATACTTTTGTAAAAGACCAATAGGACACAATATTTATGCCAAATGATATTTATTTTAATGATAATCTGATATACATCCTCCACGTGACCCCTCCTTCGCCGGTTGATATAACCCTTGTCAGTTCTCCTCAGGCCCATGGGCCGGAATCACTCACCTAGGCTATATAATAGGATTCTTTACGACCAGGCAAGTGGAAATAATCTCTTTACCCAAAGGCTGTCCACCTACGTTTATTAGTGAAATGGAGAATGTTTCCACCCATCTACCAGGGTGGTATGCATTTTGAATAACGTTTTTGCAGAAGGGGAACGGAATAGCACAAATTCGTGGGTGATACACGTCGTGGCTTATTAATCTTGTAGCTAAACTTTAGGGCAACAGTTTCGACTACTGGATGTTATGTTGTGGTTGGTTTTTTTTTCGCTTTTAGTGTTCAAACAGTGGTTTCTCAAGTATGTTTAGCGTTTCCTAGGTAACCTTTCACTGAACATCGTAAAAGTATTCTAATGCTTGGTTGCAGTACCAGCAGGCAGTGCGCTCTTCAAGGCCTAGAGAGATGAACAAACATGATCCTTGCGTCCATCCGAAAGTGATGGACATTAGAGCGTTTTGGCTGCATTTACTTTGGCTCTTTGTGTTCTTGGAAGCAGTACATATTGTGTACTAAAAACTTGTTCTACAGATTTCACATGTGTGCTCATATTCACACCGAAGCATTGGTCATAACTCATTTGCGCATTGATTTAAGATGTGTCAGAAAACATATGTTTGAACAATTAGTGCTTGTAGTGACATTTTATGAAAAACCACAGAGATTTGGGGTACAACCCAACTATTTAACAGATGTCTCATCATCATATCTATCTTTATTCGATCAATCTTGACCATAAAAGCACAATAAAAACATATACAGAGATTACACAATCCAATAAAATCTTAATAAAAATCACATTTGAGCTAAAATATTTTCCCTCCTTAAAATGGTAAATTGAATGAATACAAATACCTCTATGGAGTTCACAATGCCTATAGGAATCCCTTGATGCTAATCAAATCTATACTGAGCAATGAGGCAGGAGCTGCAACAAAGTTAAAAACATGGATCAGAATTCATATTTCTTCCTTAATCTCAGTGCTTGAATGATTAAATTCAGAACAGCAAAGCATATCAGAGGAGACTCAAGACATTGTAAATAATGCAATTCCTCATAGTGAGTATTAAAAGATCCTCGGCTAAGTATTGAGCGAAGGAACAATTCTCTGAAAGAGATATACAAGGTGCAAAATGGCTTAAGGAGCTTTGTTGAATGAAGTGACCTCCCATAGCATGGGCATCATGGCAATTACACAAGCCAGGTGCCAGCAATAGGGAAGGCAACTAAGTAAAGAATTGTGTTCACTCTTAATTGTGTGAGATAAAATCTGAGTCCTAATGCCTTTACCTATGTTAAGTATGGATCCATGTCTAGCGTGGTTGAGAGCGGGACATATGATTGATTGGTTACCATTATCAAGTGATTTCATGATCCTGGCATCCTCTTTTTTTCATAAGGAAATGTTTCTTGATATGTACCTTATAGTGCTCATTTATAATACACAGATTTTCAAGAGGGCTACTTAATCCCAACTTTTGAAAAACATCTCAAACATATTTAATCCATGGCTCGGCTTTCCAATTCTTTTGCACTAGGCCGTCCTCTCCTATTATGCGTGAAAAAGCCAATCCAGGAGTGGACCAATTTTTGATCCAAAGTAAAAAAGGGTCAGGCCTACCCTGTCTTCTTGGAAGCTTACACCCAATTCAGTGTATGTTATGAAGCATGAAGAAGATTTGAAGTTCTCAGTAGCCTATTTAAAAATGTATTCTCAACCACCAGTAAGCATTTAGTTGCCATGTACCCCCAAACGCCGGACTGTATGTACTGGTAGCAAAGCTTTTACTTTTATAAAGCATGGTCATTTCTTTTGGGGGCTTATGTCCTAGTTTCTTGGTAAACCTAAAAATTGATTTGCATGATGCCGGCATTGACTGAGTCCTGTGGGTTAATACGTGTTCCCACTTCATGTTGTCATTGAATAAAAGGCCCAGGTAACAGCATTTTTTGTCATTACATTTGGTGTCTTCCCAATAAAAAATGAATTTGACCTGGTATTTATCGTGCCACCGGTCATAATGCAGGATTTAGTATGGTTAACCTTCACTACCTGCATACATTTATTAAAATAATCTAAAAGTGCTTCTAATCTGTTTGCTGCATGGGCCATTAAAACCGTTTTGTCCGCGTACAAAAGTACGGGGACTAGATGTAAATCAAGTTTGGGGAAGTCTGGTTTACAAGAGGTTAAAAAGGTATCCAGCACATTAGCATAAAATAAAAATAAGAAAGGAGTTATATACAACCCTGTTTGACACTCCGACTGACTTGGATAGGGGGCATAAGATCTCCATTTTTTGCAAAGCATACCTGCATATAAGTATCATGGTGAAGGCTTTTTAAAACATTTAATATGGCTGGGTCAACTCCTGCTCGCCCCATGATAACCCATAGGTTATCTCTGTACACTAGATCAAATGCACAGGAGAGTTCTATATGAGGCCATGTGTATGGCTCCTTTCCGGGGTTTCCCATAATTACCTAAGATCAGGGACAAGTTTAGGGCTTGCTCGGTGATGCCCAAGCTCGGCCGGGACACATATTGAGCTTTTGAGAAAAAAGATTATTCTTCTGCCCTGGTTTACAATTTTGCAAGAATTACCCTTTCGAATATCTGCCCGGAGGCATAGAGCAAGGAGATGGGCCTATGATTTGAGGGGGATTTTCTCACTCCTTCTTTAAAGATGGGGAATATTACGGAGTACTTTCATGACTCTTCCATGCCCCCATTAACTGCTGCTTTGAAGACGTTTGTGACCGAGTGGGCCCAAAAGTGTAAATTAAATTTAAAAAGCTCAGCTGGGACCCTGTCAGGTCCTGGCACCTTGCCTGTCACAGATCTCAGGATGGCTATATGCATTTCACCAACCATGATTGACTTACTAAATTCTAAGAGCGACAAAGGTGGAACAAGGGACTCAGCTGTTACCAGATAGTTATGTGGCTGCAGTTTGAATTGTAATTTTCGTGAAGTGAGCAAACCCATTCTTGCTCCAATATATGGCATTCTATCCCTGAAAGGGTTTTGTCACTAGAAATGGGCCATTCACTATCTCCCAAAAGGCCCTATTGTCTTTTACACCAGCCGCATGTTCCAAATCGTCCAACTTTTTTTTCTAATGTTCGCCTTTCTAGTCTCAATCTCTTTCTTATATTTTCTTCTTGCGTCTCTAACCGCTACTGGGTCTGATGGTATTACATTAGTAACCATTTTTAGGGTTTTGTAAGCATTTGTGCATTCGGGGTTGAATGGAGCGATCATTCCAGTGTTTGTCCATTAATTGTTTTTCAGAGACCAGTTTTGCATATCTTGGGAAAACTATTGCATATGTAAACTGGATCAATGGCATCCACAAGACAGCATGAGATCTCAGTCTGATTAATAGATTTTACTTATAAAAACACTTTGTTATGGTCCACATAGTTCTTCGTACTCCCCAATTGGGCTCGTAATTTAAAAGGGAATTTGTTTTAGCAGTTGGGAAGGCATACTGTGGGAAAGAGAAGTTAATGATAATTAGATATTGGTCACTAAATGGTGACGGGTCTACCTCATATTTTTTTTTAAAGAAAAGCACCAGGTCAATTGACAAAAGAATGTGGTCAATACTACTGCCTTTTCCTCTCCCTACAAAGGTTGGATTGTTCACACGGGTGGCTACCGCCATTTACATCTGACGTAAAAGTCAAAGACAAATTGTTAATTAGAAGAATTCTAGTTAAGGCTTCTCCATAAGTAATAGCAGTCTATTTTTAAAGGTGCCCCACCAGGCACATTTATAGATCATTCTGTCCAGCAGTTTGTTTTGTGTTGTGTTCGTTTTCTCCAGATTGCAATATCAGCCCTCTTATTTTCAGCACGTCATTCTGCTTGACATTCAGCTAAATGGCAGACATTCTTTTAAATAGAGATGGCAGATGTGACTAGTTAATGTAAGGAAGTGTTTTAACAGGTTGGTGATCAATAAAACACTAATGACTAGATTTGCCCCTGAACTGACAAAAGAAAGTAAATTGAGTGTCAGTAAATTATTGTGCTTGACTCATTTTCCTATCACTAAGAGGTATGGCATCAATATTGTGCTCCCTCGTCCAATGAACTTGAAGAGTGAATGGAGTGGCTTCATCATCATTCAGCTAGATTTAAGCCAGCTAGAGAGCCTGCAACTATATGCTTTTGATAAGGAAGACTACACACAGGTTATGTACGTCATAGACAACGTATATGTGCACATATATATAATTTATTGCAAGAGGGTGCCCCAAAAGGTGACAGAGTTCTCTACAAATGCCTTAGTATTGCATGCCATGCCATGCCATGCCAAGTTTTCTGTACAAAAGGGGGTGGTGATAGACGGAGCATCTGAACCAATCAAACACTCACACCCAGTCAACAGATCAGGGTTTAATCTATCACTGTTCTTTAGCCCACTCTGCCACCCCAGTTCAGACACGGCCATATGCAAATCAGTCTGACCCTGTGCCTCATGGGAACAGTCCAGCCCGAACTGCCAAGCCATGCCTTCCCCGGACCGGAAACAAGCTTCCTAGACCGGTTTCTGGCATTCCAGCCGTCTTCAGCCAGGCTTGCTTGAATCCAGTGGCAAAGTGAGCAAGGGACTCACGTCTGAGCATACCCTGCCAACTTATGGCGAACAAAGCGGTACAAAGGGGGTGGTTTGCTGGACGGAGCATCTGAACCAATCAAACACTCACACACAGTCAACAGATCTGGGTTTAATCCATCACCGTTCTTTAGCCCACTCTGCCACCCCAGTTCAGACATGGCCATATGCAAATCAGTCTGACCCTGTGCCTCATGGGAACAGTCCAGCCCGAACTGGCAAGCCATGCCTTCCCTGCACCGGAAACAAGCTTCCTAGACCGGTTTCTGTGCATTTCGGTGTGTGAAAATTTGCATATTTTTGTCTCAAACTGTCATGAAATTCCATGTAGAATGTGGGAAATTATGTAAGATTAACCTGAGCGAAAAGTGCTTTGCCAGTGTTTCATGAGGCTTTTTTAACTGGGCACACGCCTCATGTACAATAATATCACGAGACACAACAAGGGAGACTAGTTCAAACAGAAAATGACTCACAACATGATATTTTCAGTGGAGAAAAAACCTTCCCCTAGTATCTAGGAAGGTTTTTTTATATAAGGTGTGCACTCCTATAAGTAGTAAGTCAAATTGCTTGATACAAACTTTAGCACATTTGAGGGCAGTTTTGCGGCTGATTAGGATGTTGGTGGAAACACCATTGACAGGCTGTCGGTGGCAGTCCCACCATCATCGGGCAGAGCAGCCCACCTGCCCCATTATAATATGGTCGGTCGGACCACATTGATCAGAGGGACCTACTGACGCTTGAGCCTGTCGGACCATCGGTTGGATCGTATTCCCTACAATAAGGGCGGTGCCTGCCCTGGCACTGCCATAGGGATAACGAAGTCCCTTCCCGACAGCCTTTCTGTAGTGGTACGACCGTCATAGAAAGGCTGTCAGAAATGGACTTTGGGTGGCCCTAGCAGGGCCCCCGTCCTCCCTGAGCCTCTATTATGAGGCCTGAGGGGCATCTGTGGTGCCCCGCCAAACATTCATGCTCTGTGTGCCTGGCACCATGAGGTGCCTGACACACTGGGCATGTATGTTTCAAAACATTCCTTTTTACACTGCAGCTTGTACTACTACCCTTTTCCCGGATGCAGCACAATGAAAAAGGGGATGTTTACGACCACCTATACAGCAGTTGCACCTTAATTGGATGAGTGAAACTACCGACTACATGTCGGCTGATTACCAACCCACTGCGATGGTGGTCGGACACTTGTCTGACTGCCATCGTGATTAGGCCTTTAATTGTTTGCATCTTTTACAAACCTAATTAAAGTATTGCCCAAACCTAGTGATCATTTCTGTTACTTTTGTTGAATTTAAACTTTTACAATATAATATTGCCACAGAGAACATGAAAAGTCCATTGTTTTCCCAGTTGAGTCAAGCTGTGGTGCAATACAAAGAGGACTGTGACCTTAATAGCGTTTGGTTGGTAATTATAGCATACTTTTTAGGTATGGCTGGAGACAGATTTAGCTGTTTGTTCGAGCTCATGTAATCACCAAAAATTTTTTTTTTAAAGCTGGTTAGGGAAAGGGATTTTCATCCAGCTCCATTAAGGGACTTCTTCATTGGCTTCTGATTGGGTAGCACTTGTGTTAGACCACCTATAAAGTACTTCGACTGTTCATAATTGATAGAGATATTGTTAATGAAGGCCTTGTGTCAAAATCAATACTAAGGGGCTTTGTTTGCAAGGTGTAACCCAGTGCCAAACACAATAGAAAGGGCTTTTACATTGTGAACGCTGACAAATACAATAGAAAGGGGGTTTTACTTGGGAACTCTGTGACAAATTTAATGAGAAGGTTTATTTTTATCATGAACAACATGACAAATGCCATAGGAAAAACATTGACTGATTTATTAAGCGCTGTGCAGTTGTGTGTTTCTTACTCACACTACGTCCCTCTGTAAGTTTCGGACTGTTCTTCCTTGCTACCTTTGTGGTCATGAACTAAATAGGCATAGGCTGATCAGAGTTTGGTTTGAATAGTAAGAGGGCCCAAGGACACCAGAGATAAAAGGCTTGATCACAGTTGGAACCTAGTTACATCTAATTGCCCCATGACACCCCAAACCAGATCCAATGTCCCCACATGAACTGCAATGAAGGTACAATATTTTTGTCCACTACCCCAAAAGAAATCAACTCTGCTACTGGCCATCTCCCACAGCACCACCTCATGTAGTGTAGTAAGCTGCAACAGCTACAGTGACAAGCCTAGCAGTAGTGTATCATACTGCATTTTCCAGAGTGCGCTAGGGCAGAAGTGCTGACACAACGAAGCATAATGCTGTATGGATTGCCTTCTCCGAGATTGGGTGTCTTTTGTACTAAACAAACAAACTGCTGAGTAACTGTGGTGTGCTTAATGCCTTCCACAAGCAGAGATTGCATTATATATTTGTTGGATCACTTGATCGGGCACCCCTCCAATCCAGTGCCGCTGACAGTGGTGGGTTAGTTCTATGCGATGCTATGCTTGTTTGTCTAGTGCATGAATACATGCTCTTAGCACATGTACGTTATTGGTGGCAAATTAGCTGCTCCCATTACACTCACTGTAGCACACCTGCAACCTGGGTGTGAATGGCACTCACAAGCAAGGGCACTAGGGTGGCCTTGGTGTTGGTGCACTGGGACCAGCATCAGCCATGGAGAGCAGATCCTAGAACCTATTGCAGAGGTGTTCATATGATACCAAAGGCAGAGTCCCAGAGCAGAGGGTTTGTGACTAGGAATACAATTATGTCCAGTTCAATGGGGGTGAGATTCTGTACAATTGTGATTATGGTGCTTGGTGACACTAGCAAACACACCAGGTTGTGCTTATAATGTGTGGGTGTGTGCATGTGGGTGTGTGCAGTAGGTCAGCGGGTAAGGGACCGGCCTGTGGTCACTGGGCAGGGTTTTCTTGAAAGTAAATAAATGACCAGCCTGGTCACCAGGGCTCGAGTCTGGGTACACGCAGGTACACGGCGTCCCCCACTCTTTTCACAGGGTGGACGCCGTCCCCCCTTCCAAGAAGATGGGCCCCACAAAATACACTGAACGTGTCCTGGCGTCATTTTCAGACACTGTGACACGTTCAGCACGTGACGTCATGAGGTCATTTGCATATTGCCAGTCCCCCCACTTCTTTTTATAGGACTTGTGCCCTGTTGGTCACTAATTTCCACCTCAATCTCTGGGCTGCCTCATTGGTGCAGCGGATTATTAAGATTTACAAGATGAGGAGGAAGACTCTGTTTATAAATGGTTGCTGCAGTATTATTTTAACAAGAAGGAAACTGTTAAAGCCCTTACGTCCTCGTAGACTAGCAGGACGCACTGTTACACTCCTCACAGTGGCATAACATAGGCCCCAGCAGGGGCGTAACACAAGCCCCCGCAGCCCCCGCATTGCAGGGGGGCCCCGCGGGGGCCCTGGCCGGGCCCCTCCTCACGTAATACAATACATCTAAGTAGGCTCTAAAATGGTGCGCAGCACGGGCCCCGGCCGGGGCCCCTGCGAGTATTTGAAATGGTGTGGGGCCCCGGTGTGAGTGTCTGAGTGAGTGAGGCACTTTACTGGTGTGAGCACTGAGCAGTTATTACACTGAGGCTGAGCTGAGCCACTCGAATCTATGAAATGGCGGACACTCAGCAGCACGCACTGGCACACACTTGTTCACTTTCACTTCAGGTCCCGAGTCGAGAGAGAGACTTTCACTTTCCGTTCCGCGCCGCGTATGGGGCAGGGCTGGCTGCTGGTGAGTGGTAACCAATGCCAGGCAGCCAACACATGCGCAATCCAATAAGCAGTTAAGTGTGGAGTCTGGCGTGTGCGACGTGCATGTGGCATCAGGGGCGCGCAATCCCCGCCCGCATAGCCATAGTCAAGAAGACTGAGGGAGTACAGTAGAGAACAACGAATGAACTTCGACAAAGCCAGGCCCGCCCACGCTCAGGACTGTGACTGTCGACCGAACTCAGAAGTAAGTCCGTCACCGGCGGGGCCTGCCTCCACTCCAGGGGTCCAAGTCTACTCTTCTTTAAGTTCCAAACATATATAACGAAGTATTTTGCCCTTGGCCCACAGTCAACAAACATGCAGGTAGTGGGAAGGGCAATTTTGGGAAACATGACCTGCTGCTCTGCTGCACGTGTGTCGTGAGGAAGCCAGAAGGCTATTCATAACAGTTCTGGGGGGGGGGGAAGTGAGAGTCTGAGAAGCTTGCATCGCCGCTGCGACATCCGACATTACATTTGTCACCGGGCGCCACTGAGGCCTCAGGGCGGCATGTATCAGGACTGGGCATGTACCATAACCCATTACTACTAGCTATTTTGATTGACTGCCCCATCTGCGTTGTACCTGGTGTGTGTGGGGAGGAGGGGGGTCTATGACGGCACCAGTACTTGTCTTGAAGTAGCGTGTCATGCAGCAGAACTCTAATCAACAGACTGTAACCGTCACCCAGTAAGTAATCCACTCTGCATTTTCTTCAGCGTGGTTGCAAGTAAAGTTGGTATGAATGTTATGTGACCAGGGCACGAGTCGGGGTACCACGCGGGTGGACGGCATCCCCCCACTTATTTTCTTGGGTTTTCCAGGGTGGACGCCGTCCACCCTGCTCAATCAAAAAGCCGTCCACTCTTCCCAAATAGGAGCGCGCACAAACAATGCATTTCCAGGTGGCTGGCTGAATCCGGAAATTTCTCGGACTGCCGCCGGTCACCACGCCTGTCACCACGCCCCACGCCCCTGCACCTACCAGGTTCGCCGTTCCCAGGGTACCCACCAATAGACGCCGAGATGTTCAACCAATGGATGGGTGGGTCTGCAACTCGGCAGTCATGCCCTCCTGCAACATGCCCTTTATTTTTCGGGCTTTCCTGCTTTAGCTCCTTAGCTTTTTCGGAGTGACCCGTGACCGGATCCGTATATTGACTCAGCTGTCCTCCTTGCCTGCTCCCTGACCTGCCTCCGCCTCCCGCTCCAGACTTTCCTTCACTCCCCGGCCTCGCCTGCTGCCTGCCCTGCTTGAGACTCCACTCCCGGTCTTGCATGCTGCCTGCCCTGCTCGAGACTCCACTCCCGGCCTCAGCTGTTGCCTGCCCTGCTCGAGACTCCACTCCCCGGTCTTGCGTGCTGCCTGACCTGCCTTGCTTGTTCCTTGGCATCTACACCACATAGGGAAACGTGTTCTGCTTGGCAACGGTTTTAAGGTAAGTGTTGAAAACTTCTCTGTCTCCCTCCGTCTCTTCTCTGTCTCCCTTCCCCTCTTCTCTGAATCCCTTCCCCCCCGAAAGTATTACTCTATTCTGACTTTTAGTGGTGTGTCTGTGTTTATATACTTTCCCAAATGTAATTTATATTATTTTTAGAAGTAATAACTGTATTTATAAGCTACAAAACTGGCTTTGCCAATGCTTGTATAGTGAATTAAGCATGCTCCAGCATTTGTGTTATTGTCTATTTTGTGTCTCGGAGACCAGAGGGATACTGAGCTTCTCTGGTACTTTTTGTATGGTGGAAGAGAGGGGTGTGGCACAGCTGTACCAAGCACAGGTTTCGGGTTGAAGCGGTTTTAGTACCAATGTGCCCATCTATGCCCCTCTGCGTTACATTTACAGAGTACAAGTCTGCTTGCAGGCAAGACATTCTTACACATTGTTTTATTTTGCTGGTGCAGGGAGTTGTGATTTATTCCTTCCTCTCAGAAATTTTTGAGAAAATAAACCCCGCTTTCAGAAAAATAAAAAACAAAAAATTGTGAAAAGTATCAGACGTGTTTTAGAGTAACAATGCAGCAGGATTTTTATTTCTGCCGTCGCAGAGGCGGCCCTCTATTCAGCTAGAAGTAGTGTTGGGGGGAAAGTCCTCTATCCCATTCAATTTTATAGGTTATGGGGTGGCGTGGTTTAGAAAGCAGGGGGCCAGAGCCATAATCCCAGCTATTCCATTTGACCAAAGTATGTGATCGTGGGCAGAACCAAGGCGTAACACCAGCTTCTCCCCATAGTGTGTACTTTTGGGCATATGAGGGTCCATTCCCTTGTTTGTAAACATGTGAGCATTTAAACGCAGCTTAGTCTGTAAACGAAGAAAATCTTAAAACGCATGTTAATTTTAAAATAATTCACTCATCACCTTGATGCTCACAGAGGCGATATTTCTAAAGGGGTCGACAACTATCTGCGTGGGCCCCTTGAAGAAACAGGGCTCTTCACTCAGATATAGCGCCCCTTGTTGGTATGTTTGCTCCAGTGCTATGCACAGTCCAGCGTGAGCAGTGCTGTTACAGGGGGGTGTTCTACAATAGTATCGAAGTAAACTTCAACAGAAGCAATGTGAGAGAGCAACTGAAATTATGCGATGGTGACCAAATTATGCGGCAAGGCTAAGTTATGCGACAAGGAAACACAGGAATGTTGGTGATAGTGCCTTCGAAAGTGAACCATTGAGAAGAGCAAGAGCCTCTCCACTGGGCAGATTATTGTTTAGTTGTTAACCGTGACAAAGGCTGTAAAGGGGTTACTTTGGGCCAGGGGGTTGGCTTTGTCCTTGTTGGTAATCAGGAGATTCTCACTAGCAATATTGTGGCACCGGTGTGGTCGTCCTTGAAGAGATTATTCTGGGTTTGGAGTTGGGGCACACTGCTTTCTCAATGATTTTTCTGATCAACAATGGCTGTATTTTCTGGTGCCCATTTTATCTGTATTTATCCATTTTTATTGTGTGCTTTGCGTATAAATGAGGTTGTCAAACTGTACATTTCCATATTTATTTAACTGATAGGCGAGCCCTCATACTTTGCTGTTTGGCGAGTTTTAGCTATTAAGCTGGCAAATATTACATAACAATACATCCACTGTAAATACTAGCATTATACCATAAATGTATGTTGACATATGCCTTTATTTAAAGAAATGTCCTCCTGTTTTTTTATTTACATGCTGTCCAGCTGTTGGCCTATAATTTATGAAAGACAGCACAGAGAGTCACTTAAAAGTAGGACAATTTTCTGTATTTATTCACTTTTACAAATAAATGTAGACAGTAAACACATTATTTTCTGTCTGTATTTATCTGTAAAAAATCTGTAAAAACTAGGAGCCTTACACATAAGCATCCTTTACAAGCGCGTAACATAGCTTGAGGAACTGTATCTTTTTCTTTGCTCTTGACCAATGCTCCTCTGCACATCATGCATGGCCTTTCCAATTGACTTTCCTCTTAGTTCCCTTGTGGAATTGTCGTGATTTTCTTTGGCTTTTTTCAACACACAAATTCTGCTTTTGTTCATGGTCCCATGTTTTAGTATGCCTCGCTTACAGCACTTAATGGCTTGACTAATGTAGTTGTCCGCCAAAGTTCATCCACATTTGGGCTGCTAATTCCTCCATACAGGGACCTTAAGTCACAGGCTTAAGTACTAAGCAGCTTCTGTAGTTAAATCTTGCGATATATGCAAATGATAGATCTGCCTTACATGTGATGTCACTTCCTGTCGCGATGTCACTTCCTGTCGTGATGTCACTTCCTGTCGTGATGTCACTTCCTGTGACCACGCCTAACTTGGAGAGTCCCCCCACTTCTTTTTTTAGGACTTGTGCCCTGTATGTGACGTCTCCGAAATCGACTCCGAGGTGCAGGATGATGGTGATGGGCCTACTGGCTGGCTAAATTGAGTTGGAATATTGTGAAATCACATTAAACTTTATTTTTCTTGGCCGGACACCCACCGCAGTAAGAGAGAGTTGTGTGGGGCCAGCTTCCTGTGGTCCACGCTGCGCCTCATTGCCTGTGCACTTTAGCTAGCGTGACTGATACCAGGCAGGAAGTTTTTTTATTTAGCTAAATCCTGCTGCCAGCCAGAGCAAGACATCCTTAGGAGAGGAGACCGGCCTTTGACCCTCCATCTCGAAGGCCCAAGAAACGTGGCAGCTCAAGACTTGTAAGCAAAGCTGATGGCTGAAGCGCTCAGATGTGACACCCTGAGCACTTCAAGGAATCAGACTGACCACAACTGGCAGTGGCATGAAATGGGTGCATGCCACGGTGCCTACATAGCATTACTGGAACTGTGGTTTTACCTCACTTTATTTGAGGACGTCATTTGCTGGTTGCTACTCGGTGGCTTCAAATGTCTTCTGCTTCTACTTTCAAGTAATAGTTTGAACACAATTATGCTGTCATCTGAAAATATAAACCATGCCTTGTTATTTTTTTAAATTATATTGTTGGAACGAGTCCTGAGTCAAGCGAAATCGGCACAAGTTATCTTGATTTGTAAACCTACTGACAATCTCTGAGGTGCGTCCTCCTCATGTCAGATCATGCCTTGCAATATTATGTTTAATCATTTATGTTTTTTGTGGTTTTGTTAGGCTTAATGAACCTGCATTGCAGGTTCTGGGCCAGAAGCTGTCCCTGTACCTAGAGCAGCAAGTCCAGTCAGGGCTTTTCGGCGCTGAGGTGGGCTTGTCCAGCAGCAAACTGATAGAAGGGGAAAGTAATTACAGAGGAAAAAGAAGATGCTAAAATGTTTAAAACATTCTTAAAAATATGGGATAAATGTGTTTCGGGATAAGAGCACACCAGCCCTATAATGGCCCAGCTGGAAGTTGCTGCGGAAATGGTTGTTTGGGGAAGAAGCACAGCTGGTTAAACTGGGTTATCTCAAGTCAAAGGTAATCCGTGCTGTGAGGGGGCCTGGACCACTGCGATCAGCAGCTGAACAGAGTTAGGACGGGGTATTGTATGGGTGAGTTATTATTTTTTTTATCTGTGTGGGAGTTTTACAGCACCCTGCATGTCTCCTTTCTGGGTACTTCAGGGCTCTAAGAATGTTGAAGATAAAGGAGGCTCTCTCAGAGTCAGTTGAGTTATAGCTGGACTTAGTCCCTCTCCCTGGACTTGCACATCCATTGCAGGGGCCTGTGTTGAAACTCATGTTCTCTCTGTGTCCTCTCAGACTTTCATCTTTCTGAGGAGATGGGGGCCAAAGGGCCTGAGCTGCCTAGATTGGAACTGGGGAACCAGGTTTGAGTCCGGCGTTGGCTCCTTTTGTGATTCTGGACAAATCACTTAATCTTCCCTGCCTAAAAAAAACAGACCTTGTGGAATGTAATCTGGTACTTGCGTAAATCCCTCTAATGCCCCTGAACAAGTTCACTTCTCCCTATGACAACTGAAAAAAGATCAAAATAAATCAGTATCATTGAGTTGGGTATCAGTAAACATCCAATGCCTGCCAGTAGCGCCAAGAGGCTTTGTCTAGGGCGAGCGTGTGTGCTACAAATGCACATTTTATGGTATGTTAGAATCTGGATTGTTGAGGTACAATCTTCTCCAATGTTGTAATGTGGGGACCCTTTTTCTGCATGAAACCCAGGTGTAGGTGCATTTGAAGCTCTGTTCGAACTAAGTTCTGACTCAGTGTAGGTGCCTTGAAGGCTGAGCTGCTGAGTCAATGTGCTGCTGGTTCTAGGGTCACCAGTGCAAACTCAGAACAAAAGAGTTTTGTTTGCACACCCGCGAGAACCAGGGATTACACACATAATACACAACTTGGGCAGTGAGCAGAGTGGGAGCATTAAAGATATTGTTTCACACTCCAGCCTTGACATCCCCAAAAATTGCATGGTGGTATTACATCTGGCTTTTAGCAGTGCCAGACGAGGATGTGAGTGGAGCAAATATAGGAAGTGGGTGGATCTGGGTGAAGTGGGTGTGGCCTCTGACAAACATTTGAGCACCTGGACTTCATATTTTACAAATTTGTCTGCTAGCTTGCTCTTGCTCCTCGTGTTAGGGAAGCTTAAGCTGTTGCCGCCCATGCTGTAACCCTGCTGTAGGCCAGTGAAGCTTGTTAAAACCTTTCAGCAAACACAAGTCTAACTCAATGGCATTTGCCAGTGCTTGCTTTCTTCCCTATCTCATTGGAAAGGCTACTCAAGTGATTTTGAGGTATCTACCTTGAGCAGCCACGAGTTCCGATGGTCACAGAGTCACTGCGCTGTGCTCTACATGCTGGTGAGTGCATGTTTGTTTCAACTGTGTCTTTTGCTTTACCAGCGCAGAACCTCTTCATAAGAATGTTAAGGTCCTTACAGGTGCGCTGCTGCGCGCGAGGAGGGGCACCAACACATGCATGCAACTGAAGCAGCAATAATGAACTGGAGAAATCTTGGGAATGATGCTTTGAAAGTTTTGCTAAAAGTTTATGGTACACGCTAAGCTGGAAAAATGTTTAAAATAGAGAAATGTCCTTGTGTCAAAATGGCAACTTTGATGAGAATGGATAAGACGCATTTAAAAAAAAATCCCTTTTGTTTAAAAGTGATGGCAAGACAGCGTTGAATTGTAAATAACAGCACTTTGACTTCATAAATCATGACGACTGGCGCACTAGCTTTCGATATTCATAAACTTGGGTAGCAGCATGTATGATTAATGTATGATTCAGTGACTTGTCCGTAGCACCTCACAGGTCAACTCATCATTTTCCTAAAATTGTATTCTATCTCGTTCCTAATTGTTTGTCTGAAAGTAGGATTCCCCACAATAGCCTTTGGAGTCCTCATGGGAGTACTGTTGTCCTGGCATTGTGCTATTACACAAACAAGGCTAACGGACTGTGATCTTACAATCCTGGGTCTGCATAGATATTCGGCATGAAATATCGATGTCAACAACCCTTTAGTGCCATACAAATCGTTTCACACGTAAGCCAAAGTCTGTCTGCAGGCAGACTGTAGAGAATGAGATGGTAGCGAGCCTAGGCCAGGAAGGCATTGCTATGCCAGACACTCTACCACAAAATGACCACTATGACTTATTGGCAGAATAAACAAGTTGCACACCTGCATTTTGTGCGGCTTCCAGGTCTTATGAAAGCTTAGGGCCTGATTTAGAGCTTGTCGGTTGTCGGACAGGTTGCTCTGTCGCAATTAGGCCCAAATGTTAGATGTTATGACATGGCTTGGCAGTTCGGGCTGGACTGTTCCCATGTTCCCATGAGGCACAGGGTCAGACTGATTTGCATATGGCCATGTCTGAACTGGGGTGGCAGAATGGGCTAAAGAACGGTGATGTTTCCCACTTTCTCACTAGAACTTACAGAAAGACAATATAGAGGCAATTCATTTAAATGTTGGAGGTTTCAAAGCAAAATATGCTAGATTTCTGGGTGGTAGGGCAAAGTGGTACATGGTGGGCCGCGCCGCCGGGGAGGCATGGTGGGCCGTGCCACGGGGGGGGGGGCTCCATGTGCTTTGCAGGGGGGCCCCCTCAAGTTTCGTTAGGCCCCTGGGCCCCAGCAGCCCCTGTGTTGCAGGGGGGCCCTCAGTACAGTACCGTGGCCGGAGAGCTCCTGACTGAGTCGAGATGGGTCCCTCCATATACCTTTCTAGGGCCCCCCTCAAGTTTCATTATGCCACTGACTCCTCACAGAGTACTGAAAGCCTTCTTATAGCACCCAATGGCAGTCCTGCAACACCAACCGCAAACCATTACCCATCAGAGTAGCATTCACACACTAGCAGAACACTTTCATGCCAATCAGCCAACTTGTCAAATAGTAACAACAGCACTTTCCAACCCTCAAAGGATATCAGTCACCCAGTAATGGAAATGCTCTCAGACTTCTCATTGACAGTCACACATTTACTAGAAACACTCTTGCACTCATTGCAACCTAGCAACAAAGCCAGCTGGTGAGTTTAATATTGAAAGTGCCTCTATTTTCATTGGTGCCTTTGTATGTGTGGAATTGAGGATGGGCAAGTGCAGGGCTTTAAGTGGGATGAAAAAACTGGGGGGTCTCTCAAAGGAGCGTGAACGATGTAATTATGGGCGTGGTTTAAACACTTAAGCAAAAAATCTCTGCTTAGCATAGTGTGCCGCCCCACTGGTATTTTGCTTCTTTTGTCATTGCCCCCAGATCTATATAATACAAGAGACATCACATCTACAACAAGCCAGGACTATTGGCTTTGTCAATGGTCGTAAATTGCATAAGATAAATTAGAACCAACTATGTTTTCATTGTATATTATACTGAACATGCTGCCGTATTTGTGAGCGAGGATGTGGCCTAAGGCTAGAGCTGCCAATTTTCGAGCTGAGAAAGGAGGTTCGAGCCTCACGTCGGCTCAACATCCAGTGATTCAAAAAATGAAAATGTACTCATGTAATGTAACTAGTTCTCATGTAAAGCGCTCCAAGTGTGCGCTATATAAAACTGAAAAACGAGTCTCTTAGAAGTTGCATCAAAAGCAGTGATAGGTGCTACTATCGCAGAGTTGGGTTTTTTCCCACCCTGAGAGAAAAAATTGAGAGCCCGATAGGGAACCGTTTCGGCACCTGCTTTTAAGAAAAGAGCGGGCTACTTAAAGCCCTGGGCAAGTGGATGAATGCAAGAATGAGTCAATGGAAGGGTGAATTAATTAATGCATGAGTGCAAGGGTGAGTGTGTGAGTGGATGATGAGTAGCTGAGTGCTTGCACTGCTTAGATGAGTGCATCCAAGCACTTTCAGTCACCTATTGACATTACAATATCTTGTCTTGTGCCTTAGACCTGTCACAGGACTAAACTTCTGGTCTGTAGGTTTGAAAACGTGCACTGGTGAAAATTATGAACAAGCCTCACAGAACAGTGCATTAATCTAAACCGTTTTGGCAGACAAGTAGTACATCTTGCTGGACGAGTTAGCATAATCTGGCATTGTATAACTTGAAAAGGTAGGGTAATAGGATCATTATTTATTTTAAAAACGACAGCTATATTTAGTTTTCCAAGCCAGCATAAGGACGTTGCAGAGTTCAAACGGCCATTGCCTTTCACACCATTACAAAACAAATATAACGGAATAATTTGACTTCTATATCGGCGTGCTTTTGTCCCCATTAGAGTGCAAGCTTTATCCTAAACTGTGTGACATTGCTATAAGAGAACACCGCCACCCATTCGTTTCGTAAAACTGTAAAATGAACTCCTTTGCACAAAGTTCTCCGCTATCAGAGCCCTTCGTCGCGGAAAATGCTGTACGACATTAAGCTGAAAAAATAGAGGGGGCCAGAAATACTTATTCGGTTCACTATTTTTAACTGCGGGGAAGTGTTCCTACATTTGCAATGCAAATTACAGGATTCTCGCGCATTAGCTATCTTCAAATATTTTTTACTGGATGCAGAGATCTGCTCTCTCCACCATTCCTCACGTATTTCACAATAATTGGTAATTTTAATTACATTGCCGCATGATTAGGCCTCCCAAATTTCATCATCAGCTATTTCACACTGGCAGCGGGCGCTGGCGGCTGTCTCCGAGTGCTGCCTACCACTGCACTGCCAGATGGGCCACATCACTTATCCAGTTGGAAGGCGTCACCTCAAGTCAAACGATATAATTGCACCTGGAGTCATTTTTGACATATGAGGAGGCTCCTCGCGCTGCCTCTTAATAATATGGACTTCAAGCTGTGGAAATGGATAATGGTGCACGTGCCCAGTCCTGCCACTGCCGGTGCTCATACTTCCTGGCTCTCAGGTCACAATGCACAGCTTCTTCAGTGACGTCGGTACCCCTGGTGCATACCCAGCCAGCCCTTTCATCCTAAAGCTGATTTATGCGCTCGAATAACAAATACACTGTACTATTTTTAGATCTGGAGGCGTTGCTGTTGTATAAACAGAACCATGTTTGTCAAACAAGATTCAAGTGCTCTGTTCGGCTAAAACGATTTCCTATTAAGTGATGGGTGGTATGCGGCATGTGGATAGCACTGCACTGCACTCCAAGAGTGAGTAGAAAGGACAAGCCCGATGTTAACATGCATGTTTATGTAATGATATCTCAAAAATCAAAAAGGGGGGAGAATGGACCACTTGTCCTGTATAACCAGGGTCTTAGTTTGTGTGGGAACCGTGTTTGTAAAAAAAAAACTCCTATACGTATACAGGCAAAAGGGTGTAAATCTTGGTTCTCCGCCTCAGTGTACCATAACAGCATAATCATAAGGTCTTTTCCTTTGTCAATATGCTTACCTCCGCATGGAGGAAGACCAACAGGTTTGTCAGTAGTGGCCAGGAATAGAAAAAGAGGGTGTGCTCGTGCTCTGATAAGTGAAGTAAAATTCCCTATATCACTTTCATGTATTTTATTAATGAAGTTGTAATGTGGGAAATTAAAAACGCAGTCTTGCGTGTATAGACCCAGTTACTGGTCTATTGCACTGGTGTTGGTCAACATGTATCAGCCTCGTGGAACCTCTAGAGGCTTTCGTCAGGACCGGGGTGTGTTTAAGAGCGCATTATGGCTCTTAATAGCGGGGAGTGTACCCCTTTTTGATTTTTGTACTAACATTTGGAAGCCGAATGGACCACAGCTTCTCTTTCCCTCTTCATTGATATTTGACTATGTCATGATATCAACATGCATATAGATCCTTCTACCTTTAGTATGGCAATAAAGATCTTTCACAATCCTGATGCTCTTTCGTAGGGTTTTGGGATGTACAACAATTGGTTGTTTGTGTATGGTTAAAACAGATTTTTTTAAAGCGTCAAGTTTAGTAATGGCTTGTTTTTGTTGTAAAAGTAAAAAGTATTTGATTCTGCTGAGTATCTTTCGTGTGTGTTATGCTCCTTATATAGTGTACACTGCAAAACACATTGCTTCTAGGTGATTTGTTGTTGATTTTACATGTTGCTCTTCTTGATGGCTTGGCTATTTTCACAACCTTTAGTTGACTTGACTTTTTTTTGTAAATGTGCCGCTGCTCGTTGATACTGCACTAGACAGTCTGTATTGGTCTCTTTATTGTTTCTGTTCTACTTGATCCACTGCTCTTTAGCCTTTTCCACACTAAATACTGCAAATACATTCTAATGTGAATTTAATGTCATGTTTAGCTGATTTTTGCCGTTGTATAGCCTGATTTACTAATTTGAATTGATATTGGGGTATTTTAACAGTTATTTTAAGTTTTTTTGGCTATGAACATTCATGGGTTTTGCATTTTTGTTCTTTGTTTTATGTTCATGGGAATACCTTTGTTCGGTCTGCGAGGATACCTCAGAGGAGTTTATTTTCTAGTGGGTTTCCCAATAAACAAAACAACTACTTTCGCTGGGGTGCTCATAAAATCACTTTAAGTTTTCATATTTGTAAGAGGTGCAGCTAGTTTTCAATGATTCCTCTATCTAAAAGCAGGTCACAACGTACGCAGAAACAGGCATTCAGGGAGCACCAAACTTACCCAGCTTGACATCGTAGGGCCAACACGTTAAAGTTGATCACAGCACTGTGATAAGTAGTGATGTTGTCCCTCATGTGTGTCACTAGCAGGATGTAGCAAGCATACACTGTTAGACTAGCTTACCATGACAACTACCTATGACATTCACATATGCATCAAACTATTCAATCTTCAGTAAATATATGACTCTGCTTGAAGTTCTGATGAAGTATTTTTTCCACATTAACCATTAATGGTGTTGATTAATATACTTGTTGGAAAGGGCCCTTTTTGCAGGGTTTTCCCAAAACTTTTTCCTTTTTCCTCCTATCTTTTCCTGACTTGTGTTTTTTGGGTATAGGACTCTGGACACTTTACCACTGCTGATCAGTGCTAAAGTGCATATGCTCTCTGTGTAAATTGTTATTGTGATTAATTATCCATGATTGGCGTATTTGATTTACCAGTAGGTCCCTAGTAAAGTGCACTGATTGTGCCAGGGCTGGTAAATCAAATGCTACTAGTGGGTCTGCAGCACTGAATGTGCCACCCACATTAGTAGCTCTGAAAATATGTCTCAGGCCTGCCACCGCGGTGCCTGTGTGCAATTTGTGAACTGCCATGTCGACTTGGCATATACACCCACTTTCTAGGCCTTAATCTTCCATTTTCTTACATATAGGGCACCCCTATGGTAGGCCCAAGATACACCCCTGGGCAGAGTGCAGTGTATGTGAACGGTAGGACATGTACTGGTGTGTGTAACATGTCCTGATAGGGAAATGCTGCTGATTTCGTTTTTCACTATTGAAAGGCTCTCTTGCCCCATAGGACGGAATGGGGAATGCTTTGTAACATTTTACAAGCATTTCTCCCCATAGGGATAAGATCAAAAAATGGTGTTTGGTATCCCTGAACCTAGGATTTAATAACACATCTTTTAGTAAAGATGTTTTTTTTTTAATTGTGTGTTTTCAAAATACCACTTTTAGAAAGTGGCTATTTTCTTGTTTAACCATCCTATGGGCCTCTGCCTGTTTGTGGATTGACTGTCTGGCTTTGGAGTGACAGGGGCTGGGGAGCCGCAGGGGCTCCAGGAGTCTGGACGAGTCAGCACTAGGCTGAATAGAGCTGATCTGCATTTGGAGTGGTGAGCGGAGTAGCACCTGTACCTGAATAGGGCATTGCCTGCGTTCCACAATGCTGGCTCTGCCCGCCCATGGTGTGCCTGGGGCCAAGGCTCACACTGACGATGGATGTTGTTGTGAACTTGCAGAGTGCCTCCAGAACTGGTTTGAACCGGGCTCAGAGCACCTTGCACAAAGAGAACAAAGACATTTTGGGGTATAAGTATGAGACCCAAAACCACAGAAATTTAGATCATTCCTGGAATTCAAGAGTAACCTTTGCCAAGGAGAAGAGCTGGAGAGACTGAGCAGAAGTACTGCCCTTGCTGTGTGTCTGGGGTTGGCCTGCCATTGCTCTTTCTGCCAAAGAAAGGAGAAGGACTTTGCTGTGTGCTGTGTCCCATGCTGGAAGGAGACGTGTGCTGGCCTACTGTTCTGAAGTTTCAGGGACACAAAAGACTTCCTGCAAATTTGGCGGTGCTGTTGGACTCCGCCATCTGTGAGTCCTACCCTTGCCTGAGGTGCCTCCTTCCAGGTACAGGGCCTCAGAGGTGAGATTTGCAGCTAATCTCTGCAAGAACCGGCGGAAAGCATCGCAAAGCTGTGCAAAATCTCTTGGAACCTACACGGGATGAAGGGAAGCCTTGCCGAGTCTGCCCGGCAACACAAAGTCTCACCGCGCAGCCCGCACCACCATCGCCGGACTGCGCGAAGCCTCGAAAAGCGACGCATCACCTCCGAAGTGCCCGCATTGTACTTGTGCACCAAGTTTTTTCACGCATCACCCACAGACCAGAATCGTCTTGGATTTCGACGCCTTACTTCCCCCTACAGTCCAAATTCGACGCATCATTGCTCCTGTGTGCAGCAGAACTGTCGGCTCACCTCCCTAAGGACTCAGGAACTGACGCATCACTGCGTTTTCCAATACTTGGTTTCTCTGCGGCTGTTTGGCCATGTGAACTTTGACGCATCTTCAGGTACTTTGTGTAAAAGTCAGGCATCCATAGTTTTCTATGGTACACGTTCTTGAAACCTTTTGAAAGTCCTATTTGTAACTGTTTACGTTGGATTTTTGTCATTTTGATCTTGTTTAGTTCAGATAAAGATATTTTATTTTTCTAAACTGGTGTGGTGTCCTTTTGTGGTGTTTCACTGTGTTACTGTGAGTGTTTACACATTGCTTTTGGGATTATCCTGTCTGCTCCTGCCAAGCTACCAAGGGGGTGAGCAGGGGTTATCTAATGTGTGTATCCCCCTTACCCTGACTATAAGCAAGGGTCCCTATTTGGACAAATGTGCCTACCTATGCCAACTAGAGACCCCCATTTCTAACAGTACCTCATCAGTACTATTATTCATTTATCATCAATTGTCCTCATTTTCTGAATGTTCAGATAACATATTGCATAAAATATATGTCAAAGAGTTTATACAACAAAATTTTAGGCACAGGTGCTCCTTGATTGTGTAGTCCTTTATTAATATTACCACTATGAGCCCCAAACCTGTTGCACCACTGCCACAAATATGGATTTCCTGCCACAAGGACAGGAAATATTTTTGAGCCAGTCACTGCATAGAAAGAAGCAATGTGGTTCCTGGGTTCATTCACGATAATCAAAATGGCTTCTGTAATATGACACCATCATCTGTCTTAATACTCCTCGCTGAAGTTTTCTCCTCCTATGACAACCCGTTTGACGTGCAACCGCACAGAAATATGGCATCTCTCGCCAGACATAGGTGTGGCATGCTCATGAATTTCTTAGACTTACACATGTTTTGTCCTAAATAAAAAAGTATTGTGAATCAGGTTTTGAGTAAGCTTGTTTTAATTTTGGAACTTAGTCAAGTAAGGTAGAATTACTCTGCAAAAATACTTTGTGAATGGATTCTACACTGGAACGGCATGTGAATGGTGAGGGTAATGGCACTGTGAGGCACCTGACCTCAGAGCACTGATTTACCAAAAATAGGTCTAAAAAGACAGGATTGAAGAGGACTATAATGACTTTATTGCTGAGGGCTCTTATAACCTCCTAACATTCCTCTCAGTTATTGACAATTCAATTCAGATCATTCATAAATTAATGTCTAATGGCTTCTTGCTTAATCTGTTCTATACTTTCACTGAAAACTGTCGTACTTCCACAATTCAACAAGCATTGGTAAAGCCAATAGGACTTGCCTTTTAGAACCAAGTTCAGAGCTCTTGGCTTTTCCAATGCTGGTTTGCTTTGATTTTGTTTAAGTAAAAAAACAATCTAGGATAACCACATGCATGCAGATGTATAACTGAACATTTTGAAATATTTTTCCTTTTTGAAAAAAAAATCCAAAATGACTGCTGGTACTTCCCCATGAATGCACTCAAGCAGATCCATCTTGGAATGCTGTTTCTCCTCCATTCCAAGTTGCAGAATATAAAAACAAAAGAAGTATGTTCATGAGCACTAAAGGAGAGAAACAAGTGGCATGGTAGGAGTGCCCAGCCGCCAGCCTTTCACAGAAATAATTATAACATTTAAAAAAAAGGAAAGCGGAATCTATTAACAAGAAAAGCAAGAGGAGAAGTTATCTGCTGGGCCACAGTGTGTAGCTGCCAAGCCCACAAACAATTGCAAAATAATATTAACAAATAATAATAAAAAGTAGTGCCATCTTGTCAGCAGTGGAAGGAAACAAGTCATCCAATCAGAAATGCTCCACGGATGGGGCAAACAGAAGAACAAAGAAGAACGGAGCATGGATCTGAGAAAGACAAGAAAGGCAGCCAATAATTAGCAAAGAGCTGACACATAGCCCATGTATATTACATTTCAGGCAGTAGATGTGCAACAACAGACAGCTACATCTATATGTAGGCAAGATCTATAATGGACAGTGGGTCCAGTCTAGCTCCATTCTAGCTCCATTCCATGCATATTTGTATTAAGCAGTATATTAAACGATAGTACAGTAACACACAAGGTCTTAGTCCAATTGGTCTCTAGTCGGCTAGTGGGTAGTTTGTAGTCTTGTTTATAATCAAATCACATTACCTTTTATAATGTAAATTCTTCCCAGTTAAAAATGTAGCCGGATCACACCTTAAGAGTGTTAAGAAGCATACCAGAGAAAGACTTATAGTAACACACTGATAAACAATGTAAATATGTCAGTGAGGTATTTAGTATAAATTTGCACATTCAATAAGAGTAATAAAATGTGTCACTTTCTATCATATGCCGTAGAACAGTTGGATTCTGAAAATATTCGATACATTTATCTTTCCTAGTGTAATGTGATTAGAATCCAGCTGTGTTTTATTAGCCACAGCTATCCATGTTTGTACCACTGTATACTATCTACAGTGTAACGCTGTTTCTTGATGAGAAGTGTGGGGAGTCCACAGCTTTTTCATTCATTGTTATTACATCTATGCGTTCTTTTTAACACAAAAACGTTGTAAATGATGTAGAAATGTTAGAACTTTACACCTCTGAAAAAATGTGTATTTATCAAGCGCTGGAAAAAGGAAATAGTTCTGCCTAAATGCGCGAACCCATGAAAAGGACTGACATTGGTGCATAATTGCCTGTGCATGCTCTAGCACAGTCCTTTCACCTCACTGAAATCACTGAGCACACATTCGGTAGACGGTAGCTATGGTGCACACACTCGATCGCCGAATCATTGGTGCACACAATCAGTAGACAAAGGATGGTTTCAACATTCAATAGACAGAGGTCACATTTCCTTTATTCTGTAATGTACTGCTGGACTCATACTTTACACATGCTAAAAAAATGCCTTTTGGTGTATAGGCAGTAATTTTTTTCCGGTCAGAAACTGCATCGACTGTGTTTTTTGCTCATGTATCTATGTCTTGTCCTTTCACTTGTAAGTGATATTCCAGACTCCACCCTAGGAACAGATGCAGCTTGTGTCCAGAGGCAGTACAAACATTACAAAATAAGAAGCGAGTCTGTTGCCACCCACGTGACCATTGGGCCATTCTCTCACGATGATTTACTCGAGGAACAACTGTACTCTGAAAACAGCTTTTGAAGCGACTGACAGGGAAACCTCTAGTGTGTAAACGTAGCTGATGATTAAATCCAATTATATAAAAACTAGACGCTATGATCATTCAGGTATCAAAGATTTTCAGTCTCTGCGCTATTCCTTTCTGTCAACTAATTTATAATCACGTCCTAGTTGAAAGGTTTAGCCCTCCTTACAAATGACACTCTTGTCAAAATTGCTGATCAGTCATGTAATATTTATTTTCCCAGCTAAATCTGTAGAAAGATGTAGAATATACTTTAATTTGATCGTGCACATTTCATTAAGTTGTGTCTAACTAAGACTGCATCCAAATGTTTCTTGGCGTGTTCTTAGTTAGGCACAGCTTCGTTGAAACATGTACAAACAGACAGAAAATGCAATAACCGCCTCTGCGCCACTCATAAAGGAGGGTGCTTCCACAACTACATAATTACAAGTAAAAATGACAGAAATGCAGCCGCACCTGTGGAAATAAAGTTGCACCCACCAATATTCGCACATGCACGCATCGTTAATTCTTCAGACCAGAACCTTCACCATTCATGCAGTTGCTGCTCCTCTACTAAGGCTGAGAAGAATCGCCTACACGAAAAATAACATGATAGTGACATGACGTTATTATAATTTTATATTTAGGGTACTGGCCCAGTTAATTTTTAGGGACAGGGTGGGGCTTGGCTGTCAACCAGCAGGGGGCAGAGTGGTGTGTGCACCTATATGCGTATTTGGCGTCTGTCTCAGGCTGGCATGTTCTCCACCCTGATTGTGGAGAACACGCCCAGACTCCCACTCCCTCTCTAAGCGCCAAATAGCGGCGCTCAGACCAATCACAACGCTGCTATGAGCAGCGTCGTGATTGGCTAAGAGAGACTGGGAGCCTGGGTGCTTCCTGTTCCTGCCTCATCAATGGTGGAAGAACAGATTATAGGCGGCAGCCAGGTAAGTGGATTGGTGCATTTTTCTTTCATTTTTTAACCCCACCTCCTGCCTGCCTCCCTCAGCCCACCCACCACCACGACCCCATAGCAGCCGCCACTGCATCCATGTTTTACATGAAAGAAGAACATCCTATTTTAAATAAGCAAAGGGTAAATCGGTCATCAAAGGCTAAATTTGCACAGGAAATAAAACATTTGAGCGCGTTTTATGCTGTATTTCTTTACTTTGTGTGCACAGCTCACCTCCTATTGGAGCCATTTTAAAATAAAACACTCGGAGGCCATAGGTGTGGTACGACAGGTTGATGTTCAACAACAAAGCTTCACCGTTTCCCCAAAATATCCATTGCTTGTTCCTCTTCAGGTCCCCCTAATCTCCTCACAATATCCCATACAATGGAGACAGGTGCTGCCAGCACCCACTTCTGCTCATTCATGCAGGTTTTATCTCATATACATGTTTGTGGCCTTTGACCTCTTTTCGTAACTTGGTGGAGTGACAAAATACTCTTGTGACATTATTCTACCAGAAATGGTATCTATGAACCGAGTACCATTGCAGTTTCTGCTGTTTAAGAAATGGTAGAAGAAAAAGGTCCATGGTGCAATGCAGGAAAAGTGCCTATAGCCACACGAACCTTGACCTCAGATTGCTAGACTTTTCAGTTTGTGTGGTCTCCAAAGATGCCAAAGTTGTCTTCTCCACCCCTACCTTATCATCCGACCTTCAATGCAAGTTGATTACGGTTTGGTATATTTTCAGTGATATATTTTCAACCTCCCATGTGCTGTACAACATAAAATGTGCACTGGAAGTGCTAATTTAAGGTATACTGGTTTTGACTGACTGAGTTGAAGAGTTTTAGCAGCTGTTTGTTACCACCTTAAAGCAGTGGTAAAGGTTTATGTGATATTGGGAATTTAAAGAAATGTGGGTTTTTTTCTGGAAATATGATAGCATGGTTTAGGTTTCTAGCGTAGCTACAGCACACAGCAGAACACATCAAATTCATATAACACACAGAAAAATTACAGCAGGGCAAAAATATAGAAGACAACATAACGTAGCGACCACAGTACAACACAACAATATCACAATGCCGTATTGCAATACAAATACATAACAGGACAAGAAAAAGGAACCAGCATGTCACCACCACAAAAAAAGTCATCGGAATAACTAGGTATTATTAGAAACTAAAGTACCTGCTGTGTTCTTGCTACCATTTGGCTTTGCTAGGATTACAGGCAAATTATGTTCTGTTCCAGTGTAATGGAAACTGTCTGTTAAAGAATTATGATACAATCAGTAACCAGGTGCAACTATTCTTTTCACACATCCACTACATCTACAAACCTACTTTCTTAACAGAGTTGTGTGTGGTATTTGTACCAAACAGTGTAAAAGTTACAACGAAAGAAATATATTTGCAACAGCCACAAATGTTTTGTGATCTGGGTCCAGATTTTGAACCTATTAAATCATAAAGGAATGCTATTCCTTTGCTTACCTTTCTCTCCAGGTTTCTGAAATTGATAGCCATCTTGTCTAAAGAGAATTAAACAGATATAGTCATATACAGACACAAGTAGTCATACATGTGTGACTATAATCTTTTATTTTACGAAAGGCAGTTGCACTCTATCAAATAAAGCAGGAGTTCATGGTAAATGTTGGCCATCATATCGGAGCATACGTTTGCTCTTGTACTGTCTATTTGATGTATTAATATGCGAAAAGGAATAACTTTGTGTATGTACTACTGCAGATATGCATTTTCATAGTATTGCAAATAACCGCTGTTAGTATTAGCAAACTCAGTGGTAGCCATTTTATTCACTTTTTGGGGAGGTCATCCTATCAACCTTTGGGTATTCACAGATCATAGACCTACTTTACCATTCCATATTTATGGTTTTTGTTATTAAGTGAAGCGTGCTCATGCTGGCTCCATAAAGACCCCCAGTATAATATTCAAAATCTAAGATATTCTCCACTTTCACAGACTTAAAGGCTGTGAAAATCACTTGGAAGGGGTAGATGGGACACTTAATACAGTAGAACTTCGGTTTGGCATTTCCCAGCCCTGCTAGGTTTGCAAAAGTACTGGCATGGTGCAAAATATCTTCTCTCACTAGCATCCATGTGGCAGATAATACGATCAAGTAACGACTGTGTTGTGACCTCTTCAGTGGATGTGCTATTTTATTTCCCACCACCTAAGATCCACGTTCCATCAAAAAAACTTACATTCAGCTCAATGCCAGTCTGAATGAGTAATGAACTAAACAATAAAAGTTAATAGAACCAGAGCGACTTGTCTTGATTTCCTTCATGGAGGCAGACACCTGAACAATACTTAATTATCATCTTTTTTTCTCGTTTTCCATTAAATTTAATCAGGTTAATAGTGCATGTTTTTACATGCAAAATGTCAAAAACTAACTATATGCTGAGTGTTCTACTGAAGTTTCCACCACTTTAAGGCAAAGCGGAATGGTACCTTTAAAAAGCCGGTAGGAGTTCAGCACATTTCTTTGCTTATAGTTCAATTTGTTTCCTTATCCCCTTGCCTTTTAGAATGAGCATAATGTGATACAGAAAATTCCTTGAACATCAATGCCAGATACAATGTTGCTCGTAGTTTATAGAAGTAAAATGTGAGCATAATTAGATATACCTGTGCATTGACATCAACTTCTACTGTGCAAATGTTCCTGAAAGCACAGTAAAATAGTCTATGCTTTCCTGTGTGCATGCATTTCCATTGTAGGCCAGCAAACAGTCTTCTTGAGAGGAGTTATGGTATAGCTACTTGGGAAAATATTTAGAGTTTGAGGCAGCGGATTCAATACCCGTCAGTGTGGTAGAGGAAACCACACCAATCACTGATGGATCTTCCTCCTTCACCACAGACCGAGGAAGATCTCTGATCTCCAGAGCTGGGCTCCACCAAAGTCGGTGTTGTCCTCTTAAGAAAGGTGTAGATGACATGGTAATAGCCAATTGAAAGGAAAAAAACTGGTTGAAATCTCACAACGCATAGTGCGATTTCGACCAAGATATGTTGGTTCAGGAAATGTACCTCCAAAGGTGGGTTACATTATTATTGCTAACATAACATATTTCTTTAGCGTTCTAGAAGTTTTTTGCCCACACTTCACACCTGCATACAGTTTCTGAGAAACAAGGTCATAGATGGCAGTTCATTTTTAGGTCTCGGCTAGACAGTGCATACACTGTCTCAAAGAGACATGTGTGTTTAATCTTTGGGTATCAGCCCACTCACAGGCTTTCCATTATTTCGCTACATAGTCTGTCTCATATTCTTTGTCACCATTTGTCCCTGGTATGCATGGTCATGCCTCTTCTTGGGTTTTGCATGGACTAAGTACTTGTAAACATCCTCTGCTCCTGTTTTTATGACCATTTTAGGCCCTATTTTTTCTATCTTTTTGCAGCACTCAACACACTGCTTGTGCTTATACCAGCTGTGTCTCCTCCCACCCACCCTCATGCCCCTTCCACAGATCACCCTCCCAGTGCTTTTCCCTTCATAGTTGCTGTTTTCCCCACCTCCTCCCTCCTGTCTCTGCTTGCTCCCTCGCACCTCCCTGTTCTTGCCCCATCTACAAATTACCCTCTCACCCGCCCCATGACTGATTTAAAACCCCATTGTAGTCTGTTTCATTCTAGTGAGTGTTGATATTCTGCCCTTAATGTCCTGTTCGTGTATACCTGATGTGCTGATTGGAGCATGTGTGCACAGCTGCTAATCATTGGCACATGTGTAGTCTCTCTTTATTTTCCACATGTGTGGGTACTAGATGTGTCTGCGTGTAAACACCATATGTGGTCATTCAGCAATGGCGTTTATTGCTGGGAAATCAGACCTCAAATGAACCAGGTATGCGTATGTATGTTAGAGTTTCTAAAGTACCTGTGTCTTCTGCTGTCATTGCACAGGCATGTTTCTCCTGTGCAAAATGACGTATCTGTTCAATTTTCACCTTGTTGTATCTCATTTCATAGGGTGGGACTCTTTATTTCTTCAAATTTCTCCCGTCTGGACACTTTCTGTCTTTTTCCGCTTCTGTTCGCCATTGTTGCTTAACATGAATTCTTTTCAAAGGCGCCAGACTGAGTCTTGATGTCTTCAAGGTCTGCCTGTCCCTCAGTGTCCATGGCAAAAGTAGGCATGTGAGATAAAGTGATTTGTCCAAATTCTTGGATGTAAAGCTGATGCCGAAACTCGACCTGGGTTACCAGCTCCATAGTCAACAGCTTACACTGCATCCTCTCTCAAGAGGATGCCATATCATCTTACTAGCCTTGGCCTCAGTTCCATATTTTGTTTTTACAGATAAATCACTAAATCTCCCTGTTTCTAAACACAACAAGCATTAGTAAGCCAGTAGGTTTCGCCAGTGTGAAATTTATTGTTTTTAGGTCTCAGCTAGATAGCGCATGCACTGCTTGGCAAAAATCGAAAAGACATGTTGTGTTCTATCTGCGGGTTTACAGACAACCCATCTCCTATCACTGATAAACTTTAGCATTCGTCTCATTTTCTTAGATGCCATTCGTCAAGGCATGCGAGCGTCATACCCTCTTCATGTGTTTGGCCATCCCATAGCACATGTACCAAGCACATGTCTCCTTACACTGCTCACAGTTTGCACAGCCATTTTTGCTTTGGTTTCATACCCTCCATAGGAGCATGGGTGTTTTCGGGCTTACTTCCTTGTATGCATACCACTAAAATGCATGTGTGTACATAAACCAATGCATTTCTTAAAAACTTGTTAAAACATATGAATAGCCCAGAATCACAAAATGCTCAGCCGACCCCAAGATTTAAACCTGGTTTCCCAGTTCCTTTGTAGGCAGCTCTGGCCATTTCACCACATCCTAACTTAACTTCAAAGCTCCTCAACTGCTTCTCACTACCATTTCCAAATTTGCTCAGCAAGACCCTATTTACATCAAACAATCATTGGCAAAACCAGTTATTGGCTTTGTCAATGAGAATGTCTTTTAGCCTTTTTGTCTATTAGCACATCCGCTGTTCAGCATAGCTCAACATCATTGAAAAAAGTGCTATCATGTGGCCAGCACAGGTGCTCTGCATCGGCTCAACATCCTGTGAGTCTTGACTTTCAGTGACTTTAAGCCATGCTGAATAGGAGATGTGCTGCTAGACAACATACTGTCACATTGACGAGGCCAGTAGCTTAGGCAATGTTGAGAACTATTGGATTTGCCAATGCATGTTTCTTTGTGCAGATACAGCCGAAAATTGTGATTGACTAGGTCATATAAATTGGCCTATTTCAGTCAAATAAAACTTGCCTGATTATTAGCTACTGGTGCAGATGCTAGGCCAAATAGATTCATTTTAAAGTTGAAATTTGCTATGCAATTCAAAGTTTGGAATGGTTTGCGATACTATCACACTTTCAGATTTCCCTTTACCTTTTAGGGCTGACCAAAAGTGAATTTAAATTTAATTTTTTTAACAAATGTTTTGTGAAATATCATCATACTATGGAATCGTTATTCACCAGGTATAAATCATCTTCCTATTGACTAATAGATCTAACAATACCTACAAAGTAGCAATCACAATTTCTACAATAAGCTTTTCATCTCCAGATTGTAAAAGATAAAACAATCTCTAACCTTAGCGCAGTTGCTCATCTTTGACATTACAAATGTATGGTTGGTGGTATTGCACTCTGTCCTCAAATTTGACCACTTGGTCGATACGTGTGCTGCACTAGATTGGTGCCTGCTAGAACCCAACAATACAATGAATATGGCCTGGGATCACTAGATCACCAGGACTCCAGTGCGCACTAACTCAATGAAAATTTTCAAAGTTTTCCAATTATTGCATGTTAATACATATGCTTTGATTTTTGCATCATTTCATTTTAAACACATAAAGTATAATCGAATGTAATATATACATACAAAATGTACAATTGACGTATCATATCAAACATTTTTCACAAATCTTTATGCACAACACAATTATATATACAACCCAATGCATTTCGGGGTTATGAACCCCTTCGTCAGGGGCCTAGATAACTGGTTGCAAACTTATTGCATGGTCTACATAGTTTAGGGAGGATCTCACATCCGGTAGTTGAAAAAGACTACCTCAAGATCTGGGCTTCTTATCAACGATGTTAAAAGGAAATCTGCGAGTCTTTTAGTGATTCACGGAGTCTCGCTTAAACTCGGCTTACTCCCATGCGGAGGTGTGTAGAAGGTGGCGTTGTATCGGCGACTTCCCTCCAAGGGAAGCCCAGATCTTGAGGTAGTCTTTTTCAACTACCGGATGTGAGATCCTCCCTAAACTATGTAGACCATGCAATAAGTTTGCAACCAGTTATCTAGGCCCCTGACGAAGGGGTTCATAACCCCGAAATGCATTGGGTTGTATATATAATTGTGTTGTGCATAAAGATTTGTGAAAAATGTTTGATATGATACGTCAATTGTACATTTTGTATGTATATATTACATTCGATTATACTTTATGTGTTTAAAATGAAATGATGCAAAAATCAAAGCATATGGATTAACATGCAATAATTGGAAAACTTTGAAAATTTTCATTGAGTTAGTGCGCACTGGAGTCCTGGTGATCTAGTGATCCCAGGCCATATTCATCATCTTTGACATTAGCCTAAAACTTGTTTATGTTTGATACCTAAGAAAAGAGCAGAAGACAGACATATGATTGATTTTAAATGGTGCACACTGTTGGACACCTTTTATTATTTTAGTTTTTAATATGTACATTTTACTGACTTGCTCTCTATGGATTCTTTATGTGTTTCTGTAATTGTAAATGCTAAAAGCGATTTGGTGTTTCTTCATTAAATTCATTCCTATCATGTCTTTGTTAATGACAGAGCACATTAATTTGTACATCTTGGCAGGAAATGGATTTTTATTCAGCAAAAAAAAATACTCGTGAGAAGAAACATGTTATTGCTGACATCTAATACATGGAACTGGGAAGGCATTGCTCCTTTTGAGTACATATTAGCAGTTTAGGGAAGTAAATGTGCTCAAGGTTTGGAGAATGATGTATTTATTGTATTTGCAGATGAAAGACATTAGATGGGTCGTGCAGTGGGGGATTAGCAACTTGATATGCATACATGTGTCAATGATAAAATGTGAAAGGACACAAGCAGACTTTATGAAAGATGTTTTAAACTATTCAAGCTAACCATAATTTATTCTCTTTTATAGATGCAGCAACTGTTTCATGAAAACTATGAGCACCACAGGAAAGGTTATATACAGGATCTGCACAACAGCAAAATTCATACAGCAATAACACTGCATCCGAACAAAAGGCCAGCCTACCAGTACAGGCTGCACAATTACATACTGAGCCGCAAAATCTCAGAACTACGCTACCGCTCGATCCAGCTCCATCGAGAAAGTTTGGCCATGAGCAAGCTCAGTAACACAGAGATAAGTAAAGAAGACCAGCAGCTAGGAGCATTGCCCTCCTTTAACCGCTTTCAGCCACATGCTCGAAACGAAGTGATAGAGTGGGAGCTATTAACAAGTAAACTCATTTACTCCATGGCCGAGAACCAACCACCATGTCAGAGTTTAAACAGCATTATGAGAGCATCGTTGGATGATACTGTGATGCAAGTGATGGAAATGATCAATGAAAATTCCAAATCTAGGGGGCGGCTTATCGACTTCAAGGAAATTCAATATGGGTACCGCAGAGTAGATCCCATGCATGGAGTAGAATACATATTGGATATGCTACTTTTGTACAAAAGGCACAAGGGAAGGAAAGTCACAGTTCCGGTGAGGCGCCATATATACCTCCAACAATCTTTCAGTAAACCATTTTTTAAAGAGGCAGAGGAGCTTGATGTTCATAGCCTGGTTGAAAGCATTACGGGTGATTCACAGTCACTCTCCTTCCTTTCAAATTCTTTGAAGATCTTAACATCGTTTCATGTCACCAAGGAAATGAGAGAAAATGGTGACAAAAAAATTCATCTTCTTGTTCCCCTGGTTGGAAGGTATGATATATTCCTGAGGTTTATGGAGAACTTTGAGAAGGTGTGTCTTGTTCCAAAGCAGAATGTCAAACTCGTCATCATTCTATTCGATTCCGACAACTACATGGATTCCAACAAGCACATAGATTTGCTTCAAGAATACCACAATAAGTATCCTAAGGCAGAAATGACAGTTGTCCCAATGTCTGGAGAATTTTCCAGAGGGTTGGCCCTAGAGAAAGCGTCAACTCAGTTTGACAATGATACACTGTTGCTGTTTTGTGATGTTGACCTGATTTTTACTTCAGACTTTCTACAGCGGTGCAGAGATAATACCGTTCAGGGACAGCAGGTGTATTATCCAATCGTCTTTAGCCAATATGATCCAAAAGTAGCATATGGAGGAAACCCTCCAGATGACAGTAACTTTGTTTTCACAAAGAAATCAGGGTTTTGGAGAGACTACGGATTTGGAATCACATGTATTTATAAGAGTGATTTAGACCAGGTTGGTGGATTTGATACATCGATTCAAGGCTGGGGACTGGAGGATGTAGACCTCTACACTAAAGTGATAATGTCAGGTCTGAAACCTTTCAGGAGTCAAGATCCAGGGCTTGTGCACGTGTTTCACCCTGTTCAGTGTGACCATAACTTAAATCCTAAGCAATACAAAATGTGCTTAGGTTCAAAGGCAAGTACATTTGCGTCCACCATGCAACTGGCAGAAATATGGTTAGAAAAACATTTAGGTATTGGATACAATCGAACTCTTTCCTGACATTTCTGCACCTTCCACCTTCAGGGGAGCTTACCTCATTATATATTATTTCTTCCTCACATTTTCAGACTCATCTATGTTGTATTTCAAGGAACGTGTGTTGACCAGAGTTGACTTTTTGATTGCTCTGCTGTTCACCAATGATTTTTTCACAATCAAGTTTTTAGGAGTGTTGTTTTTTTTGTTTTGTACTTCTCTTTTCACTCGAAATGGAGTGACAATGATGCCATGGATCCGAGGATTCCCAGGAGCTCATCGATCATAAAAGACTGCATCAGAACAGTGTACTCTTGGGATTTACGATGCAATATCAGTCTCCGTCGTGTTTTGACAAACTTAATGTGATACAAATACTTACTGGTGAAGGTACCACAAAAGTGCTTTATTCTCCAACCGGGGAAGAGACTCTGTAACATAAACTTGAGTTTTATAATTTATATGAAGACTTAATTATATAAACACTACTTTTCTTCATCTTTAGAATTTTTAAAGAAAATGAAAATGCTATGATTGTATCTTTATTTTTTAAAAACAAATTTGAGGGGAGTCTTTACATGATCAATCGGTACTGGCTACCAAGGTCTAATGTCTTATTATATGTTTGTTGCAGTGTTTACTCTCAATGCGAATGAACTTTATTTTCTCAAGGAATCATGATTTAATCAAATTGTTCATGTACTGTACCTTCTAGAAGTTTGTGAACCAATGTCCTTCATTTGCTGGCAAGAAGATGAAATATGAGTGAACATGGTTATTTATAATAAAGTACAGACCTAACAGTATTCTTTTTAAAAAAACACACACCTGTTACCTTGACTGGTTTATTTGCTAGATTGCGTAACAAAAAAGTAATTTTTTTCACTTTACTCTCCTTAGAATGGAACACGGCACAGGCAGATTACAAACTACTTCAAAGTTTGTTAACAAAGAACTGTTGTCTTAATTAGCGGACATACCCCTCTTTTGCTGATTGCCATTTTCCTCTGCTTCATTACAATTCTTTATTTGAAATGGCCATGATAATAATCTTTTTTCAATGTACAGAACGTGCTGAATATTAAAAAAAAAAAATGTGGGTCTTATATAATATGGTTTAAAAATCTGGAGGACCCATTCTCGAGAGAGGGGGTTATTTGGGTGGGGACAGAAAGAGCATAAACTGGGAGCAAGATCTTTAATGTACTTGTCTCTCAAATTGATTTCCTGGAATGCAAATACAGTACAACATGCAACTGGGCTTTATTTTTAAGTTCAAATTCTTTATAAGTTCTTACACTGTTAAAATATAAAATATGCAAGTTTTGGTGTACAATTATATTTTATAAAGAGGTATTTCTCTGTAAAGCAGCTATTATCCTAAATGTGTCCTAGTCTGATCAGATGATTAACTGCGTGTCTCCTCTCCAAGGTTGCAACGTTAATTCTATTTTGCTTTCCTATTAATAGGTTCTCAACACATCATTCCTTCGTTGGTATCAATGAATTCGTCAACTTGAGCTTTTATCACGAGCAAACCAACCCGACGCGGCTTGAATACATTATTTAAGAAAGCGTCTACATTTGAGAGGAAGAAAATGTCAAATTAGCGACTTAGAAATATGACACTTTGAAAGTACAGTTAGAGGAATGGCTTGCCTTGCTACAAGTGAGAACAGCAGATGGCTCCGTTTCCGCAAGTTAATTATCCATTTGCATTACTGTGTTACTATAAGATGTGCACATACATGCACAAATTCAACAGTCAGTCATCACTGTATAGAACATGCATACAAGTTGTATTCTGTGATGTTCTGTTAGGACTGGCTCTGAAGCTCAAGTTTGCCCACTGGGGCCTTCGTGTATCTCTTTACTAATGTGCTTCCTGACAGTGGCGGCTCGCAGAGGGAGTGCTGCAGGGCGGTGGGGTGGAGGAGGGGCATGGTGGGAGGGGTAATGGACTCGGACATATGACGGAATGGAGTAAAGTAAGTAAATAAATAAATAACACTATTTACCTTGTGCGCGTTGCATCGCCAAGTTGGCAATGCAGCGCACGCAAGGTAAATAGTCATTTTTATTTATTTATTCACTTACTTTACTCTGTTCCATCGTATGTCTGAGTCCACTAACCCCTCCCACCCTGCCCCGCCGCACTGCCCGCAGCGTTCCCTCTGAGAGCCGCCAATGCTTCCTGACCATGTAGACCCTGTGACAAAAACGGCCCCTTATTGTATTGTATTGTATTGTAATTGCATTTATATAGCGCTTACTACCCCTGACGAGGCGTTGAAGCGATTTTTCAGAGTGGCATGCTACTCGCCTGAAAAGCGCTTTAACACCCATCAGGGGTAACAAGTGCTATATGAATGCAAACCTTTCTTCCCCTTTTATCCCTCCGCTATCCTTCTCACTCCAAATAACTGACTAAATATCCACCACTGAAATTACTTCATATTTCACCATATTAATTCACCAGTATTCCTTTATGGGCTTCCTGAAGATCTCTTAAGTACACAATGAACGAATAAGGCCCACAAAGACAAAGGCAGTCCCTGGACTGACTTAGTGCAGACATCCTCAAGCCTCCAGCATTCTTTGTCTAGCCACGCCCGTGTCATGTCTATCTGTTGAGCTCCGCGGCATTTCTTTTTGAAACAATTAAGACAAGCATTTGCAGTGCAATGAGTCTCGCATTTTCGCGAGTTTAAGCTATTGGCAATGTAAATGACATGCCTATTATTTTTGATTTTTTAAAACATAACAAAGGCATATGATAGATTTAAAGGGTTCGACAAAGTTTGTTCTGGCTGAATCATTTGGGATGGCATCTCTGCAAACAATCATACCGTTCACATCCAAAGGAAATTATCTGGCAACGTTGGATTTTGCACAACACAATGCGTACTTTTAAAAGTCATTCTTTCATGACATTTGCAGTAGAGGAATGTACTTCTCATTTCAAGCTCTGCTACTCGGTCTTTGAACATCGCCAAGGGTCTTCACAATGCCAGGATGCCCCGGGCCTCCGAAGGGGGCCCTCCTAAGAGGGCGGCCACCCTTAGTGCCACACGATGGCACAGGCAACAGCAGTATAGTGATTGGGGATCTGAGTGGGTCCCCTGGTGACATCACTTCCGGCGGGGGGGGGGGCTGGGTGACTGGCTTTCTTGTATCTGTCCGGATCCATCTGTAGATCCTGCGGAGCATGTAGAGGGTGTTGAAGCAGGAGGAGGAGACAGCGTTGACTTGCTTGGTCATTGAGAGCGTTGAGTCGAGGATGATTCCCAGGTTGCGTGCATGGTTGGTGGGTGTCGGGGCTGCCCCCAGTGCCGTCGGCCACCAGGAGTTGTCCCAGGCTGAAGGGTTGGAGGCGAGGATGAGGACCTCCGTCTTGTCCGAGTTCAGGTTCAGACGGCTGGTCTTCATCCAGTCGGGGATGGCCTTCATTCCTTCATGGAGGTTGGCTTTGGCGGTGATGGGGTCCTTGGTGAGGGAGACGATCAGCTGAGTGTCATTGGCGTAGGAGATTATGTTGAGGTTGTGCTGTTGGGCTACGTGTGCGAGCAGGGCAATGTAATTGTTGAACAGCGTCGGGCTGGGGGAGGATCCCTGGGGTACGCCGCAGATGATCTCGGAGGCTTTGGTACGGAATGGGGGGAGGCGTACGCTCTGGGTTCTGCCAGAGAGGAAGGAGGTGGTCCAATCCAGAGCCTTGTCTCGGATCCCTGCGGCATGGAGGCATGCGCGTAGTTTGCAGTGGCAGATGGTGTCGAAGGCGGCAGAGAGGTCTAGGAGGATGAGTGCTGCGGTCTCGCCGTTGTCCAGCAGGGTCCTGATGTCCTCGTTTGTGGCGATGAGGGCAGTCTCGGTGCTGTGGTTGCTGTAGAACCCTGCCTGGGAAGAGTACAGGTTTCGGTTTTCTTTGAGGTATCGGGTTAGCTGTCTGTTGGCGGTTTTCTCTATGACCTTGGCCGGGAAGGGGAGCAGAGAGATGGGCAACGTTGGATTTTCCACAACACAATGCGTACTTTCAAAAGTCATTCTTTCATGACATTTGCAGTAGAGGAATGTACTTCTCATTTCAAGCTCTGCTACTCGGTCTTTGAACATCGCCAAGGGTCTTCACAATGCCAGGATGCCCCGGGCCTCCGAAGGGGGCCCTCCTAAGAGGGCGGCCACCCTTAGTGCCACACGATGGCACAGGCAACAGCAGTATAGTGATTGGGGATCTGAGTGGGTCCCCTGGTGACATCACTTCCGGCGGGGGGGGGCCTGGGTGACTGGCTTTCTTGTATCTGTCCGGATCCATCTGTAGATCCTGCGGAGCATGTAGAGGGTGTTGAAGCAGGAGGAGGAGACAGCGTTGACTTGCTTGGTCATTGAGAGCATTGAGTCGAGGATGATTCCCAGGTTGCGTGCATGGTTGGTGGGTGTCGGGGCTGCCCCCAGTGCCGTCGGCCACCAGGAGTTGTCCCAGGCTGAAGGGTTGGAGGCGAGGATGAGGACCTCCGTCTTGTCCGAGTTCAGGTTCAGACGGCTGGTCTTCATCCAGTCGGGGATGGCCTTCATTCCTTCATGGAGGTTGGCTTTGGCGGTGATGGGGTCCTTGGTGAGGGAGAGGATCAGCTGAGTGTCGTTGGCGTAGGAGATTATGTTGAGGTTGTGCTGTTGGGCTACGTGTGCGAGCAGGGCAATGTAAATGTTGAACAGCGTCGGGCTGGGGGAGGATCCCTGGGGTACGCCGCAGATGATCTCGGAGGCTTTGGTACGGAATGGGGGGAGGCGTACGCTCTGGGTTCTGCCAGAGAGGAAGGAGGTGGTCCAATCCAGAGCCTTGTCTCGGATCCCTGCGGCATGGAGGCATGCGCGTAGTTTGCAGTGGCAGATGGTGTCGAAGGCGGCAGAGAGGTCTAGGAGGATGAGTGCTGCGGTCTCGCCGTTGTCCAGCAGGGTCCTGATGTCCTCGTTTGTGGCGATGAGGGCAGTCTCGGTGCTGTGGTTGCTGTAGAACCCTGCCTGGGAAGAGTACAGGTTTCGGTTTTCTTTGAGGTATCGGGTTAGCTGTCTGTTGGCGGTTTTCTCTATGACCTTGGCCGGGAAGGGGAGCAGAGAGATGGGCAACGTTGGATTTTCCACAACACAATGCGTACTTTCAAAAGTCATTCTTTCATGACATTTGCAGTAGAGGAATGTACTTCTCATTTCAAGCTCTGGTACTCGGTCTTTGAACATCGCCAAGGGTCTTCACAATGCCAGGATGCCCCGGGCCTCCGAAGGGGGCCCTCCTAAGAGGGCGGCCACCCTTAGTGCCACACGATGGCACAGGCAACAGCAGTATAGTGATTGGGGATCTGAGTGGGTCCCCTGGTGACATCACTTCCGGCGGGGGGGGGCCTGGGTGACTGGCTTTCTTGATAGTTGTCCGGATCCATCTGTAGATCCTGCGGAGCATGTAGAGGGTGTTGAAGCAGGAGGAGGAGACAGCGTTGACTTGCTTGGTCATTGAGAGCATTGAGTCGAGGATGATTCCCAGGTTGCGTGCACGGTTGGTGGGTGTCGGGGCTGCCCCCAGTGCCGTCGGCCACCAGGAGTTGTCCCAGGCTGAAGGGTTGGAGGCGAGGATGAGGACCTCCGTCTTGTCCGAGTTCAGGTTCAGACGGCTGGTCTTCATCCAGTCGGGGATGGCCTTCATTCCTTCATGGAGGTTGGCTTTGGCGGTGATGGGGTCCTTGGTGAGGGAGAGGATCAGCTGAGTGTCGTTGGCGTAGGAGATTATGTTGAGGTTGTGCTGTTGGGCTACGTGTGCGAGCAGGGCAATGTAAATGTTGAACAGCGTCGGGCTGGGGGAGGATCCCTGGGGTACGCCGCAGATGATCTCGGAGGCTTTGGTACGGAATGGGGGGAGGCGTACGCTCTGGGTTCTGCCAGAGAGGAAGGAGGTGGTCCAATCCAGAGCCTTGTCTCGGATCCCTGCGGCATGGAGGCATGCGCGTAGTTTGCAGTGGCAGATGGTGTCGAAGGCGGCAGAGAGGTCTAGGAGGATGAGTGCTGCGGTCTCGCCGTTGTCCAGCAGGGTCCTGATGTCGTCGTTTGTGGCGATTTGGGCAGTCTCGGTGCTGTGGTTGCTGTAGAACCCTGCCTGGGAAGGGTACAGGATTCGGTTTTCTTTGAGGTATCGGGTTAGCTGTCTGTTGGCGGTTTTCTCTATGACCTTGGCCGGGAAGGGGAGCAGAGAGATGGGCTGGAATTTCTTGAGGTCTCTAGGGTCTCCCTTAGGTTTTTTGAGTAGGGCGTTGATCTCGGTGTGTTTCCAGATCTCTGGGAAGGTCGCGGTCTCGAGGGAAAGATTGATGACGTTGCGCAGATGTGGTGCGATGGAGCTGCTTGCTCTGTTGAAGACGTGGTGCAGGAATGGATCTGATGGAGAGCCGGAGTGGATTGTGTGCATGGTCTTGATGGTGTCATCGATGCTCACGCTGACCCAGGCTAGCAGGGGGTCGTAGTCGATGGTATGCGGAGGGTCCGTTGTGTTGCTGTCTGTTAGTGCTGTCTGGGTGTTGAAGCTGTCGTGGATGTCTGCTATCTTGCGGTGGAAGAAGGTGGCGAGGGAGTCGCACAGGGCTTGCAACGGAGGGATGTCTTTGGTGTTGGAGCTGGGGTTGGGGAGTTCCTTCACGATGTTGAAGAGCTCCTTGCTATTGTGTGTGTTGTTGTCGAGGCAGTCTTTGAATGATCTTGACTCTTCAATCCAAATTTATGACTCTGTTACCCTAGACCCAAGTGTATACAAGGATGTAGTTGAAAGTGCAAGGGATGAAGTTGGCATCAACAGCTGTAGTTCCCTTGTCACAATACCACCCCAAACTCACAGCAAATCATCTCTTGGATCACTGGGCCCCAAACCCCCTCAATTATGCACAGTTGATTCCAGTTACACCACAGATATCAGTTGATGGTTGGTGAAGGAGAACGTAATACGGGGAGTTCCTTTTCAGTATCCTTGCTCCGTTCTGATAACAATAAATGTCAGCATCTGGGGATGGGGTGCAACTCTGGAAGATGAGGAAGTGAAGGCTTCTTGATCCGAAGTGGATAAAACTTGGTAGTACATTTGGAGATAACTGTTGGTGAAGTGGAAACACTGCAGTTCCATCTACACCTGAAGGGCAAATATATAGTGGTCAGAACAGATAATCAGCCCCTCTGCATTTCCTTGCAGCCCTGTTTACACTCAAATCCATACCTATATTGTAACTTAACTGATGCCTTCTCTTACACGGAGGAAGATTTAGGCTTTGGAATGAAAAGACATACTGCCTTTATGGCTTTGGGCCAGGAAGGGTGCTGCACACTTTAAAAAAAGAATCACTCCCGTGAAGCAATACAAGTATTTTTTGTGCCAGGTTCGGCTCCTGTAGTAAAAAGTCTCCCTGTACTCTTGCATCTAAACTTCAATTCAGCTCTGCCTCATGACCAAGATGCCAATATAAGGTGGGTGAAAATGGATCACCCAGCCCACAGAAGCCTGTCACCAGCACAAATTAGGCACTGGATTGGCCAGCCCTCAGAAGCGTGACACTGACTCAACCTAATATCGGAGTTACAGAATACCAAGGCTGTCTAATCTTGATCCCACCTGAGTCCTCACTCATCCACCGCCACACACTCTTGGCCCTTTATCTCACTCTCCCAGGTTCTTTTCCACCCCTGTTTTATCTCCTTGTCACTCTTTTTCTTCATTTCTCTTGATCCTTGTCTCTTGCTTTAGTGTTTTTCTCTTGCTTGTTCTGGATCAAAGCCTAATGATTCAAAATAAGTCCTTTTCCCCAAAAAGACTGCTGGTGGGCCCCGCCTACAACCACCGACTTATAATAAGCACTAATTGCTTCGCTTTAAACAGAAAGAAGTTTTAAAATTTGCATGTAATACGCCCCACCTGAACATAAACTTTGAGTTCCCAAGGGGGCCTTCTTGAACCCACAGCTTCAGGATGGGCTATTTCAAGATTCCTCAGTGGGACCCTGACTGAAGCAGCTGGTACTAGTCTCTTCCATAAACTTAAACATTTTTTTTGTGCCCACCTCCCCGACTTGTCTTGGCCTGCTTGTGAGACTCCCGTGGAATCTGGAATCTGCCTGTTTTTTGAGTGCAAAGAACCCCCTGTCTACAGCATATGTTTTGCGCTGGAGCAGTTGTCAGCTCTTAGAGTGTCGTTCTCAATTGGAGCATCTCGAGGTCAATGCGCACTTCTGGTAGATTACCAAGAACGTGCCTGAAAGCTGCAGTGCTGTGTCCTGAGAAGTAAACTGTACCTTTGCCTCCTAGCTTCTCTTGCGAGAGCTGGAGCTGCAAGGAGCTACAAAGAGAATCAAAAGTTTCATCTTGCACCACTATTGGTTTCAGGACTCTCTTTCTGAACCTAGAGAGAACTGCAAAGAGCTGACCTTCAAGGAATTAATTGTTGCATGCGCTACTGAGACAGACAAGTCGTGATTGCTAAGGACTAGTGTGCACTCATTTTGCCAGTAAATAATAAGCCTTTCATTCTTTCAGAATTGCCCTGATGGCTGTACTGAACAAAGCAGAAACCAAACTGGGGTTGCTTGAGTTCTAATTCAGAGAGGGTCTGTCCACACAGAATCTGGATCAGTAACAAAAAACAATGGACGAGAATGCACCCTACTGTTGGAAACCTCGACAGTCCTTGGTTTTTTTCAACCTCATAAGTCGCCTTATTAGCACTTGGGGCGGTACTGGTGCCAGTACCGCCCCAAGTGCTAATAAGGCGACTTCCGCATCCTTCCAAACGTGCAGGAGACTACTGAGAGTGATGTAAGTTTCTCGCTGTGTTAATCAGGTGCAAATATCCAAACACCCCCTGTTTTACTAAGGATACACAGTGAAGGAAAGCATTGCCTCAGCCCCATCGTTGGGCAGATTTGACCCCACCAAACCTACTATTCTGTATACTGATGCCAGTAATAAGGGGTTGGGGGCTAGCCTCACCCAGATGGATAATGACAAGGAACAAGTGGTGGCATTTGCTTCTCGCGCCCTTAAAGGAGCAGAAGTAAACTACTCCGTGGTGGAGAAGGAAGCGCTGGCATGCGCATGGGCCATCAAACACTTCCGATTCTTCCTCTGGGGCATTCCCTTCACTGTGAGGACCGACCACAGACCCCTCATGTATGCGTTCACAACCAAAGGGTCTGAAAAACCACACCATGCATATCAAGATGGATTTTGGGATTGGAGGGGTACAATTTCTCTGTAAAATATATACCAGGCTCAAAAAACGTGGTAGCAGACTTCCTGTCCCGCTCACCTACTGAAACTAATGATTGTGCTGTGGTAGTTGAAGATGAGGAGAGAATCTTAAAACTGACATGTCTAAGCAAAGAGGAATGGGAGGAGTGCTTGAGTACTCATAAGCAAGCCCTTAAAAACTGTATAGTCAGAGGGTGTCCCAACGAGAAGAGTAAGGTAGCAACTGCATTGGTTGGGTTCTGGGAGGTGAAACTTGAACTTAACATTCAAAATGGTATAGTATATAGAAGGGAACATTTTTTTTCACCCATATCACTCAGACAAAAAATGGTGGACCTGGCACACGTTGGTCACTTGGGGCGTAGCCTAATGAAGAACACGATAAGACTGGACTAGTGGTGGCCAGGTATGGATAGGATGGCAGAACACACAGTGAGGGACTGTCTTGAATGCAGTAAATCTGATAAGACTCAACAGACAAGGAAACCCCCCCTATCCCCAGTTTTGGTGCCTGACAAACCCTGGTCCAAACTAGCTCTTGAAATAATTGACCCCCTCAACCTCAAGAGCTTGAAGGAAAGGTTTATACTGGTCCTGGTGGACTACCACACACAGTGGGTGGTTTACAGATGTGTACACCAAATTGATACAAAGGTACTTATAGGCTTCCTAAAAGAGATATTCTTTGAGGAAGGCATCCCAGATATCTTGGTGACCAATAACGGGGTACAGTTTACCTCAGAAAATATGAGGGAATTCCTTTCTGACATGGGCATTGTCCACCAGAAAACCGCCCTTTATTGCCTCCGCGCTAACGGGTTGGTGGAGCACATGAACCGCATAGTAAAAGAGTGCACACAAGCGTGCAGAGATTTTAGGCATCTCGGCGGAAGAGACACTGCTGGAAACTCTCTGGGCCTATCGCACTACCCCTAACTTAGTCACCGGGGTATCTCCTAAAAGGCAGACCAGTTGTCACGTTAACCGTGACGAAATCAGTAAGCGAATTATGGATCACCAAGCTAAGTACAAAGCAAGGTATAATGCTAACAAACACGTAAAAGCTCGCATGGTCAGGGAAGGGGATTGTGTCTGGATAGACCTTCCTAAGCAGAGAAGGAGGGATGCCACTAGATTCTCTGAACCTATGCGGGTAACCAAAGTGGGAAGGAATGTGGTCCAGCTGGCCAATGGACAAACGTGGAGTGTGGACAGGATTGTCCCTCACAGAGGAAAACATTTTCCCCAGGCAGGGACACAAATGCGAAATATGACTGATGTGGTCCCTAGGAGGTCATCAAGGGCCACAGTTGCACCCAGGTGGACAGAAGACTACTGTGTCACATGAGCCCTATGTCGCTTTGTTACTGCAAAGTTTTAAATGTCATTACTGTTACTGCATGTTTCATTTTCTTACAAACCTTGCTCTACATTATAGGGTTTGGTTTCCAGGCAGCGTTTTACCTCGCACCCTTTTCCCTGTTCTTTTCTTTTCCTTTCCCTCAGTAAGTAGATGTGTTGTAATCCCACTTGGTACGTCCTGCCTCCCCTCCTACCTCCCTCCCCTTGGTTCAGCCCTGGTAAGATTGTGTGAACATTCTACAGCTGACTTCAGCTGACTGGAACCTGTGATGATGTTGAGACTGAATAAAGAAGACTCCTCATGTTCTACTTGTGCGCCTCTTCTTTGTAACAGATACTAGTGTGCGAGCTGGAAGGGTCCTAAGCCCCCCAGAAGGCAGAGCAATCCAAGGCCACAATCACTGCCAAGGATCCGGCAGCGAACAGAGCGACCGAGAGGGGTTAAAACCCAGCGAGCGGGAGATGTCAGCCATGGGGCGGGCCCGAGCGAGTGTTGGTCCTGAGCACGCCCCCAGAAGCCGTCTGCCTGCGGGGCGTGTGTATACAATGGCGGCAGATGCCGCTTAGTATGCATGCAGACTTGAAGGCTCATACAAAAGGCTTTGTCTGACCTCCCTGTTGTGTTGCCTCACTGGGGCCCTTCAACAAGTCTGCACACACCCTCCACCCTTCTGCAAGGAACATCTTCACTTGCACCCACAACTCTTCTTGTTCGTCATTGTCTTCTATATAGTGCTTTGGTTTGGTGCCGAAGCACTGTGCTCAAGGGTACTACAAATAGAGAGAGAATACAAGCATTTACAATGCTATAGGTGTCGCAATTTCAAGTTTTTTTACCACTGGCATTGTAAAAAAGAAAGAGCGCTGTGTCCCTGAAGGGGCCACCGCACTCCAAATGAAATTAAAATATGTAAATAAATAAACGGTTGTACACTGATACGCTGTATTTTATATAACGTAGATGCGGTCTCCAGGGGTGCCATCAGGTCATTTTCCAAGAGAAGTGCTTTGACGAAGGTGTGACTACAAGCCTCTCTACCCCTGCAGATCATGAGGCATATTTCCGCCAAAATGAAATACAGTGTGTCAGTCTCTACTGTATGTATTAAATATCAGGTAAACACACATTAGGTGTGCACCCCATTGTTTCCTATTCACAGGATTCTTTAGGAGTGATACACATGGGGCTGGCCCTCATGTGGTCCTGAAGAAGAGCTTTAGGGGAAAGCTTGAAAGATGTCAACCCAGTACTAGGGACACCATACTCATTACAGTTAGGTGTTTCCCTAGTATTAATCCCTGATTTTAAAACATACCGACTAGGAGCAGTAATAAAATATTAGCTCACTAGCTAGGTATTTTTAACCTAATTAACCTATATTTCCCACTCCACATCACTGCACCACACATATTTTCCAAAAACAAAGTGCCCCTACGTAGTTTGCAAGTCGCAGCACGCCTCAATCCGCAGCGGATTGAGAGGACCCCAATGATGAAGCATGCCACCTAGGGGTAACCCTGGTGAGTGAGGGGACTCTAGAAAATATTTTTTCTTTCTGAAAAGAGGGTTTTTCACACATCTTCAGTGGAATCCCTGTTCTTCCTATGGTTAGGTTTCTAATTCCGGGTGTTATGGAACTGCATTCAGTAAAGAGGGTGAACCTAACCTTAATCTCTACCTCCCCCTGTTTTTTGATTGAATGAATTGATTGTTCTGTTGCAGGTGAATCTCGCAATTACAAGAGACCATCTCTGCCTTTTTGAAGGTTGCTTCAGAAAAGGGGGTGGTGATGAACAGAGTGCCTGAATTAAGCAGACCACTCTTACCCAGTCCAAAGATCAGGGCTTGATCCATCACCATTTTTTAGCTCACTGCACCATCCCAGCTCAGAACTTGGCTATATGCAAATTAGTCTGTTCCTGTCCCAGTGCATGATGGGAACAGGGCAAACCAAACTACCAAGCCAATTCTTATACTGGGAAGGAAACAAGCTTCCGGGGACCGGTTTCTGCCATTTCAGGCGTCGTCGGCCCGGCTTGCTTGAATCCTGATGGTGCAATGAGCAAGGGACTCACATCTGAGCATACCCTTCCACGCTTATGGTGGACAAAATGATTCAGAAAAGCGGGTGGTGATGAACAGAGTGCCTGAATTAAGCAGACCACTCTTACCCAGTCCAAAGATCAGGGCTTGATCCATCACCATTTTTTAGCTCACTGCACCATCCCAGCTCAGAACTTGGCTATATGCAAATTAGTCTGTTCCTGTCCCAGTGCATGATGGGAACAGGGCAAACCAAACTACCAAGCCAATTCTTATACTGGGAAGGAAACAAGCTTCCGGGGACCGGTTTCTGCCATTTCAGGCGTCGTCGGCCCGGCTTGCTTGAATCCTGATGGTGCAATGAGCAAGGGACTCACATCTGAACATACCCTTCCACGCTTATGGTGGACAAAATGATTCAGAAAAGGGGGTGGTGATGAACAGAGTGCCTGAATTAAGCAGACCACTCTTACCCAGTCCAAAGATCAGGGCTTGATCCATCACCATTTTTTAGCTCACTGCACCATCCCAGCTCAGAACTTGGCTATATGCAAATTAGTCTGTTCCTGTCCCAGTGCATGATGGGAACAGGGCAAACCAAACTACCAAGCCAATTCTTATACTGGGAAGGAAACAAGCTTCCGGGGACCGGTTTCTGCCATTTCAGGCGTCGTCGGGCCGGCTTGCTTGAATCCTGATGGTGCAATGAGCAAGGGACTCACATCTGAGCATACCCTTCCACGCTTATGGTGGACAAAATGATTCAGAAAAGGGGGTGGTGATGAACAGAGTGCCTGAATTAAGCAGACCACTCTTACCCAGTCCAAAGATCAGGGCTTGATCCATCACCATTTTTTAGCTCACTGCACCATCCCAGCTCAGAACTTGGCTATATGCAAATTAGTCTGTTCCTGTCCCAGTGCATGATGGGAACAGGGCAAACCAAACTACCAAGCCAATTCTTATACTGGGAAGGAAACAAGCTTCCGGGGACCGGTTTCTGCAATTTCAGGCGTCGTCGGCCCGGATTGCTTGAATCCTGATGGTGCAATGAGCAAGGGACTCACATCTGAGCATACCCTTCCACGCTTATGGTGGACAAAATGATTCAGAAAAGGGGGTGGTGATGAACAGAGTGCCTGAATTAAGCAGACCACTTTTACCCAGTCCAAAGATCAGGGCTTGATCCATCACCATTTTTTAGCTCACTGCACCATCCCAGCTCAGAACTTGGCTATATGCAAATTAGTCTGTTCCTGTCCCAGTGCATGATGGGAACAGGGCAAACCAAACTACCAAGCCAATTCTTATACTGGGAAGGAAACAAGCTTCCGGGGACCGGTTTCTGCCATTTCAGGCGTCGTCGGCCCGGCTTGCTTGAATCCTGATGGTGCAATGAGCAAGGGACTCACATCTGAGCATACCCTTCCACGCTTATGGTGGACAAAATGATTCAGAAAAGGGGGTGGTGTCCATCACCACCCCCTTTTTGTAATTATTTTGGCCACCATGAGTGTGGAAGGGTATGCTCAGACATGAGTCCCTTGCTCATTGCACCATCAGGATTCAAGCAAGCCGGGCCGAAGACGGCTGTAATGCCAGAAACCGGTCCCCGGAAGCTTGTTTCCTTTCCAGTGAAGAATTGGCTTGGTAGTTTGGTCTGCCCTGTTCCCATGATGCACTGGGCGAGGGACAGACTAATTTGCATATAGCCAGGTTCTGAACTGGGATGGTGCAGTGAGCTAAAAAACGGTGATGGATCAAGCCCTGATCTGTTGACTGGGTAGGAGTGTTCTGATTAACTCAGATACTCTGTCCATCACCACCCCCTTTTTGTAATTATTTTGGCCACCATGAGTGTGGAAGGGTATGCTCAGACATGAGTCCCTTGCTCATTGCACCATCAGGATTCAAGCAAGCCGGGCCGAAGACGGCTGTAATGCCAGAAACCGGTCCCCGGAAGCTTGTTTCCTTTCCAGTGAAGAATTGGCTTGGTAGTTTGGTCTGCCCTGTTCCCATGATGCACTGGGCCAGGGACAGACTAATTTGCATATAGCCAGGTTCTGAACTGGGATAGTGCAGTGAGCTAAAAAACGGTGATGGATCAAGCCCTGATCTGTTGACTGGGTAGGAGTTTTCTGATTAACTCAGATACTCTGTCCATCACCACCCCCTTTTTGTAATTATTTTGGCCACCATGAGTGTGGAAGGGTATGCTCAGACATGAGTCCCTTGCTCATTGCACCATCAGGATTCAAGCAAGCCGGGCCGAAGACGGCTGTAATGCCAGAAACCGGTCCCCGGAAGCTTGTTTCCTTTCCAGTGAAGAATTGGCTTGGTAGTTTGGTCTGCCCTGTTCCCATGATGCACTGGGCCAGGGACAGACTAATTTGCATATAGCCAGGTTCTGAACTGGGATGGTGCAGTGAGCTAAAAAACGGTGATGGATCAAGCCCTGATCTGTTGACTGGGTAGGAGTGTTCTGATTAACTCAGATACTCTGTCCATCACCACCCCCTTTTTGTAATTTTTTTGGCCACCATGAGTGTGGAAGGGTATGCTCAGACATGAGTCCCTTGCTCATTGCACCATCAGGATTCAAGCAAGCCGGGCCGAAGACGGCTGTAATGCCAGAAACCGGTCCCCGGAAGCTTGTTTTCTTTCCAGTGAAGAATTGGCTTGGTAGTTTGGTCTGCCCTGTTCCCATGATGCACTGGGCCAGGGACAGACTAATTTGCATACAGCCAGGTTCTGAACTGGGATGGTGCAGTGAGCTAAAAAACGGTGATGGATCAAGCCCTGTTCTGTTGACTGGGTAGGAGTGTTCTGATTAACTCAGATACTCTGTCCATCACCATGTGGAAAAGTAAATTTTGCCATGTTCTGTGTCCCTACGCGTCCTCCATCTTATGTTATGTGTGCATGATTAAATATGCATATGTATCCCCCATGTTTGATTAAAGACGCAATTACAGTTGTGTCCATCTCTAGTATGCCAGTTTCCAGTTCTCGTGAAAGCTACGAGTATCAGGCCTATGTAAAGTTACGTTGCCACGTTTCTCAGTGTGCACGTTATTTCATTGTAAAATCCCCGTTTCTAGGCCTCAAAAGGGCCCGGACACCAGATTTAGCTCCTGTCTTCTGAGTCCTCGCTGAGGAGCGATACAGCCCCCACCTGTATCCTCGACCCTTCACTTACTTCCTGCCTCACAGTGCCCGGTTCAGCCTGGCTCTGCCTCTGAGTCTGCCAAGAGTATGTTATGATCCTAGTTATCAGTCCAGCCCTCCTTCTCTGCATTCCTAAGCTACTGAATCGCATCAATAGTTTCCGTCATTGTCTAGCCTTTACGTCTCCATGTAAGAGAAATACTGCATTTAATGGTCATTTAATATTCTTCATCACGCACTACATGTAGAATAATGCATGCACCAGTCTTAGAGTCCGTTAGCCTTTACCCCGATAACTTTCGGATTCTATCAACATGTTCTCTAAACATCAGATACTAGATACTGTTTAGGTACATGTCGCCCTGACTCTCCAGACTTCAGTCTCTGCTCCTAGCACAGAGTTCATAGCCCCCAGCTTCTCCTAGTAACACGTCATTGTCAGTTTGCGCGCACCATTAGGTTAGAGGTCCCGGCTCCTTAGGTAGCCCCCTCCATGTTTCCGCCCCATTCATGACATATTCTGTTACGTTTGCATCACATGTCTATGTATACGCCCCTGTTACACCCATTTTCACCCTTATCTTTCGCGACTGCTATTGACCACACCCACTGCTCCGCCTATCATATGTATTGTAATGCAACTGTTTTAGTATATATGTTCGTGTATTGTTATTAAATGTTAGCGCGCTCATCCCAGATCCTGCCCGGCAGCTGTCGGGGCCCCCCTGTCAGGCCCTGCCATCCTATTCCTGTGCAGGTTGTCCTGTTCCTGTCCTTTATGCTGTATTAAACCTGCAAACTCCTACTACCTCGAATCTTGACTCTTATTTATTGAGCTATCTGTTATTGCTATGCCTAGTCAAACCTAGATCCGGTATTATTTATTTATATACCACATAATGGCGCCCGAATAGGGACTTGCCCTTTCCCCACGCGCCGGTGAAGCCACGCCGGCCCCCTGACCCTCTGCAGCCGTGACGGAACCATACCGTGCACGTGCAGATATTTCTGCTTCAAGTATCCCTCAGGCACACGGAGGAGACGGAGGTGGCGGTCCAGCATCCAGACGAGGCGGTGGAGGAACGCGGCGAGTCCCGACCAGAGCCCAAGCCGAGAGTCCAAGGTCCGAGGTATCCGGAGGCCCACCCGTAACAGAAGTTCGAAGTTCGTCCGTCCGGCGTCGAAGCAGTCCAGTCCAGTCCGAGGCCTTCCGTTCTTGCTGCCCGGTGAGTACCATTGCTGGGGTGGTATCTAGACAGGGTCAATCTAATTGACTCTGGTCCGTGGGTTGGTGGTACACAGACCCACAAACGAAGTGTCCACTTCGGTGGATGCGGGTCCTGACGTGTCTCTTTATGAGACCGGTAAGTTTCGTACTGTTTCAGCAGTGCATCTAGTTTCTGTTCTAGTCAGTTCTGTTCTCGAGAAAATTCATGTATTCTGTTTTCAGTATTCCAGGTAGTATTCTGTTCGAACTGTTATTTTAAATATTCTTCATGTATTTTAATGTCGTGGTATGAATGTGAAGTAATTATCGTGTTCATTGTGTATTGTATTGTGTCTAGATTACAGTTCAGTCATGCCCTTATTCTCGAAATTACGTCAGTTAAAAACCAGAAAAGGTCTGCTAGAAGCAGCAGTTCCTGTCCCGCCTAGGGACAGTCCAGGTCATTTTATGTATCAAAAGCATGGCATAAGTGCCATATTATATCTAGATTTATGGGTAGAGTATACCAAACAGTTAGAAGAAAAGTATAGATGGCCTGTATCAGGCACATGGGATGCCGAGTGCATCATGCGAGTAGAAGAAGCATTATGGAAGAAGAAAGCCAGACAGTCACAGAAAGATGCCATCGAGTTATGGCGCAAAGAATCTCATAAAAGAACCGAAAAAGAAATCAGAAAGTCAGAACTAAGTAGAGAATCCTTAGAACGAGCCCAAGAAAGGGAACTAATCGAGATAGGTGAACGAGTTAAAACAGAACAGTCAGACAGACAGAGGAATGCCCTCATTAAGGGTATGTATCCTCTTCTTGCCGAGGGCTTGCCAAAAGCGACCCCGGAGGCATCCAGTAATTTTCCGCCACCACTAGTTCCGACTAAGCTACGTCACAAACCGACCGCAGCTGATATTTTCATCTCGTCCTATTTGGAGGACACAGTCCCAGAATATGCAAATCCTGTTCCGCCAGCTCCTGTAAATAATGTAAATCCTGCTCCTCCAGTCACCGGAGTACCTGCTACGGTACCCCCGGTCCAGCCTACATTACAATTTCCCGCCGCGCTGGTACGAAGAGTATCAGTCGACGATTCCAGTTTAGGGGCCGCAGGAGGAGGTCCTCCTGGTACCCCGCCACCGCACCAACGTAGAACGTTGGCCGAGTTACATGAATGTGCGTTACAGCGTATGCCCAAATTTAAGTCCGTTGCAGAAATCCGACGAGCTCTCACTGAATGCCGCTATGATCCAGTTGCAGGTGATGATAGTACAGTAATATATTCCATCCGTGTAAGACGGGTGACCGGGTATTTAGACACCCTACCAGATATGAAAGGAGATCTAGACAGAATATATCGTTTCATCCGTGCAGGGGATGATCCAGAAAGTATTGGCGAAGCCATGTCTCAAAGGAAAGCTGAGATCCAGCTCATGTTATTAAAGTTTCTGATTAATTGTCTAATAAGAGAACAAGATTACCCGACTAAAGATCCGGCCGAAATGAAAATTCTGACAAGGTGGAGTGATAATATAGCCGAGGGTAAACACAAGACTATCAGTAGTATAGAGAGTATGTACAAGAAAATCCGTAAAGAAATAATAAAGTTACACGAACAACGTAAAGCAGCACAAGTAAGCGAGAAAGAAAATGACTCTTCTACTGAAGAGGTAGAGGACGAGAATCCCGCCAGAATAGCGTATGTAGGAAAATCTAGATTTCCAGATCGCCATTTGCGCCTAGAACACAAGTCAGTTTTACATCATCCAGCACCAGAACAAGGTTCTCTGGAACAAGTATTTCAAGCTACCGATCATATTCTGAAATCACGAATCGGTTATAGCGAGTTAAGTACTATGCATGAACAAGAACTAGTCCGATGGATTACTGATTCTACCACTTTTCCAGACGAAATAGTGGCACAAATGTTTCTGAAACTGCCCCCAGCCGAGCAACGACTGGTGGGTATGTATATGATCCAGCACCTCATTACTCTGTATGAGGGTCAACATTCTGATCCAGGTCCGTTACATGATGTCCTGAACGAGTTACTCCAGTATAGATGGAAAGGTTTAGGTACCGATTTAATTAGTGTCATTCTAGAACAGCGCCACAAGTATAGAACGTTTCTGAACCCGCATTTTGTTCATGTCTCACCCCCAGAAAGTAAACCCTTTTACATAGACAGACAGAATCCCTTACGAGAAGTACACCCAGTTAGGACAACAGATGGTGAAATGCAACGAGTGTTTGTTTACACCCCGATCACAAAGATGGAACTCTTAGAGATGAAAAAGTTAATTCCCTGTCATGATAAAGATCCAGCAGGGTTCCACCGAGAATTAAAGGACATGCTCCGTATGGGAGAATACACGTATCCAGATATAATTAAAATGTTAAAAGTCCTGTTGCCTGCGGGCATATATGAAAAACTCAAGGAAAAAGATTGGGAGGTGGGAGAGAAAAAGATCGATTGGGCAGTTCTAGAAGCTGAAGATAAGATACGAGTACCAGGTACCGGTCTAGGAGAGAAATGTAAAGAATTACCAGAATTGTTAATACAAGTTTTGCCTAGATTATTGACAACTAGAAAAGAAGACTGGGATGCAATCTCAGCCTGTAAACAGAAACAAGATGAAGACACTAGTGATTTTTATTCTAGATTCGAGAAATGTTTTAGTATCAACAGTGGCCTCAAGACAAGTAGCGAGTCATACCCTCATCTTTTTGTTACTAAATTAGTCGAGAATTCAAGTCCACAAGTTAAGAATCGAGTTTTGAAAGTCGAAAGTACCTGGCAAGCTAATACCCCGTCCCAGATGTTACAGATGCTTCAATACCACCAGAATAGAATCAGAGAAGAGCAAGATCATGAAAGAAAACGTATGAAAGACACGAAAATGAAAGTACTAGTTGCGCAATCTGTTCCTCAAGACAGTCAGAAGAGGGGTACGAATCAAGCCAGTCATCCTGCAGTTCCCGTTAAAGGGACATGCAATTATTGTAAACAGCCAGGTCATTTCATAAACGAGTGTGCAGTTCTGAAACACAACATAGCTACCGGTAAGACTAAAGAAAGACCACGTCCGCCTAGACAAGAACAAGTTTCACAGACTTCTCAGCCACAGAATGCACAACAGACAGTTCCAGCACCGCAGCCTATTGCTGCAACACAGCATGTTACACAGCAGATGTACCAGTATGCACAGTCCGAGTATCCAGAGTATCAGCCATATTCATGAAACAGCCTAGAGAGGGAGGTAGGCTTGCCTCTCATCGAGATACCTGTAGATCAAGAGGGTCCCTATGTTCATAGTCAAGTATTAGGGAAGGACAGAAAGTTTTTGATTGATACAGGGGCAAGTAGGACCACCATTAGTCACGCCGAAGTTCCAGGGGCTCCGCTCTCAGGCTCAAGAAATGTTTCCCTTGGATTTTCAGGAAAGCCTATTGTAAATGAGATATCTCAGCCAGTTACTCTAGAAGTAGGTCCATTGTCCCGCACTACTGATCTGTTACTTACGAAGTCATGTCCAGAAAATCTGTTAGGCATTAAGACACTGAAAGAATTAGGTGCAGTTATTTGCTGTTCCCCAGAGGGAATACGGTTGTTCCTACATGACTTCAAGGGTCACTATGTATTACGAGATTTTGATCCGAGATTGTCTAATGTTCCGCAGCATCTATGGGCACAAGGTCCAACTGATGTTGGTTATATGCAAATCACACCCCATCGTGTGACTCTCAAGCCAGGTGTAGTGTTACCACGAATCAGGCAGTACAGACTGCCGCCTGAGGCTGTAGCAGCCTTATCCAAAATTATTGACGAACTCATCGCTCAAGGAGTAGTTGTAGAAACTGACTCCAATGTATGTAATTCTCCGATCATTCCAGTCATGAAACGTACTGATCCAAATGCACCCCCAGTATATCGATTAGTGATTGACCTCCGAGAGCTTAACAAATGTATTATTCCCCAGTACCCAGTTGTCCCAGATATCTCTTCCCTATTGACAGCCATTGATTCTGAAGCCTCATTTTTTTCAGTCATAGACCTCAAGAACGCATTTTTTAGTGTCCCCATTCATCCAGACAGCCAGTTCCTTTTCGGATTTTGTTTAAATGGAAGGAGCTATATGTTCACACGAGCTCCTCAAGGTTTCACGGAAAGTCCAAGTATTTACAGTCAAGCACTTAAGAGACAACTAGACAATATTCACATGCCAACTGACACTGCCCTGCTCCAGTATGTCGATGATCTACTGATCACAGCCCGTTCTGAACGTGCTTGCGAGCGAGCATCCCTTACAGTCTTATATTTCCTTGCCGAGATGGGGCACAAGGTGTCCCCTTCTAAGCTTCAATTCTGTGTCCAGCAAGTGATCTATTTAGGCCACTTACTGTCCAAGAGGGGTAGGCAGTTGACATCTGACCGTATCCAGCTAATAGCGAGTCTTCCTCAGCCCAAGACCCAGAAGGAGGTACGTGCTTTTATCGGCCTTACTTCTTACTGCAGACAATGGATTCCTCAGTATGCATTTCTGGCTAAACCACTGATACAGTTAACGACACAGGAGGCAGCCGTATCGACTGTCCTCCCTTGGACATCTGAACATACATTTAGTTTTAATGAGTTAAAGACAGCTCTATGCCAAGCTCCAGTTCTGGCAACACCGAACTACAGTAAGCCTTTTACACTTTTCGTCACAGAACGGGAAGGTACAGCATTATCTGTCCTCACACAAGATCAAGCAGGACAATACAAGCCCTGTGCTTATTTTTCGAGCACATTAGATCCTGTAGCCCAGGCTCTGCCTGCGTGCCTCAAGTCAGTTGCAGCCACAGCACTAGCTATCAGACAAAGTGATTCCATAGTATTAGGACATTCCTTGACAGTACAAGTCCCACACTCCGTGGAAGTTCTTTTAAACCGAACACAGACTCAGCACTTGACAATTGCACGTTTAACAGGTTATGAATTGACACTGTTCCAGCCACACATAGAAATCAGACGCTGCAACGTTTTAAATCCTGCCACACTGTTACCGTCAGTTAATTCAAATCCTGCCACACATGACTGTGTGGAAGTAGTTAACATTATGACAAAGCCAAGACAAGATCTGACAGATATTCCATTACCAGATCCCGACCTGACACTTTATGTGGATGGTTCATGTATGAGAACAAGTACAGGAGAACTAGTAGCCGCGTATGCAGTGACTACTGACACTGAAGTTATAGAAACACACCGTATTGACACCCTGTCTGCTCAAGCAGCAGAGCTAGTTGCTCTGACACAAGCCTGCATACACGCTAAAAACCTGAAAGTTAATGTTTACACAGATTCACGTTACGCATTTGGAGTCGTACACGACTTTGGAGTGCTCTGGCAGGAGAGAGGTTTCATGACTTCTCATGGAACCAAGATTCAGCATGGTCTCCTTATTCAGGCTCTGTTAGATGCCATACACTTACCGACATCTATTGCTATCATGAAATGCAAAGCACATACGAAAGTTACTGACATTATTTCTCAAGGTAATGATCTAGCAGATCGCACAGCCAAGCTTACAGCACAGACACCAGACATTCCAGTTAATAAGACACCGACATACACTCCAGATCCGACTACCTGTATGACAGTTAAGGACCCTACTCAAGATGTCATAGATATCCAGTTACATGCTACTCCCGATGAAATCAAGAAATGGTCCGAACAAGGAGGGGTCCAGACAGATCAGGGATGGGTAACGAAGGGTAAAGCCACATGGTTTCTCCCCGATTCTATGGTTCAAGTCATTATCAATACCGCACATAGTCCAGCACATTTAGGAGAAAAAGCTATGTTAGATAGTATCCAGAACATTTGGTTCAACAAGCATTTACGAGCTGCAGCCAAGCAGAAAGTCCGTACTTGTATGATATGTTGCCAGTTCAATCCAGGTAAAAGTGTCCCGGTGGAACAAGGTGGATTCCAGCCTCCTGACCACCCTTTTGAAGTCCTCCAGATGGATTATATTCAGATGGAGCGATGTCGAGGTTTCAAGTATGTTCTCGTAGTTGTATGCGCTTTGTCCAGGTGGACAGAAGCATATCCAGTCCCAGATTACACAGCCGCGACCACTGCCAAGCAGTTGGTTCGTGAGTTCTTCCCCCGTTATGGACTCCCTAGAGTCGTATATTCTGATAACGGCCAGCCATTCTCATCCGAGTTGATGAAACATGTTTCCCTTTTGTTAGGGTACCAGTGGAAGTTCCATTGTGTACGCCATCCTGAAGCAGCCGGTCTCGTAGAGAGACATAATCAGACCCTGAAAATCCGCATCGCCAAAGTATGTAAAGAGAAAGGTGTGGACTGGCTAGTAGCTCTGCCAGTCGCTTTGTTTTATATGCGCATGGTCGCACATTCCAGATCAGGTCTGTCCCCGTATGAGGTCGTATTCGGCCGCCCCCCTAACATGTGGGGTACACCTAGACCCCGAAGTATTACCGACGTTTCAAGTAATATGCTGACAGATTACCTAGCTTCCTTGATGTCTGCCCTCAACTCTTGTCGTTCACAGGTTGCTGCCGCATTTCCAGACAATACCGAGGTGGCACCGCATGAAATCGTTCCCGGATCCATGGTTCTCGTCCGGAATTTTGATCGTTCAAGTCCGCTGGAGCCTCGCTGGAAGGAGCCCCGACAGGTCCTCCTCGCCACCCGTACAGCCGTGAAGTTGGAGGGACGCAAAGGCTGGGTGCATCTTTCAACCATCAAAAGATTTTTTGGATTGAAACCTGTTTCAAAGAACATTTCCGAGCATTTAAAAGACTGCCAAAGTACTATTCTTAAGGACTGTCCCGCAAAAGACATTGCTACGAACCCTTCCCTGTTAGAGAAAACTCCGCAACAGGAGTATAAGCTTAAACTAAGGTCTAGTAAAATAAGTCAGCCAGTTTGATTGTCTAAGTCCTCCCCTAGGTGAAACGGTTAGACCGGTTTCTGACATGTATATAATAGACCCCCATAGAGAGAGAGTTAGTGAGAACTCTAGAAGTTGCACTATTATTTTATGTTTTCTGCTATATTTCAGCATTATGATTTCCTGCACCAGTTACGCATTTTATTTGTATTTTTCAGTTTCTCATGTAAATAAGTCTGCTAATGTTACAGTAGAGCACACGTTTAGTGATCTACCTCCTCATGAACTCTCTTATCGCCTCGCTATGCGTAACAATTCTTTTATCCGCATGTTACATTATTCACACCAGACCAGCAATGCCACAAATTGCTGGGTGTGTGGTCGACTCCCCCCTTTCCAGACACCGAAGGGAGTTCTGCCACTTTTTCCTTATCCATTTTCACATAATGGTTCGTGTGGAGCATGGTTCACGTTAACGTCATCCTTAACAGATATGTCTTTTCTTAACAGTACATGTTTCCCAGACAAGCAAGGTCTTCCCCACAGAACAGGGTTAGATCTAGAAAATGAAGTTTATAATTTGGGTAATTATTCTTCGAATTTTATGGTCCTGAATGTTCAGTCTGATTCTACTCCAGACTTACCTGCTATTTCAGTACTACCAGTCAAAGGTGAATTATGTGTCCGAAATAATGGTTCCGTACATGTAGGCCATAGTGATTGTACTACTATTGTCAAGTATAGTGACAGTAGGAAATCTATTTTCAAAGCTTCACGTCATTCTTATTTTGTTTGTGGTCAGACCGCATATGTTCGTCTGCCCCTCGATTGGGAGGGAACCTGTTACATTGCCTTCCTACTGCCACCAGTTTTCCTAGCCCCACCTGACTATCATAGGAATTCCCACCTAGTACATACTAGACACAAGAGAAATTTCCCGATTGTCGATTATACTGAAACTGCTCTAGAACAATACATAGATATCAATAAAGGTGTCTTCCCCTACTTAGGTACTGTCGTGAATAGTAAACTGATACGTAGATTAACCAGAACACTTGAAACAGTAGTGATTGAGACTACTTCTGCTCTAGGTAACTTAACCGAAGAACAATCCTTTATGAGAATTGTCGTGCTCCAGAATCGTCTCGTCCTTGACGTCATACTGGCCGATAGGGGCGGGGCCTGTAGAGTCATCGGATCTAGTTGCTGCATTTTCATTCCTAATAACGCACCGTCTGTTTATTCAGCTATTACCAGACTCCATAAAATTGCCCATATGTTACACCAAGATCCAGGCACCTGGACATGGTCCGGTTGGTTCTGGAATATAATTTCCGCCTGGGGATGGAAAGTATTGTCATTTCTGGGTATTGCAGTAGCGATCATATTCAGTTGCTGCCTCTGTTTACAATGTGGCCCTGCGATTTGCGGCATTTGTGCTACATCTTGTATTCCTAGTCCCAAGTCCCGTTCTAAATCCCGTTCCAAGAAAATTCGAGATGAGCAAATGATACTGTATGAAATGATAGATGGTATCATGAATATTGATGTTTCCTGATGGAAACGTAGTGACAAGGAGGGAATGTGGAAAAGTAAATTTTGCCATGTTCTGTGTCCCTACGCGTCCTCCATCTTATGTTATGTGTGCATGATTAAATATGCATATGTATCCCCCATGTTTGATTAAAGACGCAATTACAGTTGTGTCCATCTCTAGTATGCCAGTTTCCAGTTCTCGTGAAAGCTACGAGTATCAGGCCTATGTAAAGTTACGTTGCCACGTTTCTCAGTGTGCACGTTATTTCATTGTAAAATCCCCGTTTCTAGGCCTCAAATGGGCCCGGACACCAGATTTAGCTCCTGTCTTCTGAGTCCTCGCTGAGGAGCGATACAGCCCCCACCTGTATCCTCGACCCTTCACTTACTTCCTGCCTCACAGTGCCCGGTTCAGCCTGGCTCTGCCTCTGAGTCTGCCAAGAGTATGTTATGATCCTAGTTATCAGTCCAGCCCTCCTTCTCTGCATTCCTAAGCTACTGAATCACATCAATAGTTTCCGTCATTGTCTAGCCTTTACGTCTCCATGTAAGAGAAATACTGCATTTAATGGTCATTTAATATTCTTCATCACGCACTACATGTAGAATAATGCATGCACCAGTCTTAGAGTCCGTTAGCCTTTACCCCGATAACTTTCGGATTCTATCAACATGTTCTCTAAACATCAGATACTAGATACTGTTTAGGTACATGTCGCCCTGACTCTCCAGACTTCAGTCTCTGCTCCTAGCACAGAGTTCATAGCCCCCAGCTTCTCCTAGTAACACGTCATTGTCAGTTTGCGCGCACCATTAGGTTAGAGGTCCCGGCTCCTTAGGTAGCCCCCTCCATGTTTCCGCCCCATTCATGACATATTCTGTTACGTTTGCATCACATGTCTATGTATACGCCCCTGTTACACCCATTTTCACCCTTATCTTTCGCGACTGCTATTGACCACACCCACTGCTCCGCCTATCATATGTATTGTAATGCAACTGTTTTAGTATATATGTTCGTGTATTGTTATTAAATGTTAGCGCGCTCATCCCAGATCCTGCCCGGCAGCTGTCGGGGCCCCCCTGTCAGGCCCTGCCATCCTATTCCTGTGCAGGTTGTCCTGTTCCTGTCCTTTATGCTGTATTAAACCTGCAAACTCCTACTACCTCGAATCTTGACTCTTATTTATTGAGCTATCTGTTATTGCTATGCCTAGTCAAACCTAGATCCGGTATTATTTATTTATATACCACAACCACCCCCTTTTTGTAATTATTTTGGCCACCATGAGTGTGGAAGGGTATGCTCAGACATGAGTCCCTTGCTCATTGCACCATCAGGATTCAAGCAAGCCGGGCCGAAGACAGCTGTAATGCCAGAAACCGGTCCCCGGAAGCTTGTTTCCTTTCCAGTGAAGAATTGGCTTGGTAGTTTGGTCTGCCCTGTTCCCATGATGCACTGGGCCAGGGACAGACTAATATCCATATAGCCAGGTTCTGAACTGGGATGGTGCAGTGAGCTAAAAAACGGTGATGGATCAAGCCCTGATCTGTTGACTGGGTAGGAGTGTTCTGATTAACTCAGATACTCTGTCCATCACCACCCCCTTTTTGTAATTATTTTGGCCACCATGAGTGTGGAAGGGTATGCTCAGACATGAGTCCTTGCTCATTGCACCATCAGGATTCAAGCACGCCGGGCCGAAGACGGCTGTAATGCCAGAAACCGGTCCCCGGAAGCTTGTTTCCTTTCCAGTGAAGAATTGGCTTGGTAGTTTGGTCTGCCGTGTTCCCATGATGCACTGGGCCAGGGACAGACTAATTTGCATATAGCCAGGTTCTGAACTGGGATGGTGCAGTGAGCTAAAAAACGGTGATGGATCAAGCCCTGATCTGTTGACTGGGTAGGAGTGTTCTGATTAACTCAGATACTCTGTCCATCACCACCCCCTTTTTGTAATTATTTTGGCCACCATGAGTGTGGAAGGGTATGCTCAGACATGAGTCCCTTGCTCATTGCACCATCAGGATTCAAGCAAGCCGGGCCGAAGTCGGCTGTAATGCCAGAAACCGGTCCCCGGAAGCTTGTTTCCTTTCCAGTGAAGAATTGGCTTGGTAGTTTGGTCTGCCCTGTTCCCATGATGCACTGGGCCAGGGACAGACTAATTTGCATATAGCCAGGTTCTGAGCTGGGATGGTGCAGTGAGCTAAAAAACGGTGATGGATCAAGCCCTGATCTGTTGACTGGGTAGGAGTGTTCTGATTAACTCAGATACTCTGTCCATCACCACCCCCTTTTTGTAATTATTTTGGCCACCATGAGTGTGGAAGGGTATGCTCAGACATGAGTCCCTTGCTCATTGCACCATCAGGATTCAAGCAAGCCGGGCCGAAGACGGCTGTAATGCCAGAAACCGGTCCCCGGAAGCTTGTTTCCTTTCCAGTGAAGAATTGACTTGGTAGTTTGGTCTGCCCTGTTCCCATGATGCACTGGGCCAGGGACAGACTAATTTGCATATAGCCAGGTTCTGAACTGGGATGGTGCAGTGAGCTAAAAAACGGTGATGGATCAAGCCCTGATCTGTTGACTGGGTAGGAGTGTTCTGATTAACTCAGATACTCTGTCCATCACCACCCCCTTTTTGTAATTATTTTGGCCACCATGAGTGTGGAAGGGTATGCTCAGACATGAGTCCCTTGCTCATTGCACCATCAGGATTCAAGCAAGCCGGGCCGAAGACGGCTGTAATGCCAGAAACCGGTCCCCGGAAGCTTGTTTCCTTTCCAGTGAAGAATTGGCTTGGTAGTTTGGTCTGCCCTGTTCCCATGATGCACTGGGCCAGGAACAGACTAATTTGCATATAGCCAGGTTCTGAACTGGGATGGTGCAGTGAGCTAAAAAACGGTGATGGATCAAGCCCTGATCTGTTGACTGGGTAGGAGTGTTCTGATTAACTCAGATACTCTGTCCATCACCACCCCCTTTTTGTAATTATTTTGGCCACCATGAGTGTGGAAGGGTATGCTCAGACATGAGTCCCTTGCTCATTCCACCATGAGGATTCAAGCAAGCCGGGCCGAAGACGGCTGTAATGCCAGAAACCGGTCCCCGGAAGCTTGTTTCCTTTCCAGTGAAGAATTGGCTTGGTAGTTTGGTCTGCCCTGTTCCCATGATGCACTGGGCCAGGGACAGACTAATTTGCATACAGCCAGGTTCTGAACTGGGATGGTGCAGTGAGCTAAAAAACGGTGATGGATCAAGCCCTGATCTGTTGACTGGGTAGGCGTGTTCTGATTAACTCAGATACTCTGTCCATCACCACCCCCTTTTTGTAATTATTTTGGCCACCATGAGTGTGGAAGGGTATGCTCAGACATGAGTCCCTTGCTCATTGCACCATCAGGATTCAAGCAAGCCGGGCCGAAGACGGCTGTAATGCCAGAAACCGGTCCCCGGAAGCTTGTTTCCTTTCCAGTGAAGAATTGGCTTGGTAGTTTGGTCTGCCCTGTTCCCATGATGCACTGGGCCAGGGACAGACTAATATCCATATAGCCAGGTTCTGAACTGGGATGGTGCAGTGAGCTAAAAAACGGTGATGGATCAAGCCCTGATCTTTTGACTGGGTAGGAGTGTTCTGATTAACTCAGATACTCTGTCCATCACCACCCCCTTTTTGTAATTATTTTGGGCACCATGAGTGTGGAAGGGTATGCTCAGACATGAGTCCTTGCTCATTGCACCATCAGGATTCAAGCACACCGGGCCGAAGACGGCTGTAATGCCAGAAACCGGTCCCCGGAAGCTTGTTTCCTTTCCAGTGAAGAATTGGCTTGGTAGTTTGGTCTGCCGTGTTCCCATGATGCACTGGGCCAGGGACAGACTAATTTGCATATAGCCAGGTTCTGAACTGGGATGGTGCAGTGAGCTAAAAAACGGTGATGGATCATGCCCTGATCTGTTGACTGGGTAGGAGTGTTCTGATTAACTCAGATACTCTGTCCATCACCACCCCCTTTTTGTATTTATTTTGGCCACCATGAGTGTGGAAGTGTATGCTCAGACATGAGTCCCTTGCTCATTGCACCATCAGGATTCAAGCAAGCCGGGCCGAAGACGGCTGTAATGCCAGAAACCGGTCCCCGGAAGCTTGTTTCCTTTCCAGTGAAGAATTGGCTTGGTAGTTTGGTCTGTCCTGTTCCCATGATGCACTGGGCCAGGGACAGACTAATTTGCATATAGCCAGGTTCTGAACTGGGATGGTGCAGTGAGCTAAAAAACGGTGATGGATCAAGCCCTGATCTGTTAACTGGGTAGGAGTGTTCTGATTAACTCAGATACTCTGTCCATCACCACCCCCTTTTTGTAATTTTTTTTGAAGGTTGCAGCCTACAGGTAATGTGGACACCACAAAGAGACTGAAAGTTTGCTTGTAACTCTTATGCCCCGCACACAAACTGCTGCCTCATTCACCAGCAAAACAAAAGGGAACAGAAAGTATCACACTGAAGCAGCACAATTATGACACAGAAATTGTAAATCATTTAACCAAAGAACAGATCCCTATAAATACTCAAGTCAAAGTAAGATTTAGAAAGTTGCCAGTAAAACGAATTTCCAGTAAGTTTGAGATACAATGGGGGCGATTTATGAGTTAGGACGGATGAAGAAGACACATTTTCAAGTTTCACAAAATGCCCTCTCTAAGTCAGCCATGTAGTTAGTTTTCAGATGCCAAACAAAATACTGAGATTTATTTTACCCAGTGAACTATTTAATAACAAAAAAGGAGGTCTATTTCTCAACTATAGCCAGTGCCATTGGAATTATGCGGCAGGGAGGGTCAAATTATGTGGCAATGTGGCATGGTTGCACAAATTATGCGGCAAGAAAAGGCAAATTATGCAGCACATTTTGTCATAGTATTACCTCATTTTTTTTCATTTTTAAGCTTAACACGCAGTAGCTGTACCTCATTATTAGCAGTTTAACACCAATTATAGCAATAAGCTACAGAAACGTGACAGTCAACCTTTGAAAAGCGCCTTCCACTACACAGCAACACATGTCTGTATTTTTTCCAACTTTTGAACCGTTCGAGATAATAACAAAATTGTATTTGCTAAAATCTGCAAATTATGTGGCAGATGAATTACGTGGCAAATACGGCAATTATGCAAAAATCGCTGCAGCCGCATAATTCCAGTAGCCCGACTATAGCTTTGCCAAAGTAAGAAGGGGAATGGATTTACAGTGCTTTCAATATCAATCTGAACCACTTTCCAAATTCTTGTCACAAAACGTGACCAGTGCTGGTGATGCCTCTCTGATGGTGCAACTGTTGAAGTCTACAGAATCACATAGATGAAAATGATACCACTAGAAGCTTCAGCAGATAAAAAAAAAAATGTTGCCATCTGTTTAATCTTCTTCCCATTTTCCATGCGTCTGCGAGTTTTTACAGAAAGCCTAGTATGTACATAGATGGGTAAGCCGATCATATAGTCACTACAGTCAGGGCTGCTACTATTCTATTGCCTGCGAAATGGGGTTACAACCGAGTAGATGAGCCACAAGTTACATATGCATTACTTTAAAAAAAAAGACGTTGGTGTAACGTAATATGCAACAAACCTGAAAATTAACCACGTATACCAAACAACCTGGAATAAAAAAGCAACATAGTAATGGGAACATGGAATATTATGTTAGTTTTCCGCTTCTAACCATCACAAATACACTTGGTACTGCAGACCACTGGATAGTAACGTGCAGGCAGAAAATGGCACAGGAGATATGAAATGCAGTCAGGTTGAGTCTAGCAAAAGTCATTAAAGGGAAACATCACACGAGCATCGCACATCAGCCTTTTATCAGACTACATTAGTATCTGGAAACTGGTAGCTTTATTTCGCAATAACTGCGTGGCTGTTACTTATTTTGCATATAAACACTCTATTCATCTCCATCTAGGTCACCATCTCTCAACTGGTCCAGAGAACTGGTGCTCATTCTTTCCGCATGGTTTTCATGGAGTCCGCGACGGCAGATACAGAGGGCAATAAAGATTATGTTGTGAAATGGTAACCCATAAAGCCTGGTGTATCATCTGTTCACTTCAAAATGACTGCGTGATTTAAAATGACTGCATGATTTAAAATGACTGTGATTTAAAATGACTGTGTGATAAATGACTGGTGGAAGAGCAGGGCTATGAGAGATGGGTAAGTTGGGTTTATGTTTAGCTGGAATTCCGGTCTAAAGTTTCTTCTTTACAGTACTAAAATTCAACATAGACAATAACAACGATTAAAAACTAAAATGACTAGGGGGACTTAAGGGGACATTCACAAGGACGTGTGATAACTACCGCAAGAGTAGCGTTACGTAACTTTCACCATCGCAGCCTATTGTGGGAAAATAACCCTGTGTCAACTTGGAATTCACAACACGGCGGTAGCATGCAATAGACTGCCGAAACTGCCGACAATGTCCGTGATACAACCACCTCGATGGCTACAAAAACACAAACTACTACACCAAAAAGCCTGTGATGGGCCAAAGCGCGATGAGGAATCCAGCGGTAAGCAGTGCCAGGTCTGCAACACACACTTGGAAGGCGGGAAAAATCAACATAAAAATAGAAAATAAAAACACAAATACAAACTGACAAACACCCTAGCACCATGGAGGTTGCTGGAGCAGGCGCAGAGGACGAGCACAACCCCACATAATCAGCCTGGGACCTCGGGGACAGGGAAGGGCAAGGACAAGAAGAAGAGGAAGACGAAGTTCAGTCCGCAGGCGAATAGGATCATAGTCAGGGAGGTGATGGAACACCATCAACAACTATTCGTCACCTCCAATGTGTCATTGGGCACCAAAAATGGAATATGGCGGAACATCGTGGACAAGGTGAATGCTGTCAGGGAGCACAAGAGGACAATGGACGAGGTCAAGAGTCGATAGAATAACATCAAGCGGCGGACCAAGCAGAAACTCATGGCCAACCGGAAGGCAGCAACGCAGACTGGAGGTGTGGGCCCAGCGCCACAGCTCAAGCTGGATGACATGGAAGAGCTGGTGTCGACAGTCATCAGTGTGGAGTCTGTGGCCAGAGTCGGGGGATCGGATACTGCTCGACAGGACATAACACAACCACAACAGGGTGAGTGACCACCAGGTACTGAGGGGACGGGTGGAGATGGGCACAATGGCACACATGCCATGGTGTGTGAATGTCAACATGTATCATGCGGCTACATACATGTGGACACATTGTAAGACACCATCTCCCTTTCACATCGCAGGGGCACTGTCAAAACCTCCTGCAGAGCAGTCCCAGCCACTCTTCACTGATGACGATGAGGACAACACCACCATCGACACCCAAGCCATCCAAGACATCATTGACCTCATCCAAAACTCACCTCCAGGAGCAGGGCGGACCCCATGATAAGGAATTGAATGATCTTCTTATTGGGCTAAACCTTACTCAGCAAATAACCATGGCCACACATAATAATGGACACACATTGGACCAGGTGTGGACAGCTAATATAACAGTATCCGCATTGACTGTCTCGCCCTGTATTTAGTCTGATCTCTCCTTAATTCAGTTTACTATCAATGATATTGCTATAGTTAAACCACCAAGCCTGAAAAGACTAGTAGCTAGGAACTGGAATAATATTAATAGGACCCAATTCCATGTCCCCTAGCTAATACAGTTCCTATCCACCAGACGTCAATTTATTCGAGTGAGAAAAATCTCATAGCATGGCTCACCACGGCCAGCAATGAATATGCCCCACTAAGAACAATTTGATCAGCAAGATGCCATGAGGCGAAAAATGGTTTTCTTCTGAGTTACAAAGTAAAAAACTAGCACTTCGTCAATCCGAAAGGAAATGGAGAAGCAACTACTCTTTAGATAAAAAAGAGAGCTACTTGATCCAATTGAAAGAGTAAAAAAAATCAATTTCCTTAGCTAAGGCTGTTTACTTCTCTTAAAAAATTATGAGTTCCACTAAGAGGTTCAAAGAAATATTTGCCATTGTGAACAAATTATACAATCCTGATAGAGTTACAATAAAATCTACTCCCAGCCAAGCTTTTTGTAACTCCCTCGACATGTTCTTTATTGATAAAATTGTTACAATAAAATACAGTATTCCTTGCTGCTCTGCTCCTGAGGGCTCACCCTTAATGCTGAAAATCCCTGCCATCTGGAAAAGTTCTCAGCAATAGACAACCAGACTATTTTGGACCTTCTGTCTAAAGTCGGGATCATCTTCTGACAGCTGCCCGCCTCATATTTTAAAAGAAGTCTTTACCATTTTTCCTGGACCCGCTCTGGAACCTCTTAATAAATTTTTAGCACAGGGTTTGTTCCGAGAGCTTTTAAAGAAGCAACAGTTGTCCCTCTGCTAAAAAAATCATCAGGTGCGGACCCAGAGATCTTGACTAACTATCGGCCTATTTCCCTACTTCCTTATCTGGCCAAAATAGTAGAATCTCACGTGGCCAAATGTCTCTGTGCCTTCATTGAGCAGTCGGATTACCTTGATGCTTCTCAAGCAGGGTTCTGCCCAGCCCACTCCACCGTGGCAGTAATACTCACTGTACTGGATACACTTCAAAAGGAAGCCGATAAGGGCTCCCCCGAGGCCTTGGTGTTGCTGGATCTGTCAACGGCATTTGACACGGTCGATCATGGCTTCCTGATCGACCTTGTCAGGACAGCCGGTCTTAAGCGGATGGTGTCCAACTGGGTTAAGTCACTTCTCGAGGAACATACTCAGTCAGTGCGCCTCTCCCAGTTTTCTGCACCTAAAATGGCAACAATATGTGGAGGACCGCAGGGTTCCTCACTGTCCCCTCATCTATTTAATCTCTACCTTCTTCTTTTACTCCACTCCCTGAAAACTAGGAAGGTATGCACATATAATTATGCAGTTGATCTGCAACTGGTGTTTTCAATCAATAATTCCCCATATTCGATATCTGAATTCCAGGCAACGATGTTACACATCCTTGACTGGATAAATAACAACCAGTTGAAATTAAACCAAGATAAAACAGAAGTGATTCTGATAGCTGTTCCTTGAACCCCTGAACATACAGTTTTGTCCGAGTGAACTAGGCTCCCAGACTAACCCTTCTTCCTCAGCTAAAAGTCTGGTAGTGATCATCAATAGTGATCTCACTATGAAATCTCAGATAGGAGCATTGCCCTCCACTTGTTTCTTCCAGCTGAGAAAGATAAGAAAGATTAGGAGATTACTCACTCGGAAAGCCCTAATCCAGGTGGTCCTAGCCATGGTGGTATCACACCTGGACTATGCCAACTCCCTATACTTTGGCATTCCGCTCTATCTCACCAAAAGACTTCAGATGGTTCAGAACCAGGCAGCGAGGTTGATATCCCAACAACGCAGATGGGAACATATATTCCCCACTATGAAAGAGCTACATTGGCTTCCCATCCCGTATAGATGTGCGTTTAAAGTTGGCTCTTATTTTTAAAACCTTGCATGGTGCTAGCCCAAAATTCTTATCCAGACTTGTCCAGAAATACCTACCTGCACGGAGCTTACGCTCAGCCCATAAGAACCTTCTAATCATTCCTTCCTACAAACAGAAACGAATAGGGGGCTGCAGGTTTGCAGTATTGGCCCCCACTTTTCTGGGTCACTCTCCCTTTAGATATAGGAACCTCCACTGTATTCGTTTACCCAAGCTTATAACTAGACTTTGTTGACAACTAACACATGAGGTCTCAGAAAAAACTCTTTATTCCAGCACCAAGAAACCACTCGGTGTACGAGCGCTTTATAAGAAATTTTAACATAACATAACATAACATGGCAGGCCGGCTTCATCGAGGTGACCCTACCCACCACCCAAAGCACCCAGCAGGAGGCACCTACAGCCCTGGTACCCCCAGGAACAACACATGGTCTTCCAACTCCGTGTGCTGGAGGGCCAGAGGGAGACCGCAGAGCATGTACGGGTGGGGTTTGACCTCATGGCTACCAAACTTGACACCATCCTTGGGTGTGTAGCCCCACTCCATGGTCTCCAGCGAGCCCTGACTGACATCGCTGGAGCCATGAAGCGGAAAGAAGAACACATGTCTGCCCAGAGTGGCTCCGGGCGATACCAGCCGTGAGCTGGCACACATGTGGAGGCTCATGGAGGACAGGGTGCGGATGGAGGTGGAAAGGATGGCAGCTACCACTGAACATCAGAGGAATGTAGCAGGGGTCTACCATGCCTTGCAGTTCCTCATAATGGCATTGCTGCCACAAGGCGTCGCGATGTTGAATGCTGCTGCCCCCACACCATCCACATCTCCGCCTCCTGGTGTGGCTATGCCTTCCTGTGCGGCAGGCCTAACCACTCTGGCACCAGATGTGTCAGTGGCATACAGTGCAGCCGACAATCCACCTCTGGTCTCTGAAGTAACAGTGCCACACAGTGTGGCAGACGATCCACCTCCAGCAATTGGGGTGACAGTGCCACACAGTGTGGCAGATGATCCACCTCCGGCACCTGAGGTGACAGTGCCACACAGTGTGGCAGACGATCCACCTCCGGCACCTGAGGTGTCAGTGCCTCAGCCAATACAGCAACACCCACAGGTGGGGCAGGGCACATATCCGGGGACGAGGACATGGATGGGCCTGTGATCAGAAGGGCTCAGTAGCATTCATTCCCGCCACCTGGCCTGCTTCTGCCTATCCCGCACATAGCCTCATGACCTTCCACTGACCCCCGATTCACTCACCTTGGACAGCGACATGTCCCGCCACATCCTGTTTGATTACCAATGACATGGCTACCAGACTGCGTACTGCACCCCTCCTCTTGCGCAGTACTTGTCTTCCACAGAGAGACTCTGGCTGGCCCTCCAAGGGCCCATATAGTGTGGTGTATTCGGCAGTGCCCTGTACTGCTCCAGCTGAGGAACAGCACTGGATGTGCAATAAACATCCAGTGACGCACTGCTGTGTCATGTCTTTCATCATTCATGTATGTATGTGTGGATGAATGTAGGGACAGTGATTTCCCTAGTGTCAATGATGCTTATCCTGAGGGATGCCAGTCAGTGGGTGCTACATGTCAAATTGGGTCACGGGTCCCATGGACACCACAACAGGGACACACGCACCAGCCACTTTTTGTCCGGACATGGACTGATCCACCCCATTGCCCACAAGACTTTTTTGCAAGCCCTGCCCTGTTCCGGCGTACGGCAGGCAAGACCACTCCGCTCATGCTCCCGGGAGGGCCTCATTGGTACCCGTCACAGGCATACTCGCTGGTGGTGTGCAGGTCACTGGTCTAGTTGTCAGCATGTCACAGCCACTCCCTGAGGGCAGGTTTGCATGCACACCACACCCACCCGGCACAGGCGTGACAGGCCATGTGACCCTGCAAATATAAGGGGCCAACGACATCACATACCCCTCTGCCACTGGGGACTGGATGACAGACCTGAGGCCTTGAGGCCGGCATGGGCCTACCGCCACTTGGCGCTGACTGGGGTTGAACAGGGTTTGTGGCACCCAAGGCCTGGAGGCCGACTCGGACCTGCCACGGGACGCTGACTGGGGTTAAGACAGGGTTTGTGGCAGACACTGCATTGCAGCCGGCACAAGCACCCCGCCACGGGACGCTGACTGGGGTTGGACAGGGTTTGTGGCAGACGCTGCATTGTGGCGGGCACAGGCACCCCGCCACGGAACGGTGACTTGGGTGCACTGAGTCATTGGTACCTTGAGCTGCTGATGTGCAGCCTGCAATGATGGCCCGTCCTGGCGGTCCGGACTACTCAGGATTTGTGTGACTTGCTGGACCACAGTGTAATTAATAACAAAAGTAGTTCTGTCGGGTGATAGCAAGAATTACTTTAGAGGAAGGCTGAAACAGCTCAAAACACAAAAAGCAAACCTCTCTGAAAGCAACGTTTTTTTTATATTAAAAAACAGGGAACACAATACACGGGAATTACTTCATTCCGTTTTGATTATGATAAATGCTTAAAACAGGTGATTAGTGACTGTGGTGAAGAAAGCGACCAGTGCATTGCATATAGTGAAACTTGTATACAAAATTGTACAGTAGAACACGGGGCGGGGGGGGAGGGGGTTGGGGGCAAAAAAAACAGGGTGTTTTCTTTCATTAGAGAGCCAGTATTGCAAAGTTAATATTCCAAGGAAAATAGATGGTTAGTGTCCAAGTTCCTGGAGCTATCTTGGCCAAGTGAGAGCGTCGACGTTTCGACCCTGTTGCGCCCCAATTGGTGGTCGCGGCGGGTCTTTATCAAGACAAGGGGGCTGAAAGGAAGGGAGAGAGGTATCAGAGAGGTGCTGACATTTATCGTCAAAGAATGACAAGGGTGGGTCAAAAGTTACTTACAAGGGGGGTCTGGTCGAGTAGAAAATGACTCCAGAGGGAAGCCCGTCGGTCAACCTGGATGGAAAAGGACCATTTAGAGACCTTATGTACTGAACAAATCAATAGGTTTAATAGAACTAGTTAAACCTTATGTACTGAACAGATCAATATTCGGGGGATAGGCGATGTTAGGAAGTGCCTAAGTGATGAGTGTGGAGTACTAAAGACCAAAAGCTGGATGTGCCTAGATGATTTATATGGAGTGCCCAGCATTAGCCTGTGGGGGTCGGCAATCTAGATACTCCAATTAGTTACGCTGGTGAAAGAACTATGTGACTGGCAGGAAGGATCGCTTACCCTCGGTATTGCACACTCAGGTAGTGACGTTGGCGGTCAAAACGATGTCAGAGCGCCATCCGAGCTGTCAGGGTCATGCTCGGACAGAAAACAAGAGCCCGGGAAACTCAGGGACGTTAAGTATGCTTGTAGCTGGGCAACGTGGGTCGGAAGTTATGACGCGCCACGGCTGGCCCAATCAGAGTTGGGGCGTGGGAAAGGGAGACGTGAGGCTCATCTCCTCGAGGACGCACTACGCGTCGGTTGCTTAGCAGAAGAGTTCTGACGTGCCAAGGCTGGCCCAATCAGACTGGGGGCATGGGACTGGGAGACGTGAGGCTTATCTCCTCGAGGACGCATATTACGTCTGTTGCCAAGCGACTTGAGAGCGTTCATGGACCACAGTGTAGGCCGCACCAGCCACCTACGGCCTCATACCACCACTTGGCCCGCTTCTGGCATCACAGAATTAGTAGCACCCATTGGGCTGAGCGGCTGTGCAGGCTGTGATGTTGCTGGGTGCCCTGGTATGTCCCATGCCACTCTGTGATTAAGTCCCAGCACCAGAAGTGTGACCTGTGGCCTCCGCAACATGAATGCATGATGTGGAGGGTGCCATGTCTGCAGGCCCGGGCTTGTGGCTTGCAGCGGCATGTGGTGGGACCTGCAGTCTACACGCCGGTGGTGGAAGGTGAGCAGTGTTGCCCAGGTGTGCATGGGCGGGCATGCTCCAAAGGGCAGCAGGAGGGCCAAGGATGCCTCTGGCTGTGTGTGCATGGGCGGGCGGGCAACGTTGTCTTGTGCAAGTGTGTGTACCTGTGCCAATCAAGTCCATGGACTCTTTTTCAGATGATGGCTCTGTCTTAGATATGTGACCTGCTGTGCTGCTTTACGTACCGGCAAGTGGTTGGAGACAAATCAGTGGCAGCAGGTGAGCAGTGTGGCCTGGGTGTTCTGAGTAGTCTCTATCTCTCTCCCCCTCTCTTCTCTCTCGCTCCCCCTCTTTTCTTCTCTCTCTCTCTCCCCCTCTCTTCTCTCTCTCTCTCCTTCGCTCTCTCTCTGTCCTTTGATGTGCGCAGGGCACACCTTCTCATCATATTTTTGGTTTTGCAGACTGTGACCTTTGGATTGTCTTAAAGGGAACCACCATGTGTCTTCATTTAATTTCGGTGTTGTTTCAATAAAGTTTTATTGTTTGCTTCGAAAGTGAATGTGTGATGTTCATTTCTGTGATGACACATGCATGTCACCAGTTGTTACTGTGCGACATCAGGGGGATTATTTCGTACATGTATAGATATAGCTGATGTGGCATGTCTTTGCCGGGGGGGGGTGTTGTGGTGGCCCGGGGGTGGTCCTGGGGCTGGTGGCGGTGGGTGTTGTGGCCCTCTTGGGCGTCCGGCCTGCATAATCAGTTGCTCCTGACACCCTGGGCTGTGCTCCCTTTTGTGGTTTAGGCTGCCATCCGACTTTACACCAGGTCAGAGCAGGTGTAAAATTCCTGGTGCTAACGCGCCTTATCGCGTGTTTTGTGTTCTTATCACCGATCTGGCTGGACGTTGTAAATGTTGAGGTGTGGTGTTGTTGCTGCTTTTTGCACGGGAACGCCTATTCTGCATCTCATTAGCGATAGTTGCGGGGGTCCTCTGTGGCGATGTTTTTTCGGCTGCTATCGCGGAAAAGTGGTGCTGTGGCCTGTTAGCACCTGCTTGTGAATGGCGGGGTAAATTTATAACGACTTTGGATGCGATAAAGTGCAGTTAATTCCGTGATAGCTCCTTGTGAATATGCCCCTTAGTGTATTGCAGTACCTTGACCCAAAACTAAGAAAACAGCAGCGCACCCGCAGAATCTTTTTTATTGCGAACAGATGGTGTCACGATTAAAATCGACAAGGATGTATCCAGCAGGTTTTCAACACCAACCACACAACAAACATGCTGTCATTTTAGAGTGCTTTTTTCTTCCATTTTCTGATCTTCAAGGCCTTACCGCACAGCGAGTCCCTGCAGAGGAAGATGGTCTTCCCTGTCCTCGAGTGTGGGTACAATGCATTGTAAGAAGAGGGTTTTCTCCAGGGTGATCTTTCCGAAGAGGATAGACTTTAAATGTGAGCATCGAACTTAACCGGTAAATGACATCATGGGTTGTCCTGGTAAGGTACTCTCTAGGGAAGTGAAGATTCAGCCTTACAGCCTGCTGGACTATTTGTGATGAACGCCACTCGGTATCTGCACCCTGTTCCCCGATTCCGCGTCTACCAGTCGATAATTTACTCTCTTTGTCCTCTCCATCTCTGGGTTAAAGCCCCTCTATCAGAGTAGCGCATGCTTGTACCACTTGTTTCCCTTGGCCCATACCTATTCATGAGGCTCTCAGTCCCGAGTGGCCGCCGCCATCCCCACTTGATAACATCACTAACAGTTTACAGTCCTGGTCTTTCAAAACAATAATATTTTTTGTTTGGGAAGCATTGCGACTCTTCCTTGCCGTACTGTGTTTAACAAGTTGGTGTGCAGCTATGCTAATAAGCAATTATACTGCATTTTAAAATGCACAACATTATCAACAACAAGACTTCACCTATTCTCCAGTGAGTCCTCAACACACATCAGCTGCGAGCTGGTCAACACCCCTCTGCAGTGCAGTAGTGACACTGGCTTCCCTTATTGCAGAACCGGCGCACCTTTCACTTCCCGAATCAAGGCCCCACAGCTCTTTGAGAATAAACCCGGTAGACCTAACAATATGACCAATTTATCTTCAGATGTTTCGAACGTAGCAGGTGGGCGAGTGCAGGTAAACTACATAATTTAAGTAAAAACGACTCTTGTGACAAAAATATAGACTAATAAAAAAGGGTGCACAGCATTCAAAAAAACCCTTTCAGAACATGAGGCGGTGGCTCAGTCCGACACAATGCCTGTGACGCTGGACGCGCGTGCGTACTGTGATCTATATTCCCTCGGTAGCTATTGCTGACAAACTCGGTTATTGACGGTGTGTGGCTACACCTTTGGGAATGTTGTACTCATGACACAACTATTGCTAGAATGTCTAATACTTAACCAGAGAATAAACACGCATTTGCAATGCAATAGGACTCGCATTTACGCGACACCTATTGCATTGCAAATGGGAGTGCGGGCGGGCTGGGGGAAGGAGGGTGAGAAGGTATGAACAATGGGAGTGTGGGCGGGTGGGGGATGGGAAGGCATGGGAAGAAAATAGTGCTCACAATCTAAATAACACATACCATGCAACACTTGAAGTAAAGGGGCCAGTAGCCATAGAAGGATACAAATCAAGACATGGCCGTCATAAGGAGGGACTAACAAGCCTATAAACCAATCGGAAGGCAGCATTTAGAAAGGACAAAGACACAAGCCAATGAAAAAGATGGGCAGGAGTGGGCAGAGCTTCCACTCCATACTCCTGCCACTATAGCAGTTTTTCCCAAACTTTTTTGACCTGTGGCTCCCTTGACCAAATTGTCAGTTGGCCGTGGCTCCTCACTATTTTTTTACCGGTGGGCGGGTTGTATCAACAAGGGTGACAAATTGAAGACTACTACTGAAGTAATCGTTATCATGCATTGAATTTACCATGATGCATTGGACAAATTGGGTGCTGGGATGTAAGGCAGTGTGCTACCACCCTCCCTACTGATGACTGAATGAATCCAGAAGCACATGTCTGGGGTTACACAGCACAAGCTGCACCAACAAGGGTTAACCTTTAAAGACTACTACTAAAGTGTTATCATGCACTGCATTTACCATGATGCATTGGGGCAAATTGAGTGCTGGGATGTGAGGCAGTATTCTGCAATCCTCCTTCAGTCTGCCAAGCTATCTGTGGTGGGGTGAGAAATCAGTGTTTTTTGTGTGGACAGGACACTATCTATTGAAGTGTAAGTGTCAGCCGGTATAATTCTTGCCAGGGCAGAAATGCAGATGAAAACAGATGAGTGCTCAGAATGAAGATGAGCCTCATCATCCTGTGTTTGTGGCTGTCCAGATGGAATGCACAATGTGTAGCTGTCTCCCACCCCAGGTGTGTATTGGGGACAGGTTGTCAGCACAGACAGCAGTAAGTGCAGAGAAATGCCCACATCAGTCTGACCCTGTGCCTCATGGGAACAGTCCAGCCCGAACTGCCAAGCCATGCCTTCCCTGGACCGGAAACAAGCTTCCTAGGACCGGTTTCTGCCATTTCAGCCGTCTTCAGCCAGTCTTGCTTGAATCCAGTGGCATAGTGAGCAAGGGACTCACGTCTGAGCATACCCTGCCAACTTATGGCGAACAGTTCGGGCTGGACTGTTCCCATGAGGCACAGGGTCAGACTGATTTGCATATGGCCATGTCTGAACTGGGGTGGCAGAGTGGGCTAAAGAACGGTGATGGATTAAACCCAGATCTGTTGACTGGGTGTGAGTGCTTGATTGGTTCAGATGCTCCGCCCATCACCACCCCCTTTTGTACCGCTTTGTTCGCCATAAGTTGGCAGGGTATGCTCAGACCTGAGTCCCTTGCTCACTTTGCCGCTGGATTCAAGCAAGCCTGGCTGAAGATGGCTGTAATGCCAGAAACCGGTCCTCGGAAGCTTGTTTCCGGTCCAGGGAAGGCATGGCTTGGCAGTTCGGGCTGGACTGTTCCCATGAGGCACAGGGTCAGACTGATTTGCATATGGCCATGTCTGAACTGGGGTGGCAGAGTGGGCTAAAGAACGGTGATGGATTAAACCCAGATCTGTTGACTGGGTGTTAGTGTTTGATTGGTTCAGATGCTCCGTCCATCACCACCCCCTTTTGTACCGCTTTGTTCGCCATAAATTGGCAGGGTATGCTCAGACGTGAGTCCCTTGCTCACTTTGCCACTAGATTCAAGCAAGCCTGGCTGAAGACGGCTGTAATGACAGAAACCGGTCCTAGGAAGCTTGTTTCCGGTCCAGGGAAGGCATGGCTTGGCAGTTCGGGCTGGACTGTTCCCATGAGGCACAGGGTCAGATTGATTTGCATACGGCCATGTCTGAACTGGGGTGGCAGGGTGGGCTAAAGAACGGTAATGGATTAAACCCAGATCTGTTGACTGGGTGTGAGTGTTTGATTGGTTCAGATGCTCCGTCCATCACCACCCCCTTTTGTACCGCTTTGTTCACCATAAGTTGGCAGGGTATGCTCAGACATGAGTCCCTTGCTCACTTTGCCACTGGATTCAAGCAAGCCTGGCTGAAGACGGCTGTAATGACAGAAACCGGTCCTAGGAAGCTTGTTTCCGGTCCAGGGAAGGCATGGCTTGGCAGTTCGGGCTGGACTGTTCCCATGAGGCACAGGGTCAGATTGATTTGCATATGGCCATGTCTGAACTGGGGTGGCAGGGTGGGCTAAAGAACGGTAATGGATTAAACCCAGATCTGTTGACTGGGTGTGAGTGTTTGATTGGTTCAAATGCTCTGTCCATCACCACCCCCTTTTGTACCGCTTTGTTCACCCTAAGTTGGCAGGGTATGCTCAGACATGAGTCCCTTGCTCACTTTGCCACTGGATTCAAGCAAGCCTAGCTGAAGACGGCTGTAATGCCAGAAACCAGTCCTAGGAACCTTGTTTCCGGTCCAGGAAAGGCATGGCTTGGCAGTTCGGGCTGGACTGTTCCCATAAGGCACAGGGTCAGACTGATTTGCATATGGCCATGTCTGAACTGAAGTGGCAGAGAGGGCTAAAGAACGGTGATGGATTAAACCCAGATCTGTTGACTGGGTGTGAGTGTTTGATTGGTTCAGATGCTCCATCCTTCACCACCCCCTTTTGTACCACTTTCTAAAAGTGGCATTTCTAAAACAGTAATGTTAAACCCAACTTCATTATCATTCCAGTGATATGAAACATGAAGAAGCTTCTCTCTGATCAGGAATTACAGCTTAAAAGTATATCAAGAAATTCAAAGTGCTGGCTTGTGAGAGGGGTAGGTCTTAAAGTAGTGAAAAATGAAATAGGCTGTTTGTCACTACCAGCTCATGCAAAACATATTAGTGTATTAAGGAATTCCTAACTCTGGCCTAAGAGATGGGTAGGCCTTACAGTAGTGAAACACGAAATAGGCTGTCACTACCAGAACATGCAAAACATAAAAATACATGCCCTACTTTTTACTTACATTGCACCCTAGCCTTAAGCATATTTAAGGCTTATCTTAGGGGGTGACTTATATGTTGTTAAAGGGGAGTTAAAGACCTAGAAAGTGGTTTTAAATGCCAAGTCAATTTTGCAGCCCTGAGACAGCTTTGAAAGGCTAATTCAGTGGGTGGCACAATCAGAGCTGCATCCCACTAGTAGCATTTGAAGTACAGACCCTGGGTATATGGTATACCTCTTCACAAGGGACTTACCAGTCATCCCGGAATATGCCAGTCTGTTATACACCAATGTTATCATGTTTAGGCGAGAAGCACATGCCCTTTAGTACTGGTTAGCAGTACTAAAGTGCTCAGAGTCCTAAGGTTAACAAAAAGAATTAGCAACGTTTGGAGACAAAAAGGCAAAATGTCTGGGGGAAGACCACCCCAAGGATGCCAGGTCAAATAGAAAGAAATACTGAGTCACACAGATAATACTGGGTTTTAAGAATAAATACTGTGTTTTTCTTGTCAAATGTGATGCACTACAAAGACAGAGATCAAATGTCAGACTATTTATTCTGACAAATTGCTGTTGGAACTGGCCCTTACTGCAGTGTCATCCGCCAAAGAGTGTGCCTTCCTCCTTCTATTTTTGCTGAATTTGTTTTTGTTGTCTTTAGGACTTTGTGCACTTTACCACTGCTAACAAATGCTAAAGAGTTTGTGCTCTCTATTTAAAACATGGCAGATTTGGCTTATACCCAATTGGCATATTTAATGTACTTATATGTCCCTAGTAGAGTGACACTAAAATATACAACACTAAACCCCTTATAACATATTCACATCCTATATTGGTTAATAGAAAATGTCCCACAGAGAAAATAACAATTTTCTAAAAAAGTTTTTTTTTTATTACCAAAATAGTAAACATATACTTGTTCTTTTCTTTAAGCCTTAGGCACGGCCAGAATTTTGCCGCGGTGTGGTGAAATCCCATGCGTGAGCAGATCGGACAGCCCCCGGCCATCCGATGTACACGCCCACTGCGGCATCATACAGCCTCTGGCCGTCCGACGCCTCAAGGGGTTACATTTTTTGGAATGTATAAATATATAATAAATTCAGCCTGTACCCTGTTTAACTAGAAATTCATTATAGACAAAAGAACCCCAAAGAGAAAAGGAGCAAACCACTTAATTAAGGTGCATGTCTCCACATAGAACAATCAAAAAAAAGAGGAAAAAAAGAAATATAAACTAAAAGATCACAGTCTAACAAAGACTAACATAATAACAATACATTACAAATATCAACACCATAAACAGATCAGACAACACAAGTGTGCCGCCGCCAATGCCAGCGCCCTGAAGCGTCCTTCTTCAGGGCGCTGATGTATTGTGGTATTTCAGTGTTAGAGAGACAATATGACTAACACACTAGACAGGAAAATAATACATTGTTTTGAGGCTCCATCAATTATATCCAACCAACTTTTTTGAGCAGAAATGAGGGAGGAGTGTAGACTTCAAAAGTGATAACCTGAGTCCCTCCGAGTTCCTCCCCTATGCTCACAGCTTTTAAATATCACGTGTCCGCTAATCAGTATATATTTTTAGAAAGACCTGTCAGACGAAAGTCCGAAGAAACCGATTCCACGGTAGAGTCCTCTAATTTACACTTTATAACACACCATGTTAGAGCATACCGATGCAGTCCTAAGGATAGCAATCGTAGATGTGGGGTCAGTAATCCAGAGAATTAAATAATAAAGAGGCAATATTCTATTTGCAAGGGAAATATATCTCCAAGTCTGACCCCATGTAGGTCCAAGAGTACGTGATGTGCTGCGATGCAGCAGTTAGTCCTCCTCCGTTATAATCAAAGGGGGTTGTCAGGGAAAAAATTCCCTCTACAATCCAAGTCCGTCCATCTAGCTCCCACATGGAAGATACCGGGAACTAGTAGAGTGACAGTACATGTGCCAAGGGTCTGTACATTAAATCCTACCTGTGGGCCTGTAGCACTGATGGGGCCATTCACTTTGGTAGCACTTTAAACATGTCTCAGAACTGCCATTACAAAGCCTGTGTGTGCAGTTTAACCTGCAATGTGGACCTGGCAAAATAAACCTTTTGCCAGCACCAAACGTTCCTTTTTTTTACACATATGTATCCCCTGAAGTAGGCCCTGGACAGCCTCAAGGGGAGGGTGCAGTGGATTTAAAAAGCTAGACTTTTGTACATTTAGGTTTTACATGTCCAGGTAGTGAAAAACTCTTTTAAATTTGTTTTTCACTACTTCAAGGCCTATTTCCCAAATGATTACATTGGATCTGCCCTATTAAATTTTATAAGTGAAATTTCCATATGGGAAGAGATGACTCGTGTTTGGTGTCTCTGGAATCACAATTTAAAATTCTAACTTATGGTGAAGTTAGATTTTAAATTGCAATTCTGAAAATAGCAATTTTAGAAAGTTGCCATTTATTTGCCTTAGCCATTTGGTGCCTGCAGCCGGTCTCTGGGTCACGTGACAGGGTGTAGTTGGCATTTGAGCTTTGTGTATTCTCCTAGAAAGCCGCACAGAATGGGAGCTTAGCTGTCACTGGATGAGCCATAACTGGCATGGTGGGATGGTGGAGCTGGGCACAATTCCACCTACACTTGATTAGGCTGTGTCCTGTCTCCACACAAAGGGCTGCATACCTCACTTAGTCTTGAGCCAGGGCAGTGAAGGCAAGGCATCTCTGCACTTTAAAGACATGCCTCTAGAAACTTCTCCCCACTTCAAAGGCACAACTGAAGGGCCTGTGACACCACCACTTCATTACACTTCAGGACCTGAACTACTTGGCCAGGAAGAAGGACTGTTGTCCTGCTAAAAGTACTGCCACTCTGCTGTACTACTGCTCTAAAGGAACTGTTGCCCTGCTGCGCTGACCTTCAGCCTGCTGTACTCTTGCCTGGAGAAAAAGAACTTGATCTGCAATGTCATCTTGAACCCAGGACCCTAGAGTGACTCAAAGGGCTAGTCTGCTTTCCAACTGATCTGAGACTAAGAGAAATAAAAGGCTCCCCAACAGCTCCTGGACCCAGCTTCAGGGTGTTCCTAGTCCACAAGTGGTGCCTCTCAGGTCCTGGATACTTGGTATGGCTCTGGAGCTCTTGAAATCAAGCTTTTAGCCTCCTCGCTACCGGGAACAAGCAATTTCGCACTACTCTCTCTGAAAACCAGCACGAGCCTCCGGCACCCTATTTATTCACAAAGCAACACCGACATCCCACTTGGGACTGCTAACACGAAGCTACAGCCTGCATGTCCATGATGCCCAGTTTGCTCTTTGCGCCATGCCGACCACCGCCTACAGCACTCTCCATGCTCCATGCAACCCCCTCCAATGCAAACAGGATTCTTGGCACAAAACCTGAAAAGGTAAATGTTCAGCAGGACTAATCAGAGACTGTATCCACCACGTTCTCCATTGTGGTTTGATTAAACTTTTGACTTTGACCTGGTCCAGCGCGACCAGATTGCTCTGGTTAGTGCTTTCTGCTTTTAGGTGCTAGATTACAATTTAGTCTTTAAAAATTCATAACTCCAGTTTTACTGATTGGATTTTTGTCATTTAGGTCTTTTTATATATTAAATTTTGCTCAAGATTTCTAGCCTGGTTTTGGGCATTTTTATATGGTGTTTTAACTGTTTTACTGTTTGAAGTATTACACAAATACTTTACACATTTACAAGTTAAGCATGACTGCTTTGTGACAAGCTGCGAAAGGGGTGAGCGCCTGTTCTTTGTTTTTTTTGTGTGCCTTACCCCGACTAGGATTGTGGTTGCTGCATGATCAAGCCTTACACTCCAATCAACCAATAACCTAATTTCTAACACTGCTCATTTTTTTATCATGGGGATTGGTATTTACAAACTCTTCTCACTTTGCTGTTGAAGAAAGAGAGGGAAAGTAAACTATGTGACAATCTTGCTGGGGTACAGGAAGTGTGAAAGGAAAAACCTTAGGATGTACTTTTTGTAGCACACAACAACATGTAAATGCCTGTAAAGGAATTGTTGCAGCTAGGAAAGTAAACATGAAGCACATTTTTGTTTGGAATTCTGACACGTGATGGAAACAAAGCTTAAATAGGATGAAAACAAATGAAGACACTACTTGATGAAGCACAACTGATCAATATTTAATGGAACCCAATGTCCGCACATTATCATTTGTGTGCAATATCCTTTTATCACAGAAATTGTATGTATGTGCACATTTAATTGCTAATTCAATGGAAATGGGTCTGTCTGTAAATGACAGTGCGCCACCACACAATACTTTAGTTACATCAACATAATTGCCATCCTCATGTCCTTTAAAGCTAGGTGGGTCATAAACGTTTTTCATTCTAAAAATTGAGCTGTGGTGCTAAAAGGTTTAGGGAGCACTGTTCTATGTGAATGTGAAACTGATTGTTAGCATGTAAAAGCACATTGGAGGGACGTCTCTAGGTTTCATGTATAACTTCTGCAGAATTGTGTAATATCCTGCAAGGTCTAGAGAATAAACATGTGACCCGCCAAGACACAAATGAGCTCAAGCTGGTAAAAACTGATATTCAAACGCACAAGGGTAACCATTTAATCCAATAATGAATACTAAGTGCACTAATGACAGTTGTTCATCATAGGCTCATTAGAGCATCAGGGAGTAGGCATTCGAAGGGCATATCAGTAACCCAGAGAACAACCAATGTTATCAATAACCCAGTAGACCTTTGAGTATGATATGTGTATTTAGTCAAATGAATATAATATTATGTACGAAGTGCTCATTGGTGATCACATGGTGAAGTGAGTGAAAGAAGAGAAACAGTGTGCATGAACTAAAACGATTGGATGGATAGCCAAAATTAGTAGTCACACTTTCTAATGCAGTAACAAATGCAGGCTATATTTGGACTGGCAAGTGGACAGCGTTTCGACTTATTTTTTGGCAGTTCTAAGGTCTGCAGGACTAAAGGAGCAGCGCCACAGTAGTGTGTGGAATGGAATTAAAAAAAACAATGATCAATATGCAATGGAAGAACAATGGGTCGGATTAGTTAGGGCAGGCACAGAAAAAATAGACTATGAACTGGGCAAGGAATTGCCAGATAATTTTGTGGTGTCTCACGGTGATGGCTTCCAGATTCCTTCCAGACCGGAATCTTAAAATCACTGTGGTTATGCCCCACATGCACATTATGGACTAAGAGCGCCCTGCTATCCTGACTCCAATGCATTACTTTCTTCAAGCAAAGCATTTGTAATTGTTAGTGGTAGCATTGGAGCTGAAGATGAATATCATGCACACCTAGATTTGTAACAATAAAACAGGCAATATTCATTTTTTAGTTACGTAGATCTTTGCAACGTCAAAGTTATTTAGAACTTTTAGTGAGTCTACTTTCTAGTAGCATGTATTCCAGATTTGGACATGCTGATACTTTAGGAATAAATAAAAGATAGCTTCCCTCATGGCACCATAGGGCCCTTCACATCACTTGCTGCACTCTTCACCACTTAGACTTGTTTTCAAAGGCATGGGGTGTATACACTTATTAGTAGCACTAGCAGCAAGTAGGATGACCCTCATTAATTAGTATAATTAATTCTCATAATTTTTCTTCTCGATCAAATGAAAAGTGCAACTTTTTTTGTAAAGCTAAATATGTAGGGCGCCTAACATCTCTTTCATGTAAGCGCGGGAGTTAAATGAAAGATTATCTTCATGAAATGTGTGGCCTCTATGAATGTGTGGGCCTGCCATTCGGGATTTGCAGTGCATTGTCTTTTGCTTTTTTGTTAATGAGATTTTTCATAGCTACCTAGAAATCTTTTTACGAATACAATAGCAAGACAACGCAAAAGTAACACAACACGGAACTACCTAGTTCGTGTTTTTGAATAAATTACTGTAGGAGCTACCTAGAAAGAAGCGTTTCCATGTGAACTATTGATTTATTTGGCTAACTATAATTTGGCTGCACTATTTAGACTTTTTCTAAATATAAAAATCTTCCTAGGCTTTGCATAACTTTTATCTCTTCTTCTTCCCCAGATTGTCAAAGATAGTAAGGTAACCAATCGACCATGCGTTTAAATTGAACACTTCAATTGGAACAAAGAAACTAAATAGCGTGTATTACTGCCCCAGTCTTTAGGATGCCTCTACTTCAACTGTGCAGCAGAGATTATATAATCTCAGAGGGATGTATGATGGAACAACGCATGCCTTTACTACGCAGTCTTTACCATGCATATGCCATAACCACACACGTCTTTTTCACAAACATGCATAGGGGTACATTATAAGTAACATTTCCATGCATACCCGTACCACACATACTATTACCAAACAAACCGTTACTATGCAATTTTGTTTCCTATAGGAAAATAATAATAAATATATATCACAAATATGCTCATAAATAGTTATAAATATGCATAGTAAAATACTTTTAAAGAATGTACATCAAATGGGATAATTGTGATGTAACATTATATTATAAAAAATGTATATAAGTAAAACAATTTTGCATGGTGCTTCTTCACGCAAACTAACAAAATACTACGCAATATACACCGCAAAATCATGCAATGTATCACAGCCCTATGCAAATATTTCCAAGAGAATACAGCCAAACATTCCAAGCTAAAACAACGCAATACTGCACACAAGTTTCTAAAAAATAATTATAAATCGACAAAACATAACGCACAATATGGCCACTCTTTTGAATTCTTTTTTCCAATTTTCCCAAAATAAATTAAAATTAAAATACATAACTCGACAAAGTGGAAACATTTTATAGAACAGTTTAACAGTGTTAACATATACACCTTGGCTTTCATTATAACATAAGCAATGATCCTTTCCCCAACTAAAATGGGTGCTGCATACTGTGAAGAAGGTAAAAAATGCATACGTTTTCGCAAACAAATGAATGATACATTCAGTTAGGATTTCAACAACAATAAAGCATCCTGGGACCGGTTTCGGGGTAACACCCCTCATCAGCCAGGCTAGACTGGTATGAGTGTCTGAAAAGTTTCAGCAGTCCGTCAATCATCTCCTTGTGTCTGCTTTCTTTGCCCTAAGTTGGCAGGGTATACCCAGAAGTGGGTCCCTTAGTCACTTTTCCATTGGATTCAATCTAGACTGGTTGATGAGGGGTGCTGCCCCAAAACCGGTCCCAGGATGCTTGTTTCCAGTTCATGGAAGACCTGGCTTGGTAGTTCGGGCTAGACTCTGCTCTTGAGGTACAGGGTCAAGACTGAATTGCATATAGCTGGGTCTGAACTGAGGTGGCGAAGTGAGCTAAAGAACGACGATGGATTCAACCCAGCTCTGTGACTGGGGGTGAGAGTCTGAAAAGTTTCAGCGCTCCGTCCATCATATCCTTGTGTTTGCCATGTTTGTCCTAAGTTGGCAGGGTGTGCCCAGACGTGGGTCCATTGCTCACATTGCCACTGGATTCAAGCTAGCCTGGCTGATGAGGGGTGTTACCCCAAAACTAGGATGCCAGTTTATGGTTCAGGGAAGACCTGGCTTGGCTGCTCTGGCAGGACAGTTCCCATGAGACACAGGGTCAAGACTGCTTTGCATATAGCTGGGTCTGAACTTAGGTGGTAAGGTGAGCTAAACTACAATGATGGAGTCAACCCAGATCTGTGACTGGGGGTGAGTGTCTGAAAAGTTTCAGCGCTCCGTCCATCATCTCCTTGTGTTTGCTTCATTAATCCACTTCACCCATCCAATATCCCTATATCCCTTGGGTCCCATCCCTAAAGGTTTGTTTTCTAGTTTTTAAAACAGTTTTGAGAAGAAATACAATATTACAAACACTATAAATTTATGTTTTATAAACTAATACTCAGGCAATAATTTTATACTTGGGTATTAATACATTTTTCAACCCAATATCCCTAAATCCATTACATTCATTTACTCAATTATATAATATGTACACATAAACTTATTTATGTAATTTCTTTCAGCATAGAAACCAGCCTATAAAAAACAGACACCTGTCTATCCCTACATGTACTTGGCAATATACTTACCTAATAATCTGTGGTAACATATATATAAGCCTATAAGAAATTACACATATATATATTTTTAAAAATCAACAGTAAACACAATAATATTAACATAAACTTCCATCTACTTGCCTATATACGTGAGAGAGAGAGATAAACAATGTTTATTTAGACCATAGTCTTTAAACCATACGTAAAACATGATTAGGATCCTCATAGTGATAACATTATTAATTCTATAAAAAAATAAAAAATTAATTTCACCTACAGAGAAAATAACGGGGGATATAACCCCCTACAACAACCATAATTAATTTAGCACAGTTTACAAAAATGTAAATCCATAAAATTCTTGTTATTGGCGGAACACTAAAAACATTTTAAATCAATGCCACTCCTTTAATTTCTCCCTTACAAAGTCTTTTGTTGCTTTCAAAAATGTCCCCAAAGCAATTGTAATAGCTAGAGATGACATGTCCGTAAGAAGACAAACTGCTTGAGCACATTAATTCACCTTGTATTTTAAAAATATTGGACATAAAAATACTTTCTTTATTGCTAAAATCAGTGTGCAATCAAGCAATATATGCAAAATATAATTTCTTATTCCTAGGCCGCATTTACAGACGCCATCTGGTTGGATCGATGCTGTTTTTTTTTTCCCTTCCATCTTCCAAGGATTAATACCGACACGAACCCTTAGAAATTCGTCTCTGAACAATTTATTGGGCAAAAAATCTAAGTATGGGAACCAAGCTTCCGTTTCCCATGCGCTCTTTACCCATTTGACCGATTTATTCTCACTCATATAATCCAGATCTTGCGATCTTGAGTATAGGAGCCCTTGGTCTCTAAGCATTCTCTTTGTAAAAACTTCATCCAGGGATGACTGCGAAAGACTCAGCATAAGGTGTGCTGCTACATTCTGGAGGGTTCTTCTTACATCCCTTGCCCAACCAAGGCTACTAGCTTGGATCTCCTCTCTGCGCCATGTTGAGACCTTCTGCACAGCACCTAACGCCCGGCGTTTCCAGAATCTAAATAAGGACATTTGGGTCTTTACACTCCATGCTATTAGCCCTAACTCCATTCTGATTGCTTGGAACATAGTATAGTTTGGTAAGGACAGTAGCATTTTTAGAATCTTTTCTTCTTCACCATCCCATCCCCTTTTGCCACTCAAGTAGAGCACTTCTGCCCGTACAATACTTGCGGGTTGGATCGTTGCTTCAAATGCCTTTAACAGAGGTCTGTGGGACATATCACCATTCACCATATTCTTTATTACTTTTTTTCAGTCCACAGACTGACGAGAAGGCTTTCGCTGCTTGCGCCTCCAGATGAGTACTCCATTTTAATGTGCTGTCAAACCAAAGGCCTAGGTATCTATATTCATTGACTAATTCTAGTTTGTCTTGTCCTAAAAACCAGTTAAAATTTTACCTCTCTTCCCAAAACAAAAGACCTTTGTTTTTTCCATATTAACAGTTAAAAAACTTTTTTTCACAGTAATTGTTAAACACATTTAATTTCCTTTGGAGTCCCATTTCGAGGACCATAAGGTCATCTGCATATAAAAGGCAAGACACTTTATTTCCACTCATATGCGGACTTGCACTTCTTTCTATTTCTAACACTGCTGGGAGGTCTGCTAAAAAAATTGAAAAGAGCAAGGGTGCTAAAACGCACCCCTGCCTAAGGCCATTCTTTACCAATATTTTATGAGTTAATGACCCCTGTGTATCTCTGATGACCTGGGCCCAATTCCCCCTGTGTAGCTCTTTTAAAATATTCAAAATGCCATCAAGTATTCCATATTTTTCCATATCTTCCCAGAGACAGTTACGGTCCAAAGAATCGAAAGCTGCCCGGAAATCGACAAAGCAGCAAAACAGTTTACCATTTTGCTCTATCGATTTCCCGGCCTATGCCCACAGGGCAAAGCAATGATCTATAGTGGAGTGTCCTTCTTTAAAACCTCCCTGTTCAACTGGTCCAATAGATCCTTGTTCTGCCCAGTCTTTTAACTTACCTATTATTTTAGCAAAGATCTTTTCACCTATATCTAACAAGTTAATTAGTCTGCAGTTCTTTGGGGTATAAACATCTTATGAATCGGCCTAATTATTGCACCCTTCCATTTTGTGGGGATCATCCCTGATTCTAAGATTATTAAAAACATTTGAGAGAAGAATTCTACCCACCATGGCGACTTTGAATTTATTATCAGTGTTGGTAGGCTGTCTGGGCCTGCTGCTCTTGTTAAATTCAGAATCCTTATTGTACTAAGCTAAATTGCTGTTGAAAACTCTGATTTTACGTCCTCTACCAAGTTCCTCCTATCCAGTTTCTCTCCCCGGGGTATATAGTTTCTGCAGAAAATCTTCCCAAGCACCCTCTTCCTCTACACAGTTCATTGAGTCAACCGAAGATTCTGTTGCTGATTGTATTAGCTTCCAGAACTGACGTATATTCTTAGATTCGATTGCCTCCAATAGTTTCCCCGAACATGTTTCTTTATAGGCCCTTTTAGTGCTATGAAGTAGTGAGGTGTATTCTCTCTTTATTTTGGCGGGGTTATCGGCCCTAGCCTGGTCAAATTTTTTGCGTAATCTACGCTCTTCTCTCCTTAATTCTCTTTTCTTATTTAAGCAATCTATGTTGAACCAATGTCCTTGTTTAACCTGTATGTTTTGTTTGTACTTGGGTACCCTTGTATCAGTTCTTAATTCTACACGTATACATTGAACCACTTGATTTATTTTCTCAACGTACCAAGTTTCATTTTAGGCCACTCAGACATCTTAACTCAATATTTTGTTGCAGTCTAGTTAACCTTTCAATAAATTCATCAGTTAATCGTGTTGTTATCATTTATATTCCAAGAGACCAGTTTTATGCCATGTGGCTGCCCTGTTACCTATTCTACATCGCATAGTGGTCCATTTATTTCGGTTACCTCCAAATATCGCTGGGAAGGACCTGCTGGGCTTGTGCTATACCACCAATTCTTCCAGGCTTCCATCAGGTCTGAATTATTTATTACTATATTGAAGTTTTCCAGCCCATGATCAACTTCACTTCCTAATAATTTCACTTGCCTCTTTAATAGACCAGCATGGTACCTTAAGAAGGCTTTCTTTTGCTGAGAATTATATTCTAGCACTACCTCTTCTTTGGGCACTAGCCTGATTCCTTCTTTAAGTATCTCCCTCTCTGCTTTCATTATTGCAGTTTTAACCAAATCCGAGTAAAGTTGTACCCTGGTAAACTCCTTACCATCACTAGTTGATTGAAACCCCACCTGACGAAGGTCTTTTGATCCTATTCCTTTTATCTTTGAACAATGGGCGAATGACTTAAGGAGATGGGACCTATTTAAATGTGAGCTCTTCTTCTTTATTTTCCCTCCCCTTCTCATTTTCACTTGTTCAAAGTAAAGCCACCTGTTCCCTTTATCCTCCTCCCCTACCAGTCTAGGTCCCCTCAGGGGCAGTAGGGTTGTATTTCTAACCCCTTCCTCCGAGCTATTTCCCCGGGATGACCTCTCTTTAAAGAAGGCAGTAAAGCCGGGTATTCTAGCTACCTTGAGAGGCATATGTTTTTTTATTTTTTATTTCTTTTTGCTGGGGGTTTTGTTTCCTGCTGTGGTTCCCCTTTTTTACTGGATTCCTTGCAAGTCTCTCAGCGCTTTTTCTAGTTATTATTGTTTCTCTTAGTGTTTTAAGGGGTTCTAACTTTAGGTCTTTTTCAGGTTCTCCTGTTAGTTCCTCCTGCTCCCTTCTTTTTTTCACTACTCTTGTGTTACCTTTTCTTGGGACATCTCTTCCTACCGGTCTCACTCGTTATGATAAACCAAAATTAATATAGTCACTCGACTTTTTACCAACATCGGCCATCTTGATACATAAACTTCATGGTTGGCAGTTAGTGGTTCAACAGGGTTAACGGTTGGGGGATCAACATTACCAACCTCCTCGTCCCCCAACCTCACTGGGGCTATAGACACAGGGTCCGGGACTGGTCTTAACATTGATGGCATTTGCCCCCTAATGCCATGTAGTTCCCCCTCAATTTTAGAGAGGTGCATTTTTTGAGTTTTTAAAATGTCATGGTTTAACATTGTAACTTCCAGGAGGCCCTGGAGTGATTTTTGCAGCATTACAATCAATTCCAACATTGAAGAAGCTGGAGTTCCAGAGGATTCGAAATTTAGCTCTAATGATTGATTGTCACCATATTGTCTAGAGGCACTGAATCCTTGGCTCCATGTAAATCAAGACTTTCTGTTCCATTTGAGCTTACATCTGAGGTTTGGCTGCTTCTTCGTCCTGCCTTAGACACATGCTATCTGCTTCCTGGGTCATCTGTGGTAACAGCCACGGAGATGAGGAAAGACGAGGTGACATGTTTCCCCCTTATAACCTATCAGGGACTGTATGGATTAATCAACCAGATTTACAGAGGCCACCGTATGCTCATCGAAGATTAAAGAGGAGCCTCCCTTCCATGATTCTTCCCCTTCTTCTGTAGCTAGGGATTTAGCCTGTGAGAAGACCCTTTTAAAGTGTTTTCCCACAAAGTCTTTGTGGGAGTTTGATACTATACCTCCCTTACTTCCCCCTTGCAATAACTCCTTAGGGGCTTTTTCTTTTTTCCTTTGTACATGTTTGAGTTTTGATTTTGCCCCAGGGCAACTCAGACTCTCTCCAGGGGTTTTTTGATCTCCTGCGAGAACCTTTTGTTTCTGTGCAGTGACCAGTGTACTTTTGTTTTTCCTGGGGGCCATTTAAGCTCTTAAAAATTATGCCTTTTGCAATTTAGCAACCACACGATGTCGCGTCAGTCCCAAACCCCTGTTTGTCAAACACAGTCCTCAGCATGGGGGAGGGGGTGGTAGAACTAATAAAGCGAAAGAACAACTTTTTAACACTTACCTCTGTTGTGCCTTAACGTGTACTTGCGTCCGTGCAAGAACCTGCTACAGTGCACCCTTGGCACTACCTTTCTTTGTCTCTGCACTGCAGCAGGACTGCCCCCCAAGATTAAACTCGTAATACGGCGGGCAGTCTGACTATGAGTTTAGAGGTCCTCCCACGGGACGATGGCTTGCCACTCCACAGGAGGACCGCCAAACTCATAATCAGGCCCTAAGGCACAATTTTAGAAAGTTTACATTTTATTTTCTTCTCCATTTGGCACCTGCAGCCTTTATCTGGGGCCACATGACTGTGACTAGTTGGCAGTTGGCTTTTGTGTATTCCTCCCAGACAGTGAGACGAGGATAGAATGTTGAGACCAGATGTGGGAGGAAGTCTAGACATTTCAATGGTTGGCACTGGGTCTAAATACTGGACCCTCAGAGCAACTCTTCAGACCATTCCTGGACCTGTGGAAGACCACAGAAGGGCTGCGTTATACTTCAGAGGACTGCCCTGATGATTGAGGTCTGCTTTGTATCTCTCAGGACTGCACTCCCACTACCATAGCCCTGGCCTGATGCTTGAAGTCTGCCCTGTACCCTCAGAGGACCGCCTTGCTGTTTGAGCCCAGCCCTACTAGAGGGACTTCAAGGGCTAATCGGCTGGCCTCCTGTTCTAAGCGACAAGGACACAAAAAGCTCCTACAACCTTGAAACTGCACATGTACCCTGCTTGAATTGAGTTTTTCCATCCAGTTCTGGGCCCGTGGAAGTGGTGCTAAAGGTGCCCAACCAGCTAAAAGCAGAAACGTGGGACGTAAAAGATTTTCCACCAAAAAGTGGGTTGAGAGCCAATAGAAGGCTTGGACATACCTGCTCGCTGATCAGCCCAAAGTGTATTGCCAGTCAGACTGACTTCATGTAGGAAGCTCCCACTACATTTTTCTCAATTGTAGCAAATCCTGTTCAGTTTCTTCTTGTCAGAAAAGTATCAGGACTCGTCGAGCCCTCTTTGTCTACAGCCTGAAGCTTCATCCCTTTGGAGATTTTCCACTTCCAAAAAAGTAACTAAGGGCCCTATTATGAGTCTGGAGATCTCCTGGTCGACCAATTGCAACTAGGGCAGTCAGGCCGCCCTGTGTCCACCAAAAACCTCCACAACCGCCATGTAACCACCATTCCCTTGCGGTTGCGCGGTGGTCCTGAGGCCACAAGATGCTTGGCAGGGCTGCTGCGGCTCCATCAAGCATATTACGAGTTTCCTTACTGACAGACTTCAAAGTGTGGAGGTGAGGAAACACAGGGGGCCCTACAGGGCCATGTGGATGCACACAGGGGGGCACAAAATGTGAACAAGCACCCCAGTACCTGCATGGCATGGACTGCAGGTTGCAATTTTGATGTTCCCATTGCGGTGTACTGAGAGAAAGGAGTCCCAGCAAAAAACAATCAATTCACACAAATTAATAAAAATGGAGAGACATTAGATAGGTCTGCACTGTATTTATTCACAATGTAGGTGTATGTTAAATATCATATCATTCAATGAACATTCATAGGCTGTACAGTGCCCCAGGGAGTAGGGAAAGTGATAAGGTGAGGATGGTGTGAATAGGGAAGAGTGACTGTAAAAACAACCAAATGGCGCAACCGCACTTGTATGTCAATTTAAATATAAACCAACAACAGACCATAGGTTCAATACATCACTTAATCAAAATCATACTCCACATAACACATTAATGTTATAAATAATGAGGTGAAGCTGATAAACAAAAGGCAGTTGTCGACGTTTCGACCCTCTAATTGTCGCAGGAGTTAGTTGTACCCTTGCTTCGGGGTCTTCATCAGGACGGGGTAGGGGCAGGCAACCTATTTAATACACATCAATAATTAATTGAATTTAATTTCAACCCTTGCAATGAATCACAGCATAAGCAACTCTATAGCACACTATTATAGACAAAGCATACCAAATTAATTGTTGCTCGTCTTCAAATTGAAAGTAGAAAAGGTGAGATACATCTTGTGGTGTTAACTTCGAATCCTAGGAATGGGAGAATTTAGAAAATATTGAAGGGTAAAAACTAGCATTAGATTACATCATTGTATGGAGGTTGACTTAGAAAGCACTTACATGCAGTGTCGATGCTGAAAGGCTCTCAGGTCTAGGATTAAAGGAAAGGGCATATCATTAATTGCGATACTAATTAGATAAGGATTGCAGATATGAACAGTTAAATCCTGCATAAGAAGAAGACATTGACTCACATTAAGGATGAGCGTTCACGGATAAAATATCACGCTTAGAACGGTTGGAAAAGAAACTAGTCCGCACTCGGTGCCATGGTCACTTGTTAACCAGATATCTTAAAGAAAACATCATCCCAGTTGGCCTTCAAATCAAAATTGTACCAGCGATTTTTATTGCGGTGCCCAAGTTTAAGGAGGGATTTAGCCACGTCGCGAACAACTGCTCTCGCCACTGGATGGTGTTGGGTGTGGAAACTGCAGCTGAACAGATCCAGCTTATTTCAGCTGAAATCAAAACAGTCAAGGCAGAAATAGCAGCTGATGCCAATTTTGCCAGTGCTAAGGATACCTTAAGTAATCTTGACGCATCCCTCAAGGACTTTGATCTTACCACACAGAACAGGAAATTGGAAAAACTTGCACGTGATATACGCCTATATGATAAGAGAAAAACGTATCCTTACCTGCAAGACGATTACTACCGCCAGGGTAATCAAGGGCGTTGCACCAACAGAGGACGTGGATCCTACCAAGGTAGACGTAACTATACCACCTTTTCTGATTCATCATACAGTTCAGAGGGCGAACAAGATCAAGCAGGCCCCAGTCACTAATGCAACTATCAAGACTACGGGTACCATCAAAATCAATACTATCCTTTTTTAGGACAAGGACCATGGGGACCCCCGAGAGGCAGGGGCAACAACTGGCCCAGGTGCCAACAACGTGGTCAACAACAGAACACCACCACTTGGGATGGAGGCCGAGGCCAAGCTCAGAAGCAGGTTCATTTCCAGCAGGAGCAACACGGCGAGAGGGTAACACGCAACAAGACATACCGGTGGTGATTCCTACATCTACCCCCAGTCCGGTTGTCAATATATCTCAGTTAAGCATGGGCGTAAAATCCGTTCCGCTCGCGGACTTTGCGGATTTTCGGCAAATTCGCAATCCACGAACTCTCGCGAACTTGCCGAAAATTCGTAAATCTGTGCGAAGCAGATTTTTTGCTTGGTCACACTTGCCAACTAGAATACTATACAATTTTGCGGGAGTAAACACTTGCGAACACGTAGATGCGGCGGGCAGCGCCAATCTCGCAATTGCGAGATTGCAACATTTGCAATTTCGCACAAGAAATCCACCAGCAGGCAGCATAAACCTTGAAAATTACTTCCTGTTCCTGTCCAGCAGGCTCCTCCCAGTGCTTTCTTCATGTGCTGGTCACTGTGATTTGGATCTTGACCTGGAAGGATTACTTTTTGTGGATGCTGCTGGATATTTGGATTTTTGCAAAACTGAAAGCACTCAGCAGGTGCAAAAGTTCAACCTTATCATTAGTAACCATTCCCTGTAGTGCTTCCGGAGGGGCCCCTTCAGAGTTCAGTTGCCTACTTGCAACTATTCTATGACCCTGCTCTGACCCTCACAGCAGGCTCAGAGAATAGCTACAAGTATACAACAAAGGTCCTGTTAAAAAATTACACTGCAACAGAAAGCAATTACAGATAAGGAAGCAGGTGCCAGCCTGGAAGTTCAAATTCAGTGACACATTAATCAGCCCCTAATTCATTAATGTCAGTTGAGGCAGGGCAGGTGTGCTTTTCCCCTCATAATCTGCAGTGATGAACTAGAGGGTGGCATGGGTGAGCCAGAGGGTGGCAGTGGTGAAACAGAGGGTGGCAGTGGTGAAACAGAGGGTGCTGTGATGAACCAGACGTGGAAACAACATGGTAGCGACCGTTGCTACCCGACAAGTAAGTTCGCGTTTGCGAACTGGTAAAAAACCCTTGCGAAATGGCAGAAACACTTGCGAATACAAAAATAAAGGAATCCGCAAAATTCGCGAGAGTTCGCGGATTTTGCGGATTGCGAATCCATAAATACGCAATTTCGCGGATTGCCAATTCGCAAAATCCGCCCATGCTTAATCTCAGTACAACCTGAATGACGATAAACTAAAAGTATTAAGTAAAGGATTATCCTACGTCCCCACCAACACACCAGATAACTTCACAGTACGGACCAAACTTTTCAATTTTTTTAGAAAGATACGTTTGAAATACTTCTTTCGCAACTCTGTACCCTATCAGAATCCATCCTACACGGTTCTTAGGATACCATCCACCTTTGTTCCTCCATCCAGTGCGATGTCACATAAAATCTTGGCATATGAAGCTGTGGTTTGGAGAGATGTACAACAAACATTGCAAGAAAAATCCTATACCAAGTACAACATTAGCAGAAATGAGAGGGCTGCACTTCAATCTCTTCCTCGAAATAATGAGGTTATCATCAAGCCAGCCGGCAAAGGCGGGGCCATTGTCATCCAGGATGTGTCTAAATATGAACTGGAGAGCTCTCGACAACTGAATGATGGTGTAAGCTATCAACAACTGAGATCTGATCCATCAAAAGCATTGGCACTTGAAATTTTGGAGTTGACCCAGGAAGGCCGGTACCAAGGGTTTCTCTCTGAGAATGAGTTCCACTATCTTAATCAAAAGAGTCCTAGATTAGCCACCATCTATACCATACCAAAAATCCACAAAAGCATGGTAGACCCCCCTGGATGCCCCATCGTCTCGGGTTGCGGCTCCATGCTTGAGCCACTTGGAAGATACATCGACTTTTTTCTGAAACCCCTTGCTGAATCCACACAATCATACTTACGTGACACTCTGCACACCATAAATATTGTGGAGAATTTACCTTTTGACCCGCAACATCAAATTCTGGCTACATGTGATGTCGTCTCTATATACACTTGTATTCCCCAAGAGGAAGCCCTAGCTGTGATAACCAGATGTCTTCAGCAACGACCTGCACCAGTGACAGTCCCAACTGAGTTCATTATTGCTTTACTAAGGATAGCTATGACCAAAAACTTTTTCATATTTAAGAATCAGTTCTTCCTTCAGATCAAAGGCGTAGCGATGGGTGCCCCATTCGCTCCTGATGTGGCTATTCTTTACATGTCAGCATTCGAGGAAGACACCATCTTCAATAACCTCAATCCATTCAGAGACCAGCTCGGTCTCTGGATGAGATATATCGACGACATCCTGTTGATCTGGGATGGGGATTCAAATGAATTGACATCTTTTTATTCATGGCTCAACCAGCAATCCCCCCATCTTAAATTCACGATCCAGTCTGATAACCACACTGTGAATTTTCTAGACCTAACTATCTATGAAAACTCAGGAACTTTACTCACGACACTTTATCACAAGCCAACTGAAAGGAATTCACTGTTACAATACAACAGCCATCACCCCCGACCGTTACGAGATAACCTGCCCTTTGGGCAGTTCCTACGTATTCGTAGGAACTGTTCCAATAAAGATCATTATTTTGAAGAGTCAGAAGATCTTTCCAATCGTCTCCAACAACGTGGATATCCTAGACGACTCGTCAAAAGAGCAAGGAAACGTGCTTGGTTCTATCCCCGGGAGCACTTACTAACTCCAAAAGACAGAACAGATCAACAACAAGATAGAATTGTTTGTGTGACAACATTCTCAACTAAAAGCAACAAAATAAAACGCATTGTGAACCAACATTGGGAATTGATTGCAGACGATGTGAACCAAAAGAATACACCACTACACGCCTTCAGGAAAGCGAAAAGTGTAAAAGATTACGTAGTACGATCTTTCTTACCAACCCAAGAAGACCCAACCATAATCTCCTTATGGAACCTTCCACCGATCGTTGGCCATTTTAGATGTGGACAATGTAAGGCCTGTAACACTACAATACAAACAAAGGAATTCGAACACAATCAACGGAATGTCCAGCTCAAATCTCACTGCAACTGCAACACTTACAATATAATCTATGCGATAACATGTCCATGCAATCTGATTTATATTGGGCAAACACAGCAGAAGGCCAAAATGAGAATCCTCCAACATTTGAGTCGGATTAGATGCGAGGTACAGGGCGCACCACTTGTTGACCACTTCAAATCAGTTGCACATCCCCCTGATAGCCTCACGTGGGTTGTGCTAGAGAAGGCAATCTTAGGACCCTGTGGGGGCAACATCATCAGTATTCTCAATACACGAGAGCTAAAGTGGATGCTTTTCTTTGATTCAATTCAAAATGGCCTTAATGAACATGACAGCTCCTTTTCCCAATTAGCGACTCTGCCCTAACTTACCCCTAGGGATATTTAACTGGACACCAGTTATTAGGTCTGCTTGATCTACTCTTTCCTGTTACAAAATGGCCTTTACCATCATATGATAGGTACGCCATATGAATAATTATATGTGTACATTTGTTTCCTAATATGTCCCCTGACGTTGTCCCATGACTTTTGACATGCTTATTGTCCCATGACTTTTGACATGCTTATGGTCATTTATATTGTGTATGAATGTTATGATCAACCTATGGGATTTTAACAAGTCGTGTTTTGCTTCTTCACAAATTGCTCCCTCTCCTTTGTGGTCTTTACCATCATGTGATAGGTACACCACATTGTTTTTGTAATGTATAGCATTAACTAATCAATCCAATGGTGGATATCCCCAGAATTCATTTTTATATCGGGACCAAACTAAAGTGTAACGCAACTGTAGTTTATCATCTGGGTGTATTACAATGATCTTTCTTAACGTTCTGATCATTATACAATTTTTTTTTTAACAATACGGTCATGTATTAATCGGCCCATCGCTCCCCAGTAACTATTTCATTACCTGTAGTCTGTTTACGATTTCTACACGCAATTTTGCGGTCTCGTGACTGGGTTGCCCTAGTTACTGCTCCAACAGGAAGCTCCGTCTGCCATTGCCAGATGCGAGCTGATGAATAGCACAGATTCATTTTGCCTCCAGTGAGCTTTTTACCGATACGACCTATGTGGCAATTTATCGTTAACGCTTGGTGGTTACAATTTGTGGTCCTGATATCTTTCCCCAGATGCTGCATTATTGCCTTGTTTCTCGATACTACAAATGAACTGGGACTGACAAAGTTAAAGTCTACCTTCGGGTAAGCTTTTTTCATAAACCAGTCGTTACGAACTCGGTACTGTTCCCTATTCTCGATTCATTAAATCCCGCCTTTCCTCCTCAGACTTTCTGTCCCGACCTTGTGCCCAGATTTGCCTCCACCGTGAACGCTCATCCTTAATGTGAGTCAATGTCTTCTTCTTATGCAGGATTTAAACTGTTCATATCTGCAATCCATGTCTAATTAGTATCACAATTAATGATATGCCCGTTCCTTTAATCCTAGACCTGAGGGCCTTTCAGCATCGACACTGCATGTAAGTGCTTTCTAAGTCAACCTCCATACAATGATGTAATTTAATGCTAGTTTTTACCCTTCAATATTTTCAAAATTCTCCCATTCCTAGGATTCGAAGTTAACACCACAAGATGTATCTCACCTTTTCTACTTTCAATTTGAAGACGAGCAACAATTAATTTGGTATGCTTTGTCTATAATAGTGTGCTATATAGTTGCTTGTGGTGTGATTCATTGCAAGGGTTGAAATTAAATTCAATTAATTATTGATGTGTATTAAATAGGTTGCCTGCCCCTACCCCGTCCTGATGAAGACCACGAAGCAAGGGTACAACTAACTCCTGCGACAATTAGAGGGTCGAAACGTTGACAACTGTCTTTTGTTTATCAGCTTCACCCCATTATTTATAACATTAATGTGTTATGTGGAGTATGATTTTGATTAAGTGAGGTATTGAACCTATGGTCTTTTGTTGGTTTATATTTAAATTGACATACAAGTGCGGTTGCGCCATTTGGTTGTTTTTACAGTCACTCTTCCCTATTCACACCATCCTCACCTTATCACTTCCCCTACTCCCTGGGGCACTGTACAGCCTATGAATGTTCATTGAATGATATTATATTTAACATACACCTACATTGTGAATAAATACAGTGCAGGCCTATCTAATGTCGCTCCATTTTTATTAATTTGTGTGAATTGATTGTTTTTTGCTGGGACTCCTTTCTCTCAGTACTGTTACTACCCAGGTTCCAGTGACTATGGTTGGGTGAACCCTTTTGCTATACTCCCCATTGCCGTGTAGGCACCACTGTGGGAACGCTAAAGAACCACCCACCAACAGTAGAAAACTCCTAATCTGGCAGGTAGTTCAAACATAGGTTTAGCGGAGCGGGAGCAGGACAGTCCCACTCCCGCACCGCCAAACTCATAATTACGCCCTACGTCTGAATGTAGAAACCTTTACTGAGATTTTATCCAGTGGCTCCACGATGATGATGCACCCTTCTTGGAATCCACTGGCTGCCTTCTCTGCTGAACTTTACCTTCTTTTTCTTTAAAAATTCTTCTAAGAGTGAAGGCATTCTGAAACGAGGCTGAATCCACTGTGGGTATCCACCCTGCACTCCATTGTGGTGGGCTAAAACTGTCAACTTCGCCTAAGTCCTATGTGACTAGAGGTATGCAGTTGGTACTTTGACCTTCTAGGCGCTAGTTTTCACAAAAACATTTACAAATGAATTACTCCAGTTCTACAGAATGCATTTAATTCATTTTGGTGGAATTTTGTTTATTAAAATGTTCTCTATTGTTCTAAATTGGTGTGGTATTGTTATTGTGTAGTGTTTTCACTTTATTACTGTTTGAGTGCTACATACATACTTTACACATTGCCTCTAAATTATGCCTGACTGATTTTGTGCTAAGCTACCAGAAGTTTGAGTACAGTTTAATTTAGTGACTTTTATGGTTCACCCTGATAGGGAGTGTGGTTGTTGCGTATGGAGGGTTACCAACCCCCTTAACCAATAGCCCAATTTCTTACAAAGACCTACCTTAGGGGTGACTTATATGTTTTGAAAAGCATGGTTTAGGCCTGACAAAAGGTTTATTTTGGCAGTTTTAAAATTGCACTACATTCTGCCATTTCCATAAGTTTGTGGCACAATAAGTGATCAAGCTCACAAGTAGCATTTGATTTACAGGTCCTGGGTACAAGTGTTACCATATACTATTGGCTTAGAAGTAAATTAAATATGCCAATTAGGAGTAAGTCAATGTTACAATTTTTTAAGGAGAGAGAATAAGCCCTTTAGCATGGGTTAGCAGTGGTAAAGCACACATAGTCCTAGTGTCAACAAAGAACTATTTCAGAAAACAGGAGGAGTGAAGGCAAATTATTTGGGGGTACCCATGTAGAGAGGTCCAAGTCCAACAAAGCTTAATTATCTCTTTGCAAAATAAATGACATTAATAGTGTGAATTCAATAAATTAATTGTGTCACTATAATCAACATATGGTGCTCAAGAAGGGGAATGCCTAAAAAGGACAAAGCAGGATAATTGTAACATTTGTGATTTTGTGACAGAAGAATATCTGGTGAACAAAAGAGATGAAGAGGATTGGTGCTGATAAGAATGAGTGGGGGATATTCTCAAGAACGTGTGATAATTATCGCAAAATTAGCTTAACGCAACTTTCCACATCGCAGTCTATCGCGGGAAAATAACGCTGTGTTAACGTGATATTCTTAACACGGTGGTACCAGGCGATAGTCTCACGACAACGCGTCAAAGGACTGCGCTAAAAATTATATGACGCCTAAAAATGCGAAACACAAACGCGAAAAAAGCAATGATGTCCTAAACCGCCACACAAAAAACAGCAATAACCAGCAACAGGCCTGCAATTCCCACGCATTATGCGGGGAAATGCACCAGAAAAGCAGAGAAAAAAACCTGTGAGATGACAATGCATGAGTACAACCTCACATCTGTGATGTAGTACAAATGTCCACTGTCCCGCATCAAATAGGCATCTCCTCACAAACAGTCACAATGAACATTGTCATGCAGTCTGAGTGTAAACTTCACCAATGCGTCAACATACATGGAACAAACTGTGAAACTGCATCTCCCCTTTACATTGCAGAGGGACAATCAACACCTCCTGCAGAGCAGACCCTACATGACGTAAGTGATGAATGAGATAACACCCAGGACTACTACGACAAACTCCAATGGTTCATGTACAACCTCTGCACCCCACCTCCAGTAGCAGGGCAGCTCAGCACCATCAAGGTGAGCCCACCCCCTGCACAGACCACACAGCAGGAAGCACCCACCACCACGTCTAGCTCCTAGCACCTCACCAAAGAACACATGGCATTCCTACGCCGTGTGTTAGACCGCCAGAAGGAGCTGGATGAACAGGTGCGGATGGGGTTCGACCTCATGGCAGCTAAACTAGATGCCATACATGGGTGTCTAAGTCCCATCAGGGACCAATTACACTCCCTCACAAACACCCACAGTCTACCCCATGCCCTCCAACAATCCATGGCTGGCGTCGCTGGAGTCATGACTTGGAGACAACAACAACTGTCCAGTCAGAGTGGCTAAACTGATGACATCCATGATTTGGGAAACATAAGGAGGGTCATGGAGATCATGGAGCCAATGCAGGCACAAAGAATGACTACCATGGCTGCACATGAGAAAGTTGTAGATGGGATCTTCCATGTCCTGCAGATCCTCATCATAGGAGTGATGCCACAAGACATTGCGCAGATGAATGCTGCTGCTACTTCTACATCCAGATCTCCGTCCCCTGATGTGTCAGTGTCACAAAGCTCTGCAGACCAAACACCACCACTCACATGTGAGGCACATGAAACATCAGAGGTCGAAGACAAGGATAAATCTGCCTTAGTGGTAAGAAGGAAGCAGTAGCACTCATCTCTGCCATATGGCTTGTTTCTGCTTGGTTCTGCCCTCAGCATCATGGCCTTGAATAACACCCTCCACCGTCCCCCGATACACTCTGCGACACTAACCTTGGATCTCGACATGGACTACCATATTTTATTTGCTTAACAATGACACAGAAATCAGCCTGCGGACTGGACTCTACCCCTTCTGAGTAACTTGTCAATCCCTAAAGGACCCTGGCTGGCCCTCCGCAGGAGCAGCATTGTAAAGTGCTGTTTGCATGGCCCAATACTAAGACAGCTTCAACACTCCACAGAACGTGAATAATACATACTAATACACATAGACATGTCATGTCTATGATTAATCAGGTATGAAAGCATGGACAAATGTAGGGGCAGTGATTCCCCCTTAAGTCCATGTTGCTCATGTTGTGGGACTTGAGTTACAGGGTGCATCCCAGCATCATGGTGGTAGATCCCCTGATCCCCAAAAGAAGGCTTGTTGTCAATTGTCGGTCACAAATGACAGCCAATATGTTATGATTAGGGACAATTGTGAACGCTGATGAGGTAGATTCTGAACTATCTTTGACACAAAAAAATGTACAGAGGTGACACACGCACCATCTATTTTTAAATTATGAGATTGTTAGCACTACATGTTACACTTACGCTTGTCAGAGTGATGTGCTTGTACAGAGGAGTGACATGCACTCAGGGAATGTGTGTTGTAATTAATTTATTTGCACATGCTGGGCTTGTGGTCATTTTGTACTGTCCCATGATTGTGAAGGACTGTGACAATGTGACGTCTTCATGTGAAGAAATTGTCAATGATGGTGTTCCTACGGGCTATTCCTGCTGCAACTGCAGTGGGGTGTGGTCCACCTGCCTTATCTTCCTTATCATCATCAGGTGCATCTGGCACTTGTATCCATGGGGCATTGGTGCGTACACATATGTTGTGCAACACACAAAAATGCAACGATCATCTTGCAGACAATGTTTGGGCTGTACAGGAGCCTTCCACCTGTGATGTCCAGGCACCTGAAACGTCACTTCCACACAGAAAATGTGCGTTCCAAGATGCCCCTGGTGCGTTTGTAGGACCCATTGTACTGCCTCTGGGCCTGTGTGTTCAGGGCTCGGAGGGGTGTCATCATCAAAGGGGAGAGTGCATATCCTTGATCACCTGTGACATTGCAGAGAGACATGAGTCAATAGTTGGTTCTGCATGATGTGTTGGCAGGCTCACTGGTTCATTGGTGTGTGATATGTGTGACTTAGTGATTCCTGTTTGACATGTATCACTTGTAGCAAATGAGCAGCATCAATGTGTAATACATAGCCTCACACCATTGTCATGCCTGTCTGCGCATGTCCACAAGCCTGACAGCGACAATTAGCATGTTTTGCAATGAAGGTCCAGATAGATCATCTATTCTACACTAGAATAACAACTGTTCATTAAATTATTATTGACAAACGCCCAGTATTTTTATTCTGTGTATCTCTGAGACAAACTAAGTGAGCACAAGTGACTGAGCGAAAGGTAGTATATTGTTTCCAGGATTCTGAGGGATCAGAGTTGTCATATAGTGGCAATGTGAGCAAGCTGATACAGACAGGCTAACATACCCGGTGAGGGTGCACGGAATCAGTCTGCCACCGATCCCACATTTTATGATCTCCAAACGCGCAGATCTTGTATAGGTTATATAGGAACTACGCAACAGTTCCTTGTCAGAGTATGGCAAAAGCAACCCAAAATTAACCTGTGCTCAACCCCCCATTAGCTTGGCCCAGGGAAGTCAGGCTTAACTTAGAGGCAATTTGTAAAGTATTTGTGCAACACTTCAAACAGTACCACAGTGAAAATACCACACAAAAGGTATCCCGCACCAAGTTAGAAAAGTAGAGTAAACTTTAATAAATAATACAAGACCAACATGACAAAAATCCAATCAGCAGAACTGGAGTCCTGATTTTTTTGAAGAATACACTGTAAGACAGCACCAAAAAGCAGAAAGCACCAACAGCACCTATCTAGTCTTGCTGGACCACGTCAAAGTGAAATGTGCAGGCCTACCGCAAAAGAGCCGGGTTGAATACAGCCCCAGATTAGTCCAGCTGAAGGTTTACATTCTTTAGTTTTGTGCCAAGAGTCTCTTTTGTGTCGGAAAGGGTCACAGGGAGCAAGGAGAGTATTGCAGGTGGTGCTTGCTGTGGCACTGGGACAGGCTGCTTTTGTGTCCAGGCAGGCTAGTGCTTTACATTAGTGGTCCTCCACATGGGTTCATGATTGCTGTGCGAAAAAACGGGCTAGTGGGAGCTCTTGAAAAATTTCAGTGCAAGCAATGTGGTCCCCGTACGAATGTGCCAGTATTCGGGCGCAAAGAGCCCAAAAGCTTGATTTAAAGAGCGCTGAGCCACTGAGGGACATCACTTTGGGATCAGGAACTCAATGCTGCTGGACCCAGAAATTGGTTGGGGAGTCTTTCATGCCCCCGTGACTCAGATCAGAAGGCCAACAGACAAGCCCTTTGAGCCAAGCTGGGGTTCTGGTTTCAAGATGAAGCTGCAGGTCATGCACAGCAGGGCAGCAGTTCCTTTAGGGCAGCAGTCCAGCAGAGTGTCAGTTCTTGTATCATCACAGCAGTCCTTCTTCCTTGCAGAGTATCTTCAGGTCCAGAAGTGTACTGAAGAGCTGGTGTCTTTGGCCCTTCTTTTATACACAGGTGTGCTTTTGAAGTGGGGAGGGGCTTCTAGAGGCATGCCCTTGAAGTGCACAGATGACCTGCCCTGGCTCTGGACTAACTACGGGGTTTATGCAGCCCTTTGTGTGGCGGCAGGACACAGCCTTTTTAAGTACAAATGGGCCCTGTCCAGCTCCCCATATCATTCTGCGGGTGATGGCAGAATGGATGAGGGGAGCTCCCATTGTGTGTGGCTGTCTAGGAGGAATGTATGAAGCCCACCTGTCACTCACACCCAGTCATGTGGCCCAGAGATCGGCTACAGGCACCAAATGGCTAAGGTGAGAAAAAGTCAACTTTCTAAAAGTGTGATTTTCCGAATTACACAAAATTTGACTTCACTATAAGTTAGGATTTTAAATTAGGATTCCAGAGAATGAAAAGGCTATCTCTTCCCAGTTGGAAATGAAACTTAAACAACTTTTATAAGGAAACTCAAAGTCATCCTATTGGAGAGATAAGCCTTGCAGTAGTAAAAAATGATTTAGGAGTTGTTTACTACCAGGACATGTAAAACTTAAAAGAACATGTCCTGCTTTTAGTAAATATCCTTAACAACAAATCCTTCACACCGAATACCTTCTCCCTGCATACCATCATTCCGCATGATGCCCCTACCCCGCATACCATCATTCCGCATGATGCCCCGACCCCGCATACCATTACTCCGCATGTCATTACATCACATGCGCTTTTACAATGCATGCAATGTAATAACGATCCACCTCGTTGTGAGGAAACTGAGGCTCTTCCGTTTCTTTACAACGACGTGCTCCAGGCACTGTCCCTCAGATGAAGCAGGAAGCAGAAGAGAGGATGCACGAGGAGAGAGAGGTTAGCGGCTTGGGCCTGGGGCGGGGGTTAGTTTTTTAGAGTTTATGGAAAAGTTGGGGGGGCATGCAGGGTAGTGTGTCAGTGTAGGGAGCAGAGTGGGGGTCGGAGGAGGGTCGTGCTGGGGTTGTGTTTAGGGTTTAGGTTAGTGTTGTGGTGTTGGTGTAGTGTAGGGTAGAGTTGGGGGTCATGCAGGGTAGTGTCTCAGTGTAGGAAGCAGAGTGGGGAGGGTTGTGCTGGGGCTAGTGTTTAGGGTTTAGGGTAGTGTTGGGGGTTCGTGCAGGGTAGTGTTTCAGTGTAGGGACGGTGGTGGGGGTAGGAGCAGGGTCGTGCAGGGGGTAGTTTATTAGGGTTTAGGGTAGTGTTGTGGTCTTTGTGTAGTGTAGGCTAGTGTTTTCAGGTTTAGGGTACTGTTGTGGGGTCGTGCAGGGTAGTGTTTCAGTGTACGTACAGGACATGGGTTAGGGGCAGAGTCGTGCAGGGAGTAGTGCATTAGGGTTTAGGGTAGTGTTGTGGTGTTTGGGTAGTGTAGGGTAGTGCTTTATGGTAGTGTGTTAAGAAATATACAGTTTTATATTAATGTTTGAGAATTAGTTAAAATTACATCATTTTTAAATTAAATACCCACCCAAAACCCATGTTTTCCTGCTATCCCGTCCAAAGTGGATAAGTATCATTAAAAAAAAAAAAAGAGATGTGTACTGACATTAATACTCTAGTGTTCATTTGAAGAAAAAGATTAATTTAAATACCTTCATTTTTAAATTACTTACCCACCCAAAACCCCTGTTTCACTGGCATCCCGTGTCAGTAGGTAAGAGACTAATTCATAAAATTAAACATATTGGGCCAGATGTAGGTCGGTCGGTAACGGCCGAAAATCGGTATTTTCGGCCGTTACCGACCGGTAATTCAGAAATGGTATGTAGGGCCCTGAATTTTACAGAATCGGTAAATTTACCGATTCAGTAAATTTGAGATGTAGGTGGGACTCTTCTGAGTCCCACAAGCCTTACAGAATCGGTATTTTACCATCAAATCCAATTTGATGGTAAAATACCGATTCCGGTGTGCATGCACATGTGTGCATGCACACCTCTGCCATATGACAGGCAGACCTGCCCTTGGGGCATGTATGCCTGCCACATGGCACCCAAGCCTATTTTTGGGGTGCCAGAGGGTGTCAAAATGACACCCCCTGCACCCTTGCTAAAATCGGTAATTACCGATTCTGTAATTACAGAATCGGTATTGCCCATTGATTCCTATGGGCTTCACAGCCCATAGGAATCAATAGGAAATACCGATTCGGTATTTCCAGATTCGGTAAATACCGAATCTTAAAGATTCGGTATTTACACATCTGGAAATACCTACATCTCCCCCCTTCATATTTACCACTTCTTAAATACCGAATCGGTAAAATTCGGTATTTAAGAAGTGGTAAATAAGAATTACCTACATCGGGCCCATTGACACTTTTTTTTTTGTACTGGCATGCGTTGTTTAAAAATGCGTTCTAAATGTATTTTTATAGTTTAAATACTAAATGCGTTGTATTTCCTTCATTATAAAAACATGCTGGGTCATTACATTTGCGTTGAGAAAAATGTGTGGTAATGGTATGCGGGGTGTTTGTATGCGGAATTACGTCGTATATTCCCTACTTTTTAATTGCATTACATCCTGCCCTCCGGGCTATTCAGGGCCTACCCTAGGGGAGACTTATATTTATTAAAAAGAAAGGTTTGGGCCTGGCAAAAGACTTATTTTGCTAGGTCGAATTGGCAGTTTAAAAGTGCACACACATGTTCTGCAATGGCAGGCCTAACTCATGTTTAAAGTGCTACTCAATTGGGTGGCACAACCAGTGCTGCAGGCCTACTAATGCAAAAAGAATAGCTGATGGACGGAATGCTGAAATAATGAAACATCCACCCCCAGTCACAGATCTGGGTTAAATCCATCATTTTGACCACGCCACACCATTCCAGTTTAGACCCAGCCATAACCAAATCATTCTTGATCCTGTTCTCCATTGGAATAGTGCAGCCCGAACTGCCAGGCCAGGTCTTCTCTGGACTATAAACAAGCACCTTGGGACGAGTTTTGTGGTAATATCCCTCATAAGCCAGGCTTACTTGACTCTGGTTATGTAGCGAGCACCGGACCGACGTCTGGGCATACCCTTCCCACTTAGGGTGACAAATGCAAAAAGAACAGATGATGGACGGAATGCTGAATTAATCAAACGTTCGCCCCAGTCACAGATCTGGGTTAAATCTATTGTTTTATGCACACAACTGCATTCTATTTTAGACACAGCCATATGCAAATCAGTCATGACCCTGTTACCCTTGGGGAACAGGGTCATGACTGCTGAATAAATCAAACATTCACCCTTAGACAAAACTCTGGGTTAAATCCCTAGTTTGTTTGCATGAGATGCCATTTCATGCTAGACCCTGCCATATGCCTATCAGTCTTGACCCTGATCCCCATGGGACCAGCCGGCCCGCACTGCCAGGCCAGATCTTTCCTGGACCAGAAACAAGCATCCTGGGACCGGTTTTGGGGTAACACCGCTCATAAGCCAGGCTAGCTTGAATCTGGTGGTGAAGCGAGCACAGGACCCATATCTTGGCATACCCTTCCCACTTAGGATAACAAATGCAAAAAGAACAGACGTAATAATGAATTAATCAAATATCCACCCCCAGTCACAGATCTGGGTTAAATACATTGTCTTTTTTGCATACAACGCCATACCATTTTAGACCCAGTCATATGCAAATCAGTCTTGACCCTTCTTCCCATGCGAACAGTCCAGCCCGAACTGCAAGGCCAGGTCTTTGCTGGACCAGAAACAAGCCTCCTGGAACCAGTTTTGAGGTAACACCCCTCATTGGTGAGGCTAGCTTGCATCTGGTGGAGTAGCGAGCACGGGACCCACGTCTGGGCATATCCTTCCCACTTAGGGCAACAAATGCAAAAAGAACAGATGATGGATGGAATGCTGAATTATTCAAACACTCACCCCCAGTCACAGATCATGAGTTAAATCCATTGTTTTTTGCACACAACTACATTCTATTTTAGACCCAGCCATATGCAATTCAGTCTTGTCCCTGTTCCCCATGGGAACATCCCAAGCTGAGCTGCCTTTCTAATGGGCGGGACCTGTAGCAAAAATTGATTGCTAGAACGGAGGGTGTGTACAGGTTTATAAGGAATAAACTTTTCAGCCAGATACAGTGGGTCTGAGCCAAAAATGCTTTTGTGAATGACACCACAAGTTTTGAATTTAATCCGTTGTCGGATTGGCAACCAATGAAGTTTTTCCAAAAGAGGACGGGATGGAGTTCTGGACGGGGCATTAAGAACCAGTCTTGCCGCGGTGTTCTGAGCCACCTGTAGCCTGCTCAAAAGTTATCATTCGCTGATATAAGGAGTCTGTTACAGTAATCCAGGCGACTGAGTATTAAAGCATGGACCAGGGTTTTTCTGGAGGTGTCTGGCAGAAAAGGGAACACACGTCTCAAAAGTCCAATTACCCGAAAGCATGAACCAGCTGTTTGGTTGATGTGTTCCTTTAGGGACGGTCCTTGGTCCAGCCGGACCCCCAGATTCTTCACCGTCTGCTTAGGACTAGGGACGGGGCCCATGTCTAATGGCCACCAATCTGGTGACCACAGTAGTGGGGCCTCCCGGAATAACATGACCTCGGTCTTTCCTACATTACATTGCAGGAAATTTGAGGCCATCCATCGGGAGACCGCCCTCACACCCTCAGAGAAAGAATACTTGACAGCAGGAGTTAATGTCTGGAATAAGCATGGGCGTAAAATCCGTTCCGCTCGCGGAATTTGTGAATTTTTGACAAATTTGCGTTCCGTGAATTGCGCGAATTTGTCAAAAAATTCGCAATTCTCAAGCTTGTGGATTTTTTTGCTTGTTCGTGAGACTTTTTGATCGTGAGCGCACAAAAACGGACGCGAACACGCAATTGCACAACGCGAGCATGCAACTAGCCCATGTACGACCGCATGGGTAACCTCGCGGTGGCCGCGCTGAAAAAAATCCAGCGAACACGCAAAAAGCCCAGCAAACACTCAAAAAGACCCGCGAACACGCAAAAAGCCCGCGAACACGCCCCAATTTTTTTCGCAATTTCGTGGATTTTGCGGACCACTAATTCGCTTTCGCGCAAATTCGCGGATCGCAAATTCGCAAATTTCGCCCATACTTAGTCTGGAATGGGAATAACAGCTGAGTGTCGTCAGCGTACGACACTGGGATAAATCCATACGTTCTCATAAGGTCAGCTAGGGGGTCCACATATATGTTGAAAAGAGTGGGGCTCAAGCACGAGCCTTGTGGCACCCCGTTGTTGAGCTCCATTGGCATAGAACGAAAGGAACCCAGGCTGACCCTTTGTGAGCGATCTGATAGAAAACTCTTCAACCAGGACAGGGCCAACCCCCGACCCCGACCTCCTCCAAACGACTGAGCAAGATTTCATGCGATATGGTGTCGAATGCTGCGGACAGGTCCAACAGCACCAGAATCATAGAGCTCCCCCTATTCTGTGACATTCTGATGGTATCAGTCACAGAGAGGAGCGCTGATTCTGTGCTATAGTTGGGCCTGAATCCGGATTGGGAGTGGTCTAAGCCTCCTGACAGCTCAATGAAATACGACAGATGGGTATTGATGTACTTCTCCATCATCTTGCTCAGATAGGGTAAGAGAGATATAGGGCAGAGGTTGGAAAGGTCTGTCCATGGGAGAGCCAAGTTCTTACGGATAGGATTTACAAGAGCTTTCGTCCATTCCTGTGGTACCTGGCCTTCGTTGAGAGAAAGATTCATCAGGGTCTGAATCATAGGGCAGAGTAGGTTGCCCAGAGAAATAATAATTTTGGCAGGCATGAGGTCTAGGGGGGATCCTGTTCTAATTTGACCCATCAAGGTATGGATATCAGTCTGACTGACTTCAGGAAAGGCAGTGAGCGTTACAGTGTCACGTGCTGGGGGGTTAAGGGGTGTTATGGAGTAGCTGCCCTTAAAATTTGTGGCCTTGATGATTTTATCATATATCATCTCTATTTAATTTTTTAAAAAGACATAGATGTCATCACACAGTGATTGTGAGGAAGCGTCCGCACTTTCACACGCCACAGGTTTAATAAAGGCTTGTAGAATCCGGCATAGTGCTTTGGAGGAATTACCAGCTTCCGCCAGCTGAGAGGCAAGATGAGTTTTTCGACTAATCTAATATTTTGTGATATATAGACAAAGCATCAGAATGACATTTTTTGCTGTCCTCAGAGTGCGTTTTCCTCCAGGCTTTTTCTAATTTTCTACAAGCCTGTTTCTCCAATCTTAGTTGGTCAGTGTACCAGGCCTCCTGGCGAGAGGCAGGACCCTGCTTGTACAATTTTAATGGGGCCAAAGAGTCCACTGCAGCTAAGATAGCAGAATTAAACTTAGATAGGGCTGACTCAATATTGTCAGAAGCTGTGATGAGGGGCTGGACTAGTACCTTCTGGAGTTCATCCAGTGTCACTTTGCGCCATTGCATGCGCAAAAATGAAGGGAGGGGGGGCGTATATTAGGTTTATCCAGGCCTAAAAGGGAAAATTCAAGTATGAAATGGTCTGTCCAGTTCACCTGAATCGAGGGTCGGCATGTAATCTTAGTGCAGTTGGAAAAGATCATATCCAAAGTATGACCTGCTAAATGTGTTGGGCCATTATTACGCTTTGAGAGTCCCAATAGCGAAAGGTCAAAGAGTAGAGGTGAGGTCTCAGAATTGCTGGGGAGATCTCCATGTATGTTAAAATCTCCGAGAAGAAAGAAGTCATCTCCAGCCTTGAAATGCGGTGCCAATAGTTCGATCAGGGAGAGTGTAAAACCAGCACTCGGCCCTGGAGGACGATAAACCAAGGCCCCCTTCCAGTTGGCTTTGGATGAAGTATTCATCCTAAAAATCATAATTTCGATTGAGGGGTTACTCTTTTGTTCCAGTATGGAAACATTCAGCCCCTCCTTATAAACAATAGCAATCCCACCACCAGTTTTGACCGGACGGTCGAGCCTTAAAATGTTATATCCTACGGGGATGCCCAGGGTGATAGCAGGGTCTGTATGGGGTTTTAGCCAAGTTTCGGTCAAAAAACATATTTCAGGCTGTGCGGTAGAAATTAAGTCCCAAGTTTCAGTGTGATGTTTTGCTAGGGATCGGGTGTTACAAAGAAAGCTCTTCCAGCCTGTTGGCAAATGTATTTCTCCTCTGTGGTATCCAATGGAGATGGAGGACTGGGAAGCCTGAAATCGGCAATATATGCATGCAATAGGACCTTCAAGACATGGCCAGGAGTCCCGGGCACAGCCAGGAAGAGGCACTGATTGAAGAGCCAGCAGTTCTTGAGCAGGATAGCTAATACGGTTTGTTACAATAGGATCTGTACTGACCTGGACAGAGGTCATGGCCCCTAGCCCCGTCCGGTCGCGGACAGGCGCAGACGGGCTACTCTTTGGCTACTCTTCGGCGTATCTTCGGCGCTACCCTGCGCGCGAACGCTGCACGCTCGAGGTCAGGCGAGGGCTAAATAGCCCTGGTGATCCCACGACTAGAGCGCTAACCGCTCCAGTGGTGGGGCGGAAGTGCCTGGCTCTCTGTGACCCGCCCTCCGCGCAACGGTACTGGCTACCGCGTCGGACCAGGGCTGGCAGGAGTGATGACTGAGCCCAGGCTTCCTGAGGATAAGTGGTGAGTGCCAAGCCCCCCTTACAATTCCCAAAATGGACAGGTAGCGTCATTAGTAAAAGCAACACGTTGCAGTCAAAGACCAGTCACTTTCCGGTTTTCAAATTTAAAATAAAGTTTAAAATCACAGCAAAAGCAATGGGAGCACTGATTATTACCTGTGCAAACAAAGCGGATCGAGGAAGACACTGCCACCGTCTTCCCTACCGCAACTGGGTGTACACCAATGTTATCATGTTTTATAGAAAAAGCACAAGCACTTTACGCCCAAGCCTAAAAGCAGAAAGCGCCAACTGCAGCTATCTAGTCATGCTGGATCAGGTCAAAGTCAAATGTTCAGGCCTAAATTGATGGAATGCGGGTCAAGTATCACTGGTAAGCAGTAGTAGTTTTTAAAAGTCAGCAAAATCAAGAGGTCTGAATGCAAAAAGCTAGAGGGTAAACACATCTTAGATGCCAGGTCCAACATGTATTCCCCAAACTGAAAGTAGGGAGAGCAACCCAACACCTTGGGAGTTCTTTTCGCTAAAATGGAAGAACCTGTAGAGACCATCAGTATTGGCATGGTATGTTCCAGAAAGCCCATTCCCTGTAGGGAGAAGTACCACCTCATTAGTCTGAGATTCTATTCTCTCATCTCCATTAACTGTCTGAGAGGTTTGTGCTCTGGCTGAACCTGGAAGTGAGCACCAAACAGACATGGTCTCAGCTTCTTCAGTCCCCAAACCACTGCAAAGGGTTCCTTTTCTATTGCAGTCCCTCCCTCTTAGTTCCTAGCGTAGTAACCTCCTACTGATGAAGGCTACAGGTTGATCCAGGCTCTCTACATTTAGCTGTGATTCTGTCTGTCTGCACAATTAATTCTTGGGAGAAGTCAGGGGCCTTGAGTACGGTTGCTGTGCACTTGGCCTTCTTCAGGGTGTAAACATTGTTCTGACACACATCTGTCTAGATCACCTAAAATGGCTGCTTCTTGGAAGTCAGCTCTGTCAAGAGTGCAACAATGCTGCCATACTCCTCGACAAATCTCCTATAGTAGCCGGTGAGGCCTAAGAAGTCTCTCACGTCTATCTGGGCCTTGGGGGTTCCTAAGTCAGAATGGCTCCAATCTTGGCCCAGAGGGGCTGCACTTTTCCTTCTCCCACTTGGTGACCCAAGTAGACCACTGAGCCCTGCCCTATTTGGCACTTTCTGACCTTGATAATCAGGCCTGCCCTCTGCAGAGCCTGAAGCACTTCTCTGAGGTGACACAGATGCTCCTACTAGCTAGAACTGAAGACTGCAATGACATCTAGACAGCACTATAGTTCTCCAACCCAGATAGGATCTAGTTGACCAACCTCTGTAAGGTGTCAAAGGTGTTCTTCATCCCAAAGGGCATTTCATGGAACTGGGAGTGCCCTTCTGAGGTAGAGTATGCAGACCTCTCTTTGGCCCCTCAGTCAATGCAATATGCCAGTATCTAGATGTTAAATCAAAGGAGTCAAGGAACTTGCCAGCCAATCTATGAGCTCATCAGCTCTTCACAAGCAATGTCAATATCATGAGTACACCATTTAGTGAGTCTTTGGTAAGAGAGAAGATTGAGGCAAACTCCTCAACAACTGGCAATAGTCCCTCAGTTTCTCTAGGGTCAGGGTAGGGGAGAGGCTGACATCCTCCATGGACCCATCATGTTCCATAAAGGGAAGGAGATCAGGGAGAGTTTCACTCTCCTCCACCCCATTATCTGTCACAAGGAGGATAGTAATTTCGGATCTCTCAAAGTGGGGTTTGTGGCTATTGACATGCAGGATCTATAAAGGGTTCCTGGGGGTCTTAAGGTCCATCAGTTAGGTGACAGCCCTCTTGCGCTCCTTCACTTTATAGTGGCAGGACCATTAGTCTTGTAGGGCTCTGGGTTCTAAGGGCTCCATTACCCACACTTTTTGGCCAGGCTGACACTCGAACTGTTCTGGTCATACAAGAGCCTCATAATCTCCATTGCTGACTTCCTGATCCCCTTCCCCTTCATTCAGAAGTGCTAAATCTGGATGTGAATAGTCAAACCCTGGGGTGCTTTCTTGAGAGCTTGCTTTTACCAGGATGAGAGGCCCTCTGACAGGGTGAATGCACAGAAGTTCAAAGAGGCTGAATCCAACCTCCCTCTATAGTACCTCCCTGTATGCAAACAGGCATGGCAAAATGACATCCCACTTCTGCCTCAAGGTCTTTGGCATCCGTATTCTGTCTTTCAGGGTCTTGTTGAATCTTTCCACAAGCCCACTGGTCTGGGTAATGTAGGGTTTGAGAACTATGCTGACACGAAGTTAGCATGCTGGTAAGGTACTAACTCCTTGGGGAACCCCACTCGAGTAAATAAGCCCCTCAGGACCCTGGCCTCTGCAGGTGAGGTCACCGTCCTCAGAGGCATAGCCTCCAGGCACCAGGTGGCATGGCCACCAAGACCAAGATGAACATGTTGCCTAACTGGCTTTGGGTCCAGAGGCCCAACAATGATAATGCCCACCCTTTCATAGGGCGTGTCAACGACTGGAAGGGGAACCAGAGGAGTCTTGCACTCCCCTCCTGACTTTCCACTGGCATAACAGGTTGGACATGGAAGTGGGTGAAAAACTTGCCAAAATCATTGTCTTCTCCGAGATGACCTGCCAGGGTAAAATTACGAGCAGGCTCAGTAACCTAATGCTCACTCTACAGAAGACCATTCTCCCAGTAAATCAACTTACCACCAGTGGTGTTGCCATCTGCCTGGACCTGCCACTGGATGCCGTTCAGCGAGGGGTACTCCTTCTGCAGAACTCTTCTCTGGTGGGTACTCCTGCTTTCTGACAACTGCCTAGTTCAGATAGGTTTCATAGGGTGGCAATGTCCTACCCTGTAGGTTCTGGGGTGTCACCGTCAGGCTCAGCCTCCTCCCAGCTCATAAGAGCTGCAGGAGTGGGTTTCCCATCCCACTTAGCCTTTCTTTTTTTGCCAGGTACCTGGACCATTCTTCCAAGCTCCAGGCCTTCTTGACTTCCCTCCTGGGCAGCCTTCAACTGTGTGCTAAGTGTAAGAAAATGGCTCTGTATATACTGGACCAAAATAAGTTACAGTGTGCACAGAGTCCACAGAGGTTTGGCAGAGCCTACAGTTAGATATAACCCTACTCTCTAAAGGGGTAGCTTGGTCGAGCAGTAAGGCAGTATCAGAGGGCACTGTAAAGAATTTGTTGTACACACTCAGTCAGCAAATAATCCCACACACTCAAGAACTGAACTCTAGGCCAATTGTTTTATATCAGAAGATATAGTTGTTTTATTTTAGAACCAACAAGGTATCAAAATATACTTTCTCAGAATGAATTACTTTAGTTGCATACTTTTCAAATATGCAATAGCCTTTTTGATTACAATAGCTACAGTTGTTGCAATAGGCAACACAAATTTCAAATACAATGCAACATTGAGCTCAATGGGAATTTCTGGTTAAATGCAATTAATTACTTTGTAGATTACTTTTCTAACCACAGGACTGAATCCTAGATTCAGTCCTGGGACATGCACTGTGAACAGTTAAGTAAAAAGTTTTGCTTACAGTAGTGGTTTTTAAGGAATATTATTGTATTTTAAAAGTTGACACTTAGAAACTTTTCCAGGTAAAATTACCAATGTTATCCTAAGGAAGGAAATTCAGATTGCAGCTAATGTATGTTTGTGTTACTTTTTTAATCTAGCGTTGGGCTCCTATGTTCAGCACTGGGACATCTATCTAAAACAGGCAAGTAATTACGATGTTATCGTTGGCACAATTTTTAAAGAATATTTGTAAGTTTCAAAAAGCGACACTTAGAAACATTTTCAGCAAAAAGCAGGTAGTGATATCCTATGGAGGGAAATTCAAGTTACTGGTAAGTATGGTTAAAATTACTTTTCAGGGTCAGTACTGGGCTAAAAGATGCAGCACTGAGGTCTTTCCTGATAACAGGTGAGTAAGTCAGAATTCGTTGTTTGGCTGATTTTAGATGAATATTTTAAAGTTCCAAAACTCCACACTTAACCTCTTCCATGCTGGTGACGGAACCGCTCCGTCACCAGCCTCGGTCGTGCTGTGCTGGTGACGGAGCGGTTCCGTCAGGGCCCACTCTGCGCGCCTGCGCGGCACGTTCTATTGGGCAGGCTGGGCCGTGACGGAACCGCTCCGTCACAAGCATAGCACGCCCGAGGCTCGTGACGGAGCGGTTCCGTCATGAGCATGGGAGCGCCGCGTGGCCCCCCTCCCCCCTAGTGCTGCGGCGGAATTGCCGCCGCAGCAAAGGTGTTAAAAGAATTTCAAAGTGAAACCAGTCAATGTTAGGGTTTTTGAGGTTGCTGACCACAGAAGGAGCCGGGGTTTTGCAGGAACAGGTTCGAGGGTCAACAGGCCTGTAGGGCTGGGGCCAAGTCAGTTGGTGTCGTCCTCTTCTTAGTAGCTGCACGGCAGGTCTTCTTGTTTCTTGATCTTCTTGCTTGTTTCAGTATCGGCAACTGAGGAAGGAAGGTAGGTTCAGGGTGCCCCTAAATACTAAATTTAGGGGCGTTACAGGTAGGGGAAGGGCAGGGACTAATAGGTCCCTGTCCTGGGGTGAGTACACCCCCTATCCTGCTCCTCTCCTGTGAGAGGGGGGGCAGGAGCCTATCTCTGATCGGGCAGGGCTCCCCATCCTCAAGATAGCCGGACCCCGGAGTTGTGTGGGGTCAGAACTAGTGGGGGCCAGTTGCTGAGTACAGCAAGTGGCCTGGAGAAGCTCACAAAGGCGGCATGCCTTTGAAGCTTCCCCCTACCCATCCTGGAGGAGGAGACCTAGCACCTCGCCCAGGATATACATTGTTGCAGGCCCATGAGAGCTGGGGCGCTTCACCCAGGGGTCCAGCAACATGTCTGCTGTGTGGCAGCCTAGGCAGCCTCTCAGACAAGACATGGACTGTAGATTAGGATTCAGGGGGCATCTCTAAGATGCCCTCTGTAGTGCATTTTACATTAAATCCCACACTGGCATCAATGTGGGTTTAATGTGCTGAGAAGTTTGATATCAAACTTGTCAGCCTTCAGTGTAGCCATTATGGTGCTGTGGAGTTCGTAATGACAACCTCCCAGCACCATATACTCTTAATGCAATCACTGCACTTACAGTGCCCTGGAACGGCCCTGGGTACTGTAGGGGGCACAGGGCTCATGCACCTGTGCCCACACCACTGGCATAGGGCATCCATTTGAAAGCGCGATGCAAACTTAAACGCCTTTTTTAGGTCTCGCCTATTAATCCCGCAAGGGATAATAGGACGAGAGTATAGAGCCCAAACCAAAGTCCGAAACCATTGCGGATTTCCTACAGTTCATGTGGTGCACTCGTGCGGAAAGCGCATCCACATCAAAGCCTCCCACAGGCATCTTAAGCTTCCCCCAGCGTGTGCTCGGCCTCAGGCTATTTCACTTTCACGGCCGCGAGGCCGTGCTTCAAAGGGATCCTCTCCCCCTCCCCCTGCTTCACACTTTAAAGGAATGCTCTCCCCCGCCCCCACAGCAATGCCAAGAGCTTGTTTGTGGCAGCGTTTAGCTGAGGTGAGATATGCTTGCAGAATATCTTCCTTCCCACCCTGGCCATCTCCAGAGTTACCCGCGGCTGCATTGCAAGCCTGTGCCTCTGCTGGTTTAATTTTACCTTTGTGCAATGTCACTGAATTTCTCCACATAGTAATTACCCTCTTTGCTTCTGATCAGCGTAGCTGACCTTGAGCCACGTTTAGCTGAGGTGAGAGCTGCTTGCAGAATATCTTCCTTCCCACCCTCGCCATCTCCGGATTTACCCGCGGCTGCATTGCAAGCCTGTGCCTCTGCTGGTTTAATTTTACCTTCGTGCAATGTCACTGAATTTCTCCACATCGTAATTACCCTCTTTGCTTCTGATCAGCATAGCTGGCCTCGAGCCACGTGTCATAGCGTAATTGCGCAGTCACCAGTTTCAATTTTAGCACCGCCATTCTACCACTCTGTTCATATCTTTGTGGAACTTGTTCTTACTTTGCTGTTTATCCAACTTCCCTCTCTCCAGACTCCACTGATGTCTTCTTTTTATCCTTCAGTTTTCCACTTGACAATCACTTGTCATAAGCCAATGACAGGGGTTTACCTTATGCCATTCGGCTGAGTGTTCCTTCTCACAGAACAGTGGGTTGCCCTGTAAGTAGACCTGAAGTAGTGTGTACGGCCCTCATTTCAGCTGCTGGGCCAATAGCATCTTTTCGTGTAGAAGCTGTCCCGTTATCGGCCACCATTAAGCTATCCCTACAACAGTAGGCTCTTTAAAGATCCCCAATATATCACCGATATTTCCCCAAGGACCCGGTGGACCTTCTGTTGGATTCATTGGTGGTACACATGCCTTGGCACTCACAATTTCGTCCATAGTGTTGCACTTAAAAAAAAAACAGGAGGCACAGATGGAAGTTGTATTAAGTTTATTACAGAAGTCAATTGAAACCCCGACTCCTGCCAAAGCTCTTTACTTTACTGAGTTGCGGAACCAGCTTTCCACCCACCCTTTCCAAGATCCCAGACTTGTGTAACTGCTCGCTGAAGTGCTGTAGCATTTTGCCATGCCATCCACACAGACCCCAGCCCCCCCCCCCCGGACACCGCTCCGTTGTTTGGGTTGTAAGTTCTGGCGAGTGAAAATACATGTGAAAATGCATGTACATCTAGCTAGTGGCCGAGGTGCTCCCTTGTAACACGAGGTGGGACATCTCGTGCAGGCCTTTCTGTTCGAGATTTACCAAACCTCCCAAGAGAAGTAAAGATGCAGTCTTCCAGTACCTACTCTGGCCCCAGTGCTCGCCGTGCACTTCGGGCTTTCTCTCTCCCCACTCAGTAATAAAGATCTGCACGTTTCCACTGTCCGTATTTTTCTATCTGTTCACTTCCGGGTAGTCCGTGGGTGAAGGGCTCAGTGACTGCCACAGATGGCCCTGGTGTCCAACAAGCCACAGACTGACAAACTGGCTCACGTTTGGCCTCCGCTGAAGCGTGTCTAGTTGCTCGCATCATGCCACCCTGCATACGGCTCACTGATCTTTTATGCAAATGAATGTTGAACTGGGATTGAATGAATTGGGAAAGGATTAAGATGGGCCGCAAGGATGGCCTGTTCTTTATAATACCGGGGCTTTTCGTTAAATGCATCCATGTATTTGTTTAGCTGTCACGGTGCTTCATCCCCTCCTCTGCATCTGCATTTCCCAACGGCCCCAGCTTACCCTCCAGAGACACATCTTGGCATCATGCATGCGTGGGCTCGCTGTGCACTGTTTGCCGAGAGAATACTGAGTGTCTATTTTTTGTGCCTTTCTGCCCTCTGTTAGACTCGTTTTTTTGTGCCTTTCTGCCCTGTTAGACTCGTTTTTCCCTTGTTTTTCTGCCCTTATGCCCCCTGTTAGACTCGTTTTTTGTGCCCTTCTGCCCTCTGTTAGACTCGTTTTTCCCTTGTTTTTCTGCCCTTCTGCCCTCTGTTACACTCGTTTTTTCATGCCTTTCTGACGTCTGCATCACCACATCATCACTCAGCGCTACCCCAGCATCACTCAGCACACCACATTATCACTCAGCACCACCACAGTATCACTCAGCACCACCACATTATCACTCAGCATCACCACAGCACCACCCAGCACCGCCACAGCACCACTCAGCACCACCACATTATCACTTAGCACCACCACAGCACCACTCAGCACCACCACAGCATCACTCAGCACCACCACAGCACCACCACAGCACCCCTCAGTACCACCACAGCATCACTCAGCACCACCACAGTGTCACTCAGCACCACCACAGCGTCACTCAGCACCACCACAGCATCACTCAGCACCACCACAGCGTCACTAAGCACCACCACAGCATCACTCAGCACCACCACAGCACCACAGCACCACTCAGCACCACCACATTATCACTCAACACCACCACAGCACCACTCAGCACCACCACAGTGTCACTCAGCACCACCACAGCATCACTCAGCACCACCACAGCGTCACTAAGCACCACCACAGCATCACTCAGCACCACCACAGCACCACTCAGCACCAGCACCACCACAGCACCACTCAGCACCACCACATTATCACTCAACACCACCACAGCACCACTCTGCACCACCACAGCACCACTCAGCACCACCACTGCATCACTCACGGCCTCCATAGCATCACTCATGGCCTCAGGGGCACCACAACATCACTATGCGCTACCAGAGCATCACTGAACGCCACAGCATCACTCGTCGCCACCACAACATCACTCCGCGCCATCACAGCATCAATATGTGCAACAATTCAACAACAACTTGGTCAAATATGTTCTCTCAATGTTTCAAGCTTTATTACAAATGTCACAAAAAGATGTTAATATTTCACTTCTGTTCTTGGATTTTCATCACAATAAAATACACTAAACATAATCTTCACAAAAGTTATTTACAAAAGTTTAAGCTATTGCCATTATAAATTACAATCACTTTTATTTAAGTATTAATTATTTTAAAAAACTTCAAAGCGATCGTTATTTGTAATATCAATACATCTAAGTCACGTAAATACAAAACATGTTGCATTACAAATGCTGTAGGTGTCACATTTGCGAAAGTTATAACTATTGGCATTGTAAATGACAAAGCTATTAATTTAGCTATTTTCAAAACCAACACATAAATAAAAATATTGTCATTTACAAGACCAATAGCTCAAACTTTCATAATGCGAGACCTATTGCATTGCAAATACTTGTTCTAAATTCTTCTTCTCTAGTGCTTACCTTTCCCCTGATTAAATACAATGGGCCATTTCTACAAGTGAGATGTTGTTTATTTGTTCTGTAAATGCCTATACCTTGACATTCCTGAATGTTTCTTCAATTTTCATAGAGCATTATTCTGGTGGGAACAGGAGTTCAGCTGCTGCTATAGTTTGTAACATTGGTTTGTTTTCCTTCAATACCAGGTGTATGTGGACTTTAATTCTTTTGGTAGTTTCTTAATCTGCAGGAGGTGGTGGCGCGCACTGGGTGTCGTCGAGTAATTGTTCAATTATTTAGGCGGCGCACTAGATGAGGTAAAATCACAAAGCCGCCAAGCAAAGTGAACACAGGGCCTATGCACATGCTAAAGTATTCAATTACAATGCATTCATAGTATACATGAGAAAGTACAACAACGTTTGGTGTGATGATTCTTCTTGATTTATTGGATCAGGCTTCAATTAACCTAGACCTCAAAGCCAGTGATAATTCCAACCTGGCCGGTTGTGGGTGAAGAAAGTAGATCATTATGAGGTGTGGACAAATTAAATTCTAAAAGTCTGCATAAGGTCCTGACCGGTAGGTCATTGGTGTGATTACTTATTCATATAGACCTTGCCATGGTAGTGAGTACACTAAAAGCATGGCAGGAGTCCTCTCTGCAACGTGTTCCGTACGGATGGAACGCGCCGGCTTTTAGAATTTAATTCATCCACACCTCATAAGGATCTACTTTCTTCACCCATGACCGACGAGGTTGGAATCAACTGCATCAGCCCTGAAGAAGTCCAGGGTACTCTCCTTTGGACGAAACATGTGTTGGCTGGACCTTGTGTTCAAAATAAATCAAGAAGAATCATCACACCAAACGTTCTACTTTCTCATGTATACTATGAATGCAATGTCATTGAATACTTTAGCGTGAGCATAGGCCCTGTGTTCATTTAATTCTTTTGGTTTCTCATGACTTGCATGGGAAACTGATTCGATGATGCTACTACCTTAGTTGGCACCATGAGACAACAACATGTGATAGTCTTTTGATGGTGGAGTGATGCCACCTCAGAGAGATGGTTTTAAAAACTATAAAAGAAGAAACCCCAAAGGAGGGACAATGCCACTGATTTTTGTTCCTTGATGAACGTCTTTCTGATTTTTTCTGCTTTGGGACCAGATGATATGCTGATTTATTTTGGAGGATTCTTTAAACCATCCTTTAATCTGGACTGCCTGTCTGGTGCTACAGTTAATAGCTGACGACTGACCCTTCTTTGCCTAACCATTTCTATTTTATTTTCTTATTATTTGCTTTATGTTAATGGGCTCCAACCTAATGGACTATAAACTTGAAGCATTTTCTTTAGGATTCTGAGCTGTTAGGGGACCGAACTATCCTTCTGCCTTTTTGGTGGTAGAACTCAGTAACTCTGTGGCTGTTTACATTTTAAAAAAAGAACCATTCTTCAAACCTTGTCTAAATGATTTGCATTTTAATGAGAGCTGTTATATACCTGACTGAACTGCTTAAGAAATTGCTTGTGGCATCACATTTTGAATCTTTAATACAATAACTAAAGTAATCAAATTCCTTTATGAGTATATTATTGAGTTTTGCTGGGTCTTCCATTTAAACTGTGCTGTTTTGAAATGATTTAAATGTATTGTAGGGAGAACTGGAGGAGTTTTTACGGAGCACCAGGTTCTACTTCTGTTATTTACAGGCCCCTTGCGCTGTCCATACGTCACTTTTTCCCATATTAAAAGTGACACACCAGCGGTGCACGGGGCTTGTAAATAAACCCTAAGGTGCTTCTACCTTCTCGATTTCTAAAAATAGTACCGTTATTCCAGAACATAAAACAATGTTATCCTTCTGGAGCAACTCCTTTGAATGAAACGGCTGGCTGGGAATGCAACAGGGCTACCTACGTCACTGAAGAAGCTGTGCATTGTGACCTGAGAGACAGGAAGTATGAGCACCGGCAGTGGCAGGATTGGGCATCCGTGTTATCAACTTCGACAGCCTGACTTCCATAATATTAAGAGGCAGCGCGAGGAGCCTCATATGTCAAAAATGACTCCAGGTGCAATTATTATATTTGACTTGAGGTGACGCCTTTTAACTGGGTAAATGCTGAGCCTCATTTGGCAGTGCAGTGGTAGGCACCACTCGGAGACAGCCGCCAGCGCCCGCTGCCAGTGCAAAATAGCTGATGATGAAATTTGGGAGGTCTAATCATGCGGCAATGTAATTAAAATTACCAATTATTGTGAAATGCTTGTGGGAGGGTGGAGAGAGTAGCTCTCTGTATCGAGTAAAAATATATGAAGATAACTAATGCGCGAGAATCCTGTAATTTGCATTGCAAATGTAGGAACTCTTCCCCGCAGTTAAAAATAGGAAACTGAATAGGTATTTCTAGTCCTCTTCATTTTTTCAGCCAAATGTCGTACAGCATAGTTATTACCCAACATTTCATGGGAAGTACGGCTATGATAACTGTGTTTGTAAAGGAATGTATTTTCAGTTTTAGCAAAGGAATAGGTAGCAGTGCTGTTTTAAAACTGTGTGTTATTTGGGATAGGCTTGCCCTCTAATGGGAACAGAAGCACATTGTGCTGATATTCAAATCAACTGATTGCTCTTTTTTCTTTTTTAATGGTGACAAAAGAGATGATTGCTTGTTTTGAGCAATGACCTCATTCTGACTTTGCAAGCAAAATATACCTGCCGTTTTAAACAAGCATTGGCAAAGCAAATAGGTCCGGCTTTATCCATTATTATTTTGTTTTCTCATGGTTTTGCCAAGCGTTATTGTTGATGAAGCTACCAGGTCCTCATCAATCTAAAAAAAATGGCTATAGGCGAAATAATTTTTGGGTTGCAAAAAAATCACACATTACCAAATTTGTCTATGGCACTAAAAGGAGCTACTTAGACACGGATTACTAGTTTAGGTGCTATGTATTGCACCTGATAAATTATGATGCAACAGGATATGTTATTATCACGTGTGATAAATAAAACCTATTACGAGTTGGTGGGGAATAATGTGCTGATTTTTATATTTAATACATCAAAATCTTCATGATATGGTAAATATCGTGTGCTTTTCCCCATTACATTTTGGCAGGTTTGACCAGCCGAAATTGAACAAAGGCTGAGGTATTTAACACGTCCGATAATTTAGAAAAACTACCAACTCGTAATTCCAACCTTGTGTAAACAGGGGTTTACACAGTGGTCAGAGTATACCGCCAAATTTATACTCAGGTCTTTAATGTGTGGATGTTCTCCTTGTGAAAGGACAACAGCCTCTAACTAACATTGAATGTGAAGGGATTTATATAGCGAACAGCTACTCATGCGGGCCCCGGAGCTGTACCTTGTAGTGTTGCTGGCAGTGGGGTGTACCACTGCAGCGCACGCCCCCCCCCACTCCTGTAGACAATTTGTCCCCTCCAGCGTGGAGGGGCTTTGGTTCAGCCCAGCGTGAGCGTTGGGAACGTGTAAGTGTTAATAAAAGGCCCAGAGCACTGGGCGTGGTTAAGTTACGTGCTAGCCACCATCAGCACAAGTGTGTCCCGAAGTCCGGTCTGTTGTAGGCCCAGGCCAGGACTTTACATACCTCTGTGAAAAGAAGCAGGTACAGAAGGTGATTACTGAGAGAAAAGCCAGCCAGCTCTTAAGCGTTTTCTTCAAACCGACGTCAGCCTTTGTTTGACACAAGTCAAAAGGGAGCTTGTTCAACCATACAGAGCCCAAAAAGGAAAAAGAGAGACCTACAGCAGTGGACAGATGAACCGTAAGGACTTTGGACAGATGATTGCCAGATAAGCGTAAAAGTCTTGCAGTGCTATAAAAAGCAATCCTAGCCAGAGATAGTCCGGTCCAGAACGATCCCTATGCCTTCAGAGCACTACTTTAAAAATTATCAGTTTTCCAATTGGAAGCCAGTGCAAATTGAGCAAATGACAGGAATTGTATTCCCATCCTGAAATCCCAGAACCAGTCGTGCTGGTGCATTCTGAACGACTTGGAGTCTAATTAGGAGATATTTTGGCAACCCTGCATGTGGGGGCATATTATCAAGGGGGCTTATCTCCGCTTTTTTGGCTTTAAAAGCCAAGAAAGCGGAGATAAAATTATCTCCCTATTACCTACCTGTCGCTAACACCAGTTAGTGACAGCTAGTAGGAGATAGCGACCATCTTGGGCCCCACTTTGCATGTCAGTGATATTTATCACTAATGACATGCAAAGTGGGCGTGCCAAGATGTTAGCGACTGGAAACAGTCACTAACATCGCTATCTCCTATTACCAACTTTTGGAGATATTCGCGCTAAGCGCAAATATCTCCAAAAACTAACACCTGCCCTGAGCAGTTCTTAGCCATGTTATCCAATGGGAGGTGGATAACATGGCTAAGAGCATTAGCTCGGTAATGCATGAATATCGCTGACTTTTCAGCGATATTCATGCATTGCGGCCGATTTTTATCGCATTTGCGATAAACCTTGGTAATACCAAGGTTTATCTGCGATAAAAATCGCCGCAGCTCAGCGTTAAATTTTTGTCTCTAACCAAGCAATAGCGATAATTATTGCTATTGCTTGGTAATATGCCCCCTAGTGCGTTGGCACAGACCAATATGGATATCACTGGGGCTAATATCACTCTAATCTTCGTTGACAATGATAAAAAATGCAAAACATTTGTTGCCATACATAGGATGCCAAAACAAACACCAACCACTGAGATAATTTGATTATAAAATAAAATGTTATTGTCAAATGTGATCCCTAAGTTTTTAACAACAGCAGCTTGAGTGTGTGTTGAATGTATCCCTGTAGGGCAATGGACATCTAGGTTTAAGACACGTTTATGTCCAAAACTAAGCACCTATGTCTTCTCTGGGTTGCATGTCAAATGGTTGCATTTCAACCATTGAAATCTCACTTACAGACAGGGCTGAATTACATCTGGTAAAGAAGACCTGGGTGTCATCGGCATAGGAAATAGTCTTAGCCCCAAATGATTCCACCACCTTAGCTAAGGGGGACAAAAAGATGTTAAACATAATAGGACTAAGTGCAGAGTCCTGAGAGACTCCGACTGACACCTTTCCCCTTACCCTGCTTGCAGGACAGGTCGCTCTCCACCTGCCGCAAAGCTCCACCCGTGTGCCGGTGCCTTCCCTCCTCGCTGCTACTGCTGAGCGCGAGTTCGCTCCTGCTGTGCCCCCTGAAGCGTGCTGACTGTCTGCTGAGCCCGTTTTTTGCTCTTTTCTTGTGATCCCCTGTGCATTTTGTAAGTAGTGTTCTAAATTGTTTGTACTTGTTTTGCCCTCTCTTCCCTCGCGTCCCACTCATCACCCCCCCACTCCCCCTTTTTTCTTTTGTACCCCATGCCGATTCCCGCCGCTGCTCCCCTGTGGCCTCGCACCCCCGCCTTCCATTTGCCGCCCCGCTCCCACCTCCCAGCTGCTCCTCCCTCCCTCCCCGCCTTAAATGGCAGCCGCTGTGAGGTGGTAAGAACGACCCCTGACCCTGCTTGCAGGACAGGTCGCTCTCCACCTGCCGCACAGCTCCACACGTGTGCCGGTGCCTTCTCTCCTCGCTGCTACAGCTGAGCACGAGTTCGCTACTGCTGTGAGCCCTGAAGCGTGCTGACTGTCTGCTGTGCCCGTTTTTTGCTCTTTTCTTGTGATCCTCTGCGCATTTTGTAAGTAGTGTTCTAAATTGTTTGTACTTGTTTTGCGCTCTCTTCCCTCGCGTCCCACTCATCACCCCCTCACTCCTCCCTTTTTCTTATGTACCCCTAGGCCAATTCCTGCCGCTGCGCCCCTGCGGCCCGCCCCCGCCTTCCTTTCCCCGCCCCGCTCCCACCTCCCAGCTGCTCCTCCCTCCCTCCCCCGCCTTAAATGGCAGCTGCTGCAAGGTGGTAAGAACAACCGCGCATCGGCCGCGCGCAGCGGGCGCGCCGCTGGCGCACCGGGCCATGCCAGAGACAAGCCCGTCTGCGCCCTTCCGCACCTGGACCGTGCCCAGTGCCAGAACCCCTGGACCCCGCAACCGTCACCACACCAGACTCTGCTACGACATCAGCACCATCCATGCACTCAACGCCGGCCGAGACCACAACTGCTTCCAAGCTGCCCCAAAACGCACCCCCGGACCCTTCTCCTGCCGCACATGTAGCTTCAGCTGTAACAGAGCCTCCAAACCCCCTAGGACTGGACCCAACCACCTCTGCTGCATACTCAACAGCCGCTCCACACGCAAGCTCTCTGCCGAGCTCGGGGACCTGCTCGACACCTTCGCCCCAGACATTGCCTTCCTGACCGAGACCTGGTGGAACAACTCCTCGGCACCCGACATCGCCATAGCCATCCCTGACAGCTACAAAATCACCCTCATGGATCGCACCAACAGAATCGGAGGAGGAATAGCCGTCGTCCACAAATCCACCCACGAGGTCTCCACCCACGCGGACGACAACGTCCACACCGCCGAACACCTGCACTTCCGAATCCACACCGACCCCAACACCACCCTCAGAGGAACACTCGTCTACAGACCACCGGGACCCCGGGCACAGTTCAGCGACTCCATCGCCGACCTCGCCAGCACCCACGCACTTGCCTCCATGGACTACATCCTCCTCGGGGACCTGAACTTTCACCTCGAAAACAACAACGCCGCCACCCTGTCGACAGCCTAGCCAACCTCGGCCTCAGACAACTCTTCACCGCACCCACCCAAGCCGTGGGCCACACACTTGACCCCATCTTCTCCACAAGCACCCACGTCGCCTTCAACCACACCACCGAACTCCACTGGACCGACCACCGCTGCACCCATTTCACCTTCAAGAAACCAACCACGCACCACCATTGCACCCAACAGCTGCCCCGCCGCTACTGGAGCAAAGTCACTGAGTAACAGCTGACCACCACCCTTGCCAAATATCCACCCACCAACCCCACCGACCCAGACGCCTTCGCCCGCAACCTCCGACAGTGGATCGACGACTGCGGCAACACCCTCGCCCCGCTCAAGAAACCCTCCAACAGCCATGCCAGCAAGAAAGCCACCTGGTTCACTAACAAACTCCAGACCTCCAAACGCACATGCCTGTAACTGGCGAAGAAATGGCTCCGCGAATGCACACCGGACAGCCACGCAACCCATAAAGACACCACCCGCAGACATCACCACCTCATGAGAGCAGCCAAGAGATCTTCCTTCAAAAAATGCCTGGACAACAACGCACACGACAGAAAAGAACTCTTCAGCATTGTGAAAGAACTCTCCAACCCCAGCGCCAACACCAACGACATCACACCCTCGCAAGAACTGTGCAACTCACTGGCCATCTTCTTCCACCGCAAGATCACCGACATCCATGACAGCCTCAACACCATGACCGGCCCTACTATGCCAAACTCCACCCCCCATGTGAACACCACCCGCAGCAACCGCCTGACCTCTTGGTCCAACATCAACGACGACGAGCTAGGGTTGCTAAGATAGATGTAGCTAGGGTGGCTAAGATAGATATAGCTAGGGTGCCTAACATAGATAGAGAAAGGGATACAGATATACATATAGGGTTTCATAGATAGATAGATAGATAGATAGATAGATACACAGACAGACATACATGTAGATAGACAGGTAGGTGGGCAGATTGACAGGTACAAAGATAGGTTGTAGACTAGTAAATAGGTATATAGATAGACAACATGTTAGATATAAAGACGAGTAGATAGCTAGACAGAGAGATAGATAGCTAGACAGATAAGACAGGTAGATAGGTAGACAAACAAACAAAAAGGACTGCAGAGTTAGACAGACAGAGATAGATAGATAGATAGATAGATAGATAGATAGATAGATAGATAGATAGATAGATAGATAGATAGATAGATAGATAGACAGATAGACAGATAGATAGACAGATAGATAGATAGATAGATAGATAGATAGATAGATAGATAGATAGATAGATAGATAGATAGATAGATAGATAGATAGATAGATAGATAGATAGATAGATAGATAGATAGATAGATAGATAGATAGATAGATAGATAGATAGATAGATAGATAGATAGATAGATAGATAGATAGATAGACAGAACAGAAGCACAGGCCAATAGAAAGACAGGTAGACTGTATAATAAAAATAAAAATGAGGGAGTGGGAAGGGATTTTGGGAGGACTACCTCAGTTGCCTGCAAAGATCAACAATAACATGAAAAGGTAGATGACCTCCTACATTCACCTACTTATCCTACTATTTTAAAGGACTTTCACCCTCATATTTCTATGTGGCATGCTTCATTATCTAGTCCCCATCCGCTATAATGAAGAATCTACTGGGCAGGTTCAGATCCACTTTTGGGGGAGAACTTTTATGTCTAGACCAGACAAGAAATGGTTAATACGCCTTCGGGTATCCCTTTTTTATGTCCGTACACCTCAAAGGAGTGCCTCAACTCTGACATGCACGTTTTGTACACATGTAAACAATTATTACTCATCAAGTTTGTGAAAGTTGGAGGTATGTAGTAATTGCACATACCTGATTCCTATTGAAGGCTGTAGGTAGGCTAAAAAGAGAGTGGTTTTTACTTGCATGTAGTTTTAAGTTTAAGTCATATGTGTAGTCATAGACCTATATGTCCAGGTAAACATGCAGTATCCAACCCATGCTTCAACTCACCTAGCCTTTAAGAAAAACATAGAGCTACTCTTACACCGAGTCACCTAGTCGGCGAGAGCCAGAGGCACTGACACATTCAGTATCAAAGGCCATTGCAGACACACATTCATACCCTTTTATTTACCAACACAGGCATTGAGGTATTTGTTCATCCACTTACATATACATTTAGAGAGCCATGGACTTACTCAAACAGACAGTAATATACTGGCACACTTACTTAAACATCTCATGACACTGCAACAGGTGGCCTCTTACACTCACTCTGATATGTAGCCAAGTACTGACACAACCTAGTCATCCATTCAGACACATAGGGCCTCATTTATGAGGCTGTGCATCACTTTTACGCCGCTGGTGCGTCACTTTTTGTGTTGCACCATATTTACAATGTGACGCACTAGGTAGATGCGTCACTTTGTAAACCCCTGCGCTACATTATACCTGCGCCAGGTTTAATGTATGCAGGGGGGCGTTCTAATGCAAGAAAAGGTCATAGAAGTGACGCAGTGAAATCTATAAGATTTCACTGCGCCACTTCTAGGACGCAAATGTGTCAATTTCTTACGCCTGCCTCACAGCAGGCGTAAGACTGACGCAGGCCCTTTCACATCATTGGTGTTGCAAGGAGGGCGCAATGAAAAGTGACGCATCGCTATTTTCCCGCAACGATGCGTGACTTTTCATAAATGAGGCCCACAGTCTTTTAAACATGGGTAAGACCTAATAGTTCAGAGCCTGTCTCTGCACTCTCACTGCCAGTGTGACTTGGCATGTAAAAGCCTTTCATCTAGGCTTAAGCCCATGTTTTAGTATACATAACTCACCTCTCACATAAGCTGTAGGTATGCCATGCAGTATGATGCCTTCTGTTTGAAAGGTGAGAGATGTCCTTTTGAGATTCAATATGTTACTTGCATACTTGCAGACCCATATGAGAAGTACTACATTGAGAATACTACCAATAATCAACTGTTCGCAAACGCATAGAGACTGTCACTCACCCAGTCAGATGACAACAGAGAGACTTATACATTTACTCACATACTCAAAAACTACTTATTTAGGCAGCAGTATCAAAAGCAGTTTTAGACACACATACATACCCCTCTATTCCCTAACAGAGGCACTGAGGTATTTGTTCGGGCACTAATATACGCATTTACACAGATTTAGACTTAATAAAGAGGTCAGTTGTATACCAGCACACTTACTTAAACATCTCATGGTGCTGCTACATGTGGATGCCTATACTCATTCAGATCTGTGGCCAAGTACTTACACAACCTAGTCATCCATTGAGACAAATAGTCCTTCAAACATGGATCAGGCCTACTAGTGCAGAACCTGTCTGTGCACGCTCACTGCCAGCTCGACTTGGCATGTAGAAGCCCTTCATTACTTCTTAAACCGATGTTTTAGCATACATAACTCACCTCTGAAATAAGCTGTAGGTATGCCATAAAGCACAGTTCTTTGTGCTGCTTAAAAGATGAGAGGTTTCCTTTTGAGTTCTAACAAGTTACTTGTGCACTTGGAGAACCCTCTGCCAAGTACTACATAGTGTATACCACCCATAATGCAACTGGCATTAAAGTACTTCAACAGTGTACAAATAGAAGTAATGTAACAAAACATAGAGGAAGGGAGATATGCAGTACTTGGATGTGACGGTTGTTTGGTGAGACACAACAAAGTAAATCTAATTAGGTACAGAAAGCTTAGTTGCCAAATAATGGATAGAAGAGATTTGTTCTACTTGTCACTGTTGCAGTTCTTTAATACATGGCATGCTGAATCAGATTTACTGGGACTCTGTGAGTTTTATGAATACTTTCTCAACTCTGTGAGGGTTCAGTCTTTCCAAACTATTTTCAAATCTTGAAAGATGAGATTAAACAGGAATAAACCATTGCTGTTGAGATAACCAAGGAGAGTTCACAAAGCAGCCAACGTTCTGCATCACCAAGTCAAGATGCACTTGGAGAACTAGTAATTCGAAATGGAGCAGCTATAGCTGTGAAAGAGGTGCAGAATGCAACACAGCAAACAAGAGAGGAAATTATGGATTTCAAACAGTTAGTAGAACAACTTAACAATGAATAGAAATAAATATACAATAATGTTAAAAATAAAAAATAGCATGGATTACACCACGAGAAAAAACAATGTCAATGTTTTTCATTTAAACCAATATTACCATACTTCGCTGGTGAAGCTGGCACCAAAAAAAGCTTTTTAATTAAAGCTCTTACAGGTTATCTACAGCAGAATACAGATCCAAATGTACAATCTGTAGTAACAGCACCAAGATTAGCTGCACATGACATTAAAGCAATTATTCAACATTGACTTCTAATGCTACTTGTTGAACATGACAATAAACTGGAATATAAGAACTTATCTGGTGATGCTTTTCATGAGGTAATAAGAGTATTGACAACACTGAAACTTCTAATCATTGATGAAGTGAGCATGGTATTAATGCTTGCCTTCATACACTTAAGAATGCAGCAGATTTTAAGAACAAACTTCGAACTACTCTTTGAATGAAAACATTTAATTGTGTTTGGTGACCTACTGCAACGTACTCTCATGAAAGGACTACCTGTTTTTAAAAGACTTATGCATAATGAAACAAGAAATGATTTGAGGAGTATTAGCAATATAAATATTTGGTTACAGTTTGAGTACAAGGAACTAGTGAAGAATATGCATCAAGCATCTGATGTAGATTATGGAAATATTCTTAAAGACATTAGGACAGAAGTTCTAACAAACAATGGAAAACATGATTTAAAAGTTGACTTAACAAGAAACTAATTCCATTTAAGAATGCAGCAGCAGAACTAATGTACAATTTCCTTGGAGAACAGAAAGCCATAGTTTGTTTAATGCCTACAACTCAAGAGTGCTCCAACTTTAACAAACAATTACTATCTCAGGAGGATGAAGATAATTTGGGAAAATATTACTGTTGCTCAAATAGAACATCAGGGAGTCACTATACTACTCACAGATACACTACAAGCAAAATTGGATATTTGGAGAAGTCTGTATCCAAAACTGCAGTATTAGAAAAGTGTTTGAATGTGAGCAAACAGTGTTGAGTAATTTTGCTCTGAATTTTAAATGTTCAAGAAGGGTTAGTAAATGGTGAAATGGGTAAAGTTATTTATTTGATTATTAGCCCAAAAAGAGATTAGGTTAAAAACTTGTCCATGAAATTTGATCAGATCGATGATGATAATCAGATTGGCTGATGCGCTGTATGTTTTTGCTAGTGAAAGACTTATATGTGCGGTCCCAGCAGTTCCCACTCTCTCTAGCACATGCTGTGACTTTCCACATACCAGAAGGTTTAAGTGTAGATGCAGATTTTATTAATGTAAGGAGGTACTGTATTAGTCGACCACCCAGAGAACCTGGCCAACTGTCACAAATCCACAGCTGGATGAGTGATTCATCATTAAAATTAAATGGGTCTAAGACGGAAGTGATGCTCCTGGGAAAACAATGGGCGACCATCCCCCCAACAGTCTGGCCTGACGTGTACGGAGAAATCCCTTCTCCGAAGCGTGAAATCAAAACCCTTGGAGTGTGGCTAGAACCTGAGCTCACCATGAAGACGCAAGCGGCCAAAACTGCGGGTACCTGTTTTGGGCTCATGCGTACTACCCGTAAGATTCTCCCCTTATTACCACCTGCTTCCAGGAAACTCCTTATCCAGGGACTAGTATTGTCCCGTCTGGATTATAGCAATATGGTCTACCTCGGAGCCCCAGAGGCCACATTGACGAAACTGCAGCGGACACAGAACGCTGCGGCACGTCTGCTCATGAACCTTCCCTCGAGAGTGTCAGCAAAACCAGCCCTCAAGGCCCTGCACTGGCTCCCTGTGCGCCAAAGGGTGGAATTCAAAGCCATGTGCACGACACACAAACTAATCAACAGATCTGGCCCTGCGATCCTCAGCAGCTTGGTCACCCCCTACAAAGCATCCAGATCCCTCCGTTCGGAGAATGAGCACTTAGCCAACATCCCCAAATTCAAAAGGACACGCACAGGAGGACGACGATTCTCGGTTCAAGCGGCCATGGGATGGAACTCCCTCCCACGCACCCTCAGACTGGAATCCAGTTACCTGGTTTTTCGCAAAAAACTGAAAACGCACCTATTCCCGAAATAAATGTCCCTCCTCCCTTCCCTTCCCTCAATGGATATCAGCCTTTTTACAGCGCGGGGATGCCCTTGGGTCACCAGGCGCTATACAAATCGCTAAATAAAATAAATAATAAAATAAGATATTATGTCATATATAGCATAGTTGTGAATCAGAACATTGCCCTGTTTGTTTTTGATTGATTTTGTTGATAAGAAAATTAGTGCTGATGTAAGCTGTGTAAGAGAGTACAATCGGTTGAGAAATGAATACGCTCCTCATTTAGGCCGATACCCTATTTATGAGGAATGGATAATCAGTACAAAGTGGAAGATTACAAAATAATGTACAAATGCTCAAGAAAAGAAGGGACCAAAGGAGAATCTGGAAGGTGTTAAGAAGAGAAAATTGAAATATTACAGAGATATTGTAGATTATCAATTGGTAAACAGTTCAGATGTCAACTATGTAAATGTTGTTTTCAATATACAGTTTAATTTATCACAGTTAGTAAACCAAATTCAACAAAAAAAGAAGACCGTGTTCTGCATTGTATCATTTGCTCCAGTGTTTACTAACTGACAGAACTGTAATTCATTCTGATTCTGCAGGTGTAGAGAAACAAGACACAGGCATTATAGTTGATAACCTTGAGAAGAGATTAAAAATGTCAATAGAGTTTGTTTGGAGAAACTGAACTGTGCTTGTATAATTTGTCGGCAAGCTCACTACAAAAGTGAAACTTGTTATGTTGTTGTGTGTACAGAAACTGAAGAAGGCAGCAGAGATAAGTAGCAAGAATTTGCGGCTCATTTATTTGTAAAGGAATGCAAGGTTTTTTCTAAACAACAAATTATATGTATCGACAGTTATGATAAGTTGGAGGATAATACAATGCCAGCTGGAGCAGTCCACAAGTTATAATTAGTTCCAATCCCACAAGACCTTCAAGATTTAAATGTTTACAGATAACCACCAATAAGACAAAGATACTTGCCAAAGTTATTCAAGGTCATGGTTTGGCAGATCCCTCTTCCACATCTACATGAGCAGGGCTTCACCTCTTCCCCGGCCTCGATTAACATCCAGTACCACTCTGAAACTTCTTTCCGCAAGAGTGGTGTTTGCCATATCCTCTTCTCCCTTTACTGGTACCCCCTTGCCATCGTTTTCCAGGCACTTTGCCCAACTTGCTAGTTAATAATATTTGCATTTCGATACGGAGCCCTCGGAAATATCTACCAAACACTGCCAGGATACTAATTAATTGTCGTCTAGTATTTGCCGCCATCTATGGATGCAGCAGTCACACAAGGGAATTGTGAGTGTGTCAAGGAGGCAGGCTGGGGTGCAGTAGAGTCCATTTCAGAGCAGGACTACTGTAATAAGGTATTTCTAAAGAGAGTCTAACTCTGTACCACAGCATGCATGCACCTGCAAGGATCTTAAGTCTCACTTTTTTGAGGAACTTCGGATGGGCAAATTTAAAGAGGAAAAAATCCCCATGTCCAGAAAGGCCAGCAATAGGTGCTCTTAATATCAGTGAGAAAACTGAGCTGTCCATCAACAACTGTCGTACATTCTTTAAGTGAAAAGCACGATAATATTGACCGTGATCTGGACTTGCAATACCACTGTATACTTTTTTCTACGGAGCTTCCTCCAAGCAATTCTAGCCCCTTTATCCCTTCAAATAAAACTGATAGCCGGATAGGACTTAACCAAATCCCCTGTATAGACCATCAGATCATCGGCATACAAACTGATTTTTTTCTCCCATCCATTGCAAACAAAGGGAGAGCTATTCTTGCATGCCCTTAATTTTCATGCCAATGGCTCAATATGAAGGTTAAAAAGGAGAGGTCAAAGTGGGCACCATTGCCTGGTCCCTCTTCCAATATATAACGCTTTGGTGAGATTTCCATTAATCAAAATCCTTGCCAAGGGGATTTTATATAAAGAGCTAACTGCTGCTAAGAAAGCTTTAGAAACATTGAAAGTCAGTACTATCAACGGTCGACTATGTTCCTCAGCCAGATCTATTGCCCCTATTAAGTCATGGGTTCGTTTGTATAGTAAGTCATGGGTTAGTTCGTATAGTTGCCTTCCTTTAATAAAGCCTTTCTGATCACTTTGGATGAAAGTGCCCACCACCTTTTCGAGCCGCTTGGTTAACATCTTTGTATACATTTTATAACCACTATTCAGGAGGGAGATAGGTCTATAAGACTCGCAGGCCCTCTGAACCTTATTTTGTTTGAGAATGATGTTTATAGTAGCCTCATCCCGGGAAGGTAGGATATCCTGTCTATGTTGTGGCAAAATGGGTGTCAATTTTTCCTTTAGAATCAACCATGTAAATCTCATTAGGGAAAGAGTCAGGAGCAGCTGCTATCCCTTTTTTTAAGTCACGGATAATTTTAAAAACTTCTTCAAGGCAGATAGCGACATTCAAAGTCGTCATTGGAGGCCCCCTGAAAGTATGGAAGTTCTTGGTCTTGAATAAATATCTCAATCTTGTCTCCCCCCCACCATTAGATCTTCTGTATATAAATCTTGAAAGAATTGAGCAAAGGCGTTTTCAATCTTAGCGTCGTCTGAGACTATTTCACTGGTGTTCTCACATATGAATGACTTAATCATAGTCCTTGTTTAATTAGATTCAGTTTTCCGGGCCAACAATTTACCACAACCCTTCCATATTCATGGTGGAAAATATTGCTGACTTCCCATATCCTCCGCACTGTTGCATCTAAATAGTCAGCAAGTTCTAGCCTATCTAGTTGTAGGTTTTGTTAAATTTGCTTTGAGGTTTCAGCATTGAGAGCCTTCTCAACCTCTAATTGAAGGGTCAATACTGAGGATTCAATTTTACGAATTTCATCCCTTACCGTTTTACTTTGGACAGCGGTTAAACTGGTTAAAATGCCTCTTAAAATGACCTTATAAGTGTCCTATACAATATGCAAGGGAGCAGATGCTTTGTTAAGAGGAAAAAATAATTTGTGGCAACTTTCAACTTGTCAACTACCTGTGGATCTAAAAGTAGTGTACGGTTAAGGGACCATCTACAAGTAGGAGACCTAATCATTGGTGTAAACCCTAGCCTAACTGCCGAGTGGTCCGATAAATGCTCCGATATATGAATAGCTCTGGTAGTGTTTATTGCTTTGCTACCCTTAGGCATCCAGATATCAATAAGACCAATAGCATCCATCAGCTCTTTCAGCACAGCTCTCATATTCCATGCCATTGCAATTGCCCTCATGGAAGATTTGTCCTGGACAGGATCGATAACTACATTCAAGTCCCCTCCTAATATAATAGGGAGATTAAGGTCTACAAGATGGAAGAATATAGCACAAAGGGGGGGCGGTAACATTCATGTTGGGCACATTGTACTCTACAAATGCCAACTAAGAGTCAAAGATTTTAACCTGGCTATTGCCCATCTTCCTGCAGAATCAACAACCAACTGCCTCAAAGTGGCTTGAATGGACTTCTTAAAGAGGAGCGCAACCCCTTTCACCAAGCATGACTGAGTGATGCACACGCAGTGGTCAATCCAGTACTGCCCTTTTAGTATCTCTCCCCAATACTCTTTCTGAAAATGAGATTCCTACAAGAGGAAAACATCACTATCTGAGAACCTAAAATACTCCAGGAATCTCTATCTTCCGGGGGCAAACCTAAGGCCGTTGAAATTCCAGGATACAACTTTTAAATGTCTAGGTCTCTCTGGGCTTGCTGTAGATTAGACTTTGATGATTGGGACTGGCTAAATATAGATGTGAACCTAGCAAACCTACCTGGGTCTATTTTAAATGATGAGGGCTTATTATTATTTCTATTTTCTCCCACATGCTCCCCACACAGTGAAAAAAGAAAAAAAAAATTGATTTAGTTTTTTCCTGTGGCCAACGTACCCCACCCTGTGGATTCCTCCCTAATAACTAAAGGCATTCTAAAAGATTACCTCTTCGAGCTCTCCCCCTACACCACTGCAATGAGATAAATTCTGCTGCACTTTAATCTGTTTGTTAGGGTTTCTGAAATTATGCATTTTGTTATTCCACATCACTCTCAGAGAGGCGGGGAAATGAATATGAGCAGTAGCACCCAGTTCCTTAAGGTCTTAGATAAACTTCCCTAACTCCCATTTTCTTTCTTGCATAGCTCGTAAGATATCCAATCTTACATGAAAATACAAGTCCCCATACTTTTAGCTTCCTGCTTTGAGAGTCCCAGCAAGGATTTTCTCTTTAAGAGAGTACGACTTTAAATTAACCAGGATTTTCCTTAAAGTTTTGATGGAGCAAGGATTCGCATATGAAGCGACTTGCTCGTATTCATGAACCTCGATTAACCCTAACTATGTAATCAACCCGTCTGTCTTGCTAATTTGTCCCTCTTTCTTCAATTATTGGGTATCCGAGTGAAGCTTGATTATGTGTTTTCTAATCCTAATACGCTTGCAAATAAAATGGCAGCTGCTACGCGTGAATTTCTACTGCGCATGCGTCTGTCATACCCACGTGATATGACGTACTCGCAGTTGTGGAGGGAATCTGTTGCTTCTGCGCACTAGAGCTAATATCACTGCTCTATGTTCTCACATGCGAGAAGCTTGCTCTTCTGCTTTGCTATGCTGTTCGTTTTGCTTAATCCTAATGCTATAGTTCATTATAAAGTAATGGGTATAGTGTAGAAATTCATGGTATACAGTGTACTTTATTTATTCTGTGTTCTAAAATTGTTTCTTTTCCATTTCATGTTGCACTTTTAAACTTGGCCTAGGGTATAACGCTGTACTCCATACTGGTTGAAACTGCGACTGCGCGAGATTCGCAAGTCTTCAGAGCAGTGACCTTTGGACTTTAGCCAAGGAGCTGACTGACTGAGAAGATGCTTCTGGGAAACTTACCTAATGAACTCTGGAAAAATGCATTGTATTTGTGAATAGAGCATCCATTGTTTTATTAGTTGAAGACTTCATAAGAACCTGAATTTGATGGGCGTGAACATAAATTTGAATAGGAGACGGCACAATTCATAATATTAGGTGGTGTGATGACCTCTCCTCCTCTTTTTTCCAATCGAAATTGGGGATTCTTACACTTACAACATTGGGGGGTGGTACACTGACCTGGAAAATAGTATAACTAGACTAGGTTTAGCTAGAGAAATTGTCCGACTTGTCCGAATAGCTGACCTGTCACTGACCCAACACACTCAATAGGTGATTTAGAGCAGAGGTCTGCGGAGCACTCTGTCAGACAGACTCGCTGACCCAATCGGGGTTCTGGGAAGGTGAAGTGCTGGTGAAGCACTTTGCTGGTACATGCTGTAACCCAGTTGGGGTTTTGGCTGATTCCTTGCAGAGAGGGCATATGACTTTTGATGATGAGTAGATAAAGAGTTTGAAACTTCCCTGAGTCTGTGGTTATTATATGAGTGCAAATGTTATGGTATTTTTGACTTTTTACCTATTATTCCAAACTCCCTGAACCATTGTGGTCATAGGTACCAGTGACAAGGATTGGTAAGTCAATGGTATAGGAATTAGTGCAAATAAAATAGACTGGTAGTAGAGTGTAGGTTACCCGATTTAGTAGATATTGGAGAATTGAATTATGGGCCTGGGTGAGTATTGGTAAAAATTGTAGTCGGGTGACCTGCACGCTCTATCAGTATATTTCTTTGATAGCAGAGGTATGGTTAGGGATTAGTTCAGATAGGTAGTTAGTTAGTTGACTAGGATTCACATTTTGTTGATCGATCAAATGTAATGTTATTTGAAATGTTTTGAAATGTTGTTTCATTGTTGCTATATTGATTTTATGTATTAACAAAAATGTGTTCGTACCTGTTATATGTTTGTCTGGAATCCCCGGGGGCAGAATAGCGGGTGATAAATGGAAGCCACATCGCGGTGAGGTCGTTTACCCGCAGGAAGTTAGTGCATAGTTGGGCAGAACCTGAAGCACTATTTAGGGTTTTTTCTGTATGAATGTATGAATAAATGTTAGCAAGGAGTTCGCTGGCAAAACTTTTGTTGTGATATCACCTAGTAAGGGTCACACGGAAGGAGTAGCAGGTTTGTCTGAGCTTGATTTATAGCAAAGGGGTTCGCTGGTGAAACTTTGGTCTTAGTATATATCCCGGAGAGGATAAAGTCTGAAGGAGTAGCAGGTTCTCTAATGCTTGTATGAAGGGTAGGCGGAAGGAATCTACTCGTAGTGTATGAAAAGTAAACGGAAGGGATTTACTTGCAGTGAGATAATTCTTTCCTATCTAGTCACTCGGGTACAGTGGCAAATGTTTTCACGTTGTTGATTAAAAGAGAAACACACTTTAAATTTAAAAGAAAATTTGTTTTTCCATTACCTTGTGAAGGAGGGAGTCAGTTGCGGAGCTGCGTTGACGTCACTCAGAGCCGCGCTGGTATTGGTCGAGACAGTGGGCGTCCAGCTGAGATAGCATTGTAAAGGAGGGGTGAGCGCAGGAGCGTGGGAGCTCATCTCACGGGAAAAGCAGCGCAACTATTGGTTGAGGATATTGGAAACCGTATACTTGATTGGTTGCAGAAAAATAAGAGACTCGCTAGTATTGGAAGTAATTTGTAAACAAAGTTGAGTGATTTTGAATTTTGCGAAAGTATATGTGGTATCAAGTCATCCAGAAACTCGACCTGACCCAAGATATTTAGGGTTTGCTAGAGAACAGATGATAAGAGGCAGACCTTGCAAAATGTATGGAAGCAAAAGAAAATTGTCGTTTGTAGACAGAGTTAAGAATTAAGAAATACTTTAAAAAAGATAAGCAAATTAAAACTAGAGAAGGAGTCATTATTCCACCACCGAATACTCCCGCATCATTCATGATGTTTGATAGGGGTTACCACACGTGTGTATGGCTAGAGAACTGGGTGGAATACACAAAGGATGATGGAATTTTTGCATTTCCCTTAGAAGGTACATTTAATGGAAGAATTTTGTTCAATTTAAGGAGTCGAATGAATGATCTACATGCTAGACCTAGACTAACGCAATATGAGGCACTAGAAGAATGGGACATTGAGACTTTTGAGCGAGACAGACCTAGAACTGACAAAGGGTTGAGGAAATTCTACCCTAAAGTTAAAGGAGTATCCAGAGATAAACAAATGAAAAATTGGGTACAGAACATGTTAGTGGAAGGGCTATACCCTGTACTAACCTTAGAAGAGCCCACAGGAGGTAAAAGTACTGAGAAAACTAAACATTTAATGACTAGTGGTGATTCAGATGATGATTACTTGGAGGATTTATTAATGAAAAATCCACCACCTTATAATGAGGAACCAAGAACAGTAAATCCGAGTAACCTATTTTTTAAACTTCCTTATAATGAGGGCCCAAGTACGGTAAATCCAAGTGCCCCGTTTTTAAAACCACCTTTGATTCCGCAAATAATACACAAGACCTCCATTGAAAATGTACTACAGGACAGAGAAAGAGAGGCTTTAAATAAACAGAGAAGTGAAATAATTCAGAAAATCTCTCAATTAAATACAAGTCCTAAAGCTCTGACAATCCCAGTAACTATTGGCCCAGTTGTTCCTTTGTATGGGGATAAGCAAGCTAGTCCAAAAGCTCCAGTTATAACTACATCAGTAGTACAGCCAAGAAAAGAATCGTTGAAAATAGATGATCAGGCAAGTGAGTGTGAGTCAGTAATCTCACTAATGGATTTACTAATAAGAGAACCAGAAGGCAGTTCAATGAGAAAGAACACTCCTTTAAATTCAAGAGAAGTTCAGATAGAGACATCCTCTGGTACGAGAAGTGCCATGGTAGTGACTTCTGAAGAAATAGACAGATGGACCCGAGAAATAGAGAAACCGAAAACCCAGCCAAAACCATTATATATATATAAATTAAGAATTGAACTAGAGGAATTGATGGCTGGGAATGTGGGATTGGACAGGCTAAATACCCTTAGTGTAGATGAATTATTATTTATTTGTAAAAGTATTACTCGAAATACAAGGGTGTACCATGAAAAATTAATGGACACCGCAGCTGGTATGGGAATTGACATAGGTAAATCTAAAGTATTGCAAAAGCCATATCGAGCAGAATTCTCTGACAAAGATTTAGAAAACATGAATGTGTCAGGAAGAAAAGTGCAGATAAGAGAACTACTAAACTTGTTACAAAAATGGGGAGAGTTAGAAAAATGGAAAGCCAGGTGGGCAAAGAAAAAGGAAGAGGTTCGATCAAGACAAATGACTTCAGAATATGTTTTAAAAGAAGCAGAAAAGGTGGAAAAATGATGCCCCATGCGAGAGGTACCAGGTGGAGGCTATGTGCATGTCCCATGGTCCCGACAGGCTATTTTGTCATTTACGAATGATTTTCCAAAACTTCGTGAAAAACCTGTCGAGTGGTACAGACAAGTCGAGATATTTGTAAAGGTCTCAAAGTGTCTTTTAAAAGACTTAGATGGATTATTTGACATTGTAGTTCCTGTAGATCTGTGGATGGAATGCAAAATTGCTGTTGATTGGCCTAGTAATGAGTACCCAAGAGACCCAAAGACAGGGGCACCTTCCGAGGATGTAATGAAAAAATACAATCAGGTAATACTTTACCTTAAAGGTAAGGTGCCTGCAAAGGAGACAGACTGGATGAAAATAAACAGAACCACTCAGAATAAGGACGAATCTGTGCATTCATATTATGAACGGTTATTACAGACATTCAAACAATACAGTGGACTAGACAATATTGACATGAAGGACATGACACATTTCATTTATCGATTTGTGTTAGGATTAAGGCCAGAAATGTCACAATGGATTAAAGACAATAACATTTGTTGGCAGGCTAAGCCCATAGATGAGGTCCTTAAATATGCAAAGTATTGTGAAGATGAGCTAGAAAATAAGCGGAAAGTGTTAAAAGAAAAAGTCATGGGGGCACAAGTAAAATTAGCAGAGCAACAAGAACAACAGTTAAACCAGATTACTAGCAATCAGAATAAGGGTGATGGAAGTAGAGGAAGGCCAAGGGGAAAATTCAATAGGGAAGATGCCAAGAAGAAATTCCCCTGTCACGGATGTGGCAAGTTGGGGCATTGGAAAGACGAGTGTAAGGCTGTGCAGAATGGTAATGTGCAAATTAATGATTTAAATCCACAGACGCAGGTGCCACGGAAGACCTAGCAGCAGGTAATACAGAATCAGTTGCGCCCGCCACCTATGCCAAAATACAGGAGCAAAGCACAACAGAGTGAATATAACACAGAGTGGGAAGGAAGGGAAAGAAGGGATACAGCAACTTCACAATTCCTTTTGAATGATACCTTCTTTTGTGACAAACCTTACTGACGGTGCCTGAGGGGGGAGGACATGGAGTGTGTGCTTGTCGCCTCCTTGCCGGTAGACCAGTCAGGGCCATACATTGAAGGAAAGGTTGAAGGAAATGATGTTACCTTTCTGTTGGACACTGGTGCTACTCGTTCTACTGTGAGAACAGCACACCTTCCAAACCTACCCCTCTCGGGAGAAGCGATCCAAGTAGTGGGCGTTTCCAATAAACAAATTAGTACTCCAGTTACAGAACCAATGGAAGTGAGAATAGGTATTTTTAAAGAAATGCATGGATTAGTTGTCTGTGATTCAAGTCCTGTTAACCTACTAGGGCGAGATTTGTTGTGCAAAATGAATTGCACCATCTTTTGCACTCCAAATGGTGCTGAAATTCAAACCCCAGCTGAAGATGGAATGTACAAATGAATTGCACAGGGTAAATCTGTGTAGAAGTTACAAAGAGGGGTTGAATCTCCTTTAGACAGAAATGGCTGTTCATACTGTTAATCGAAGACCGAAGAGAAATTGTTTAAATTGTTTAAAGACGTGCTGCAAAGTATGTTTATGTAGTGTAGTAATAGTACTTATACTTTGGATAGGACTAACAATAGTTATTCCTTACATGATGACTAAAGAGACAAACCTGTACCCTACTAGTCATTTGCCAAAAGACACTGAAGAGCTACAAACTAGAGATACACCACAAAGAGAAGATACACAAGAGAGATCACTTAGCCTTAGACAAACTAAGGTAGACTTAGAAGCACCAGATGAGGAAGGACTGCATGATAATAGAATCAAAAACAGAACTCATTTAAATGTATTTGCAAACTTGTTAGTACACTATGTAGAAGAAATGGAAATAGAAGACTGCTATGTCTGTATGAAGCTGCCTACTTCGGTAGCTGAGGGTGTGACGTACCACCATCTGCCACTAACCTATGGAATTTCATGTAGTGTTTTAGCTAGTTTGTTTTACAAAAGAGGACCTTTACAGTATTATGATTCTAACTTAGATGTGATATTTTCTGAACTCCCTATACGTAGAAACCTAAACCCTGTACACACCACTAGAGACGTGGAACGTTACATGAGTGAATATTTTCTAACTGTAGGTAAAATAAATATAGATGATGCACACAAGAATAACTTAACATGCTTATTAAAAGAAAAGGAGAAAATATTTTTGAATATGGTAGAGAAAAGAAGAGAGAGTTTCCAAAACAAAGCAAATGACAAGAATCAGAAAATTCCCAAATGGGCTGAAAGCATAGGGAGCACCTCAAATGGTGGGGCTAATGCTACTATGTTGCTGGATTTCGAAAAGAAGGGGAAACTTTGTCTTCATCCAGAAAGAACCAGTTAATATAACAATATATTCATTGGTTCCAGTGAATGCGAACTCAATTACAAGGTAATTGGGGGTTGGGGTTTTAAAGATGGGTCAAAACCTGTGTTTCCCGGAATTTATTATATATGTGGGAACAAGGCATATTTCAAACTACCAGATCACTGGTATGGGAGCTGTTATTTAGGTATTGTCTTCCTGAAGATATACCATGTGGGTAAAATCACTGGAAGCAATGAAAGAACTAATGAATTAGTACGTAGTAAAAGAGAAAGTGTTGGTGAAATAGTAGGTGATATTTTTAGTGCATTGATACCTACAGTGGGAGTGGCTCTGAATACACACAGAATCTGCAAATTGTCAACAGTAGTGGATCGGTTATCAACTGACACTGCTGGAGGTTTCTTGATGGTCAATACCGAATTGGTTGCGATCAGATCTATGGTTTTACAAAATCGACTTGCTCTTGATACATTGTTGGCAAAAGACGGCGGAGTCTGTAGAATGTTAAAGGCGCAACATTGTTGCACTTACATACCAGACAAAAGTGTTAAAATTAAGAGGTATGTGAGAAATATTACTAATTTGGAAAAGGAGCTTAAACCACTGGAAGTTGATAGTGAATAAAAGAGGCTTACTGATGGTCTCTCCGCAGTGGGTAGTTGGTTTTCTAATCTAGGTAAAAGTCTTTTGAGTAAAATACTGATGCCAATAGTGGGAATAGGATTATTAGTTTTAGGAATAATAATTTGTTGCAAATGTCAAAAACATAAAAAGAAATATTCCATGAATAGGCGAGGAGTGAAAAGAAATATTGAAGGACTCGAATTGGAAGAGCTGAATAGCCAAATCTATAAGAAGATGAAAAATTCTCATAATAATACTGAGAAAAAGCAGAATAGAAAGTTTGAAGAGATTGAAATGGGTGAAATGTGAGAAGTTGGCATCTGGTTCCATTAATAGTGATAATATGAAATATCATCAAAGAGGGGATTGATGGAGCAAGGATTCGCATATGAAGCGACTTGCTCCTATTCATGAACCTCGAATAACCCTAACTATGTAATCAACCCGTCTGTCTTACTAATTTGCCCCTCTTTCTTCAATTATTGGGTATCCGAGTGAAGCTTGCTTATGTGTTTTCTAATCCTAATGCGCTTGCAAATAAAATGGCTGCTGCTACGCTGGAATTTCTACTGCGCATGCGTCTGTCATACCCACGTGATATGATGTGAGGAAAAGCAGCCCAAATTACAACCGATGCCCAGGCTGCTGGCACAAGACGCCTCTTAGTTCCCATTTTGATCAGTTACCAAATGAAGAGACGGGCGTGGAAGCGGGAGTGCAAGAACAGATTTTTACTTCTCATGAGGAGAGCCTGTCATTTCGGACACGCGCACAATGTCTTCAAGAGGTGCTCTAACAAGTTTCTCTGAGGCTCCGTCTTTTATACACAGGTTTATGATGTACAAACATTCCTTATTGCAATAAAGAAACTTTGAAGTACGAAAAGGCACGTTTGGAATCCCAGCTTCAGGCCTATTCCCATACCTGTCGCTCGGATGTCGTTTCCCCTCCCAAATGTAACATGTGATTGTAATCTTGCAGCCCGACATTCCAACAGGACACGAGGGCAAGAGGGGGGTGGTCAGATCTAAGGTTGGGCAGGCGATAAGATCGGGCACTTCAGTTGGTGTATCACGTTTGCTATGCGGGGCCAGGGGGGTACATCCATGAGGCTTTGTTTTATGACTTGGGACCGGGTCGAGAGGCCAGGTGTATCCGGGGGGGAGGGTCATCAGAAGAGGGGAAGGGTGTTCCTGGGAGGAATGCAGGGGGTGTCGGTCAGGCAGGGGTGTCACTTTTAGAGCAGGGTCGCGCAGAGGGAGAGGGTTTTATGGCCTATGCATGAGAGAGCGGGGGTGTTCAACGGGGGGGGGTGCTGGGGATTTTAACAAACGGGCAGAGAGGCCTTGGTGCCTAAAATGGCTGTCGTGTACGTGCGTGCATGGGCCTATGCTGGCGGGATGATGCGGTCAATGCTTCGCGGTATTCGTTCTGCTTACAGCGAGGGGTATGGTGAACACAAATGAACGGCGCTTATGTACATATACATTGTCATTTTCCACAGTCGCCGCTTTTTAACATAAGTTAGTTCATTTCCGTGTTTATCATAACTGACGGGGTGTACATATAGCCATGTGTGGTCAATGAAATAGCGTTTGTCAATACTGGCGGATTGCATATAACCATGTGCAGTCGATGCGATAGACGAGGTGCAATACATATGAATTTACATTTGTCGTGTTATATATACGAGTCTAGAGATCAGTATACAACTCAGTCGGAGTCAATCAAGGAAATGTTCCGACACATTATGGAACCATGTTCTGACTCTCTCTCCGGCGGTATCAATGTACAGTTAAAAGTGACCGATGAAACATTTTGAAAGCAATACAAAGTGGTTGAGGGAGGAATTCAGTTCAATACAAGCAAGTAGTCAGGGGGGGGTAGAAAGTTCAAAAAGGGGAGGGGGGGGTCTTCGCCACAGTGTCTTTTTAGCAGCGAGCCATCACTGGTAGGCTCTAGTAGTTCGTTTTCTTCCGTTGGCGCTGTTGAGCAGCGGCGGTGGAGCTATAGGTCCAGCTCGGATCTATCCTTACACGTCGCAGGGTGCGATCTGTCCTCTGCTGTTAGACCACAGTCCTGTTTCCTAACTAATCTTTTTAAGGGTGCATCATGCTGGGCACCTGCATTTCTTTCTCCTTCCGTGGCAAACCCTATTCTACCTAAATGCTGTTCTTCTTCTCTGAGTCAAAATCCATGTGAAAAAAAAGGGGGGTTGTCGGATAATCGAGGGAAGAGAGGGCGGAGTGGGATCAGATCTTTGAGACAAACCAAGGGAGCAAAGGCTAACGAGCAGGCAGGCCCATCAATCGGGCTCAAAGGGGCTGGGACTTCTGGCACGCGTGGGTCAGCAGGCAGAGGGCTTCAAGGCAGCCCACCATCCTTTCATTTTCCGTGTTTGAGAGTGGTGCCTCGTCCCGCGTCTCGTTGCTCTGCGGCTCCACCTTTGGTCGAGGTCACATGTGCTTCATGATCTGCGGCAAGGCTGTGCGTCACGTCCGGCCCCTCTCCTCCGGTGATTGTGTATCTTTGAATGGGTACAAAACAAGCTTTAGAGAACTGGCAGGAGAAGACATTTATACATTTCAATTCCGCCCCCAATCTTAAGTAGTTGGGGATACGTTCATCGGTCACGGTCAGAAGTTATCACTATGGAGTATGTATGCGGGCATTTCTACTGAGTTTGTACTAAGTCTATTTGGCGTTCATTCATGACGTATATGGAGAGAAGTCAGACCCTTATCAACTGCGTATTCCATTAAACTCGAAATCGGATCCTTCGGTAGAGACTCGTCTTTCCCACCCAAGCCCTGGCAGTCTTCTATCATCATGAGAGAGGGACAGAGGCTAAACATTCTTTTCTTGGGGGGCAACGGTTAATCAGGGTCATCAGTTATACTTCGGGATATGGAGCTGGGGTCAATCGGGAGAAACGAGGATGCTTTGGACATCCGTACTTGGGTGCAGAGAGGTGGGGCAATCTGGGCATTGGATATTGTGTTTCTAACGAACTGAGAATAGAAGGCCACTGACATATAGTCCCCCTATAAAAAAGGCCAGATTAGGGGACATCAGTCGTCTTACCTGTCCTTTCCTTCTTAGCCAATTCAAGTTCCATCATTTTACAGAAAGGAGAGGTAGTAATATGGCAAATTACAATTGTTTTAGTTTCTGTCAATTTTGCCGAACACCTTTGTGTTCGAAAACCAATTAGGCTTGTGCCGGCGGGGCACAATGTTACCACACAAAGGAAGAGGGAACAGGGGGACCCTCAGAGAGAGAGAGAGTCGTCCGCATTTTAAACAAACTATTCGGTACACGTACGACATGGAGAGAGAGAGAGAAAGAGAGAGAGAGAAACGTGTACAATAATATGCCGTTTAGTGCGCACACAACACAGAACAGCAGGGGTCAAGTTATATAGAAACACAGGCTGAGGGACGACGTAGATCCCTACATTACGTACGCATGAATTCAGGCGGGGGGGGGGGGGACAGTACATGTATTATATACAAAAATCCAAGACAAAACATAGAACAATACTTGGCCAAAAATATTTCTTCCTGCATGCTGCGCATCCTTAGTATCCTACTTAATTCCTCTGGCTGCCTTTGCTGGTGGCCTCGGTTGCAAATACTTACACCTTTGTCAATTGTTCGGGAACTAACCTGGTCGGGCTAATACTCACGGTGGGATCTTCGAATCATTTTTAGCGAATGGGTATCCAGGCTGAGGCAGCGGAGGGTGTCAGTCGGGAGAACAATGAGGCAGCTTTGAGTTTCATGTCTATGAGGGTGCAAGAAGGAGGTGGTAAATCTTAAACATTGACAATATTCCTAGTCTTCCTGGAGGAGGGTACTTGGGTAAACCTCACCCCGGAATATTCCTGAACCTTTCCCTATTTAGTTACCGTATGAATTTACTCATGGGTGCACGTCATTCTTGGTTGCATTATTTGGGGTGTCGGTTGGAGTCACATTTTGTCATACTGCAATAACCCGCCAAGTTTCTGCTTCAGGCCACCCTCCCAGTCGCTGGGTTCAGAGAGAGAGAGACAGTCGTTTCTAAGTAAGGGAGTGCTATATCTTTGTTTGTTCGTCGTGTATAGGCACCATGTTCAGACCCCTTTTCCCCATTCCATCGGTCGTTCGATCATCACTTAAGTCATACATAAAACATTTCTCTTATCAATCCAAACGTGTGCAACGTGTATTCAGTCGAGCTATACATATCAGGGCATACACGCGTGCATTCATATCACACAAATTCGTCACGTTCTCAGGGGCAGTCCCCATAGATAATATACAATTTTTCCGTGCGGAACCATGGCGTGTTGCTTAGGTCTTCTCCATACTTTAGTCGACGTTCCGATGTGACCTGCAGAAAGAAGGGAAAAAGAAGGGGTGGGGGCAGCGTTTTAAAACACATCAGCGCGCATAAACCCGAAAATGCTTTTACTTACCACATACTCGACCTATCTCCGCGGGATGCAGTCCCTTTCATCTCGGCGTTTAAGCCCAGAGGGACCGGTAGTGCGGGAGAGATAATCATTGATGGACTGTGTATTGCATAGATCGCCCAAGTGTGGTATTACGGATCGTGTGTAGGGAAGGGTCAAAACAAAGGGCAGTCAGTGTAAAGTGGGGGGTGAACTCGTGCTCTCCTTCGAGGAGGAGGGATGGTCTATAGTGGTACAGGGTCGTTTTTGTTCATCAGGCACGGAAACTAGAGGGGCTAGGTGGCATTCCTTCGGAGTGGCTTAGAGGCATCTGAAACAACTTCCCTGATACATGTGGCACATAAAGTAAAGGCTAAATACCGGGACCTTTATCGATTGCTTTACGTTGCACAAAAATAAAAAAAAAACACACACACACTAACCTGGACCATGCACATTTGCAATATTTCTGTGTACTTTGCTTTTTAACCTTTAAGTAATCGAGTTGCTTCATTTCACCTGTATTTTACTTATATCGGAAACAGTGGCCCTTTATTCGAAACTTACCATTCTAAGCGCTACAACTATGTTTGTTTTTCAAAAACCTTTATTTAAAAATGTTGGCGCACAAATACGGGCCTACAACCAAGTGGGCCGGCCACGGTGCAGACTGGAAGTGTAAATGAGGGGATATTTATTTGAGAACGGAGTCGGTGGTCGTTCATTTCATAAAGGTGCGACAAGTGCAATAAAATCATATCGAAAATTCATTGTGGGCAAGTACCATAAGTGTCGAAAATTCGAACTTTCAATAATACGGTACTCAATGACGCGTCAGAACTTAATATCAATTCATTGTCCAAATGTTCAATCAGTACCCATCCCCTCCCGCCATGCGCTTCAAAAACTGCATACATATCTCCTGATATCAAGGCTGAGCAACCGGAACACAACAGGGAGTTGCGAGTTTCATTTGTACCGGCGCCATTTTGGGTGAGGTCAGGCAGGTCCAAGTATAGTCAAAATGTCTCCACCAACTCGTGGTTGGACCAGAGCCTCTTTCGGCAGTCCACAAGTTTCGTTAAAGGGCAACAGAAGGGGCCGGCGATATGAACCATCAGTCAAAAAGGGGGGGCAACAATCTTTCCTACCGGGTCATACTGGTGTTCCACCGGAACTGATCAAATTGGTAGTCTGCAGGATTTTGGTCATTCAAACTGAGGCTGGCGCCAGCATGAGAGCGCCAACGTCTCGTGGCTACGTCTTGGTCGTTCCGCGGGCAATCATGACAGTCATTTCCCATCGGGGGGCCCGCGGGGGTCGGGGGCCCCTGCAGTTCTCGTAGAATCTTCAAAGCTGAGGAGAACGCTTCTGGACGGGGGACTCATTTTCTAGCTGGCAAGCGACCAGGTCATCCTTGCACGCCAGGCCCAATCCTGCAGAGTCGACCGCCATTTTATGAGTTCCGCGGCAACCGGCAGTCGCTGGATCGCAAGAGCAGACGGACTCCAGCCTGTCGGGCGTGGCGTTGCACCGCAAGAGGGGTGGGTGCATCTCAGCTTGGTGGGTGAGGCGCAGGGGTGCAGCGCTGTGTCCCAAGAGTGGGAGGAACTCAGCTGGTTCGGGCGAAGCGCCGTTGTATCGCAAGAGTGGACGAACCCTTGTCGGGTGAGTGGAGCGTCGCTGCACCGCAAGAGTGGACGAACCCTTGTCGGGTGAGTGGAGCGTTGGGGGTGCAGCTGAGGGGCCTCCACCTGGGGAGGTGGGAGAGGCTCCTCCGCGCCGCCTCTCCCTCCCAGTGCACCCCACGCCGTCTTCTGGCACTGACATTCGTGATGGCCGGACCAGGCGATGAGAGAGGGGGGGTCGGAGGTATAAGCAAGACATCCCCCCCGTGGCCTGCAAGGCGCCAGAAGAGGAGGATGGGAAGACCAGTACATTCCGGGCCATCCACCCCACGACCTCTCCGGCCGATGGCGGCCAGCCGGGCCCCGCCCTGCACGTGTCGAGGCCTCGTCTTCCGGATGGGCGTAACCGTGGACCTGTTGCACTTCGGGAGCTTCCGGAATGGGGGTAGGTATCTGCTGACTTGTATCTATCTTATGTTACCGTTATTGGGCGTGGCGGGCGGTGGGACAGACATGTTTGGAGCAGTGAGGGGCGGCGGAGCCTAGCTACCTTGTGGCTGCCGTGATGTCAAGCTTGGCTTCTCTCACCACTTTCATATTTCTTATTGCGGGCTATTTCTAACGTTTCTTATTTCTAGCGGAGTCAAACAACTCATCAGTGGCCTACTGATTTTGCTCGATTTCTTTTTCCTTCCTTTTCTAGTGCGTTTCATGCTAAAGTTTCTGTTAACAGGATACGGTGATTACTTCGTATTTTACATATGTCCTTTTTATTAGGGGCGCCCTCCGGTTGAGCCAGATGATCTACCTCTAATAAATGGTCCGGGTGGAACTAGTTTACCAATCAGTGGGGAGTAGATAGACATGACAGATTACAAGGGGGGACAAAGGTCCGCATTACCTACCCTTCACTACTTGCAAAGACTAGACAGAATATTTCTATTCCACGTTATTTGCAAACAGAGAATACCTCAAAAGAACTATTCCTTGAACAATAAATGTCCAGACAATCAATCAATAAGTGGGGAGAAAAACAGGCATGACGGATTACAACGGTGGACAAAAGTCCGCATTACCTATCCTTCGCTATCTGCAAAGGGAGACAGAATATTCCTATTCTTCTCTGTTTGTAGACAGGGAATATCTCAAAAGCGCGATAATCGATAAAAATCGATAACAAACAATCAGTGGGGAGAAAAATAGGCATGACGGATTACATTGGGGGACAAAAGTCTGCATTACCTACCCTTCACTATCTGCAAAGGGAGACAGAATATTCCTATTCTTCCCCGTTTGTAGACAGCGAATGTCTCAAAGAGCAACAGAGCAACCAATCAATCAGTGGGGAGAAAAATAGGCATGACGGATTACAACGGGGGACAAAAGTCCGCATTACCTATCCTTCACTATTTGCAAAGAGAGAGGAACGTTCCTATTCGTCGCTGTTTGCAAACAGAGAATGTCTCAAAGAGAACCAATACTTCAAGTAGCAACCACGGCTAAATGAACCAATCAATGAACAATACCAGTATTTAAATACCGATTCCAATATAAACAATCAATCAATCAGATGGATAAAGCCATCCTATCAATCAGACGTAAAGACGTCCTACTTAACCTTACCCGGACCAGACCGTGTGGATAGTTCTTCGCCTTCCCTTTCCAGCGCCCGATCGTTCTCTTACTCCATGTTTTTACCGCAGCTCTCCTGTGGGATCCCAGTCAGGACAGTAGGTCGCTTGAGAGAGGTCCGTTCGGAATCGGTGAAGTTCATTCAATCGGCAGCCGGACGAGGGCCCTCTCAAGGCAGGTATACTCCAATCGTTCAGATGTTCACCCCATCGTCTGGACCTCTCTTACCGGACCTTATGTCGCTGATGGGCCCCACATTGGGCGCCAATTGAGGAAAAGCAGCCCAAATTACAACCGATGCCCAGGCTGCTGGCACAAGACGCCTCTTAGTTCCCATTTTGATCAGTTACCAAATGAAGAGACGGGCGCTGGAAGCGGGAGTGCAAGAACAGATTTTTATTTCTCATGAGGAGAGCCTGTCATTTCGGACACGCGCACAATGTCTTCAAGAGGTGCTCTAACAAGTTTCTCTGAGGCTCCGTCTTTTATACACAGGTTTATGATGTACAAACATTCCTTATTGCAATAAAGAAACTTTGAAGTACGAAAAGGCACGTTTGGAATCCCAGCTTCAGGCCTATTCCCATACCTGTCGCTCGGATGTCGTTTCCCCTCCCAAATGTAACATGTGATTGTAATCTTGCAGCCGGACATTCCAACAGGACACGAGGGCAAGAGGGGGGTGGTCAGATATAAGGTTGGGCAGGCGATAAGATCGGGCACTTCAGTTGGTGTATCACGTTTGCTATGCGGGGCCAGGGGGGGTACATCCATGAGGCTTTGTTTTATGACTTAGGACCGGGTCGAGAGGCCAGGTGTAGCCGGGGGGGGGGTCATCAGAAGAGGGGAAGGGTGTTCCTGGGAGGAATGCAGGGGGTGTCGGTCAGGCAGGGGTATCACTTTTAGAGCAGGGTCGCGCAGAGGGAGAGGGTTTTATGGCCTATGCATGAGAGAGCGGGGGTGTTCAACGGGGGGGTAGGGGTGCTGGGGATTTTAACAAACGGGCTGAGAGGCCTTGGTGCCTAAAATGGCTGTCGTGTACGTGCGTGCATGGGCCTATGCTGGCGGGATGATGCGGTCAATGCTTCGCGGTATTCGTTCTGCTTACAGCGAGGGGTATGGTGAACACAAATGAACGCCGCTTATGTACATATACATTGTCATTTTCCACAGACGTACTCGCAGTTGTGGAGGGAATCTGTTGCTTCTGCGCACTAGAGCTAATATGGCTGCTCTATGTTCTCACATGCGAGAAGCTTGCACTGCTGCTTTGCTATGCTGTTCGTTTTGCTTAATCCTAATGCTATAGTTTATTGTAAAGTAATGGGTATAGTGTAGAAATTCATGGTATACAGTGTACTTCATTTATTCTGTGCTCTAAAATTGTTTCTTTTCCATTTCATGTTGCACTTTGAAACTTGGCCTATGGTATAATGCTGTACTCCATATTAGTTGAAACTGCGACTCTGCGAGATTCGCAAGTCTCCAGAGCAGTGACCTTTGGACTTTAGCCAAGGAGCTGACTGACTGAGAAGATGCTCCTGGGAAACTCAATTAATGAACTCTGGAAAAATCCATTGTATTTGTGAATAGAACATCCATTGTTTTATGAGTTGAAGACTTCATGAGAACCTGAATTTGATGGGCGTGAACATAAATTTGAATAGGAGATGGCAAAATTCAAAATATTAGGTGGTGTGATGACCTATCCTCCTCTTTTGTCCAATCGTAATTGGGGATTCTTAGACTTGCAAAATTGGGGGGTGGTACACTGACCTGGAAAATAGTATAACTAGCCTAGGTTTAGCTAGAGAAATTGTCCGACTTGTCCGAATAGCTGACCTGTCACTGACCCAATGCACTCAATAGGTGATTTAGAGCAGAGGGCTGCGGAGCACTCTGTCAGACAGACTCGCTGACCCAATCGGGGTTCTGGGAAGGTGAAGTGCTGGCGAAGCACTTTGCTGGTACATGCTGTAACCCAGTCGGGGTTTTGGCTGATTCCTTGCAGAGAGGGAGTAGCGCAGGCGTTGCAACTGAACTGCGGGTGCTGGTCTTAACCTTTGGTGGTCCTGTCCTGATCCAAATCTGGTCTACCCTGTCCTGATTTCCATACTACACCTGCTGGCCTACTGGCAACTGCATTCTTTGGGGTTCTTCTGTCCTTTTTAACTCACCCGTGGCCAGGATTGGTCTTCACACCATTCTAGGTAAATATAAATCTGTGTGGGTAATTGTTATTATAATTTGCGTCCTTTTCTTTACCTTCCCTAATTTGCAAAACTTTGATTATATATGTTCCTTTTCTTACCCTTCCCTTAGTAAATGAAAATTCGCGTTTTACTGATCTATTTAGCGTGTTCCATTTTTCTTACCCTCCTTTTTAGCTAAATGTCAAACGACTAATGATTGAATAAATTGCGTCCTATTTCTCTACCCTCCCTTGAAATTGATTATGTTTGATTATTCGATTTATTAGTGTGTTCCTTTTTCTTACCTTCCCAATAGTCAAATGCTCAAATCATTTTCGTAATTGCATATTATGTTCCCTTTTTCCCTTACCTTTTTGATAATTGGCTTAAATTGAATCCTCTAGCATGTTCTTTTTCTTTACCCTCCTTTAGTTAAGTGAAAAAAGTCTGTTTCTCAAAATAGCATGTTCCTTGTTTTTCCTTCTCTTTACTTCTAAAACTTGCTAAATGGTTGGCATAATATATCTTTTGCATAGCTATACACTGTTTCTGATGTTGGTTATTGATAGTCTGATTACTTTTAACCTATGGCTTATGACTTTTGATGATGAGTAGATAAAGAGTTTGAAACTTCCCTGAGTCTGTGGTTATTATATGAGTGCAAATCTTATGGTATTTTTGACTGTTTGCCTATTATTCTAAACTCCCTGATCCATTGTGGTCATAGGTACCAGTGACAAGGATTGGCAAGTCAATGGTATAGGAATTAGTGCAAATAAAATAGAATGGTAGTAGAGTGTAGGTTACCCGATTTAATAAATATTGGAGAATTGAATTATGGGCCCAGGTGAGTTTTGGTAAAAATTGTAGTCGGGTGACCTGTGCGCTCTATCAGTTTTCCTTACTGACCTTCTGGAAAATGGATCACTATGTACTCTTTGAATATCTTCTTCTAAATTAGGTTTATCAATGTCTGGGTTAATTTCTTTTAGTAGGCTGATCGTAAAACTCTTGATATTCTCTCCCTCAACTCCTCTGGTATATTCAAAATCCTGATGTTATTTATACTTGTGCTGTTTTCGATGGCTTCTACCTTATCCCCATTTTTTATCCTCTGAATGTCATTTTTATTGGTGTCAACCTTTTCAGAAATCTCATCCAGGGATGTTTCCATCACCCCCACTCTGCCCATTAGGGCGTTGATCTTAACTTCTAGAGCTCACACGCACCCTAAAACTTTTTTGATTTAAATCAGACACAGAAAATCTTTCTCTGACTTCCGTTAATAGAGTGGAAAGGTTTTTCTCCATGTTAACCTGTTTGTCCCTCTCTGGGGCCAACCCTCCAGAAGCATGGGATCGGGACGGAGAGACCGTAAATATGCAGCTCCCCTTGTCATCCTCCAAGTTGTCCTCTTCGACTAAAACACAGAATCTATTATCCAAACTGTGTGTGTCTTTGCTCCCTGAAGTCCCTTTAGTCGCAACATTGGCTTCCATTTGATTAGGACAACTACTGAACTTAGGCATGCAAAGAGGGACAGGAGGGGAAGAAGGGGGAGTAGGAGGGACAGTCTGTTCCCCTTTAGACTGAACCTTGAAGTAGGAACAAAGTGAAAGAGTAATCTGAACTCGGCCAAGTTTTTTCGGGTGCCTTCTTCCTGGTTTTTTTGGTGGTGGTTTGGCAGCCAGTGGTTTTGCGGCCCCAGAGGAAGAGGGATGAAGAGGCTGGTACCCTTTGTTCAAAGATGTTTTCCCCTAGGTAACATGTGGGGGGTTATTTTTTATGGAAAGAATTGCTGGGGTATCTTTGAAATATCCTTCTCCCAGATGTTCATGCATCTAAGTGTTCTATTTGGTGGCTCAGATAAGTCTCCCTGACCCCTTTGGAAAATTCTAAAGACCCTGGCTCAAGATATTTATGTGCCCCCATAGTGCGGCTGCCTCCCAATTACCGCTCCTCACCAGACTCAGGGGTGGTCCAGGGACGACAACCTGCACCATGCCGTCTTGCGAGGAAGTTCACTGCCCAGGGAAAAAATGCCTCCCCATCTGTAAAGGCTGCACCGCTTAGAAGAAATCATCTGTTTACTGCCCATAAGGCCTATTGGACGCCAAGGAAACTGTTGAAGCTGGGAAATCGGGCAGCAAGGAAATGCCGCAAGTGGGGCGAAAATAATACCTACAATGTTCATATGTTCTGGCAGTGCCCTTTAATCCAGATCTTCTGGCACCATGTTGGTTAGACTCTTTTGGAGATTACTGGTCAAGAGATTAAGGTGAGCCTGGTTTTGGTAATTTTCAGGGTGGTTGGTGGAGGGGGATAATATGCATTTATTTAATGCACATACATCACTTATTTTGGGGGTTTTTCTGCTGCCACGAAGAGAGGTATGTTTTAAGTGGATTCTCCCTTGCCCCCACCCTGAGTAAGAATGGCTGTGTTCAGTACAAAGAATATATAAACCAGACGGGCACCTCTCACTGGAGGAGAACAAAGTTCTGGAAGAGCTATAAAGACTGGTATATTCATCACACTGTTGGCAATATCTCTTAAGCACTCCTTCTTTTGTGTTTCACCTACTGGTTCAATGATTAGCAGTATGCTATATTGGTTATATGGGACCCTTTATCAACTATATTTGCTTAGGTGGCTCGGGTATTTGACTTGGCTGGATTTTAGATCCTCCTGCCACTTTAGCATGAACTACAAATAGGACTAAAAAAAATAATAATAAAATAGATTTAAATGTTTATGAATCAGTTCAAATACAACATATACATCCACTCCAAGCTATAGTTCATATGGAGCCAAAGACAGGGAAGTTACCTCCCTCAGAGTTGAAGAAAGGTCCTCAATGTAGAGTTTTGTACTTGTCATTGGATTCCAAGCAGAATGTTGAAACCGTAGGGGTGCAGACAGATTTTGAAGTAGCACTTATTATTCTATTCAATGGTGTCCCTACCAAAAACAAAACAGTATGCAAGAGTTAGTTGATTTTAGTAAACTCAAAAAAGCAACATTATATCTAGTACAAAATAATATTAATGATAAAAACTAAGATATTCTTCAAGATATAACACATATGGTGGATGACACATCGTCATCAAATGGCCAGATTGAAAAGGTGGCTTGATCCAGATCAGAAGAAATATGTGAACACTACAATATTCATATTCCTCCTCTGCATTTTAAAGAGATAATTGGTGATGCTATTGATCTCTGTCAAATGAAAGTGGCAAAAGGAGCGCTCTTGAGTGTGTGGGATAAAAGTTTAGAAGCTCGCTGTTATCTACATTTGTTTCCTTTTGGAGTGGGTGGTAGATATGATGACCAGCATGTTCAAATACCAGCAGCCAAGTACAGAGCAACTAAAATATATTGAAAAGATCTTAGATTTCGCCGGAGAAGTTAGAGAGATAATCGGCAAAATCTCCCAGCAAGAGAAGTTGTTGACTAAGTGCAAGGAAATGACGGAAACCTGAAATACAACTTGATGTCATGCCAACATGGCACAAACGAGAATTGGTTTCGCCACCATAGTGGGCTGAAATGTATGTTGAGAAAGCTATGACCACCTGATTGTTTTCTAACACTCAGTTGTGCTGAGTATGCGTGGGATTCTTGCAAGAAGCAAACTCAAATTAATTGGGCCATCAAAGTGAAGACAGCTAGAGAACTATGCTTATTGGATCCTGCAAATGTTTACAGATATTTCACCCATAGGTTTCAAGCCATGATGTTTTTCATCTGCAACAAAATGAATCCCCCTCTTGCTGAAATAACTAAGTTCTTTTGGCTCAAAGAGTACCAAGCAAGAGGTGCACCTCATATTCATATGCTATTATGGATAAAAGATGCACCAATATTTGGAACAGATAGTGATGCTTCTGTCTTGAGTTTCATAAAACAGTATGTGACATGATCCATCCCAAAAGATGGTGGTGAAAACCGCTGGAGACAACAAGTTCAACAATTGCAAACTTTTAGACGAGGGATGTATTGTCGTTAAAAAATACAGATGCAAAGGAAAATGTTACACAAGATGCGTTTTGAAATCCCACAATCTATTATTTCTGAAGGAAGAGTCAACAGCTCTTTGTTTGCAGTCAGACATATACTAAATCACCAAACAATACACACAGTCTAAGAAGAGGAGAGACTCCAAAGTATATTAATGAGTACAACCCTGTTATTCTAAAGATGTGGAATGCAAAAAAGATCTACGATTTTTTGCAGACTACTCCATTGCTGTTGTTTGCTATGTGACTTCATATATAACAGAATTTAGAGAAAGCAGAAATGAAAGAGATGTGGGAGTAAATTTCTTCAGAAATTATCCTATGAGTGCTTGAACTGGTTGAGCTTGGCTAGTTTGTTCTCCAAGTGAAGAAGAAATATGTGGGTAAGCCTAGGCCTTACAAGCAGGCGAAATAGAGTATTAAAGTCTTACACAGAAATAAAGTACCTAGCAGAATTTGATCCAGAAAGTATAGACATTCTGAAATTTAATATGTTGGATACACATTACCCAGCAATGAATACACATCTTCAAAATATGTGTCTCTATGAAATACTTCAACACTGTACAAATAGAAGTAATGTAATTGAAAACATAGAGGAAGGGAGATATGCAGTGCTTGGATGTGATGGTTGTTTGGTGAGACACAACAAAGTAAATCTAATTAAGCACAGAAAGCTTAGTTGCCAAGTAATGGATAGAAGAGATTTTTTCTACTTGTCACTATTGCAGTTATTTAATACATGGCATGCTGAATCAGATTTACTGGGACGCTGTGAGTTTTATGAATACTCTCTCAACTCTGTGAATGACAGCATTGAGGGTTCAGTCTTTCCAACCTATTTTCAAATCTTGAAAGATTAGTTTAAGCAGGAAGAAACCATTGCTGTTGAGATAACCAAGGAGAGATCACAAAACAGCCAAAGTTCGGCATCACCAAGTCAAGATGCACTTGGAGAACTAGCAATTCAAAACGGAGCAGCTATAGCTTTGGAAGAGGTGGAAAACGCAACACAGCAAACAAGAGAGGAAACTATGGATTTCAAACAGTTAGTAGAACAACTTAACAATGAATAGAAATAAATATACAATGATGTTAAAAATAAAAAAGAGCATATATTCCACCACAAGAAAAAACAATGTGAATGTTTTTCATTTAAACCAATATTACTATACTTCGCTGGTGAAGCTGGCACCAAAGAAAGCTTTTCAATTAAAGTTCTAACAAGTTATCTACAGCAGAATACAGATTCAAATTTATAATCTGTAGTAACAGCACCAAGATTAGTTGCACATGACATTAAATTAATTATTCAACATTGACTTCTAATGCTACTTGTTGAACATGACAATAAACTGGAATATAAGAACTCATCTGGTGATGCTTTTCATGAGGTAATAAGAGTATTGACAAAACTGTAACTTCTAATCATTGATGAAGTGAGCATGGTATTAATGCTTGCCTTCAAACACTTAAGAATGCAGCAGATTTTAAGAACAAAGTACAAACTACTCTTTGAAAGAAAACATTTAATTGTGTTTGGTGACCTACTGCAACGTACTCTCATAAAAGGACTACCTGTTTTTAAAAGACTTATGCATAATGAAACAAGAAATTATTTGAGGAGTATTAGCAATCTAAATATTTGGTTACAGTTTGAGTACAAGGAACTAGTGAAGAATATGCATCAAGCATCTGATGTGGATTATGGAAATAATCTCAAAGACATTAGGACAGCAGTTCTAACAAACAATGGAAAACATGAATTAAAAGTTGACTTAACAAGAAACTATTTCCATCTAAGATTACAGCAGCAGAACTAATGTACAATTTCCTTGGAGAACAGAAAGCCATAGTTTGTTTAATGCCTACAACTCAAGAGTGCTCCAACTCTAACAAACAATTATTATCACAGGAGAATGAAGATATTTTGGGAATTTATTACTTTTGCTCAAATAGAACATCAGGGCGTCACTATACTACTCACAGTTAAACTACAAGCAAAATTGGATTTTTGGAGAAGTCTATATCCAAAACTGCAGTATTAGAAAAGTGTTTGCATGTGAGCAAACACTGTTGAGAAATTTTGCTCTGAATTTTAAATGTTGAGGAAGGGTTAGTAAATGGTGAAATGGGTAAAGTTATTCATTTGATTATTAGCCCAAAAAGAGATGAGGTTAAATACTTATCCATGAAATTTGATCAGATCGATGATGATAATCAGATTGGCCGATGCGCTGTATGTTTTTGCTAGTGAAAGACTTATATCAGACCCTCCAGCATTTCGCGATTTCGCGATTCGCAAAATAATCGCGAAATCAGCCGAAGAGCGCGATGGCCGCGATATTGAACATTATGGCCGCGAAAATGGACTCTGGCAGGCAGCAAAAAAGATGGTGACATCTTATTGGCTGTACGCGCACCCGTCACTACGTGGCGCTGTACAGCCGTAATAGCCGCCTGTAGGGATTTATGTCCATGCGTTTTGGAAGATGAGGCAAGTCTCCGAGTAAGCCGGGCGGTGTTTGAATTTTCAGTGAAAGTGCTCTTTCCATATGTTTAAATGAAGCCACATTTCGGAATTATTACGGAGAGCGCAGGGCTCGGTACTGGTAGAATTACAACCCTTCCTCCCCTAGAAAGCTGAGTACTTTAAAGATCGGCGGAGGAGCGGGGATTTCTCCTACCCACCCTCCACCTAGCTTCCTGCGACACTGCTCTCCCCTCGTCCAAGCTTGCTGAAAGAAAACCGTGACCTCAGCAAGCGGTTCTTGCCTTCTCTTAACTTTCCTTCATTCGTTTTCACGTTAAATGGATACAAAAAAATAGGAAAAGAACATTTTGTTGGGAAGGTCATCTTTATCGGGCATTTTCTATTCCGACGGCAGCCTTGGGAAGGAAGGGGACGGGGAGGGGGGGGGGAGCCCTCCACCCAGACTCCTTGCTGAAGGAAGCCTGTGACTTCAGCAAGCAGTTCTCATCTCTCCTTCATTTGTTGCCTTGTGAAATGGATCCAAAAAAGAAAAAAAGAAAGAAGCATTTTGTTGGAAATGTTCTCTTTCTCTGGCATATTCTGTTCGAGCTGCAGCTTCGGGACGGCAGGGTAAATAAATAAAAGATACAATACAATACATGGGAAATAACTACATGCAACTGGACATAGTGTTTGCAAAGTGTTTTCTGTCACATGCAAAGACATTAGCGCCACTTTACAGAGTGGGCCAGTTAATAGCGCTGTTGTTTTAAACTCTTTCCTGTAACAGCATTGTTGTCTGAAGAGAGGGTGAGGACATGATGTTTCCATGGCCAGGGTGTCTCCAACATCTCCATGGTCCAGGCTGTCTCTGACGTCTTCATGGTCAGTGGGGTCTCTGACGTCTCCATGGTCAGGGGCGTCTCTGGGGTCTATTGTGCTTGACTGAGCCTATGCTCCTGGAATGTTACCACAAAGGAGAATATAGCAAAAAAATTCAAATAAAGTTTATAATGCCTATTGCATAGTAAATACCCTGCTAAATCAGTTTGCATAGATTTAAGGCTGAAAAGGATTGATTAAGAGTAAAATAAAGTGCCGCAATAATGCCGCTAAATTTCCATTTTTGTGCCGCTAAATTCCCATTTTTGTGCCGCTAAATTAGCAAATCTATGCCGCTATATCCTGGGGGGTCTGTTATATGTGCGGCCCCAGCAGTTCCCACTCTCTCTAGCTCATGCTGTGACTTTCCACATACCAGAAGGTTTAAGTGTAGATGCAGCTTTTGTTAATATAAAGAGGTACTGTATTTAAAGATATTATGTCATATGTAGCATAGTTGTGAATCAGAACATTGCCCTGTTTGTTTTTGATTGATTTTGATGATAAGAAAATTAGTGCTGATGCAAGCTGTGTAAGAGAGTACAATCGGTTGAGAAGTAAATACGCTCCTCATTTAGGTCGAAACCCTATTTATGAGAAATGGATAATCAGTACAAAAAGGAAGATTACAAAAGAATGTACAAATGCTGAAAAAAGAAAGGACCCAAGGAGAATCTAGAAGGGGTTAAGAAGAGAAAATTGAAAAATTACGGAGATATTGTAGATTATCAATTGGGAAACGGTTAAGGTGTCAACTATGCAAATGTTGTTTTCAATATACAGTTTAATTTACCACAGTTAGTAAGCCAAATTCAACAAAAAAAGAAGACCATGTCCTGCATTGTATCATTTGCTCCAGTGTTTACTGACTGACAGAACCGTAATTCATTCTGATTCAGGCATTCAACCCCTTTTAGATATATATAGTGAATCACTAATATTTACTCTCAATACTCAACAAGATGCAAAAGAATTTATTAAGGTCATCCTTGTAGTTTTAGAATAATAAGACGTAAATATTGATAATTCATTTGGACTTAGTTACAAATGGAACCATAACTGTAAAGACTGGTCTTTCACATCCACCACTCAAATAAATACTGAGCGATATCTTTACTTAACATGACCAGACTGTAAATCTGTTCCTTTTGACAGATTAGTTAAAAGTGCAAACCAAAATAGGACCTGCCCAAATTGTAGATCAGATGTTATGTCTATGTTGCTTCTATGAAGAACTGGAAAATATCTAACATTAATGTTACAATGATGCAGAGCAGATGGATCTAAACTGGAAACCGGAATGACAAACGTCAAGGCTGTACACGTATCATTTTCTGGCAGAATTTCTACTACTTTGGCTATTATCTTTCTTGATCTGGACACTACACCATGTATTTAAAAAGTGAAACTGGATGGACAGAATTTAATGACAGCAACATTAAATTCAAATCAAAACTTCCTTTCAAGCTACTAAACTCATATCTTTTGTTTCTTCAGCCAAAGTTCTAAGGAGGATTTCTGGAAAAAAAATGCTGTACAATGTTTCTTCTATGTAGATAATAGTAAACCTAATTCAGCTATTGAGGGTGATGTCTTTAAAAGGTACTTCAAAATACAAGAATCCTTTTCTCTTCCAGAAAAGAGTTAATCTAACATCTAAATACTACACTGTCTAATTAAATTCTGAAACTGGATGGAAACAATCCAATTACAGCATCCTTCAATCAAAACCAAAAGCTGCCTTTGAAACTAAAAGTGTGTCTCCTTTTGTTTCTTCAACCAAACGTCTACATACTATTTTTGAAAAAAACTACTGTATGTGATTTTGTCTGTATTGATCACTAGATGTTTACGCATCATTTGGCCTACCAAGAGTGATGTTTTCAAGGGGATCTCTAAAATATAGATTGGTTTAAATTAATTTGCAGTATTTTACCAGATATATTAATTTAAAAAATATTTCTTACATAGCGTTGTTTGGATTAGTGTAGTACCTCCAGAAAAAAAACTAATCAGTGAATGTCTCAAAAGTCTTGTTCTACCACTGAAATATTCCTCCGACATACCTGTTTCTATACATGAAGAGCAGTTGCCATAGCTTTCCTCCAGTTAGTTGTACCCATTTTGTAATTATAACCTACAATCTAGTTCAGCAAGTTTACACTGTATTATACTATACACCAAGACAGAGTCTTGTACAGTCATTGACACATTCACAGATTACACAACTCATGCGCCTAGTCACTCATCCATTTAACAACTCAGTAACCCACAAACTCAGTGACACAGTTAGTAACACATGTAATTATAACAAGAGATAGAGGGATACCCAGGGAATCACTCTTGGTCCCCCTAATCAATATCATAAACAACAAAAGAGTGAGGCCAAACGAGGGAATCACTCTTGTTTAAAAGAGCCCTCACACACCAACCTAGTTGGTGACATGCTTCATCACCGGGTCCCCACTAGAGAGGATGCATGCCTCCCTGGTGTGCTACGATACCTGGTAACAGCGGAACAGGTTTTTGTGTGGTGTAAGTGCGATAGTGAGAGTGTCCGGTTTAAAAGATACCTTGGTTTATTCCCAAAATAATTTTTAATGGTGGAAAACCAGGTACCAGTAAAAACAAGTGATTCGGATGTTTCCTATCTGGCTGGATTGACCAGACACATCCTATTAAACTAAGTGAAATGACTGGTCAACATTTTCTGCTTCAAAAATGCAAATTAGCAAAGCATTCGTCTGGACCGTCCCTCCACGGTGGTATGTGCGTGCTAAGGCACACCCTAAACCAGTGCTTTCCAAACTTTTCATGTTGGTGACACACTTTTTAGACATGCATCAGTTCGTGACACAGTAGTTCAGTTTTACTAGCAAACCGGAAGATAAATTAGCTGCAGATAAGAGATAAGGTCAAATCCATGCCATAGAATTTGTACTTAACAAAATGTATAGGGGCGCAACATATCTCACGAAAAAATTACTAATATATCCCACACAAGCAATTCTTATAGCTTTGGGGCCTTGAATAGTTTGAATTGTCACACCTATAGGCGTGTGATGGTTTGTTGTTGTGAAGGTAGTATCATTGGCAGCTCTGACATAACATAAAACATAACTTAACACATGTATTTGTAAAGCACACTTATCACCCGTGTGTCTCAAGGCGCTGAATAAAAGATGTTTACTGTTACCCAACCCAATGGTACTCATTTTATCGACCTCAGATGGAAGAATGGCTGAGCAGACCAGCCGGGGATTTGAACCTGTGACCATTAGGTCCAACACAGGTCCCTGCAGTGGATGCACTAGTCCACTAAGCCACCAGACCCGGTTTGGCAGGGCAATGGGTGGATCAGGCTGTGATAGCCTCCTGACGAGGGCCTGGCACGTATTTTTTTTCTTCTTTTTTTTTTTTACAAATTAAGCACTGTAGGAGAGCAGATGGCGCGTTCATATTAACACTGGATGTCTTGAACATGGTTGACTGTGCACTCTGAGCTGCTGGTGTCTGTTGGTGTGTGCTTGTGTGTTTGTATATCGGAGTATGGGTCTGATTGCGTGTATGCAAATGTGCCTTCTGATGTGTGTTTTTGTAAATATGAACGTTTTGTATGTGCAAGTGAAATGTGTGCTTTTGTATGTCTGTGTCATTGTGTGATATGTGAAGGGAACGCCAATTGTGGGACTTTGTGTTCAGTTGTGAATGCCGGCATGTGTCAGTATGTGTGTGTGACTGTGTTTTTGAAAGTTTGTGTGTTTTTTAAAAGAACGCAGCAACTAAAAGTCAGTTTCAGCACTAATGACAACTGTGAAGTATTCCTTTTCTGGCAACTCCCCCTAAAAATCAGAAAGGTCTGAAGATACACTCAAGGTCTTTCTGTTAATACGTTTAAAACTACCCTAAGGAACCTACATTATGTGACTCTACCAGAACATTTGTGAATTAACTGGGCAAATAATTACACAATATTTAATTCATTACTATGGTGCACAATAACGAGGCTCTTGGTCACATTTACAACTGTTGCAAAACTTAGCTGTTGCATCTTTAAATATTTGTAAGATTCACTGTTCTGAACTCTGGATTTTCATATATTCAGCAGGAATGCCACTCATGACCACAGTACTCTGAAAGTTTACTATTAAGGACATCCCTGCAGTAGATGCACAAGAGTTCCTTCCTCGACAGCAGTGGCTTCTCAAAGTGTGAAGCCACTCTTTGTTGTTTTGTCGTGGATTGTCTAACAAGATTCCCTGAACTCACCTGTATCCTGTCTTCCGGAAGTTGTTTTCATGGCCAGCATTTCCCTGGCATACGCGTCAGGGTAATGAGCGTCACTGAAAGCCTTTTTAAATTCTTTTATCTAGCGGCTCCATCCCCGTACATTCACGCCGCATATTAAACTCACCGCCGGGACTGCAGTAGAACAGCTCCTCCTTTCTGCCTTCTGCAGGAACAGGTACTGCGTCACTGACATGAACAGTACCGTCCTGCATGATGAGTAGACCGCGTCTATGCGTCGTCGTGCGACACACCCACACATGGCAGGCGACACAGTAATGTGTCCCGACACAGAGATTGGAAAGCTCTGCCCTAACCTGTGGGGGATGCAATGAACAAACTCATGGTTTATCCTCTCAGGCCTTCAGGATTTTCGAAAGCTGGTAAAATGTGAAGTAATGGATGACTTCACGTCATAGGTCCCGGTGGGGGCTTTAGCCGTTAATCAAACATTTAAAAACCTGCGTGCCCGCATTGCATCTGCCAGTTCCATTCCGTGGACCCAAATGTTAAAAAACAGTTAGTAACACACCATCTCACTTACAAATATATCTACAACTACATTATCTTACTTACCCATACAGATACCCGATTATGAATCTGGTGGTCCATGGATCACCAAACTCAAAGGGGTGTAGGGGTCTCCAGACTGCCCTATTACAATTTAGACACAACATGTGCCCCCGTGTGCATGCACACTAGTTCCTGCAAAGCATGAACTTTACAGCCACTCACACAGCTTGCCACTCACTCACACAGGTACATACCCATACAGACACTCACACATGCAGTCATTCAGACACCCAACCACTCAACCATATAGCCACTCACACAGCCAGTCACTCACCTATACAGCCACTGAGACAACCACTCACTCAATTATAAACCAGTGACAAATCCACTCACCCATATAAAAAGTCACACATGCAATCACTCAATCATGCAGGCACTAACACATCCAGCCACTTACCCATATAGTCACTCACACAGCAGCTCACATACTCATGCAGCCACTAATATGCTATTTCACTCTCACAGTGGGTCACACCCCCACTTGTTGACTAAAAAGCAACTGATACACACACTCACTCACTCATGCAGCCAATCACTTATGCAGACACTCACTAAAAGAGCTACTCACACCCAGTCACTCACCCCTTCAGCCACAAACATACATAGTCACTCCCTTATGCAGATACACATCAGCCTATTCACTCACACATGCATGCACTCAGACTCCCACCACTCCCCTATAAATCCACTTACACACCCATTCTCTGAACCATGCAGCCACAAGGCTGGCTTGGTATATGGTGCACACTTATTCAAGGGTAGCACCCTGCACCAATCCAGACTACCCCTATGGTTGTTTTAGTGTATAAGAGAGCCTTAGAAAGATCTCTAAGTGGTAGCTGTGGAGAGCAGCCTTCAGGCTTAGCATAGGAGGAAGGAGTGTAAAGGAGCTTGTTTCACCAGTATCTAACCATACAGTGCAGATTAATTGAAAAAGAAGCACACAGTCTAGTAATAAAAATAGTTATTTATTACAGAAACTCACTAACCCAATGCAATATCTCCTACCCCGAGATATAATTGCAATACACTACAAACAATATTTTGATACTTCGACAGGTAAGAAGCACAAAAATCCAGTGGGCTCCAGGAGGAGACCAGACCATATACAAAAATAGTGGAATGTGACTAGCGACCAAAGTCGGGAGTTGACGCAGAAGACTTAGAAGTGCTGGGGTGCCAAGGAACCACCCAAGGTAACGACCCAGGAGCCACATGGAGGCTGTGTACTAAGTGGATACACAACTGTGTGCTCAAGGTAAGTCAATGGGAAGTTGCAGTTGCAATTCTTATGAAAAAGGACCCTTCCCAGGGGACTTGGAAGACACCCTGAGGAAGATGGACAGTTTGAGAGTCACCCTACGCGTGGATACCCAGGAGACCAAGTTACCTGCCCCAGGGAAGCCGGGTGCATAGGTACAAAGTGACATCGGGAATCGCCGTAGACTCTAATGGAAGACCTCAAGCTAGATGCGGCTGCAAAGAAGCTGGTAGAGTCTGGTGGAATACAAGGGTGGATTCAAGAAAAGTAGTTCATGCAAGCAGAGGGGACAGAGTGTAGGTCACTCAGGAGTGATGGGAGTCGTGTGTCCACCAATGTCTGCTGTTTGCAGGAGAGTTGACGGTGCCCTTGTCTCTGCAGCAACATGGAACAAGTGATGCTGAGGAGCTGTCCCATGTTGGATGCCAGGGGGTCTCGGTGTCCGGTAGGAACACCAACAGGTGTTGGCAATGGCAACACGTGGAAGGAGATAAAAAGGTACTGTGTCGGGACCAGCAAGGTCCAAGAGACTCACCACGTTCAAGTAAGTCAGGGTAGCCCCGAACAAGCAGGGAAGTCTACTGGACTCAAAGAAGACCCTCTAAAGGGCCCGTAGATCTCTGATGGTGCATCTGGCTTGCAGAACAAAGAGATCAGGAGCAGAGGGAGTCCTCCCGGTGCAGTCTCAGTTCCAAAGGTGAAATCTGATGTGGTCAGTCTTACGTGGTCAGCATGACTCAGTCAGAATGTCCAGACGGTTGAAGAGGATGCAGAGTTAGGTCTGAATTGAATCCCATACCGAATCTAGGGACCCACCCTCAGCTAAGCCCCAAAGTACCCTAAGAAAAGGGTTGGGATTATTCGGGGTCCCACCCAGAGGAGGGACTGGACAGTAGGGAGGATTCTCCCATGTCCTTTATCCAGTTTCATGCCAGAGCTGGGACCAATGGCTCCTGAACTGGTTTGAGCAGGAGTATGCAAGGAGGGCACCAAATGTGCCCCTCGAGCAGTCTCAGTGCTCCTTTCTGTTAGATGGGAGCTTTGTTGGTGTATGAATGGAGGTTGCCCGCCCCCAGCGCTGTGACCACCCTGGAAAGAGGTCTGTTGCTACCTGAGGGCCATAGGAGTTGGGATCGAATTAAAAGGAGTGGGACCCACCTGCAGTGTTCGACCACACCTCTTCAAGTCAGCGTCTCTTCAGCCTGGCGTCTAGTTTGAATTTCGTGTGCGGCTAGGGGAACCCGGAAGTGATTATATATCCGGATTCCTCCCAAAAGACTAGAGCGCGAGTACCAGTGTCTATGTGGAGTAGACCTAGAAAAAATATCCCAATGTGTGTCTACTATGACCGAGGAAAACACATCAATCTCCCCTCATATGACGAGAGTAATCATCTAGTGTAGCCGAAAACTCCCGCATCATTAGTTACATGCGATTTACAGTATTATCGCCACTCTACTTCTTCTGGCCAAAAGTGCCCAAAGGTCTGTATAATCACTCATATAGGCTGTCAATAATATCCTACAATTTCCCTAACTGGAACGGTTCGCTTAACATTCCCGTAGGGCGAATCTTATTGTGAATGTCATTCTCACTCCTAATATTAAATTCTGTAAGTCAGAATCACCGGTGAACGTGGATAAGTATCCCCACTATTGTGGAAAGGGCCATCTCACTACATTATGTTATATAATAAACTAAAGAGTCCTGAATCCGGACTTCCGTATAGCAATTAGACTTAAAAGAACAGGTCAATAGGGTGTAAGTCTGAGGAATTTTAAGAAAAGAATTTAAAAGGTTAGTAGTCCGAAGGAGAAAAGAAATAAAAGCACATATTCTACCTATGTTTGGATAGTATCCTGCTGCCAAAATTCCTAAGAGTCTGTACATTCTTAACCCTATAATTATGGCACAATTGTAAAAAGGTTACCGGAGTTTACAACAGTTACTCCGATAGTATATGAACTCTACATCTGTAAATAAAATAAAGAAAATATACTTTGTATGGCGGTGTAAGTAGAATCTTATTGTCAAAACGTCCTAAGTATCTGCATATACCTAACGTTATAATTATGGTACCACTGTAGTATGGTTTACCGGAGTTTACAACAGTTACTCCAAAAATAAAAACACTGCACATCTGTAAGTAGTACCACGAAATAAATGTTTGTTGACATCATAAAAGGAAACATGATGCTAATCACCCAGAAAATATTGCATCTCGGAATCACAATTTACCCCCCGTTCTACTGTATGTAATCTCATAATCCAGCTGGCTTCCCTTCTCCTATAGTGAAGTTCCCTATTTCCGCCCCGGGGATTTAGAGGGATGTGTTCAATTCCAAAAAAACAAATTTCTCTACGTGGGCCCTGCGCTCGGTGCAGCATGGTTGGCCACTGGGTATCTGACGTCTTGTTGCACAAGTACTCTGATGTGTTCACCTATTCTCTCCTTCAGGGTTCTGATCGTACTTCCTACATATTGTTTGCCACATTTGCACTCTATTATGTAGATTAAAAATTTGGTCAAACAGTTAATATTGGTTTGTATGTCATACGTTCTATTGTCACATCCACTGAATTTCTTGGTTCTGTGCTTCACCCATCTGCACATTCTTGGTTCTGTGCTCAATAGTATCTTTATGAGTAACTACGTATGTTTTAAACTAGTATATGTGAGCATTGATGTATATAAGTGAGTATATGTGAGAGTGAGAGATTGGAAGAGTTCCTGTATAAATAAGTATGTGTTTCTATAAGTAATTGTTAAAGAGAGTACGTATGTGTATGTTTCTGTAGAAGTAAGTGTAGTGGTGTGTGTATAGCTGAATATGCAAGTGTGAGTATGTGTGTGAGTAATTCTATGGATGAGTATCAGTGTGTAACAGGATTTATAGGTGTATGAGTACATATGATGAGTGAGTACATGTATGAGTGACTATATAGAACTGTTTGTGAATGAGGTGATGTGTATGTAGATGCTAGAATTACTGCATAGGTTGTTGTAACTGGTATTGGTATCTCCATTTTTTTGAAAATTTTGGTATCTATTTTTGAATGTGTGTATCAAACGTAATATTAGGGTGAGAGGAGGTCTGCCACTCTTTCACAAGGATGATGTCATCAGTGATGTTATGAGTGATGTCACTGACCATATCATGAGTGATGTAATATGTGACGCCATCAGCAGTGCATTGCGGGTGCGCAAGTTATAGTTAGCTGAACTAACTATAATGGGGGAATTTCAAAGGTTTTGTATGAGTGAATTTCTAAGGTTTTTTAAATGCTAATTCCTAACTATAACTTGGCTGAAACTTATGTTTTTTTTCAGTGAATTTCAAAGGTTTTTTAAATGCTAATTCCTAACTATAACGGGTGTGAAACCTATGTTTTTTTCAGTGCATTTCCAAGGTTTTGTAAATGATAATTATTAAATGTATTAATAATTATATTTATTTCTTTTATAACAATTTCCTAAATTTTTTACATTATATTTCATATTCTTAATGTAAAATAATAACAAAACTAAATTGAAAAATATATTTTTTAATTAATTATTTTTTCCCCAAAATATATAAAATTGAATTCTACATAATTCATTTAACATTGTTGTTTTTTTGATCATCGTACGATACGCACACACTAATGTAATTACACCAAATTTGGCAGAGAGGTAGAGTTTGGTCTGCAGATTGTGCTTTTTGTTAAATGGAGTAAATCCGTTCAGTAGTTCATGAGAAAACTCCAATAGACTATGCATGTAGTCTTCTATGCACCGGCAAAATTCCCCAATCTGTATCCTTACACTTCCAGTAAACACTATCACACTTCTGTTTCAGTATTGTATTGACCATACAGCACTATGTGCTTATCTGTACACCTCTCTAAAAGAATCCATTCACTACATTAAAACACTAATCAATAGATGTACAATAAGTGGTACATTCCCAGAGACATGACAGTTATTGTGTACTGTGATATCACCTCCTTCTGGCGCAGGGATTAATAATGTGATGCACCTTCCACACACCATGGCACATCTTTTACACTACCAGTGCATCACAAAAGTGACGTAACGGCTGTGTTAAAAGAAGCACAAGGGGTTGTATATCTACCCCTAACACATACAACTTCACTGAGGCAGTTTCACCACCAGTGCAACTTGAAGCATAGACTTGTAACATATTTATATGGATATGTTACATTCAAGTGCTTCAGAGGTACTACAGTATACTATAGGTAAACACCTTATAGATGTATGCTGTAGCACTTCCTTATAGTTCTGCACTTTCACATTCACCGTACACTAGTAATGTTTTCATTCATTCATTTATGGACTACACACTCATTCTGACAAACTTGTATACACTAACATAGAAATATAGTTCTTTCTTTAACCAGTGAAGGTAGTTCTAAAAAGAACTGTTTTTTTGTGTTTTGTCAACAAGAATTTTTTTAAACCAAAAAAATGGAACTTGAACCCAAAAAGTGTCCAACTGGAACAAAAGAATGAAAAAAAACCAACTAATATCGAGGACAGCGATGCTCCTGCATCCTGCGTTTTATCAGATCAATAGACTGTTCCCTATAACACAAAAGTTTATCGCAGAGAATGCATACAATTTCAACATCAGCAAAATCAGGATCAATTTGTGGCTGTGGACTGCTTGCTGAAAATTCTGCTGCAGTAGTTGATGTGCTTGGTGCAGAAACTGGTGGGTTCTCCTGCAACCTCCGTGTTGCAGCTCGAGCAAAGTTATTGGGGTGCAAGTTCTTCACGTGTCGCACCATATTTGCTGTGCCAAAGGAGTATTTTTTAGATGGATCACCCCTTGAAAGACTTGTTTGGCAAATTTTACAGGTTACTTTTGGAGCATTAACCTTTTTTTTCCCTTCTGGAAAAGTAAAATATTGCCAAATTAGAGCTTTTTTCCTCTTCTTTGGAGGTTCTTCAGGAATGAAATATTCCTCTGAAGAATGGCTGGAAGATGAGTCTATTGCTGTTATTATGGTGATCTTCCTTCTATTTGACAGGATTCTCAGAACAGATGCTTCTTCTTAGAAAGACAAAGTAGAATGATTAAAATGGGACGGAACTTTCAACAATTGGAATGGAAACGATTATGAACCAATCAAATCCCATTTTTAAAGTCACATGGCTTTGCGTCCGCTTACGCTGAGCTTACGGTGCTCTTACGATCCGAGTACACACAACGTTCCACTGCGATTTGTGTAATTTCTTTTAAAAGTAATATACGGTTGTTTAAAGTTTAAAAAAACAATTTTCATAACCATTCTACATAATGTATTCTGTTAGTATGTTCATTAAATACATAAATATATGTTTTTAAACAATCAAAAACATTCGCGCCTTTCACGTACGGGGCACCGTACATGACGTTACATGGAAGCTTTGATGCGACGCGTAACGTCAAAGCGTATTCGTCGCGCATGCGCGAGTACGCGCTGAGAATGATTAGCAATACAAAATATGGTGCAATCACTCTCGCATGTCAAATCAGAGGACAGGGCGCGCTACGAGAATAGTTACAAGTGGTCACTCATTGGAGATCGGATTCTGGGTCTGCCTCTGCGCACATGAAAGCACCGCCCCCGTCTCTCTCTGTTGTAACTTATTGGTGCATACACTCACACTTGCGCAGTGCACGCCCACCCACACTTTCCCACATATCACCACGTACCTTTCTTGCTATTACTAACCCTGGAACCCAATACATTAGCCAATGGGAGGTCCCCCATGTCCGTCATTCTTCTAGATCGCCCCCGCGGTTTCCATTTAAAACGGATAGTGACCTAACCACGCTCTCTTTTGCCTCTGCTGCGGTGACAGACAGACTCTCATCGTCGTCGATTGTACTACGAACTGTTTGCTCGAACGGTGGAGGACTCGTGACACTCAACGTGGTGTCACTGCTGCTGCCTTCCAGCCAGGCCATCATAGCCACAGTGCCGGTATCACCCGCACCCGCCCACCCACCCAGGCCCAGCCAAAGCCCCAGCCTTTGAAGACAAGACAAGAGACGACAAAAGCAAAGGTAGGAGAAGCCGCTGTAAATTGTACCTGCATGATAGTGCTTTTTTTTTTACTGTCACATGGCCCTCGAAGCTCTGGTTTGCTTTATTTTGGTGCGACACATACTTTGTGCTTCATTGTAATTGCTCCCTCCTAATCCTCCTGTGACTTTTAATATTTATTGCTACCTCACGTTGCCTTCCCAGGCCTCTATTATTATTTATCATATATAATTGATCATAATATTTCCTTCTGCGTCAAGGAGTCCTCCTTAGCCTTTTCTAAATAAATTGTACTTACATGAATTTCTGTGTCGCATTTTTGAAGTGTCTCGTGCTTTAGCCTGTATGTTTATGAATTGTGCGTGCATAATAGTATTATTTTTTGACTGCATCATGTGGCCCTCCCAGCTCTGTTTTGCTTTATTTTTTTACTCGATGTGCTTTGTACTTCATCGTATTTCTTCCCTCCTAATCGTCCTGTAACTTTTAATAATTATTGCTACCTCACGTGGCCTTCCAGGGCCTCTATTGGTATTGATCGTATATCGTTGATCATAATATTTCCTTCTGCTTCACGGGGACCTATTAGGCCTTTTCTAAATAAATTGTGCGTCCATGAATTTCTATGTACAATTTTTGAACTGTGCCCCGTGCTTTAGCCTGTATTGGTCCAATTTGTGCATTCATATTAGTATTTTTTTTTTTTACTGCGTCACGTGCCCCTCCCAGGCATTTTGCTTTACTTTTCTGCGGCACATGCTCTGTGCTTCATCGTATTTGCTCCCTCCTAATCCTCCCGTAACTTTTAATGTTTATTGGTGCCTCACATGGCCTTCCCAGGCCTCTATTATTATTCATCATATATGATTGATCATAATATTTCCTTCTGCGTCAAGGAGCCCTCCTTAGCCTTTTCTAAATAAATTGCACGTGCATGAATTTCTGTGTCGTATTTTTTAAGTGTCACGTGCTTTTAGCCTGTATTCTTATAAATTGTGCGTTCATAATAGTATTATTTTTTGACTGCGTCATGTGGCCCTCCCAGCTCTGTTTTGCTTTATTTTTTTGCTCTATGTGCTTTGTACTTCATCGTATTTCTTCCCTCCTAATTGTACTGAAACTTTTAATAATTATTGCCACCTCATGTGGCCTTCCGGGGCCTCTATTGTTATTCATCGTATATGGTTGATCGTAATATTTCCTTCTGCGTCACAGAGCCTTATTAGATCTTTTCTAAATAAAATGTGAGCTCACAAATTTCTGTGTACTGTTTTTTAAAAACTGTGCTCAGTGCTTTAGCCTGTATTGTTCCAATTTGTGCATTCATATTAGTATTATTTTTTTTACTGTGTCACGTGCCCCTCCCAGCCATTTTGCTTTACTTTTCTGCGGCAAATGCTCTGTGCTTCATCGTATTTGCTCCCTCCTAATCCTCCCGTGACTTTTAATGTTTATTGGTACCTCACGTGCCCTTCCCAGGCCTCTATTCTTACTGATCGTATATAGTTGATCGTTATATTACCTTCTGCGTCACGGGGCACTACTAGGCCTTTTCTAAATAAATTGTACGTGCATGAATTTCTGTGTCGTATTTTTGAACTGTCACATGCTTTAGCCTGTATTCTTAAAAATTGTGCGTTCATAATAGTATTATTTTTTGACTGTGTCATGTGGCCCTCCCAGCTCTGTTTTGCTTTATGTTTCCCTCCACGAGCTTTTTAACTTCATCGCATTTCTTCCCTCCTAATCGTCCTGTAACTTTTATTAATTATTGCTACCTCACTTGGACTTCCCGGGCCTCTATTCTTATTGATTGTATATGGTTGATCGTAATATTTCCTTCTGCGTCACGGGGCCCTATTATGCCTTTTCTAAATAAATTGTGCGTCCATGAATTTCTGTGTCGTGTTTTTGATCGTTGCCCATGCTTTAGCCTGTGTTGTTCCAATTTGTGCGTTCATATTAGTATTATTTTTTTACTACGTCACGTGTCCCTCCCAGCTCTATTTTCCTTTTTTTTTTCTCCCATGAATTTTAATATTTATTACTACCTCACATGGCCTTCCCAGGCCTGTTTTTCTACATATTGTGCTCTCATAAATATATATCTTGCATTTTTGTGCTAAGTCACGTGCTTCATCTTTCAACATATGCACTCTTTCGTAATAATTATATTTGCTCCCTTTTAATCCTCCACTGACTTAACATTTCTTGCTTTCTCAGGTGACCTATAGTTGTTGTTTTTCTGTGCTCTAGTTGGCCTACGGAAGTTTTGTCTCCTCAGATTGCCATAGATTTAATTCATAATAATTGTTGGATTTATAACTTTGACACTACAGTGTTGTTCTGGCCCTTTATTTGGCTAAGGTTACCTAACCGTTTTTCCCTCTCCCGTACAACTTTTTATAACATGCTATCGCCAAAATACATGTTTTCGACCCTTCGCCACTTCATGATCAGTCTTTCAGTGCAATTGCTGCCTTTTTTTAAAGTGTAATGGTAATTGTTTGTCCATGATTACAATGTTACTCTTGATAGTTACGTATACCAAGACTGCTCATCTACATGCTAATACTGGGCCTACAACAGTAACTCTGCACCCACACAAAAAACTCTAAATATAAAAATCAGGCCTATCACTGCAGGGCCTGAGCTCCCTTTGTTCAATCTTCACAACGTGATCAATCTTCTTAACCTGCACCAGGTACACCACGTTCTGCTACATGTAAATTGTGTATACTATACCTAATAGCGTATGATGTACATATTGGTTCCTCTTTAGAAGCTTGTGTGCTTTCATATATTTTTATAACTAATCGATACCTTCCTCTCAAACATGTCTCTCAACACCAAATATATCTAAATTTTCATTCCTATTACAGTTACTTATCTTTAAGTAACAATTTCCCAGCAATGTGTGTACTGAAATTCTCTACTCTGTGATTGGTACTCTACTCTACTCACACTTGGTCTGTGATTGGTACTCTACTCTATGATTGGTATGACATTCAGGTTCGACTTTTGCTCAACATATACATTGGTTATTATGTTTTCAGTTTGCAGAATACTACCCTACTCAGCATCCAGTAGCCCAGATTTTTACTGATGTAATATTTCTTATGAATTATGGACTGACAATTGCAATGAACCTTATGCAGTCATCACGTTTGACTTTAAACAATAATATGACACAAGTTGTGCCTTGGCTGTATGGTCTCCATATCTTGGAACATTTTAAGTCTATATATCCAGTGTATAATCCTATTGGTTGGAGGTGCTCAAAGATGGTGTTTACGTACCCACCCACCAGGGTAACGATAATATTCAAGACCAAAGAACGCCCAGAACAAAAAATCTATGTTTACCATGTAAATACATATAAAGTTTTCATTTCAAAAAGCTATTGACCTTTAAACAATGCAATCTTAATAATAAGTTACTTTTCACTATCTTCACAACAGGCCCAATGTTTGGAATACAGCAGATGACTCCACCTTCACTTTCTAAAACCAAATGTAAATCTTACTTACCTTTTACTGACTAAATATATAAAAAATGTATCTGTTTATGTAACATGATCGCATGCAACATGTCTAAGTAGACATTTGCACACTCTTGCAATCTAGTGCTGTGTCTGAAATATGTTAAAAAGTAATGTTGAGACAAACTTCTTTCAGCTGTCACGATTTGCACAATCCTTTTAGAGTTGGACCAGACTTCCTCTAACATTCCTACTTAATTTTCTTTTTGAAGTTCAACAATTATTTTGTTTAGGTGTTGAAATATAAAGTTAAATTTTCCGCCTCTTTGAAAGTCAAGTAGCAATACCGCCTCTCTACATATGAATGTTCAATTGTACTCTAAAAAGTAGTGGTAATTCCACTATCACTATGGTAGATATATGACAATAGAATCTTTGATATAGTTACACCACTAATCCATGGTCCTAATCAAAAAGGTGTGTTTACACTAAACAAAAAGAACAATTGAGCACTTTCTAAGCTGGACGGTATTGTTTCTAAACACCCTTTCACAGCTTTCTTCCATACTTTCAAAAAATATATTATGCATTGATATGCATATTCTTTCAAGTCTGTATATCTCTAATGTAAAACAAGCGTACTTGTTTTTCTTTTCTCACTGACATATATAAACTCATCAGTCACTCCTATTGCAAGCTTTTACAATCCTGAATACTGAGTTCTACGTTTTGTGTGAGAGGGTGCCCATGCATAACCATGCTAAGTTTTCTTTACCTGCATGGACACATGTAGTGTAACCTGTCAAACACTTCAAAATGCTACCCTCCCACTACTCCTAAAGGCGGATGTAGAATTCAACCGTTCATCATAAAATAGCATTGGATATCACTAAGTACAAAGTATTTCTGTATTATGTAAGCACTAATGTGTCCCTTAAAGATTCCAGCGAACTCCAGACACATACTAACTGAAACACACCAACCACTAGTAACCTGTAAAATTTGCCAAACAATTCTTTCAAGGTGTGATCAATCCAAAAATAATCCTTTGGCACGGCAAATATAGTGCAGCACATAAACAACTTGCACCCCAACAACTTTCCTTGAGCTACAACACAGAGATTGCAGGACAACCCACTTGCTGCTGCACCAAGCACATCAACTGCTGCAACAGCATCTTCAGCAAACAGTCCATACTCACATATTGATCTTGAATTTGGTAAACTTAAATTTCTATGCATTTATTGCGATAAACTTTTGTGTTACGTGAAATAGTTTATCAACCGCATCAAAAAAAGAAACGGGACCATCGCTGTCCTCAACATTAGTCATTAGACATTTATCAAGCTTTTTTGTTGTAAGAACTACCCAGTTCCAAGGCAGTAAGAAATTTGCACACTTGCTACCTTTCTTGCATCCTTTCTATCACACAGTGTGTGTACTTTGTCCACTTGCATTGGTTGCTTAGATGTGCTACCCATTTCTCAAGTTCCCACTGCAGAATACGATGCACAGTCTGTGTAATAGACTGGAAATCCAAACATCCACTTCCCTCACAAGGCAGTGGGTACTTTGCGCATCTGTAGCCTTTCTTATTTTTCACTTTTTTTATCTTCCACTCAATCAACACATAATCTACACGGACACACACCTATTTGCTGCCTTCCTTGGCTGGGGTTATCAATTCTTGAATTTCATATTCTAATTCAAAGTCATGGCCCTTTATCGAGCCTTTTTGTTGTAACTACTTCCCGCTAAAGGCAGTGGTTAATTTACACACTTGCAGCCTTACTTATTTTTTACATTATTCATCTTCCACTCAATCAACACCTCATCTACACATACCTACTTGCTGCCTTACTTGACTAAGGTTATCAACTATTCTTCTATTTCATATTCGTATTCAAAGTGCAGGCCCTTTATCGAGCCTTTTTGTTGTAACAACTACCCCGGCTGAAGACAGTAAGAAATTTGCACACTTGCTGCCTTTCTTGGCTGGGGTTATCAATTATTCTTAAATGTCATATTCTGATGAAACGTCAAGGCCCTTTATCAAGCCTTACTGTTGTAGCTACTACCCAGGCCAAAGGCAGTGAGAAATTGGCACACTTTCTGGCTTTCTTGGCTGAGGTTATCAATTCTTGAATTTCATATTTTGATTAAAAGTCAAAGCCCTTTATCGAGCCTTTTTGTTGTAGCTAATACCCCGGCCGAAGGCAGTAGGAAATTTTCACACTTGCTGCTTTTCTTGGCTGAGGTTATCCATTATTCTTCAAGTAATTCCAAGTTCAGACCCTTTATTAAACATTCTTGGTAACTACTACCCGTGAATGGCAGTGGGTAATTTAAACACTTGGGTCCTTTCCACCGCACAGTATATGCACTTTGTGCACTTGCTTAACCCCTTAGATGAGATACCGGTTTCTCAGGCTCCCACTGGGTAATCCGACTCACAGTCTGTAATGCACTAGAAAAACAAACACCCATTTCCTTTACAAGACAGTGGGTTATTTCCGCATCTGATACCTTTCTTCCTTTTCACCTTATTCTGCATCCACTACCTCAAACACACCTACCTGCTAACTTTCTTGCAGCCTTTGCCAAGTATTATTCTAATTCAAACTACAGTCCTTAAAATGGGCTTGGTGTTGTCATTTTTCAGCCCTACCACCCACAGTGGTAAATGCACTCACATTGCTTCCTACGATGTGGTAGCCATTTCTTAAATTCCCACTGCAAAATTCGACGCCCTATCTTTATAATGAGGTGGAAATCCAAAGATCCACTTCCCTGACAAGTCAGTGGATAGTTTGCACGTCTGCAGCCTTTCTAATTTTTCACCTTTTTTATCTTCCACTCAATGAACACATCATCTAGACATAACACACACCAACTTGCTACTGTTTTAGGCTGGGGTTATCAATAATTTTTAAATTTCATATTCTGATTCAAACTCGTGGCCCTTTATCGAGCCTTAATGTTTTAGCTATTACCCCGGCCGAAGGCAGTGGGACATTTCGACACTTGCTGCCTTTTTTGGCTGGGGTTATCAATTATTCGTGAATTTCATATTCTGATACAAACTCGTGGCCCTTTTTTCAGCCTTTTTCTTGTACCTACGACCCCGGCCGAAGGCATCGGGAAATTTGCACACTAACTGCCTTTCTTGGCTGGGGTTAGCAATTATTGTTCAATTTAATTTCCTGATTCAAAGTCAAGGCCCTTTATCGAGCCTTTTTGTTGTAGCTAATACCCTGGCCGAAGGCAGTAGGATATTTTCACACTTGCTGCTTTCCTTTACTGTTGTTCTCAATTATATTAAAAGTAGCTACCAGCTTAGGAACAATATTTTCTTTTGGAAACAAATTTCAAAGTAATCGTCTCTGTAAAACTTCTTTGCCATGTTCAGTCATTTCTCCAATTTTTATTTCTTGTAGAATAGTTCCATATTCAACATCATTTCCTTGTTGCGTATTTGTAATAAGTTCCTTATATTCAAAATATGACCAAATGTTAACATTTTCAATGCTACATTACATCTTAAAATTATACTACCTGTGTAACATGACAACAAATTGGAATAACACAAGCAATCTGGAGAAGCTTGTTGTGAAGACACTTGAAGAAAATGAAACTTCTCAATATTCATGACCTAACCATTGTATGTTTGCCTTTATGCATTTAAGAATGCAACAAATTCTTAAAACAGAGTATGACATATCACTCTCGGTTTATTTAAAGCAGAAACAATTGTATTATGTCCTCAGATTCTTTTAACGGTAAAAAATAGCATTCATCGATGTTTGTGTCGAGTAGTACCTTCAATCTGCATTGCAGACAGCAGGGTTCACAACTTCAAATCAGCTTTGGATGTAAATTTCTCTTCAGTATCGGTGCTGACTATCATTTCAGCACTGAGTACAGTTAACAACTAGATACCAAGACTGCCAGCACTACAGAAAACATTCAATACAATATTGATTTATTTCAAACAGAGACAATTGCACAATGACCTCAGATTTTCTTAAAGTTTGAACAGTAGGAAATTCAGCCTTTATTTCTTTAATTTAGAGATGTTTCTACTGTATGTCTTCACATTTTCTTTAAATAACTGACAAAAAGCATTCGTCTATCTCTGTGTCAACAACTGCCTTCAAACTACATTGCGCAAGGAACGTACAAGCTCAGCGCCAAAGATACTACTTACTCACTCCACCATAAATAATCACCAAGAAGAGTGAACACTTTTATTTTATAGTGAAACATACTATTCCTTTCAAATGAAATTGATGCAGAATTTAATCGACAAAAGACATTACTTAAATTACTGTTCCTCCCCCCAATCAAGTATCATCAGAAGGTACGTTCAAACTCAGCGCCAAAGGTATTACTAACTCAGTGCACCAGAAATCATCAACACAGGACCATATTAAATAACATGACTTATTTACAAAAAAAAATATCCTACTTTTTGAGATATAGTTCAACTTACTTCTGTGAAGGAACAACCAACATTGATTAAAAAAACTTGATTTAAAAGACTTTGCTACCAATGCATCCTGCTTGGACCACGCATAATCGCAGACTCGATCGAACTTTGTTCCTTCAGGTGCCACTAACTCATTCCACCACTTATCATCACTGCATTCACACGCACTGAATTACCAATATTGTGCAGCTATAATCAATGCTACATGGTCATGAAGTCTTGGTAACCGCTACCTCCTACCATCACCACATGTCCGTATTCAGCCACAATTTAACTGATTCTTCATTCATTACATATAAAGTACAGTACCAAATAAAGTAATCTCCCTCAAAGCTACACAAAATCGCCAATTGCCCTTACTAAGCCAGAATGCACAAGACCAAAAAAATTACTATCAGTACGTCTTGCCCGGACCACACATCTTCGCAAGCTCCACAAACCTTGTTGTTTCACGTACCACTAACTCAATGGAAACTAAACTAAGTATAACACTTATTTCATATCCTGATTCAAACTCAAGACCATTTATCGAGCCTTTTTGTTGTAGCTACTACCACGGCCGAAGGCAATGGGAAATTTGCACACTTCCTGCCTTTCTTCACTGTGGTTATCAATTACTCTTAAATTTCATATTCTAATTCAGACTCATGCCCCTTTATGAAGCCTTTTTCATGTAGATACTGCACTGGCAGAAGGCAGTGGGAAATTTGCGCACTTGCTGCGTTTCTTCGCAGGGGTTATGAAATATTGTTCAATTCATATTTCTGTTCAAAATGCAGCACCTTTATCGAGCCCTTTTTGTTCTATCAACTACCCCGGACGAAGGCAGTGGGAAATTGCACACTTGCAGCCTTGTTTAGCTGGGGTTATCAATTATTCTTCAAGTAATTCAACTTCAAAGTCTAAGCCCTTTTTTGAAACTTCTTGGTAACTACTACCCATTGAATGGCAGTGGATAATTTCCACACTTGCATCCTTTCTTGCATCCTTTCTACCACACATTGGGTCCGATTAGGTTGACGGACGGAACGCCACCGCCATGCAGGCGGTGGCGATCCGTCCGCCATCTGTGCCCCTCCGCCACCTATTTCCCCCGCCATATTGTAATGGCGGGGTGACCGCGGCGGATGGGAAGACCATCCGCCGCTTTTCCGCCGCGGTCGCCTTGTGACCGAGGCGGAAAAGGTCTAGTGTGGTGGCGGTGTCTATCAGACACCGGCAGCCCTATTAGGATGTGCTGTGGGCAATGCCTTTCCGTGGCGGCAATGCCGCCACGAAAAGGCATACGGTCTTTGCTTTGGGGGCCCGTTGCGGGACCCCAGGGTGAAGGGGGGGTGTGAGGGGTGCACATGGGGGGTACGTATGGTACCCCCCTATGTTTCAAAATACAACATGGCAGGCACCGCGCGGTGCCTGTCATGTTGTGCTTTGAAACGAACAACATGCATTTTTAGCATTGCGGCGGGCGGTGCTTTCAGCACCGCCTGCCGGAATGTTAGAAATGCGGGATGTACCCGCCACTGTGGCGGGTGCATCCTAATTCGAGGCACAGGACCTCCGCCCCTGTGGCGGACGGTGTCGTCCTCCGACAGGATGGCGGACGGACTTTGTCCATTTGCCATCCTAATTGACCCCATTGTGTGTACTTTGTGCACTTGCTTAACTTCTTAGTTAAGATACCCATTTCTCAGGCTCCCACAGCGGAATCCGACGCCCTGTCTGTATAATGAACAGGAAAACCAAACACCCACTTCCCTTACAAGGCAGTGGGTACTTTGCACGTCTTCAACCTTTCTTTTTTTTCATCTTTTTTATCTTCCACTCAATCAACACATCATCTACACATATACACAAACACCTACTTGCTGCTTTTTCTGCCTGGGGTTATTAATTATTCTTCAATTTCATCATCTGATTAAAAGTTAAGGCCCTTTAACAAGCCTTTTTGTTGTAGCTACTACCCCGGCCGAAGGCAGTGGAAAATTTGCACACTTGCTGCATTTCTTGGCTGAGGTTACCAATTCTGTGCTCAGTAGAGTTGACAACTAGATACCAACAGCGCCAACACTACAGAAAACATTCAATACAATCTTGATTTATTTAAAACAGAGACAATTTCACAATGTCCTCAGATTTTCTTACAGTTTGAACAGTAGGAAATTCAGCCTTCATTTCTTTAGTTTAGAGATGTTTCCTCTGTATGCCTTCAGATTGTGTTTAAATAAGTGACAAAAACTATTTGTCTATGTCTGTTAACAACTGCCTTCAATCTACACTGCACAGGGAACGTACAAGCTCAGTGCCAAAGATACTACTTACTCAGTGCACCATAAATCATCACAAAGAAGAGTGAACATACTGTGCCTTTTAAATGGAATTCATGCAGAATTCAGACAAAAGACATTACTTCAATTACTGTACCTTCCCCCCCGACCACACATAATCACTGGGTATGTTCAAGCTCAGCGCCAAAGATTACTAACTCAGTGCACCAGAAATCATCACCACGTGACCGTATTGAATGAGATGACTTATTTAGAGAAAAATATATCATACTTTTTGGAGATATACTTCAACTTACTTTTGTGAATGGACAACCAATATTTGTTAGAAAACTTGATTATAAATACTTTGCTATCAATGTTTCCTGCTTGGACCACTCCTCATCGCAAACTCCACAGAACTGTGTTGCTTTAGATGCACACCTCATGCCTTTCTTGCCTGGGATTATCAATTCTTCTTCAATTTCATATTCTGATTGAACGTCATGGCCCTTTATCAAACCTTTTTGTCATAGCTACTACCCCAGACGAAGGTTAATGCTCCAAAAATAATCTGTAAAATTTGCCAAACAACTCTTTCAAAGCCTGATTCATACAAAAAATACTTCTTTACCACAGCAAATATAGTGCGACACATGAAGAATTTGCACCCCAACGACTTTGCTTGAGCTGCAACACAAAGATTGAAGGGCAACCCATTTGCTGCTGCACCAAGCACATCAACTGCTGCAACAGCATCTTCCGCAAGCAGTCCATACTCACATATTAATCTTGATTTTGGTAAACTTAAATTTCTATGCATTTATTGCGATGAACTTTTGTGTTACGTGAGACAGTCTATCAACTTTATCAAAAACAAAAACCGGGAGCATCAATTTTGTAAAATAATGTCACAAATAGCATTCATCTGTAACTGTGCTAACTAGAACCTTCAATCTACACTACGCACAGCTGCGTTCACAACTTGAATTCAGCTTTCCTCCTACATTAAGGACAGCATTGTATTTAGCCTTGCTTTGCATAAGGCAGAGACAATTGTAGTATGTCCTCAGATTCTGTTAACTGTGACAAAATAGCATTCATCGATCTTTGTGTCAACAACTGCCTTCAATTTACACTGCGGACAGAAGGGTTCACAACTTGAATTCAGCTTTGGAACTAAAATTATCTTCAATATATGTCCTGACAACAGCCTTCAATATATTCTGCAGTCAGTAAAAATCAAAACTTCATAGCAAGAGCTCCACTACTACAAAAAACATTGAATTCAGCCTTGCTTTTTTTTAAGGTAGAGACTAATGGATTTTATGTCTTCCGATTTTGTAAAAAAATGTCACAAATAGCATTCATCTATAACTGCTCACTAGAGCTTTCAATCTACACTGCGGACTGCTCGGTTCACAACTTCAATTCAGCTTTCCTTCTACATTAAGGACAGAATTGTATTCAGCCTTGCTTTCCTTAAGGCAGAGACAATTATACTGTGTCCTCAAATTCTGTTAACTGTTACAAAATAGCCTTCATCAATCTTTCTGTCAACAACTGCCTTCAATTTACATTGCGGACAGCTTGGTTCACAACTTGAATTCAGCTTTCCTTCTACATTAAGGACAGCATTACATTCAACATTGTTTTCCTTATCGCAGATACAATTCTACGCTGTCCTCAGATTCTGCTAACTGTACAAAATAGCATTCATCGATGTTTGTGTCAATTAGTACCTTTGATGCACATTACGAACAGCAGGGTTCACGACTTCAATTCAGTTTTGCATGTAAATTTCTCTTCATTATGTGTGCTGAGAAAAGTCTTCGATCAATTCTGTGCTCAGTAGAGTTCACAACTAGATACCAAGACCACCAGATTTACCAGCACTACAGAAAACATTCAATACAATCTTGATTTTCTTAAACTTTGAACACTAGAAAATTCAGCCTCCATTTTTTTAATGCAGACACAATTCTACTATGTGTTCACATTTTTTTTTAAAACCGCATATTATAAGAAAAAGAAAACTATACAAAATCTACTTCAGAAGGCTTTTAAATTGAATGTTTTTAAATTTGTTTTAGTAATCAATACATTTAAATCACTAGATAAACCAATCCCTTTAATGAAGGCCAAAAGTAAGTGCAAAGAAAGAGAAACTAACAGAAGTACATTTTAAGAGTTTTTTTGGGTGAATGGAACCATAGTTCAAGTTCTGAGCCTTTTTTTAATGATAAGACTTATCTTCAGAGTAATAATTTGTTGCATGCAGATAACACTAGTAGTCGTGCCTATGAGGTTAGAAATGGTTGTGCTATTGTGAAAGAGAAAATTGTTCCTAGAAATGCAAAAGAAGTGTTAGCTGATGAACTTTTAGGGAGACGTCCTAAAACTCCAGTGAACACTTGCAATTGTAGTAGTATTTATACTGTAAGTCAAGAATCTATTAATTTTTTAATGCAATTTCTTACATAACTATATTATGAAAAGTGTTAAACAAAAGATTAAGATGTGGCAAGGACTTAACTCTTGCAGAGTGTGAGAAAATACTGGTTTCAAAGATCATTCTCTGGCTTGTCTTTCTAAAAAAGTATGGCGAAGTGTTTTTCTCCAATTCAGAATGTTACCAGTTCATCATACTCAAATCAGGAAATTAGTCAGAACATTGTATTACGCACAAATTCCAGCACTAATGTTAAAAAAAGTTGAACAGTACTCTTTTCCGTGCATCTGTATCAGATGTAGCAAATGTCTCTGATGAAATTCAGCTTAGTTACTTTGGTCCTCAGGAAGACAGTGCAGAAACTGAGATATTAATAGAAGAAAATGTGGAACAGACTGTACAATGTTCTACTGTAGAAAATTTTGAACAACATATTACAAAGTATAAGGTGATTTCACTTGAAACACCACATTATTCTTCTATTTGTTTTCAATGTACTCATTATAAAAATCAAACCAGTACTCTTCATCTGTATTTAAAAAGTAAAAAGGAGAATACTAATGAGTGGAAGCATTTTGCAACTTATTTGTTGGTAGAGAATTGTCTTGATTTGGATTCTGATCAGCGTATTTCTAAATATTTTTGTAACAAATAAGATAAGAACAAAATGCCTGCTTGAGCTGTGCATAATAATCTTAAGTTCGTAATTATTCCTTCCGAACTGATGGATTTAAGTACCTATGAGTCTATTCTTATTAAATGTGTGCATCCATTTCAGGCTATTGTTCGTATGGAGCCTAAGACAGGAAAATTGCCTATTTACAATAATGGTATTATTCTCACCCAGTCTACGGATCGTGGTCTTAACCTATTTGACAGCATATTCCCTATCATTAAAGAGCAGGCGGCCAATCCACTGACCTCTCCCCATCCTACCGCCTCTCTCAACACCCAATACATTGCCTCCGCCACCCAGTCCCACACTACCCCACCCCTAACCCTCCTGACTCCAGGACGCCCAGAGCCGCCCGTCGCCCTCAACCTTACCACCTCACCCTACAACACGCATCCCCTCTCTCCACCTAACCACCCCCCTGCTATCACCACTTCACCGCCTCTCATACCCACCCCCCCTCCACAATCTCCAACCAGCCTCCTCTCTCTTCTAGCCCCCTTCTCTATCTCCACTTCCCCTCCTTTTACATCAGTTCGCCCTCCCCCTACCTTATACCTCCTCTCTCTCCTAGTCCCCCTCCCCCTCGCTCACCACCACCCACTCAATTCCCTACCCTCCCACCCCCAGACCTCCTGACCCCTGGATGCCCAGAACCCCACGCCATCCTCAAGCCTCTCACCCCACCCTTCAACATAGATCTCCTCTCCCCACATAGCCCCCCTCCTGTGTCACCACCCCTCCCCCTCTCATATCTAGCCCCCCCAGTCTATCACCACCCCCACGCTTCCTACATCTAGAACACCCCCATCCTGCCACATCCCCTCCCGGCACCCCCCCACACCCACCTCCCCTACTCCTCTCACACCACCAACACCCGCCCTCTCTCCTCCTCCCCTCCTCTCACACCTAATCCCCACTCATCCTCTCACAGCACCACCCCCCTCCCACCTCACCCTACCCCCTACATTGCCGCCCTGCTCTCCTTCACTGTCACCCTCTGGCCCCCATCCTCCCATAAAACTCCTAGCTCCCCCCCTCCGGATCCAGTTCGAGCCCCCACCCTCCTTTAACACCCTCCCCTACCCTGTCTCTCCCCCTCACCCCCTACGATAGTCACCTATGTACCCACCACGAAAACACCCTCCTCACTTCCTCACCCTCCACCTCCCACCCCTACTTCCTCCACACCGACCCCTGACACATACACAACATTCTATCCACCTCCCACCGCAATCTCTCCACGTCCCTTTCAGCTCTCTCACCGAACCGAGCCATCTCTCCTCAACCTTTACCTCACTGTACTACCCCACTACTACCGTTCCCAACCCCACCCTTGACAAGATTATGTCCACCCTTCTCCAAATTAAAGACGAGCTTCAAACTTTCAAAGTACTACTCTCTTGTCAACCTAGACATCCCTCTCTTCCTAGTACACACCTATCCCGCAAACACTGCACCCCTCCCACACACCTACACATACACAATCCCCCTCACTGGACTTCTATTCCTGCCAATAACTCTCTCAGCCGCCCTCGCCGATGCATCAATCATCTGACACATTATGACATACGTGCCCTCCTGCACTCCTACGAAACCTCTCCCATGTCCCACACAGCCGCCACACACCGTCCCATCCCCACCATCCATTCCAACCCTCACAGGCCCCCCACGCAAAATAAGAGAGGCACCATCTCTAACAATCTGAAGAAAGTCAGCCTCACTCTGGACCCCTCCGCCTCCCTCACTACCCCCGGCTCAAATGCACTCTACTTAACTGCAGATCTGCCCCCAGACACGCCTCTGACATAGCCAACCTCATTATCGCACATGACCTAGACCTTACCATACTCACTGAAACCTGGTTAACAGAATCCTCCTCCCCCTCCTCGACATTCTAGATCCTCCCAACTACCGCATTATCAGATTAGACAGGACTGGCAGGACAGGAGGTGGAATAGCATGTATCCATCATAGTAACCTCTCAGTAACCAGAGCCATATCTCCTATATTCTCCTCCTGTGAACATTTTTGCCTTGACGTCAACAGTGAGGGCAATCCAGTATGCTCTCTACATATTATTTACCACCCTCCAGGGGACAACCTCACCTTCGCTGAACACCTCATGGACTTGATCACAACTAACTCGGGTCGACAAAACACACAAATATTCTTTGGCGACTTCAACCTTCGCTGGAATGACCAAAACGACTCGTGGTTAATTGCCTCAATAATTTCCTTAACACCTTAGACCTCACCCAAATCTGCAACAGCCCCACCCACGACAATGGCTCTATCCTGGACCTCATTATCTCCAAAGGTGACGCCATCCAACTCGACTCAATCCAACCTTGTGACTGCTCCGACCACCACATTATCACATTCTTCATCAATGAGCATGTGAAACTTTACCCAGCCCAATCCACCAAACCCAAGGTCTGGAAAAGAGACCTGAAGAACCTCAATCCTATCCCCGCTCCCTCTCCCAGCTACAATCTACTCATACCCTCCACCGGCAACGACGACGTCCAGGCTCTCACCGATCACTACCTCAACTCAATGGCTACGTTAGTCAACGAAGTTGCACCCCTTCAGCTAAAGAGAGTCTCCTACAAAAGCTCAAAACCTTGGTACGACGGTCTGCTTAACAATGATAGACGAGACATGAGACTAGCAGAACGTAACTGGAGATACACCCCATCAGCTATACATCTCACTACTGTGAGGAAAAAAGAAATGCTTATTTCAGGAAAATCAAAAGATCGAAAGCGGACTTCTTTAGCCATCAACTAAACCAAGCAAAAAACCGACCCAAAAAACTATTCAATTTAATCAAAACCCAATCCAAAGATGAACCACAGCAAACACATAACACAACCAGCACGCCACCATCCTGTAAAGAATTCGATACCTTCTTCAATCTAAAAACAGATAACATCAAAAAGGATCTCCTCACTGACCTAAACCTATACTCCAACCCCATCTATAAAACACCCATCACACTAAAAAACAATGCTACTTGGGCATCTTTTGATACCTACACAGAAGAATCCATAGGCAAGATGCTTAGTACTCTGAAGCCCTCCAATCATCTCTCGGACCCGCTACCTGCAAACACCGTAAAGGACCTCACCCCATGGCTTCTCCCCCTCTGGACCAAAATCATTAATAGCTCTCTCCAACAAGGATCTATCCCGGACTCCCTTAAAATTGAACAAGTGTCGCCTATACTAAAGAAACCCACAGCTGACCCTACTGACCTCAACAACTATCTCCCCATCTCCAAAATCCCTACCTTAGCCAAACTGTTAGAGAAATATGTCCACCTCCAACTGACAAAACACATCGATCATTACGACCTCCTCAACCGACATCAATCCGGCTTCCATGCAGGCCACAGCACTGAATCAGCCATGACACACATAATTGATGACGCACTCCAAATTCTAGACCAAAACGGTACCTGCCTCCTCATGCTACTCGACCTCTCATCTGCGTTCGACATGGTCAAACACGAGAACTTACTCGATCTGTTGAAACTCAGAATGGGTATCTCTGGGTCAGTACTCAAATGGTTCACCTCCTTCTTCCAGAACCGGACCCAGAAATTCAAAACTAACACACCATGTCCACACCCGTGCCTGTAACTCTTGGTGTCCCGCAAGGATTCTCCTTATCCCCAACCCTGTTCAACCTAGTCACGGAGCCACTCACCACACTGCTTCATGCATCTAATGTGCAATTCCACATGTATGCGGATGATACCCAAATCTACCTCAAACTACAATCCCCTGAAGACCTCAAACTACTCAACTCTACACTTAAGGACACACAGCCCTGGCTGGCTGAGAACCATCTCAAACGTAATGCTCTAAAAACAGAATTCCTCTTAATTGCACCCCCTTCCAAAATCCCCATCGCCAAGGATTCGGCTGAAACACCTCACTGCAGTCAACGTCCAACCTTCCATTGTAGACTCAGCTAAATCCTCGGGTATCACCCTCGACTCCAATCTGAATATGCAACGACATATCAGTAATGCAACCAAGGGAGCAAATTTCCAAATCAATACCTTGAGGAAACTGAAACCCTTTCTCCCAGCCAACGATTTCAGAATTGCAGTCCAAGCGCTAGTTATCCCTCGGATTGACTATGGAAGTACCGCCCTCTGTGGCCTCCCCCTTTCAACAACTGCTCCATTAAGAGCCTCTATCAATGCTGCAGCAAGACTCATAACTGGATCAAAAAAAACCTCTCACATCTCTCTGACTTAAAATTGCTGAATTGGCTTCTGCTAGAAGCTAGAATACATATTAAAATAGCCTGCATTACTCACAAGGCTTTACACCACAGCTCGCCCAAATACATCGCCCAGAAATTGACAATCTCCGGAGGCTCAAGAGACACAAGAAGCGCAGAAACTCTCCTTTTGATACCGCAAAGATTCCACAAGAAAAAAACATACAAGCGCTCCTTCTCACGGATGGCCCCAGGATCTGGAACGCCCTCCCCCTAGAAACCAGACTTATCTCATCCACTGCATCCTTCAAAAAAGAAGTCAAAGCGATCCTCCTGGCTAAATTTACATGAACATAAACTCTGCAAACTCTGTTCGCCTGTTTGTCTCCCCCTTGTATTACTCTGTCTGCATCATCTACCCTGCACAAATTGCCTTATTAAATTCTCCCTCCTATTGTCCTCTTTTCATATGTATGTGAAGCGCTCTGATATCTGTTAAGAATCTAGTTCACGCTATACAAAACTCTGAAAATAAATGATGAATAAATAAATAAATTAAAAAGAAGAGTTCTATATTTGCCTGGTGTTGAAAATGTAGAAGATGAGCCTCCAAAGAAGAATTAAAAACCTCTGATTTGCAACTTATTTACTATCCTTAAAGGGCAAAAAAAGATTAATGCTCCATTAGTAACCTGTAAAATTTGCCAAACAACTCTTTAAAGGAGTCATCCATCCAAAAATACTCCTTTGGCACACCAACTATGATGCAACATATCAAGAACGTGCCCCCCAATAACTTTGCTCGACCTCCAATACGGACGTTGCAGGAAAACCCACGTTCTGCTGCACCAAGCACATTGATTGCTGCAGCAGCATATTCAGCAAGCAATCCACACCCACAAATTGTTCCTTATTTCGGTGAAATTAACATTCTATGCATTTATTGTGATGAACTTTTGTCTTACGGGGAACAGTCTATCGACCTAATAAAATGCAGGGAGCAGGAGCATCGCAATGCTCAACATTACTTTTTTTGACATCATCGTGTAATTGGTACCAACTACCCCAGCCGAAAGCAGTGCTTAATTTGCACACTTTCTGCCTTTCTTTACTGGAATTATCAATTATTCTTCAATTTCATATTCTGATTGAACGTCAAAGCCCTTTATTGAACCTTTTTGTCATAGCTAATACTCCAGGCGAAGGTTAATGCTCCAAAAGTAATCTGGAAAATTTACCAAGCAACTCTTTCAAAGGGTAATCCATCCAAAAAAGACTTCTTTCACACAGCAAATATAGTGCGGTTTCTCAAGACTCTCACTGCGGAATGCAACTCCCACTCTAGGTAATGGACTGGAAATCCAAACATCCACTTCCCTGACATGAAAGTAGGTATTGTGCAGGTCTGCTGCCTTTGTTATTTTTCACCTTATTCATCTTCCACTCAATTAACACATCATCCACACATACACACACCTACTTACTTCCTTTTCGACAGGGGTTATCAATTATTGTTCAATTTCATATGCCTATTCATAGTGCAGACCCTTTATCGAGCCTTTTTGTTGTAGCTACTACCCTGGCCGAAGGCACTGAGAAATTTGCACACTTGCTGCCTTTCTAGAAGTCTATTAGTGTTTCCTGGAAGTGTAAGGAAACAGACTGGGCAATTAAAGGTATAAAAGACAAATTTGCCGGTGCATGAAAAAGTGCATACATAGTCTGTAGGCCCACTTTGCAACATGCGTACTTCAGCACTAGCTGAATGATTACAATTCTGCAACAAGAATACCTCAAACCACTTTAATAAATGTATTCTTATAACATCTCATAACTTAATAGAGCTTCTGAAATAATTTCATCATGTATTTCATATTCCTGATTATCAATTTCAAAAATCATATGATCATACTCAATGTCATCTAATGCTTCCAGAAAATTAACATCTAAGGTTTAGTCTAGGAAATCACAGCTAATATCTGCAGCATTTATATCTTCCTCTTCATTCTCGCTACTTGTAAAAAAGTATGTGCAGCTCTTCTATGACACTGTTACTAATTTTGAAACTGTCTTCCAAATTGTTTTGTTGATTTTCCATACTGAATTTCTTGTGATGTAGGTCCTTGTACAAAAACATAAACACTTCATTTTATCTTTACTGTAATATCAGCATATGTGGTGATTGATATGAATTATATTAAATATTTATCTTGCAAATAAAGCAACAGTATTTGGCACATGAGTGTAACTGTCTTCCAAATTGTTTTGTTGATTTTCCATACTGAATTTCTCATGTTGTAGCTCCTTGTAGCTCCTTGTACAAAAACATAAACACTTCATTTTATCTTTACTGAAATATCAGCATATGTGGTGATTCATATGAATTATATTAGATATTTATCTTGCAAATAAAGCAACAATATTTTGTACATGAGTGTATTTTATTTTGAAAACATTTGAAAACATTTGAAAAATAAATACAATAAATAGTATCACTCTGCATTGCATTATTTATCCTACCTACTGTGTTGCAAACTTAAAACAGTGACACCAGTGCCATGCTTTGACTCACCCATTACGTTGTCAATTAGGGTGGAGGGAAGCAAAGAAAAGGAGTAAAGTACATGTCTACAGGTGTACTGCTATATTCAAAACACTGGATGAAGCACTGAATTAAAAAACTCTGATTAAAAAAAAACATACACAAAAGAAGGCTGCACAAAAGATACACAAAGGAAAGCTACACAAGTAGGACACCGAATCTGGAACACAAACTGGTAAGTAAGCAAAATAACGAAAAATCTAAAAACACTGCAACGGGCGCTACGCTGTGTAACTCATTCTTAAGAGAGGTAGAAAAATACTGTAAATAAAACGGAATTCAAATAAAGAAAAAGTAAAAAACATACATGGATGACAAAGTCTCTAGAGTGATACTCTGTTCCCCAACATAAAAAAAAGGATTTTACAGAAATTAAATGTACGAATCTTTAAGGAGCTGCAAAGGTACCCATTCCCCGGGACTAAAAAAATATCATTATGGATCGTGTGGGGAACACCAATACCCCCACGGTCCCAGCCTGCTCCCCGTGTCCTTCGAGAGCCGGCATTGCTTTTTCAGAGAGAGCAGTTCATATGCTCCTCTCTCTAACGAAAAGCAATCTGCTTTCCTACTTGAAAGACACAGCAGCTTAACTTGCTCTCTCTTTGAAATAGGAAACCGGTTTCCTGTGCTAAAGTGGGAGCCGCGATGCTCCCGCCCTACCATACCAAACAACAGTGTCCCGAGGGTAGACACCCCGGGACACTGCAGGGGCCGTCCCTGAGAGATGGTAGTCCCCAGAGCCATGAAGAGCTCCAGGACGGAGACCACACAACCCCCTCCCAACAGTAAAAATCCCAGAAAAGTGGAAATCCCCGGGGCTGGGAGGTCCGTGCCGTCACGTACCCCCCCTTTTTGAAATATTACTGCCCCAGGAAGGTGGCGGTCCACGGGGCATGTACGAGGGCCATGACCTCCCCCGCATACTTCATTAAAATATGGCAGCCAACACTTCCTAGTTTGGAGCGTTGACAGCCAATCAGCATGCAGTTTGTGCTTGTAATTGTAAGGATTTCCGTACGCGTACGCCGCAATTTCTATTTTTAAAAACATATTAGAATAAATAGCCTAAAAATCCATGAACGACCCCCTGAGCAACCCTAGAGGTTCAGGATGTTTCTACCCTGCCCCCTTTCCTTATTTCACAACTTTGTTTTCCTATCTCCTTATGACTCGGTTCTTGCGACCGACAACATGGCTGCCAACACTTCCTGGTTTGCAGTGTTGACAGACAGTTGACACCCAATCAGCATGCAGCTCATGCTCGTAATTGTACGGATTTCAGTACGCGTACCCCGCGATTTTTCTGTTTTAAAAAAAATATGTAGCCTAAAAATTAATGAACGACCCCCCTGAGCAAGCCTAGAGGGTCAGGATGTTTCTGCCCTGCCCCCTTTCTTTATTTCTCAACTTTGTTTTACTGTTTTCTTGTGACTCGGTTCTAGCGACGAACAAGATGGCTGCCAACACTTCCTGGTTTGGAATGTTGACAAACAGTTGACAACCAATCAGCATGCAGCTCGTGCTCGTAATTGTACGGATTTCTGTACGTGTGCTGTACAAATCCAAAAAGCATATTAGTATGGAATTCAATATTAGTCATTCCAAATATTGAAGAACTTTATGATATTTCATTGAAGACCCTATATAAATATGTGAAACCGGCCACATTGAAGAAAATTCACTTTTTTGTAATAAACAGGTTATATTATACCCCAGAGGGGCATATTATCAAGAACAGCGATAAAATTATCGCCGCTTTTGCGTCAGTAAACTGCAGGTAAAGCTGCAATAACGGGCTTGATAATATGCCCTTGTGAATTCCCATAGCAGCCCAGGTTAACACCAGAACATGGGCTGCTATGGGAATTCACAAGAGCATATTATCCAGCCCATTATCGCCGCTTTAGCAGCAGTTTCTTGCCTCTAAAGAGGCGATAATTTTATCGCCGTTCTTGATAATATGCCCCCAAGTTCCTCCAGATATTGAAGCCCTGTTAATAACTAATGCCTTACTATGGACAGTCTTTACCTATATTAACACCTGACATTCACTGAACCTACACTCAGAAAAGGAGTGGATATAAATAGAAAAGTGGATACTGTTAACAAAGTTTACTCCATGGAAACAGTTTTCTCTGTACCACAATACTAGACAACAGTGAAACTCTCATGAGAACTACACCACAGAGTATTCAAAACAATTTACTAACAATAGTGTACATTCTATGCACCAGTTGTCAAAAGAGACTCTATTTGCTCAACATAACCAAGATCTGAAGGTGCTAAAGATCATACTACCGGCACCCTTCCTACTGTGGTGTAAACTTTACAGATAGCTCTTATCCTGAAGCAAAACCAGCCTGCAAGCATAGGCTATGACCTGCTGCACACACTCTTCCATGTTAAGTATAAATGATCATGCTACATGATTCTCGCTAATAAGTCAAAGCCGCTTTTAAAAGTTAGTATTACTACGTAGGATCTTTCTCCTGTAGGAAACTTTTTCTGCAGAACCAAAAAGTTTTCTAGAGCATAACCAATACAAGTCAACTGTCACTTTCTCACAGAGTTACTCTTGGATGCAAACTTTTATAGCGTGTTCAATACCTCTACACCGCTATGGGGCATTACAAGCTCAAGCCTAAGCTATACAAAATGACAAAAAATAATGTAGTTACTTGCCACTCTATAAACTGTCCAACACACTTCTATACACATTGCATGATATCATCAGTGATTTATTCAGTGATGTCACTTGAGATGCCATCAGTGATGTCATTAATGATGCCATAGAATGCCATTTGAGATGTATTATGAGGTTATAAGCAGTGCACGACAGGGCAGAAGTTACAGTTAGTGCTGCTAACTTTAACTGCTGAACTTCTGTGTTTTTTTAGTTGAAAGCGGTAATGTTGTCACTGAGAACATTACTATAACCTTGGATATTTTCAGTGAATTTTAAGGATAAAAAAATCCTCTTATCACATCTAACTATGACATTAATATAATCTTCGGTTTATCAGTGTATTTCTAATTTTTTTTAAGTCAATTCATTATTTTGTGAGTGTAAGTATGGTAGTGACACTCTCTAACATATGGTGTGTTCACACATTATTTTAGTAAAATACTTATTTTATTGTAACAAAACAGGATATGGTTAGCAGTTTGCAAAATTTTTGCAAAATGTGTGTGAGTACTACAGATAAATGTTCAATAGAATTTGTTTAATTGTTCAGTTATTGTAACTCTGATATCAAGGCATGTCACCAGCAATATTTCTCTGAGGTTTCATTACTCTCATGAGAGGTTCGCAAGAAGCTTGCGGGGCACTTGCAAGGTTGTCTATTGTATATGGGTAATGTTTTCATTCATTATTCAATGCTAATGGTAATAGAGCAGTGAATGAATGATAAATACATGTATCATATCCCCCTTTGATGGTATTTCTAAAGCTCTTATTTTAGCTTAATTATTAACATTCCCAAACTCAACTGTTTCTGTTGCCATATGGATGTTTAAACCAGTTAATAGCAATTGTACTGTAGTAATACACATTCTTTTCTTTTCCTGTGCAATTTCGAAAGATCAAGCAAAGGCCACATAGCAGAGTCACTCTGCAAATTTCCTTGCAGCTCTTGTGAAAGTCTTGTGGGATTGTACCAAAATGTTGAAAAATTAGCCAGTAGAAAAGCTCATGCTGTTTATCAAGTAACTGTGCACGATGCAAACAGCTGTTGATTCCAACCTAGTCAACTATTGTAACTGGCGGAAACCTACCAATTTCATGTATAATTTAGTCACTCTTCCATTTTGCCTCTCCTCATATAATTCCACATTGCTTCTGAAACTTATTTATTCTGCTGGGCACTCCTCTTGTGACTCAGTTTACTGACCGCAGAAGGGAACAGGGTCTTCCTTAATAACATCAAGGAATGCATCTAGTTCAATGTACAACTGAACATTACACACTAAATAGAAAGGCTAACGTCAGAGTGACCCTATCATAACATTATGTGATTATTCATGGTATGAATCCCTTTTTGTTTTAAAATACTGACACCCATGAAAATCTCCCAGGAGCACACAAATGCCTGCTTTCACTTGAATATGTCTCCCATGAGCTCAAACATTCAAACTATATTATTTATTTATTTTTATTTTATTTTTTGCATTTGTAATGCGCGCAGATACCCACAAAGGGTTTCCCGGCGCCAGGACTAAGAAGCCAACAACACAGAAAGCAGAACGGCCAGAGACCACAATTATTTATTGAAAAGCCAGGTTTTAGCGCTTTTCTTAAAGCTGGCAAAATGTTCCTCCTTTCGTAGAGCTGGGGGAAGGGAGTTCCAGAGGACGGGTCCCAGATAGGAAAAGGATCTCCCTCCCATTCTGGCCAGTTTAAATCTGGGTACCACAAAATTAGCTCCATTTGAGGAACGAAGATTACGTGCAGGAGAGTAGGGCCTAACTAACTTTTGCAAGTACTTTGGTGCGGTTCCTGCCTTTATTTTGAACATATAGTTCAGGGCTTTGAACCGAACCCGGTTCTCCACCCTGAGCCAGTGAAGGTCTTTAAGGTGCTTAGAGATCTTTGCTCTCCTGGGGATTTTACACAGCAACCTGGCTGCGGAGTTCTGGACTAGCTGGAGCCGCCTGATCACGGCTAAGTTGGAACCCAGGTAAAGGATGTTACCGTAGTCAATCCGAGATGTAATAAGGGCATTGACTACGGTCTTCTGGGTATCAACAGGCAGCATCCAGATAATTTTCCGCAGCATTTGAGGATAGTAAAGCAAGTACCAGCTACTTTGTTGACCTGCTGTTTCATCGATAGTGTGTCATCGATGTGCACCCCTAAATTTCTGACATGGGTAGCTGGAATGGGAAAAGTGCCCAGGGATGGCGGCCAGTGAGTATCCTGCCAAAGGTCTCTGTTTTTACCCAAGAGAAGGATCTCCGTTTTCTCCCCATTAAGCTTCAGCTGGTTCGTTGACATCCAGCTGAAGACTTCATGAAGACCTAGTTTCAGCACAGAAGGGGATGAAGGATCCGAATTGGTGAGAGAAAAAATAATCTGCGAATCATCCGCATAGGTCATGAGTTCTAGACCAGCTCGCTCTGCTAGATCGGCGAGAGGGCGGAGATACAGATTAAAAAATAACGGGCTCAAAATTGAGCCCTGAGGCACGCCATGGGGCGAAACAAAGGTGTCTGACTGAGCCTGTGAGGACGAGATCTGAAACGTCCGGTTGCACAAATAGGATTTAATCCAGTCCAGCGCTGCTCCTCCGACACCATCCTCACTCAGCCTGGTAAGCTGTCTGTCGTGTGAGATGGTGTCGAAGGCTGCACTTAGATCAAGCAGGACAAGTGCAACCGTTTGCCCCTCGTCCAAGAGCCCCCTGATCTTCTCGGTGACACCCAGGAGGGCGGACTCGGTGGAATGACCAGCCCTGAAACCAGATTGGGAGAAGTGGAGTAGGTTGTTATTCTCCGTATATGTGGTAAGTACACCGTGAATGTGTTTCTCCAAAATTTTTGAGAAACCAGGCAACAGGGAGATGGGGCGATAGTTGGCCAGCACCTCAGGATCAGCAGAAGGCTTCTTCAACAAAGGGCTGACCATGGCGTGCTTCCAGGACGCTGGGACTTTTGCCAGGTGGATAGAGGCATTTAATGTCTCAGAAATGATCCTCAGAGCAGAGTCATCAAGTTGGCTCAGAATGCTAATAGGGAGAGGGTCACAAGGAGAGCCTGACTTGATAGAGATAGCTAAGGATTTCAAGGTTTTCAAAGTAATAGGTGGCCAAAAATCAAGCCGGCATCCTACTGATCTAACTGGAGATGGAACTTCTCTGCCGTCCCTCAACGGAGGGTTGATATTGGCAATAATGGTCTCAATCTTTTCCACGAAATAGGTGGCAAGGTCTTGACATTTTTGGGAGGTAAGGGGGCGTGCAGCAGCCATAGAATTTGCTCCAGCTAATTCCTTGACTGTATTAAAAAGAGTCCGTGCTTTGTTAGCAGCAGTGTTAATAGTCTCTGTTACATAACAGGCTTTGGCTCTCGTACAGGCCGAGTGATAAAGGTTTCTGGCCTTACGGTAGATCTCTTTTTTTAGAGGGTCGTAGTGTTTGTGCCATTTTCGTTCGAGTGCCTTACACTTAGATTTTTCTAATTTGAGATCCTCCGTGTACCAGGGAGGCGGTGGTCGATGAACATTCCCTCTACACCTGGCAATAGGAAGACAAGTGTCAACTGCCCTCTCCAACCATGTATGGGTTTCCAATGCATTTTTATCCATATCACAGCCCAGGACAGGGGGGGATTTCTTAAGTGCGTTCTGCAGCTCGGTCAGGTCCAGCCTTTTCCAATTTCTCATAAGGATCGGAGGCTGGGTGGAACATAGCTGCCTGGATTCTCTAAGGGTAATACTAAAGAGAGTTAAAAAATGGTCAGACCAACAAATAGGGTCAGTTGTAAGCCATTTTAACTCCTGTAGGTTTGATATAATGGGGTCCAACAAATGTCCTGCTTTGTGAGTAGGACCCTCATTTCGCAGTGTCATATTCAGAGCAGTAAAATCCTCCAGGAGGTTCACAGCTGTACTATTTGACTTGTCCTCCAAATGGAGATTTAAATCACCCAATATAGTTAGGTTTTGGGCGTTAAGAAAATAAGGCGAAATGATATTAGCCAAATTCGCAGCCCAAACATTACTATTTCCAGGTGGGCGATAAATTAAAAAACCAGAAAACATAAAGTTAGCGAATTATACCATTGTATCAATATTAGACTAGGCAAACACAAAAGCTTCTGTACTTAACCTTTCCCTTCGAGAAAGATTTTTTTATACCCCACTACTTTTCTTGTATTATGCAATCCTGCAAGATTCTCACAAGATAGTAAACATTGTTGGAGGGAAGAATATCATTTTTCATCATTACAGTACTTATGCCTTATTCTCCCCACTAGCAGTCTATGGGTAGAAAGTGTCCTCTCCAATGAAACCTTTTCACAGTATGACAGGAGCGCATAGTAGGGAGCGTAGCTGGAATGAGTTCTTCAGTAACACCTACTGAAAGCATTAAGTGTGTATAATAGGGTGTGAGGAGAAACAGTCTCTCCAATAACACCCTGCATCAAGATTTTGTATTCCCCACTACTGTTTTTTACGATCCGGCAAGAGTCTTGCAAGATAATAAAATTTTTAGAGGAAGAGTTTTCCTTTTCCTTTATTATAGTACTTATGCCTCATAGTCCCCATTAGTAGGGAGTGGGGAAAAAGTAGACTCTCCAATGAGACCTTTTCACAGTATGCCAACAGTGCATAATAGGGGGTAAAGGTACACTGCAATTCCACTGACACCTATCCACAGTCTAACGACTGTGGACAGTAAAAGTATACTGTAGACTACTGGGGGAGTCTGGCCTCTCCATGAAGCTAACTAATGTGTAGAGTAGGGTATAAAGACACACTGCCTCCCAACCTACACCTATCCCCAGGCTCAGCAGTATGCCTAGTAGGGTGGGGCAGGTACACACCTTACATGTAAGACCTTACTACTTCACTAGTATGTATGTAGACCTCTCCCCAGGAAAATAACCATATATTTTAGGGATAAAGGGTGGTGTCTGGGAAGGGAGTAACCTGTCTGCTAACACATCTTACCAAAGTGAGATGTGTCTGTAGTATGGTTTGATAAAAATGTATCACCCTGCCGATACCACTTCCCGGTATACAACCTTTACCACGCAACTTTTACAACGGCCTACCATTACCACGCAATTTTTACAACGCAGGATCCATTACAACGCATACCATTACAATGCATGTATTTACAACGCAGGTACCTTTACAACGCATACCATTACAACGTAAGTATTGGTAAGTATATAATTTTATCAAAAATATTATAAGTTTGGGTTTTTGGGTAAAGGGGTATTTTTAGGGTTCAGGGTCAGATTTGGGTTTTTGGGCAAAGGGGTATTTTTAGGGTTCAGGGTCATTTTGGGGTTTTTGGGCAAAGGGGTATTTTTAGGGTTCAGGGTCAGTTTTGGGTTTTTGGGCAAAGGGGTATTTTTAGGGTTCAGGGTCAGTTTTGGGTTTTTGGGTAAAGGGGTATTTTTAGGGTTCAGGGTCAGTTTGGGGTTTTTGGGTAAAGGGGTATTTTTAGGGTTCAGGGTCAGTTTTCAGTTTTTAGGTAAAGGGGTATTTTTAGGGTTCAGGGTCAGTTTTCAGTTTTTGGGTAAAGGGGTATTTTTAGGGTTTAGGGTCAGCTTTCAGTTTTTGGGTAAAGGGGTATTTTTAGGGTTCAGGGTCAGTTTTCAGTTTTTGGGTAAAGGGGTATTTTTAGGGTTTAGGGTCAGTTTTCAGTTTTTGGATAAAGGGGTATTTTTAGGGTTCAGGGTCAGTTTTCAGTTTTTGGGTAAAGGGGTATTTTTAGGGTTTAGGGTCAGTTTTCAGTTTTTGGGTAAAGGGGTATTTTTAGGCTTTAGGGTCAGTTTTCAGTTTTTGGGTAAAGGAGTATTTTTAGGGTTCAGGGTCAGTTTTCAGTTTTTGGGTAAAGGGTATTTTTAGGGTTCAGGGTCAGTTTTGGTTTTTTGGGTAAAGGGGTATTTTTAGGGTTCAGGGTCAGTTTTGGGTTTTTGGGTAAAGGGGTATTTTTAGGGTTCAGGGTCAGTTTGGGGTTTTTGGGTAAAGGGGTATTTTTAGGGTTCAGGGTCAGTTTTGGGTTTTTGGGTAAAGGGGTATTTTTAGGGTTCAGGGTCAGTTTTGGGTTTTTGGATAAAGGGGTATTTTTAGGGTTCAGGGTCAGTTTTGGGTTTTTGGGTAAAGGGGTATTTTTAGGGTTTAGGGTCAGTTTTGAGTTTTTGGGTAAAGGGGTATTTTTAGGGTTCAGGGTCAGTTTGGGGTTTTTGGGTAAAAGGGTACAGGCTAAAAATTAAATATAATTAAATTTAAATTACATTAAATTAAATTGAATAAATTAAATTAAAATAAATTAAATTAAATTAATTTAAATTAAATTAAATTAAATTAAATTAAATTAATTAAATTAAATTAAATTACATTATATTAATTTTAATGAAATTACATTTTAAAAAATATTATATACTTACCAATACTTACGTTGTAATTGTATGCGTTGTAAGGGTATATGCGTTGTAAATACATGCGTGGTAATGGTACTTCGTTGTAATGGATCCTGCGTTGTAAAAATTGCATGGTAATGGTAGGCGTGGTAAAAGTATGCGTTGTAACGTCATACATCCCACTTCCCACTCTCAAAGGTATGCATATTAGGCTGTTGGGAGTAATGCCCTGTTTGCTGATATATTTCTCTTGCATGGTAAGTCTGCGTAGTATTGTAATGAGAGACTTGCTTCTCTCCTGTGATCTATGTCTTGAATGATAGGTGTGTAAATTAGGATGTGAAAAGAGGCTTACCTCTCTGGTCACAGCTCTCCCCAGAATGACAGATGCACAAGTAAGGTGTGGGGATTAAATCACTTCTATGCTGAGAAGTCTGTCTTGCATACAACCGGAGAAAATATGATATGGAAATACACTGCCCTGTCATTTGAGATATCTCCCCACAGTAATACATTTGTGAAGTAGGCTGTGGGTATCAGGCTATAGAAATGGAGTATCCACTCTGCTCAGAACTGTGTCGTGGTTGATTGGTGTGGATAGTTGAATGCAGGGACACACCTTTCCCTAAGACCTCTCCCTATGGGGACAATGAAGCATAGTAGGGTGTGCAGAAGCATTGAAATGAAATGAGGCACACGCTCAAATATAACACATCAATATCCCTGGCATGTGCCTACTCACTCAACGCAGTAGAAGACACTCATCAGCCAGTAATGTACAGGAGCTTTGCGCATAACCTGACAGGCCTTCGTCAGAAGATTTTCCATACCATCTGTTGAAGGATTACAACTCAAGTGAAAATAATCTCTTTGTTTTGTGAGTTGGGCCACTGCCCTTCTGTGTGACTTCATGACTACATTCTGTGAGAAGGTGAGTAACACACAGAGTGAATGCACTACTAGTTTCATCGTGCCAAGGAGGATCAGAAGCAGTCAGACTTTGATATAGCGCAAGGAATCCACATCAGTTTTTTTATACAGGTCCCTCAAAAACTGGTGACATCCTTGATAGTAGGGTGTTCAATCTGTGCACAGCCTCAGAAGGGCTCTGACACGGAGCATGTCAGAGTGAACTTCAGTGTCCGGAGGCTGCACACATCATTAAAGCAGAGTGTAATATGGTGAGAGGGCACTAGGGTGCTCATAGTTACCACACCTCCGTGGGCACGGGAGAACTACTAGGCTACAGAGGAGGCTCTCAGGCTTTATCCCCCTCAATAGAACTATAAGTGGGTCTCAGAGATATGATACTCCATTTAGTGTGCAGAAAGAAGGATCTGAACTTCTCTCTTCAATCTCAGAGCCACAAAAGTTACTGGAGGCATGTGCCGGTTCCCCTGACTTTCAAAGAGGAATATATTGAATCTCAAGCTGCACCCTGCCCTTTCTCAAAGAGTACATGGTGGCACCATTCAGGTTACAGATGGCTCAACGCAGTTTGCATTTCACAAGAGGTCAGCAGGGTAATTAGGTTGTATCTCCCTCACCCTCTGAGAGCAGAGTGGGCTCTGAAAGCTACCCCTCTCCTTCTGAAGGTAGCTCATGGCCTCAGTCTGTATCTCCACTGCCGGCATTAACTATTCATTTGCCTCTCGTTCTCCATGTCTTCAACTGCGCAGTTTTCCAATTATGGGGGGTCGGTTATTAAAGGCATGGATGAGGGACAAAGGGAGGAAGGCAGGAGTGAGTTTTACTCTCCGTCTCCAATAACCTGCTGTCATGTCCACCTGCAGGTGTCCTACACTTTTTTGGACTGAGACATGGTTCCAAGGAAACTTGCGTGATCACAGAACAGGCGCAGATCTAATCAGGTGGAGTCTAAAGCTAAAGAAAGCCACTAAAGTTTGTGTGCTTCAAGCCAGTATGAGTGGGAGGACCTCCTGCCCTATCAGCAGAAAACCTCTATGAAGCAGGACATAATCATTAGCATTGCACAGTCCTTCATTAGACCAGAGCTTCACTGGCAGCACTCCACCGTTGGCCTAATGCTCTACATAAACTTTTCCCCAATATCAGAATTCCCCTGCATTAGCTGTCATCAACTGCTGCATGCCCATTAACAATCCATCCCGGTCACCTGCACTGTCCCACCAGTACACCCACAGCAGCACTCCAATGGGAGTTGTGTTTTTCACCCATGAACAGCAATGCCACAGTAATAACAAGCCCTCATCTAGGGGTGGCAGGTTCCAGTAAACTCCAGTACGCAGCATAGGAAGAGTTTTTGCCAAACTCCTCCCTCCAAGTGGAGTGCTGAGTGACAAAAACTCCATCAACTCCGCCAGCAGAGTGGAGTTTACTGCCCACCCTTAGCAAAAACCTCTCTCTTTAATGAGTGGTCTGTATATTACAGTGAGAAGAAGTATTGATTTCTCTAGTGAGGCCTCACTGTTGCATGAGAAGTCACCATACTTGGGTATTCAAATAATTGCCTTCGCCATTAACAATTCTCTGTAGCATAAAAGATGTGCATCGTGCCGTATAGATATATATACATGCAGGAGCACTTCTGCACTCCCTGAAGATGGAACTGCCAGTTTTAGTCAACATTACAATACCGTACTAATATTGAAAACAATAACAACAATTAAGCAAACAAATCAGATGTAACTTTAAACTTTTTTATTACAAAAAACAATTTAACATTACAAAATTGCAACAACAACAACTACGTTAACAAACTATATCAACAATTATAAAACAAACAAAACTACAACAACTATGTTAACAAACTATATCAACAATTATGAAACAAACAAAACCAATTTTACTAATTTATATTGTCTTCATCACATTATCGTTAGCAGCCTCCTGCAGATAAACCACCTCAGCCTTACAAAAAGGTTTTCGGTATGGCACCTCAGCTAGCAAAAAAGTCTCAGCAAATTTTCTCATGCAGACAGTTTTTTTTAAAGGAGTTGACAAAGGCTAGCCCGGGACGTTAGTTTGTGCTATTTTACCACAGCGCTCTTTCATGTGTTTCCACAACTTTTCAACCTGGATACACTGTGCCTGCTCAGGTACCCACTGCTGAACAAGACAATAAGCTTGCTTGTCTTAACAAAAAAACTAATTTTTACTGCTTGTATAAGCAGGTCATTATTTCCTCAGAGACAAGTAGACTTATACAGCACAACATTGTGCATGATCACAAATTTCCACCAAGCAATACAAACATTATCACTTTACCGATTGATATCTGTTTCCTCAAGTTCCACAGAGTAATTATTTCCTCTTTTTTTCAAAAGTGATGGTAGTTTTCTCTGTTCACAACTTCTGATTTCCATTTTCCGGCTACAAAAAAGAGAAAATAACCCAACATTTTTTAACTACATCATCATAATAGTAATTTTTTACTATATTTTGCTTTCTACATCATTCACCCACAATACCATATTTATATGTAGTGTATCACTAACTTGTTATTTTATTCTCTAGAAAAATTCCACACCTTCATCCAGTATATTTTTTTTTTCACAAACTAAATTATAACATGTCATTAAACCTAATTTCATAAACGTTTATAAAGTTACACACTCCTCTCAAGACCCCTTTGCAAATACTGAGCATGTTGTTTTACTCTAGAAATAGCAATATCACTTTCAAGTATCGCATAGGGCTAAAATATATGTACAGTGAGGTTCATAATGACCGTATCTTGAATTATTAAATGCTTTGCTTTATAATTTAAGAAACACTGCTTCCTTTACTTACAATTATATACACTTGAACAACTTCATTTTTTAACACAATCTGCAAACCTTGCTCACATCTCTCTACATTGTAATGTGCTCCTCTCAAAAGCTATATTAACAAATCTACAGTTCCCTAATCAGCCTTTCACTCTGTAAACATAGCGTAGAATAAGTTTGCCAAATTAGTACACCTTCTGATACTTCACAACAAAGTTTATACAATATAAACAACAATAACCTAAACTTGGAGTTCATTCTTAAATGCAGATAAAGACACCTGTTTTTTTAGCGCTAAATAAAGTCACATCTGCTGAGCACAAGTCAAAGAGATTTCCTTCTCCTCCAAAGCCTCAAGGACAAACTGAGCCATCTCTCAGCCAATCACATCACAGCTTTTCTTCAACTATGTAATAAAAATGGCAACCCTTATTTGAGCCTTAGCCTTTTTTTTACTTTTCCCATACTATCTCACAATACTCTCACACAACTGTAAAACACCTAGTGGCAGTCCTAGTCATTTTATATGCGGATCTCGCAAGTATGTTGTAGGACCATAAAACACCTCATGGCAGGCTCAGCAATTTTCCAAGCGGGTCTTACAAGTGTCTCCCAGGATCATATGAACATCATATGACAAGCCTTACTCCTTGGGATCCACTGATTCATCTCTTTAAGATGATGGGTGTGCATAGTAGCATGGAGGGTGGGACTATCTTTTCTCTCTCAGCTGATGGGTGTATGTTTAGTATGTGGGGAGGGACTGGCCTCTCCTTTAATACCTCTCTCTAAGATTATGGGGGTGCCTAGTAGCGTGTGGAGATGGACTGGCCTTTCCTTTCAGAACTCTGACTCAGAGGACAGGTGTGCAGGATAGTGCGTGTATAATTACTAGCCTTTCCTTTCAGACTTCTCTTTCTCTCAGATGATAGGTGAGTGTAGTAGTGAATGAAGATAGACTATCCCCCTTGCTAACGCCCCTCTCTCTGATAATAGGTGTAGATAATAGGGTGTGGGAGGAGACTGTACTCTACACACATCTATACCAAGCTGATGGACTCAGATAAATACCACCTCCAGTAATACTCCTCCCTACAGTAGTAAGTGTGCATTCTATAGTGTATTTAAAGGTCCCCTACTCCTTTCTGCTTTTCACGATCTGGTATGATTGTTAAACTTTAAAAAAAACAGAATGAACATTCTAATCATCACAGTACTTATCTCTTACATACTTTCTCTCAAAAACAAGGCCCACAATATGCATTCCTACTAATAGAGTGCACTGAGAACTCATTTACACCTCTTTACTATTCACAATTGTGTGAGAGTCCTGCAAGATCATGAAAATTTATTTTTTTCAGAGTACTTAACCATTAGGCACCTCCTCTCTGAATATGGTGGGACAGCAAGTCTTTCTTCTGCCCCCTTATATAGCTTTTTTGCCTACTTTAAACATCACCTCAAATTTTTCACAGTAAAGTGTAATGGCAGGCTTTTCATTTCGAACATTCCAACAACCTGCCAATGAGAGCTCATGCTTTCTCAGGACTCACCGAAGCCTCTTGCTCCTGTGAGAATGTCGAAAAATGGGCCTCTTGACCAATCACAGGGCTTCATTTTTGATATTATGCTCTACCTGGGCACCCATGGGACCTTCAGAATCCCGACTGCCAAAATATACAAATATGTTTGATCCTCACTATCTCAAAAATTACTGAATGGAGTTACACCAAATCACAAAAGCACATTCTGCGGACCAAGATCTAACATCCTGCTGAATAGGGTGCACTTTTGTTCTGCAGTTTTTGTGGTAGCCTTGCCTAAAGAAGTCTATGGAAAATGCATGGGGTTTTTGCCTCTTGGGCACCCACGTTTTTATCACCCCCACTTGACGGGTCACCCCAAACCTTTCCAGGAAGAAGCCGAGGTGGATGAACTTTTTTGGGACAGTGGGTCTTGCAAGTGTGAAGATTCGTAAAATGAGGACATAGTTATTAGCAAACTAAAAAACACACTGTATATGGAAAAGCAGCCCTAACTATAATTATATAATATGTCTGTATATACATATTCATTAATATATGTATATTTAAATAGTCAAAATGTATTCATTTATTGTATCTTTATTACATGTTTATGTTTATTTTAAGTATCTGCCACTATTATTTTCTAACGGAGTATGTTGCAGTACCAGTGATGGCCATGTGTTGCGCTGGACTTACTTTAAGTCTAAGATGGAGTACATCTACTACTGTTTTGTGCTCTTTTAAGCTATAGTAACTGTAGAACTGTAATTTGTGAATACAAATCTGCTTACTCTTTTGTGAGTGGGTGCATGTCCCTCCTGAACCCTTCATAGTTTTCCCTTACCCACTCCTTACTCCTTCCCAAGTCCCTCTAATTCTAGTAGTACGTATTCCCATTATCCAGCCACTCCCTGGTCCCTCCCACATTTACTAATGAAATGTAGATGTATGTGTGCAGAAAAAGTCTGCAGTCAGGGCGGAGAACTTCACACAGACAAATTGGAGAGGTGGAGGCATAGGGCTCGGGATGTACGTTTCTGAATAACATTTTAAAGTATGTAAGTAGTACTATTGTAGCACCACTGCTAACATACTACAACATGCAGTTTGGGTAAATTGCACCCCCTGATAACCAATCAATATAGATCAGCTTCATAATGATGTAAATAGGCTAATGTGAATTGCATAACATCCAGTGGCCTTTTTAAAAAAAATAATACATACCCATAGTGTCTCCATTATTTCATCATTATAGTAATCTCCAAACTGGAATAAGCATCAATGGCTATCAAATACATTTGCAACAGGAACAGTGTACATTCATTTATAGCTCATAAAGACATAATAAACCCATGTAGTATGATCCTATCATGATACCAATAGATTAAGATGAGATAAGTAAATCCAAGTGAGCATGATTAAAGAACATATACTCCAGTTCTCAAGTATACAGACAGCGCATAAATATAAAATAGTGAGAAATTGTGGGGAAACAATAAAATAGGTATATCCAACGACAGATTCCAAAGTATATGTTTTATTCTGTCACATGAATGAATAAGAATAACAGCCTGAGATTTAGCCAGCAAAACTGATAAATAGACAAATTATAACGAAATGTCATCTTCATTCATCATGGCTTACTTAGACTTATTGTTAATTTGTGAAATATTATCATTCACATGAGTCGTTCATGCTCATCCTTCAGTTTTTTCATTCTGAGAATGAATTACAAAGTCATTTCAGCTAATGTGAGTTGCCAGTTTTTCGTTAAGATTCCATCCTACTCTAACTATTTTCTCTATTTCCTCCTCAATTAGATCTTGGGATCCTGTAAATTCCCCAAAAATTCATATAACTTCATAGTTCCTACCATAATGGTCTCACATCTAGATAAGATAGACCAATATTTATCACAGCCCTCAACTATTCCAAAACGTCCTTGAGGACCAGACATATGGCACTGCACTCATAAAGATATTGACTGGGACATTCTAGGAGAAGCACCCAATATTTTGAGGCACAAGTTCTGAATTTCATCAAGCTTTTCCTCTCTTGTAAGTAACTTGTACTGCAATAGATTTCTCTTTCCTTTGCATATCTTTCAGTTCCCACATTTGAGTGTAGCCATGACAATTTTTGTTGTCTATTCAAATGACTATACCAACATGTCTTGTAAGGAAGCAGCCTTTCTACAATTAATTGATGGTATAGTGCTCATCAATTTACCAATGACAGTGTTTCTCCTAAATATGTTCTCATGCTTGTTCAGTGGTCTCACTTTCATACATGTCTGTTAGTTGTGATGCATATAAAGCTTCAGTCAATCTCATCCAATCATGCTGATACCTGGGGGAATATTTATTATTTATTTTTGAAATTTGTTAAGCGCACGGCTACCCCCAACGGGAGTGTCCGGGCGCTGCAGACTGCAGAAACCACGAGCACCAGAATACATGCTAGATATTAGAAAACAGCCAGGTCTTTAGGTTGCGCCTGAACAGGAGTTCTGAATCAATAAGACGGAGACTAGGGGGCAGATCATTCCAAAGCTTAGCTGTGACCACTGCGAAAGCTCTACCGCCTTTCCTGTGGCGTTGGAACCTGGGGGGGAGCATCAGGCGGAGGTGATTGGATCTGAGAGTGCGGGCCGAGTGCACCAGCTTAAGCCTACGCCGGAGATATCCAGGTCCCCTGCCGTTCAGAGCCCTGAAAGACAGGACCAGGGCCTTGAACTGGATGCGGGCGGAAACAGGGAGCCAGTGAAGCTTCCTCAAATGCGGGGTAATTGAGTGCCGGTAAGGGATATTGCCGATCAGCCAAGCGGCCGCGTTCTTTATGACCTGCAATCGATAGACGAGGTAGGCTGGAGCGCCCATATAGAGGCTGCTGGAATATTCCAAGTGGAAGGTAATGAGGGCGTGGATGACCGTCCTGGGCGAGTCTAAAGGGAGATACGGAAAGATTTTTTTTAATCATGCGTAGTTTGCCAAAGCAGGCAGAGGTGACTTTATTAATTTGGGCCTTGCACGAAAATTCATTGTCTACTACAAAGCCCAAGTTTCGAGCCGAGTCCACTGGGAGTGGGGGCGGGTTGAGCTCAACCGGCCACCACATCGATGGCGGCAAAGGGGCTTTTTGATTAAAGAACAGCACTTCAGTTTTATCAGTGTTCAGTTTGAGAGTATTACCAGTCATCCATGATACAATCTTTGTGAGGCGCTGTTTAAAGTTAGAAAGGCCTTCGTCAGAGTGGTCTCTAAAAGAAAAGATCAGCTGAGTGTCGTGAGACCACTCTGACCCCGCAGTCTTCTATGACCTCAGCTAAAGGAGCCAGGTAAACATTAAAAAACAGAGGGCTGAGAGCCGAACCCTGGGGGACTCCACAGCTCAAGGGCTTTTTTCTTTGGAGACGAACGGTCGACACCAGACCTGCTGTGTTCTTCCTGTTAAAAAGGATCTTATCCATGCCAGGGAAGTGTCTCTAATCCCTAGATTATGTAATCTGTCAAGCAGGATGGTATGTGAGACAGTATCGAACGCCGTGGACAGGTCAAGGAGGACCAACATGGCCACCTCGCCTCTGTCCACGCTCTCGCGAATAGTTTTAGAAACTTCCAATAAGGCAGTTTCCGTACTATACCCAGATCGGAATCCAGATAGCGAATCATGAAGAAGTTCCCTGGATTCCAGATAGGCGGTAAGTTGCTCCTGCATGATTTTTTCCAATATCTTAGCAGGTTTTGGAAGGAGTGAGATGGGTCGGTAGTTACTGAAAACAGCTGGGTCATCCTCAGCTTTCTTCAAGATGGGCAGCAGCATGGCCTGCTTCCATGCCTTAGGAAACTGGCCTAAGGATAAGGAGGAATACCATATAGAGACTAAAGGGGCTGTGATTACTGGTGCCAGAATGGTAACAGTCTGGGCTGGGACTGGATCTAGTGGAGAACCGATTTGCACTGTCGAACTTTCACCAGGGCAATGTCCAGAGAGACTGGTTCAAAACTCGATAACATTATGTCCTGAGAGATGGAGGTGTCATGGGGAGCAGGTTATCTGACCGACTAACAGTTTAAAGCCCGAGAAGGTGTCAGTGATCTTATTATGGATAAAATCGGTCAGGCCGTCGCAGAGCTCTTGACTGGGTTCAGTCTTGCTGGCAACTGCCCTAGGGTTAGTAAATTCCTGGACAATTGAAAACAGAGATTTCACTGAGTTCTCCGCTGTATTGATTTTGTTCATAAAAATGTCTTTCATCGTAGCCCGTTTGAGTTTATGATTTTTTTTTAGTGCAGCTCCATTGATGGCTTTGGCAATAGGGTCATAGGAGAGTCACCAGAGGCATTCAAGCCTTTTGCAACCACTCCTCTCTTCCCGTAAGGCTTGTGAAAACCAAGGTACAGTAGGTTTGACGCGCGCTGAGGACCGAGGTTGCAGAGGGGCGATGGTATCTATAGCTGAGGACAGTTGTTCATTAAAATTAGATACCATTGTATTCAAATCATCTTGGTCTGGCCAGTTCACCTTAGCTAGAGTATGCTCAAGGGCCTCACAAGTTACTTTGTACCATTTCCTACCCAGGTTACCCGCCTCAGTACAAAGGGCCGGCGTCCGGGGGAAGGTCAGGATGAAAGGAATTAAATAATGATCTGACCAGGTGAGGGGAAGAGGAGCCAGGGTAGATAGACCTGACAGAATAGTAAATATCAGGTCCAAAGTATGGACCGCCCGATGGGTGGGGCCCCGTACCTTCTGTTAGAAGTTCATGCCTGTGATAGTATCTACAAGAGAACAAGCTTTTGCGCACGTGGTATCATCTACATGAAGATTAAAATCTCCCAGAATGATGAAGTCCGGATGTCTCAAAGCGAGATCTGCAAAAGTTGCAAAAAGCTCCGTAAGGCGGGATGGAGGTGTGCCGGGGGGGGGGGGGGGGGGGGGGGGAGGGGGATGGAATATCAGCACCCCAGCCGCGATCAAGTGCTTACATCAGAAATACTGAAATACATGGCCTCAAGAGGGCCAATGTTTTCTAGTTTTCTAGACGTTATAGTCCAATGCGAACGAAGGATGACAGCAATTCCACCTCCTACTTTGTCGCCAGATCGGTTTATCCCTGCGAATCTATACTCCGGTGGAATTGCCAAGCTAATGTCCGGATTAGATGTATCTTTGGCCCAGGTCTCGGTCAGGAACATCAAGTCCCAGGCGTGAGAGGTCAGAGAAAGCCAGATATCACCTGCATGTCGGGGAAGGGAACGACAATTGAGCAGGCAGGCTTTAATTACTGTTTGCATTTTTGTTAGTGGCTCTACTCTGGCCACAGGTCGAGATAGTTGGGAGAGAGGGGAGAGGGCGAATGGGCAGTCATTGCAGTTAAAATGGCTGGTTAGTAGCAGGGCAGGATCAGTATGCGGGCCGCTGCAGCCGGTCGCTGTCATCAGGTCAATAATTGAGCCCTAGGCCAGCAAACACGAGGCAGGGGCAGGTTACCGGCAGCATGGCTGGCACTGGTCACGAAACAGGCACGGATGGGTGCTGACGGGCTTGCCTTAGGCGCGGCAGAGGCGCGCCCACAGCGCGCGTCCACTTCGCGAACAAGATGGGACTCCCATTAAATGCCTAGACCCCCTGCTCCTCCCACTCTAAGCCAGGAGAGTTGATTGGACGCCGTGCCTCGGGTGTCAGCTGATTGCTGACGTCAGTGCAAACACCTCCCCCTGTCTTTCCCGCAAAGCTGTGACCCCGCTGCTCCCTCCACAAAAATCGGGCCAAGCCCGTGGTGGACCGGAGAGCGGCGGTGAGGAACAGGTAGGGAAGTGTGCAAGTTTAAAAATTCAGGCAGTGCAAGCAGAGAATAGGATTTAAAAAAGAAGGTATTTCACCGCAGCTAGCGATGCTGCATCTCGCAGTCTCGCGTCTGCTGAGTGAAATGAGAGGCCGACCAATATAACCTCGGGCGTCAGCTGATTGCTGACGTCAGTGCAACCACCTCACCCTGTTTTGCCCGCAAAGCTGTGACCCCGCTGCTCCCTCCACAACAATTGGGCCAAGCCCGTGGTGGACCAGGGACAGGCAGTGAGGTACAGGTATGGAAGTGTGAAAGTTTAAAAATACAGGCAGGCAGTGCAAGCAGAGAATAGGATTTAAAAAAGAAGGTATTTCACCACAGCTAGCGATGCTGCATCTGCCATCTACCTTTTTAGAGGCTGCATCTAACACATTATTGGTGTATCCCTTATTTTCTTTCTGTATCATGTACGCCTCCTTTAAATAATTAGTTTTCTCCTTCTGTAAATTGTTTTTATGGTTGTTTTTTGAAGTATGCTTATTTAATTTGTTAATAAGTGGGGCCTAGAAAGATATAGTAAAGGATCCACTTTTGGTGTAAGCAAAATTATATGAATACATTGAAAGCATTGCACAAAGCTCCACAGACACACATTCCTATGAACAAATCAGAAACAAACAAATTCCTCCAGAGGGACTAGGCTGGGGTGCCCCATATCACGGTTGCTATTCATCTACAAATTGAGTCATTCGGCCGGTTAATCAGGAGTGATAAACAAAGTCGCCCGTGTTGAATCACTAGATTTTGGCACTAAAGTAGTGTGATATACAGATGACTTTTTTTTATATATAGCTGATCCAGCATGCTCAATAAAAAAAGCAGGAGCACTGGCACCAGCATTTGGGAAGATCCTTGGTTACTTAATTCACAGTGAAAAAACAGAGGTGATGACATAGAGAAATGGATATATTAATAAAAATCTGAAAATGGGGACAAAATACCTGTGTGTTTTAATAATGCATACATTTAGATGAATTATTAGTGAAGAACCTGAACAAGGCAACATGAAAAATTGGCACACTGCTAAGAATATGGAATACTGGATTCTGTTAACGATCCGTGATAGGGTGAGCCTGATTAAAATGATTATCCTTTTCCAAAGTAACATTTATAATTGATTTTTTCCCATTACCTTTCCAAAAGATAATATCTCAAACATTAAGGGGGATATAATTGTTTGGTATTGTCTTTGAAAGGTGGATGGCTGACTTGGTAAAGCTTATGAAAAACTAAAAATGGGGGGGGAGGGGGTTTGAAGTTCCCAGAATTTCAACCTTACTGCCATGCATTTCATTAGAAAATATTAGAATACTAAACACTCCTTCTGAAATCTCACTGAGGGAAAATATACATGCAAATATAAAAGGTAAAATAAACAAAAGGACATCAAAATTCCCAAAATTAATAATAATAATAATAATGATACTGTCATTTGTAGAGCGTGAACAGCTACCTCCTGAGAGGTGTCCTGGCACTGTAGCAAGAGGTGGAATGCACGGTAGCCTGCGTACAACAGAGAGTACAGCGGATTAGTCCAGATTGAAAAGCCAAGTTTTGGTTGCTTTCCTATTAATGGTTTCAGAGGTAATTGAGATATGAATTTAAAAAGGTTTATGTAGGAATAATGCCAAGAAGCATAAATTGTCATTGATAGTCAATGGTCATGGTAGACCAGACCTAGGCGCAATATGACCCTGACCAAGATGGAGTGCAGTTCGACTACACCAACCAGGTTTATCCTGGTCAAAGATTATGTCCTAATCCACCACAGGGGTACACTTCTAAAGCACCCGCTTAAGAGAGGCGCTTACAGACTCACATCTTGTCTGACAGAGGCCAACAGCAGAGTCCAGTTGAGGTTCAGTTGCCGCTGAACAGCTAGGCAGGTGCAGGAAAGAACACTTATAGATTTTTGTATCCATGTTGCTTGAACAGGTCAGCCTTATGACCCTTGGAATCCACTTCTTTGTCGCGGGTACAAGAGAGAGAGCAGGTGCCATCCTTAAGAGTTCTTAACATGACAGGTTACAGACAGAAGGTTAGTCTTCGTATCTTCCTCGGGTCCATTAGTGTTCTGATGTGGGTGTCTGGAGATGCCAGAATATTGGTTGACATGAGCCAGTGGGTGACAATGACTCCTGGGGCTAATAATACCCAATTTTGGCATTTTCAAGTTGCCAAAATTCGTCGGTCACACTAAACATGGGCTCAGAGGGCCGGGGTATATGGGGAGTGTACCATGGTAAGCCCAGTGCCCTCCCACATCTAAAACAAAATAATCTAGATTTAGGCAGCCAGTGTACCCCCAATAAATTAAAGTATTGTAGTAAAAATAGGGGTTCGCAGCAACCAGACAGCGAATACACAAGAAATTTTTTGGTATTCTGTTTCTCTTCATTTCTAGTGAGATCCCAGTGTTACATATAAAACCCATAGACTAAAGCCTGGTGGGAAAAACAGGCCCTTCTGAAACCTGATAGTAGATATACAAGAATTATCTTGACATCCTGTTCTCTGCCTTTCAAGTGTGCCCTGAATGAATGAATGAAGGAACATTTGTAAAGCGCGTGGTTACCCAAGGGCATCCCAACGCTAAGACACCAGGTAAGCCACGAGATAATTACTGGAAGAGCAAAGTTTTCACACGTTTTCTAAACTTAAGATGGTCAGGTTCAGAGCGTATGTACAATGGAATACTGTTCCAAAGTCTAAAGCATTACATATAAATCAATTATATGTAAATCAAGTAGGTCTGTCAAGCAGGATTTGACACTGTAATATCAAAAAGTATGCTCACAACCCCCACCAAACCTATTTTGGGATGTCCTGAGGAACCATCCTTGCCCATTTAGGTCATCCTATTGTTTAGTCCTCAGAAGCATTTCACACCTATTCAAATGCGAGGGAGGGAAAAGGAAACCTTCTAAAAGTAACTTTTCCTTAATATTTATTAAATAGATGACTTCACTATTACATTGGAATTTTAATAACTATTAAATATGGTTGATAATTATTTTCTAACTATTTCGATTTCTGTATTAGAATTTTTAATCTGTACTCTGTTTTCTACATAGGACTGCGAGGCCTAGCACTGCTAAAATAGATTTTGGATGCTAGTCAATGTAAGGGCATGTTAACATAACATTTCTACATGTCCTCCATTTTAGATACCATGCACTCTCCTTTGTGGACTACAATGCTAATACAGAGATGACTTAATAATATTTAAAAGGACAGGGTTGACCATAAAACAAAAGTTTATTTTGACATGCCACACTGCTGTTCTTAAACTGCCACAGTCAGGCTACAATGGTAGGTCTGAAGCCATATTTTAAATTTTCACTGTAGTGGAGGGCATAAAAGGTGCTGTAGTCCACCTGTGACATTTAAATTACAAGCCATGGGTATACTTTGTACCATATGATAGGAACTTATAGGTAAGTTAAAAACACCAATTAGGAATATGCCCATTCAACCATGTTTAAAGTGGGAGCATAGGCACTTTAATACTGGTTAGCAGGGTAAGGTATACACAGAGTTCTAAAGTAAAGCGAAACATAAAATGGTCAAAGTAGTAAAATCTGGAGCGATCATTCAGAAAAAGCAAATTTCTTCCATACTGCCTCTATTCGAATATACTAAGCACACCTTCACCGCCACCGCCACCTCCACCTCCACCTCCACCTAATGAATCAAAGTCTCCCTGCAACAACTGAGCCCTCTAGAAATGAATAACAATTGCATTCAAAATAATACACAACCTGGCTCCTTGATATTCATCTGAAATCTTATCAACCTACAGACCAACTTGATCCCTTTGTCTGCTAATCACACAGTTCTGATAGCACCACCTTAAATGTCCAAGCCTTCTACTCATCAGGTCCCCTTTAATGAACCATCCTATCATTCTGCTCTCATTTGTGTGCATGATGCTCCACATGAAGTTAAAATTGCAACAAAACAAACTTTGCTGAAACTAGAAACATAAAATGGATGAATATCAACTGTGCTGTAATAGTGGAAATACAATGAATTGTATATACCTTACACGTTTTTTTAACCAGTTTTAGAGTACATTTCTTTATAACGATTGTCTTTTCCAATCAGACTTGCCAACAATTTGTGTATTTTATTACACCCAAAACAAAATCACAACCTGTTGTTGAACAACTCAACTTTCATTACATATGTGCTGCTATCTATACTATCAGTGTCAATAAACTTTTAGAAAGTGGGCACTTTCTTGCTTAACCATCCTGTGTGCCTCTGCCTGTTGTTTATTCACCGTCTAGGTCAAGAATGACAGGAGCTGGAGATGTGGGTTCACACTAGACAGACACAATGGGGAGGTTGAGGTGTTTTCTGCCTTTCCTGGGTGACTCATAGTCAGGCTGAATACGCGTGGCTTCATTAAGAGTAGTGGGAGCTGTTGCTTGCACCTGAATGGGCTGTGGCTGCCTCTCTCAAAGCTGTCTCCTATCCTGGCTAGAGCTGGTGTATGTATGCCAGAGGAACTTTTTTGTGCCAAATTCAAAAGGAAATGTGGGATAAATATTGAGGCCCTGACACCAGGACTTTAGCAATCTTTGGGATTAAGGAATCTGTCAAGAAAAAGAGCTAGAGCAGCTGTGAGGAGAGACTGCCACTTTGCCATGTGCTTTGCTGCATTGGCATGCAGTGGCTGCTTCTGTCTTGGGCAGCAAACGGACTGAGCAGAACTTTCTACAACTTCTCTTTCTGAGTATCTCGCAGGGCTTGAGGTAGAGTTGCCCCCTGTTCAAGGTGTCTCAAGAACAGGATAGACTTCACCTTCCTCTGGGTACCTGAATCTGGAACTGTGTATTTCAGCTGTCAGAGAGGGAAAAAGCAACACGATGCCGTAAACAACACCAATGCCAGATCTGTGATCTGACAGCATTTCAGAGGGCACTGCAGTACTTCGCACCGCAGCCCTGGTCTCACTGATTATGCCGTCCACCGCTGCCACCGAGCCACTGTTTGCACTACACTCGTGGGCACTTTTGGGCACCGAACTCATCACAGCCTTGATTCACACCGCCTCCGATGTTGCCGCTGCAAGCTGACATCGATGCCACTCCCTGCACCCCTTGTATGTTACACAACGCACCGCCCGTCCCACACCGCAGTCTTGGCCCATCAGTGCCAGCACCATTGACTCCAGATTATCAACCAACGCCACTGCTTGCACCACACACTGCATTGCCTCATCTCGCACTGCAGTCTTGGGTTCACCAACAACAGCACTTTAGCAACGATAACACGTCTGCTTGCACATGAACTGCCAGCAGCATGACGAGCTCCACCCCACTGCGCACCCCAGCCCTGACCTCATCGACACCAGTGGATTACCATCACCAAGCCGCTTCTTGCTCCATGACTTGAGGGCACTGCATGCTGCTGCACTTCCCACTGCAGCCTCCACACCTTCCGAAACCGGTGTTCCTGACTTCAACCATGTGGAGTTTGACCGGCAATGCGTGTAACTTCAAGGGCCCAACAACTCCTGCCCTGACCTCTGGAATGGACTCCTGCCAACGCCAGTTTTTCAGAGCTCCTTGCAAAGTCCCAGACGCCCTGCATTTCTAAAGATACTGTTTTGCGGGTCTTTCCTATACCGTTGTTGGCCCGCGATGCCGTGGCCAGCCTGAACCATTGGATTTGTTTGTAAATGATGCCGTGATAGCCCCGGATGGAGCTATCGACTTTAAGGAACTGTATTTAAAGTCTATTTTTGCATTATTTGCATCTTGATAATTGTATGTTGGATTTTTATCATGGCTTTTTTTTCTAAAGCTGATGTGGTGTCCTTTTGTAGTGGTTTCACTGTATTACTGTGTGGAATGTGCAAATGCCTTGCACATTGCCTCTAGATAAGCCTGAGTGCCTGTGCCAAGCTACCAAGGGGGTGAGCAGGGGTTATTTTAGAAGTGTAACTCCTTTATCCTGACTAGGAAGAAGGGTCTCTACCTAGACTGGGTAACAACGTGCCCATTAGGGATACCCATTTCTAGCAGCAATCGTATCTAGTTTTTCTTTATCATACTTGATTTTCTCATACTGCAATAGGAATAGTGCTTGACTAAAAATAAACTTGTTCTTGAATGCAAACATGGGATTATCTAGGGATTTGGTTTTGAAGCAGAACTGCATGTAACAGCAACACAATAACATCTTAAAATTAGCCTTTAGAGTTTTTAGTAATACATTGTAATAGTTCTAAAAATTGCTCTTGGCTTGCAAAGCCTTCAAACCAAGACCAAATTATCATTCTTGCCTTGCAGTTTTTGATATTGCTAATAGTGCACATGTCAACATCTTGAAGTGAGTCCCTTCTAGACATACATGTGTTACCGTACTTTAGTTGTGACAGGTCTCTTTCTTGTCTTTTTTATTTTGTCAGGTTCAACAGAGGAAGTGTGAACTTGAAACCTCTTTCTCAGGTCATGTGTTCTTCTCACCTCTGGAACTATGAAAACAAGCAATGAATAAAGGGCAGGCGCAGTGTTTATACAGGCATAGCATCAAAGATAGCTGCCGTTTTTGAAGGACCATTTCCTGTAACTGCAAAGTTCTCAAAAAGCATGGCATATGAAAGGGTGCTGCCAATAAACATATCAATTGCCAATTAAGGGACTTAATTATTTTATGGAGCTCATATTACTACTCCAAATGATGGCTCGAGACCAAAAAGGTTTACTGTATGCTATGCAACATAGGATACATTTTCAAATATTTGGGTTTGAGTATATTTTGCAGACTAAAGATTCAAAGCAATTAATTTTGACTGGTCAATATTTTGCAAACCTTGGACCTCATTTACAAGACCCTAGTGGCACTTTTGCACAGCTGAAGTGCCACTTTTTTAAACACGCGGTGGCGCAATGTGTCACAGCATATTTACAAGGCCAAGCAAAGCCACTTTACGTGGCTTTTTATGGCCTTGTAAATATGTGCCCCTTTCACACAGAACACTGCGTGAAAGGGGCGTTCCATGGGTGTTGCTGTTGGTGTTCCCTTGCAACTCCCATGGAATCTGGAACATTCCCAGATTTACAAGGCATCGTGAACCTGAGAATGTCTCAGAATCTAACGCCACCCCAGGAGTGGCATTAGGGAGGCACAATGAGAGGAAATACTTGTATTTCTCCCAGTTTTTTCCTCTTTCTACGCATGCTTCATTTTGCAGCACACATAAAAAGAGGAAAATGACATTCATTATTTTTTTGTGCAGGGACACACAAAAACAATTATTCCCACAGCACACATATCCTTGAAAGGGACAAGTGCAGAGGAAAGCACAGGGATGCATTGTATTGTTGTCAAAACAATGCATCCCTGTGCTTTGAAAATGACTCAGAATGAAACAGCTCAGCACAGCTAAATGGCTTGCGGTGCCACGCTGCCTCATTTCCTTGTTAATAAAGCCCCTTGAGTTTAGGATTTGGGGAATTCCTCATTGCCTCTCAATTCCTGTTCTTTGAAGAACTGTACCTCGCCTCCTATTCTGATTACACTCCCACCTATATCCACACTTTTACATTGTTTTATGATGCGGTGAAAAGCTGGCCTGGTATACGATGTCCAATTATGAAAGTGGGCACCCTGCACCAGTCCAGACAACCCTTATGGTGATTTGAGAGGTCTTAGACAGCCTTAGAAAGCTCTGTAAGTGGGAGCCATGGAGAGCAGCCTTCAAACTTTGTCCAGAGGAGTGTAAAGCAGCTTGTTTTACCAGAATGCAATCTTATAGTATAGATTAAGTGAAAAAGAACCACACCTTGTATTTATAAAAATATGTATTTATTATATAATACTCTCTAGTACGTTCCAATGTCTCGATCATGGAGGTAAACACAATGCACACAATACGGTAGCAAAGAAACACAGTAAATACCACGAAATACACAGTGGCCCGGGGGGGGGGAACTAAACCATATACTAAGAAAGTGGTATAAGAACCCCAACTCGGATCAAGACAGGTTTGAGACGATGTATAAGTGCTGGTGCCCCAAGGAACCACCTAAGGTGAGTAGGTAGGGACCCCATGGAGAGCATGTGTAGTGTGGAAACATGACTGCGTGCTCTGTACAACTCTATAATGCAAGCCGCAGATGAATTTTTAAAGATTAAGGACCGTTCCCAGTGGACTGTGAAGGAACACCGTGGAAAACAGAGGGTTGGAGAGCCACTCTACCTGTGGATACCCTAGTACCCACGTTACCTACACCAGGGAAGCCGGGTGAATACGTGTGAAGTGGTGTTGGAAACCGTTGTCAAACCCAACGGAGGATTTCAGGAAAGTGCTGCTGTTGAAGAAGGAAAAAGTGTCAGGTGGAATCCAAGGATGAGATGTATCTGTGAGCAGAGGGGACAGAGTCTATTTCACTCTGGGTTGACCAGGAGACTTGGAAGACTAATGCCCTCCGATGTCGGGTGTTGCAGTATTGATAATGAGGACCTTGACTCTACAGCTGTGAGGACCAGGTGATGCTGAGGAGGACCACAAGCCGTGCACGCACTGTCCCATGAAAGATGTCTAGTGCTGGGGGGTCGGTGTCCTCCGTCAGCACCAACAAGCCTTGGCAAATGCAACCAACGCAAGATTCAAAGAAGGAGCAATGTCGGGACCAGCAAGGTCCAGGGGACTCATCAACAGCAGGGGAGTCAGGGCAGGCCCTGCGCAATCAGGGGAGCCCAAAATAAATAAGTGTGACCTTCACGTGAACCCAAAGGCTGGAGGCACTGGAGTCCCAAGAGGACCTCAAGCAGCTCACCAAAAGATGCGGACCACGATGCACAGAATGTGGTGTGGCTGAGGATTTTGGTCATTAGAGGTGCTCAAGGTTGGGGCTACTTGGAGCCTGAAGATCTTCTTGGGAGGAAGCCAACAAGCCTTTGCAACTGCAAGTCGGACATTGTGCACAGGGTTCTGGTTATTGCAACCCCCACAAGGGATAATGGCCTCAAACTTTGTGAAAGGGCAGGGCAGGCCTCGGGAGCTGTGGAACAGCACCACCTGTGTTGCAGAGCCCACGGAGTCTGGATGAGCTCAGGATCTGCAGACTGGTTGACTTAGTTGCGGTGCTTGCTAATGCAGGGGAGTGACTCCTTCACTCCAAGGGAGATTCCTTCAAGTGTCTTTGATTCTTCACCGGCCTTGGAAGGTTCCTGTATGATGCACAGACACAGATGAAGCAGCAGACTGGAAGGGAGATGAAGTCAGGCCCAAACAAAATCCAGCGAAGTCCAGAATGCCTCTGGTCGGCAGCAACCATTTTATGCTGTCCGGGTCTTGAAGGTTGGTACCAGGAACACTGAGAGCCTAACCGAGGGTTCTTCCAGTGCTTGAAATCATACCTCCCACACCGTTTACAGTGTGGGGGTATGATTCCAACATGTTTGATAGGATTCGTTGCCGCCGTTTTCAAGATGGCCATTGCATAATTACGCGTTTCTCTTCTATATAGCATATGGCTCCTTCACTGACAACCCGGGAGAATGGACTCTGTAGGCTGTAGAGGTGTTCTGCTCATGCAGCGTCACCCTCTCACTTAGAACCAAGCACCCTCCCTTCAGGATTGCAAAGGACTGCGATAGGGGTGACTTATAGGTATTAAGATCAGTGACCCTAGATGTAGGAAACCTACATCTTTAGAAAGTGGTGCTAGCACCAGCTTACACAGGCTGTAATGGCAGGCAGGTAGTTCCATTTTGAATGGTCTGCCATGGGTGGCATAATACATGCTTCAGCCCATGGGAGACCTCTGGGGTACCCATGCCCTTGGTACCTTAGTACCGTATACTAGGGACCTATAAGCGTAACCCAGTATCCATTCTGGGATGTACCTAAGTACTGAACTCAACAGTTTAGGGAGAAAGCAGATAAACTGGGCTCCTGATTTGCAGGATCCCAGTCACACTAGTCTAAACAGCTTAGCATCAGGCAAAAAGGGAGGTTACCATGGAAGCAGATCCTACTTTCCTATAAATGCTTTATTTTATATGACTTACTGGAGGGACAAACTTTCTCCTTCCTAAACCGTGCCCTATGACTTCCTGTCCTATCTTTTTTCCTACCAATCTCTCTTATGGCAAATTTCTTGTTTCCACCTTTGTCAACTTTTTACAACCTGTTTTCTTTATTTGCTTCTTGCTAAAGTGAAATCCAAAATATTTGATTCGAATTTCTTGTGTTCTGCACCACAAAATTTAGTAAAACATTAAAGAGATGTGATGTTTGGAAAGCAGTAATGTTGATACGAACGGCTTCCCATTCCCATGAAGTTTACTCAAAGCTAAGTGACTAAGACACCATGGAGATGTTCAGAGTAATAAGGTCAAGTCAGCACAAAGGCAAAATACAGGTGCTGCAAACATTTTTACATCACCAGTGTTTTATTCGAATTAAAGAGAGGGCATTTAAGATGTGTGTCAAAGAGAGTCTTTAAATAATTTAAACCAAGTTTCTGAGAGTTTTTGTTTAATTATGTAGCATGAGATATGTTACTTTTGCTCCTAATCCATAGCTACTTTTTTCCAGTTTATATTTTAGAAGTACAAGAAACCCTCTTGAGACGAGCACATTGCTCAACATGCTGATTTTAGTTGATCCTTTTTTACTTCAGGGTCTATTCTGAGCTGCTTGTAGGAAGTTTGCACAACAACTCAAATAGTATGGGGACCATACACACATAAATTAAAAAAGATGTTTCATTTTGCTTATAATCTGAAAATATTTAATCAACAAACTTGAACTGAGCATTACATTGGTGATATCATTAATAACATTTGAATTGCCTCATGGTTTATAGCACTTGTAAAAAGTTAATGTAGATTTTATGGGCTTCTCAATAATTTAACGGTTACTGCAGCAAAAAGCTGAGATAGAGAGATATTACTTCTAAATACTGTGCTAATTAATTTAATGAGTAATTGCCTCACAGTGACTCGTAATTTATTGTCTATAATCCGAAATTCGTTTTTTTTTTTTAGTTATCCATTTATCCTAACATATCTGTCTTCATAAAGGGAAAATAACCACTCTGGTCCACAAATGTAATTTCAAACTGTTTACAGATCCAAATTTTACATAATGATGGGACAAGAAAGGGGTGACCACCATCTCTCACCTCCCATGTAATGGTACATCAAAGGTCTTCAAACTGTGGGGCTGCACCCTGGGCGGTCTGTGGGTGGATTTTCATGGGGCAGCAAAAGCCTATGTAAGTACTTGTCAAAGAAGATGATCTGGAAGTGCAACCTTATTTGTTGCGCTTCCAGGCTCCTTTCACTTACAGCGTTTAAAGTGCATAAGAAAATATGGGGACTCTCATCCTGAGTGCTGTGAGGGCAGGGGTTATTGAATGTAGTACAAGCATCAAAGACATGGCCAAAAAGAACAAAATACATTGCAAATATTTTATTATTTTTTCACCTTCATGTTATTGTATATAAAACAACTCATGCACCCTAAATGAAAGATAGATATGTCAAGTTGAACTAATAAGCTGGAAATCCATTCTTCATTATGAAACCTCTATTGGTTAAAGGGATCACTGCATATTTATGTGTGATGGACCAGAGTGGCACACAGTTGAATCCCGGTTGGGGCAGCGGGGAGTTGTAACTTGTTTTTTTATAGTGCTAGGAAGTCTCAGCTTGTAATAGAAAGCAGTGCCATTATGTAAGTAATTGTTTTAAAATTGTACCTGATTACAATTGTGGTGGTCCAACTGCTGCACTGCCGTTGAGGTGACCGAGAGAGCACTGGCAAGCCAGCGACATCTCGACCGATGCATTTCGAGTAAACCGTCAGGCCGGCGGTGTGCCGGTCTTGAAGCAGCTGCATCATTCAGCTCACAGAGTGAGCCTGAAGTAAATGCCCCCACACTGCAATGTCTGCACTCTCGTGTGCATAGGGGGTCACAACATATGCCCCAGCCACAAAGCCCAATGGGCAAATACACCCATAGGCCCTGTTTGGGTCCCCTTCCACTCATTTCCCCCAATCTTCTCATGGCGGGGTCCCCACCATGACAGGGTCGGTGGAAATCAGACTTGTAATTTGCATGGTGGTGCCGGTATCCTCACTGCCGCAAACCCCCCCCCCCCCCGCCGCAGGATCCAGGATCCCGATAGTGGCAGCGGTCTAGAGGCGGTCCCACTGGCATGTTTATAATCTGGTGGTTGGACCGCCTACTAGGTTGCGGTGTTCCAGCCGCCCACACACCGCAGCGGTCCCCGGATCGCCAAACTCATAATCAACCCCTAAGTGTTAAAGGAAAAAAAAGTCCTTTTAAAGTATGTATTTTAGAAATACATGATAAGACTCTACCAGGGGCAAACATTTTTAGAAGTATCCAATAACAGAAAGCATTACAAAACTCAGTTGATAGCCCCTTGCATTACCTTTCAAAAAGAATAATTCTTTGTCAACATGAAGCTTCAAGTGACTGCAGTAATTAAAGTCTATACGGGATCCTAAGCTGCCTTTCCATGTATTGATAAACCAATTGCACATATTTACATTAATTTGATAAAGCAGGTAGTCTGGGAATGCCTATTTATTGACAACACAGGGGATCAAACACTGCCTTCATTTTCAGCCAGTAAGATCTCAAGGTATGAATTAACTACCCACAGTTGGATGTTGTTGTTTTAAAACAAAAAAAGTGTTTTAGCAAAGGCTGAGACATTGATTCATAGCTCTTTAAAAAAAAAAAAAGAATTTTCGCCTTGCTGTTGCTCAGCATGGCTACACATCATTGACAATTCCATTAGCTGTCAAGGATGAGACCTATTAGCTTTGCCAATTCTTGTTTAATTTCCAAATGGAAAGAGACAAGTTCCTCAGAGAGCGGGTGAGATACGGGGCCTTGCTTGTTATTTAAAGGGCCATCATTCAGTGCCCTGGGACCAAGTGTGTTAGGGGCCAATGCACTCCATTTGTGGCTGTTTACTAATAAAAAGTGAAAAAGGGGGGCATTTTTTGCAGAGATAATTAGGGTAGAGGACACCCCTGCTGTGCAGAGAACAGGGCCCAGACAACAGGGGACAGGATGTGGGTCAGTCATCCCTTTTTGCTTGGACAAGAGTGCTGACAGGCTGCTTTGGACCTCAGGTCTATGAGTGATGTACCACTGGAGTGGACAGAGGAGACAAGGCTGAAGGTATAGTTGGGGCTGCAGTTCACTGCACTGCAGTCTAGAGGTGTGATGGGTCAACAAAATATCAGTAATAGCTGTGTTACTATCCTTTCTTGCTTGCATTGGAGCCAAATGCACCCTTTTTGTTCCAGTGTTGCTTTGGGTATCAGAGCAATAGCCAAGGGAGGGGAAGATTGAAGCAGAAGAGACACCTTAGCTTGGTCTCAGAAAAATGGTGGGAAGCAGGTGAGGCCATTTTGGTGGCTAATGTTTTTAACAATGGGCAGATGAAGCCTATTCGCATAGCAGTAGCTATCATTAGTAAAGTAGGTGCAGTGGCACTGGCACTCAGGGGCATGAGGGGCTTACTATATCACAGTTATGCCTGTCTCACTTTACAAAAGGGGTATGGGTGCTTCATTTTCCTTGTTAGCATTATGGCCAAAGGCGCCCTTGCTGCACAGAAGGAAACCACATGTGAGAGGTTTTTTTCTGAAAGGGACAGAGAGCTTGTTTCAAGTATAGAGCGATGATCGGGCATAGTGCACAACGATGACAACCTGCTACTCAGATCCACAGCTATAATTCATTCACAAGATGTAGTTGCGTTGGGACGCAGAATTATGGAAAGCAGTGTTTTTGGTAAGAATGTGTTTGATGGGTTTACTCCTTTATAGGTATCATATTTAATATGAATTATGAGCTACAGAAAACGTACCACTGAAATGATCTCATAAACTTCAACCCCTATGCCTATGCCCCTCAGCCCTAACCCTCCCATACCTGACTTCGAAACATTTTCAGAGCAAAAAGGTATGAAGACCTCTGTTGTACATGATACTTAGGTCACATTAATTACACTTGCACAGTAAATTCACATTCAAAATAACTAGTTAACAGATTTTTAGGGCTGCAAAAAAAATAATAGATGTAAGGAAGGTCACAACTGACCACATTTTTCCCTGCTAAAACATGCAGGCTTCTCTTATAGGAAAAGAGGGCTTTAATGCAAGTGGCCGGTGTTGAATGCGATAATTTGACACCAGGATGTTTTAAATGTATCTGTTACAATAGTTATTGCCTAATCCGACTTTTACTGACTAACATGCGATGTTCTAGTACATACTGGACGTTTTCCCATTTTTAAATTCCAACACGTTTAATCTGGCAAATTTTAATAAAGAGTGAGATCTTTAACCACCTGGTAATTACTGGGTGCAATAAACATCACTCCCCACTCCACTTGTAATTGTGATGGCTGCACATACATGTCTACATGCCGCCCCTCGCCAGCATCATTCACTCCCAGAAATTCAGGATCATCTCCAATGCAGCTCATTCCCTCAGATCACGCTTCTGCAATCCAAGCACACCTTTTCAGGTGCAAGTCCTCAGTAGCAGACTGGATGATAAGGAACTCCCTCAAATTGAACAATGACAAAACCGAAATAGTTATGTGCAGCCCAGGCTGCACTTAATCCTAGTACGGGACCCTCTACTCACCTCAGTCCTTGATGCCTTTGTTGTCCTCCTGTGTTGAGGGCAGAGGTAGGAATTATTTTGTGGTCCCCAGAAAGCCCATAGTATCAAGCGAGTCTCCATGGTTTGGAGCCTCTGCACAGGCTAATCCCACCACCATGTGCATAACCCCACAAGTCTGCCCCACTCTTCCTTAATTTTTTCTTCCACCAAGTGTCTGATGGGGGTGCTGCAGCAGATTTGCTGGTCAGCGCAGAGAAGCCATTGGCCAATAGGGATGAGCTTGAGCCTCAGCTGCTGTCCGTGCAGGTAACAGCTGTGGGGCAAGGTGAGGGGGGATTTCAAGGAACATTGCAGAGGGAAAAAAAAAAATTATTAATTTTCCCTCTGTATCGAGCCTCGAAATCCCCCCCTTACCTGGCCCCACCGTCCCACCGCTGTTACCTGCATGGACTGTGGTTGTTCAGCTTACCAACCCTTTTCTTCCTCATGTTCCCTGCAAAAAGATTGTTTCATGTTGCTCATAGCTGCAGGCCCATATGGCGGCCCAAATCTTCCCACATCCACACACCTGTACAAAAAGAATCACGCAAGATGATTTCCTCTTTCAATGTGTGCTGCAGAATGCAGCACATACAGAAAGAGGAAAAAACAAGGAGAAATGAAAACATTTCTCCTCATACTCCTCCCTTGGGGAGGGGTAGCTTTCTGATGCTTTCGCAGGTTTACGAAACGTTGTAAATCTGAGAATGCGGCAGAAGCCAAGGGTGTTGCGTGGGAACACCCCCAGCAACACCCATGGCACGCCTCTTTCCCACAAAGTGCTGCATGAAAAGGGGCCATATTTTCAAGGGCATGAAAAGCCACGCAGAGGGGCTTTACATGTCCTTGTGAATATGGGGTCGCAAAATTTGCCGCTGGTGGGTCACAAAAAGTGATGCACCGGCAGTGCAAGGGGCTTGTAAATAAGCCCCCAGGTTTTTGGTTGGAAGAGGTATGCATCCTGTCCAAGGAGGAACCACAATCCTAGTAGTCAGGGTAAGTGTAGCACACACTAAGGGGCAGATTTACAAGCCCCTTGCAACACTTTTACGCCACCGATGCATCACTTTTGTGACGCAGCAGCGTCATAAACAATGCACCACAATGCAACACATTTACAACGTGACGCATCTAGGAAGATGCGTCAAGTTGTATAATGTATGCAGTGTAGGCGTTCCCCCACAGAAAAGCCTTGTAAAAGTGATGCAGTGAAATCTACAAGATTTCACTGCGTCACTTCTACGTCGCCACTGCGTCAAAACCTAACGTCTGCTTGAAGCAGGCATAAGGAGTGACGCAGCACAATAGGAATTGGAATTCCTGAGCAGTGTTGGAGTTGTGTCATGCTTGGGGCACAACTCTAGCAATGCTTTACCTTTATGCCAACAGATGGGTGACGCATCTGCCAATCATTGCGGCATGATGCGCAACATTGTAAATGCGACACATTCATGGTGGCGCAAGTTTTTTTTTGTGTGACGCAATTGAACTGACACATCTCTGCTAATATGCGGAGATGTGTCAGTTTTTGTAAATCTGCCCCTCAATGTTTACCTGTGCTCACTTTCTGGTAGCTAGGCACCGAGCAGTTAGGCTAAACCAAAGAGGCAATGTGTAAAGTATTTGTGCACACAGACACTTTTAGATCTGGGGGTCTCTAGTTGGCAATGGTATTCACCTTTGTCCAAATAGGGACCCTTACTTTTAAGTCAGGATAAGGGGATTACACTCCTTAATAACCCCTGCTCACCCCCTTGGTAGCTTGGCACAAGCAGACAGGCTTAGCTCAGAGGCAGTGTGTTAAGCATTTGTGAATATACACAATAATACAGTGAAAACACCACAGATGGACACAACACAGGTTTTATAAAAATAAGTATTCTTTAGATAGACTTAAACACAAGACCACAAACGACAAAAATCCACAATACTACACTTAAGATTACTTAAAAGATGATTAAAGTCTTTTAGTTCAAGTTGTTGGTAACTGCGACAAATTTCTCAACAAAGTACCTGGATGTGTAACGCAAAGTGAACAAAAGGCTCGCAAAAGGGGAGATGCGTCGGTTCCGTGACCCGGGGGAACGTTTGCGTCCTTCCTCAATGCTTGAGCAGAGTAGGGGATTCGTCGTGAGCCTAACCGATGCGGAGGTGATGCGTCGATTCTCAGCTTGCTGGCCCGTTGTGGTGCGCAAGATGGCGCCTTGATGCGATGCGAGAAGATGGCGCCCTTGATGTGGTGATGTGATGACGATGCGATGACGCCCTGGCAGCCTTGCGACGACTCTGTACTCTGGAGTCACGACAGGCCCTGCGACACACTTCTCCGTTGATGCGATGGCGACTCTCGCGATGGCATCACGCTTCTCCGGTGATGCGACAGCAGGCAGCTTCAATGAAAACACGCTTCCAGGGAGCTGCGATGAAGGCTCGCTTCTCCGGCGTTGCGATGATTTCAGCTGTGGCGACGACACGCTTCTTCTCGATGCGTCACGCTTCCAGCTCCCAGCGGCACGCAAGTGACTGGAGTCAGAATTCCCAGCCAGGAAATTCGGGAAGGAGCTGGAGGTGAAGTATTTTTGTCCCTGAGACTTCAGCAGGAGGCAAGCACAGTTCAAACCCTTGGAGAATATTCTTTAGATGAAAGTTCTTACAAAGATCCTTCTCCTTTCCCTTGGCAATGAAGCAATCACTGCAGGCCAACCCAGCAAACAGCACACTGGTAGAGGGGCAGTAAAACTCCTGCAGCTTACTTGGTTCCTCTCCTTGGCAGAAAGGTTTCTTGTCCAGAAGTGATCTAATTTCTTGGGATCAGGGTCCCAATATTTATACCCCAAAATCCTTTGTTCTCTGAATGCGGAGAGGCCTCTGCCTAGTCCAAATCAGTTCCTGAGCACTTTGTTTACATGACTCTCTTCTTTTCACTGTGCAGGGCAGAGTCATCAGCCGCCTCACAGGAGGTGGAGCCAGAACAGGGGAGGGAAGATACAGCTCTGGAGCTCTCTGTTGACATGATTACTCCTCTCCTTTCACAGTGCAGGGCAGAGACATCAGACAAGCCACAGGGGGAGGAGGCAGCATTGTAGAGGGAAGGCCCAATCCTATTCAGGTCCCAGGTGCAACTCCTCCCTCCCACCTAGATGCCGATCTCCCTATTCAACACTGGGCTGCCCCAGCCTGTCTCCTGGAATTCCCCAGCCCTGTCACTCACAAACCCAGACAAGGAATACACAACCCAGCAGAGGCAGGCCTGGATAGTTAGGGAAGAAAATACCTACTTTCTAAAAATGGTATTTTCAAACACAGAATATTAAAACCAACTTTACTAAAAGATGTATTTTATTATTCTGAGTTCAGGCATACTAAATTCAAATTTCAACCATGTTCCCTGAGTCAGTTAGGATTATAAGAATGTAATAATCCCACTGCCCATTCTGGCCTATGAGACCAGGTAGCCTTCAATAGTGAAAAACGAAAATGGCTATAATTAACTATTAGAACATGCTTCACACATCAGAGCATGTCCTACCTTATATTTACAATGCATCCTGCGATTGGGCCTACCATAGGGGTGTCTAATATGAAGCAAAGGGAAGGTTTAGGGACCTGCAAGTGGGTGCACTCGGCCAAGTTGACATGGCAGTGCTAGACTGCACACATGCCTTGCAATGGCAGGCCTGAGACACACGTTACAAGCTGCTTCTGTGGATGGCACAACCAGTGCTGCAAGCCCACCAGCAGCATTTGATTTACAAGCCCTGGGAACACATGGTGCACTGTACTAGGGGCTGACAGATAAATCAAATACCCCAATCATGGAATAACCAATGAGTACATTAATTTAACATAGGGAGCACTTGCACTGTGGACCTGATTAGCAGTGGCAGGGTGCCCAAAGCACAAATCCAGCACAAACATATCAAAACAGGGGAGGCAATCCATCAAAATGGAAGGAAGACTCAAGCCAATGATGCCAGGTCTAACAGACACACACACAGTAACACAGTGAAAACACCACAAAAGTACTTCACTCAAGTTTAGAAAACTAGCCAATATTTACCTGAGAAAAGCAAGACCAAAACAATAAGGGCCAGATGTATGACAATTGTGATTTGCGACTTGCAAATTACGACAAATTGCTGGTCGCAAATTGCGAGTCGCAAATCAGAATGTACAACAGTGTCTCAGTGGGGTCGCAAATTGCATGCCTCATGAATATTAATGAGGCACTCGCAATTTGCACCTCATTGGGAAAGGCCGGCCCTCCAAGGTATGGTGGCCTGCTGGGCTCAGCAGACCTCCATGTCTGGGACTGCTTTTAAATAAAGCAGGTTTATTTTAAAAATGCAGCCCGTTTTCCTTAAAGGAAAACGGGATGCATTTAAAAAAAGAAAAATTAAATCTTTTCGTTTCATTTTTAAGGGCAAGTAGTGCTCGCTGGGAACCACTGCCTACCCCTAAAAAATATTTTCCCCTGCATTCACAAAGGGGAAAGGGTCCCCTACCCTTTTGCAAGTGCTAGGGTGGTAAGCTGTGACTGTTTTGCAACCGCAATTGCGGTCGCAAAACAGTCTTCCATAGGGTTCAGACTCGCTATTAGAAAGTGACGCCCTTGGACGCCCCTTCCTAATAGCGAGTCGCTAATCCTATTTAGAGAGTCCCAAATCATTTGCAAGTCGCTAAATAGGGTTAGTACATGGGCGCATGCAAAAACAGTTGTTCATCTGCCCATAAAAATCCAATATACAAAAGTAGAAATCGGCAGCTCCAACTGAGGCTATCTGGTCATGCTTGACTGGCAAATCCAAAAGTTCCGTCCGACCGTGATGGAACGTGGACCGTATTCAGGAGTAACACAGAACCACTGACAGTACCTTAGATGTGTCGGAGACCGTAGACGATGCTTTGTGTAAATGAGGGAATGCGTCGCTGTCGAAGTTGACGCATCGTTTCTGAAGCAGAGCAATGTCAGCGCTGCATTTGAAGATCGTGGATGATGCGTTTTGCAGTCACCGAGCGGTGTCCATGGCTTCGGTGCAGGAAGCTGCAATGTGTCATAGGGAAATGCACCGGTTCTGATCGGCACAAAGTCCTCTATACGCTGGATTCTTTGGCTGCAGCCCCAAACACTCACTTCCAAAGGCCCAGGACTGGTTTTGGCAGCACTTTGCAGAGTAGGACTCACAGCAGAGGAGCCCAGGTGCTACTAGCATTATGTAGGGGAAGCCTATATTATCATTGATGCTTCAGAAAACAGGAGGAAAATCAATAAGCCTTTAGATAAACTTTAGAGTTGCAGAATGTAGAGTCAAGTCCAATCCTCTAACTCACAGGGAAGGAGAAGTAGGTAGCAGGCCGACAAAGCAAAACATGCAGCAAAGTGGCAGTCCTCCCTGGCAGCACAATAGCTCTTTTTCCTGGTAGAATGTCCTCAGTTTTAGAAGTGTTGTAAAAACATGCTGTCAGAGAGGTCCAGTACTTATACCCATTTTAGCCTTTGAAGTAGGGAGACTTCAAAGAAAAGTCTTTGTAGAGCACAAGACCCTGCCCTGGCTCTAGTCTCACTACAGGAGTGTATGCAACCCTTAGTGTCATGACAAGCACAGTGCTACTCGGGTGCAAGTGTAAGCTACTCCTGTCTTCATTTAGCTGTGAAAACCCAGCCCCCATGCTATGCTCTGAGGCATCAGTCTGTACCACAAATTCTTAGGAGATGTGAGAGGCCTTGGGCATGAGCGCCATGTACATGGCCTGCCTCAGTGTGTTTACAGCAGTTTGTCATGCTTCTGTCCAGATCCCCTGATGTGCCTGCTTCTTGGAAGCCAGCTCTGTCAAGGCGGCAACAATGGTGCCATACCCCTTAACCGATCTCCTGTAATAGCCAGTGAGGCTTAAAAAGGCTTGCACTTCTGTCTGGGTCTTGGGGGTGACCAATCCAGAATGGTGTTGATCTTTGGTTACAGGGGCTGGACCTTGCGGCCTCCTGCCTGGTGTCCCAAGTACACCACAGAGCCCTGCTCTATCTGGCACTTACTGGCCTTGATATTTAGGCCTGCACTCTGCAGGGCCTGCAGCACTTGATGTGGCAAAAATGGTTCTCCCAACTGGAGCAGAACACTGCAATGTCATCAAGGTATGCGGCACTGAAGTTCTTATATCCAGCCAGGACCTGGTTGACCAACCTTTGAAAGGTGGCAGGGTTGTTTTTCAACCCAAAAGGCATGACATAGAACTGATAGTGCCCTTCTGGCATTGAGAACTCTGACCTCTCTTGTGCTCTCTCAGTGAAGGCAATCTGCCGGTACACAGACGTTAAATCAGACTTGTTAAGAATCTTAGTAGCTCCAAGCCTATCAGTAAGGTCTACAGGTCTGGGAATGGGCTGTCTATTAGTCTGGGCCCACGGTAGGTCACACAGAACCATTGTTTGTGGTGGGGCAGTCCTGGGGAACAAACCACTGAGCCGGACAAAGTACAGTTGAAGTGCTCTTAACCCTGAGTACTAGCATCTTGCAAACTTCATTCTTGATGCTATTCCTCACTCTGCCAAACAACCTGTAAGTGTTGTGCTTAACAGGCAGGCTATGCCCAATATCCACATCATCAGTGCACCAATGGGTGACTCCTGGGGTGAGTGAGAACAAACATGCAAACTCTGCCAGTAACTGGGGGCTCGGTTGATCTGGGGTCAAAGTGAAGGAGAGGCTCACACCCTCTACTGACCCACCTTTGGAAGACAGAAGGTCAGGGAGAGGTTCACTTTCCTCTTCCACCCCATCATCAGTGACCAAGGGCATGGTTAACTTAGACCTCTTGAAATGAGGACTGGTGTGATTCACATGAAGGACCCTCAAAGGGTTCTTAGGAGTCTGCAAGTCCACCAGGTAGGTGACATCCCTCTTGCTCTTCTCTACCTCACATGGCCCAAACTGGCTGTCTTGCAGAGCATGGGGCTCCATTGGTAGCATCACCCACACCTTTTGATCAGGATAAAACTCAACCAGAGTGGCATTGTGGTTATACCAGCGTTTCATATCCTCATGGATAGCTTCCAGATATTCCTGGGCAAGTTTCTGGAAGCGGGCTGTCTAGTTGCAGAAGGCCAGCACATAGCCAAATACATCCTGGGGTGGCTTCCTGGGAGCTGCCTCCTAGTCCTGCTTCACCAAACTGAGCTGTCCTCTGACAAGGTGCCCATACAGAAGTTCAGAAGGGCAGAAGCCAAACCCCTTCTGCGGCAAATAAGAGACATTGCAGTAGGAAATCCCACTCATGACTCATGGGTTTAGATAGACCCATAAATGGTACGGTTGAATATCTCATCCATCCAATTGTTTTGGAGGTGGTAAGGAGTGGAGAACTTGTAGGTTACTACACACTCCTTCCACATGCCCTTCAAGTACAGGGACATGAAATTGGTACAACCACCTCTGTATCCTGGCCACAGCAGGTGTACTCATTGTCCTCAGATTGATAGCTGATAGATGTTCTTATTAAATTAAATGCAGAATGCTTTTGTCACAAAATTCTTGATTCATGTGTTCCCTAAGAATCATCCATAGGAGCCCTGCTGAAGAAATACATGCACCTATACAGAGCTATTGATTTTTGGAGCATGTTGCAGCTTTTATCATTTTGGCTTTTCAGTGTGTTACTCTTACGGGATTGATCAGAAAACCCTTGTTCATTAAGCATATGCTTCCAACTGAAATACAGAGAATAAAATACAGATGGGATTGGTTACTGTTACCTGACAGCCTTAGGGTTGTCTTCCCTCAACTTTTTGCCATGACTCCCTCAATTTTTCTGACCTCGTGGTGCTGTCTTTAGAACTCTGTAGACTTTACCACTGCTCGCAAGTGCTAAAGTACTTGTGCTCTCTCCCCTAAACATGGTAATATTGGCTTACCCAAATTGGCATATTTAATGAAGTTATGGGTCCCTAGTAAAGTGCACTACATGTGCCTAAGGCTTGTAAATTATATGGTACTAGTGGCCCTGCAGGACTCATTGTGCTACCCACCTGAGTAGCCCTCTATCAATGGTGCACGCTTGCCATTGTAGAGCCTGTATGTGCAGTTTACACTGACCCTTCGACCTAGAAAGATAATCCTCTCATCAGGCCTAAACTTTCCCCTTTATACATATAAATTACCCCTAAGCTAGGTCCTGTATAATCAAGCAAGGTATGATGTATTTAAAAGGCTGGACATGTACTTTTAAGTTTTAGATATCTTGGTAGTGAAAACTCCCAATTTAGTTTTTTACTACTGCAAGGCCTATCTCTCAGAAAGGATAACATTGGGATTACCTTATTGGATCTTTTAAGTGTAATTTCCAATTGTGATGAAATATATGTTTCAAGTTTGGTGTCACTTAACTAACAATATAAAATCATAACTAAAGGTAATGTTTGATTTTAAATTACAGTTTAGCAAAGACCACTTTTAGAAAGTTGTCATTTACTTACTTTAGCCATTTGGTGCCTGCTGCCTGTCTCTGTTCAGTCTGGTTTGGGTGACAGTTGGGCTTTGTGTATTCCTCTAGACAGCAACACTCAAAGGTAGCTAAGGTGTGTCTTGATGGGCCTTCCTGTGAGATGGGAAGGAGGAGCTAGGCACAGCCTCACACTCACGCCTGAATAGGCTGGGCCCTATGCACACACTAAGGGCTACATCACCCCCTGTAGTGAAACAACAGCAGCAGAAAATCCAGGGTATAGGGCAATAATGACTGCCCTTATCTATACTGTCGTCCTATGTACTCATGAAGTATGGGTGCCAAGGATCTGAAGCTCAATACCCTTAAGCTTCCAAGGTGATATCCCCACAATTTACAGTAAAGCACAATGATCCAGCACTCTCCACAAAGGTCAGTAACAAACAAATACAATAGAATTCGAAATCCGTTCAGTAGGTCTTTAAAAGTTCTTTTACTCTTTATTCTTGAAACAAATCGTAGCCAACGCGTTTCGTCCACAAGGACTTCTTCAGGGCTACAAACAAGTATACAAAAATACATATTATATACAATCCTATTTACACTTTTTTTTAAACACACACACTATAATACAATACAAATTACAGTTGGTATCCTCTATACACAATTATAATGGATTTTGTCATATTCTAACCATAGATTTCGCATATATGGCAACAACTTAATTCACCTACTAACGGATACTCAGTTATATTAAAAAAGATTTTTTCAGAAAAGGTCAGGATTTTTAGTGAAATATTGCGGGTTATTTCTGAGTAAACTTTGTAGTTTTGGGAGCAACTATTCATTCATACTTAATTTCTAGAGGGAATATTATTCCATGGAAGAAAAACAGCTAATGATGAGGTTTTGGAAAGAGAGAGGACCTATGTAAGGGCACTTTTTGTCTTAAAAGTCTTCAACAGTTTGCTTACCAACAAAGTGGTGAATCCGAATATATTGGTTATTCCTCCAATCCTTTCTCACAACAATATGGTGTTCATTGGAGGCAGCACCTTATAATTGATATGGGTAAACACGATCACGCAATTAATTTATTATAATCTATACAGTTTTGATGATTCTGTAACTAATTATACCTGCATACCTTATAAGTTCTCATGTCCTTTATTGATTGGTAGTCTGTGCTTAATAATTGTCAATTCCTAAAGTATATTTTTTCAATCTTGCAGTTCGAGCGCGGGGACAGCCACCTAATACAAGATAAATATTCCCCTTTATTAGGTCATTTGGAAATGTATAGTGGTGCTATTAAAAGCAATATTTGACACCAAAACATACCTCACTGTGTATTAGTGATCCTTCTCCATATATTTTTCAGAAAAAACAGGTTTGATACATTCTCCGTATTCAATTATCTGTGGCGTATGGAATCCCCACTTAAATCTAGGAGAAAGGAGACAGAATAATAGGGAAGTTTGAATTATTCTAGGTGAGGTGTTATTACTCACACATATTTTATACTCCATATAGGGAGAAAAATAGGGTAACATAAGTCTTGTCGGGTTATTATAATGATAATCAGCATTTTCTAAATAGCCTTTCTACCCAACATAATCCTTTTCCTCATATATTGCACCGATTTTACAAAACGGTTCAAGAATAGTGCCAAAAGACAATAATTCATTGAAATTAATTAAACAACCTCCTTATAGGCCTCACGTCTCCCCCAGAATCAGGGTAGCGAAAGAATATAATGCCAACATCAATATGACGCCGATCAAATATATGAAGAACCCCTAAAACTAAAGTAAAGGACCCCAGAGTAACAACTTACTTAAGGATAGAGCGCCGTCATCTCACACCGCATGGATGTCCTCGATACTGTGGATAAATTCCTAGTGAACATGTAACGGTTTAAATACCCCGCGTTAGGTGATCAGCTGTACGCGATCAATTTCAATTGAAGCTTGAATGTCAAGTAATCGGCCGCCATCTTGTAATGGACCGATAACACAGAAAGTAAACCAAACATATCACTTAGACTACCACAAACAGTCTTTCGGGTGGACTCTTAGTTAATATTCATATTATTTGATGTGCTGATTTCTATCACAGAATCATAATAAAATGCGCAATCAATTTCAATAGACATCTAAATGTCAAAAAATCGGCCGCCATCTTGTAATGGATCGATTGCACTGAGAGTAACCCGAAACATGTCACCCAAACCAACAAGAACGAGCCGTCGGGTTGACTCTTGGTTGATGTTCATATTATTAGATATACTAATTTTTGTCACAGAACAGCAATATCATACACAAGATGTTACTGCTGTTACTCGTAAAACCACGCCGTTTTAGATCGGGAATATAATCATTGAGCACTAAAAACAGTCACCCCCTGTAGTGAGTCAGGAAGAGAGAAGGAAGAAAGGACATCTGTGCACTTCAAAGCTTTCTTTAAAGACCCTCTACTTCAAAAATACAACTGGGTATAAGTACTGGACCTCTGACACCATAACTTCAGTACACTTCTGGTCCTCTGACCACTCTGCTGTGCTGCTGAAAGGACTGCCACTTTGCTGGATTTCTGCCTTGCTATGCTCTTGCCTTACTGAGCTGCCCTGCTGCCTGCTGTTCTCCTGCCTGGGTTTGATGAACTGGGCCTACATCACTTGTAACCCATAATGACTGCAAGGGCTTGCCTCCTGTTCTAAGTCTCAGGGATATCAAAGTCTTCAACTACCTGCATGTACATTTGGACTCCACAAGCTGTGAGTCTGCCTTGCCAAGTGGTGCCACCCCAGTCCTGGACCATTAGAAGTGAGGCCTCAGGTGCTTCTACAACCAGAACCCACACATCCTCATTTGAACTAGCACATCTTCACCTTTACATGGATTGGAACTGCCGCAGCTTCCGCTTTGTCTCGATCGATCTGGCGCATCATCATCGAAGCATTGAACTGAGCTGGAGCATTGCACTCGTAACCATCTCATCTCCTTCGGACCTGGCACCTCACACTTGGTCCCAGCACAAAGCCACCATTGCATGGAGAATCTCTCTGCATCTTGCCAACTGCATGGCTAGAAACTGACATATCATTTCAGATGCACCTCGCATCTTGTTCTGAGTTGATGCAAGCACAGATCAAGGTACTCAGTTCAGAAGGCCAAGTGGGTTCTATACCCGGCCCACACTCCATCACGGTTGGCCTGAACTTTACACTTTACCCCGGTCCAAACACACCCAGATAACTCATTTAGGTGCATATTGCTTCTAAGTTCTATTTCACATTTATTCTTTAAAAATTCACGTCCCAACTTCTACTTGTTTGATTTTTGTTTTTAAGTCTTGTTTTATTTCTAAAGGTAAGCTATATTTTTCTAACCTGGTCTGGGGTCTTTTGTCATGTTTTAACTGTGTTCCTGTTTGAAGTGTTGCCCAAAACATTTCTACATGCAGCACACAAACAGTAATAAATTGAAAACCCACCACAACAAAAATCGCAAACCAATTTAGAAAAATAGAGTATGTTTTAATAAATATTTGTCAAGAATATGAAAATCCAATTAGTAGAACCAAAGTTATGAATTTTCAACGTTTTTAGTTAAAACTAGCAGCTAAAAGATCAACGCACTAATCGCAGACATCGAGTCACGGCTAGACCGTGTGAGGTTGAAAAATATGGGTGACCAGGAAGGAGCGCTCTTCAGATGAAAGAAAGGGAGTGGGTCGGTCAGCACATACCTTCGGACTTAGAAACATTTCGGAAGAAAAGTGTCTGAGAATATAAAGTTTAGTGGGGCAATTCTGCAGGATGTGTCCAAAGAGGGAGCATCATTGTTGGATTGTCTTGGCACGAAGCTGCAGTGAAGATTTCTATGTCCATGCCTTCCCTGGACCGGAAACAAGCTTCCGAGGACCGGTTTCTGGCATTCCAGCCGTCTTCAGCCCGGCTTGCTTGAGTCCAGTGGCAAAGTGAGCAAGGGACTCACGTCTGAGCATACACTGCCACACTTATGGCGGCCAAAGAGGTACAAAAGGGGGTGGTGATGGACGGAGCATCTGAACCAATCAAACACTCACACTCAGTCAAAAGATATGGGTTTGATCCATCACCGTTCTTTAGCCCACTCTGCCACCCCAGTTCAGACATGGCTATATGCAAATCAGTCTGACCCTCTGCCTCATGTGAACAGTCCATCCCGGACTGCCAAGCCATGCCTTCCCTGGACCGGAAACAAGCTTCCGAGGACCGGTTTCTGGCATTCCAGCCGTCTTCAGCCCAGCTTGCTTGAATCCAGTGGCAAAGTGAGCAAGGGACTCACGTCAGAGCATACCCTGCCACACTTATGGCGGCCAAAGCGGTACAAAAGAGGTGGTGATGGATGGAGCATCTGAACCAATCAAACACTCACACCCAGTCAAAAGAGCTGGGTTTGATCCATCACCGTTCTTTAGCCCACAATGCCACCCCAGTTCAGACATGGCTATATGCAAATCAGTCTGACCCTGTGCCTCATGGGAACAGTGCAGCCCGAACTGCCAAGCCATGCCTTCCCTGGACCGGAAACAAACTTCTGAGGACTCGTTTCTGGCATTCCAGCCGTCTTCAGCCCAGGTGCTTGAATCCAGTGGCAAAGTGAGCAAGGGACTCACGTCTGAGCATACCCTGCCACACTTATGGCGGCCAAAGCGGTACAAAAGGGGGTGGTGATGGACGGAGCATCTGAACCAATCAAACACTCACACCCAGTCAAAAGATCTGGGTTTGATCCATCACCGTTCTTTAGCCCACTCCATCACGACCCCCTTTTGTACCGCTTTGGCCGCCATAAATGTGGCAGGGTATGCTCAGACATGAGTCCCTTGCTCACTTTGCCACTGGATTCAAGCAAGCTGGGCTGAAGACGGCTGTAATGCCAGAAAACGGTCCTTGGAAGCGTGTTTCCGGTCCAGGGAAGGCATGGCTTGGCAGTTCGGGCTGGACTGTTCCCATGAGGCACAGGGTCAGACTGATTTGCATGTAGCCATGTCTGAACTGGGGTGGCAGAGTGGGCTAAAGAACGGTGATGGATCAAACCCAGATCTTTTGACTGGGTGTGAGTGTTTGATTGGTTCAGATGCTCCGTCCATCACCACTCCCTTTTGTACCGCAGAGAAGAATGGAGCAGGAGAAGCAGTGAAGTCAAAATGAAAGGTGATGCACCTCTGGCGGAAGCCTTTAGTGTCCCTGTGGCTCTGAACAGGAGGCTAGAAAACTAACTCTTGTGAGTAAGTCTCTGGAGGTCCTGGGACAGTTGACAATCTATTCCTTGTCTCCAGGCTGAAGGTAGCGGAGCAGCAAAGCAATCAGGGCAGAAACCAGCATGGCAACAGCAGATTGGTTTCCTTCCAGCAGCACAGCAGTACCTCTTCCTGGCAGAGTATCCACAGGTCCAGAAGTGTACTGAAGAGAAGTGTACGGAAGAGTTGGTGTCTGAGGCCCTACATTTATACCCTGGTGCCCTGGTTCTGAAAGATGAGAGCAGCTTCTAGACAGGGGCTTTGAAGTGCATGGAATTTCCTGACTCTCCTATCCTGGGTCCAAGCTGGCTTCAGTGACATTGGGAGGCCATTAAGCCCTTTGTGTTAAGGCAGAGCACAGTCTGTTCAGTTGCAAGTAGGGATGTGCTCTGTTGGGCCCCCATCTTGCAAGCATATGGCCCACTCAGGCACACCTAATCCATCTATTGTGTGACTGTCTGGGAGGAATTCACAAAGTCTAACTGTCATTTACACTCAGTCATGTGACTCAGGCCAGGCTACAGGCACAAAAGGACAAGGGCAGAAAAATGGCAACTGCCTAAAAGTATATCAAAACATTTGGTTCAATCAGGGACATTTTTTCAAAGCTGAATAACACAGCAACTAAACAATAGATATATGAATGTACTAAAACAATTAGATAGGTTACATTATATGCCCTTGCCAAATAACTAAAACACACTGTAGATATTGATTATTTTTTTATATATAAATCCTAACCTAGGAACAATTACAAAATCATAGTTAAGAATCCGATGAAAAATAACAAGTCAAAAAGATTCCGGTGCAAACAAAACAAATGAAAAAAAACAATACAAGATAATAAGCTGCAAATAATAAACACTGAATGTCAATAATACATGAAAAGGATAAAAATATTTAGCAATAAACACAGATTCTTTAAACATATCATGCAGACCATGTTATAGATCATTTGTTAACTCCTGTTCATGTGCCACCATCAGACAATGGTAGCATCCCTGTCATGTGGGCACACCTTGGGTTCTCGTCAAACAAGACTCCACAAAAGATGACGTTAGCAATTTATTCTTATATCATCATTAATCTTCATGATAACATTCTATTCAATGTGGTTTTCAATGATTATATCAAACGTTCACAACTCCATCGAGTTCCAAAAATGCAAACTGCTCCAATGCATTTCGGGCCATTTGTCCTTATAGATCATTTGTTGACATTTCAGCCCATGTAATAAAAATTAACCAATCCATCATCAGGACAAGTTGTAAGGAAGACTTAAGAAAGTAGCCTAAAAAAGATAAGGAAAGAAGAAAATCATTACAGTTGTGCAGACAAAGTAAATGTGGAAACCCATAGGTTTTCATTGAGATTGTAAGGCTTCCACCTACTAAGGGAAGTATTCTTGAGAGGTGTGAAAAAGCCTTTAATTGCTTCAATTTTCTTAGGATTCTTCAACTAAGCAAGACGCTGAAAGTCTGGTTGAAGTACTAGGAGTCATTATGTTAGCGTACCACACAGCTATCAGTTTCTTTAAAGGCATTGGTATTTACTGTACGCCCACTTTTTTGCATTAAGTACTGTTGAATGGGTTTGTTCTCCATCCTTTTGTCCATTCTCTGACCTGTAGTAGTGCTGGAATTTTGAAATGATTGTGTTTCAGTTTATACCTGCTAGGCTAGTGGAGTCAGTGGTCCCCTTTTCCTGGTGTATCAGTCTGTTTGTTCAGAAGTCATAGGAGGAAACTTGAGTTAGATTTAACCAGTGAGACCCACTGGGGAAATTCCCTACATTGCTTTCTGTTTAGAATATCTGGTGATGCTAATTCTTTTTTTTATAATCTTCTATATGTTTGTTTTTTTGGAAATGTATATATTCTTTATAACAGTAATATGTCTGGAAAGGCTTGGCACATCTGAATGGGTCTACATAAGGGCTGGACAGCCCTTCTTAATGTTCTCTAAGCCTTCCAGCTACAACTCCTGAAGCCCTGCAGAAACGGTCAATTTCTGCTAAAGATCCACCATAATTACATAGCTAGAGTTGCTAGATATGTTACTAGGTTACACCCATTCACTCACCGATGGAAAATAGCATTTGTGATGAAATGTGATCATTTGACTGTGTATGTTCCTGTGGTTGAAGCTCTGCTAACTAACACATTTGTGTTAGTCAACTTCCTAGAGTGGGAGGTTACATAGAATGACCCACTACTACAGATTCCAAATGTCCATTGTAAGCTAGATCAAAGCACTAGACAACATACCTTTGAAAACACCAGCAACGCCATAACTTGTTGCTCACTGAAAATCGGGATATATGATTACTATGGCTAAGTGGGACTGCATCTCTATTATTAATAATAATAGGTTATTTGTTCAGTTAATAATAACCATTACAAGCAAACAAAGTTTTCCAATTGAAGACATGAAATCCATGCTATTTCTATATCAACACAATAATTAACCAATTTAAATAAAAGTACCTAGTCAATACGTCTCTGTTTTTGAGTTTGAGTCAATAAGCAATTAAAGGTTCATCATTTTGCAATTCAACTGAGTGTGTGCGGCCATCAAGCACTGAATTACGGCCTGTGTACATGTGCGTAGATGTAGTGAATTAAAATGGTTTCTTAGCAGTTTTCTTCGCACTCGTGTCAGAATGGCACATATGCATAAAATGTGCTACTATGTTTCTTCTTTATTTACACACTAGCAGCCCGTCCCGACGTTGTCCGGGTATGAAATAGAATGTGTGTAATGTGTGTCTTTGGCAAGGGCAATTTATTTTAAAATCTCGCGGTAGACAACATTTTTTGTTTCATTAGAATAGGGACGGAGAAGGGCCAGCTGCAGCCCTGGTTGATGTTAGCAGGTGCATGTAATTGGTGTAGTGATCTGCCGCCTGAGCCCGGCTAGAGTCCTGGTTGATGTTAGCAGGCGCGTGTAATGTCGTTGAATGAGTTATCAGCCGCGGGTAAATCCATTTAATGGGAGAGTTCAGTGACAGCGAGTAGGAGAGGCTGCAGTAATTGTTCCCGCAGACATGCTCATTTGGGTGTTCCCCGCTTGAGGCCCAGATGCAGGCCTGTTTGATGTTAGCAGGCGTGTGTTCCCCCGCTTGAGGCCCAGCTGCAGCCCTGGTTGATGTTATCAGGCACGTGTAATTAGTGTACTGCTCCGCCGCCTGAGCCCGGCTAGAGCCCTGTTTGATGGTAGCAGGCGTGTCTAATTTCGTTGAATGAGAGAGTTCAGTAACAGCGCGCAGGAGAGGCTGCAGTAATGTTACTTACCAGGCCTCCAGCTGAACGCGTTTGTCATGCCCCCAGCACACAGCCACAGCAGACGATCTTCTGATTAATGTACGACCCACATGGCATGAAGGGTGGAATGTAGCACACACCACCAGCGTTTCTCACGCCCCCAGCGTGCCCCTTGATGCGGCGCAATTGCGTTCACATGGCATGAAGGCCGGACACACGCCCCCAGCATTTCTCACGCCCCCTGCATGTCACTCCCCCAGCGTGCCCCTTGATGCTGCGCAGAAATGTAATTGGCGCTTGTATGTACGACTCACATGGCATGAAGGGCGGGCCCACGCCCCCAGCGTATGTCACGCCCCCAGAACACGCCCACAGCACACAGCACGATGTGATGGCTGTACCACACGCCCCCAGTGTTAGTCATGCCCCCAGCCCACGCCCACAGCACAACGCGGACACGCCCACAAGGGATTATTTTTCTAGCACGGTTCTTTTACCTTTTAAATGTATTTGGTGTCCTACGGTACAATTGCATGTCTTGCACTGTATGATTGTGATGAACACCACTGATTCTTGAAAAGTTAATAAAAAACATTTTTAAAAAAATAAAAAAATAAAAAATGTATATGGTGGCCGTCTGCATAGCCTATGTCCTTCTGCTGCAATTGCCCTTTCCAACGCTGTATTGGGTGTTGTGATTTGTGCTGTGGTTACTGAGATTACCCGCCTCAAAGGTTTGGGCTCTCTCTTTATAATATTAGTATGGATAGTCTGAAAGACTGTGCAGGCTAAATTTGCTTCCATGGAGGGATAAAATCCTTTGTTGGGTAACTTCCCAATTTATATAAATGTGATTTTAGTTTAACATGTACATAGAAGAGCGTTTTAGATATTGGTATTGAGTAAATTTGGTGTCCGAGAAAGACCCCATCCTGCAGTTTGGTCTTTATCTTGCAGAAATGAGCACCTCTTAACTGCTTTTTTAACTACTCATTTAAAAGACGTTAAAGGGATTTTGCTTTCCCATAAGTTATTAGGTTGGACAAGGATTCAACCAGGGATCCGGACCATGATTTAAATACATTTTACCTATTCATTTCTGTCCATTCAAAATGCCCAAGTTTGTGCGATGAAAGATCTTTCATCTTTTAGCAAGATATTAGTAACGCTCCTAGAGGAGCTAGTTCTTGTCTGAGAAGAACAAACTCAAGAAAAATCTGTGACTGTATTTAGTGGGAGTTTAAATACCCCTCTATAGGTTTTTGTTTCAAGAGTACCTAGTGGTGTAGAGTCTTCCCTCTCAGAATTTATGGTCGATAACATGGTTTAGGTGTTAGTTTACGCCATAAGACATTCTTGATGAGTTCGAGAGATTGGCCTTGTAGTTTATTAAAAAGTGAGGTAAAAGCAAATATAAGGAATGTTGCCTTTGCTTTTATTGAACCAAAGTGTAAGTTGGAATTGCAGCAACTGTTTCAAGGTGACCACCACATATGTGTCGGCAGTCACCTTGCTCAATTCCTGATTATGATACTGATAGAGCGCGCGAGGCCACCCGACCAATAGTTTTCGCCGTTTTCCGGCTTCAGGGCCCATATACTTTCAAATCACCATATACATCGATCAGGCGACTTCACGAGCTCTACCAATTTGTGTGTGTGTTCCCTACTATTAATTTTCAGTGCACCCGACTTACCATCCACCGATGTTGGTACCTAATGACCACAATGAATCAGGGAGCTAGCTGTAAAGAAAAGGCAGCAAAATACAAACCCAACCAATAACATTCAAAATTCTGTTGAAATGACCACGGACAACTGGAAGTTTTAAAATGTTTATCTAAAGTTCATTTGTTTCGTGTATGAGGTACAGTAAAATAAGGCAATCAATAACCAAGATAACGTAAATGATATAGCTGTAAAGAAACAATGACAGAGTAATCATTGAAATACTGATATAAAGTATAACGAGAAAATACTTATGCTAATCAGAATTATTTGAGCAAGGGCAGACTATGTAGGTATAACTACAGGAGGGCCTATAAAGAGTAACACGCTTCACTTAAGGTGAACGGGCCTTTGAACAATCTAGGCAATGAGGTTCTAGACCATATCAGAAAATGACAAACTGCAATGCAAAATATAATTTCTAACAAGTGTGAAGACATAGGAACAAACTTATGGAAAATATGTAAATGGACTTTCAGTAATTGCGGAAAGACATGGAAAAATATAACATATGCAATGGTGAACTTTATTAAAGCAAAAGTTAGAAATTCAGAAGGTGCAAGATTTTAAGAGGTTCAGATCAATATTTACCTAGAAAGGTGTGGAAACCAAACCCTGGCCACGGGTTAGTTAAGGACAGGAAACCCTCAAGGAAGGATACCCTTCAAAGGACAGCAGGTGCAGAATGGACACCCCGGATAGGACAGGATACCCTCGGATTAGGAATCAGGACAAGACCTCAGGACAGGACAGCAAACCCTCAGGACAGGACCGCTCAGGACAGGACCGGAACCCACAGTTCGGAAGCAACGCCTGCGCTCCACCCGCTCTGCAGCTATCGATCAAGACCCCGATTGGGTCAGCGAACTCCCAGCAAAGTGCTTCGCCAGCACTTTAAGGTTCAGTAGAACCTTAGTCTATGGTCAAATTCGGACAGAGTGCTCCGCAGCGCTCTGTATCTTCAGTCACCTATTGAGTACGATGGGTCAGTGACAGGTCAGCTAAACCAGACAAGTCGGACGGCTCCCTAGGTGAACCCAGGGTAGATATACAGTTTGGGGACAGTGTACCACCCCCCAATGTTGCAAAGTGTCAGAATCCCTCAATTTCGATTGGTCCTAAGGTAGGATTTGGGTAACACACCAATCACAATACAAGATTTTAAGCCTTCATTAGCATACTTGGGTACCGCCTAGCAGGTTTGGGGTTCCCAGGAGAAACTGTGCAGAAACACAATGACAATTCAACATTGTATCATATGAGGAGCAACATTCGCCGTTCTCGCAGGGCAGAGGTGACTTTCTCAGGAGCATCTCGCCCATCATTGCCAACTGGCTATGTTCCATCAGCCAAGGTTGTCAGGTCCCCGAAAAGTCGCATCTGCGCAGAAGGGACCTCCAAGATGGCTTTCAGTACAGACAGACCCCCATTCCCCGCGGTACATGAAAAGTAAGCGAAAACAAATTAATACATAATAATGTCATCATGAAAACACATCACAAGGTTTGTACTTTCTACTTATCATCATAAAATATTCTTATGCGGTTTAAATGTTAGCTACATTGATACGGGTACAAGAGCAGTGGCACGAGCAGTACCACATGATAAGCACAGCTATGAATTACGCATGCGCATAAATTTCCCTCCACTTCTGCAGACGCGTCAGGACACGTGAGTGTGGCTGACGCATGCGCAGTAACTAAAATACAAGCGGCGGCCATGTTAAAGTACACGGGGTAAGTGTATTAGAAATACACATAGGCAAGCTTCATAAATTTTGCCTAAACAAAAATAAACGTTAGTAGAACATACTTATGTTACCTTATTACACATTAAACGAGGTTCTTGACTTCGGCAAGCCGCAAATATGCGAAGCTTTGCTTCATCAATCCCCTCTTTGATGATATTTACTATCATCACAAAAATGGAACCAGATGCCAACTTTCTTTCACACTTTATATAGCTCTATCTCTTCCAGCAATCGTTCTAACTTTTCTCTCTCAGTTTTAGTAGGGTGAGAAGTCTTCACCTTTTTGTATATCTGATCATTCACTTCCTCCAACTCAATCTCATCCACACTCCGTTTCAACCCTCTTGCATTTACCTCGTGCTTCTTGGTGCGCTTGCGGCATTTACAACAGATAAAAATGAGAAATATAATAAGACCTATAATACCAATTGGCATCAGTATCTTGAACAACAAGCTTTTACCTACACTAGCAAGCCAATGACCTACATTTGAGAGACCATCTACCAGTCTCTTCCAGGCACTATCAACCTCGAGTGGTTTGAGTTCCTTTGTCAAATTAGTAATGTTTTTCACATATCTTTTGATCTGTACACTTTTATCCGGAATATAAGTGCAACAATGTTGCGCCTTCAACATCCGGCAGACTCCGCCCTCTTTCGCTAATAAGGTGTCAAGAGCAAGTCGATTCTGTAAAACCATTGATCTGATCGTAACCATTTCGGTATTGACCAGCAGAAATCCATGAGCTGTTTCAGTAGACAGCACATCTACTATAGTAGACAATTTGCAAATTCTGTGAGTGTTCAGAACCACTCCCACTCCAGGTATCAGTGCACTGAAAATACTACCCATAATTTCACCTATACTTTCTCTTTTACTACGCACTAAGCCATTAGTATCTTCATTGCTTCCAGCTTTTCCATTCACATGGTATATTTTCGGGAAAACAATGCCAAAATAGCAGCTTCCATACCAGTGATCCGGCAATTTGAAATAAGCCTTGTCCCCACAAATATAATAAATTCCAGGAAACACAGGCTCTGACCCATTTTTGAAACCCCAACCTCCAATTACCTTGTAATTATGTTCGCATTCACTGGAACCAATGAAAACATTATTATAATAGCTAGTCTTCTCGCGGTGAAGACATAGCTTGCCTTTCTTTTCAAAATCCAGCAACAGAGCAGGTCCCGCCCCACCATTTGAGGTGCCTTCCATGTTCTCTGCCCACTTTGGCTTTTTCTGACTTTCGTCATTAGCCTTCTTTTGTATTTTAATTCTTCTTTTCTCTGCCATGTTCAGGAACATCTTTTCCTGTTCACGCAAAGAACAAGTCAAGTTATCTCTGTGTGCATCTGCTATGTCAATGTTACCTATGGTCAAGAAGTAGTCTCCCATATATCTTATGGTGTCGCTTTTGGTATGTACAGGATTCAAGTTCCCACGTATAGGAAGTTCAGAAAAGATTACGTCATTATTAGAGTAATAGTACTGTAACGGTCCTCTTTTGTAAAATAAACTAGCTAAAATGCTACAGGAGATTCCATATGTTAATGGCAAGTGATGGTATGTCATGCCTTCAGCCACAGAAGTAGGTAGCTTCATGCAGACATAGCAATCTTCAATTTCCATAGTCTCTACATAGTGTATTAACAAGTTTGCAAAAACATTTAAGTGTGTCCTGTTCTTAATTCCATGATAATGTAGTCCTCCCTCATCTGATGCTTCTAAGTCTCGTTTTGTTTGTCTCAGTGCTCTCTCATGTCTTGCTACACTCTGTGTTGTCAACTCCTCACTGTCGGTATTTACAATTTCAGTAGGGACAATGTTAGTATCTTTACTTACAGTGAAGGGTATAAAGATTGTTAGTCCTATCCAAATTACTATCAGTACTACTATACTACATATACACACCTTGCAGCACGTCTTGAAACGACTGCAACTAGGTCTACCATTCACAGTTGAATCAGACATTTCGGCTCAGAAGAAGTTTCTTGACCCCTCTTTGTGTCTTTACACAGCTAGCTTACTTTGTGCAAATTCACGGTGGTTCGTCTTCTTCTTCAGCAGAGTACTCAGGGACGGGCTCTCCGTCGCTTACGTCAGTTATATCAAGATCTTCAAGTTCTTCCAAAACGAGTGTCCATTCAGGAGACTTGTATTTCTTGTTTTGTCTTTTTAATCGTTCACTCCTTCTTTTGGAAGAGTTTTCTTCTTGCTCTGCTATCCGTGCACTTCTCCTTGCTTCTGCACGTTTCTCTTCCACCGTCTTTATCCTTAGCCTTAGTCTCTTTATGAACCTAGGCTCAAGGTTGTTTCTTTTCTTTAGTCTCTTAGTTGGTACTTGGACTTCACTTTCTTCTCTTATCCTCTTATTCTCTTTAGCTTGTTGCAATTCTGCTTCACTTTCTTCTTCTTCTTCCCTTATCTCGCTAGTTCCAGGGCTATCATCAATTTCTTCTGCCTGGTTACTAATCTGGCCTAGTTCAGGAATATTTTGTTTTTGGCTTTCGATTGTCTCTGTTTCTGTTTCTGTTTCTGTTTCCTGAACCCGTTCTTCTAACCCTATCTGATCCTGTTCAAGCACTTCGATCTCTTGATCTTCTTCTGCTCGAACTATCACTCTATGTCTAAGCTGTCCCTTATCCTCATCAGGAGTTAGTGGAGGTGTATCGAACACCTGTTCTGTCCCTGTCTGACCTTCTCCTTCCTCAGTTTTGATGTGAATCTCAGGCGGCTGAGGTTCTTCGCCTGTGCCTTGCTTTTCCTGACTAGTCCACTCTCTACCTTCACTAAGTCGCTCTCTTGTTCTGATAGGATCTTCAGTCAGATCAATCATCGGTATCCATTCTTCTGGCCATATGCTTGGCAGCTCGTCATCAGCTACTCCTGGCTCAGCTTCCTGGACCTCTTCAGCAGGCTGGATTCTTGGCAGCTCGTAGTCAACTACTCCTGGGCCAAAGTCTGCTGTTCCTGCAGCCTGACTGGTGCTGGGCTGCTCGTTGTCAGCTACTTCTGGTCTGGCTCCTGCAGAGTCCTCTGCTGGTTGCCCTTCTTCTGCAAATTCTTTGTCTGGTAATACCTTCTGGGTGTGGCCAGCGTGGATCCACTGGGGAACACCTGCGACCTTCACTGCAGTGGTTGTTACCAGGATTACTTGGCGTTTCTTTCCCCACCTTGGTGCCAGACAGTTTGATCGAGTGTGCTTCTTTATTTTGACCCAGTCTCCTGGAACCAAGCTGTGGAGAGGAGTCGTTGGATTGAGGATGCCGTCGTCTCCAATCTGGCGAGAGATAGAACGCACTTGGTCACCCAATCTTCTGCAGTATTCAAGCACCAAATCATCAGTAATACTCAACAGTTTGCTTCCTGGCACCCATGCTTGTCTCATCACTCTTCCCATAATGATTTCATGGGGACTTAGGCCTGTCTTGCGGTCAGGAACACTTCTCAGTCCCATCAGGACCAGGGGCAGGGCCTTCACCCAGGTCATGCCAGTAGCATCTGTCAGCTTTGCTAGTCTGTTTTTGATAGTTCCATTTACTTGTTCCACTATTCCAGAAGCCTCTGGGTGGTATGCACAATGAAGTTTCTGCCTTATTCCAAAGGCCTTACAGAGTTCAGCCAGTATTTCATTCTGGAAATGTCCACCCTTATCTGATTCAATAATGAATGGCACCCCGAATCTAGGTATCAGTTCTTTTAGTAAACACTTCGCTACTGTCAGTGCGTCACTTTGGGGAGTAGGGTAAGCTTCTACCCATTTTGAAAATACGCAAACAATGACAAGGACATATCGCTTCCCTTCACAACGGGGCATGGTGATGAAATCAATCTGTATCCTTACAAAGGGACCCCCTGATCTCCCAATTTTGCTCAGTTCAACCATTGTCCTCTTGCCTGGGTTCATCTGTTGACATGACAGGCACCTCTGGCAGAGGGACTCTGCTACTTTCCTGAACTTCTTACTATACCAAGTCTGTTGAAATACCAGAATCATGGCATCCCTACCAATGTGTGATCCTTCATGTATTAATCTTGCCATTGTGCCAAGCAAGTGTCGGGGTAATACAGGCATACCAGTTGGGCCCAAGATGACACCATCCACACGTCTCGGTCTACACCCATCCTCCTTCCATTTCTCTCTTTCTTGCCAAGGAGCCGACTCCTGCCACTCTCTCACTTCATCCCAAGTAGGCACTTCCTCAAACACCTGAAGTTGGCAGCTGGTTCCTGGCCCCGCTCGTTTTGGATTTACGATATACCGATCTCTGGCGCACCATTGGGCCACTCGGTCAGCATAATCGTTTCCCAGTGATACTTTGTCCATGCTCTTCTTATGAGCACCGCATTTTACCACTGCCAGTTCCTTGGGTAACTGGATGGCCTCTAAAAGGTCATGCACAACCTTTGCATTCCGAATGGGAGTACCTGAGGAAGTCAGGAATTCCCTCTGTAGCCACAATTGGCCAAAGTCATGCACAACTCCATAACAGTACTGACTGTCAGTATACACTGTTATGCGTATGTTTTTCCCAATTTTGCAAGCTTTTATCATAGCAATCAATTCGGCTACTTGTGCAGACTTGATGTTATATAGGTAACCTGCTTCTTCAATTTTTGTTAAAGAGACTACTGCATAAGCAGCACTCAGGCCTCCTAGTTCATGTCTTAGACAGGAACCATCTACAAACAGCTCTTTATCATGCTCAGGCAATGGCGTTTCTTTTATGTCTGGGCGTGGTTTTGTGCTGAACTCTGTCAGATCAATGCAATCATGTTCATCATCATCCCCACCTTCCATTTCCAGGGAGTCGGGGAGTAAAGTGGCAGGGTTCAGAATACCGCACCTAACAATGCTTACATTTGCTGCACCCACAAGAATCCTCTTGTATTTAGTCAGCCGACTAGGGGTGAGATACTGCGTTTTAGTTCTGGTCAATAGAATTACCACTCCATGTGAAACATACACAGTCACAGGATGTCCCATGACTATGGACTCACTTTGTTCCAAACTTGCACAGGTAGCAGCTACTGCTTTCAGACAGCCTGGCAACCCAGCAGCTACTGGGTCCAAGGTGGCAGAGAAATAGGCCACAGGCCTTCTGGTCGTGCCATGTTCTTGAGTCAGGACTGACAATGCGCAATTATCGCGAGTGTCACAGAATAGGGCAAACTCTTTGGAATAATCTGGCATTCCCAGCGCAGGGGCTGTACACAGACAGTTTTTCAGTCTTGTGAAAGCCATTAGGCTTTCATCGTCCCATTCTACAATGTCTGGCATTCCTCTCGTGGTCATTTTTATCAAAGGCCTGGCTAAGACTGCAAATCCCAGAATCCACTGCCTGCAGTATCCTAGTACTCCCAGGAACATTCTGACGTCTTTTTGAGTACGGGGCAACTGCATCTTTTGAATTATTCTCACTCTTTCTGATGTGACTTTTCTGACACCCTTTTCTATCTGGTGTCCTAGATATTTCACTGATTTTGCACAGAACTGTAGTTTGTCAGGGGCCACTTTATGCCCTTTCTCACACAGATGATTTAGGAGGGCAATGGTGTCAACTACACAGTCCCTATGACTTTTAGACGCCAGTAGAAGGTCGTCTATGTACTGCACTAAGACAGAGTTCCCAGGTAAGGTCAAAGTCTCTAGACATTTCTTCAAGATCTGATTAAAGATAGAGGGGCTCTCTGTATACCCCTGAGGGACCCTGTTCCAGCAATACACGTGACCTTCGAAGGCAAATGAGAAAAGAAATTTGCTGTCGGGGTGCAGGGGTATCGAAAAGAATGCATGACACAAATCAATCACAGTGAACCACTCAGCATCCCAAGGAATCTGGTACAGAATCACTGCAGGGTTCGGGACAATAGGGCAGCAAGGAACTACAATTTTGTTTACCTTTCTCAGGTCTTGCACTACCCTATACTTGCCACTAGGCTTCTTGATGCCCATAATCGGTGAGTTGCATGGGCTGCTCATCACTTCCTGTATGATGTCTCCTTCTAATAATTTTTGTATTTCCAGAGTGACACCTGCTTTCACTTCAGCATTCATTCGGTAGGGCTTAGTGTTAGGATATACTGCATTGTCCTTGATGGCTATCTGTATGGGGTCCACATCTTTCATTAATCCCACATCTTTTCCAGTGAAATCCCACACCTCTGGCTTTACCGCTTCCTGGAGTTCTTGGGGCAAATCCTGCAGGGTCAATCTTTTAATTTCTGAGTCAGGTCTAAGTAACAATAATTTATAAATGCCATCTTCATCCGGGGTCTGTATTTCAACACCTTTTGGTGTGCAAAAGATGGTACAGTTCATTTTGCACAGCAAATCACGACCCAGTAGATTCACTGGACTGGTGTCACAGACAACAAACCTATGCATTTGTTTAAAATTTCCAATTGAAATCTCCATTGGTTCGGTAACAGGAGTACTAATCAATTGATTAGATACACCCACTACTTGGATATTTTCTCCCGAGAGGGGTAGGTTTGGAACGTCCACTGTTCTTACAGTAGAACGGGTAGCGCCAGTGTCCAACAGAAAGGTGACATCATTTCCGTCAACCTTTCCTTCAATATATGGTCCAGACTGGTCTACCGGCAAGGAAGCGCCAAGTACGCACTCCTCGTCCTCCCCTCTCAGGCCCCGTCAGTCCTGATCATTACAAAGGAAGGTATCATTTAGCAGATACTGCGAAGTTGCTGTATTTCTGTTCTCACCGCTTTCCCAAACTTCTATCTCCTCACCCTCTGCTTGCCTTCCCCTGTATACCTGCTTGGGTGCTCGAGGCACCTGAACTGTTTTTACCTGGGGTTGAGTCTTTCTTGGTCTTTCTTTCTGCGTCTGTGGAGTTAAATCAGGAGTTTTTGCATTATCATCTATTAATTGAGGACACTCGTTTCGCCAGTGTCCAATTTCGCCGCACTGATGGCAGGGAAATTTCTTCATAGCCTCTTCCCTGCTAAATTTTGGCCGGGGCTTTCCTCCACCCCCTCCCCCAGGACTTTTGTTCTCAGCATTTTTAACCATGTTACTTAATTGTTTTTCCTGCTGTTCTGCGAGCTTCACCTGAGCCCACATCACTTTTTCCTTAAGGGCCTTTTTCTTTTCTGCCATCTCGTCCTCGCAGTACTTAGCGTACCGCAGGACCTCATCCATTTTCTTTGTATGCCAGCAGATTTTATTATCTTTTATCCACTGACAAATTTCAGATCTTAAACCATTTACAAACCTGTAAATAAAATGCGTCATGTCCTTCAAATCGATGTTATCAATACCACTGTATGTTTTAAATACCTGCAATAACCTCTCATAGAAGGAGTGCACTGTCTCGTCCCTTTCCTGTGTTGTTCTATCTATTTTTGTCCAATCAGTTTCCTTTGCGGGCACCTTTTCTTTCAAATGCTGAATCACCTGCTCATATTTTCGCATGACATCCTTTGATGGCTCCCCTGTTTCCTTATTTCTTGGGTACTCCTCACTGGGCCAGTCTATGGCTATTTTACACTGGGTCCATAAATCCACCGGAACCACAATGTCGAAAAACCCATCCAGGTCTTTCCACAGACATTTCTGTACCTTCACGAACCTTTCCACCTGCCTGTACCAGTCTACTGGTTTCTCTCGTAATTTTGGAAAATCGTTCGTAAAGGACACAATATCCTGTCTAGACCAGGGGACATGCACATATTTCCCTCCAGGTACTTCGCGCATGGGGCATAACTGTTCAGGTTTCTCCACCTCCCTTAAAGCAAATTCAGGAGTCACTTGTCGGGAGCGAGCCTCTTCCCTCTTTTTCGCCCACCTGCTTCTCCATCTTTCCACATCTCCCCATTTCTGCAGTACTCCCAATAATTCTTTAATCTGCAGCTTTTTCCCTGCCACATTCAAGTGCTCTATATCTTTGTCTGAGAAGTCTGCTCTGTACGGTTTCTGTAAGGGCTTGGATTTTGAGATATCTACCCCCATACTAACTGTTATTTCGGTCAGTTTTTCGTGGAGCACTCTGGTGTTCCTTGTAAAGCTTTTACATATAAACGACAATTCTTCTTCAGAGTAGGTATTCAATCGATCCAACCCCACATTTCCTGCCATTAATTCTTCTATTTCTACCCTCAGCTTGTATAGGTCTAAAGGTTTCGTTTGCGGAGTCTGTTTCTCTAATTCACGACTCCAACTCTCAATTTCATCTGGAGTTACCAGAGAGACATTCCTAGTGCCTGTTGCGGATTCTAATTTAATCTCTTTCGCATTAAAAGGGTTATGCCTCTGCTGCATTCCCTTTCCGGTCGGTTTGTTTGGCAAGTCCAAGAACGCAACTTCAGACTCGCACTCACTGGACTGATCATCTATGATTATCGGTTCCTGTCTCGGGGGTGCCATGACTGGGGTCATAACTGGAGTAATCGGATTTCCCTGACCATTTCCATATAACGGGACCACTGGTCCAATAGTTACTGGAATAGTCAATGCCTCAGGGCTGGTATTTAACTGGGAGATTTTCTGAATTATTTCTGTCCTTTGTCTAGCTAGAGCCTCTTGCTCCTTTTCCACTAGTTTCCTTCTTAAAGTCGTGTCATGTAATATCTGTGGGGTCAAAGGAGGAGTAAAACTCGGGGCAGTAGGATGCGTTTCACTTGGTCCCCCACCATAATTTGGTTTCGGAAATAAAGTTCCAGTGTTAAAGGACCTGCGCTCTTCCCCATATGGAGGTTGAATAAAAGGCAGTCCTGAATTCGATGGTTTCTCTTCGCTTTCATACAAGGGTCTGGGAAACAAAACTTTCGTACGTGAATATTTTTCTTCCTGGCTTGCGGGCACTTTGGGATATATATCCCTTGTTTCCGCAGGTTCGGGTTTCTCAGAATAGGGCAATACTTGACCACCCCCTCCCAGTCCTAGGAATCTGTCTTCTTCCTTGAGGAAGTGGCGTCGGGGAGCATCTCCTACACTGGAAGGTCGGGTTCCCTCGTTATAAGGTGGCGGACTTCTGGTACAGATGTCATCTATCAGTTCATCATCTGACTCCCCCGGGGCCCCCCAATGCTTACACTTTTCGGTACTTTTCTCACCCGCTGCAGGGTTATGACATGCCGGCATCATGGGAAACAAACCCTCAACAATCATGCTCTGCCTCCACTGTTTCATCCTTTTATCCCTGGACTCCTGTTTCAGCCTGGGGTACCACTTGGTCAAACCCTTGTCCATTCGGGGTCTTTCTCTTTCAAAAGCCTCAATTTCCCATTCCTCTAATGCCTCATACTGCGTTAGTCTCGGTCTGGGATGCAATTCGTTCATCCGAGTCCTTAAATTAAATAGGATCCTACCATTGAAAGTCCCATCTAATGGAAATGCCAATACTCCATCATCTTTTGTGTACTTCACCCAATTCTCCAACCACACACAGGTATTGTACCCTCGGTCAAACATCATAAATGAGGCAGGAGTATTAGGTGGTGGGACAAGAACACCTTCCCTAGATTTAATTGGTTTGTCCGTTTTAAAATAATTTTTCACCTTACTTACAAGGGACAATTTTCTCTTTGTTCCGTACATAATATCGTATCTATTAGTTTTCCACTGATCCCTTTCAAACCCTAGGTGCCTTGGATCAGGTCGAGTTCCTGTAGTCTGCGAGTGCCACATACGACTTCTACGCTAAACTTTGTTTACAAACTACCTCCAATCAGAACGCGCTTCAGAAATCCGTGCGACCAATGGGTGCGCGACTCTGAATAATCTCCGCCAATGGGTGCGCGGCCCCTTCGTGAGACAGTTCCCACGCTCTGGCTCTCACCCCTCCTTTACAATACCAGCTCCGCTACCCGCCCGCTGCTTCTACCAATCCCAGCGCGGCACAGAGTGACGTCAGAGGCGCTTCGCGACTGACTCCCTCCCTTCACAAGGTAACGGAAACTTTCTTTCTTTTAAAGTGCTCAGTGCTTGGTTATTTTACAACAAATACACATTCGCCACAGTGCTCAAGTGTCTAGATAGAGAAAGAATTATTTTACTGCAAGTAAACTACTTCCATTTACTTTTCACTCGCTGCGAGTAGATCTCTTCCGCCTACCCTTCACTTTAGCATCGGTGAACCTGTTATTCCCCTAAACTCATCCACTTCTTTCCGGGATATATTCCGAGTTTAAGGTTTCCCAGCGGACCCCTTTGCTTTCACGCTAGCTCCGAGGAACCTGCTACTCTTCCGATGTGACCCTTACCAGGTTACGCCACTATGGGAATTTTGCCAATGAACCCCGTTACTGTCATTTATTCACACATGTATTCAGAAAACCCTAGTTAGTGCTTCCCGGTTATCTTAACCTGCACCTAACTTTCCTCGAGCCTGTGACCTCAGGACAATGGATTCTATTCACCACTTGCCCTTTCAATTCCCCGGGGAGTTCGGACAACAAGAAACTAAACGATTGACAAATGCATGGATTAGTACATATAACAATATAAGAACAAGAATAATAACAATACAGCAATTCATGAATTGTTTTTACAAGATATTATTCGTGCGTATTCACAAGAGATTGATCAGGTCTCTTAGAACAGCCGCTCTTTTAGCAGCATTAATGTACTAGCAGCTTCCAACTCAACTAGTCTAACTAATCCTGCCTAACCTTTAGCTAGTCCCTAACCATACCTCTGCTTACCAGAAAAACTGAGAGAGAGCGCGCGAGGCCACCCGACCAATAGTTTTCGCCGTTTTCCGGCTTCAGGGCCCATATACTTTCAAATCACCATATACATCGATCAGGCGACTTCACGAGCTCTACCAATTTGTGTGTGTGTTCCCTACTATTAATTTTCAGTGCACCCGACTTACCATCCACCGATGTTGGTACATAATGACCACAATGAATCAGGGAGCTAGCTGTAAAGAAAAGGCAGCAAAATACAAACCCAACCAATAACATTCAAAATTCTGTTGAAATGACCACGGACAACTGGAAGTTTTAAAATGTTTATCTAAAGTTCATTTGTTTCGTGTATGAGGTACAGTAAAATAAGGCAATCAATAACCAAGATAACGTAAATGATATAGCTGTAAAGAAACAATGACAGAGTAATCATTGAAATACTGATATAAAGTATAACGAGAAAATACTTATGCTAATCAGAATTATTTGAGCAAGGGCAGACTATGTAGGTATAACTACAGGAGGGCCTATAAAGAGTAACACGCTTCACTTAAGGTGAACGGGCCTTTGAACAATCTAGGCAATGAGGTTCTAGACCATATCAGAAAATGACAAACTGCAATGCAAAATATAATTTCTAACAAGTGTGAAGACATAGGAACAAACTTATGGAAAATATGTAAATGGACTTTCAGTAATTGCGGAAAGACATGGAAAAATATAACATATGCAATGGTGAACTTTATTAAAGCAAAAGTTAGAAATTCAGAAGGTGCAAGATTTTAAGAGGTTCAGATCAATATTTACCTAGAAAGGTGTGGAAACCAAACCCTGGCCACGGGTTAGTTAAGGACAGGAAACCCTCAAGGAAGGATACCCTTCAAAGGACAGCAGGTGCAGAATGGACACCCCGGATAGGACAGGATACCCTCGGATTAGGAATCAGGACAAGACCTCAGGACAGGACAGCAAACCCTCAGGACAGGACCGCTCAGGACAGGACCGGAACCCACAGTTCGGAAGCAACGCCTGCGCTCCACCCGCTCTGCAGCTATCGATCAAGACCCCGATTGGGTCAGCGAACTCCCAGCAAAGTGCTTCGCCAGCACTTTAAGGTTCAGTAGAACCTTAGTCTATGGTCAAATTCGGACAGAGTGCTCCGCAGCGCTCTGTATCTTCAGTCACCTATTGAGTACGATGGGTCAGTGACAGGTCAGCTAAACCAGACAAGTCGGACGGCTCCCTAGGTGAACCCAGGGTAGATATACAGTTTGGGGACAGTGTACCACCCCCCAATGTTGCAAAGTGTCAGAATCCCTCAATTTCGATTGGTCCTAAGGTAGGATTTGGGTAACACACCAATCACAATACAAGATTTTAAGCCTTCATTAGCATACTTGGGTACCGCCTAGCAGGTTTGGGGTTCCCAGGAGAAACTGTGCAGAAACACAATGACAATTCAACATTGTATCATATGAGGAGCAACATTCGCCGTTCTCGCAGGGCAGAGGTGACTTTCTCAGGAGCATCTCGCCCATCATTGCCAACTGGCTATGTTCCATCAGCCAAGGTTGTCAGGTCCCCGAAAAGTCGCATCTGCGCAGAAGGGACCTCCAAGATGGCTTTCAGTACAGACAGACCCCCATTCCCCGCGGTACATGAAAAGTAAGCGAAAACAAATTAATACATAATAATGTCATCATGAAAACACATCACAAGGTTTGTACTTTCTACTTATCATCATAAAATATTCTTATGCGGTTTAAATGTTAGCTACATTGATACGGGTACAAGAGCAGTGGCACGAGCAGTACCACATGATAAGCACAGCTATGAATTACGCATGCGCATAAATTTCCCTCCACTTCTGCAGACGCGTCAGGACACGTGAGTGTGGCTGACGCATGCGCAGTAACTAAAATACAAGCGGCGGCCATGTTAAAGTACACGGGGTAAGTGTATTAGAAATACACGTAGGCAAGCTTCATAAATTTTGCCTAAACAAAAATAAACGTTAGTAGAACATACTTATGTTACCTTATTACACATTAAACGAGGTTCTTGACTTCGGCAAGCCGCAAATATGCGAAGCTTTGCTTCATCAATACCACTTTAGGCTCTTGTCTTTTGACTAGCTTTATGGCTTTATGGCCAAAAGCTTGTAATGTTTTTAGATCCTGGTCAAGTTTTCTTATTTAGCTTATAATATTGGAGAACTGCAACCCAATTTTAACATGTCACATGAGTTAGAGTAAACTAATTCAACTGCCCAATGGAGGAGGGATGGAATTCTTAGATTTTGCAATTTCAGATATAATTTTTGCCCTGACACTTTGCTAAACGCACTCTTTAGGACAACAAAACCTGCACACCATGGTGTTTTTTTCTGCATGCATTCCCATCAAGAATAGACAAAGCTGGTAGATATGTAATATACCTGCTTCCAGAACTGAAGCTTGTTTGACTTATAGGAATGAGGCCTGCTGCTCCACCCATATCTCTAGATCCCATTAGTAAACTGACGAAGAACTTGGCCTCACCATCAATGAGGTCTATTAGTCAATAATTGGCTGGATTCTTGAAATATCCCCTTTGGAGATCGAATGCAGAACAGTCTCCCCAGGAGTGAATAATTCAATGAGTTGGCAAACAATTGTTAGACTGACTCAAGGATATGAGACCAAACATCCATATTTGATTTGAATTGTTCAGTGGGAATGGCATTTGATCGTGGAGTAGATTTAGCTTTTGCAATTACCATGTGTATCCATGTCTTGGTGTAATTAATACATTTTGTGCCACACTGCTCTTATTTGTCTGTTATCTAATTTCAGATTGGGCGGGGTGCCATACAACATCCTGCACCACTATATTTGTCTTCCCAGAGAGGATTGCTACCTTCACACTAGGGTCAAAGTAGAGTCCAGATACATGAAAATGATCTAGAGACTAATTGTTCATGTTAAACTCTCTATGCACAAACATACAGAATAGTGGGAGCAGTAACCAAGCAGTACCATTGCCAGCGAGTCCGGAATATGGTGCCATGCTTGAACAAAGGGCTACGGTGTAATTGAGAAACCGATTTTCCCACAAACTCTCTATTGATGGATTAGAATATTGCACACAATTCATAGAGTATGAGGAGAAAAAGAGAAGAATGAGCGAGAGAGATAAAAGGAACATACACAGGTCCCATTAGTCAGCTTCTTATAGAGTTATCAGTTTGGCAAAAACAGTGCTGGTTATCAATAAGCTATTATCAGCATTTTCCAGTGTTTACCAAACTCCTAAGCACCTTGAGCTGTTACTAGATCCCAAGCCATCTGGGATACATATGGAGAATTCTCAGGCTGCCCAAAAATGACACAACTTCCCAATGAGAGCTAGTGATTGTTACAAACAAAGAAAACCCTGCCTAAGTCCCTGCTAAGCATAAGTAATTGATAAGGCACAAAATAAGAAAGGTGAGCGAATGGGATATCGACTGCATGGAAAGGAAAGCCACACAACACAAAGAAAAGTTCTCAGGCAGCTTCTGCGTGAGTGCAAGAGGCTCAAACACTAACGGATTTCCGGAGCTAGAAGTGGTTACACATATGGTTTAGCAGTTTAGTTTATTGACTTAGCTTCCATTTCCTATCTTCACAGATTTGGTGAAACCTATTTCTCCTGTTTTGTGCAAGTGTATAAGAGACAGTACTCTATCCTTTCTACTCCTCCATGCTTTCTGTTTTATTTCTCTAAGGGTATGGTTATCCCTTCCAATTATGTCAGCCAGATGCTGCCTATTGTTTCTGACAGTGCCACTTCCATAAGGCTTGCCACATGATAGGTTGTTCGATGATGTCTTGAATCATCAGAGCAGCAGATGTAAAAGTCTACAATCAAAGGAGGGGCATGTGTAAAGGAAGCAGGTTTCCAGGAATGCTTTGTTTGTCATAACCTTTCAAACAGCAAGATATTATATTTCCCCAAAAGAGACATACACTACTACTGGTTGGATTTGCCACTTGTCAGATAACTGTAACCTAGCTACTAATACCACTATGAATTCTAGGATCTGAAAGGGACATAGAAAGGTAGGGGCATACTTTTGGTCTGTGCGTGACATAAACAAGCATGTAGTGAGTAACCAAATACTATGTTGCTTCTTATAATGAGGAACAGGCTGTCTGTGTATATCTGCTGAATTTTTATACGCTATTTGGATCTCAAATGTTGTTGGGATTTCCTGATAGTTCAATTGTGGTGTAATAGTTGAGATCTTGAAATCATCTGGGAAAGGGTAATATTGTCAGTTAGCCTACATGGATGAAATCTTCTAGAGAAGTCTCCATAAAACTGCAATTACAGTACCAGTTCGTTTAATCAATTCTGCCCAACAATGAGCCACAAACTGAGAGCTTCTGGCAGTGACAGTAACAGGAAGCTCATGAAGTCAAAAGGAGTGCCCCAGAAGGATTTTCAGCAGTTTTATTTTTGTGGTCAATTTTCTGAGAAGTATGAAATCTTCCACATCACCCTATGGCAATTTGTCTGGTTATGTAGAAGCATGTGTGGGACATTGGACCTGCCTTATCTACTTACCCACATTATCTCTGCCCTACACCTAAGTTCAGTTCAGTTGGTCTTTATTGCGATATTTCACAATCATTAAAGACACATTGCAATACATACAAAAGGTTAAAATTAGAATTCAAAAGACAACATTATGATTAAAAAGATTTGGAGTATAAAATTAAATATGCTAAAAATATTTAGAATAAAAAAACAACAACATTTATCCTTTGATAGTGATATACAAGTAATCCCCGCAGTATTCCATATTACACGTGGTTGTAAACACCAACATGATAGATAGTTATTAATACAGGATTGGTGGGCATCTGAGGCTCCCCAATAAGATATATAGCACTTAGTGATTATTAGGATGTGGGAATAGCTAAAATCTTCAGATTATTCAAGTCAAGTCAAAAGATACCTTATGTAGGCCTTACAAGACCTTAAAAGCACAAATGAAACAATTACAAATTATTTACGGCTTATCAATATAACATGCTTTTATACTCGGGAGAAGATATAAAAGCATCTAAAAAGTTAAAAAGATGAAACATCAAATAGCTTGCAAGGCATTAAGTATCTCGATCAGAAAATACAAAGTCGAAAAAGATCACACTAATTAAAATGCGGTGTCTGGGGTCTTTGGAAAGTGCAGAGGGTTGGCAGTTTAAATTTGTACTTTCTTTAGAACTGCACAACGAGCACTACACATTGAGAACAAGTAAAGGGAGACAGAATAAACAATTGGCATGCCAGTGCCATATTTTAGGATTCTATAGGCCTGTAGGCAATGGGAAGTTCCAAGGTTCCTACAAAGCTGTCTTAACCAAATAGTCCTTATAGCCTTGGAGGTAGGGCAGAAAAACAACACATGCTAGTCGGTCTCCGTACAGTTTATGCAAGACGGACAATCTTTCGTCTGACTACACCCCACTTATAGGTGACAGCATGTAAGAGGGGTACGCCATGCCAGAACTGCATGTAAAGTTTTTTAGCTAGGGAGGGCTGTATGTCATCGATGCTCGGTACTAGGAGGTATTGGGATTTGTCATCTAGAAAGGATGTAGTCAGTGTGCCTATCCTGGGGCCCCTAAGGAGTAAATTGACATGGTGATCCTTAAAAAAATGTATCAGGACTTTTCTTGGTGTTACCGAAGAGCTTTCTTCCAGGCTATTCCTTAGGTCTGCCATTCCAATGGCTACAAAGGAGTTCTTAATGTAAGTGAGCCAGGAAATGTTGCTTGCCCCCCTGATATTGGCCACCTCCCTCAATTCTTCCTTGTACGTGGATAGCTCTGGGGTACTCCATAGGCGGTGCCAGTAAAGTAGGGGTCTGAGCGCTACCTTCTGTGCCAATTGGGCTCATGCTCAGGTCCATTCGGAGTGGAGTTAAAGGGGTGCTATTAGGAAGACCCACCAGCTGTCAAAGGAATGAGTGTTCGATCCTTACAAGTTGTTCGGTTGGCCTATGGCCCCATAATTTGGCACCATACATGCCAGCCCCTCTAACTTGTGCCTTATAGATGTCCAACACCGGCCCCAGCAACTTACGTATGCACTTCCTCTGCTGTTTCGCAAGGCCCCCTGACATTTGCGTCAGCTTGAGACAAACCTTCCTGATTTGATCACCCCACTCCATATTCTCTTTGAGGATTAGGCCCAAATAGTCACAAACAGAGACTTTCTCTAAAAATTCCCCAGCTAGTTGTGGATTGGGACGCTTTGAGTGGCCTGCATTGAACACCATGTATTTTGTTTTCTGGGTATTTATTTCCAGGCCCCTGTTCGTGCAGAATAGACAAAAAACATCCAGTGCCCTTTGAATACCCATTGGTGATTTTGACAGCAGGAGGGTGTCATCTGCGAACATCAAGGCAGGTACCTTGCAGCCCGCTAGTTTTGGAGCATCTAAGTCCCCTCCGGCTGCCAAAGCTCCCACTAGACCATTTATAAAGAGACAAAAAAGGGTTGGGGCTAGAACACACCCCTGTCTCACACCTCTCTCTATGGGTATGCCATCAGTGAGATCTCCATTCTTTCCAAATTTAATTGGGGCATAGTTGTTCGCATGCAATCTTTTCAGGACCTCACATAAGTACGGAGGCACCCCTAAATCATATGGGATAGCCCATAATTTTTCTCTAGGGACTAGATCAAAGGCCGATTTCAGGTCCACAAAGATCATGTAGAGACAGCCACCCTTCAAGATTACTGTTTTCCAGTGCAGTAATTGCAACCTGAAAACTTGATCAATTGCGGACTTTTTTTGTACCAAAACTGGCCTGATAGGAGGTAAGAATGGAAATCTCCTCCATCCAGTTCTGCAATAGGTCCAGGAGCACTCGGGCGCAGATTTTTTGTGCAACATCAATGAGGCTAATGGGCCGATAATTTGCAGGAAGGAGGGGTGAGCCCTTCTTGAAAATAGGGATCATTTCAGCCCCTACCAATGTTATGGGGATCTCCCTTCCCTGTAATATAGCGTTGAATATGCTCCAGTGATGGGAAGCACCGCTTACAGCGGAAATATCGCATCGCAGTGACAGCCCATCGCTGCAGTTACATCGTGCACGACATCACATCGAATGTCAACACGACGCATGCAAGTGCATCGCGTTGCCATCTACATCGTTGATCATTACATCGAAAAAGAGACTGACTTTAGCTTTAACACACTTTTGATTTGGTTATTTAAGGAGAGACTTTGGCCGAAAGCGTTTATTTACGTTTGTTTATTTAAAAACACACTTTTTATTTTTACGTGGCTTTTTTCTTTTGGAGACTTTTCAGAGATATGGAAATGCCGTAATGTTAAACAACATGTGGTCTGACGGATAGGTTGCGACTCATAGCAAGAATATGATGTGTCATATTTATTCATGCATCAACAAACATTCCCATTTATTTGGAGACAAATAAACAACATGTGGTCTGACGGATAGGTTGCGAGCCTCCACTCATAGCAAGAATATGATGTGTCATATTTATTCATGCATCAACAAACATTCCCATTTATTTGGAGACTTTTGACAGATATGGGGAATGGATGGATGGATGAATGAATGCTCAGCCTCGCAGATTGTTTGCACGCCTTTTTATTGCAGAGTTTATTTGGGTGAAGTAAATGAAAACTTTACTAAACAATTACAAAACCGGTGACAGGTGCACGGATGGATGGTTGGATGATGAATAGATGGCGGGTGACGGAATGGATGGGTGTCTGGATGGATGCATGGATGGGGCCTGGATGAGGGGTGGATGGGTGTATGGGTGGTTGGATGCATGGGTGGGTGCTAGGTGGATGGATGATGGCGGATCGTATGGTGGATGGATGCATGGATGGGTGGAGGGGTGCATGGATGGGTGGGGGGGTGAATGGATGGATGGATGGATGGATGCATGGATGGGGCCTGGATGAGGGGTGGATGGGTGTATGGGTGGTTGGATGCATGGGTGGGTGCTAGGTGGATGGATGATGGCGGACCGTATGGTGGATGGATGCATGGATGGGTGGAGGGGTGCATGGATGGGTGGGGGGGTGAATGGATGGATGGATGGATGGATGCATGGATGGGGCCTGGATGAGGGGTGGATGGGTGTATGGGTGGTTGGATGCATGGGTGGGTGCTGGGTGGATGGATGTTGGCGGTCCGTATGGTGGATGGATGCATGGATGGGTGGGGGGGTTGGGGGGTGAATGGATGGATGGATGGATGGATGAATGGATGAATGAATGAATGCTCAGCCTCGCAGATTATTTGCACGCCTTTTTATTGCAGAGTTTATTTGGATGAAGTAAATGAAAACTTTACATGCAACACCGGATGTCCTGGGAAGGGTTAGTTCTGCGGCGCTGTTTGCCAGCTCAAGGTCAGGCCGGAACAGGCAGTTGAAAACACACACAGAGTCCCGTCATCTATGGACTGTCTGCCCTTCTCTTGGCATGGCATTAGAACCCCCGCACTGGCACTGTATTGAGACAGCAGACATCGGCTGGTGGGGCACATCCTGAACTGCAGTCTCCATGGGGGGGGGGCTGGCTGTGCCCTCCCCATCTGAAAGGTCATTGCAGGAGAGAAGGGGCGTCCACATGCTTGTATGAAGCAAGGTGGCAATGCCCTTCCCTTCATTGGTAAAGATAGCAAACATGGCTTGGCAACATCCTGTTTACCTTTTGTAAACTACTTTTACTTTCCTCGCAGGAGAATAGCCAGAGGTCACAAGAGGGAAGCCATGGGTCTCAGCTGAGACACTTGGCGACTCCCAAATGTTGCCCGTGATCCAAGAACCAGACTTGGCAGTCGCTGGTGAATTCCTGCTGTGACCTACGGCCACGAAGGTAAAACAGATAAAAAAAGATATTGCTGCAGAAAGTAAAATTAAAGCACTTTGTGTGAAGCACAGTGTGACTGAAGGGGGTGCAGAGGCATTAACATAGAACAGGGAACCCCTCAAACCGGGTACTGTGAGCACATACTGCTGCTAATAATGCACGCACATCGAATGACATGTTTTTAGAGTGCAACATGCATTTGCATTGTAAGACAGCTGTTTCCCTAAACAAATGTTAACTAATGATGTGAAGTTGTTTCCTATCTCAGCTGTATGTCATCCGACGCCTATTGGAATGAATACATATGACGCGTATGGGTAGACACCATCCAGCTGTTTCACGTGCCCCCTGCAGCTGCTGCAGATGCCTACCTCTGCCGGCGCTGCATGCGGGTGCATATTAGGTAGACTAGAGAGGATTAGGTGGGTCAACATGCATCTTACGTTCACAGTTCACCGGAAAGTCACTGATTGAAGGTAAGTCAGGTTTGGACTGTGAGACCGATTCACTCACCTTCCATGAAGACAGCAATGAGGTCCTTGAGCAAACACTCACGAGCTACACTTCCGGTGGGCAGCGTCCTGGGAGCGACTCCGGTGACGCGGCAGCTAAGGGCGAAGAGACAGGACACCCTGGGAAACGTTTACCTGCAGCCTTCCTCGGCCATCAGATTTCCACCGCTATATAAGCCTGCACTTCATCAATGGCACCCCCCCCCCCGGACTTTATCCCCAATGCTGGACAAGGCAACTGCAGAACCACAGCTGCGTCTTGAGGCAATGATCAATGGCTTGGACGCTGCGTATGAAACCTTTAAATGAACTTCTGATGGGTAACTGCATGAGAAGTTAATAGTAGGTTCATACAAAATATTAATCCATATTGAGAATCTATAGTTGTGTAAAGTCTCCATCATATAACCTCATTCAGGCTGTCAACCGTACACAAGCGAGGACTTTCATTCCTGTGAGCTTCGATACCCATGAGTGCCACGGCACAAACATCCGTTGTTATGTCGCACGATGTAATGTCGGCGATGTAACACGCAATACAATTAAAAGGCCGCATTTGCGGCGAAACCACTCTCGATGTTTACACTGCCGATGTCATCGCCGTTGCGATTTAAAAGCCGCGATGTAAATGCGCGCGATATCTATGTCCGCGATAGCCCGTCATACAACCTCCAGTGATAGGGGGCCCAAACAATAGGTTCATTGTGGTAGAGGTCACCTGGGATCTTATCTAGCCCCGGGGCCTTAGCAGTTATTACTCGAGCAATTGCCGTAGTTTCCGTGCTGACTAGATGTGTGAGGGAGGTGAAGGTTTTGGGTTGCTCAAGAGTACCCTCTTCCCTGGACGAAAGTGACTGAAAGTGTGTCCTCCAGACCTCGGCGCCCAAGTTTGGTTCGAAAGCATGATTATCCTCCTTTGTGTCTGAGCTTATGAATTTCCAAAAGTTCCTCATGTCCCTCCTGTTTAGAGCATCTCTTAGGCTGTCCCACTTTTGTTTTTCCCACTCCTTTTTAACTTGTTTAATTTCATGTTTATATAGTATCCTGCTACCCTTTATCACCAGCTTATCATTGCTTTTAATGGCTGTCAGCAGGTTTGTCTTAGCCTTACGGCATTTGCCATTGTACCAGGGATGTCTAGGAGCACTGCTTCCTTCACTAGTATTATTTTGACAAAACTGTCCGCCAGAGCCGCCACTAAACCGTGATGATTTTCTGCTATTTTACTGAGGGCGCAGACAGAATCTCTGGACTTACCTAGTTGAATTGCAACCTCCAAATAAAGCAAGATTGTTTGGTAAAGTGAGGATAATCTATTTTGGGATTCACATAGGGTGCCCCATCTTACTCTCCTCCTGCAACTAGTAAGGATTAACCCTGATGTTTTCAACGATTGGTCCTTAAGGACTTCTCCAGTATATGGAGAGTCCAATTCTAGGATCAGAGCATTATGATCACTATCGAATCTAGAAACAATATTAAAATCCACCAACCGATGCCAAGATTTAGTATTCACCCTAATATAATCTAGGATTGAAGGGGAACCCAACCTGTTATAGGTGAAATTTGCGTGACTTTCAGAGTTAGAACGCCCAATTCACGCCCTAAGCGAGTGATTCAGGGTTAGGGTGTTCAACTGAACGACTAAAGGTGTCCATGCCCGTACTGGCTATGCATTGGCCACTGGAATGGCCTAGCTGCAGGTCCTTGTCATTTGGTTTATCAGCCTCCAGGTCCTTCAGTGGTTCGTACTGACAGTTAAAATCACCAGCAAGATCACTATGTCATAATCAATGACTGTGGATATGAATGATGATAGTTTGTCAGGGGTGGAAGACTCTAGCCCGTATCCGATTGTCTGTGAGTATACATTGATAAGCACTAACCTAGGCCTGGCTGGAGAGCTCAGAATAACACATAGAATCTTCAGATTATTCCTTCGAATGTCCCACATCCAACTCAGGAACTTCGCCATTGCTATTACTATAGCCTCACTTGTATCTGTTTTCAGTATACGGAGCGCAGTTTTGCATCATTTTGTGCCGAGATTTAAACAAATCGGCTTGAGCCATTTGTGTCTAGGGCTCTTATAAGCCAGACATGCAAAGAGTATATGCATAATAGACTCATCCATCAATTGACATGAGCAGCATTTGGTATCTAGTACATTACACCATTTTATTGTAAACGTTTTTATAGGGAGGGAGCCTACTCTAAATTGATGGAGCAGTTTTCTGTCACATGATCTAGTAATAAATCCCAAATATGCTTCATACATGGTTTCATACTTATGCTCCATGTATAAGCTGGCAAGGGAGTTATCTTGGACCAATAACATAGACTTAAGGTTAGCCATATTCCAAATATGCTACATTATAATAATTTTTTGAAGGGAAGGAACGACCCTCTAAATCCTCCCACAAATGGCTAAGTCCCATGTCACCCAGTGTACACTTGATCTTCTGTAACCATTTAATTCTACATGACAAGTCTTTTTCTCTTATATATTTTAGTGCATTTGCATATGGTAAAAGCTCCGGCATAGTCCAGAGCCTTCTCCAATATGCTATGGGTATGAAGCGAGCTATCTCCTCAAGTGCAGTGCACCCCAAATCTAAAAGCAGTGGTTTGAGGGGGGTAGATTGTGGCAGACCAGTTAGAGATCTCAGGAACTTATTTTGAGCCAAAACTAATGGTGTTATGTTTTCAAAGCCCCATAGCTCTGCTCCATATAGTATTGATGCCCTGGTCTTAGCATTATAAATCGTTATTTCAGGGCCTACCGGTTTAGTTTGAGAGAGTCGATGCTCTTTCAATAGGGCTCCTGCAATTGGACATGCCTAAGAGCCAGTAAATCTATCTGAGGTTTCCAATTTAACCTCTTTCCCAGAGTAACCCCCAGATATGTGACGGTGTTGGTTTGTTCCAAGAGTGCATTATTCATAGCTACTCTTCCTTTCAATATTTTGCGTCTGTGTAGAACCATAAACTTGGCTTTGTCTACATTTACTAGCTCGTTGTCATTGCAGCAGACCGTAAATCTGTCCTGGGCTCGTTGCAGACCTATTAGGGTTTTGGACAGTATTAGAGTGTCGTCTGCAAACATCAGTAGTGGTAACTTTGAGCCGTCTAGTATAGGTGCGTCTGTGGGAAATGTAGAAAAGTAGGTAATGACCCTGTTAATAAAGAATGAAAAAAGAGTGGGGTCAATACTCACCCTTGTCTGACCCCCTTGCTTACTGGGAAACGATTAATTAATTGTCCCTGTGAGCCCCATCGTACTTGGGCATAGTTTGACTCGTGCAGTCTAACACTTAAGTGTAAGAGTTCTGGGGGCATCCCTAATTCCTTTAATGACTCCCACAATTTATTTAGGGGGACCAAGTCAAATGCAGATTTTAAATCTACCAATGCTGCATATACGGTTCCCCCGGAAATAATTACATTACTCCAGTAAATTTTCATAAACCTGAAGACTTGGTCAATGGTACTAACATAGGGGCGAAAACCTGCTTGTAAGGTAGATAGAATATCATGTTAACCTATCTATATGCTAATTCTGCTCAGCACAAGCCTGGCTATAATCTTTTGAGTTGTACCAATTAAACGTATTGGCCTATAATTACTTGGGCTGGTGCGGCCCCCTTTTTTATATATTGGTGTTATTTCTTCTCCGCATCATGATGCCGGGATAGGAGCCCCTCTGGCTGTGACATTGACTAATATATGAAGGTATTTAAGCCAGTTAGTTTTGTCATTTCTAAATAAATCAGTCGAGATGCAATCCGGGCCAGGGGCCCTTCCGATTGGGATTGCATCCAGGACATTTTCAATCTCCCCTATCCCAAAAATCAATATAGTGTCGGGGACGATTTCAAGATGATTCATAGAGATTTCTGGGGTGGCAGCAAATTGAGCCTGGAAGTAGGAAACCCTGTGTTCTGGACCTACGTTGTTGACTGGGGCTTGCCTAATTTCACCACTTCCCCATATTACTGTTTGCCAAAATTTCTGCATGTCTTTTCCGTTGCATGCTTTCAGAAGTTCATTCCACCTTTGTTCATCAAAGGCCTTTTTGGTTACACATTGGGCTTTTTTTTATGTAGGTGCGTGCAATTCTAACCTCCTCTATTGTTTTTTTTCTGATAGCTTGGGTGAGATACTTATATGCAACTCTGCAATCCTTGTTTTACCATTTTGCTGACTTTTGAACTTTGTAGCTGTTAGATTTTTTGTTCTTAATAAAGAAGGCTTTAAATGTAACAAACAGCTCCTCATGTGCCTTTGTAATCACAGTGTCGATAATACCATGTATAGCTGGGTTTGAAATGGCTGCTAGTGTGTTTTGCACTGCTATCTGCTCTAGGGTGTTGTCATTTACTAGTAATGTTGCCCATTTTACCCTGCGCATGTCATTTGTCAGTATTATGTCTGCGGTCACTGTGTCTATCCGCTCCATCTGGAGGTCTAGCCCTCTTATCACTAAGGTTAACAATAGGGGATTGTGATCACTCTCAATTCTTTGATGAATCATCATGTCCTTAAGTCGAGGCCATAGTTCCAAATGAATGAGCAGATAGTCAATTCAGCTACTTCTTACCCCATTGTTGGAGGTATGCTGGCCTATATTATCTGACAGTTGTAGAAGATAAATTACTGGAACACAGTAGTTGAAATCAGGATCAGGTTTATTCATGAACAGCCCCACACCAGGAGCGGTGCGTGGGTCAGGAAGGTAATCACTGGAATGACAGTTGGGCAGTTGGAGTGGAACAGAAGGAAGAGTGGAACGTTGGGAACCAATGGAAAGGGTAAGATGACAACGGGTGCTCTCGCGCAGGAGAGGTGACAGGTAGACGTCACACACAGGGGCACTAGGAAGTACAGAACTGGGATATAACACATCTTCCTCTCTTGAGAGTTTTGACTAGTAACTACATTCAGTGGTATAACAAACAGTCATGTGGGTTAAACTATGAACCTTTAGTCAAATACAAAGTCTTCATAACGTTTCGGCCTATGGATGGCTCTCCCAAACCTCCCCGTGACACAGTGAGGATCAGGAACACTTTCGGTGTCAGAGTGAGGATCATTACTGGTTCTGCTAGACCTACCGCTGAAGCTGTGACTGTCAGACATGGCTTCAGAGTCAGAGTGTGAGTCACCGTAACAACTCCGCCTAGGTGTCGGAGTGTGAGGACTGACATCAACAGACTGGTCTGACGAGTGACAATCAGCAAAGTCAGTGACAGGTGGGAGATCATGTGAAGTCTCATTACTGGGCATGCGACCTTGTTCAGAACTGGTCTTATCAACATCAACCCACAGATCTTTGCAATACTCATTGGGTTGATTGGGTACATTGCCTCCATGATGATATCTGGCCAATCTACTCATGTGCCACACTTTCCCATCGCTGAGCCTTGCAGCGTTGTTATAAAGTTCATCGATGTGAAGAGGAGTGGTGAATCTGCTTTCTCCTTTCCTTACTTTTTTTTCTAAACAAACTTTTACAAGATCCCCTACCTTAAATAAGAGTTCTTTTGCGCCATGTTTTGAGTCATACCATTCTTTGTAGTATTTTTGCGCCTTGATTATGTTATTCCTGATGACATCTGGTGACCATTCAAGTTGTTTTTATGTATGCATCCATCCTAGGTCTTGAATCAAGGGCTGTCTGCTTCTCATGAGAACAAAAGGTGCATTTCGGGTGCTGGCAGAAGGAGAAATTCTAAAGGCCCAGATGAGTTTGAATACTTCGTCTTCCCAGTTGAGGTTAGCATTTCTTGATAATTGTTTGCGTCCCTTTAGGACACGGTTGAAACGTTCAGTGAGGCCATTACCTTCAGGATGGTATAATGAGGTAGTGTGGGGGGTGATACAATTCCTTTCGAGGAATGACTTGAACGCCATTGAGCAAAATTGTGGACCATTGTCTGTGAGAACAAATTTGGGTAAACCTTCACTTAAGAACAATTTATCCAGGAAGGATATGACTGTAGAGCTGTCTATTTCCGAAACAATTTCTATTTCCGGCCATTTTGAGAAGTGATCAATGACCACCAAAATGTACTTGATCACTCCATCATGTCCTTCAATTGGTCCAGAAATGTCCAGGCCTAATTTTTCCCATGCCATAAGGGGGGTTGAAGTGGAGAAAGGGACACTTTGGATGTTTTGAGGGTTTTATCTAAATCACAGCATTCTACACAGTTTCTTATCAGGATTTCGATTTGCTTGTCAATACCGGGCCACCAATAACAGGTTCTGACTCTCTGCTTTGTCTTTGTAATGCCTAGGTGACCTATGTGGCAAAGTTTTAAAATGTTGTCTCTGAGTGTGATGGGGGCTATTGCCTTGCCGATTCTATATAACACACCGTTTTCACAACTGAGTTCATTTCTTAATTCCCAATAAACTTTGACATTGTCATGAAGATGGCGTTTTTCTGGCCAAGAGGTGTTGACAAGTTTACATACGTCTTTAAGTGTTGAATCCTGAGACTTGTGATTCTCCCATTCTCCTGCAGAGATTCCATCAAAATCAGTGTTGAAAAGCAGAGCCACTTTTTCATCATCCTCAAGTGCATCCATATTTTCATTGTGTGGCAGGGGTAGTCTTCTGAGGAAATCTGCAACTTTGTTCTTGATCCTCGGCAAATATTCAGCTGTGTAGTTGTAATCCAACAATTTGATTAACATTTTACTTAGTCATGTTGAAGCATTTTGCAGACCAGAGGCAGATAAGATTTTAATTAAGGGTTTGTGGTCCGTGCGAAGATGTATATTGTATCCCCATATGTATGCTCTGAAATAATTGAGCGCCCGTGAACAGGCTAGCATCTCACGTTCTATTACAGAGTATTTCTCCTCAGCAGGGGTGAGTGATCTTGAGGCAAAGGCCACAACCCATTCTTGGTTTGAATTATCCTTCTGCGCTAACACAGCACCCAATCCTTTGTTGCTGGCATCAGTTGTTACATAGATTTCAGCTCTGGGATCAAATCCTTTGAGGAAGGGTGCTTCGCCGATTTCTTTTTTGATTGTATCAAAGGTGTTCTGAAATTCCGGGGACCATTCAAATTTTGTTTTATTTTTTAGTAATTGTCTTAGACTGTACATTTTTTCTGAAAAATTTCTTATGAATTTGGAGTAATACTCCGTTAATCCGAGAAAGGCTCTAACATCCTCTTTGCTGGATGGGCAGGGAGCATTGAGAATGGCATCAACTAAACCCTGTTTTGGTTTGATACCATCGTGGATAATAGTGTGCCCCAAATAAACCACTTTGTCCTGAGATATTTTACATTTGTCTAATTCAACAGTAAGACCATGCATTTTCAGTTTGTTAAAAACTTGCTTTAAGCGTGTGTCATGTTCCAGTTGATTGCTGCCCATGACCAAAATATCGTCTTGGAAAAACCTGATACCATCAACGCCCTCAAAGATGGAAGTCATGACTCTTTGGAAAAGGGCTGCGGCCGAGGCTAACCCAAACGGTACCCTGGTGAAACGGTAACAACCAAATGGAGTAATGAATGTGGTGTATTTCTTGCTGTCCACATGTAGGGGTATTTGGTGATATGCGGATTTTAAATCAATAATAGAAAATACACACATATCATTGGTGGCATTGAACATTTCACAAATACGTGGTAGTGGATACTGATCAACAATAATGTTTTTGTTAAGATCCCTAAGGTCAATGAAAAGTCTAACTTTCCCATTGGGACGTTTGACCACCACCAAGGGAGAAACCCACTCCGCAGAGCCAACCTCCTCAATTATTCCATCTTTGACCAGTCTATTAAGTTCGACTTGAACATCATTTCTTACCGACACTGGTAAGTGTCTTACCTTGTGAATACATGGGACGGCCGAGTCTTTCAGTTCTATTTTATGTTCAAAACTGTTAAGAAGACCAACTTTACCGGAGAACACTTCTGGAAAATCTTTGTGAATGGTATTCTTACATGACTCATCAACAGACAAAACAGGATCTGCGCTGTTTGGGTTGAGGATAATTCCCAGATCGGCTTGATCGCTCCAACCAAGTACCGAAGGTCTCTTCTTAGCCACAAAACGTTTACAACATGCTTTCCTGTTTTTGAATTCGAATTGTAATTCATGTGTTCCTAAAAATTCAATGTTGTTGCCAGTGTAACTTCTAGCAATGATATTGGATTTTTCTAGTGATGTACCAATTTTGTCCGTGAGCAGTTGTTTCCATATATTCTCATTGATGATCATGAAAGGAGAGCCAGAATCAGCCATTAAGTTCACAATTACCCCACCCAATTTCACATCACACATGGGTTTCTTTTTCTTAGTGGGTGTGAGCTCCAATACGTCATATTCAATTGAGAATACGTAGTTAATGCTATCAGAGTCTGAGTACTCTGAATTTTCTTCCGAAGAGTCACTCTCTTCTTGAATGTGTTTGACATGTTTGCTATGTTTAAAAGATCCCCTATTGCAAGCCTTAGCAATGTGACCTGTCAAACCACATGACATGCACTTCTGATGTCTTGCAGGGCATTTCATGGAATCTGCTAAATCGTTAGGAGAACCACATCGATAACATTTGAGTTCAGGGAGATCTTTGTATTTTATGCTGTGACTCTTCTCACTTCTGTGTTTGGATCTGTAAGGTTCACTTTTCTTGTGATAATCATGCGCAACTTCCTTACTGTTGACCTTTTTTCTCAGTTTGTTAGCATTTGATGAATGTATAGCTTTGACAACAACTGGTTCATCCAAAACTGCTTTGGCACATCTGCCGGTAAGTTCTGCTTTTTTAACCAGAGCGACAACTTCTTTTAAGGAAGATTCTCCGTTCACCCAAAGTTTGTCTTGGATGTTAGGGTTACTAGCATGCATGATAATTTGATCACAAACAAATTCTTCTTGCAATTGACCAAATCTACAGGTTAAAGCCAAATTGTTCAATGCCGCGATGTAATCATCAATGCTCTCATCTTTGCCCTGTTTTCTTCTTGAAACGGTCAACAGCAACGCATACTATAGGTGAGAAATGAGCATCCAGGTCATCTAAAGCGTGTTGATAAACATTGTTGCCTTCTCTCACTTTTTTTTCAATGTTGTTATAAGTTTTGACCCCCCCAGGACCTAAACAGTACAAGAGCACTTTCTTTTTCTTTTCAGTCCTCATCCTCAACAGTTTCTATATAATTTGTAAAATACTCTTTCCACTCCTTCCATGGCATACATGGAGCACCCTTGAGGGGTAGAAAAGCTGGAGGCTGCGCAAGATTCAAGGAACTTAAAGCACACATGGCAAATTCACGTTAAGGAAGAAAATTTAAACAGCTTCTTGTTTTGCATGCACAGGAGAAGGTTGGCGTTGCAGTTGTCATGAACTGGTATTTTTTTTTTTTTTATTCTTACTATTTAAATAAATATTCACACAGTGACTGATATGATGGAGATGATAAACTATTAGAATAATTAAGGATACACGTTCATAGATATTTCAAACAATTTACTTTCGCCTTTTATTTGCAGGAGGAACTGTTACTTATAGTGGTAATTGCCAGGTAACTTCTTGCACTTTAACACACGACCGTTAGCAGTAGAAAATCAAGTTCCGGCATTAAATTACTTAAGATGGCGCCTCACGCTGCGTTTCAGTGACGCATTACGCGCTTAGACATGCGCAGAAGGTGCACCGGGAAGGCGCGAAACAGCTGACAGGAATTGTTGCAGAAGGACGCGCACGACTAGCCAATCACTCAGGGAGATGAGCGGATGCCCAAAACTGACCTGTTATTAAATGAGTTGGCAATCGTGGGCTGTAGCTGATCACGTGATGGCAAGACAGAGTTCAGGAGCCATTCGCTTCACAGGAGCAGAGGTCGAACTGGATGGTACACGTCCAAGTACAGGAGTCAGAAGGCTGGAATGCACTCCCAAGTCGCTCAAGATGCAACGCAGGGAAGTCTGACACTAACCCAGGTAGGAAGACCGATCCTCAGTATCACGGGTGAAACTTCTTGTAAAGTTCTTGGAATGGGTTTAAATTCACGAAGTCCGCGGTGAGGGGCTGTTGTTTCCGCTCGTCGCCACTTGTAGAAGATAAATTACTGGAACACAGTAGTTGAAATCAGGATCAGGTTTATTCATGAACAGCCCCACACCAGGAGCGGTGCATGGGTCAGGAAGGTAATCACTGGAATGACAGTTGGGCAGTTGGAGTGGAACAGAAGGAAGAGTGGAACGATGGAAACCAATGGAAAGGGTAAGGTGACAAAATTGGTGCTCTCGCGCAGGAGAGGTGACAGGTAGACGTCACACACGGGGGCACGAGGAAGTATAGAACTGGTATACAACAACAGTGACCTTCCATTTACAGCCCTTATACACTTCTCTAGGCATAAACTTTTTAACTAAAGTGCCACCTCAGTCCATTTCTTTATAGGTGGCAGAGTTAACAAGGGGACCCCAAATTGGAATCCTTATCGCTACTAAGACCGCAGTCTTCATCACCGGGGGCTCAAAAGTAAAGTTAAAATCACCTGCAGTTACCATGTGATTCTTCCCCCTTTGGGTCTCAATAAATGTATCTAACTGGGAGACAGTAGTTGAAAGTTTCCCACCCACCATCCCTCTCACATATACGTTGATCACTAGTATATCTCGGTCAAAATTTGGACGTATTATAATAGCCAAAATATCATGGCTGTCTGTTGGAATCTCTTCTACCTGATATCCATATTGTTGCCTTACCCAGTTAGTAAGCCTCCCAGAAGGTCTCCCTTTTTGTCCTACAATAGGTGGTTTATTAAACATCAGGTAGCCTGGGCGGAAAATCAAATTCTGTGTCCATGTTTCTTGAAAAGCGCATTTATCATATCCCTCTATAAATGAAGACCAATCTGCTGACACAATCTTAGATGGTAAGCCGGCAATATTCTAAGAAATAGTAAATAATACAGAACTAACCGGTTCACCATTAATTTCCGTGGTGGGCTGAGTCTCACTACTCTCTGATTGATTTAGAATTGCTAGCTGTGGTCTATCAACTGCGTCAGAGACTGATGTGATCTGAATGACACTACTTTCTGTAAAATTATTCTGAGCTGGCTGCAGTCAATCACATTCTTCTAGGTCAGTTAGGGGGCAAATGTGTTCTCAAGACTTTGGTCAGAAAACCTGGCTTGACCTCTTTAGGGTCACCCATGTCTGTCTCTCCACACGTAAAGGACAGCTCCCTGATAAACATTGGGGGGTGATCTATAAAAGAAGCGAAATGGCAGCACAGTAATCTTGTCTGAGTGTCTATCTAGGTTGTTTCCCAGGTATTCCAAAAGGAATCGGACAATAGACCCGTTATTAAAGTTTATGACCACACAATCACCCCTCATTTCTTTCCTTGTTGGTCCTATCCAAGTAATTGTTCTGGCCATAATCATTTGGCTGGGGATACCCCCATCCAGGGTCTCCACCCCCTTCAATCGTTGATCTACCCAGTGCATAACTTTTAGCATTAATTGATCTGTGGATTCCACCTGACCCGCCCGCAATAAAGGCACATTCCCCAATACTACCCCCAAAAGTGCAGCTGCAGGGGGCAGATATGAAGGCTGAAAACTAGCTTTTGAGGTACCATTGTCCAATCTGCCATACTTCCCATGTATTTCTGGGCCACTCTTCATTGATGGTATACTGACCAGCCCAGTAGAAGGGCAATTGGGGATAGGATTAAGATTGTCTTGTCCTTTAATAAATTGTGTCCATTGCTCTGAGTACTAGATGCTTTATCGCCCGACGGGCTCTCAGGAATTTGGGGGAATTCGCTGGATGTATCAGCAGTCATGGAATTATCCACAACTGTGACAGAGCTAGTAACTGCAGAGGCGCCTTTCTTTGGGGTATAGACTTCATCGCTGGTGGTTTCCTTATTTTGGCAGAGGGTGCAGATTGTTCTCCTGCCTGGGCTGGGATTTTCCATTAGGCAATGGCACTGGCAGTAGCGTCAACTTAGTTCTGACTAATAGTGCCTCTAATGCACAAAAATTGGACTTGGCCTAAGAATCAAAACTGTTTAGTCTTTCTTCAATCCCACTTAGTCTTTATGTGATGGGGCCAGCATTGAAAGGACCATGGCCTCCAATCTCTTCCACATAGCCTCGTTTGTGGTAGGGCAAAGGGCATATGAGGTGTCAGGGTTCAGCGTTCCCAAATTAATTAAGACTCTTACATCTGTGTTAGTGGTGTCTATTTTGCCCCCCCCCACCTCCACTATTAATCGTCCAAGCGGATTTTGCGGTTTTTGGTCTCTGTGGGCCCCCGCCCCTCTTCCTCTTCACTGCAGGATCAGGAGTCATTTTTGTCCTGAGGGATTTGTTAATCCTGTGCCCCTAGTCGCCCTAGTGAAAGAGCAAAATGTATTATTGGCTGCAACAGGTTCGGGGTCTACCAAACGGGATATCAGTCCAATCGGTATTTCTGGGGCCTGGTCAAGATCTGTTGTGGTTTCAATTGCTTTGTCTGTAATGGGTAGCTGGTCTGGGTTTATGTTAGATGCCAAGCTCCCCAGCAAAGATCTTTTATGGGATAGAGGTTCAAAGGATAGGCGTTGATCCGTTATCTCAATCTCGTGTTCGAGTACGAAGGTCTCTCTTATTAGAAATTGGTCAAGTGTCCCCACAGTACTTCCACGAGCTTGTGCGCCCCTACCCTCTTGCTTATTCATGTTGATACTAGAATTAGCGTGCGATGTAAGGGCCAGAACCTCTTATGTTATAGCATTAGGAAGTGGATAGTGGAACTGACCTCTATACTCTGCTGCTGCAGTTCTTAAGGGGAGGGCCCAGCCCTGTCTCCTCCGGTCTCTGAAGTGCTCGACGGGCCCGCCCGCTTGCATCCCGCGCTGCAGGAGCCCAAGGCTGCTTTTTGCGCCGGCTGGCGCGATGCTGATGCGGCTCCTGACGCGGCTCCTCCTGGGCATTGAAGTCCTCACGGCAGGCTTAGAGATGCGGGCTCAAGGTGCTCAAAATGCTTGAAAGGTTTCCACGCTGCGGGAGCCCAAGGCTGCTTTTATGCGCCGGCTGGCGTGGTGCTGTTGCGGCTCCTGCCGTGCCTCCCCCGGCCGTTGAAGTCCTCACGGCAGGCTCAGAGATGCAAGCTCAAGGTTCTCAAAATGCTTGAAAGGCCCCCCTACACCTAAGTATTGTGTGATGCCAGCTGGACACATCCTCAAATTCCTGGCACATATGTACAACAGCAACACAACCCATAACTGCATAAACAACCTCATGAGAATAATGTATTGTTATCTGTCTTCGTGTCCCTACAAAGGGCTATACCAGAGGAAAGTGTGGAGTCACAACCAGATGTATTATTATCCTTTTAGGGTAGGAATATAAGATATCCGCAGTTTTGAAAATAGATGTTGTGTCCAAATAGGTGCTACATCAGAAACAGCAAAGGTTGCCTCTTAGACCAACCTATCACACAAACAGCGTTGAGCATATCTCCGTCTGTGACAAATTAGAATTCTGGATCATACAGAACACATTGCAAAACATGATAAAACCATATATTTTTTTACATTTTACACAATCCATAGAATCAGTCACGCAGACCTCTTGAATGTATAGCTGGTGCACCTCAAAGAATGGTGTTTAAACTGTTTCTTTACAGATAGGATTTGTCTTCCTCTTTCAAGCAGGTGCACATTACTCGGAAAAATAGGGATTAGCTGAATTTTTTGTACACCTCTATATTAAGTGTGAAGAGTTGGGTCTACAAACATTTGTTTGATTTCACTAGCTATACCTTCTCTCTTGGAGCTAAAACCAGGAGAGCACAGTGATGCTATTTCAAACACTCGCACAGCTGCTTTTAAAGAATATATCTCCGCTGTGGTATTTATCTAAAAAAACGAAAATGTTGACTTTTTCATTGGAATTATCTATAAAGACTATGTTCCTATAAGAAACACAACCAATTACAAAGGGCAATTTATTTCTATCTTATATATAAGTAGGTGCTTGGTCATTTGAGATGTAACCCCCTTCATTTTTCTCAGGGCAGCCATAAATACACTTGTAATTTTTCAGTATAAACACAAATAGCTCAATCCATTGCATTTGGAATGGATTCTGGCACTGCAGTCAGTTTAGGAAGCTTTTGCCTAAGTAAAATATATCAACCCCAAGAGCTTCGAAAAAATCATTAAACAATATGTTTCAAATCTATCTTTTGAATTGTGTCCCAGGTTCAAATTTCTGATTAGCTCGCCTGGAAATTGGAACAAATGTTTTAGCAATAAATAGCAGAACATGTGGGCGTTTTCTTCTGCCTACAAAGCAGAGTAACTAGTCCGTGGGGAAAGCTAGAGTAAAGTAGTTTGTTTCCTTTGTCTTCTAGATACATGGATAGGAATGTGAAAACACTAGACGTTGAGACCTAGAGGCGAATAGCGAAAATAACAAAGCAAGGAAATATAATTTGGAAATAGTCTTCAGCAGTAGGGGCAAGAATCAAGTTGAACTTTAATGTGCGCGCAAACACATCTCTCAGCACACATACATTAACCAGTCCTAACTCATTGAAACGCGATTGGTGGCATTTGTTTTTTTTTTTTTAACGCTTTCTTTATCATTTTCATAAATACACAGTAATACAGAGAAGGTCCATCTGGCGATAGGTAGGTAACACATATTATAACATCGTCTGTCCTGGTTCAATTATTGGTATACAAGGCACTTTGGCAAATAATTATTATTCACAAATGATAGGAACGCTACACATCATCCTGAGGTGGTTCTGCCTGAGAGGTTTGCTCTGTCTGTGAGCCCAGTGATGTTTGTGCCAGTAAGTATGTACGAAAGTGTTGCCATATATCTAGTGGCCTAGATGCTGGGGGCTGCAATTGTGCATAAAGGTCGCTATTGGTGTTGCAGTAGGAGATACTGAACATCCATCCTGTAACGTCGGCGGGCGTTCACTTCTCCAGGTCAATGCAACTTTGCTTTTCGCCTGCAATAATGCCAGTGCACTGAAGCGCCGTGAGGACTTGGGGATGTCTTGCACGTATCCTAGTTATGCTTGCAGGGGGGAAGGAGAAATGTTCGTGTCTGTCATGCAAGATAGTACGTTGAACAACATTGTCCAAAATTGTGCCACCTTGTTACATGTCCATGTCATGTGTGCAAAGTCTGCCATCGGGCTATTGCATCTGGGGCAAGTGTGTGGGCGTGTGGGGTCCATTTGTTGCACTTTAGCAGGGGTGAAGTAAGCCCTACGTAAGAACTTATAATGCAGTATTTTTTCCTTATGATTAAAGGAGACTTTATGTGTTTGTTTGCAACAATATTGCCACTGGTTTTCAGTGAGGGGTTGTCCCAGGTCCTGCCCCCATGCCCGTCATGTCTTCTCATCCTTAGTTGGGAGCATGACGATGGCAGCTCTGTACAGTCTGGACATCAGATGTTCCCCACCACTGTCTTTGATGAGCAGCATCAAGGGGGGGAAGTATGGGGGTTCCAGTAGGTAGCCAATAACTCGTGATCAGAGCACCCTCTGCTGCCTACACAATATGAACTGATCCATGAATATGGCTTCACTAAACATGGTCTCCTCTAAACGAGAAAATATGAACCCGCCAGGAAATAAGTCCCTGAATGCTGCACTGTTCTCTCTTGGGAGATGGGAATCCAGAGATTCCCACCCAATGGGAGTGCAGAGGAGTAAAGATCGTGCACCCTTGTTGCCCAGGTGAGCTGCTGCCAGATCTAGCTGGTTGTCGATAATGTTCGCAGGTCCTGTGGGTCTCGGGGCAATCTGGTCGGCAATAGTGCTAACATGGGGGTGGGGTGGGACAGGTCAGCTTCTGGCCGCAAGTATGTTATCCATGCGTCAGAGTGAAACCAATGCCTCAAGAAACTACACTGCTCTACCAAGCAATTAATTCAAGATTCAAGATTCAAAAATACTTTATTCGGTTAAAAAAAGAAGAATAACCATAAAAGTAGCATGAAAGGTACAATTTACAAGGGGTCAAGTAAACATTTTTTAAAATCACAAAGAAAAAGAAGACACCAAAATTAAATACATGTGTTCAACATAGAAAATTAATCCATTTGAATTGATTTACGACACTTAAAAACTGATTTTAAAAATTCGGCAAGTGAGGCTACCATAAAAACAGTTTCCATTTTCTGGCATTCTAAAAACGCTAGGCGGCATCTATATACATTTAAATCTTTAAGAATAGGGATGATAAGTTTCCTTCGGAAAAAAGTATAAAATTTACAGAAAAATAATATATGTATATCAGATTGTGGGGATACATCATCACATGGACAAAAACATAGGTCTTTCGACCAACAATTCATCACAGGGAAAGATAATGTCCTAAAAACAATGTTAAGTCTAAACCGGGTCAAAAGGAAGCGTTCATGGTTGGACATATGCAATGATAAATATGGCTGTAATTTCTCTCCACATAAAATATCCTGATGGGCAGAAACAGTCTTTTTTCTCGCCTCCACTATATGGCTTTTTTCCCTGAGGTACGACATACACAAATTTTTCAACTCTCTTCTAGATATGTATGACATTGATGGTGGATCCTCAAAGTATTGGGGGCGACTTAATTCTTCAAGAAAGTTTCTGACATAGCATATCCATTTAAAATCATTAATATTGTCCAATGCTAAAATATCCTTTAAAATAGCCCGGTTTACCACACATTCATCATTTGTCCAAACCCTGTGCCAAAGAAGAATTGGCTGAATTTTGATAGTTTCAGTAACATACGGTACTCCCAATTCAGCGTGGCATATCATCGTTGCAGTACTTTCGGGCACGGACAAAATGTGACGTAAAAACTTATTTTCCATAGTTTGAATTGAACTAATATTTGAGTAACCCCACAATCCTGATCCGTAGGTAACTACAGATAAACAAGTCGCATTGTAAACAGTTAAAATCTCCTTTATGGGTTTTTTTCCTAATTTTTTCATAAAACATTTTAGGGCCATAATAGTCTTGGAAAATAGCAAAGATCTAGCATGAATTGCAGTAGTCCATGAGCCACTTTCATGGAACAATATCCCCAGATATGGGAAGGTGGGGGTCCTTTCTAAGGGATTGGAATTTATAAAAATTGGCTTCAGATGCTTGTTTGTTCTTGACCCACAAAACATAGACAACGTTTTAGAACAATTGATTTTCAGATCTAAACCAAGCATGAAACTGTTAAAAGATGTAACCAAAGTTTGTAAAGCCATTGGGGTGCGTGCCATCAAAACAGCATCATCAGCGTACATCAGGGCAGGGACCGGCCTACCACCCACCATAGGCATGTCCCTACCCTTCTGCACGAGGTGCTGCTCCATTCCATTTATATATAACAAAAATAAAAAGGGGGCTAAAACGCACCCTTGGCGGACACCCCGACCAATCCCGAATTGTCTACTGCATTCACCATTTTTCCCATATCGGACACTTGCGGTGGCCCCGGAATATAGATCTCTCAGAAAGCATATAATAGCATTGTCTACCCCCAATTCAGCCATAATTGACCACAATTTATTGTGTGACACACAGTCAAAAGCTGATGATAAATCAACAAATGTGAGGTATAGACGTTGTTTTTTAACCTTTATATACTTCTGTTGCAAGGTAAACAGATTCAATCCTTGCTCTATAGTCCCTAGACCCTTTTGAAACCCAAATTGGAAATCACTTAACACCCCATTATCTTCAGCCCAGCTTTGTAATTTAACTAAAACCACTCTCCCCAACATTTTTATAGAAGAGTCCAATAAAGAAATTGGCCTATAGCAAGTGCAATTTAGCCTGTCCCCTTTCTTGAAAATTGGGACAATGACCGATGTAAACCAAGTAGAAATTGGACTATTTGCCAAAGCAACATTAAAAAGCTGGACTAGCAGTGGCCCCCATAATTCGATGTTAGCCTTATAGAGGTCGGCTGGTATGCCGTCTGGTCCAGCCGCCTTACCCCCCTTAGTCGCCTTCAAGCTCGCAAGAACTTCAGGAAGGGTTACAACCAGGACTTTAGATGTATCTAAATTTAACAGCGCAAGGTCCTGACCTGTGTCAAGGACTGGTTCCACGGCCCTATAAAGGGAGGAAAAATGAGCCACCCAGTCATCTTCTGAAACGGCAATTTCCATGTGTGGTTTTTGTTCGTATAGGAGGGGGGTGTTAATAACCTTCCAAAAAGCAGCCGGATCCTTTGATTGTGACGCCGCACATAAGTTGTCCCATGCCTCCCTTTTTATCGAGGCCTTCCTGTCCTTTAATACTATATTATAATCCCTCCTTAAATTTCTAATTAGGATTACATCCCGTGGTCTTTTATGAATCGCATGTCTAAGCTTTGTTAAGGCTTTAGTGCACTTGTTATCGAACCATTTCCCATTTGACTTTAGGGAATTTTTCCTTGCAACCCACAGTGCTTCCTTAATTGTAGTAGAGATAATATTAAAATGGGTTATTATTTCCCTACTCTCGGCATGTTCATCTAAACAGATCAAAAAACTACTCATGCACTTATTCAATAAATTAAACAAAAAATCAACCGGGACCACTTTACTCCATTTAAGGTTATAACCATTTTGGGCACCCAACGTCGCATCCTGAACCATTTGGTTGGGACATACTCTTTTATCGGGTACAGCAAATAGGTTCTCCATTTTTAATACCTGTGGAAGGTGGTCACTCAGTGGTAAGTCCATGATACTCGAGCTAATCAATCTACCCGCAGAGCTGTGCGTACACAAACTAAAATCAATAATAGATGAGGCCCCCCGCCCAACAAAAGTTGGAACGAATGACATTGTGTAATGGGCTAACTCATTAGAAAACCCAAAATCAAAATTAAAAATCATCTCATTTAATAAGTCACCTAGTAGGGTATGTTCAAACTGCGTCAGGTTTATATCCTGTTCCAGCATTAAACCGCAAATGCCCTTCTGACCCTTTTTACAGAGAGTACAATTAAAATCACCCCCCCATAATAACATAACTTCACCCCTTTTACTCATATCAAGTTCATACTGCATATTTAAGGTTAGAGTAGCAAGTACGTCCTTAATCATGCTACCTAGACAGTTATTATAAAAGTTAAAAAGAACCATCTTTGGACCCTTCCTTGTGTCTATCACTATTTTTTGATAGTAACTGGATCCAGGGGAAAAGGAGATTTTATCATAAACTAGCAGATTAGATATATACACAGTCAACCCTCCCTTGGGTCTTCCGTGTACTCCCCCCACCGCAGGGGTAAAATAAGTTTTATAGCCATTAAGATGTATCGGCGCGGTAGCCCAAGTTTCTTGAAGGGCTAATATACCCACGTCGGTAATGGCGTCATCCCAGGATGGATAGGAAATCTTCTGCTTTAACCCTGCCACATTCCAAAAGATCACCTTGCAATAATCTTCTGTAGGTAGAGTGTCTATAATGACACCAGCTTGTCTAACCTGGCTCCCTTGTGTAGTCTCATCCCCCAATCGTGTTTCTTGTGTCTCTTCAAACCCTGAAAGGTTTATCAAACCCAAGTCCACAGATTTAGTTGTCTCCAGAGCTTCTACCTTAATCTTGGGGAGTCAATCCACCGCTTCCAAGCAATCAAACCGGTTATAACACGGGAAGATTGGAGGGAATTGCAGATTGCCTGGCCATCCTGGATCATAACTTTGTGGGCGAAAGTAAGGAGGCCTCCCTCTGTGTTTCACTACATTCCAACCATCCTCGTGCCTCCCATCCCACTGTGTGTTATAATAGTTGTTTTCAAAAACCTGACCATTATTACCACCTTGGTGTCGGTTATCCCTGGTCCAGCTCCACCTATTATCCGGGTGTTCACCCTCAGGGTAGAAGTATGATAGTGCCCTAGCCACAATGGACAAGCCATGATTTCTTGGTGGCCTCGTTGTGATATATTCGGCAGTGCGTGGATTCTCAAATGTTATCACCACGCAATCACCGTGTGTCCTTTTTTTGTTATACCCAACCCATGGAGCCCTTTCAACCATCAGAATGTTACTTTTGATGGCTGGGGGGAGGGGGTAGTTATCATTCAACCAGTATATTGTTTTATTTACAAGTCCCCCATTGTTTTCGTTTGATTTAGCATCCGATTGAGGGACTCCAGTGAGAACCACAACATATGGTGCAGCTTTTGGGGGTAGGTGTATGTTTCTACGCACCTCCCTTTTTTCTGAATTATCTTTGTCCTGTTGTAACTTAGGAGTTTGTATGAGTGGCACTACTTTATCAATTATGGTGGGATTTTTAGGTGTTGGTATGGGTTTAGGAGGTAGATTAGCGGTGGGTTTTGGAGGTAGATTAGTGGTGGGAACATTTTTAGCAGCTGTGGGTGGCCTATTCGTTGTGAGTTTTACTTGTGGAACTTTGTTGTTCAAATTAAAGCTAGGGGCACTAATATCTTTATGAATATTACTCAATATAGTTTCCAAACAGCGTAACCTAACCTCAATCGGTTCTAGGAGGATTTTTAGCATTTCAAAAATGTTGTTATTCACCATGTTTAGGCTACTACTGTCCTCGCTACCTCTAGCTTGATTGTCATCTTCACCACTTAGATCCAAAATTCCCTCCAAGCTACTATCTAAGACAGTTTCATCTGGTAGACTTAATGGTAAGCCCACTTTTGCCTGAGGCCCTCCCATGATGTCATTGGTATGAGTATGAACAACTAAGTTGGTGCTCACATTCGAGGGCATCTGATCCAGATGAATTGGATGCTGATTCTTACCAATATGGGCTTTTTTTCCTTTTCGAGTGGTAGATTTAATAGACTTTTGTTTATTAGCCTTCTGTTTAGGGATTGCCCCCTCTTTCCTGCCCCTTTCATTTAAGGCACTAGCTGTAGTTATGTTTTCAGTCTCATTTGCAGCCGGGCCGCTATCCACTAATAAAGAGAGATTAGGGGTTGCCTCCAGGTCTTCCTGGGAGCCTGGCACATTACAGCCCCCTTCCTTGTGTACCATTACAAGAGTGTTCGGAGCAGATACATTATTAGGAGTACGAGCTTGTGCAATATGGCCTAAAGAGGAACGCTTAGCCATAGCTAAATCTTGGGACACCCTTCTGTCCATCAATATAATCCCTTCATCAATAAGAGCGTTAGTGCGGACGATAAAGTCATCTAGGGTACCGGTCAGCTTCTTGACTCCAGCAGCTGCCATACTTCTGGTCTCAGGGCAGTTCATGACGAGCCCAAATAATATTCAACAATAAAGCAGGTGAAAGTTTTACCCAGTTACAGTTACCGATCTCGGATTGTCAATGTCCTACAGGCTCACGATGGTATGTATATTCAATATTTAGGCAACTTACAGTTATAATGTCTCGCTGTACCTGGGCTGCTAGCAGTCGGGCAGGGTGTCTGGCCCAGGCCAGGCTCCGCAGGCCTCTGAGGGCCACAGAGGGCCCGCCCTTTGCCCGGGCTTCGCCCCGGGCGTCCCGCTCGCGTCCCGCGACGCGGAGGTTGCCCTGCTTTAATGGGCCCTCGGCGCTGTCGGCGCTGCTTGCTTGCGTCACTCAACGCGCCGCCGCGAGGCCTGCCGGGTATTGTAGTACCCGGAGCGGCGGCGCGGATCTCTAGGGCAGGGTGACTCTTGGCGGTGTCGGCTTCTCCTTGTGCGGCACTCGGCGTGACAAGTGACAGGTAAGTGCTCTCCTGTTGCTCCGGTTGCGGTCTCCCCCGCTCTGCCGAGGTTGCCCTGCTTTAATGGGCCCTCGGCGCTGTCGGCGCTGCTTGCTTGCGTCACTCAACGCGCCGCCGCGAGGCCTGCCGGGTATTGTAGTACCCGGAGCGGCGGCGCGGATCTCTAGGGCAGGGTGATTCTTGGCGGTGTCGGCTTCTCCTTGTGCGGCACTCGGCGTGACAAGTGACAGGTAAGTGCTCTCCTGTTGCTCCGGTTGCGGTCTCCCCCGCTCTGCCGAGGTTGCCCTGCTTTAATGGGCCCTCGGCGCTGTCGGCGCTGCTTGCTTGCGTCACTCAACGCGCCGCCGCGAGGCCTGCCGGGTATTGTAGTACCCGGAGCGGCGGCGCGGATCTCTAGGGCAGGGTGACTCTTGGCGGTGTCGGCTTCTCCTTGTGCGGCACTCGGCGTGACAAGTGACAGGTAAGTGCTCTCCTGTTGCTCCGGTTGCGGTCTCCCCCGCTCTGCCGAGGTTGCCCTGCTTTAATGGGCCCTCGGCGCTGTCGGCGCTGCTTGCTTGCGTCACTCAACGCGCCGCCGCGAGGCCTGCCGGGTATTGTAGTACCCGGAGCGGCGGCGTGGATCTCTAGGGCAGGGTGACTCTTGGCGGTGTCGGCTTCTCCTTGTGTGGCACTCGGCGTGACAAGTGACAGGTAAGTGCTCTCCTGTTGCTCCGGTTGCGGTCTCCCCCGCTCTGCCGAGGTTGCCCTGCTTTAATGGGCCCTCGGCGCTGTCGGCGCTGCTTGCTTGCGTCACTCAACGCGCCGCCGCGAGGCCTGCCGGGTATTGTAGTACCCGGAGCGGCGGCGCGGATCTCTAGGGCAGGGTGACTCTTGGCGGTGTCGGCTTCTCCTTGTGCGGCACTCGGCGTGACAAGTGACAGGTAAGTGCTCTCCTGTTGCTCCGGTTGCGGTCTCCCCCGCTCTGCCGAGGTTGCCCTGCTTTAATGGGCCCTCGGCGCTGTCGGCGCTGCTTGCTTGCGTCACTCAACGCGCCGCCGCGAGGCCTGCCGGGTATTGTAGTACCCGGAGCGGCGGCGCGGATCTCTAGGGCAGGGTGACTCTTGGCGGTGTCGGCTTCTCCTTGTGCGGCACTCGGCGTGACAAGTGACAGGTAAGTGCTCTCCTGTTGCTCCGGTTGCGGTCTCCATTAAAAAATGTGGGATCCCGAATCTGAGCTGTTCATATGGCAGTGTCAGTGTTTCCCAATTAACCCTGGGTTGCCCTCCCCCTACACTAATCGTATGAGATGAGAGCGGAGTGTTGCAAAGCAACTCCCATACAGAGGTATTGGTATATTCTGTAAAAGATAGATAAACTGTAGGACGACGACCATTTTAATCAGAGCGATTCTGCCTGTCATAGTGAGAGATTTTTCCATTGCTGGGCCATATTTAGGTTGAAGGATTTGCGACGGGCCTTTGTGAATTTGTATGATAAGTATTTAACTGAGTCCTCGCACCACTTTAACAGGAATTCTATGTTTCATTCACAGTGGGTTGGGGTCAGAGGGAAGACTTCCGACTTGGACCAATTAATATAGAGGCCAGAGAGAGAACTGTACTGTGTGATCTCCTGAAGTTTGGGCCATAGGTTTTCTCTGGCTGCCTCACATAGAGAATAATGTAATTGGCATGTAGTAATATTAAAGGAGGGCCCATCTTAAATGTATGCCTCTAAGGAAGTGGTTGTCTTAGAGATGACACACAAGTGAGTCCATTGCTATTACAAATAACAACGGGGAGACTGGGCAACCTTGACGGGTCCCCCTTGATAGTGTGAATGATTTTGTTAGTGAACCATTCAGTCTAACACGTGCAACCAGTCGTGTGTATAAAATGGACACCACAGATATGAACCGCGGCGGAAGCCCCAGCCTGATCAATGTTGCATGAAGGAAGGGCCATTCCATTGAATTAAAAGCCTTTTCGGCGTCCAGTAGGATTGACGCCGCCGGAGTGTGGGGCAGATCCTGTGTAGGGTAGCAAACAGTGTACACAAATCCAATGCAGTTAATCTATGCTGGATAAAACCTGCCTGTGCTGGAGATATCATTTGTTCGACTATCAAAGGTAATCTGGTAGCTAGCATTTTGAACAAGATTTTAATTCAAAAGTTAATAATGATAGCACCTATAGCTTTCTGATAAACATCATTTAAGTATGAAGATAGTGTTTTCTTAAATGCCTTATAATAACTGCCCGTTAAGCCATCAAGGCTGAGTTTCTTCGAGCCATACATGACCTCTATTGCTTAGACGACATTGTCCACTGTGAAGGGTTTCGCTAAAAAATCCCTGTGTGTATTTTCCAGCCAGACCAGTGCAAATTCATACAACTTACCGTTGCTGGCCGTTGTATCATGACGAGCTCGGCTCGTCATGCAGCACGGTGGCGCTGTGCTGATGACGAGCTGTGCTCGTTATGACCACTCCCGTTCCAATGGAACGCCCAGCACAGCAAGGGAATTATCCCCGGGTGGGTGTTCCGTAACAGTCCTCGTCATCAGCACAGCGCCACCGTGCTGCATGACGAGCTGAGCAAGAGGTTATAATAAGCTAATACCCTGTCTTCTATGCCTGCGCAGTCCAAGATGAGCTCACTGACCTCGCCAAGCAAGCCTGTGATGTATGTTTGCCCTCTGCTAGGCTGTATGAGTCTTGCTAGCATGTGCCCCGGGCGCTTGCCCTCTCTCCGTATCTCCTCGCTAATACATATTTGCAGGGGAAATGGGATTCTAGTTCTGCCACTTCCTGAAACTCGGTTAGTAATGCCGCTCTGCGTCTCATATCCACAGTGGTCCGAGACTCCGCCTGTTTGCTGGTGTTCTTCTTTGATCCTTAAGTATTCCTGCGCCTTTGGAAATGCAAACCCCCCATTAGTATGCTTTAAATGCTTCCCATAGCTTGGCCTTAGGTGTCACTGAATCTGTATTCCTCTCAAAGTATTCTTCTATCGCCAAGGTTTGTTTCACCTCAAAAACGTAGTCTCGGACGGCCATCACCGGGAATCGCCATTGTCTCACCCGCTCACCTTCCTCAGGGACCTTCAGGCCAGCCACCACCGGTGCTTGATCTGACAAAGTGTGTGGTAGGTGAGTTATCTCATGCAGCCACATGACTATGCTGGGGGCAAAAAGCCAATAGTCCAGGCGAGTCCATGTATTGTGAGGGGCTGAATAAGGCGCATATGCTGCGTTCTCTAAGTGTAAGTGTCGCCATACATCTGTTAACTGATATGCCTCCCTCAAAGTGTTCTAAGTATACCTGGCCTCGTGTTTGGCATCTGGAGTTGTGGCTGTACTGTCTAGGCGTGTGTCTAAGTAGATGTTTAAGTCGCCTCCCAAGCATAGTATAGCCTGTGAAATATCGATTCAATCTGCAACTGGCTGCAAAGCTGGGAGACACTTGAGGTGGTAAATGTGTCTCTTGAAGAAATGCTACATCTATCTGGTGGCGCTGTAAATTATGCAATACCTGTTTACATGCATGTGTTTCATTAAGCCTGCATACATTCCAGGATATTAGTTTGATACTTTCTGTGTGATTGACTCTACCCACCATAATTATCATTTAAGTATAATTTGCACTGTGGACCAACAGTGAAATTGTGCAATTCTAAGATGTATCTGTAATCATAACATGAAAATTAATAATTTAACTCCCTAACCCTAACCCACCCGCCTCCCATTCCATTATTGCCTTCATGGGGGAAATCCCTTCTCCCAAACATACTTCCAATAACGTAAGTGTGTCTAAGCATGAGGGGGAGGCAACGCTACATCTACTCCCCGGTTGAGATCATTATTTTAGGAATGAATAATTGTGTCTGCCGTTGCGGAAAACAAGCTAACTTTTACACTGTAATATGCAGCACAAATAGTGCTTATTGGGGCCCAGTGATGTGATTAGTTTGTCAGCTAGTGGAGAACAGTTCAACACTCGTGCCAGAGTATGGTACATGGAGGAATCTGTCCGAATGGCAGGATGTTCCGGCTTGCTTCGCAGCGATGCGAGATTTGAGGAAGTCCTGTACAGCCACGGGTGAATCAAAGATCCACAACGAATCCATCCAACTGGCTAGTGTTCTTGAATTCCGGGACCCCTTCAAGGCGTATGTTGTTCCATCGTCCCATGGCCTCCAAACCTTTATTCTTCATTGCGATGGTTTTAAGTATCTTCTCCATCCTCTCCAGTCATTTAGTGGCTTGCACGGAGCCGTACTCGAGGTCCGAGATCCTACCCTCTGCAGTTTCCAGCCTCCCATCATGTTGATTCAATCTTTACCCCATTTTGTCCAGTCTTTTATCCAGCACGTCAAAGCGCGTGTTCATCGCTTTGAAACCAGCCTGGAGTTCTGCCATGAATGCATCGCTGTCTTGTGGCTAATTGTGCGGTGGTGCATTGGTGTCCCCACTCTCTGCCATGTTGGCACCCGTCAACTCAGTCCCCCCACCAACTTTATCAAATTGCAATTTCCGTTGTTTGGGGTCACCTTTGCCCATGTTAAGCCAGGGTGGGCACTTATGTTGATTAGGTGCGATATATTAGTGCCAGTGTCTAGCGCTTACCACTTCTCAGTGCTTCACCTACTCTCAATGAGGAGAACTGGGGCTTTCTTTGGTCTGTAATACTGTCACTCTCCCTCTATGTTTGACCTCAGTCCTCTGTTGTCACCCTTCATACAAGGTACAGGATCATTAACACCAGGCCCCATTCATTCTGCAGCTGTATAACCCAAGTTCAGGTGTTTTTACTACATACTCACCTATTGAGCAGCATAGAATGCCCATTCAGGACAACGTGATCCCCAAGCCTGGTTCCAGATGGTCTTTGCCAGTAGGGGGTCTCAGCGGCCGCGGCTCATGGAGTCGAGCGGATTTGGGGAGGGGGGCAGCAGGTAGTGATGCAATTTGCCCCTATCCGGCCGGATAAACAGCCCCAGACTCACCCGTGACTCTCTTCACTGTGAGGCCTCCAGATGAATGCCGAGCAGGTTCGTCCTCACACTGGTGCTGCTGCTCGCCAATTCGTGCCTTTCGCTATGCGCTCCACTGTTGCTCCATTCGGTGAGACCGCTGGATGGGGGGATGTCGTCCATGCGCACTGTTATCTTGCAGTCCATCCCCAAGTGGGGGGGGGGTATGCGCTTGGCCGCTCGATATTTATGCTGCATCGCATTCGAGTCCCCAACTTCAGCTGTGTTCAGGGCCCATTACGACGCTCCTCGTTCCCACTGATGCTGCGCTCCGCTAACATTTCTTTTTGCGGATCGCTGCCGTGCTAACCACTTCCGGTTCATTTCTGTGTCCCAGCTGCCAAGGATGATTCGCCATTGCCGTCCGGACGGCCGGACCTTCGGGGAAGTCGACGGAGCTCCAGAGCTACGCAGCCTTCTTGGTCGTAGCTTGGCCACACCCTGCCTCTTTAAAGAAAATAGCTTGGGCATGTATGTTTGGTTGTTTCAAGCAATATCAACCACAATAGTATTGTGTTTACAAAAATGTTGTGGTATCGATGTTTTACTTGTAACGTAATGAAAAAAATATTGTAGTAAAAAATGTCTAATAGGAGTGTCTAAATAGTTAATTATTAACGTTACAATAATTTGAACTAAAAAATGAATTAGTTTTTTTAATTAGATAAAAAAACATAAAATAAACACATTCACTTGTTAATTTTGATTTCTTAAATACATATACCTGTATAATGTAAATATACATAATATAAAATACGTTTTAATGTATTTTAAATCACAGCACATTCATTAAACACACAAACATTAAATAATACAAATTTACCATAACTTTTATTTTTTTTAAACAGAAAACACAAACGTATAAATATTAAATATTTTAATAAAATGTATTTAAATCATTTGCATTTATTCAGCCATGATAAATAATAATTAAAATATGGTACAATTAATATTTAAAAAGCTAAATAATAAAACATTTAGTCAATAATTTAAGAAATAAAGCCCAATAGTAAATTAATTTAAAGAACTAAAATATTTTAAAATATATGTCATTTCAAGCGAAAGTTCCTTCATGAAAACGAGGCTGCATTTAAAAAGAATAGTGTTGTTTTATTGAAAAGTTTGTTTTACAGTGACGACTGCCTGCTCCCCAACAAACTATTTTACATTCATTTTTGTGAATTCATTAACATGCCAACTTGGGAATTGGTAATTTTTCAATGTTTTGAAACTGGATTTCATTGGGCAGACATCAATACATTGCATCGCGATTTGGTGTTTGGAAGAGACACCTCTAACATGCCCCTTCCAAATACCGAATCAGTGTGGGGTCTCATTAAAATTAATGAGTAAATAAAAACATATAGTAAAGTAAAGTTTATTGCATATGGTTAATTAAAACCTTTACAATTTTGATACATTAAAAACAAATTATATATTCGAACTGACATTGGATAAAAAAACATTGACATTCTATAATATCCATATTTTTTTTAAAAAGCGGTGTTACTTTATCTGTGTTCTGAGCCGTTCGTTGCACTTCAGGCCTTCGATTTTGTGCCTTTGGTCACCATTTTTCCAGTGTTCAGTATTAGAAAGCTCACCTTTTGAAAGAATCTGGCGGCCCTACAAGCTGTCTGCAGCTGGTGACTGTTCAGTGCTAACATGACAGCAGGGCGACATGTTCTGATTTGGAATAAACGAAATATATGGAGTAGATAGTAACGTCTCAAATTGGTCAGGGATGGACAAATGCACAATATATGAATCAGTGTTTCTTCTGCACTACCACATAGTCTGCAGACTGAAGTCAGACATGTTTGCTTCCATGCAGGGATCTGGTCTTTTGAAGTGTAGGTTCAACGCTGTATTCTTAGAAGCATTTGTTGGATGACTGGTGTGATGTGGTTGACTAAGTAAGGTTGCAGCGCACATCTCTTGTACGTGGCCAACACCATCCAGCCATGTTTTTTCTTTGCTAGTGCGGCTTTATCTGTTATCCAGGACTTTTGCTTTGCCACACCGTTTGCTGCTTTTTTAAAGGCCGCGAAGGTGAGATTGGTGTTCCATGTCTCTTGCATGTTGAGATTTATCAGTGCTTCTTCGAGTACTATTTTCCATGCGTTTTTTGCATTTGTTTGGCTGTTCATTTCGATCCAACAGAGACCCATCAGAGTGTCCTCTTGTGCTGCTCTTAATTTCCAGCACATTTTTAGTGTGGCAGCTTGTCTGACTTGGTGCTGGTTTAGTAACCCGAATTCAAGGCGAACTTGCGCTTGGGATGCAAACCTCGGAATCTGAAAGATGTATTTGAACAGCTCTGACTGTTGTATGTTCAAGAAGTTTGCGTCTTTCCCTCTGTATAAATGTATAAATCAGAACCGTACGTAAGGGATGGTAAAAACTTTGCCCCGATCATCTTCAACAGGTAAGTTGGATGGGCATTTCAATTTTGTTTTTAGTAAGTTTATAGCGAACCGTAGTTTGTTAGCCTGAGATTTTCTATATGATTGGTGATCTTTTAGTGACCACCTTGAGTCAACCACTACCCCTAGGTACTTATAAGAGAGGCTTTGTTCTATGGTATTGCCTGCAATGTGCCATTTAAAAGATTGCCGCCCTGGCCGTGATGCAAAACAGACGATCTTCGTTTTGTTATAGTTAAATAGCAACCCGTGCACACTGATGTATTCATGCAACTTCATGATTGAACGTTGTAGACCCAGGGGGGTCAGGCTGCAAAGTACGATGTCATCAGCGTACTGTATACTCCTTATTTTTTGATGTGCTAACTTTGGAGGGTCACTTTTTATCTCCGAGATGCACTTGTCCAGGTCCGCGGTGAAGATGTTGAAAAGGGTAGAGCCAATTCTCATCCCTGCTTGAGGCCGGCATGGGTGGGGATTTTTGCTGTTGTTCTATCGCCATTACCTAATTTAATCTTAACCAAGGTTGATGAATATAGGTTTATAATGGCCTGCAACAACTTCGATTGTATTCTCCAATTAGCCATCTTTTGCCATAGGATCTCCCTTGGTACTGTATCGAACGCCGCTTTTAAATCTACAAAGCAGGTGTACAGTTTGTTTGACTTTTCCCTTGCTCTGTCGACCAGAAGGTTTAGCGTGAGCAGATTGCATGACTTGTTGGTTCCAGGCCTGAAGCCCGTCTGGGTGATTGGAAGAATTTTGTTCGAGCTGACCCAGTCTTCCAGAGCTCTCAACAGATTTGATGCATATGTTTTGGCCTCTACATCTATGAGAGCGATTAGCCTGTAATTAGCTGGATCTGTTCTTGCACCTGCCTTGAAGATTGGATGCAAAATGCTCCCTCTCCATGATGGAGGTATGCTTCCGGTTTGAAAGGCGTTGTTATACAATGGGGTAAGATATTCCGCCCAAAAGAGTTGATCGTGTTTGAACAGTCCATTTGGTAAACCATTTGGGCTCGGCGCCCCTTTCGACCTTAGCTTTTTTAGGACCATTTGTACTTGGGATGACGTGATCCAGTTTTCATCAAAGTTATGATCCTCTTCTTGGATTTCGTTTTGTTAATAGGTAGGACAGTCTAGATTCCATGCTTGAAGTTTGTTCTTTTGGGATTGCTCTATGTGCTGGATCCAGTCTTCCTGTAAAATATTTGCATTGAAGGCCTGGGCTGCTCCGTTTGCTACTTTGTTGATTTCAGCCCAAAATTTCCTGTTGTTGTTAGATTTGCTATATTCTAGTAGTTGATGCCAAATTTCTGTTTGATGTTTTGATTTTTCTAACTAAACGTCTTTTTTATATTTTTGCCTCAGGTTATAGATTTGTCGCTTGGTGTCTTCACCCTTTGACTTGTCTTTTCCTAGTAATTTTCAGATTTCTTGGTTTAAAGTCCTTTTTAGGTCTCGCGACCTGTCAATGAGCATGCGCATTGAGCGGAGCGAGACTATAGGGGCTTAAACAGACTTTAACTAACTGGCGATTTGATGCTGTGCACGTGCGCTTTTAGGTCAATGCGCAAGCGCATTGACCTAAAATGCGCGTGCACAGCATCAAATCGCCAGCCATCTGTTCCCCAGCAGCTCTTCCCGCTCCGCCCCACAAGCTTCCCCCAGAGTGCGCTCTGCCTGAGCCGCACTCCTCCCACACCTTTGAAGTGAAGCTTGGCTTCCCTTCAAAGGCCCCTGCTGCTTCACACCCTCATGCCGCTCTCCCCGCTCCGCCCCTCCCCGACGTGTCGCATTTCTCCACCCTCCTCACAGCAATGCCCTCCGTCTTGTTTAGATTTCCCATCTCGAGTTTCAATCTCCAGCGTGGCAACATTAGAGCAGTGTTTTAGTGAGTATATTTTTCTAGCATTTTGCCACACATTCGGTTATTATTATTTGTAATCGCTAATGCTAACATTGGGGCTCTATCTCCATTGACTTAGATTCATTACTGCTATCGGTTGGAAATATAGTAGCAGGCTATTCCTTCACTTCCGGTTTGAGTAAGTGTGTTACAGATCGCCTGCATCATGACACGCTATGTTTAGAGCGCACGGTGCTACACGTTGGTTTTACTGTGTCACTGTTTTTCCGAATACAGTTGCATTTTCACTCCACCCTTTGCAATATAACACATGGGCATGGTTTGTGCCCACTTTATTTTATTTCATTTCACTCAATATACAGTGTTTACTCTTTTCACAAGTTTTTTGTGCACTTTCACTAAACTAACACACGGTGTCTTTCTTTACTACTGTTATGAATTGACTTTTAGCTGGTACATCCGGTGTTATCTTTGACTCTTTTGTTTTGATTCAGCTATTGCCATTATAAATTACAATAACTTTAATTTAAGAATTAATTATAAAAAAAATGTATAAACCATTTTGATCTGTAATATCAATACATCGAAGTCACGTTAATACAACACATATTGCATTACAAATGCTATAGGTGTCACATTTGTGAAAGTTAAAACTATTGGCATTGTAAATGACAAAGCCATTAAATTCGCTATTTTCAAAACCAACGCATAAATAAAAAATTTGTCATTTACAATACCAATAGCTCAAACTTTCCTAATGCGAGATCTATATTGCATTGCAAATGCTTGTTTTACACATTATTGAACCCAGGGGCGCCTGGAGTACTTTGCTTGGTTTACAAACATATAATTTCCTAAAATGAGATTAGCATAATTTAAAACAGATTTTTGTGTTTTCAGAGGCACAATATGAGGGTATGTGACCATAGAAATGCCTGAACATTTGGCCCGTAACCGTGTAAAGTTTTTTCTAGCTATAAGCCACAAGTACCACAGGGCTCCTCGCTGAGTCCGACATTATTTAACATTTACGTTTCGGACTTAGCGAGGGTAATAAAATCTTACGGTATTGCCCTTACAACGTACGCTGACGACACTCAACTGGTGCTATCGGTACACAACGATGGTACTTCGGTTGCAGCAAATTTCCAAGAGGGAATGCGGGCAATCAGTTCCTGGATGTCATCAAACTGTCTTAAATTAAACTCTGATAAGACAGAGGTGATGACATTCGGGAAACTGGAACCAACCTGGTCCCCCCAATGGTGGCCACCCGAGATGGGAATCCCTCCTCAACCTGTCACCACGGTTCGCAACCTTGGAGTCATATTTGATAACAAAATGACCTTCCAGCAACATGTCAACTCTGTGGTATCCTCATCCTTCTACATCCTGAAAAAAATCAAAAAACTTATGCCATACCTTCCATCGTCGGCCGGCAAAACCCTAATCAGTACTTTGGTCTTTTCAAAAACAGACTACTGCAATGCCCTTCTTCTGAATGCCCAAGAAAAAGTCCTTAACAGATTGCAGCTAGTCCAGAATGCCTCGGCCAGAATTTTACTGGGCATTCCCAAGTTCATCTCCATCTCCCCTTACATTCGACAGCTGCACTGGCTCCCAATCAGGAGCCGGACACAATTTAAGGCACTGTGCATTGCATACAAAGCCATCAATAATTTAGGCCCACAGTTCCTTAAAATCGTCGGCCGGCAAAACCCTAATCAGTACTTTGGTCTTTTCAAAAACAGACTACTGCAATGCCCTTCTTCTGAATGCCCAAGAAAAAGTCCTTAACAGATTGCAGCTAGTCCAGAATGCCTCGGCCAGAATTTTACTGGGCATTCCCAAGTTCATCTCCATCTCCCCTTACATTCAACAGCTGCACTGGCTCCCAATCAGGAGCCGGACACAATTTAAGGCACTGTGCATTGCATACAAAGCCATCAATAATTTAGGCCCACAGTTCCTTAAAAATGCCCTCTCCCCGCTCCACCATTCAAGAACACTACGTTCATCTTCAGCTCATCTGCTGAAAGTCCCACGTACAAAAAAAGCCAACTGGGGTGACAGATGTTTCACTATTTCCACAGCCAAACTTTGGAACACATTACCCCTTCACATCAAAACCGTACCCACCCTCATTAACTTCAGAAAAAAACTAAAAACCTGGTTCTTCGCAGCATAAACTTTCAGCCACAGCGAGGGTTCTGTACTCTAAGCGCCGAGACACCTATGGGTAGTTGCGCGCTATAAAAATCTCATAAACATAAACATAAACAAGAACTGAATCCCACAGAAATGGTGGATGGGACTGTAAAAAAATTCTGAAATTATTTGTCAATCAGTAGTCGGTCAGACTTTTGAAACTGCTCACTCTCTCACAGCTCAAAGTGCTGGCAGAATCTGAAAAGACAGACGACTGCTTTTGAGTTCACCCTAGAACAAACTAAGGACTGTTCCTGAATTTCTTTGAATTTCAGGAACACTGGGCCTAATTACAATGGAGGTCCGGACATCGCAATAACAATGCGACCACATATGGTGCAGTCGCATACTCCCATTTAACCATGGGAGCTTGTGCTACAGCTGTAGCACAAGCTCCCATAGACCAATGGGAGAATCTGTTCATCCTTGCACACCGTGGCAAGCACCTCAAGGTGCCTGCCATGCAGTGCAGGGATTAACGTGCACCCTCAACCCCCAACCGGAGGTCACAGGATGAAGGGGGCCCACTCGGGGCCCCCAATGTCGCTTACCGACCATTTCTTTATTGGAAAGCCCAACATGGAAAACCTGTTGAAAACCTACATCATAATCCCCAAGGCGGAAACACCATCCATAGGGATTACGGGCTGGTCTCCGACTGGCCGACGGGCTTCTAGAGCCCATCTGAATCCAGCTGGAATGAGCAATTGGTTTCAGTTTTGACCACCTGCATTGTAATGCAGCGGTCGAAACTGAAATCGCGATGAAGCTGGGAAAGCCTCCAGCCTGTGGTCGGAGGCTCTCCTACCCTCATCTTAATGAAGGCCTAAGGGTCAAAAAAGGTCATCTGCTGGCCCGAGAAGAGAATACAGGATACCTTTCTCAGAAAACCATCAAGACCATGTGTACCCATTATACTTCAAAATGATTCCTTCTGTTTTAATCCCTCTCTCTCAATCCTCAATTTTCCATTCTTCATTCTGCAAGTTCCCTAAACTCTGTGACTTTGCGTAATCCATGCACTGCCAGCCCTTCTTTCAGGCAGTGACTAGAAGTGGCTCCTAAGACTGCTCTCTTCTGTAGCATGTCAAAGCTTTGCTGGAGGTGCTTTGTGTTAATTTAGTGGTACAGAGTTGGGAGTAAAAAAGAGAGAAAGTGCAAAAAGTGTCAAAAAGATGCTAGTCCTGCCGCATGAGTGTAAAGGAGTGAGGAAGTCAGGGACTGAAGGCAGACAGAAAAAAGTTCCTCTAGCTGTAGTCTGCCTTTTTTTTTCTTAGCCATCCAAAAAGATGCCCTGTAAGTCAGCCAACTTACAGTGTAGCTCTTTCTTTTTTTTTAAAACTTTATTTATCGACTTTGATTATAGCATAGCAATAGAACCATAGCTGTTCACTGTCATTGGCAGAGCAGTCATAGAAAGTGCTGCAGAGTATATAACAAGTATAATAAGTTTGGCATGGTAATATCAACGATCAAAAGAATAAGGGCAAGGATACAAGCAATGAACAGAAACCACAAGCTCTATGGCCACCTCCCTTTCTCCGATCAGCCTCTCCTGTTGCTTCCTCAGTGTGATCACTATCCCATTAAAACCCATTAATCACTGACTGGACCATGTACAAATAGGGAGTCGATTGCTGCTAGACCAGGAATCATTCAGGGTGACAGATGGTGCAGGAGTAGTAATCAGCATACCCCATCCCAGTAGGGGGATGCCCTGTTCCAATAATGTGTCAGACTTGTGGCGAATGGACTCCACATATGCCCTGTAGGGACTCCAAATGTCTTTGGGGCGAGAGGAGCTAGGTAGGGTATTGGAATAAACCTCACTATTGACGTTACAATATGCTGGACTATTCAACCGATTCTGTACAGTGGGAGCTGTCTTGAGGCCCTAGAGGATCGCTATTTCGCGTTTGGAGAGCAATAGACTGAGGGCAGCGAGTTTCCTAACTTTTTTGGGGAAGTTCACTACATATCTCAGAAGTGCCACCTCCGGTGTGGGAATAAGTGTCAGTGCAGTCACGTCACCCAATACTTTGTGCACCTTTTCCCAGTATGGTTGTAGAACAGGGCAGGTCCAGGTGAGGTGTGCAAAGTCTGAGTGTGGGGTGTCACATTTGCTGCAGGCATGAGGCCTAGTCGGTTCTACTCAGTGTATTTTGGCGGGAGTGATGTATAGCCTGTGAAGGAATTTAAAATGCATCAATTTATGCCTGCTGTTTAGTGAAACATCTTTTGTGACTGCGTAGCATTTGGCTTATTGTTTGTCAGTGATGGGACGGCTCGAATTTTTCTTCCAGTCCTTTCGGACATTATCATCGCAAACCGGTAGCATCCCAGAGCACGCCTTGTAAAGTTTAGATGTAAGATGTACCCCACTTTTGTTCTCAATGATGAGTGTAAGAGGGGGGAATGAGTCCAGTTCAATGGGAAACCCTGGAATCGCGGCTCGGAGAGCAGAGCGGATTCAACCCAGCACAAAGCTGTCCATGAGGAGTAAAAATATGCTCGGCGGAATACAAGTCACCTTGTTTTGTGACGGCAAATTTATTTAAAAAGCGCTGTACCAGTTTCTCACCTGTTATTGGAAGCCAGCGGGAATTAGGGAGAGGAAGTGCCAAGGAATTAAGGGCCCGATGTAGGTAAATCCCATTTACCGATTTTGAAATACCGAATCCTACCGAATCGGTATTCAAAAATCGGTAAATGGGATGTAGGTCCCAACATCTGGATTCGTTACCGAATCCTTAACAATTCTTTAATTACCGATTCGGTAAATACCGAATCGGTAATGCCCATTCATTCCTATGGGCTTTGAAGCCCATAGGAATGATTAGGCATTACCGATTCGGTATTTACCCAATCGGTATTTAAGGAATTCACAAGGGTGCAGGGGGTGTCACTTTGACACCCTCTAGCACCCCCAAAACGGCCATGTGTGCAATGTGGCACACAGACATGCCCTAAGGGCACGTCTGTCTGTCACATGGCACATGTGTACATGCACAGATGTGCATGTACACAGGAATCGGTTTTTTACCATGGATTTGTATTCCATGGTAAAATACCGATTCTGTAAGCCATGTGCAGCCGGAACATAGGCTACCTACATCACATTTTCGGTAATTTTACCGAATCGTTATCATTACCGAATCGGTAAATATTACCGACTCGGTAAATTTACCTATTCGGTAATGATAACGAATCGGTAAAATTACCGAAAATGTGCCCCTACATCTCCAAGGCCCTTTACCGATCAGAAACGGCCGAAAATCGGTATTTTCGGCCGATTCCGATCGGTAAAGGGCTACCTACATCGGGCCCATAGTGTCTGGGCACCTGTGAAATGAGTAAGTTTGTTCCATGCCCAGCTGGTAGTGGAGACCATCTGGATATCATGAGGGTCCCTGGATATACCCTTCGGTAGGACAGTGGACAGCCATTCAGGGAGAACAAAATCCGCTTCCAGGGGGAGGAATGGTATATCCTGGCTTCGGGATGGTACCACGCGAAGGCGTAGCTGCATTATGCCACGAGGTAGTACAGATGGCGGTTTGGCACTCCAAACCCCCCCACCCCCCATAGGGTAGGGTGAGAATCTGCCAGCAAACACTTGGCTGCTTGCTAGCTGTAGTGTACCTATCACTTTACATTGTCCTGAGACTAGTAGTGCATACCTTTCGGTCCTGTGAGTTTTGGGTGGAATTCAAGGAAATCTCTCTCATCGAGGAAAAACAGAGCGCCTTAAAAAGAAAATGTGAAGAAATTAACTCCTCGAGATCTGGAATTTCATCTAAAAGCTACATTTTGTTTTTACGAACAAAGCCTTCATAAATAAACCCCTTTTTAATAGTGCACAGCACATACACTATGTACGTGGTTTCAGACAGTAATGTAACCATACTCTAAATAAGTAAGCTGCCAATGCAGGTTTTCTTAAATCAGTATAACTCGTGCTCACCGATATAAATACGTCACTGGCAGTGCACCTCCAATGGATTTTTCTCTCTGAATAGGGAGAAAGGCTTGCTTTTATTACTTCGTGACCTGTTAGCAGATGTGAGGACTTTGATGTTGGATTTGCAATATGTCTGCTGGGGCTTTAAGATTAAAACCTAATTTTGCATGGAAGAGGAGTGAAGAAAAGGATGAATGTCATTTGTGTGACATTACTTAGAAGATTAACAGTTTGCGAGACATTATTTTAAACGGAAATATACAGGATTGCTAAGCACTGCTAGAGGCAAGCCACATCTTCGTTATCCTGTCACATGTGAGCTATCCAGTGAGAAAGAACGGCACTTGGAAAACAGTATCTTAAGCTCAGGAATGTCTCCATTACTGACAGATACGGGAAATGGGCTTTTTGACAGTAGGTTTTTTAAGATTTCATGCACAGTTACAGTAGATCAATCAAGCAAATTAACAGGCAACCTACAGAACTGTACATATTGGAATACTTTCTACTGTCCAGTTTTAGGTGCAGCAGGACTCGGGCCCGTCAAGCACCTATACCTTACCGTGTTAGGTGTACAGAATAGACATTTGTCTGATCTACTACACGCAGCCAACTGTAAAGGTATGAATAACCATGCAATCTTGTTTCTGGCTGCTTCAAAACAGGCAGACATGCAGAGTTGCAATGAAGTACCATTTTTCTTTGCTTAGATTAAGTTATGTGGGTGGAGACGAGAAGCAAGATGGCAGCCGCCTGTGGTGGTCATTAGGCAGTTCTTCGAATCATGGCGGCATGAATGGACAAAGACTCTGCTCGCTTAGCAATCGGCTATGAATTTGGGCAGTTTGGTTGCGGTTCGTCTGGCAGTTGTTCTAGGGCTGAGCTAAGTTCAAGAGAGCCTGCTTGCTCTAGGAAGCCTGATCATGGCTGTATTGGACCATGGCAACTGCGGTGTTTGCTGCAGTCACCCAACGGCAGCAAATATGGGTTCCAAAGTGTCAAGAGGTACTCAGAAGGGGTAGGATGTCCGCTCTCCTCTGGTGACCACGCTGGTCCCCGTGGATTCTGGAGCTGGAGCCAGGACCACAGGTGGCCCAATACCGCGGCAGAGTGGGAGATGGGTAGCGCTTGCATCCTGGTTGGAGACTGTCTTGGAAAGGACGGGGAAGGTGAGGATGTGTCGAGCCAAACTAGCTCCACAGTACTGGCGATGCTACAAGGCTGAATCAGGGTGCAGGGCGGCTCAATGCTACAGGAAGCACCTGGAATCCTTCGACCTGATGCTCTGAGAGAACTCCCTCCTTCTGAGAGGCTGATGGAAGAAATAGCAGATCTCAGAGCACGAGATGCTAAGACAACCCTGCCCAACGTGGATAAGGTTTCACTGGAAACCGGTTCCCCAGGACGAAGGAATGACTGTTTTGATTCCTCATCTTCCAGTAAATAAAGTAATAGTTTGTGCTGGCTTAGCTGTATAAGAAAAAACAAACCCAGATAGAAATGTAAGAGTGGAGGGCATTAAGAGTGCGGGGTTTTGGGGCCCGGATGAAAAGAAGGGGAATTTGTCCCAACTAGGATCAGTCAGTTTGAATAAGACTCTTCTGGTTAGTGACACAGCAGAAAATTGTAATCCCGCTAACAGCTCAACCCACCTAGATTTATCAGACCTACCCCATATAGACAGTGGCCAAAGATAAAAAGTACTCCAGCAACTGGTGGCCCTTCCTGTGGGGGAGGGGAGATTTGGAAATGGAGCATAACGACTGTTGCTTTTCACTCTCTGTCTGCACAGAATGCTCAGTGGACAAATCTGGCTCTCTTACAGAGTCTAGCGATAATGAAAGTGATACAGATGTTGGTGGAGGTTCTCCTGCAATGCCAGCGCATAAGATGGTTAAAAAGATGGGCCGCCAAACATTAGGTGGTAAGGATCTGCAATGGAATTACTCACCAACTTCGGACCCTTTAGAATGCACCGCATCTAAAGAATTTACCGAATCTCTCTCTTCCCTTAACTTTGTTCCTCACATCTCCGTCCCCACACATTCTCACGGTCATATACTTGACCAGGTCTGGTCCCTCAATCTTCCTGTTTCCTTGGTGTCTGTATCCCCCTGTCCTTGGTCCGATCATGCCTTTATTTCCTTTTCCATCTTTCTCAACTCGGTGTCCAAGGTTCCACATGCCAAAAACACCTGGGCGCGGAATTGGAACAGAGTTGATCTTCCCTCCTTGACCTCCCAGCTTCGGAACTCCTGTCCAACCCTCTCTGGTCTTTCATCCAACTCACAAGCCATTGCTATTAATATCTGGCTGGCTGGCGGTTGTGATTCGGTTGCTCCTCTGCGCCGTATTTTTGTTTTCTTTTTCTCTTTTGCGCATCCAAATTCTCTCTTTTTGGATTTATTTCTCTTTTTTCTTCTTCTTCACTATTTTCTATGGGTTGCACTGAAGAATTGACAAAGGGATTTGAGTTTTTCAATTGTTGTTTCAATAGAGCCTTGCCGCCGATCCAATAGGTGTTGGGTAATGTAGATTTGTTAGTTAGTTGTTTGTAAGAAATAGCCATGGTTCAAAAAGTCTGCCTCCATCTCCCCTGCAGATCGATGTGCGGTTTGTCTCCTTCTCAGGGCTCGGGGGTGCGAAGGAAAGGGGAAGAGGGTGGGAGGCCAGGGTCTTGGAAGGCCAATGTGGAAGGAAAGATAATGGGAGGGGTAGGGATCGGGGTGGCAGTGGTTGGTGGGGTGAGGGAAAAATATTTAAAAATCTAGAGAAGGAGTAAAAATGATTTCACTCAATCCTGGCTATATATGATCAAGAGTCTGAGCACAATACCAACTTTTTTGCTACCAAATGGGTAGAATAACTTAATGAGCTGTTAATGTGGTTGGGCTAAATGATAAGGCTACAGTTGCTGAGATCTTAAGATCAGTAGCCCCCAATATAATATGTCTACAGGAGACACATATCCCACGAGGTAGGAGGGAATTGTTAATGATTAAAGGGTATATACTATTAGCTTGCTCTACACGGAGCTATAATAGCAGAGGGGTAGCTATCCTAGCTAGGAATAAAATGTGGCCAGTGAGACGTAAATTGGTGGACAACTGTGGTTGATGGGCATTGGTGGAGTTGGATATGGGGTCAACAGTATGTACTAAGTATGGCTCAAATCAGGATGATCCAAAGGTATTGGAAGACTTGACGGTAGAATTAGCATCCTGGCCAGACTCACTGATAATGTGTGGGGATTTGAACATACATCAGGCAGTGGATAGGACCCACATGAGTAAATATCAGGGGAATGAAAACGTGTGTACATAAGGAACTGACTTCACTTATGGTCAACCATGGTTTAGCCGATGCTTGAGGCATTAAACAGTCTTTGGACCCTGGCTATATGTACTTCTTTTGTCCATACAAAAAATATGTTAGGTTGATTATTTCCTGGTTTCTGGCAGAATTTTGGAGAAAGCAGTGATTCGGAAACTTCCAAAGCTAATCACAGATCATAATCCCTTGATTCTTGATGTAGTGGTGCCAGGGAACTGTAAGCACCAGTATAAAAGAAGCCCGAAATGCATTGGGACATGGTTTTAAATCACAGCTGCTTAATATGAATTGTGTGTGCCCACGTGATGCAGTAAAAGGCCCGGATGAGCATAAATGCTTAATTTGAAAAAATTGGGACCTTTATCAGCTTTATCGTGAATAAGCCAAGTCAAGATTGTGAAATGAACGATAACAAAATAAAAATGGATTTACAGACATGAGGAGTTTTGAAACATTATTTGGCTGAGCGATTGGAAATGGATCGCTTGGTCGTTACAAGCATTTGTGAATTTCGTAAACGTGTTCTGAGGTGAGACTCGTGTCCAGTCAGCACGGAAGTGTGGGAAAATAATGACAAACATTCAGTACGTTGAAAAGATGGTGTGCATCCTGCTACCCCCAGTGGCTGCATAAAAGGAATTACAATCTAACATCTCAACTGAAGAGGTATTAAATACATTACACCAACTCTCCTCGGGAAAAGTGGCAGGCCCTGATAAAATACAATTGTGTAGGAAGCTGTGTTTGTATATACCATACCAATGTAATGTATGGTATGCACAGAGTCCAGTGGAACCCCAAAGGTAGGCAGAGGTAAAAGTAGATAATATCTCACTCTCGATTTGTGGTAGCGTGGGCGAGCAGCAAGGCTTTATCAGAGGGTAGTGTTAAGCATTTATTATTGTACACACTCAGGCAAGAAATTATGTCACATACTCAAAGACTGAACTCAGACCAATTTTGTTTGCATAAAAATATTATTTAAGTTATTTTATTCTAGAACCAAGCCAGGTAACCTGGTGCAGGTAAGTGAAATAATACTTTGCAAGTTTTTATGCAGTGAATTACAGTTGAATGAAGGTTCAAATGCAATTGGTTGAGTTACAGGTAAGGCAACAGTTCAAAATCACTTTTCAGTTACTTTGTAGATTACAGTACACATGACTTCGTGGATTACTTTTTAAGTTACTTTTGCTAATCAATATGATATGCCTAGATATCATACTGGGACATTTCCTAGACAAATGCCAAGTAATTCAATTTTGGTACGTTTGCAGTTTTTCAAGGTTTCATACACACCCACCAACCCGCACTTAGAAGAATTTTCAAAGAAAAGCAAACAATGCAATCCTATGGGAAGAAATGAAGTTATTGGTTTACAGGTAAGTACTTTTTTGTGGGAGTTGGGTTTCTGGGGTTAGATTCAGGGTTCTCCCAGGGTCAAGGATGCACTCTCAGAACACCCTCAGGGGCACTAGGGAGGCCGGGTGTAGAGTGCTGAGCAACGTTATCCAATGGGTAATCGGGGTACCTCAGTTGGTTGCTGCTCATGGGACAGCCACATGGATTTGGGCGCAAATCTCCTGGAGTTAGGCTCAGGGAAAAGGGGGATCCGGTTTAGCACACAAGGTGCACCCACTGCGGCACAGGGGCAGCTGCGTGCGGTGTGCTTTTGTGGCGTTGGGTGCCCTGTTGTTTTCAATGGGAGTTGTCAGTTTTGGTTTTGGCTGCAGGCTTGGCCCAGGAAGTCTTCTGGGAGAAACCAACAGCTGGGCAGGTAAGTTGGAGGGCATGGGGCATAGGTGCGCCTCATGTTCTCTTCTCCAGGGCGCAGGGCGGCTGGATGCAGGGTGCCTTTTGAGGTCGGATTTCAGCTTACGGGTCCACTCACAGTTGAGGGGGTCAACCCATAGTGCACTCAGACTCTCGAGCACTGGGGGACCTCACTGGACCCAAGGGGCCAACCAGATTCAGGCTGTAGGCGTCGGGGGCAGTGGTGGTTCCAGGCACCGGGTTTCTTTGTCTTTAACAGGCTCAGAGTCTGTCTTGGGAATTTCTTTTGAACAGAGCTGTTGTTAACAGGAGATCCAGTCTTTGTTTAAGGCAGTCAGTCCTCCCAGGGTTCTGGTGGTCAACAGCTGCAGGACAAGATAGCTTTTGGCGCAGGATCTCTGTAAACTGCAGACGGGCCGGTAGGGCTGGGCCAAGGCATTTCTTCACTGCAGTCTCCTCTGCTGGGTGTCTTCTTTCGTCCTTCTTCGTAGGTTGTGGGAATCTCTCTCCTTGGTTCAGAGCTGCCCACTAACTACTGTATTTAGGGGGAATTTTATGGGTCTCGGTCAGTTGCCAATGGGCTATTTGATATTGCCGAAGAGACCAGGAGCCAGAGGGCTAAGATCCTCCTTGATACTGAAAAAACATTTGATCGAGTGGCATGGCGATATTTATTGGACATATTAGAAGCAAAGTGATTTGGCCCCCGAATGATCACTGCTATCAAGGCAATGCATGTAGATCCATATGCCGGACTACAATTAATGGGTGAAGAATCTCAAAGAATAAAGATGGCTGGAGGAACAAGACAGGAATGTCCCTGTTCTCCAATTCTATTTTCCCTCTATATTAACCCATTCATTGAGCAAATTTTACACAATCAGAAAATAAAACTGCTTATCATGAACAGCAATGAAATGAAGGTATTGGCATGCGCAGACAATATCGCGATAGTAACTAATGATCCTAAAAGCGCAATGAAGGAGGTTGAAGATATGGCAGTGGAATATGTTTGAGGTTCAGAATAATTATTGAATAAGGAGAAGACTCCGATAATTTGTACTGAGAACATTGATTATCTTGATATTCGGTGAGTGGGAAAGGCTACATATCTGGGGGTCAGGATTAATCCCAAGGTAGATGCAATCAGTCAGATTAACTTTAACCCTTTGGTTAGCAAATAAAATATCCACTGATCTAAGATGTATGAACGGATTACATCTGTCAATAATTGGTAGGACTAATATTCTTAAGATGATAATGTTATGAAAGATATATCTATTTAGATCCCTCCCTTTAGAGATTGAAGCATCCATACTGAAGACATTGGATTCAGTCTTTATAGATTTTATATGGCAATATGGGAAGGTTGTGCGCTCTTTGAAATATTTTACTCTCCCTACTGGGGTTGGGCTGTTGCTAGCCTGTTATTTCACGACTGGTCAGCTCTTTTGCAGCAAATGGGTATATTATTTTCAGCTGAAACAAATTAGGATAATGAAGATATAGAATACCCGACGGTTTCTCCAACTATTTATGAGCTTGCAGTTGGGAAGGCGGCAGGTGGCATGTTGCTTCAACAATTGGAAATGAGCTATTTTAAGAAAGTATGGTTTAAGATTATAATTAATGCCTGGAATGTTTGGAGTAAGGTTAAAACATTACTGTAGATCTCAAATTATAATAGATATAGACATTTGTGGCGATCTTCACTCTTGCCGCCCTTCTTTTACGATGTAATGGTAAGACAGTGGGAGCAACATGGTCTCACTAGTATTGGGAACAAGTTTTTACCAGGGCAATTGCGCTCTTTTTCAGATTTACAGCAGGATTTGGTATATATGATAGCTCTTATTTCAAGTACCTACAAGTAAAATAATTCTTCAACCAAAGCAGGGTGGGTATGTTTTTGAATAAAATCGCCTTATTAGAGGCAATAGACCATACTGATTGTAAGATAAGGAATATATGCAGTGTTTTATTGGATAGTATTCCTGATGATCTGGAGAAGACTGAAAAAAATTGGGCCAGGAAACTAGAGAATCCAGATACCAATTTAGATATGCTACTAGGATTAGCCTAAAAGATCTCCCTCTCATCTAGTCTGAAGGTTAAGCATTATAAGACAATATTTAATTTGTACTTCACCCCAGCTAAGCTGTTTGGGTGAGGGAAATGGGAAGATGATAAATGCCCCAGATGCGGTGCTGGTCCAGGTTAGCTGGTTCATATGTCTTACCGCTGCAATAAGCTATCACCCTTGACAACTGCTTAGGGACATTTTGGGAGAAACTATTTGGGAGAAAGATTTCTCTCAGCCCATCTATGATGGTATTGGGGTATGATAATAGCAGTAAACTAGACATGACCCAGACAAACCTGCTCTCACTTCAACGAAGCAAAGCAGATTGCTTGTGGGCAAGCGGAGCTGCTTGTTAGCAGCCCCCCTTGCCCAAAAGCAATGCTGGCTCCCGCAGGAGGCCGGGAGCTGGCTGGGACTGTTGGGGCATTGGCGCTCCCCCCACGGCCGCCAACACTAAGGGCCGACCCCAGAGGATGGGGTTCCCAGGCCACAAGTTGCCCAGGAGGGGGGCCATGCAGCCACCTCCCTTTATTTAAGAAAACCGAATGGCCGGGCCCCAGGGGATGGAGTCCCGGAGCTGAAATCGGCCTGGGGAGGGGGCCGCGTGGCCCACCTCACTATAAAAATAATTTTTAAAATAGCCAGGCCCCATGGGTATGGGGTCCCCGGGGCTGATAGTGGTGAAGAGAAGGGGGGCAATGTGGACCCCTTCCCTATAAATATATTTTAAAAAAAGGAGGCCATCCCTTGGGGGATGGGGCCACCGGGGCAGAAACCGGCCTTAGGAGGGGGCCCCTTCCCATTTTTTTAAAGGGTCAGGTCCTGGGAGATGGGGTCCCCACGGCCCCAAAAACACTAAAAGAAGGGGGGCCACATAGCCCCCATTATAAAATTATATATTTTATATTATATATTTTTTAAAAGCCGGCATAACGCTGGAGGCCCCACCCCCTCCCTGCAACACTCTGCAAACGCGCCACCTGGCACGTTTTAAGTTGGGGAATTGAGTCCCCTTGAATACTAAGGCTCCCTGCGGGGCCAGGGGCCAACTAGCCCACCAGGTACCTCCAGTAAGCACCACAAGTCTAAGATGCAGAGGGGTGGTCTGAGCCCCCCCCGAGCAGCAATGTGCAATGAGCCACGCTTGCAGAGTGGTGTGAAAAGGGGGCATGGCCTCAGACCACTCTCAGCAATCCAGGTGTGTGGCGATTACTGGAGGTACCTGGTGGGCTAGTTGGGCCCCAGGCACCATCAGGAATGAAGGGGACATAATTCCCCAACTAAAAATGTGACAGGAGGCTCGGTTGCAAAGTGATGGGGAAAGGGGCCATGGCCTTTGTCCACCTCTCAGCAATCCCACTAGGTGGGGCTTACTGGAGGTAAGAGGTAGGCTATTTGGCCCCTAATGGACCCCCAGCAGCGAATAGGACTTCAATCCCCATCCAAAAGCGCCCCAGGGAGCGCGTTTGCAGAGTGGTGGGCATAGGGGAAGTGGCCTTGGAGAACCTGACCTTATGGGCCAGGCGGCACAGGGCACGCCTAGGATCTCTGGGTTCACCTGCCTCGACAGACAGAGACACGAGACACTCTGTTAGGCGTAGAAAAGTAGATTTATTAGCTGCAGCTAAGTACAGTTATCTAAGAAGTACCACACAGGTAGGTTCTCAAGAGACTGCCACTTCAATCCGTGGCGCACAGTCTATTATACAGAACAAGTTTACAATGACAACTCCCAGTATACACAAAACTGACAAATAGGAATAGTTCGAAAACAAGCTATCGGATGTCTAAAACACACCCTCCTTTCAGACCCCGTGTGCTCTCCTCCCCTCAGGTTAATCAACACTAGTGCCCGTAATTCAATTTGCAGGTGGCAGTGTAGGTGCATGTGTAGAATGCTTCAAAAGAAGGGCTATGTAACAAGAGAACACACGAAGAGAATAGTGAAGGCCAGTTAAACAAGATAAAGTAGAGAAGAATGGTGGGACCCAAACAGTGGAGTAAGACATGGATTAATCAGTCTAGACATGGCTTTGCAAACTCGGCCAGACCCTGACATCAGTGCCGTACACAAGGACAAGGGTTGTTCTTTAGCAGGAAAGACACAGAGCAGCTGAAAAGGCAGAAAGACCATATTTACCGCGTAAGCCGTGCTGCCTGAGTGAGGCAACATAAAATGGTGGCTAAACACAAAATGGCGGCTGTATGCGAAGCGGAGTCGAAAACTACGTAACCTCAGACCCTCCTTTTGCCATACTCAGGCAATGCACAAAGGGACCCATGTTAGTCTGAGTCGATATCAATGGTCATAAGGTCATTGAGGTGTTGTTGCACCATCATCTTAATATTTTCTGTCTGCTGTGCTACTGGTTTGGAGACACAGATCGTGGCACAAAGTCCACAAATGGCTGGGCCACACTGTAGACAGAGATAACAGGAAAAGATGATCGCTAAAATCATTCCAAGGAAAGTTAACACTTTCCATCCCCAAGTGGACAGTAGTCCCCAAAACAATCCCTTCACAGACCAATCTCCAGTATCTTGGTGAATAGACTCAGAGATGACATGTAGCTTAGAGATGGCTTGGTATACTGTAGGGGCATTGTCAGGAATATAAATGCAACAACTAGATCCAATCAGTTTACAGACTCCTCCTTTATCTGCAAGAACTATGTCTAAAACCATTCTATTCTGTAAAGTCATAAGTCGATCCGCCTGAAGTTCGGCGGTCAAATTCTTTAATGCTCCGGAAGTTACTTTGATTGTGGCATCAACCACGCGAACTAACTGTCTGATATTTCTGCTATTGACCATCGGACCCCAAAAGGGAAGAAACCCTTTCAGAAAATCCCCTCCTTCTTGTCCTGCTGTATCTTCTGAATCTACAACTCCTCTACCAACTCTCTTTCTGTGATAATCAGCAGGAGCAGTATATGTAGGGGGAAGGAGAAAAGCTACATAACATATTCCCGAGAAGTATGTGGGAAGCCATGTATAAGCATTGTGATGACAGATAAAATATGTACCTTGAGATGCCACCAATGGAGCGGGAGTAGAAGGAGTATAAACATAAGTATGGGAGCAATTACTCCTCTCTTGCTTAGTTTTGGTATTCTGGTCATTTATTTGTAAGCACAAATGACCTCTTTGGGGTAGAACCCAAATTGGTGTAAAACTCTGCTGCTTAACCTTGTCAGTGAGGCTGAGAGTATAACGAGTTATATTCCACCCATCGTATGCTTTCTTCTCATCTTTGGGAATCTTGCTAATGTCAGCAATCTTTGCCATCGTTACAATACCCTTTATCAAAGGACTGTGACTGAAATCCACTCCACCATTATAGGATCCACCAGGAGGATATCGAAGATGATTCTGGTATGCATTGGAAAACATAGCCAGATAGGCCCAAGCAGAACCTTCATATGAAAATGGGAGGACTAGATACGGCATTCCTCTCTGTGTATTATGTGGTATGAGACCACAAACCCAACAATCAGTAACATTTACTATCAATTGATGCTGGTGTAGCAATTGAATGAACGAATTGTTAAGATATTCCATTCTTCTCATTTGCTCGTGGTCTGGGAGTGAGTAAAATGTATGCGGAGAAACAGTAGTAGAAGGAGTTAGAGGGACAGAAGTGGGAACAGGTACTAACTGTAGGACATGTATAAGCCATCCTATGCATGCTAATAAACTACATAAACATACTAAAGCACACAATGCTACGCCACAACGACTGAATAATAATTTCTTATAATGAGCTCTTTTCATCATTTTAATATCACTCCCTTTTCCTGTACTATCCATTACTCTAAAGGCGATAATCTTCCTTAATCACTTGGCTGTGATTGTTAGCCGTCCTATGACACTGCAAGTCCTGCTGACCTAGTCACTATTCAGATCACAGCTCAAGACTCCTACCGTGACCCTGCAACTTGATGGATAAAGGAAAAAGGACGTTATCTTTTTAAACAAAATTAAAAAAAAACATTAATTGTCTTTAGGCAACCTCCTTCTCAGATTATATCGTCTCTTTTCAGGTATCGTTTGGTCCTTAAATAAATCTTCAGGATCTGTTGTATTGAGTCTTAAATGTACAGGTACAGCTTCCTGTAAGACGTCATCGTCTTCCTTCTCTGTGCTAGTCCAATTAGGTGTGCACTGCTGATCGGTACGAATCCGGGTACCTTCTCACCTTCGCTATCACCAACACCTTCTCGGACCCACTGGTCAAAAGGTAAAGGCAATGGTACCCGTTTGCAATGCACGCCGTGGATCCAGTTTTTCTTTCCCAGGACCTTGACAGCTGTACGAGTTGTGAGTAACACTCGTCTCGGCGGCCCCCAACGAGGTTCCAAGTTCTTTTTCCTCTGGAAGTTCTTCAGACACACCCAGTCCCCAGGCTGGATGGAGTGTCCGGGATCTGAGGAGGCCTCCGGCAAAGCGTTTTGGACCTGTTGACGAATAACATGCAATTTAGTGGTGAGATCATGCAAGTAGTCAACCAACAACGGATACGGAATGTCTGAGTACTTTTTGGGTCTGGGCACTCCCCAAACATTAGCTGGGCGTCCGAAAACAAACTCGTATGGGCTAAGTCCCAAACTAGAATGAACAGTTGTTCTAGTTGAAAGAAGTGCCAAGGGCAAGGCATCAGGCCAGGAACGGCCTGTGCTGGCCTGAAGCTTTGCTAATTTAAGTTTGAGAGTGCCATTATAGCACTCTACCAGACCCGCTGACGGAGGATGGTTTGCAGCATGGAATTTCTGTCTAATACCTAGGCCCACACACACCTTCTGCATAATTTGACTTACAAATTCACTTCCATTGTCACTCCAGACAATGCGCGGCAAACCAAACCTCGGGAAATATTCCTTCAAAAGTATTTTTGCAGTGGACAAGGCAGTGTTGTCCTTTAGGGGGTAGGCCTCTATCCATCTGAAAAAGGCACAAACCACCACCAGGACATACTTGGGATTGTTAAAGCGTTCCATATGGATATAGTCTATTTGCAGTACCTCGAATGAGTACGTAGGGGGTGCAAAGTGACCTTCTGGAGTTGGGGTTCCCTTTCCTGGATTGTGCATCAAACAAACAATGCAGTGTTTCACCACGTTTTCTGCACATTTAGGAATACCTTCATTTTGCCATACTGGAGCTAAAAGCTTGCATATACCCCTTGCATTAATATGGGCTGGTAACGCATACTGACTGTCAGTATAAACAGTCACTCTTTTCCCTTTCGCCAACACACATGCTCTTGTCAACGCAATCAACTCTGCAGCTTGCGCTGAAGTTTGCGAAATGCGAGCGGTTTCTACCACTGTGTGCAAAGTTGTTACTGCATAAGCAACTGTCGTTTCGCCATTAGGAAGCTTGAAACAAGACCCATCTACCCATAGGATCCCATCCGGACCCACAAGTGGTGTATCCTTCAGGTCTATTCGACCCTTCGTTTCTTCTTCAGTGCAAAGAAAACATTCATGCTGATCTTGTACATGTTTCGCATCCAAAATAGGCAACAATGTTGCTGGATTCAGAACATTACATCTTTTTATGTGTATATGGCCAGCTAAAAGTGTCAACTCATATCCAGACAAACGGGTGCTCGTTAAGTGCTGAGTTTTCATCCTGTTAAGAAGAGTATCTACTGCGTGTGGCACCATAACATTAAGAGTATGATCTAACACTAGTCCAGCAGATTGACGAATAGAAATTGCCGCTGCTGCTGTTGCTCTGAGGCAACTAGGTAATGCCTTAGCTACTGGATCTAATGTTGCCGAAAAATAGGCACCCGGCCTTTGTTTGTCGCCGAATTGTTGTGTCAGAACTGATAATGCGCAACCTTCCCTTTCATGGACATAGAGCGTGAAAGGTTTACTGTAATTTGGAGTACCCAACACAGGAGCAGAACACAAAGCAGTACGTAAATCTGAAAAACTCTTATGACATTCATCGGTCCAAATAAGAGGCCGGGGCGTATCTTTAAGTGTAAGTGCCAACAGAGGTTTAGCAAGTAGGGAAAAATTCGGAATCCACTGTCTACAGTAAGAGGTAATGCCTAAGAAAGCACGCACTTCTCTTTGTGTGGACGGTACAGGCATCCGTGTAATTTCATGAATACGTTCTGGGGTCAATTGCCTTCCCTCCTTCGACAAGAGATGACCTAAACAGGTAACCTCTTGTCGGCAATATTGCAACTTAGAAGATGATACTTAATGATGGAAGTCAGACAAATGTTGTAAGAGCGACACAGTTGCAGTTTTACAGATATTTTCCGAATCAGCAGCCACTAACAAATCATCCACGTATTGGATAAGAGTAGCACCCGAGGGCAAAGAAAAGGTGTCAAGCTGAGACTTCAAAGCTTGGCTGTATATTGAAGGACTTTCACAATAGCCTTGAGGTGTTCGCTTAAATCGGAAGCTTCAGCCTCCGAGAGAGAAGCCAAAGAGAGCCCTACTTTCTTCAGCAATAGGAATGCTAAAGAAAGCATTCTTAAGATCAATAACCGAAAACCAGACCGCTGAAGCAGGAATCATAGTAAGCAAAGCAGTTATATCTGGCACAACAGGAAACTGAGGGACAACAATTTTGTTGACCTCTCCAAGATCAATTACAAAACGGTACACAGGTGGCTGTGAGGGATCAGTACGTTTAAGAATAGGTAAAACAGGGCTATTGCAAACATTCCCTCTAGTCTCTTCGACCACACCTTTCTGAACCAAATCATGAACAATGGCCAACAAAGCTCTCTCACCATCATTAGATATTTTATATTGAGGAACAGGTGGCATCTTAACATTGGGTTTAACGGTAATCACATATGGTGGAATTTGCAATAAACCAACATCATTCGGACCCGTAGCCCAAAGTGTAGCAGGAAGTGAACGCAGTGCAGGTGGTAGCTGTTCTTTAGATACATACATCGGAGAAGTCAATTTATCACCCAAAGTGAGGTGCACACCAGAGGGTGAACAATACAACATAGCATGTAAACGTTTCAATAAGTCCAAACCCAATAAATTCTCTCCGCAACCTGTTGTTAAAAGAAGCGGAGCTTCCAAATCGTATGGACCAATAGAAATGGGCAAAGGACAAGAAACCGGATTTGAAACTGGGGCGCCAGAGAATCCTACAGAAACATTTGTTGAGCCAGACAAATGTGCCCCAGTGAGTTTAGAATGCATTATGGAACTTCTCATTGCACCAGTATCCAAGAGAAATGGTCTGTAACACCTAATGCCATAACATTAACATAAGGTCCTTCCTGATCTACTGGAACTGATATGACTCCCTTACTTTGCCTATGGCTGTCCTAGCTAGTATGAAAATCAACGTCCTCATTATCGAGACAATAGTCATCATTGTAATATTGTGCAGATTGAGAAGTCTGCTGATCAAAGTAATTTGTAGAATCCTGAGGGGGAGAGGGACGTCGTTCCTGAGTCGACGCACCACGTCCCCTACCTCTGGATATGGACCGAGAATCACCACGACCCCGTGGCGGTAATGGTCCATCATACCGCTGCAATAAAATCGGACAAGCATTCTTAAAATGACCATGTTCCTTACAGTAGGCACACTGATTAGGACCCAATGGAACCCGTGGAGCTGAGGGTACCGGTTTCTGCAGCAACCTCTGAAACTGCGGGGGCTGTTGAAATTGGGGCTGAGCAGAACGAGGGGGATAAGCCTGTTGCAGAAGAACCTTCGTTTTTAATTCTTTAGTCTTTTTCTCCACTTTCTCCTTATCTTCCCTATCCCTATTCTCATAATATTGAGCAGTAGCCAATATCTGGGCAGTGGAAGAAACAGCCCACAAACTCTCTGATTGTTTTAATTTATGTGATAATTCTGGAAGTAAATTAAAAGCAAATTTATCTACGAACAATCGCTGTCCACCTTCAGTACTCATGTCTTGACCACTATGGTCGATGAAAGTCTCTTCGAAACGAGTAAAGAAGTCGGAGACACTTTCATCCGTCTTTTGCTTACACGCCGCTAACTTATCCCAGTTAACGCGCCCCACGGGCATCATAGTTTTCATCAAATCTATTATTTTTCCAGGTAATTCCGTAATTAAGTCATCCGGTTTGGCACCACCTATTTGGCCTGCATCTGCAGCTGTAATAGCAGCCCAATTACCGCCCAAAGCTGCATCATGATCCTGTTTACGAATCTTGGTCCATATTGCTTGTGGGACTACATTTCCCATAAGTAAATCAATATCTGCCAAATTCATAATACAAGCGTCAACAGTCTGGGACAACTCTTTATAATACCCAGCAGGATTCTTACTAGGGTCCGGTAAAGACTGTTTAAGTGCCAATACTTCTGACCTTTTCCAAGGATCATGTACCCATATACGCTGAAAATGAGCGGGGACACCAGGAACATTACCTGCCTGTGCAACCGCATCTCTCCATATTGGAGGAACTTCTCGCATCGGATATTGTGCCATCTTACGACGAACCGCGGGATCAGACTCAAGAGAAATTTGAGAGAATAGGCGGATCGAAAAGTAACAAGCTTTTGAATAGCATGTTCTACAGCAGGACCCACAATAAGTCCTTTATCAAATTTATCCTGTATTTAGAATAAATCCTGAGGAGGTGAATCCAGATCCACATCTCCCCATCCTTTAATCAGACTATTGCACATAGCATTGAACACGTATCTCTGTGTAGGCGCGTTCCATTGAAGGAAAGTATCTAAAATATCACGTACACTGTACTGTACACTACTCATAATCCAATTACGAGCAAGAGAATCTAATTTAGTCCGTTCTTCCAAATCTGGAAACTGACTACGGGATTGTCTCCTAGACGACGCTGGAGAAAAGTAAAGAGGCGCAAGAAAAGGCGACAAAAGACCTGAAACAGTGTCGACTAAACGTTGTCGAGCTGTAGGGGAATCTGACACTAAAACAGGAGACAACGTATTCTGTAAAACAGAAGAAAAATCCGTAGCAAAAGAAACAACAGATGGAGGAGGCTGAGGCACAGAAGATTGGGGTACAGAAGTCGCTGGCAAAGGGGGCGGAGCTGGAATCACAGGAATAGGCAATTGTGCAGGAACCAAAACAGCTGGATTAACAGCAGGTTGTAATGGCGGTGCATTAGCACCTAACACATAAGGTGGAGGTAATGTCAACAAATGGGACATAAAAGAATCGTCGTCGGGGGTTTTACTCTTCGATACAGTAGGTAACACAGGATAACATCTATCTATTGCCATACGATATTGTCTTTCCGACACCTCAATCACCTGATCAGCTTCGTCATTTTTAAACTGTTGGGCAGCCTGTAAAATCGACATACTCTGCTCTTTCTTATCTTTCTTCATTTGCTTAATTTCTTTCTGTTTGGCTTCCTTACGCCAGAGGCGAAAAGAGTCAAACATTGCCGGCCGGGCTTTTCTCTTGAATAGAATTGTTTCCAAATTATCTAATATATCAGCTCAAAAGAACCATTTTGTGGCCACTGTAAAACACCATCCTTTTTAGTATATCGAATCCATGTTTCATTAAAAACAATAGGACCCAGACCATGTTTTGAGTAAAGCTCGTAAGTAGGAATTCCATCTGGAGGAATCGGACAAGAATCCTCTAGCCGGGAATCCCTAGAACAACCAAAACAGCAACATTTCTTAAATTTACTAAATCCAGGCATTTCATAATGAACTGGACTTCCTTACAAACGTCAAGGGATTTTTAGACAATAGAGTCACAGCACAAACGTACTTACCCCTTGGCTTCGGTTAGCGCGTTAATCGAATAACAAAAACAAAAACAAAGAGTGGGCGCTACCCACAAATACTTAACTAAATGTTTTTCTCACGCCAACAGATGTCCGTCTAACGTCTCGCGATACCAATCATCACCAAAGGGCCAAGGCAGGGCGACAGTCAGGGCAGCAGTCGTCAGCAGCCGTCGGGAAGGAGTAGCCATGCTTCAAAAGACCTTCGGTCCACTTCGACATGCACGTGGTTCGCGAAATCCTCCGGAATTTTCTTGCGAAGCTCCTCACGACTCTCGGGCAAAAACTACTACCGCTGAAGTCGCCCACACGTTGGGCCGCCAATTGGAGAACCTGACCTAATGGGCCAGGCGGCGCAGGGCACGCCTAGGATCTCCGGGTTCACCTGCCTCGACAGACAGAGACACGAGACACTCTGTTAGGCGTAGAAAAGTAGATTTATTAGCTGCAGCTAAGTACAGTTATCTAAGAAGTACCACACAGGTAGGTTCTCAAGAGACTGCCACTTCAATCCGTGGCGCACAGTCTATTATACAGAACAAGTTTACAATGACAACTCCCAGTATACACAAAACTGACAAATAGGAATAGTTCGAAAACAAGCTATCGGATGTCTAAAACACACCCTCCTTTCAGACCCCGTGTGCTCTCCTCCCCTCAGTTTAATCAACACTAGTGCCCGTAATTCAATTTGCAGGTGGAAAAACATGTGTAGAATGCTTCAAAAGAAGGGCTATGTAACAAGAGAACACACGAAGAGAATAGTGAAGGCCAGTTAAACAAGATAAAGTAGAGAAGAATGGTGGGACCCAAACAGTGGAGTAAGACATGGATTAATCAGTCTAGATATGGCTTTGCGAACTCGGCCAGACCCTGACATCAGTGGACAAGGACAAGGGTTGTTCTTTAACAGGAAAGACACAGAGCAGCTGAAAAGGCAGAAAGACCATATTTACCGCGTTAGCCGTGCTGCCTGAGTGAGGCAACATAAAATGGCGGCTAAACACAAAATGGCGGCTGTATGCGAAGCGGAGTCGAAAACTGCGTAACCTCAGCCTGCTATGAGAACTTAGCAATCCTGCTGTGTGGGACTTACAGGTGGTAATAGGAGGGGTAGTTGCCCCCCAAGGATGTCCTTGGGGGCCAATTACACCTCTTGTTACCTTCAGTAAGTCCCACACAGAGGATTGCTAAGACTTCTACGGAGGCCATAGTCCCCTTTCTCCACCACTCTGCAAACGCACCCCCTGGCAGACTACGGAATGGGCAATGAAGTCCAATTTAATTCTGATGGGCCTTTGGGATGAAGAAGCCCTCCTGGTACCTTCTGTAAGTCCTACGCAGTGGAATTCCTGAGCACTGGTCGGAGGCTCAGCACCCTTTCTCCACCCCTCTGCAAACGCAACTACTAGTTAAAGAAGTGTTTGCAATGTAATAGGTTTCGCATTCGAGAGAATTAGAGCTATTGGCATTGTAAATGTAAAAGTGTTTTGCTAATGTTTTTTGGAGTGGAGTAGATGTACATTGTGTGTAGTGGAATTATGTGGTATGTTATACAGTGAAATTATGTGGATAGAAACTATGTGGTGACGTTATAGTTAGTTGGACATTTCACTCATACAAAACCAGAGAAATTCGGCTGTTATAGTTAGTTGAGCTAAGTATAACTCATGCCCCCACAATGCACTGCTGATGACATTGCATAGTACATCACTCATGACATGGTCAGTGACATCACCTATGACATCTCAAATTACCACTGATGATATCACTGATAACACCATCCATGTGATCCTCTGATGCACCTCCTCACAGCCTAATATAACCTTTGATACACGCACTCTAAAATACAGACTGCCATTCTAGAAACCATAGACACACCAATACCAGTTACTATACATGCACTCAGTGATTCCTAGGTCTACTCACTCACCCATACAGTCACTCATTCATGCAGTCACTCATCAATACAACCACTATCATATGTACTCATACACCTATACAGACAGTCACACACGGCCACTCCCCCATAGTTATTTACACAGCTAGTTAGTCATGCAAAGAATAAATGACACTCCCATTTACTCACCTTTACAGTTATACACACACCACCTCACTTATTCACACAGATACTAACACATACTTACTCTCTCATACAATCACTGACACAAGCACACCCTCATCTACACAGCCACTCTCACAATCACTTATTCTCACATATAGTCATTTATATACTCCAACACTCATATATACTGCCTTTTACATATGTTTTTACTCACACATGTACCACTGAGACATCAATTCATTCACCACCCACCCATACAGCCCCTCACAGATGTACTCTTCAACCCATATACCTAGTTAATCACCTACTCACATGTCCATGCAGTCAGTCACTCGCACCCCACCCACCCACACAGACACTTAGGCACTTATAAAGATACTCAGACAAGCTATCAATAACCCATATAGACACTCGTGTACTTACTCACCAACCCATGCAACCGCTTACACCCCAACAGACAGACTGATATGTCAAATGTCAAATGTTAAAGGTTCTTATATAGCGCCTTATCACCTGCAAGGTCTGAAGGCGCTTGCTTTGGGAACCCGTCCTGGCTTTTCCCTGTGAGATAACCCATAATGGGTATCCCCAAGGTGAAAGCCAGGCATCCCGCCGCGGGGGCTGTAGTGGAGATTAAGCAAGCTATTGCCCAGAGTTGCAGAGTGTGAACCTGTGATTCTAGTAGGCACCGAAGCGAGAATTATCGAGTCCGTGGACATTTGGGCTCAAGACCCTGCCGCGTCGGGAATTGAACCCTGGTCCCGGGTCTGACCTCTGCTTCACAGTCTGCCTCATCAAACCAGTGAGCCACACTTCTCCACGTATACATATAATCACACAGTTTAGTCACTAACCCATGCATTCAGTAAGACACGCTTGATCACTCACTTATACAGTCAGTCACACACCTAGTAAATCATCCATTCAGACAGTTATGCACCCACTCTTCTCCATCTCCAGTTAGAGGAGCCGTATAAGGGCAGACAGCAACACTGTCTCTAATGCTCCGAGTTGTGGTTTCACAGTTTGCATTTAGGATCCTGCTCTGTGATGACATCAAAGTTTGATGGTGCTTGCATGGATACTACAGTCATCCATTTCAGAATTATCGACATTCTCAACTCTTTCAGATGCAGTAGACTTCTTGCATAAGACCCTCAAGGTGACACCCTCTATTTGGCTAACATTGCTTGGACAAGCATACGCTTTTCTGAGTGGTGAATGTAGAAAGCATGGATGCCTGCCATGTGTATTAGACATGGGAAATATTTACTTGCAAAGTGACTGTTTGGCATTACTAAAAGTGATGGTATAAGTCAAGCTTCATGTTATGAACCATTTAAGAGATTGCCATATTTAAATGTACACTAGAAAGTCAAATCCCCTCAATAGAACTTTGAGTTCTCATCAAGTAGGTCGTGTTTTCCAGTGACTATGTTAGCAAATGTAATCACAGCTGATATGCATTAAACAAGAAGTTGTAAGCTCTTCCCATCAAGAGCACATACTAACAAATAACAAGGGGGTGCCATTGTTAAGCAATTCCAAAGGATGTATGACGTTACAACGCATACTTTTACTCCGCATACCATTACAACGCGGTATTTACAACGAATACCGTTACAACGCATAGCGCTTAGAGGTGCTGGATAGTGGTAAGTATAATTTTCTATTCCAACTCCAGTCCCCGTGGACACTAGGGAAGGTGTTGGATAGAAAATTAAACTTATTCCCTATCCTAGAGCGCCCCCCAGCGCAATGCGTTGTAATAGTATGCGGAGTAATGGTCGCGTTGTAGTGGTAGTGCGGAGTAAAAAATGCGTTGTAACAGGTGTATACCATTCCAAAAAAGCAATGTATATCAGGTAACAATGGCTAGACCTTATTAGTAAGTTAAAGTCCACTATCAAGGTGATTTTTGGATCCTACACCAAGATCGCTTTTAGAAAATAAAGTGCAAATTTGTACTTTGAAATCACATTGACCAGGTGTATTGGCCAAAACATTAGCTATAAATTCCACTTAAAATTGCCAAAAACCAGTTCGCTACATGTAGCTAACTAGCTAGCTTTGCCTTGTTAGTTTCTCTTACCTTCTCTATTCTTGCCCAATCTCTGCCCTCACTGCCACTATCCCTTTCTATTTGTTACTGCATCTATCTTCCTATTCCTGTCTCTCCTGCGCTCTCTCTTGCTTTTTCTATTTACTCTCCTTTCTTTCTCCCAGTCTTCTCGCCTTTTCTAGAATCCCTTCTGTATATCCTCTCATCTGTCTTTTTTTTACTTATCAATATTTTGGTATTCACTCTCTAGCCTTCTTCTCCATAGACCATATATGGCAACTGAAACATTCTCCTGGGTGTGCATGGCCAATAGCAGCACATGTCACATTTTTGACCACTGTGCTTTTCACTGTTGCTTATTCCAAGAAGCCTACCATCCTGAGGTCTATATGAACTGGAGAAGTCCCCTACTACTATGAAACAAAGAAGTTAGTGCAATGTGGCTATTTTATCCCTGCAGCTTGTATTCAAGTCATGTTGGAGAGAACATCGGCTGTGTGGATTTGGTGGGTTTTAACTGCTTTAATGCAGATGACCTGTTAACGCCCACCACACTACCTTCCCAGCGCGTTTTACTTCAGTGAGTCATCCACAGTACTGGAAAGAAAATGCGTCTGGCAAAAACACCAGAAACATTTTCTTTTCCAAAATCAAAATCGACATGCAAGGGAAATACTTCTCATTAGTCCCCAGTTTGATTTTTTATTTTGCTGTATTGCACTATAAGCGGTGTGCACTGATGTTAGATAGCAGAACAAAAGTGAAAGAGGACAGTGACATTAGAATCTGCGGGAATCAACAACAAATATATTACACAGCATTCCTACACTTCTCCTAATAACAATAGTATCCCACGTGTGTAAGTGAGCTATCACTTGTGAAAAGAACAGGTCCTTAACACAAGGAAAGATCAAGGTTTTGCCTTGCAAATTGATCAGTTCTGGCAATGTATGTAGCTGTAGTATTTAGGCCAGGGTTCAGTGGGCATCCAGGGAAATTTGCCAGGCCCAGTCATTTCTGAAAGCATATTAGAACATTAGTTACATAGGGCCTCATAATAGCAATTTATTTGTTATGACAATAAATTAGAAAAAAAGCAGTTTCAAAGGATTCAATACATTTCAAAAAGCAGATTCATGCTACAAAGATCTTAAATTGCAATATTTCAAAATCTAAAAATTGTAATACATGTTCTGTGGATATTTCTCGAAAGGACACTTATAATACAAATGCTTTCAGCCTCCTATGCCCTGATTATGGTTTCCATAATATTTGGTTCAAGGTAATGAATCCTCTATGTATTGACATTGGGAGGATTATCTAGAGACTAAAATAATTTTGCAAGATAGTTTTTTATAGTAACCCTTTGTGAATGGTAGCATTTACTGGGTTATTTCAGATTCACACATTATTAGTTAGGGTATTGGCTCTTTGCAGTAGGTACATCAACCTAACAGCTATCTCACACCTGAAAGCAAAACAATTATTTGTATAGCAGATACATTATCTCACCTGGCTTTATTTCAAAGCAGTCCATTGTAAGCTGAAGCATTGTCAGTCAAATATAAGTTGTACCTGATGTGATAACTCTGCCGCAACACAATAGGCTAATCAAAATACCACGCCTTATTGTAATCTGGAGTTTCTTGATTAAATATTGCTTCTGAACAACTGGTAGGTTTAGGTAGTGACCCATTCCTGCAAATAAACAATCCTTCCCGTAATACAGGCAACCTTGTAATGACTCAAGGGTGCATGCATTTGCGCTAGTCAGCACACAGTGCACCTATGCTAGGAAACATCAGAAATGTGCCATATCTTTGTCAATATGGCACATTTATGCTGTCTGCCTTACCCACAACACAACACAGCAAGTTGGCTTGCTGTGTTGTGTGAAATGTTAGTAAATCTGCCCCAAAACATCAGATTGGACAACCCATTGCAGAAGCAAATTAAGAAGACTATAATCATAAGAAATACTATAAAGGAAGTTGCAGAGTTGTTCAAAGCTGTCAGTGTACTGAAACAACAATAAGCTGTGTGTCTGTGGCTCTCAGACCTCATCATTCACCACACTGATACACTCTGCATCTCATAACACAATAGCCGCACCGCGGTATTCATCATGCACGACATTGAAACACTTCCACACTTAGGATCACAAAACAAAGCCCTTCCAACCACACATCAAGCTATATGGCGTAGTTTGCTAACTATGTAGGTAAGAGCTTCAGAGGGACACATAGGGGTAGTAGAAAGCGATATACAAGTATGCAATACAATACAATAAACTTCAAAATTCATCATTTGTGCATTACCAAAACATTTTTGATCCTATTAAAATCTTTCTTGTCATCACACTTCAGAATTGGTAAAGAAAATGTACCGCATTTGGGCGTTCATAACTACTGGCATATGTCGGAATGTTTGTTAATTTACATTGTTTGTGAATTAGAAACAAATGGACATCCTACAGCATTTCTTTTCCCACTCCCTGAACCCATGGCCAAGTGAATTATGCGATTCTGCGGCCTCTTTCCCACATAATTATGAATGTGCAGCATTTGCCCCATAATTCCTCATCTTCTGCATAATTTGCAAATTTGAACAAATAACTAATGTTGTTTCTAGCTCAAACAGATCAAAAGTTACTAAAATTACTGCAACACATGCTGCCATACAGTGTTGGTTCCTTCACAAAGGTTGACTGGTCACCTTTCAGTTACACACAGCTGTTTTTGGATGTAGAACTGATGCTAATGGAGTGGAACCTTTGCCCAGGCAGTTCTTATGTGTAAAATTAAAAAGTTAAAAATAATGAAGAGATACTATCACAAATTCTTCTGCATTTAGCTGCATATTTTGTTTTATTGCCACATAATTTAGTCAACGACACGTTGATAATCACTTTTCTTCTGTAGAAATGTTTAAGTCCAAATGTAAACTTTTCACCTTTATGAGCTAGGTCCATGTACCCTAAACGGTTGTATGATGTAACAACGCGTGTTATTACAACGCGTGCTGTTACATCTCAGTCGTTACAACGACTGCATGTTACCACGCTAAGCCTTTACAACGCAAGTCTTTACATCGACTTGCGCTAGGTGACGTGCTAACATTAAAAAAGTGTAATTTACTATTCCAACTCCAGTCCATTTATCAGTAGGGAAGGTGTTGGGATAGTAAACTACACCATTTTTAATGTTAGCACGCCATCTAGCGCAAGTCGATGTAAAGACTTGCGTTGTAATGGCATAGCGTTGTTACATGCGGTCGTTGTAACGACCGCGATGTAACAGCATTGCGGTGTACTGATCGCGTTGTTAAGGATGTTTCCTACCCTAACCACCCTATATCACCATCAGCCTTAACTTTTGACTTTCATCCTGTCTAGCACTACCTGCGGTCGATGCTATGTCTTTCATGGCACTATATTCAATTCAAGTTTTAAAAATTAATATCTTTGATTCTATTTATTGGAATTGTGTCTATTTAATGCCACTTTGTCTATTAAAATATTCTCTGTAGGCCAGATGTATGACCATTCCATTTTGAGAGTCACAAATTTGTTATGTTTTGAGACTACCAAAATGGAATGTACAACAGTATCTCAGACACTGTTTGCAATTCCTAATGGGGTTGCAAATCGTCTGCCTCATCAATATTCATGAGGCAGGTAACAATTTGTGACCCATTGGAGATGACCAGCACTCACAGTGATGGTGGCCTGCTGGGGTCAGCAGACCACCATGTCTGTGACTGCTTTTTCAATCAAGTAGTTTTTTTTGTAATTCAGCCTGTTTTCCTAAAAGGAAAATGGAATGCATTTAAAAAAGAAATGTTTGTGTTTTGTTTTTTAAGAGTAGACAGTGGTCCGTGAGAACACTGACTGCTCTTAACTAAATATTTTTGCATCCATTCACAAAGGAGGAGGGTTCCCCTGGGGACCCCCTCCTGTTAGCGAGTAAGTTACCACCTACTTGAAGTAGGTGGTCAACTGCAAGTGTTTTGCGACCGCAAATGCTGTCGCGAAACAATGGTACATATCATTCGCTAACAGGAAGGAACACTCGTAGCATGCCACTTCCTAAAGTAGTGACTTGCAAACACTATTTTGTGCGTCAATGATTTGCAAAATAGCATTTGTACATAACACCACCTTTTTTTGCGGTCGCAAATGGGCCAATTTCCTGTTTGCGACTGCAAAAAACGGTCATCCATCTGGCCCTATGTTTCTAAGTTAGTTTGCAATTTATCTTGTTTAATGTTTTCACTTGAACACTGTTTGAGTACAGCATAAATACTTTACACATTGCCCCTGATCTAAGCCTGACAGTTTGTGACACGCTACCAGAGGGGGAATCACAGGTTTTTGTAGTGACTTAGTGGTTCACCTTGGCAAGGATTGCGATTATTAGTTGAGGTGGATTCCCACCCCTCTTCTAATACTCCAATTGTTTACATGGAACATCTTCTTCTGACATTAAATGTTAACGATTTGTTCCTAATTCCTGTAGGATGTTTTTAGAGCATAGGTGACATGCAGAATTCACATTTGATTTCTGGAAGTTTTACACTGCACCAACATTGCCAGGGTCAAAAGAGTGCTTTATGACAGACAAAGGCTAGTTACAAGGTTTTTATTTGTTTTGTTTTTTGGCAAAGGTAGATCTGCTAGCATTCATAGGCAGCTGTGCTGAGTTTGGGATTCAAACTTAGTTCTCCATGTTGCACGGGCTGGCAGCTGTGGCCAATAGGACACATCATCTCTTTAAAAGGTCTTCTTGGTTTGGGTTTGAGATTCCAAGAAATGCCTGGCTCAAGCCTGTTTTGAGCTTGAAGTGGCTAACCCACCACTGGATTTTACACAGTAATGTGTCATGCAGGTGAGAGAAATGAGGTCTCCCTTCACAATGACCTACTATACGAAGGTGTAAGTGGCTCACTAAGGATCAGAATGTGCCCCAGCCACTGTATAATCCATAGATATTATTTTGCATTAGATATTTGTAAACCAATTGTGTGGTTTGGAGAGCTGCCCGGCATCGCTAGGATTGGCTGCTATCCTGCCTTATTCCTATAACTGGAGAGTGCATGTCTGTAGTTTGACCAATGTGGGAAGAGTTGATGTCCATCCGTGAACATTCAGCTTTAAGGAATACAGGTATGGAAAGGAACAGTCATATTATTCCTACAAATCATTTGTCTTTTTTTAAAATTTGAAGTGAGATTGAAAGTGTTGGGTTATTTGGGGACCAATATTATCATATTTGGAAATTCCTTGGTCTTCCACAAGTGGGTCCTAATAGTATGCTATGGTGAAACTTAATACTCATGAAAATCTTGTTTTATCTTGCCTGGTACACAGTAATATGGCGATGAAAGCACAGAAGGTGGGGGACCTGCAAGAAAAAGAAGACTTTATATCAAATGAAAAACTATGAAAGAAACTTTAGACATAGAAACTGCATTTCCTTCCATATCTTGGAAGAATAGAAAGTTTACAGAATACAATTGAGAACATTGGGTGCATCTCAAATCTAAATTTGAGAAGCTGTTAAATAATGCTCCCTAACAAAGGGCATCAGTCTTTTAAAAAGCTATTATTTTTGGGTCCATTGAAAAAAAAAATAAAGGTTCCAGAGAAATGGGGAGAAATACCGAGTTGGGCTACATGCAAACATCTATTTGAAAAAGCACTTTATTAGTGGTATATTGATTACTTATTTGGTAGGAGCCTTGCAGTCCAATTGTGATATCCATTTTTAACTTTATTGTAGAACTGAGTATATAAATTTGGGAAATGATGTAATGTTGTTGATGCTCTAAGGTTAGTTCCTTGGAACACATTCTTGAGATTGATCTACATTCAACATGTTTTGGGATAGTGAGTTCAGCATTAGGATTCCACTACTCTGATGAATGTAGACTTTGAGATTCTACAAAAGAAAGAATAGACTGTTAATGGATATTGACATTTGCAGTCAGCAAAATAAGGAAAAGACTGATAATGGATATCTTTTTGCTGAACACCGTGATTAAGTGTGAAAGCTAATTAGTTGATTTCTATATCTTTTTCTGTTTGAGATATTTCTGGGAACTTTCCCCAGTCACTGAAGTTATTTAGGGTATTTTTGAAAGACATTGAAGGAATGAAGTAATTCCTGTCCTATGTTGCTCTCTTAACGATCCCTCCTTTTAAGTATTTAGGTATTACTGGACAACATTGGGGGTTTTGTAGAATTGGAATATTTGGTATTCATATTAACTTAGTATCCTGTATTACTTCCATCTTTTAAGATTACATTGCATTCATTGGGTTCCTACCAATAGATGCAAGTGGGAACGTGAGAGGGTTTAGGTAAGCTATATATACTTCCAGTCATTAAGCTATCCTGAGTTAATCATGTTTTAAAGCTGAAGAACCTAAACTTCTGTTATACTTGTTTTCTTAGACACTAGACAAACCTAGAGCACTGAAGAAGTCCCTAGTATCATGGATTGACACAGTCACCTTAAAGGTACCTTTGAATACCATCTTTATGTTTTCTCCACTTCCCCTTTACCCTGGTTCCTGTTGTCACTTGAAGGATTTCCCCAGTTCTCTAGTTGGTTAAAGGGACATTTCTCCAGTGGTTAGAGATCCAATTCTCCAGTGGTTAAAGGGCTCTAGGTGGCATAGGGAATCAGCTCCTGGAATTCACATCTCGCTCCGGCAAGATTGTGCAGCCAGCTTCTGTATTGGTTATGCTAATGACATTTCCAATACACTATTGTTGGCATTGGAAAAGGCTGTGATGTCATGGCATATGAGATGATGCAGTGCAAGGTCTTCATGTTGAACAAAAGGCTTTCAGTATCCTGTTGTATATTTGCGGTTGAAGCGAACTTTAATTGTCCCTGTCACCGCAAGTTTACTCTAATTGCACTAGGGCGATGCATGAACTAGGTACTATAGATTAGGTAATTTGTTTTTGATGAGATCAGTTGTAGGTTTTTGCATTACATCCAGTGATCTCCTGCTAGCTGGAAGGAGTCTAGAAGGTAGGATGTAGATGTAATCTAACAGATTGACTGATAATAAATAGCATATAATTCTCTGAGCATCTTAATATATGATTTATACCACTACATTTTTTCATAGACATATGCGGAACTTTGAAAATTGGAGTTTACATTCATCATAATTGAACCAAACCTTAAAGATCTAAAAGCACCTTAATTTTGGAGAGATATGAGATTCATTGAACACTCTATCTTTTTTTTGCTTCAGTTTTGAGGTGACTTGAGCATTCTTCTGGAGTGATCATATTAACCAAACAATGTATTTGTTGCAGGTTTTTGGTTTACTTCCAATCTGAAATGATGTGGTGTCTGGTTTGCTTTCTAATTGATACAAACTGTGCTTCAAAAAAACCATTACTGCTGCGCAGCATGCAGGTAAAGCAATGGAGCAGTGGACCTGCCACAGACCTATTGTTCTAGAGCAGATGCTTGTTCTATTCTTTTGAATTATTCTGTGTTGAACATGCAAGTGCTGCAGGGTTTCTGCTCAGGAACAGAACTATGCTTGGGATCGCAGAACATCAGTATGTAGGGGACTGAGTCACCATCCCGCATCAGTGTCTATGAGCCTGAGTCTGACTAGCTCTAGTGCCTCACTTGCCCTCCTAACCTTTCCAGAGAGACTAGTGATTTGGCACCCCAGAACATAACAATCTCGACCCCTCAGGGATCGCAGTAACAAGACACACCCTTTCACTCTCTAATTTTTACTTGTCCACAATATGATAAAAAAGGGACAAAAAGGAAGTTTACAATGTTTATTTCAAATATCGTGCTCAAAGATGCAATAACCGCAACACAATTATTAAACAAATACATGTCAATAATGTCATCAGCATGGTTAATAGACCATATACGATAAAGACCCTTGTCATGTTATCTGTGCTACTGAAGCTAGGAGGTTATAAAATGTAGTTCTCTGAGTTTAGTGGCAGACCCCATCCCTTAGCATACATAGGTGGATGTTTTACATCTTCACTGATGCAGCACTCTTGTCTCAGGACCGTCGCTCTTTGTGTACGTTATTTTCAGAAACCTGTCCCTTGTTATATGACAAGACATCAAAGCAGCAGCTGCATTCTCCTATTATGTTTATGTGCTAGTGTGTGACCAAAGAAAATAAGAAGGGGCAATGTTGTTTGACCTTGCCTAGGCTGCTCAGACTAAATCCCGAAATTAATAAAATGTGAAAACATATGCTCAATCTGTGTGAAAATACAATGTGATAGAAAGGGAAGTATGAAATTTAGTAACGTGTGCAAAACTAAAGCGCCTACAACATGCATAATTAGGCTTACATAGGGAAAACTACACCCTCACTTTAGGAAGAACTCTAGCATGACAGACCACTAAGTAAAAAAAAATACGAATGTATTTGCAAGATAAACAAACTCAAAGCACAATTCATATAATCATATTGGGAAAGCTAGAAAATGATTTGTCAATTTAAAAATTAGTCAAATTATGGTGCTTCGGAGAAATCATTGATGTCGCTGGCAAATTCAGAGGCTTGTGACTTCAAAAAGGAGCCTGACTCTGCTGCATAAGACAATTGATTGACAAGTTGCAAGTTCCAAAGAGCAGATAGAATCCTCCATCTCAGCTGATGCTGAGATAGTTACCGGGTAACCTGCATCTGTGTTAGTTAAGCCTGTATTCTGTGATCCATGTGCCAATGCACATATTTCCGCAAAAGTGAATGTCTCAAACCTCACATTGTAGAGAAGCCACAAACCTAATGGACAGTCCCGAAAATGGGCCACTAAGAGACTCATCAGCAATTCAATGCCTACGACAGGCAGCGTCTGAAAAGCTAGGGAAATATCAGTGCCCATTCAAAGGGCCACAAGAGGCAATGGAACAGGATACATGCTGGTAAACCAGGCAGGCCGGAATATTAATGACCAATCAATATCCAGTTCTTGCAGAAGAAATATTTCAAAATACTGAAGCATGCGCTCACAATAGTGTTGGAGCAGTTGTAGTTTCTGGGGACTTGCAAATGGTACATCCATTGCGGAGGAGATGAAATAGTATGGGAATGCCACAAATGAGGAATAACAGCAGCAGAAATCCTCTGAAGACACTGGGAAAATATCGGGAAAAAAAGACGGTATTATTCCAAAGACAGTGTGGAGTGAACTTACGATACCAGAACAGACAACTTTAAATTCAATGCTCTAATTCAACAAAATGCAGAGGGAGGTTTGTATTTAACAATGACTGTATTTCACTAGAATTTCTATCCACCTGCAATTCAAAGGTTTTGCTAGCAGATGTGAGAGCTACCTTTTTTTTAAACAATAATGCTTTGAGTCTGTCCAGATTTTTGAAATCTGCTTTCAGAGTTAGAATTGAAGGCCACAAGGAGCTATCTACAATCCAATGTGTAGGGGCAGCAGGTCTTTGTTGCAAAAAGTAGCGAGCTGGAAAATGGACAAGATGTAGGGGACTCCAGTTCGCATTCGGCATTAGTCTTAATCACTAAGCATTAAATAACTCCCATTTGAAAGGACCAAAATAAGTGGAAGAATTGTGGGAGCCAGTATTAATTTTAAATAACAGGTCAAATACGGCACAGAAGCATTCTTTTCACCCTGGATTTTAGCATGTTTGCAAACAAGGGACTGTCCGACAAAAGAGTAGCATTCCTCTCCAGTAAGGAAATCTTTGTTATTGCCACATATGCAACGATACGTAAAGGGAAGTGACCATAACTCATTCATAAAGCTGCCTCTGAAGGGTTCATATCTCCCAACAAGAAAATGTTTCATGCAAGCTGTGAACTGAAATGTCGAGATAGGTAAAGAGAAACCGTCATGTATCAACCACAAAGGCAAAGGTATTTCAGCTGTAGTGAATGGAGATTGTTCTAACTTCTCTAAATGTAGCATTGTTTAGGTTGCCTTTTTCATTGTCATCAGTTGCTGATTGCGTGATCTCCAATAAAGAAGTTAGCCTGGACCATAACATACAGAGGGTAATAACAGACTTCCACATGGAAGCTCCCACAGAAGCTATTAGGATGGGTGCCCATGTATATAATGGTTACCTTCATGAAAATCCTAAATATACTCCAAAATACCTGCCATAGGATCCCAGAAGATGTGTTTGCCAGAATAGATTACAAAGTCCGAAAGCTGTTATGGAAGGGGAGGGGTCACCCAAGAGTGGCACTAAGGACATTGCAAAGGAATCTATATAATGGGGGCATTTCTCACCCCAGTATCTGGGCATACCATTGGGCATCACATAATGGCTGGGGTTATATGCCTGGAGATCATCTAACATATGTGCCGGAGAGGACCCAATTTCGGACCCATTCTTACCTACATTACCTATACGAGGGCACAGGGTCAAAGAACCTGCTGACAGCATCCCAGTACAACTGAAGCCTGGAAAGGGGTGGAAAAGATGATGAAATCAGACAAGAGGTTGACACAGGGGACACCCCTACGGGTGGGGGCACATTTGAAAGAATTCAAGAAGTTGAAAGGTTTGGGCAATGGGGCATGATCAGGATCTATAACCTGGGGGTCCTCACAGAGAAGGGTGCATTGATTTGCTTTAGTTTCTTGCAACAGGAGTACCAATTGCGTAACACCCAATACTTTAAATATTTACAAGTACAACATGTCTGGCAGACAGAGAGGTTAGAGGTAGATGACCTCCTGGAATATGCTCCCCTGGAAGGACGGCTTCTCTAAGGGTAGATAGCGGGTAAAGCAGTCTCCATGACATGTAAGATGATCATTAACAATGTCTCAGATACCCTGGGCAAACTCAAAGTGAAATGGGAGGGCAAGTTAGGTGAACTGGACAACATATACTAGGAGGTGGCACTGGTATACCCAAGGGAGGTGGCGATCAAGTCTTGTCTATGACTAATCCAATTTAAGGTCTTCCACAGGGTATTTTATGATAGGGCCCACCTACATAGATTTGGTATGGCAACGACACCTAACTACATAAGATGTGGTGCTGAAAATGGGTCATTCATACACACATTGTGGTCCTGCTCTGTGATAAGCTCATATTGTCTCTGGTGGTTGAGGAACTCAATCAAATATTGGGCGCTAGCCTACCCATTGACCCTAAGTTTGTTTTGCTGGGAATACCCAGGGAAGTGGATGTACCCAGAAGTAAACTTCTCTTTAGCAATCTGGGATTTGTGGTGGCAAAATGTGACGTGGCCAAGCATTGGGGAGCCCCAAGCCACCCACCCTCAGGGAATTTCAAAATAGCAATATACCTTTATATGGTGATTGTAAGGGTGACATATAAGGCTTTAGAATGCACCAAGAAGTTCAGCAAAATATGGGGCCCCAGGCATTGTGGTATAGAAATAGTGGGGGAGTGGACCCTCCTCAATGTAATATCTCTGACGCAGTGCTGATACGATACGAGGAGCCTCTGATCTATAAGGATGCAACTATGGGGCATATGCTGCTTCTGTAATGCAAAATTGTACTGTTACACGACTGTACGTTAAATCCAAAAGTAGCATTGTTGATAAACATGATGTTGTGTGTCGTGTTGTTTTGAAGAAATATCTAACAAATATCTTTTATTTAAAGTTATCGAAAAAGTTAAAAAGACAATCAAGACATTTTTAAAAAACAGTAATTAAAAAGTGTAAATAGAAATTGAGCTAAAAAATGGGAATGGTGTAAAACGTAGTGGTTGAAAACTTAAAAAAAGAGCAACAAAAAAAGTGAAACTAACAAACACAAAAAGAAACCTCACAGTTCTACAAGTGGAGTTAGGCACCCACAGGAAGTAGGGTGCTGGCTCTGGTCACAGGCCAGGCTCTCCCACACCACGGAAAACTGTGGGCCATGCCTAGCAGAAGGTTGCCCACCTGTAGAAGGTTGGGTGCAGGGCTAGTTGTAGGGCAGGCCCCGTGACCAACTCTTGCCACATATGACCAAAACCTGTGCTCATTAGGAGAGTTGGTAACATTTGTAATTGGTATGAGAACAATACATCACGTTATGTTAAAAAAAAAATCCTAGAAATGTACTGAAAAAAACAGAAGTTGTAGTGATGTCATAGTTAGGTCAGGTGTTCCATTATCTGGTGCATATTCTGCAGTTATTAAAAATGTATATTCTAGTTTATATGGATAAAAATGATTAATATCGTGGTGATGTGTTCATGCGCAGTGAAAGGCTCTTTTTACATATTAGCTGGTCATCTTTCAGTTGCTTCCTTCTGAATTTGGTTGTTAAACTGGTACTAAAGGGTGAAATATTTGCCCAGACAGTATTATCATGCTCAGAAATTACAAAATCCTTAAGTAATAAAATCAAGAAATATGCTGCGTTATGCAGCATAATTTGCCTTTTCATGCTGCATTATTTAGTCAACTCTGCCACATAATTTGGTATTCCCATGTGGTGTTGTTATTTAGATTCACTGTTTTGGTGCCTGAAGTGAGGTGGCAGACGCTGAAGTTACTGCATGGGTAGTGTCCTGGTTGCAGTTGGTGCAGTCGCCGTACACTCCCCTCTTCCTCATTGGCGGCATTGGGTTGTGTATGTACTAAGTGGTTATTTAGGTTCCTGCCTCTCCTGTGGCTGAACATTGGTGTAGGTATGTTCAAGCCCCCACTGTTAAGTGTGCGCCAGTGTTTTTTTGACAATCCTAGTCACTTTGGCAGACGCAATATTAAATGTGGTAACGCAGATAGGTCTTTTTGTTTCTGTGGTGTTGTTACCTTTGCGCTGTAGTAATGTTTCTCTATTGTTATTAGAGGCCCTCTTTTTTGCTTTAGACACCAAATGTTTAGGGTTATTCCGTCTCAGCAGTTTTTGACTCAGATCTTTTTCCTGTGAGTTGTAATCCTGTTTGTCGGTACAGTTCCTCCTCAGGCACAAGAATTGCCCGAAGGGGAGGTTCTCTTTTAGGTACCTGGGATGAAAGCTGTCATAGATGAGTAGACAGTTTCTCGCAGTGAGCTTAAAATGGGTAGTGGTAGCAAAAGCTCATTGTCGTGCTAGTATATTGAGATCAAGGAAGACAAGGTGTGATCTGTTCATTGTGTAGGTGGATTTTAGGTAGGGGTCTTGTTGGTTCAGCCAAACCACGAAGTTAGTTGCTTCTATCTCAGTGCCCTCCAAGATCAGTAGTACATCATCTATGTACCTTTTCCACAATTGGACATTTTGTATGCAGGGGTTGTTGTTATTTAGTATCTTGTGTCTTTCCAGATGGTGCACTTAGAGGCCGGCTACGCGCGGCGCAAAAGTGCTCCCCATGCTGGTACCATGTTGTTGGCGAAACAGAATCTCTTCAAACCTGAAGAAAATCTCAGTTAGTGCCAGTCTACAGCATTTTAGGACCACATGTGTGGTAGATCCAATCGTTCTCAAATAGGGCGTCTTCTAGAATCTCAAGTGTTTCTTTTTGTGGAAGGCTAGTATAGCGACTCTCCACATCCAAGCCAATGAGTATGCTGGATGTGGGTTCAAAAAGGAGATATTTCAGTAGTCAGATGACTGCTTTAGTGTATTGTAAATAGGTGTATGTTTGCTGTACTATGGGACAATGTGGTGGAGTGGGTTGAGGTGATTAAAAATACCCTGCTAGTGGGCTAAATTATTTTATTATTGCTCCTAGGTTGGCATGTCTAAAAGGGGGAGATACATGGAGAAAACTGTGATGGGTTAGAAGTTCATTGTAAGATCAAGATCAACATAAAATATTTGAGCCCACTAGCAAGGTATTTTTAATCACCTCAACCCACTACACCACACTGTGCACTACACATAGGGCCAGATGTAGGAAGGCTATTACGGCCGAAATTAACGGTAACGGCCGAAATTAACGAATTTCGGTCGTTACCGACCGGTAATAGGCTTTTGTGATGTAGGTGTGCAATTTACAGATTCGGTAAATATCGAATCGGTATTTACCGATTCGGTAAATACCGAATCATCATTTACCGATTCGGTATTTACTGAATCTGTAAATGACATGTAGGAAGCACTTTGAAGAGTGCTTCCGTGCTTTAAGGATTCGTTATTTACCACCAACTAAATAAGGAATACCTCTGTAAATGCAAATCTGTGCATTTACACCAGTGCCATGTGGCAGGCATACATGCCCTTAGGGCATGTATGTGTGCCACATGTGCACACAAGCACTATTCAGGGGTGCAACCCTTTACTCCTTCCCTATTTTACCGAATTGGTATTTACCTATTCGGAAATTGACATTCAGGCCCATAGGAATGAATGGCAATTACTGAATCAGTAAATACCGGTTCGGTAAATACCGAATCTTAATGATTCGGTAATTTTTACCGATTTTTTATCTACATTGCATTTACCGATTCAAAAATACCGAATCGGTAATATTCGGTATTTTCAAATCGGTAAATTACAATTGCCTACATCTAGCCCAATATCTTCTATTTAAAGTGCTCCTACGTATTTTCCGCAAGTCGCAGCATGCCCCAGTTCACAGAGAACTGGGATAGCCCCAATGATGAAGCATGTCACCGTGGAGAAAATCTGGTGAGTGAGGCTACTCAAGAAGGAAATTTTCCTTTTCCGAAGGCAATCTCTGATCAAATTGATTGGAAGTCTCACCCGTATCCTTTGACCAGGTCCTCGAACCTGAGATCTCGGGTTTCATTTGAAGTATAAACTAAGGAGGGGGACCTTGTTCTATGACAACCTCTACCTCCCTTTCCTTTTGTGAATAGTCCTATGGTTGTCATGGTGTTACAAAGAAAATATCACAACCAACAAACTTGATACCACAGCTTCATGACCTAACTCTTCTTCAGGGCTTTTGTGGGGTTGGTAGTAAACAGAGCCAGTGTATGAAGATAATTGAGATTTCCTCTATAAACACCTAGAATAATTCAAAATGACAAATAAAAAGAAAAAGAGGGAGAAGAAAAGCAAATAATATATTTTAAATTTTCAACAGAATGTTGATAAAGTTCAATAAAATTATCCATGAATATATCCTTGTAATGACCCTTTGTGCATAATATACCGTTTTTTAAATTGATAACTAAATCCATTCAATCACAAGAAACACTATTTTCAGTCCTAGCATCAATAAATTAAGTACATCAAGCCTCATGTTTTGGCTTGAGGTCACCCATATCCATTTGAATTGAGATAATGGTCCCCATTCATACCTAAGATTCAAAAGAGCAAAAAACCTTCATCTTAATCAGCACTTCATATCATGACTTGCAATGATTCAGAAAACTTCTAAAGATAAGCTGTCATTCCATGTTTACTAAACTTTAGAATTAGGTAGCTTTAAGAGTGTCAGATCTTTTTTTATATCAGAAACATTGTCTATTCCACTCAGGTTGACTATTAGTGTCTATTTTCATTGTAAATACCTTCTAGAGTTTGGGCATAGTCATCATCTCATTTTTTCATTTCCATCCACTTCAATAAAGCAAAGATCACAGGTCATGAGTAAAACCGTAATTTCTTACCCAAGAACCACGATCATCTGGTGGACAAAAATGAAATCAAAAGAAAATTGTAAACCAAAGTAAAATAATTATTTGTCTCCCACAGTCATCATTCAATTCTAATAGATCAAGCAATGATAAGTCATGCGAATTCCCACGAGTAGCTACTCAAGATGCACCGCTCCATAATATGGAGTCTCTAGGTCATAAGAAAACACAATTGTGGACCCCTATTATTAAGCACTGAACAAGCAGCACTCATCTAGTCACATCAAAAGACCTCGCTCCAAAATACAGTTTTGAGGTCAAAAACAGAAAGGTACATCTCTCTCAATAAACACTAAACAGAAAGACATGTGCCTGCACTTTTTCACATAGTATCATTCATTCTATCAAAATTAGTATTTTCCAGACTAAATGCTTGATTGACAAAACATCCATCTAGGCCAAACAATGTTACCTTGATGATCGTTTGCAAAACTGCAGTCTAATCAAAGAAGCAACCACCATTTCGGGTGTCAGCCTTTAAATAGGGCAGGGTTTGAGAACTGTGTCTGACATCAAACCTTCAGACTCAAATCATTCCAAAAATCTGAATGCCAGTGCCGACCATCAGAAGCAGAGCCAATGTATTATAATTTGGCCTATACACATCCCTCAAAAATGAAGATGAATAAATAAAGCCGAGAGAATCAACCTATATTAAAATGTGTATACTAAAATATATTTGCTAACCTCTTTAACTGGGTATTTAGACCCTCAGCTAATATAACAATACATTTGTCCGATCACAAATATTACTTAAATCACCACAAGGAAGTGTTAGTTTATGAAAGGCATTTTGGCTGTGAGATCATGTTTGTTGGCTGTGGAACTCTGTAATACAAGGGCAATCACGGGACTTTGGTTATTGGATCAAGGCAAGTTATGAAAGACTGGTGTACTTGTATTTGGTAAAAAATTGATCCTTGGTGCCTTTTAGGCCTGCTTATAAAAAAAAACATTAAACATGTAAAAATATGGTTTTGTTAAAAATATAAAAATACATGTAATAAATATTTTCGCTAAATTAACATATGCGTTTCACTTCATATTTATTTGAAAACATGCCACTCCCAAAAAAAAACAATGTTGAATTAAAAAGAAGTCTTGCTTGCACGTAAGCCATTAGTGGCAGGTAAAAGGCTGTTTATATTTGAGCAGCAGTAGCTACAATGATATTATAAGTCATGTAATCAGTGAAGGCATCAATGATGTACTTTGAGATGTCATCACCGATATTATTTAGCATGTCATTAGTGATGTAATATGTGAGGTCATACACAGGGCATGGTGGTGGTGCAAGTTAAAATCAGTTCAGTAAACCACATCTGGTGAATTTCAGTGATTATTTGTTTATTAAATGTTATTTTTTATATTATTTCAACACCTAACTATAACACCACTTTAAGCCTTTGTAAGCAGAATGTGGTCGACAGACAGGCACTTCTTTAAAAAAAAAATATATTTAATGGACCCATGGAGCCAAAATTAGATTTTTGGTACCAGACGTTGTCTTGTCACCTGTGTACTACGATTCTAGGGTAAGCTTTGCCAATTGGTGCTAGAACCTTTGCTCTAGAACTCAATTCACGATTCCAACAGGCCAACAGTAGCTTATGAATCTTGCCCCAGATTTGGGTTATAACAATATGCAGCTTGTCTTTAAACTGCAGTTCCCACATACAGTATGCAGAACCCAGGACCTCACTTTGAACAGTGACTCCAATCCCAGTATCTGCAAATCAAGTGGCAAAATTGAGGTTTATAAAAATATGTATATAAACCAAGGGGTAGCCTTCTGGAGCATCCACACATGGGTCTGGTATTCAGGGTGGGCTTACTCTGTCTGGCCTTTTCCCCCACATCCTCTCATCTTGTAATAGAAGCCTCTCTAATTTTGAGGTCAGTCCATTTGGATTATTGCAAGGGGAACTAGTTTAGGATCTGCAATTATGAAATGTCTGGTAGGGGCAATGGCCCCAGCAGCTATGTGTGTTTTTTTAATTTTGGAACAGTGGAGGTCCACACTAAAGTGTATCCTTGGGGGCGTGGCCAAGCCGCCGACCAAGATGGCTTCGCAGCATTGAAGCTTTGTCAGATTCTGCCAGAGAAATCGCAATATCCCCTGAATATGCGCCAGTAAACTGAACCCACACTAGACCATTCGATAGATGACCGGGCTGTGACCAATACAATTCCCAGGTGAGGCCGCGGGAGGCTGAAATTGCATAGTGTCCCTGGGTCGCGAACAGTGACGTTGATTTTGCAGTCTGCCCGAGGTCTGAGGTGAGTGTGCCGGGTACAATTCATCTCCTGCAGACTTGGGGATTCGTGCAGTGCCACTCTACTCCACCATTACACAGCGCGCTCGAGATGGGTCCGGTAGGCATGGTCCCACAGAGTGTGCAGGTGGCTGTCTGCTGTTCCTAGCGACCTCAGCATTTCATTTGCATAACAGTTTGGTGTGTTCATATTATCTGCACAAGTGAGTAGCCTTGTCTGTTCACGCTTCACTCCAGACCCTGATTACAGTGGCAAAGTGCACACGGCGGGCCTAATGGCTCTCCTGGGCCCACGTGTGACCAACCCCTGTGTTTGCCACCCTACTGCCCAGTGGTCCGACACTTGTCACTCGTCTAGCACTACTCACTTGTCAATCATCCTTGGGGGGCGGCACAGGTGTCCATGGTGCCCGCTTGGATGTCTGCCCAACCGTCACTCTGCACCTTGGCTCCTCAGTTGACCAGGACGGACCCATCCTGAGGGGATTTTGCCTGACTGCTGTGCGTTCCGCTTTAGTGCCCAGAAGCCTTCCTAAAGGAAAGTGCCTGTCCCTACAGGACAAGAGTTTGCAGAGGAATTACATTAAAACTCTGCATGTTACCGGCAAGAACACACAGAAGAAGCTGACTAACAAGATGGAGAGAAGTCTGGAGAGATCCATGGTGTGAAGGAGTGGCCCAGTTTCCCAGAATGGTTCCTACTGTGAACTGTTCCAAGGCTTTTGAATATCCAGCATCATCATGCTTTTCGGCATCCTGCCATGTGCCTGAGAGACTTGTGCTACCACAGTCAAGTTTGCAGCCAAAGATTCATTGACGGCATTTATAAAGAAACCCTGTTTGGCCCAGAGGCCGCAACTGCCTGCGACTCCCATCAACTGACAACCCAGGCCCGCTGATGAATCTACCTGGTCCGAGTGCCCATTTGCACCCAGCCTGGGAGGCAGCTACTATAGAAGAACAGTACCACTGTGTGAGATGTCATACTGCTTTTTCCCAGTGACTTCTTTTCTCAATGAGGTCTCTGTCAGAGGTCCTGAAGTTAAAGAGCTGCTTCCCCAGGAACGAGAATGTTGAATCCATGCACCTACACCAGCAGAAGTTCATCTTCAATGAGAAATTAAAAGCAGCTTGAACTGATTTACCCGCCTAGCCAGAGCGGTACTTTAGAGTGGTCATCACATGTGCCTAATGTCTAGCTATATTCATGCTGTCCCCTGGGGTCTGTAGATCTTTGAGAACTCACTGTGGGCAGAAGATACTGCAAGAAATGTGCATCTCACTGAAAATCATTAATAACATTACAACCCTGTAACTGAAAACCCTGCTGCATTTTATTTTTTGCTGGGGAAGGAAAGTACTTCTTTTAACTAACAAATACCCACTGAGCTGGACAATGTGTTATTGTTTGTGTTGGTTGACTATTGACTTCTGAGAACTTGTCTACCACACTACGTTTCTCAGATGCCTTTGCCTACTCTCCCTCAGTACCCTCAGAGTTAAGGGCAGAAAGGGTGTAATTGTCCCACTTTACAGAGCCATTGTAGGATGGACCTCAGCACACTAGTGGCAAATGACCTTAACCACCATAATTGCACCACAGTGGACACCCTCTTCCTTGTGGCCCCACTGTACAAAGCCTGATAATTGGCAGCCAGTGATGTAGAATCTGCAGGTTCCAATTTCCCAACTTTCTTGAACACACCAATAGGTTCAGTTTAAACACTTTTATTTGAACAGCACTATGGCAGAAACAGGTTTTGTGGGTGTAGAATTTGACACCCTGGTCCTAGATCAGTTGAGGGATGTGCGTGTCTAGAGAGAATGGGGGGGCAGAAACAAAGTTAGAGAGATCTTGGTAGGTTTTGTTGAGGACTAGTTAGAGAAACTGGATGGTACGGAAGAATGCGTGATGGACCCAGGAGAGGTACCATGAGAGGAACTCAGGAAGGGAGTGCTTTTTTTGTGAGGCTATCTTAGCGCCTTAGCATACAAAGTACACAGACACACCTCTAGTCTGTCTTCATATCTTCTTACTATAGTACGTCTATCTTGGGATGCTGAACTTGCAATTGGTGGACTAAAAGGTTAAAACTGAGGAAGAGGAGAAGGAGAGTGATAATTTGAGATGATTGTAAGAAGCTGGCTCTGTATATAATATACCTAAGTAAGGTATGTGTACAGAGTCTAGGGAGTCCCCAGAGGTTTCAAAAGGATGCTGCAGGCTCGGGTATGGAGGGATCCTGAAGGCGACCACCAGCTGGAGAGGTAATTTGGGATCTGGGGGGGGATGCCCGGATACCATCATTGGGCCACCCAAGGCGGTGGGGCGTCAGGTGCAGTAGTGACTTCTAGCACCGTTTTTTCTTACCAGCCCCGGTCGTGGTCACAGGGACCCTTCAGGCTGTGGCTGCAGGCATCGTCTGGAGGCTTGAGGGAGGTCGGGGATCACCAGAACCCAGGTCAGGATCCCTGGGCAGACCTCCTTGGGGTGTTGGGCCCCTCAGACTCAGGCCATGGGTGTTGGGTGCAGAATGGTGCAGAATCACTGAGTCGTCTGAATCCGGATTCTTGGGGTGAGTCATTGCTTGAGCAAATCCAGTGTTCATGGGAGACAGTCTGTAAAAGGGTTACAGGGCAGGTCCTGCGGGGGTTGCTAGCTGCTGGTCTCGCTAGGGTTCTTGCTGTAGGCAGGTCGTAGACGGGACAGGCCAAAGCAGTTGGTGTCCGCTTCTCCTTACTGGATCAGCATGGCTCATCGGTCCTTCTAATTTCTTCCTCGGCTATGAGAAGGCAAGGTTCAGGGTTGCCCCTAAAAAGTAAATTTAGGGGTATTAAAGGGGTGTGCAGGTTGGCACCAATGGCCCCATTCCTTGGGGTGGATGCACCCGCTCTTATGCCACCCTCCTAATTGGCTGAGTCCCCTTATCTTCAAGATGGAGGGGAATGAGAAGTGTGCTTCACCTCACCTCCCCCAAATGAGGGGTGGGGTTGGCAAAGGTGGGCACACCTCTCTTCCTAGCTTGGATTTCCTGGGATTCTCCTGCCCGAAGTGGGGGCCAGAACAGGTGGTAGCCAGTTGCTGGTGGCAGCAAAAGGCACCGGCAGCATCCAACGGCGGCAGGCCTTTGAAGCTGCCCTTTTTGTGGACCCAGCCCATCCTGGGGGAGGACTGTATGACACCTCTGCCCAGGTTGGTCTTTGTTTCCAGACCCAGAGAGTGGAGGGTCTCTACCCAGGGGTCCAGAAACCTGTCTGGTGGTGGGACATGGCGGGCAGCCATTCAGGAACCCCACCAGTGTGGGTCGATTTTCAGGGGGCATCTCTAAGATGCCCTCTGATTGTATTTTACAAAAAGCCCACACTGGCATTAGTGTGGGTATACTGTGCTGAGCTGTTGGCTACCAACCTTCCCACTTTTTAGTAAAGCCATTATGGAGCTGTGGTGTTCATAATGACCAACTCACAGAACATATACTCTTTATGGCTTTACTACACTTACAATGTCTAAGAATGGACGTAGACACTGTTGGGGTACAAGGCTCATGCCTCTGTACCCTCACCTTAGGGCTTTTGCACCCTGCTAGAGGGGTGACTTACCTGGGCAGGGAATTGCAGGCATGCTCCACAGGGATGTGTGACGTGTTGATTCTTCACTTTCCTCTGCTTCAAATCACGCAGCCTGCAGGGACAGTGTGTGTGTTAATGTGAGGTGCCTCTTGGGTGGCACAATAGGTGCTGCAGCCCTTAGAAGCCTTCCCTGGTCACTGTGCCCTTAGTACCCATGGTGCCTTTTGCAAGGGCTTACCTGTGGCCAGGGATGTGCCAATTGTGTAAACAAAGGTACAGTCTGGAGCACAGAACACAGGCCCTGGGAATCTGATTGACAGGGACCCATGGCACATCAAGTCAAGTTGCATCAGATGTCAGGCAAAAAGTAAGGGGGTAACCATGCAAAAAAGGGCACTTTCCTACAATGTTAATATTAGGAAATCAAGTGGGAGAGACAGGAGGAATAGACTTCAATAGAAATAAGAAGGGTGAGAGAGGAAAGGGAAAAGGAAAGGCCAAAAACTGAAAAGAAAGGGCAAAAAAAGAATTAGAATTCATTATAAAAGCAGAAAAAAGAGAATTGGAAAAGCAGAGCTCAGGATTGCGGCAGAGACAGCTACATCTGGGAATGGAGATTACCCTGCCATCTCTGAAGATGTACCTATAAAGATTATAAAAAGCACTTTTACAGCTTGTGAGTGAGAAACCAAGGTATTTTGGAATGGTTTCTAAGTTTTTAAGATTGCTTGTAGAGCGCAGCTTATGGATGAAGTCTCCAAGGCAGCAAATGTAATGAACCTTGTTAGAAATTGGGTGTCTGGCTGGCAGAGGTATGCACCATGTCCAAGCAGGAACCACAATCCTTGTCAGAGAATGCCAGATATACACCCTATATTAACCTATCAACACCCTCTGGTAGCTTGGCACAGAGAAGTGAGGCTTAACTTAACAGGCAATGTGTAAAGTATTTGTGCAACACAGAAAACCGTAAACAGGGAAAACATTGCACACAAACAATCTGCATCAGGTTAGAACAATGGAGCATAATTTAATGAACAATACAAGACCAAAACAGTAAAACTCCAACAAGTAAAACTTGAGATATGAATTTGTTAATTTTGGTGAAAATAGTGCATAAAAGTGCAAAGCTCCAATTGTGATTATCTGGATGCGCCACACCAGGACAATGTCACAATTCAGGCCGACAGCGATGGGGCATGGGCTGGCTATAGGGACCCACCTGTGCTCGCTGAACACAGCACCTTAAATCCTGATGTGCGGTCTGTGTGGCATTACTTTGCAAGTCTTTGTGTAGTCTGGTGTCAGTTCAAAGAAGGACCATAGAAGGCAGAGCTCCATAGGCCCACTTTCAAGGGTCCAGGACGGGGGTGGCACTACTTGGCAAAGTAAGGGTAGACTCACAGATAGCAGAGTCAAGACACTGTAGCAGGTGAGTTGACAGTCTTTCGTGTCCCTCAAACTTGATAGGTGGCAAGCCAGAAAGCCCTTGGAGGTATTTTGGTTCTGGGTTGGAGAGATACAGGTCAAGTCCTTTTCATTACAAGGCAAGGAGGGCAGCAGGCAGCAGGCAGCAAGCAGCAGGTCAGAACCGCAGAGCAGGAGTCCAGCAGAGTGACAGTCCTATCAGCAGCACAGCAGTCCTTCTTCCTTGCAGAGTATCCACAGGTCTAGAAGTGTGGTGTCTGAGGTCCAGAATTTATAGTTTGGTGCCCTGGTTCTGAAAGGTGGGAGGACCTGCCCAGCCTCCAAGCTGGTTAAAGTGACAATACAGGGTTGTTAGGCCTATTGTGTGGAGACAGGGCACAGTCTATTCAGGTGCAAGTGGAGTGTGGTTAGCTCTGCCACCCCATCAAGCCAGTTAATGGCCCATTAAGGCCCTTCAAGTCACAACTAATCTCCCATTGTGTGTGACTATCAAGGGGGAATGGACAAGGCCCAGCTGCTTCAGACGAACATTCAGTGATAGGCAAAAGGCACATTTTCAGACTAGCAACTTAAAATCCACCTTTACCATATGCTGTGATTTTAAATTGTGAGCACAGAGGCACCAAACTCAAAATATCTATCTTTTCTCAATTGGAAATTACACTTATAAAATGTAATAAGGTAACCCCAATGTCATCTTGTGGGAGATATCGCCTTGCGGTAGTAAAAAACTAATTTAAGATTTTTTCACTACCTGTACATGTAACACTAAAACAGTACATGTCTAACTTTTTAAAAACACTGCCCCGTTCCCCTGGGGCTGCCAAGGGCCGACCTTAAGGGTGTCTAATATGTTTTTAAACAGAAGGTTTGGGCCTGGCAAGAGGGTTCATTTTTTGGGTTGACATGGCAGTTTAAATTTAATTTACAGGTCCAGGGCACATGTAGTGTACTAGAGATTTATAAGAAAATTAAATATGTCAATTGTGCTTAAGCCAATTTTATGATACTTAAAGCAGAGAGCACATGCAATTTAGCTCTGGTCAACAGTGGTGAAGTGCCCAAAATCCCAGAGTCAACAAAAACTAATTCAGCAAGAAAGGTGAGGAAGAAGGCAAATGGTTGAGGGTGACCCTGCAGAAGGGCCATTTCCAACACGATCTCTATCAGCCTCAATTCAGGGTAGAGTAATCAATACGGTGATGGACTTCTATGCTTAAAGCAATAGAATATGGATGATGGTCCACTAATGCAGGGGCACTTCTCAGTTCTACATCTCACTATACTCAGTTCAATCCCTCTGTCTATACTTTCCTGAGCCACTGAACTGACACACAGGGAACCCTTCTCCTCACCTGTGGATCCCTTCTGTACAGCATCTAACCTTTATTTCCTCACAGATGCATCACAGTAGACAGACAATACCACATGGCCACTGAGTGATGTAGGCCAGTCTATACCTTGGGTCAGACATCTCTCCTCAACCCAGGGAAAAGTCTGTCCACAAGAACAGCAACCGACAGAGGCCATTGACATTAGTCATGGTCCAAAGCCAGGCTCCAGGACATACAGTGTGCTCTCACCTCTGTTGTTCCTCAGAGGGGGGGGGGGCAATAGCTCCAGGTGCCTTGTCCCATTTTTCCACTCTGTCTCCCACCTGTTCAGTGGTGGTATCCTGAAATTGGTCCTTCAATCCAGTGTCTGGATGCTTAGGCTGAACATGTTCCTGTCAAGACAGGACTTCCTGAGGAATATAACTACCCACCCCAAGCAAAACATTTTGCATGTGCTGTGCAAGAGTCTGCCTGGCACAAGTTCCCAGCCCTTTGACCCTGTGACAGTGCATGGAGCCCCACAGGCCTGAAGTGTCCTCACCAGGGTCAGTCATGTGGTCATGGGGTGCTCTAATCTCCACTGTAGACTGTTTCCACCTCCAGCCCCTCCATCTGGGTCTTTGTACCCTCCCCTGTCGACTGGTACCCCCAAAAACCAAAACTGGTAGGCTGCCAAAAGGGCCAGGTTCAACAAGTCTGTCACCCATGGAAGGAACTGAATTAATTGGGAGAATGTCTTTAGCTGTTCAGGTGAACTATGAGTGAATAAACTGATGAGATTGTTTGGGATGAAACCATCCCTTCAGAGATCTAAGGATAGCATGAGAGTAAATGCTCTAACATTTGAAACTTAAATTCATAGTATGTTGCATGATTGAAATGAGCGGGTAAGAGGGATTGATGCAAAGGATTTCCATGTTGCTAACCACTTGAGGATAACAGAGTGACTTGTGGAGGAATGTTCTACCTCACTTAAGAAGTAGGTGTCTGACTTGACAGAGAAGGATTCAGAGAAACTTGCATTGTGATAAGTGGTTAGCTAAATGGATAATAAAAGAGCTGGATCAGCATGGCCGTAAGCCAAAGCATGAGGGAACTCTCTCAGACTGATACCAAAACAGGAAGGTGAGGGTCAGAGTAATCCCCAATTGTCAAAGGGAATTCAAAGACAAAAATAGAATTGTGTTCCAAAACAAGAACACAAGGATGAGGAATTTTATTCCAAGCCCTAATTGAGCATGCTTTAGGTATCACAATAAGGGTAATTACAAAACGACTTTCAGGTGTAAGACCTTGTACCAGCTGCACCCATCATAGTGAGTGCATTGGGTATGGGTGAGGGGGTCTAAGAGGGCCTAGAAGCATTCAACATATTCACAATGGTCATTTGAAGAAGAGATCCAGATCCTGTAAGGCACACATTTACAATTACAGGGATTTGTGTTGGAAGCAGGTATTAATGGGATTAACGGTTCTGCCATGAAGTACTGTGGTGCTTATAGGTGCTTTTAGGACTATGGTTCAGAGGAAGTACCCCTGGTACCAATGGCACAGACCTGGTAACAAGGTGGGATGACAAAGTGTACCTGACTGCGGATGGTGAGGCTGGAATCACAGGCTAGTTGGCCATGGTTGCTGTATGGGTAAGAGAGAAGCAAGAGTTTGGCTAACTCATGGGTAATTATTAGATTGCCTCTCATTTACTATCAGGACCAGAAACTTACATGGCTTGGATCATGTTATCTATGTTGACCAGAGCATAGACTGCATATCAGTCCTGTGCAGAAAATGGGATCATCACAAATTTACAGGGATAAAGAAAGGGTAGTGAGCTCAACGGTCTAGACACTGAAATGGCAAATGTTGAAGAGTCTATTGCATTCTGCTCTTGAAAGGCAGCAGGCTGAGACACACAAAACTGTCTAGATGCTGCAGTCTGGGTCCCTATCAGGGTTGCAGAACTTGCTAGCTGCTGTAGGACCTAAACTGGAAAAGTTGTGAGAGGAAAATATTGAGTCTCAGAATACTAGTTTTTGGTCCAGGGAAGACCTGCATTGGCATTTTGGGCTGGACTGTTCCCATAAGGAACAGGGTCAAGACTGATTTGAATATGGCTGGGTCTAAACTGGGATAGCAAAGTGAGCTAAAGAACGATGATGGATTCAACCCAGATCTGTGACTGGGGGTGAGTGTCTGAAAAGTTTCAGCGCTCCATCTAGCTCATGAAATACCATGAATGTCACTTGGGCATACATAAAATACCCAGGATAGGACAGACTCTATGTTCCATTTGACAGGGATGCGCTGATCTCTACAAAGAAGTGGTAAGTCAGGAAGAAAGACTAAGGGGGCGACTTATAATTTGGCAGATGGAGGGTTGGCATCCAGGGTGAAGGAGTAATTTGCTCCGTCTTCATGACTGCACCTCCAGCCACCGAATAATGAAATGACCTCCAAGTCGGTGATCATTTCTTAAAATATTGCCAGGAACCAACATCACTACGGGTTTCCTCAACAATTTTTGCAGTTTGACGTACTGCTCCATCGAGCAGAATGGAGCCATATGCCAACTTTTTCTTTTGAAAAAAAATCCTAAAGAAGTATTTTCTATCTGAAATCAAAAAAGAATGCTTCCATCACCATGGGAGTCCTCTCCCATGGTGAGGGGTGCATTTTGTAGTTTTCACTGCCCATTACCTCAAGGGGTTTCCTGGCAGTGACAGGCAGTAAAACCTGACCTCCAATTCTACCAATTAGGTGACGGGATTAGAGGTTAAACTTTCAACGGTCCTTACACCATCAGCCATAGGAGGGGTTTAATCATTATGAAGATGGGGTAGTCTCCACCATGATTAAACTAAAGGTCCACTCACAATTAAATTCGGAGAGTGGACTGCAGTCTTGGTGGGTGCTGTTATAATGGAATATTCATATAACCAAGATAATTAGTCTCTAAAGCACTATTAGTGCTACTGCCAGTAGTAGGTGTTCCATTTGAGTGTTTGGACATTGACATTATTGATCCGCTTGACTGCCCTTCACCATCAGGCAACAAGTACACATTGGTTATCAAGCAAAAGGACACTAAACAGATAATCGGGCGCACAACAATACAATTTCAGGGTTTATCCGTTATCGTTATATCCCTGCGGTGCTCCAAGGAAGGTGGGCGTGTGTCCAACACCCACAGTTAACTGCCTGGGCAGAATAAAGTTCAATCAAATCCTTCTGAGCACTCCAATTTCAAACCAACCAGCAGCCTGTCCCGACGTTGTCTGGGGATGAAATGTTATGTGTGTAATGTTTCACAGCGTTTTTTATATGTGCCTCCTTAGCTGTCCCGTATTGCATCTCCCTAGTTCTGTGTGCGTCCTCAGCTTTAAGTTTTTAAGCTTTTGTGTGTGCAAGTGCGTTGTGTTTGATGTTAATGTGACCGTGCTCCGAATGTGTTTGTGTGGTTCTGCATGCAGTGTTAGTAAGTGTGTTGTTTATATGTGGCTTCTTAAGTGGCCCGTATTTGCAGCTCCTTCGTTGTGTGTGCGTCCTCAGCTTTAAGCAGTGTCCGGCGTGAATCCGTGCTTGCGAGGGCTGGTTTGAGGCCCCGCGCCTTGTCTTTCACGTTAACGTGTGTACGCTGAGAGTGCCTGTGCTTGCGAGGGCTGTTTTGAGCAGCTTGTTGTTTGGAGAGGTACGTGTGAGAAGTGATCAGAACGGCAAGGCGGAGCGTGAATGTTTCCACAAGCCGTGCCCCTTTTTTTTTACTTAATTGTAGTGCAACCCCATATGACAACGCTGACGCCTAAAAAGGTTAGCGGCGCACTATATATCAGTAATGCCGCGTCATGAGAACGGCAAGGTGGAGCATGAATGTGCGCGCACATTCCTGGCACAAGCTGCGCCCCTTTTTATTATAATTTTGGTTTTTCCCGTGTGACAATGCTAACGCTTATGCCCACAAAGGTTGGTTCGCACTATATATGATTAACGGCACCTGATGCGGCGCATCTTGTTTTGAAGTTGGAGCCTGAATAGGCTTGCACATTGCTTCTGAAAGGCGCGCTAGTGAAGTACGCGGCCATTTTTTTTTATTTGTGGCATGCCCCTCTGACAACGCTGTTCTGCCAAGCCCCTCTGAGAACGGTGCACGCCCACAAACTAATAATGTGAAGTGTAGTTTGACACGCCCACGTCCACAGCACGCCCACGCCAACGTCCAAGTGGAGTTTGACACGCCCACGCCAACGCCCACAAGGGACTACTTACCCCTAAGGTTCTTTGACCTTTCTAATGTATATGGTGGCCAGCTGTATAGCCTATGTCCATCTGCTGCAACTACCCTTTACAATGGTGTATTGGGTATTGTGATTGATGCTGTACTTCTTGAGTTTACCCGCCTCAAAGGTTTCAGCTCTCTCTTTATAATAGTAGTATAGATATTACTGATAGTACAAATCAATTGGCAAATGTCACTGTTCTTGTATAAATCATAAAGAAATCCAGCTCCTCTCCAAATTAAGGTTCTTCTTGCTTTATTACTTTGTTCTTCAAAAGATACACCATGGGCACTTGTTACATCAGCCAACACGTGTTCCGTCGTGTAGTATTACATCACTTTGACTTCCTCAGGGCTTACTCCATGTTATTCTTTTCTCCTAGATGTGTTCCCTTTCAGCATCTTACGATCTTTCGATCTTTTTATCACACGGTGATTCTTTGTTAGTGGGACTGTGGGAGCTTGTTGGTAGTTCCTCAAGTGCATGTGAGTTCACAGTCTTAAAAACAGAGAGCACGAAACTCAAATTGGTTTCTGCCACCCAGTATTGCGTGATCGTCTTTTTCCTTCTCCTTTTCTTTCCTTGGGGGGTGTCAAAAATTGTTTCTTCCCCAATAAAGGCCTGTGTTTCTAGTTGTACAGACTAAACGAGAAATCAAGACGACCCCAAAACGTTATACGTCTTCGACGTTGTAACTTTGTTTTTGTTTCCTCCGAGCTGCACCATCTATTTATATCAAAAAAGCGGAAGAAGCTCTCCTCGAGTTTCATACAGACAGTCACCTCTTCGGACACGTTGAAAGTGTCCGAAGAGGTGACAGCCTGTATGAAACTCGAGGAGAGCTTCTTCCACTTTTTTGATATAAAATAGATGGTGCAGCTCGGAGAAAACAAAAACAAAGTTACAACGCCGAAGACGTATCACGTTTTGGGGTCGTATAATGTTTTGGGGTCGTCTTCCTTTCTCGTTTAGTCTGTACAACTAGAAACACATGCCTTTATTGGGGAAGAAACAATTTTTGACACCCCCCAAGGAAAGAAAAAGTGGGTGGCAGAAACCAATTTGAGTTTCGTGCTCTCTGTTTTTAAGACTGTGAACTCACATGCACTTGAGGGACTACCAACAAGCTCCAACAGTCCCACTAACGAAGAATCACCGTGTGATAAAAAGATCGAAAGATCGTAAGATGCTGAAAGGGAATTTGAATTTGAATTTGAATTTTAAATTATTTTTAGAGCGCACGTACACCTGGCGGTTTCATGGCGCTACAGTATACTGGTTCCTTAGGAAGCAGAGCGGGGGATGACAAGGGGGGACTTATTGAGGGAAAGCTTTAGAAAATAGAAAGGTTTTGAGCCCTTTTCTGAAAAGAGAGTATTGGGAAGAGCATCTGAGGTGAGGAGGGAGAGAGTTCCAGAAAATGGGAGCCAGTGTGGTAAACTTGGAGCCCCCCCATGTTTTCCGGCGAAAGCGGGGAACAGTCAAAAGATGTTGGGAGGAAGAGCGGAGTTCCCTGGCGGGGGCATAGGCATTAATCGCTGAAGAAATGAAAGCAGGATCGGAGCCTAGCTGAGCCTGGAAGGTGAGACAGCCCACCGTAAACTGGGAGCGCTCCCGAATGGGAAGCCAGTGCAAGGATTTTAGGAGGGGGGGTGACGTGATGGGATTTAGATAAATTATGAACCAAGCGGGCGGCTTGGTTCTGTACTAGCTGTAGTCGTCGTATGCAGTAGGCTGGCATGCCATGATATAGGAGAAAAGAATAACATGGAGTAAGCCCTGAGGAAGTCAAAGTGATGTAATACTACACAACGAAACACGTGTTGGCTGAGGTAACAAGTGCCCATGGTGTATTTTTTGAAGAACAAAGTAATAAAGCAAGAAGAACCTTAATTTGGAGAGGAGCTGGATTTCTTTATGATTTATACAAGAACAGTGACATTTGCCAATTGATTTGTACTATCAGTAATATTGGTTTGATATTGGAGTGCTCGGAAGGATTTGATTACACATTGGTTATGGTTGTGGTAGAAGCGCAACTGCTAGGGTAATAGAAATAGCATTTCTAGGGATAATTACCAGGTTTAGATCTGTAAATAGTGAAAGTTTCAACTAGGGTGGAAACTATTTCACCTCTTAAATTGGAGAGCTGTTGGAGCAAGGTTATATGACCTATGACTACTCCATGGCATTTCACTTGCCATCCATTAGGTTGATGGAAAGATTTAACACGATCTTTAAGAACAATATGGCTCAGGAAGAGTACCTCAGGAGTAAGTGGTGTCTCCTCCTGCCATGTCTCTTAGTCACCTACAGAGATATTCCACCGAAGATGGCTGTGTTTAGCCCCTTTAACTTTCAGTTTGGGCCCATGTGTGGCCCACTCATCCTAGTGAGAGCAGCGTGGGAAACTCGGGATGAAACTTCAGTTTGACTCCAGTAGGATTTAATGGACTATGTGATTGCCTTCAAGAGGTTTATGGTGCGATTCATCAGGGAATGAAAAAACCTTAAGGTAAGTCAATACATGGCAAAGAATTGTTCTTGCCTAGAATGCAACTCTGGGTACCAGAAGGGCCATGAGGTGTTGATGTTGAATCTTGTTTTTCATAGAGTGTTGGAGGCGAAGTAGTTTGGGCCATAAAAGTTAGTGCAGAAGATTTATTGGTTGAACTAATAAATGTTTACAGGTGCCACACAGTAGACAAAAAGTGTTCTATGTTAAATGGCAAAATCCATACCTCCAGAACGATTTTATAGTGGTCATCCTAGTAATGACAGAAAAGGTTGAGGAGGCTAGTGACCTATTGCATGGTGATGAGAAGAATGCTACCATGGAAGGGGTAACATTTGCCTCTAAACTGATTCCCGAGCAGTAAATAGAGTGTAGAGAGTTGCTGGGATGATTTGCCCATCTCTTTCCACTGACAAAAGATTTGATACTTATCTGTGTGCATGACATGGATACAGTGAATAACTTGCCAGTGAGCGAGGTTTATTCATATCAGACCACGTCCATGAATGCATCAAATCAGCGGTTGCTAATATGTTGGATTTATATGTGATTGAGACTTTCCTTGGTCCCTGGACTTCTCCATTAGTGGTGGTGCACAAGCAAGGATCCAAAGATGTGGTCTGTTGTGTGGACTACCATTCCCTGAATGAAGTAACCAAACCTGATGCGCACAGGGTTCCTTGCACTGATGAGCTAGTTGACAGGATGGAAGCTGCTCACTTCTTCAGTAACTTTGATCTGATCAGTGGTTTAGCAAATTAATCTTTTCTTCATAGTCATCCCTGAGCAGCCGCGGCCCGTGGAGGGAGTTTCGGTGGGGCGGAGAGGTGGGGCGGGAGAGGGGCAGGGTGGGGGATGCTAAAAAACAGAGTATGGATAATTGAAGGTAAGTAAACAATTTAATAAATAAAAATAATTTTGTAGCGCACCCTGCATCACATTTTGCGATGCAGGGCGCGCTACAAAATTCGTTTTATTAATTGAATTGTTTACTTACCTTTAATTATCCATACTCCGGTTTTTAGCACCCCCCACCCTGGCCCTCCTCACCCCGCCTCTCTGCCCCACCAAAACACCCTCCACATGCCGCGGCTGTCCCTGAGTTTTCATTTTTTCGAGCCCCTATATTTGCTAATAGTAGAGCTCAATACACTGTGACACTACTTCTTGAAACCAATTGGTACATTTAACTTTAGCTTTACCTTTCCTGCAAGCCCATAGTAGATGGTGTATACAATGCACCAACGGCTAAGGAGTTTAATGCCATACGTTCGGTGCCATTTGTACTTACATCCCCCACATAACCCACAAAAATATATGGCAACAAGGCGCATCACTGTGCTCTGGCTGGGCTTTCAGTGTAAAGGTACTGTAGTAACTTAGGGCAATAAAAATACCTTTACCTTGTAGGAAAACCTTTTTTATATATATATATAAATAGGTCTCCTCTTGGTACATTCTTACAAGCATTATGTAAACATGACCCAGAAGGTCCATTGTGGTTCATTTGTAAGCGCCGACCTGGATTACCAATTCAGGGAGGAAGGATCAGACATGTGAGAGAGCGCAAATCGAGAAAAAAAATAGAAGTGCACCATATTTACAAGCACGTTGCATTAGTTTAGTAAAGATTACATAAGAGTGTTGAATTTATAGAGTGAAATTACATAAGAGTGTTTAATTAAAATAGAATGCATATATCTGTGTGAAAAGCTAATATAGAAGTGTGTAGAGATGTTAGAATAATGTTGAAATCCCATGTTATGTGGCTGTTGTAGAGGAGAATGTAATGCTGCTAAACGTAGAAATGTGTAGGCCACATGGCAGTTCACAGAAAATGAAAGGGGCTGTTACACGCTCACATGATATGGATTTTAATGTTGTTGTAATTCAAAGTATGATTGATCATAGAACTGAAATATATGTCTTATAGAAGTGTTTCATATAACCATTGTGTGTAATAAGTTAGAATACTGTTTAGACTAAGAAATTAAAGGTTTGCAGAGTGCACAGGCCCGTTTCATGTAATTCTAATAGGCCTGAATAGATAAGTTCATTTCTTTTGATCTGCATGTGTTAGTTAGAGGAATGTCATGTTAAGCTTAAATTGCAGAGACTGCTCGATGGTTTACGACTTAGAAGATACGGTGGAGGCCGGAATTTGGGGCCCACTGTACAAGTGTCTGTTTGCAGGTGCGAGGAGGTTCCAATCAAGAGAGTGATGAATAGGGTTTTGTTCAGAGAGCCAGGCACAGGCCTGGAGGAGGTTTCAGGAATTTCCTGGGGGGTACCGTCCTGCCGGAGAAGAGCCTGAGAAGCAAGGTCAACGCTAACGATGGGCCCAGAGGAGTATCAGCATGGAAAATGCCAGAACCGACACCACGTGAGGGGCGTCTCTAAAGGGCGTTTCTATTGTAAATGTGATTTTTGTATTAGGGACAGCACCCGTGGGTGGAGTTAGGGCAGATGGTCTGAGGAACCTAAGAGAGCGGATGGGTAGGCAGATAGGATAACTGCGAGACACCGATTTACAACTAAGACTAAGGGAAGTGAGTGATCTTCTTTGGAAGTCACCACAGCTGACACCTTTTTAGGTTAAGATTTTACTAAGTAGGGATGTCACTTAGTCTAGTGTATGGACAGTCTAATCTGGATTTTTCTTCCTTTCTGTAAATGACTCACAAGCTACAGCTTGTGTCTATTCTTGCAACTCTGATGATTTTTGAATTGGTTTTGGTGATATTCTTCTGCCGACTAAGAGCATTTAGAAAATGTATGTTTGTATAGATACCAGTATATCCTTTAAACCTTATTTTGAGATGTTTGTATCTCCAGTTAACTTTGGCTTTATAATAAACTTTTAAACTTATTCGTAGTAAGTGGTTCTTTAGAGTGGTGTAAGTCCTTAACTGATTGACCTAGTAGTGGATTGCCTTTTACTCTATGACAGGTATCAACGGTTCAGTCGACCTGATTTGGGATCTAGACCTATAGAAATAGATCAGAAATCACGCCGTAACAGTTGGTAGTGTTACTGATGGTTACCTTCTAGAGGAAGGTGATCTAGACTAGGTTAAGATTACCCCAAGGTCCCTAGAGATCGAGAGATGAACAGCGGAAGAATCGCCTGCCGAAGAAGGTACTGACGGTACGAGAGAAAAGCAGCAGGGTCGGACGAGAGTGAGTATAACAAGGGTCATGCGTTGACAGATTGCGGTGTTTTGTGTTGTATCTGTATTGTAATGTCACGCGGAGTTGAATGCCTGTAGTGTGAGTGAGAGAGGGTTGTGAGCGCACGCAACCTGGCTGGGGGAAAATCTTAAGTTCGGGGAAGAGCTTAAGTGGTTCGGGTGTACCGAACATCCAGAGTAGTTGTCGACCAGAGTAAAGGGGGTCATGAGGTACCATTGATCGCCTGCAGGACCGAGATAGGGGGAACGCAAGAGTGAGTGTGTGGATAACGAACGCAGGTCGAAAGTTACTGTGTGTAAGTAACCTATCAGTTAAGGCGATTGTCTGGACGTACACGGAAAGACATTTCGTCAGTTAAGGTGACAATTACAGTTAGACTGTGGGCGTACAGTCAAGGAAAGTGATCGCTTGGTCGGAAGTAATCATTTTTCAGAGTATGAATGGGACGCATGCATGACCGGGAGACGAGCGGAGAAAGGAGGGGAACTGCTGCGAAGGGGGATGAGTGACGTCAGCGAGAGCCGCGCTGTGATAGGCCGGTTGGTGTGAAGCCGCGCTGTGATAGGCCGGTAGGGGTGACGTCAGCGAGAGCCGCGCTGTGATAGGCCGGTTGGTGTGAAGCCGCGCTGTGATAGGCCGGTTGGTGTGACGTCAGCGAAAAGCCGCGCTGTGATAGGCCAGTTAGCGAGATTTTGTAGATTTTGAACATGAAGTGTTTTAAATGTTTGAGGGTGATCTTTAAGAGAAAAAGAAGAGAATCTTATTACGGGGAAGAGGCACCGCCAGAGGGTACACCAGCTCACTATATGGCAACGAATGTTGGGTTGCATACTATACTGTGGCTTGGTACTTGGAGTAAGATTACAGAAGGGAATGAGGAATTGACTTTTCCGAAATAGGGAACGTTTAGACTAGAAGTGTTGCATCAGCTGAAAGCAGTTATGTCCTCATTGAGACCTTTGCCTAGACCAACACAGTTTGAGGCGCTTAATGCGTGGATTAGGGCGGCGCACGACAGGAATCAGAACAGGCGCCAAGAAAGGGTAAGGCGATCAGTAAGGGCAGTGCAAGATGCCAAGTGGGATGCGGAAGCTAAGAAATGGAGGGTACAGACGATTGAGGTGGATAAGTTGTACCCAGTGAGAGAGGTTACAGGAGAAAAGAGACCCATAGAAGAGGATGACGAGAGCGAGTTGGAGGACGGCCTAATAAATAGGTTGTTGATAGATAGACCGCCTCCGGACAATAGGGAGATAGAAGGTACTGAGCTCCCAAGGGAAGATAGGGTTGACATAGAAGGGAACAGGACACTCCCTATAACGAATTGGGTACCTACCAAAGGTGAGGAGACAACTCAACATAGTCCTGTACAGAGAGTAGTCGGAAGGGTTGTGGTGCAGAAGATGCCAGCAACAGAGAGGGTTGAGTCTTATGGATTGCCAGATGCTCTTCAAGTACCCGTTACAATAGGTCCCATAGTGTCGGTTTATCACCCAGAGAAAGGGAGAGAGGAAGAACAGGTACGGCTAGACAGAGAAAGAGTTGAGATGGAAAGGAGGAATAACACGACAAATGCCTGGAGGAAATTGCCAGGACCGATAACGTGGAGCACCCCATTGGATTCAGCAGTGGATCCCGTAGCAGAGCAGGGGGGTCAGAGAGGACCGATGGACCTGAGGGGACCACGGCCGAAATCCTATAAAGAGTTGAGGGCTGACTTGAAGGAATGGGATAGGTCCACAGAAGCACCGAGCAACAGGTCAAGAGCAGAAGCTGGATGGGGAAGTCGAGGCAACGGGACATTATCTCACTGCGGGGCTAGCAAAAGCAGTCAGGAGTGGGACGGTAAAAGTCAGGAGAGTAGAGGAGTTACACGTCATATTGACGGTGGAAATGGGCAGGAGCAAAAAGGTAGAAGTGCGGAGTGTGGAGAGACGTCTCGTCTCATTCAAAGTGAGGGAGACCAGAGGACACAAGAGTACAGAGATAGGTTTAAGTGCACTCTCTACGCACCTGATGATAACATACAGCACTGGAATCGTGGGAACATGGGGAACCGCAAAGGATCTTGCCATGCGTCGAGTGATCAGAGATCACAGACAAATTGCGAAGGCATGGGGAATAATGGAGTGTCTTACCATGCACCTAGAGAAACCAGGCAGAATGGGAAATGTGGGACTATGGGAAATAGAGAAGTGTTTCACTATACACCCAGAGAGGATGGAACTGCATGGGACCTGGAGAGATGGGAGCATGGGAGGACTCCCCACAACACGCCTGAGCCCAGACGTAGGACTCAGAGCTGTGATGGGAGAGATGTAAATGGACTCTCTAGAGATAGCATACTGAAAGCTGTGATAAAAGCCAAAAGACTCGATGTGACCAGCTTAAAATCTGACCTGGACGAGATAATAGATGGTGTGTTGCCTTTAGAAAGGATTGACATGTACGAACAAGATGAGCTGCTGTTTATAGCAAAGGATATTACTCGAAAGGCAAGAGCAACTCATGAGAAACTGTCTGAACTGGCAGACAAGTATTTGGTAGATTTGTCCAGAACAAAGGCATTGCAGGGTAACCATAGGTTGCATTATTCGGATCAGGACTTAGATGAGAGGAGGACAACTGGATTAAAAACACACATAAGGGAACTGATCACAGGAATAAGAGCATGGAGAGATCTGGATCAATGGGAAGAGAGGTGGTCCAAAAAGGGAACTGTTAGGCGGAGCGCAAATGTGATGTTTCCGGAGGGAAGGCTACTGCAGATGGAGGCATTCCCTTTGCGAGAAATAGCGAATGGGAGTTATGTACAAGTGCCCTGGAGTAGGGGAGATTTGGCTGCATTCACCAACTCATTTCCGAAGTTAAGGGAAAATCCCGTAGAGTGGTACAAGCAGGTAGAGAGGTTTGTCAAGATTTCAAAGGTATTGTGGATTGATTTGAACACCCTATTTGACATTGTGGTCCCAGGAGACTTGTGGATAGCATGCAAGGTTAGTGTCGAATGGCCAACTGCAGAACCAGAAAGGGATGCTCGTACTAATGGACCGTCAGAAACAGTAATGTTAAAATATGATAGGGTGATGACATGGCTGAAGGAGAAGGTGCCACCACAAGATATAGATTGGGTAAAAATAGACTGAACAAGACAGGAACCCAAGGAGACAGTTCATGAATTTTATGAGCGATTGCTGAAAACGTTCAAACAATACAGTGGATTAGATGTAATGGATCCCAAGGATATAGGACAGTTTGTATCGAAGTTCGTTTTGGGGTTGAGACCTGATATTTGTTTGATGATTCAGCAACATTTAATTTGTTGGCAAAACAAACCATTGGATGAAATTTTGAGATACGCAAGGTATTGCAGTGATGAAATAGATTCCAAAGCAAAAAAATTAAAGGAGAAACTGATGATGGTGCAGATGCAGTCGGCTGGAAAGGGTGGACAGCAGCAACAGGGAACAGGGATGATGAGACGGAAACCAAATAGTCAGAATAAGGACAGCGAGGAAAACTCGAGACCTAGAATAGACATTGCTACATTGAAAAAAACGACAAATTGTCACCAGTGTCACCAGGTGGGACATTGGAAACGCGAGTGTCCCTATAACCCTGAAAACGGAGAACTAGAAGTAGAGGAGGAGGAAGTTCGAGAAGTTCCAGTTCAAGGGGTGACAGTGCCAAAGAGTAAGGTGGCAAAAGGGGGGGCTTTGGCTCCACGAGCTCAGTTCCCGCAGTCACCAAAGATTACGACAGGGGGAAAGATCTATAGACAAATGCCTCTTTTTATAGACGAAGAAGAGTGTTACTACGTTGATCCATTGACGGGACGACGTGTAAGTAGAGAGGAGGACTGTACCCTCGGGGCAGTTCTAGAGGTGGATCAAAGAGGACCGTTTGTTGAGGCTGAAGTGGCAGGGTGTCCTACAACATTCTTAGTAGATACCGGAGCTACTCGATCAACTTTGAGATCGGCAGTGGTTCCAGATCTACCAATGTCGGGGAAAACTATTCAAGTGGTAGGAGTCGCAAATAGGAGAATGACCAACCCTTTGACGGAACCAGTGCTAGTGAGAATAGGAAACCACAACTATGAACATCAGTTTGTAGTATGTGATTCTAGTCCTGTGTGTCTGTTAGGAAGGGACTTATTGTGCAAACTGAACTGCACAATATACTGCACACCTCAGGGAGTAGAGGTACAGACTACAGATGAGGATGCTACCTTTAAAGTTGCAAATTCGAGAGTATGCGTAGAACTGTATCCTACCCTGACTGTGGGGGACCTTCCTCGGGACTTGCGAGATACAGTGTCATCAGAGGTATGAGATTTTACTGGAGAAGAGATAGGATTGATCAAAGGAGTAGAACCAGTGAAGATCATGGTAAAACCAAATGTTGAATATCCAAGAACGCCTCAATACAAATTGACCCCGGAGACGATTGCAGGAATAAAACCCGAAATCGACTCTATGATTCAACAGGGAATACTGAAGGAAATCGTGGGTAGTCCATGCAACTCCCCGATTATGGGTTTGCAGAAACCTAGTGGGAAATTTAGAATAGTGCAAGATCTTCGAAAGATTAATAACATAGTTGTTTCATGTTGTCCAGTGGTACCGAATCCATCAGTGATATTGTTTCAGATACCATTCCAAGCTGAGTGGTTCACCGTGATAGATCTTTGTCAGGCTTTCTTTTCAATTCCATTAGATGAGGAAAGCCAGTATCTTTTCGCTTTTAAACTGGAAAATCGTGTCCTAACATGGTGTCGTATCCCACAAGGGTATACAGAAAGCCCATCAATTTTCAACCAGCTATTGAAGAAAAATCTTGAAAGTCTAGTACTGCCACAGAACTCGGTTATGGTCCAGTACATAGACGACCTACTTGTTGCGTCAGGAACGGAAGAAGCTTGTAAGATTGATACCATCGCCTTGCTGAACCATTTAGCTGAAAATGGGCATAAAGGATCACCGAGCAAATTGCAGTACTGTCTGACAGAAGTACAGTACTTGGGTCACCGGATAGAAAAAGGAAAGCGCAAGGTGTCACCAGATAGGATAGAGGCAATAATGAAGATGAACGCGCCTACGACACAGAGAGAAGTCAGGATGTTCCTAGGAATGGTTGGTTATTGCCGACAGTGGATAGCTAACTTTTCCCTGAAAGCAAAACCCTTACAAAAACTGACGCACAAGGAGGTGAGTGATCCGGTACCATGGGACAAGGATTGTTTGATGTCGTTCCTACAGCTGAGAGAGGACTTGTGCCGTGCTCCAGCTTTGGGGATGCCTGATTACGAAAAACCATTTTCACTTTACTGCTGCGAAAGAGAAGGTTGTGCTTTGTCAGTTTTAGTACAAACTCATGGAAATGCCCGTAGACCAGTTGCATACTTTTCGGCTACTTTAGATCCGGTAGCCGCAGCGTTGCCCGGATGTCTCAAATCCGTTGCTGCAACAGGCGTCAGCATTGAACGGTGTGAAAATATCGTTATGGGACACCAATTAGTGGTGTATGTACCTCATTCTGTAGAACTGTTAATGACCAGGACCAAGACACAGCACTTAACCAATAATAGGCTCATGCGCTACGAGCAAGTTAATCTTGCTGCGGAGAACTTGACCATTAAGAGGTGCTCTGTTTTGAATCCTGCTACATTGATGCCACTTCCTAATGATATAGAAGGCGAAGAATGTGAAGATCACGATTGCCTTGATGTGACTGAACTATGCACCAAGCCAAGACCAGATATTGTGGATGAGCCGTTGACTGACCCTGACTAAATTTTCTTTGTTGATGGCTCATGTTTAAGAGACGATACTGGTCGGTTGAGAGCAGCTTATGCTGTTTGCACTCTTACTGGAGTTGTGGAAGCCGCTTGCCTGGAATGAGTACACTCTGCTCAGGTAGCCGAAATCATTGCATTGACACGTGCCTGTTTAGCAGGTAGGAATATTAGAGTCACCATTTATACCGATAGCCAATATGGTTTCGGTGTAGTTCATGATTATGGGCAATTGTGGTCTCAGAGAGGTTACATGACCTCCTCTGGTTCACCTATTCGAAATGGGGAATTTGTGCGACTGTTGTTAGAAGCATTACAAGGTCCAGAAGCAATTGCGATCGTTAAATGTGTAGCCCACACCAAAAATACAGATTTTGTGTCGCAAGGTAATCGATATGCAGACGAAGTTGCTCGCTACTGTGCGGAGCAAGGATATTCTTTCACGGAAGTGGAAGTAGGTGGGACTCAGGAAAAGACAGAGTTAAACATGATGCTAAAAACAGTTGATACTTGGGATGATTTAAAATACATGCAAGAGAAAGCACCAGATTCTGAGAAAAAGGCATGGGAAACAGCAGGTTGTGTGAAAAGTTAAATGGATTTGTGGGTTTCAGCAGATGGAAGGGCAGTATTACCTGATGAACTAGTGAGTCCAATGGCACGACAGATACATGGTCCAGTACACTTAGGAAGAGATGCCATGTGTAATAAATACTCCAATAAATCCAAGTTATAGTTGGTACTGGTTTATTAGAAACAGCACAGTACTCTTTTCATCTGTTCTCAGCAGGGCTCTGTCAGTATTGGCATTCACATAAAAACAATTCTAAATGGAATTTACAGAATGTGCATGTGCATAGAACTTATGAGTATATTAAAAGGGAAATACAATTAGTTGTCTTAAATGGGAAACGCAAGAAATATAATTTGAAATATAACACATTTTCCCTCTTAAGAAAAAACATTAGTATATAGACTTGCATTTTGAGATACGGCGGACATTCCATATTTTTCCATCTTGTGTGACTACACTGTTGCGATTCATTTTTACAATTTTGATGGGTTTACCAAACTTTACTTCACCTTTAGTAATGAATCTTGGTTTTCTAATTCTTACCCAATCACCACATTTAAATTCAGGTATTTTAACTTTCATGCGTTTATCATAATCATATTTGATTTTATTTTGTGTAATTTCAACTTTTTTCCCAACTTCAGATACATTCGGTGTTATCTTAAGAGAGTCACAATTCTTTTTGAACCACCATGGACACAATTTGGAAATGGGTTCTCTACCCCTTAGTAAGCGGAAAGGTGAGACTTCAGTAGTTGTATGGGGTGTGATTCTATACAACCAAAGTCTTTCTCTCAATTTCTCTCTCCATAAACTTCCAAAAGTGCGGGCCCAAATAATGTCCTGTTTGAGAACCCTGTTATATCTTTCAACTTGTCCATTCCCTTGAGGTTCATATAAAGCTGTTGTGATATGCTTAACACCACAATCTCTTAAGAATTCTTGAATCTCAGATGATTTAAATTGTACTCCATTATCTGAAATTATTATTTCAGGAGTACCTTCTCGGGCAAATATCTCCTTTAAAAACAAAATTACATTGTTTGTATTGGGATGAGAAATGAGTTTAACCTCTGGCCACTTTGAATGATAGTCAACTACTACTATGGCAAATCTACACTCAGAGGGTAAGAAATTGAATGGACCAGAAATGTCAACACCTAACTTTTGCCATGGTTGTTTAGGCCATTTAATAGGAATTAGAGGAGCTGGATTACATTTGCAAGATTTATCACTTTCTATGCATTCTGGGCATTCTCTTACAAATCTGTCCACAAACCTATCTACACCTGGCCACCAGAAATTAGATCTTATTAACCTTTTCATTGATGACATGCCCATATGACATTCATGACTGAGCTTTAAAATAAACTCTCGAATTTCAAAGGGAGGTATACATTTGTCAGCTCTAAATATTAAATCTCCCTCAGTAATTAATTCATCTTTTATGTTTAGAAAAGGTAATAGATCTCCATGTATTTCTCCTTTACTGGGCCAACCTTTGTTAATGTAGTCTCTTACTTGACAAAGTAAGGTATCTTTACTCATACTGTTCTTCCATGTTTCTTCAGATATATTCTTAAAATTGTCTGACACAGATTCAGTAATGCTGACTATTACTTCATCTTCACAAGGTTCATCAGCATATTTACATGGTAATCTGGACAGACAGTCTGCAGTGACATTTAATTTGCCTGGAATATATTCAATATCGAAACTGTATTCTTGAAGGCGTGACATGAGTCTGGCTATACGAGCAGTAGCTTTCAACCCTCCTCCAGGGGATAAAATATTTACCAAAGGCTTATGGTCCGTTCTCAACATAAACCTTGCACCCTATATGTAATTGCGAAAATGTTCCACAGCCCATACACATCCTAAAAGTTCTTTCTCAATGACAGCATATCTTCTTTCTGTGGCAGTGAGAGTACGAGATGCAAATGCAACATTCCACTCTTCTTTCCCTGAGCGTTGTGATAAAACACAACCTAACCCGTAAAGGCTAGCATCAACTGTTAATAGACATAGTTTATTCAAACAAAAAGGTTTGAGAGTGGGAGCATTCACCATATCTGCTTTTATAGACTCAAATGCTTTTTCCTGTTTATCACTCCATACAAATTCTTTGTCTTTTCTAGTAAGTTCTCTAATGGGTTCCATCTTTGAAGCAAAATCCTTAATAAATTTACTGTAGTATTCACAAAGACCAGAGAATGATAATAGTTTCTCCTTACAATCTGGTGCAGGTGCTTTTAAAATTGCATCAACTAACGACTTTTTTGGAGATACTCCATCCTTAGAAATCGTGTGTCCTAAATATTCTATTGTTTCTTGGAACAATTTACATTTATTGTCTTTGATAGTTAAACCAGAATCTCTTAAGATTTTACATACATTTTTTAAATGTTCATTATGGATTTCAATATTTTTTGAAAACACAAGAATGTCATCTTGGAAGCATTTAACGTAATTTCCCATCTCTTTAAACAAATGAAACATGGATCTTTGGAAGACGGATGCCGCTGACGCTAGTCCAAATGGCATGCGTTTAAATTGATACAAACCTTGAGGTGTAATAAAGGCTGTTAAACATCTGGACTCTTTTGTTAATTCTATCTGGTGATATGCCGATCTAAGATCGAGAGTGGAAAATACTGTGGCACCCTCTAGCATGCTTACTACTTCGTTGATATTAGGTAGGGGATGGCAATCAACTACAATATTGGCATTCAAAGCTCTCAAATCAATGCAGAGTCTCAGACTTTTATCAGATTTGCGAGCAAGAACAACTGGGGAAACCCATTCAGATGACTCAATTTCTTCTATTACTCCGTTGTCTAACATTTCCTTAAGTGCATTACTCAGTTCCTCTCTGACATTGAGCGGTACATTTCTGAGTTTCTGTACAAGAGGTACAGCTCCTTGTTTGAGTTTGATCTCATGACTGAAACCTTTTAACTTTCCTAACTTCTTAGAGAATACTGTAGGGAATTCATTCGCTAGCTTCTCTCTTTTGTCGTCATTCTTTGTTGTGACTATAGAATTAATTTCAGAACATATACTATCACTTAACATAACTGGATCTTTAGATCGTGGGTTTAACATTATGCCTAATTTCCACTGATCTCTCCACCCAAGTACATCAATGCCTTTCTTTGCAACATACAAATTTATAACAGCTGATCTCCCTTTAAAACTAATGGTAGATTGTAAGTATCCTATGAATTCAATGGTGGATTTATTGAAACATAAAGCACTGATATCTGGGGGTATTAGTTCTTTCTCCGATATCTTTGAACCAAATTTCTCGCAAAAATAATCTTTCGTAATTATAGTCCAAGGAGAACCAGAGTCTGCCATCAATTCAAGATTTACACCAAGGAAGCTCACAAGACACTTAGGTGAGTTGAGTGCTTCTCCATCAACTACTCCAATATTCAACAGAGAGACAACCATTCCACAATCACTCGTCACTTCACTAGTTTTAGAATGCATACACTGGATGCAAGCGATTTCAGAAGAAGGATGAGACGTCACACATGAAACTTCATTCCTCTTAAAGTGATTGATATTATGATCATTGTTCCCTTTTTTCCAATCTCTACATGCTTTGGAGAAATGACCAATTTTGCCGCACTTACTACATTCTTTTCCAATGGCGGGACAGAATTTGAAAGAAGCAACATGGTTATTGCTTCCGCACCTGTAACAAATGATTTGATTTTTTCCAACACTCTTATTGTGATGAACATTGCTTTTAACATTACTAATAGCCCCTATCTCATCACATGCCTTATCATTCTTTGTACTTTTAGAATTATCCTCAATAGTTTTCATCCATTTATTGGATTGTTCAAACGCTTTTGCTGTAGAAATACTTTCTTTTAATGTAGGATTTCCTAAAATCCACAACTGCTCTTGTGTTTTTTTTAGACTTGACATTCACTATGATCTGATCCCTTATCATTTCATCAGTAATTTCTCCGAAATTACATGAAACTACTAATGACCTCAATGCTGTCAAGAAATCATCAAAACTTTCTGATTCCTTTTGTGCCCTTGTATAAAATTTATAGCGATTTAAGGCAATACTAGTTGTAGGTTTGAACCTTGTCTCCACCCGCAACATTGCTTCATCAAAATTCCCTAAATCACCAGGAATGGGAGGCAAAGTCCTAAAAATGGCTTGCCCTTCTGATCCTAGACAATGTAAGAAAATATTTTTCTTCCTTTCATTCCCCATCCTTTCTCCATCTATGGCTTTCAAATAAGTCAAAAATTCCTCTTTCCACCTGTTCCAAGGAATGGGTGGGTCCCCTTTGCTTTGCAGAAATTTTGTAGGTGGATCAAACTGCATGGCTATGTAAAATGTTGTGATATATAGAAGCTTAATAATATATATATGTAATGCTTAATATGCAATTAAAATAACTTATTATATTTCATCCTAGTCTGTAATTAGATTATAAAATAATATAAATTAAACAGTAAATAATGTTATTTAAATATTACTATTCAGCCAGTTTGTAGTAATCTTGGCGCTCGATGTTTTTCTGTAAATCAGCGTCGTTGATCCAAGTTAAAGTGAAGTAATGAAGGTTTTGTATTTATTGCGGTGCTCGAGCGGGCTTCTCTTTGTGTCGGCGTTATTTTGTTGTCAGCGTTGCTATGTCAACACAAAATGGCCGCTCGTAACGTGATGACGCATACGCGCATGCGTGATGATGCAGTTACTGTCACTGCGCATTCGCGCATGCGTGATGATGTATATACCGTCACTCCGACACTGGCACAGTCTTTCCGATGACGAATTGGAATGTCGTCCGATCAAGAATGCAGGAGTCGGTCTTTCAGCTGGATCGGCGTCCGCGCGCCGGTCAAACGATTTCACAACACGAAGCCGGCATCCATTCAAATGATGCCAAATCCCAAAATTTGAGGAAATCCACGAAAATTCACTATTTCGCCTGGGAAAAAGGTAGAGAATTCCTTTTTTCTGTCTCCAGCCAAGCGCACCTTCAAGGAAGCGTAGAGTAGTGTGCAATGGTATGTTTAAAGTTGAACCATTACCAAGCACTTGTTTAGATGTTTGAAGTCTTGAGTAAAGCGCTTTCTCCTTCAGTGAGTGGTGAAGTTTACTCTCTGGAATTAGGAATCCATATTTTCAAATGTTCCTTGTGAGGCTGGAGGATTTAATCCAATTTCCCAGATGTAAAAATTTTAAAAATTAAAATGAAGTTGTACCACTCCTGTGCTGTAGTTGAGTAGTAGGTACTGATCCCATCCTCGTCGCCAAATTTGTAATAAATACTCCAATAAATCCAAGTTATAGTTGGTACTGGTTTATTAGAAACAGCACAGTACTCTTTTCATCTGTTCTCAGCAGGGCTATGTCAGTATTGGCATTCACATAAAAACAATTCTAAATGGAATTTACAGAATGTGCATGTGCATAGAACTTATGAGTATATTAAAAGGGGAATACAATTAGTTGTCTTAAATGGGAAACGCAAGAAATATAATTTGAAATATAACACCATGCTGAGGTTATTTAGGCAGACTTGCTATAATCCTAGGTTTAGGATTGCAGCTGAAGCAGTGTGTCGGAGATGTGTCACATGCCAGCAATTGAACGTAGGGAAAAGAACACCAGTTACAATGAGTCACATTGGGAGGTCTGGGGGGCCTTTCAACAGAATGCAATTAGACTTTATTGAGATGCCAAAAAGCAACCGCCTTAGGTATGTTCTGGTGGTTGTATGCATATTTTCCAGATGGGTCGAAGCATACCCTACACGCAGGTGCGATACACTCACAGTAGCAAAGTTATTGCTTAGGGAGTTGATCCCGCGCTTTGGGGTGCCGACCTCTTTGGAATCAGACAGAGGAACTCATTTCAACAGTGAAGTTGTGAAGATGCTTTGCTCTGCATTAAACATTGATCAGAAGTTGCACTGTAGCTATCGACCAGAGGCTTCAGGTATTGTGGAGCAGATAAACGGAACTCTAAAGTCCCGAATAGCCAAAGTATGTTCATCGACGTCCTTAAGCTGGCCTGATGCTCTGCCCTTGGTACTCATGAGTATGCGTAGCACACCAGACAGGAGGACAGGTCTCTCTCCACATGAAGTTTTAATGGGGAGGGCAATGAGACTTCCGTCTGTTCCAACTACAGCTTTGTTGAATATTACAGATGACCTGATCCTGGATTATTGCAAGGGACTTTCTGATGTCATTCATTCTGTGTCTCTTCAGGTGCAGGCTGCTGAAGTTCCATCTTCAAGAGACCTATGTCACGACTTGTGCCCTGGTGACTGGGTCCTGGTGAAAAAACATGTCCGGAAGAACTGCCTAGACGTGCGTTGGAAGGGGCCCTACCAAATAATCCTGACAACGAATACTGCTGTAAAGTGTGGAGGGCTGCCAAACTGGATTCATGCTTCCCATACTCGAAGAGTTCCAGCACCCTTAGAAGAAACAGCTCCTCACAACAGATGAAAATCCAGCTGTGGACGGCGAACCACTAGAGGGGATCAGTCAAGCTGTGGGGGTGTCGGAAGAAGTTGGGAGTGCTACAGATCCAGAAGAAGAAAGACAGGACGACAGTGAAACTGAAGTTGCTACCGAAGGAGAAAGTTGCTGTGAATACGGCTCAGACACAGATCAAGACAAGAGTGATCAAGAACCGAGTGTGAGGACAAGAAATAGGAGAACAAAGCGTGGAGAAGCTAGTTGGCCTGAAAGAAAGAAGAGACCGAGCTTGAAGCCAACTCCAGAGAGAACTCTTGCTCCTATATCTGAAGACTCGGATCCGGACGAAGGTGCACAAAGACAGGAACAGGAAGGTCCGAGAAGATCGAGGAGGGTGCGAGTGCCCTGCAGAAGATACGCTACTCCTGAGTGGACCTACCTAGCTGCAGATGTCCAGTGCACGGAGATCCGGGAGGGTGAGGGAAGTGACATTGACCAGTACTGACCCAATCATAACATTGGAAGTAGTGTTGTTGATACACGGAGTGGAGGTCGAAGGGTTGCTGACACTCACTATTCCTAATCCTCCTTAGCTGAGCAGAATAAGAGAACTGGTTTTAAACAGAATAGAATTTCCGACTTTTTGTTCAATGAGGCCAACGCCCGAGGAGATCATTCTTCATTTGGAAATATTAGAATACGTGATTAGAGCCGCTGGAACACGTATCATTCCAGATTGTTAAAGACTTTGTAAATAAACAGATTGAAAGGTAACCTAGCGCCAAGTGGAAGAAGAAGAAATTTAGGGATTTCCATTTAGTGGACGGAGAAGGGCTAAGGTTGTCTGTTACTATAAGAACTCAAAGACTGATCTTGCTGAAGGGATTATCAGCTTCCAGGTGTGGTTCGGAAAGGCTGAAATAGTAAAGAAAAGAGACTTTGTGTTGTGAAAGAAAATCAGAACTATACTGTCTTGAGATCATGGAGGCCGGCAACCCAAACCGCGGGACAAAATGCATAGTAGGCACACTTTTAGTGGGAGTAATTTTCCTTATAGTTTAAGTAGTTACTATATCATATGTAGTGGGACATGAAAATGAAGAGAAGGCAATAAAGGAAGCAAAAATTTTACCGATACAGAAACCTACTACTGCTGGTCAAAGGGGAGACAATACAGAGAAAGATAAAGCTTTACTAGCAGCAGAGACTCGTAGGTTGCATGTGGATGAATCACAGGGAAATTTCAAATCAAATGCATATGCTAAGTTGCTTTATGAATATATTGATGCTATGGAGGCGAAAGATTGTTATGTGTGCATGCAATTGCAGCCTCTGTAGACGAAGGTATTAGATATCATCATCTTCCATTGACTTATGGAATCACATGTAGTTTGTTGCTCAGTATATTTTATGAACGTGATGGTTTTGAATATTATTTTTCAAATTTTGATGCTGTTTTACCAGAAGTTCCAAACTACAAGCACATGAACAAGTGGGATTATTATAAGAGTGAAGATAGACTAAAGAAATTTTTCATTCCTTGGAAAACGTTGGATACTTCACATGCCCGAAGAAATAATTTGACTTGTAAAGTGTCAGAAATTGAGAAAAGGTTTATAGGGCAGGTGGATGATCGGTACAGGAGACAGAAGAGCTTCAGGCCAATGGAAAACAGATTGGACAGAGGAAGAAAGGTCACACCAAAGAAAGGGTAGTAATGGTCCAATAGCTTTAGATCGAGAGAAGAAAGGGAAACTGTGTATATATAGGGGTAAAACCTATGATGAGAATGTGTTTGTGGGAGAAGTAAATTGTGAACATGCTTTCCAATTAGAATATTATACCAAGGATTTCTTGAAGGGAATGCAGGTGATCCCGAATGTATATTTTGTTTGTGGAAGAAATGCATACGTGAAACTACCGGATAATTGGTATGGATCATGTTATTTAGCAATTGTCTTCCCCAAAATATACCATGCTAAGGATTTAGAAATTATAGAGGGAGGAACTCAAGCTAGAGGAAGAAGGGATATAAGCGATGAGGAGGTAGTTGGAGACGTATTTGGTGCTATGTTTCCTCTTTTAGGGATAGTACTGAATGATGTCAAGATCAGAAGATTGGCAACAGTTGTGGATAGGTTGTCCGCCAGTACTGCTAGATCATTAATGCTGGTGGAGGGAGAGATGCAATCGATAAGGGCAATGGTTCTTCAGAACCGACTTGCTCTAGATGTTCTGTTAGCCAAAGAGGGAGGAGTCTGTAATGCTTTGAAGGTTCAGGAATGTTGTACTTACATTCCAGACAATTCAAAACCTCTAGAAAAGTATATACGGAACATCACTGAAATTCATCATGAGATTGAGGATTTGACACAGGTAAATGTGTGGGAAAAAGTAGGTCATGGAATGGGTAAAGTTGGAGGTTGGTTTGCCAACCTAGGAAAGGGTTTCATTTGGTACATACTGAAACCTATCATCATAATAGTGATTTGTATAATCACTTTGTGGGGATTGGTGCGGCTGTACCAATGGTATAGATCAAATAGGTTGCAGAGATCCATGAGAGAGCAGGAGAGGAGATTAGCTGCGATGCAGGATAATCAGTACAGGAGTCTGAGGGCTCTAGAGATGATGGAACGAGGGAGTACTGCAACGAGTTCTGTTTGATTTAGATCATACATCAGGGATGGTGTTGTGATGGTGATGACTACTGAAAGTAATCAAAGGGGGGAACTGAGAGAGCGCAAACCGAGAAAAAAAATAGAAGTGCACCATATTTACAAGCACGTTGCATTAGTTTAGTAAAGATTACATAAGAGTGTCGAATTTATAGAGTGAAAATACATAAGAGTGTTTAATTAAAATAGAATGCATATATCTGTGTGAAAAGCTAATATAGAAGTGTGTAGAGATGTTAGAATAATGTTGAAATCCCATGTTATGTGGCTGTTGTAGAGGAGAATGTAATGCTGCTAAACGTAGAAATGTGTAGGCCACATGGCAGTTCACAGAAAATGAAAGGGGCTGTTACACGCTCACATGATATGGATTTTAATGTTGTTGTAATTCAAAGTATTATTGATCATAGAACTGAAATATATGTTTTATAGAAGTGTTTCATATAACCATTGTGTGTAATAAGTTAGAATACTGTTTACACTAAGAAATTAAAGGTTTACAGAGTGCACAGGCCCGTTTCATGTAATTCTAATAGGCCTGAATAGATAAGTTCATTTCTTTTGATCTGCATGTGTTAGTTAGAGGAATGTCATGTTAAGCTTAAATTGCAGAGACTGCTCGATGGTTTACGACTTAGAAGATACGGTGGAGGCCGGAATTTGGGGCCCACTGTACAAGTGTCTGTTTGCAGGTGCGAGGAGGTTCCAATCAAGAGAGTGATGAATAGGGTTTTGTTCAGAGAGCCAGGCACAGGCCTGGAGGAGGCTTCAGGAATTTCCTGGGGGGTACCGTCCTGCCGGAGAAGAGCCTGAGAAGCAAGGTCAACCCTAACGATGGGCCCAGAGGAGTATCAGCATGGAAAATGCCAGAACCGACACCCCGTGAGGGGCGTCTCTAAAGGGCGTTTCTATTGTAAATGTGATTTTTGTATTAGGGACAGCACCCGTGGGTGGAGTTAGGGCAGATGGTCTGAGGAACCTAAGAGAGCGGATGGGTAGGCAGATAGGATAACTGCGAGACACCGATTTACAACGAAGACTAAGGGAAGTGAGTGATCTTCTTTGGAAGTCACCACAGCTGACACCTTTTTAGGTTAAGATTTTACTAAGTAGGGATGTCACTTAGTCTAGTGTAGGGACAGTCTAATCTGGATTTTTCTTCCTTTCTGTAAATGACTCACAAGCTACAGCTTGTGTCTATTCTTGCAACTCTGATGATTTTTGAATTGGTTTTGGTGATATTCTTCTGCCGACTAAGAGCATTTAGAAAATTTATGTTTGTATTGATACCAGTATATCTTTTGAACCTTATTTTGAGATGTTTGTATCTCCAGTTAACTTTGGCTTTATAATAAACTTTTAAACTTATTCGTAGTAAGTGGTTCTTTAGAGTGGTGTAAGTCCTTAACTGATTGACCTAGTAGTGGATTGCCTTTTACTCTATGACAGGTATCAACGGTTCAGTCGACCTGATTTGGGATCTAGACCTATAGAAATAGATCAGAAATCCCGCCGTAACACATGTTAAGACCCAGACATCTATGTCACCTTAACAGGAGATAATGCCTACTGGTCAAGTAATAATGCAAGAGAGGATGCTAGGCGTATTTATTTAGTGTTGTTGTGAGTTGTGGCAGCCTTTCAAAACATGCACACAGAAGAAATTCATACTGATATCTTTAAAGGCTTTATTTTAAGCCAATTTTAGTGCAGGATAAATGAGACAAAATAGTTGCAGAAATCAATAAAATCGTAACAACAGCATGAGCAAGATCTGGACAACTGGACAAATATTAGATATGCTGCATTTTTAGAATCCATTGCCTAATCTTAAAACTACAAAAGTATTACAGTAGTGAGTGTCAGTATTTTAAGTGACTTAACATACATTTGTACTTGCAGTTCATTTATGTTTGTCCAGTTTGCCAGGCTCTCTGCAAAGCAAAGCTAATTTATATCTGAGTTGGAAAATATGTCGTGACACAAACAGCCTCAGATGGCTCTGGATTGCTCATCTCGGTGCTGCACTACACTGCTGACTGGCCTTACACCATCAGCCATAGGAGGGGTTTAATCATTATGAAGATGGGGTAGTCTCCCCCATGATTAAACTAAAGGTCCACTCACAATTAAATTCCGAGAGTGGACTACAGTCTTGGTGGGTGCTGTTATAATGGAATATTCATATAACCAGATAATTAGTCTCTAAACCACTATTAGTGCTACTGCCAGTAGTAGGTGTTCCATTTGAGTGTTTGGAAATTGACATTATTGATCTGCTTGACTGCCCTTCACCATCAGGCAACAAGTACACATTGATTATGGTTGTGGTAGAAGCACAACTGCTAGGGTAATAGAAATACATTTCTAGGGATAATTACCAGGTTTAGATCTGTAAATAGTGAAAGTTTCAACTAGGGTGGAAACTATTTCACCTCTTAAATTGGAGAGCTGATGGAGCAAGGTTATGTGACCTATGACTACTCCATGGCATTTCACTTGCCATCCATTGGGTTGATGGAAAGATTTAACACGATCTTTAAGAACAATATGGCTCAGGAAGAGTACCTCAGGAGTATGTGGTGTCTCCTCCTGCCATGTCTCTTAATCACCTACAGAGATATTCCACAGAAGATGGGTGTGTTTAGCCCCTTTAACTTTCAGTTTGGGCCCATGTGTGGCCCACTCATCCTAGTGAGAGCAGCGTGGGAAACTCGGGATGAAACTTCAGTTTGACCTCAGTAGGATGTAATGGACTATGTGATTGCCTTCAAGAGGTTTATGGTGCGATTCACCAGGGAAAGAAAAAACCTTAAGGTAAGTCAATACATGGGGAAGAATTGTTCTTGCCTAGAATGCAACTCTGGGTACCAGAAGGGCCATGAGGTGTTGATGTTGAATCTTGTTTTTCATAGAGTGTTGGAGGCGAAGTAGTTTGGGCCATAAAAGTTAGTGCAGAAGATTTCTTGGGTGAACTAATAAATGATTACAGGTGCCACACAGTATACAAAAAAGTGTTCTATGTTAAATGCCAAAAGCCATTGCTCCAGAACGATTTCATAGTGGTCATCCTAGTAATGACAGAAAAGGTTGAGGAGGCTAGTGACCTATTGCATGGTGAGAAGAATGCTACCATGGAAGGGGTAACATTTGCCTCTAAACTGATTCCCGAGCAGTAAATAGAGTGTATAGAGTTGCTAGGATGATTTGCCCATCTCTTTCCACTGACCCCAGATTTGATACTTATGTGTGTGCATGACATGGATACAGTGAATAACTTGCCAGTGAGCGAGGTTTATTCATATCGGACCACGTCCAGGAACGCATCAAATCAGCGGTTGCTAATATGTTGGATTTATATGTGATTGAGACTTTCCTTGGTCCCTGGACTTCTCCATTAGTGGTGGTGCACAAGCAAGGATCCAAAGATGTGGTCTGTTGTGTGGACTACCATTCCCTGAATGAAGTAACCAAACCTGATGCGCACAGGGTTCCTTGCACTGATGAGCTAGTTGACAGGATGGAAGCTGCTCACTTCTTCAGTAACTTTGATCTGATCAGTGGTTTAGCAAATGAATCTTTTCTTCATAGTCATCCCTGAGCAGCCGCGGCCCGTGGAGGGAGTTTCGGTGAGGCGGAGAGGTGGGGCGGGAGAGGGGCAGGGTGGGGGATGCTAAAAAACAGAGTATGGATAATTGAAGGTAAGTAAACAATTTAATAAATAAAACGAATTTCGTAGCGCACCCTGCATCACATTTTGCGATGCAGGGCGCGCTACAAAATTCGTTTTATTAATTGAATTGTTTACTTACCTTCAATTATCCATACTCCGGTTTTTAGCACCCCCCACCCTGCCCCTCCCCACCCCGCCTCTCTGCCCCACCGAAACACCCTCCACGTGCCGCGGCTGTCCCTGAGTTTTCATTTTTTCGAGCCCCTATATTTGCTAATAGTAGAGCTCAATACATTGTGACACTACTTCTTGAAACCAATTGGTACATTTAACTTTAGCTTTACCTTTCCTGCAAGCCCATAGTAGATGGTGTATACAATGCACCAACGGCTAAGGAGTTTAATGCCATACGTTCGGTGCCATTTGTACTTACATCCCCCACATAACCCACAAATATTTATGGCAACAAGGCGCATCACTGTGCTCTGGCTGGGCTTTCAGTGTAAAGGTACTGTAGTAACTTAGGGCAAAACAAATACCTTTACCTTGTAGGAACACCTTTTTTATATATATATATATAAATAGGTCTCCTCTTGGTACATTCTTACAAGCATTATGTAAACATGACCCAGAAGGTCCATTGTGGTTCATTTGTAAGCGCCGACCTGGATTACCAATTCAGGGAGGAAGGATCAGACATGTTAAGACCCAGACATCTATGTCACCTTAACAGGAGATAATGCCTACTGGTCAAGTAATAATGCAAGAGAGGATGCTAGGCATATTTATTTAGTGTTGTTGTGAGTTGTGGCAGCCTTTCAAAACATGCACACAGAAGAAATTCATACTGATATCTTTAAAGGCTTTATTTTAAGCCAATTTTAGTGCAGGATAAATGAGACAAAATAGTTGCAGAAATCAATAAAATCGTAACAACAGCATGAGCAAGATCTGGACAACTGGACAAATATTATATATGCTGCATTTTTAGAATCCATTGCCTAATCTTAAAGCTACAAAAGTATTACAGTAGTGAGTGTCAGTATTTTAAGTGACTCAACATACATTTGTACTTGCAGTTCATTTATGTTTGTCCAGTTTGCCAGGCTCTCTGCAAAGCAAAGCTAATTTATATCTGAGTTGGAAAATATGTCGTGACACAAACAGCCTCAGATGGCTCTAGATTGCTCATCTCGGTGCTGCACTACACTGCTGACTGGTCCTTACACCATCAGCCATAGGAGGGGTTTAATCATTATGAAGATGGGGTAGTCTCCACCATGATTAAACTAAAGGTCCACTCACAATTAAATTCCGAGAGTGGACTACAGTCTTGGTGGGTGCTGTTATAATGGAATATTCATATAACCAGATAATTAGTCTCTAAACCACTATTAGTGCTACTGCCAGTAGTAGGTGTTCCATTTGAGTGTTTGGAAATTGACATTATTGATCTGCTTGACTGCCCTTCACCATCAGGCAACAAGTACACATTGGTTATGGTTGTGGTAGAAGCACAACTGCTAGGGTAATAGAAATACATTTCTAGGGATAATTACCAGGTTTAGATCTGTAAATAGTGAAAGTTTCAACTAGGGTGGAAACTATTTCACCTCTTAAATTGGAGAGCTGATGGAGCAAGGTTATGTGACCTATGACTACTCCATGGCATTTCACTTGCCATCCATTGGGTTGATGGAAAGATTTAACACGATCTTTAAGAACAATATGGCTCAGGAAGAGTTCCTCAGGAGTATGTGGTGTCTCCTCCTGCCATGTCTCTTAATCACCTACAGAGATATTCCACAGAAGATGGGTGTGTTTAGCCCCTTTAACTTTCAGTTTGGGCCCATGTGTGGCCCACTCATCCTAGTGAGAGCAGCGTGGGAAACTCGGGATGAAACTTCAGTTTGACCTCAGTAGGATGTAATGGACTATGTGATTGCCTTCAAGAGGTTTATGGTGCGATTCATCAGGGAAAGAAAAAACCTTAAGGTAAGTCAATACATGGGGAAGAATTGTTCTTGCCTAGAATGCAACTCTGGGTACCAGAAGGGCCATGAGGTGTTGATGTTGAATCTTGTTTTTCATAGAGTGTTGGAGGCGAAGTAGTTTGGGCCATAAAAGTTAGTGCAGAAGATTTCTTGGGTGAACTAATAAATGATTACAGGTGCCACACAGTAGACAAAAAAGTGTTCTATGTTAAATGGCAAAAGCCATTCCTCCAGAACGATTTTATAGTGGTCATCCTAGTAATGACAGAAAAGGTTGAGGATTCTAGTGACCTATTGCATGGTGAGAAGAATGCTACCATGGAAGGGGTAACATTTGCCTCTAAACTGATTCCCGAGCAGTAAATAGAGTGTAGAGAGTTGCTAGGATGATTTGCCCATCTCTTTCCACTGACCCCAGATTTGATACTTGTGTGTGTGCATGACATGGATACAGTGAATAACTTGCCAGTGAGCGAGGTTTATTCATATCGGACCACGTCCAGGAACGCATCAAATCAGCGGTTGCTAATATGTTGGATTTATATGTGATTGAGACTTTCCTTGGTCCCTGGACTTCTCCATTAGTGGTGGTGCACAAGCAAGGATCCAAAGATGTGGTCTGTTGTGTGGACTACCATTCCCTCAATGAAGTAACCAAACCGGATGCGCACAGGGTTCCTTGCACTGATGAGCTAGTTGACAGGATGGAAGCTGCTCACTTCTTCAGTAACTTTAATCTGATCAGTGGTTTAGCAAATGAATCTTTTCTTCATAGTCATCCCTGAGTTTTCATTTTTTCGAGCCCCTATATTTGCTAATAGTAGAGCTCAATACACTGTGACACTACTTCTTGAAACCAATTGGTACATTTAACTTTAGCTTTACCTTTCCTGCAAGCCCATAGTAGATGGTGTATACAATGCACCAACGGCTAAGGAGTTTAATGCCATACGTTCGGTGCCATTTGTACTTACATCCCCCAAATAACCCACAAACATATATGGCAACTAGGAGCATCACTGTGTTCTGGCTGGGCTTTCAGTGTAAAGGTATTGCAGTAACATAGGGCAATAAAAATACCTTTACCTTGTAGGAAAACCTTTTTTATATATATAAATAGGTCCCCTCTTGGTACATTCTTACAAGCATTATGTAAACATGACCCAGAAGGTCCATTGTGGTTCATTTGTAATAGCCGACATGGATTACCAATTAAGGGAGGAAGGATCAGACAAGTTAAGACCCAGACATCTATGTCACCTTAACCGGAGATAATGCCTACTGGTCAAGTAATAATGCAAGAGAGGATGCTAGGCATATTTATTTAGTGTTGTTGTGAGTTGTGGCAGCCTTTCAAAACATGCGCACACAAGAAAATCATACTGATATCTTTAAAGGCTTTATTTTAAGCCAATTTTAGTGCAGGATAAATGAGACAAAATATTTGCAGAAATCAATAAAATCGTAACAACAGCATGAGAAAGATCTGGACAACTGGACAAATATTAGATATGCTGCATTTTTAGAATCCATTGCCCAATCTTAAAGCTACAAAAGTATTACAGTAGTGAGTGTCAGTATTTTAAGTGAATCAACATACATTTGTACTTGCAGTTCATTTATGTTTGCCCAGTTTGCAAGGCTCTCTGCAAAGCAAAGCTAATTTATATCTGAGTTGGAAAATATGTTGTGAGACAAACAGCCTCAGATGGCTCTGGATTGCTCATCTCGGTGCTGCACTACACTGCTGACTGGCATGTTGAAGTCCTGATCTCTCTCTCTCTCTCTCTCTCTCTCTCTCTCTGAGATAGCTGTGAACATGCTGCTATATACAAGTCGAAGCATTGAGCAAATAAATCTCACATTTGTGATATACCATGAGAGAAATATTGTGGTTATTTCCTCTCACACTGATGTGAAAATCTCTTCTACTTCCCCTAGACATCATCTATTCAGGTGAATATATATGAACTAGAAGCATATTATCAAAACTGAGGATTCAAATATTGCATTGAATGCATGGAACGCACATTGTTGTACAATAATAAAATTAATGGATCATAGCATATATTGACTTATGTGGTGTTAGCAAATGAGCATATGCACAATATAGGGGGGAGGCCCTTAAAAGTGGGGCTGGGTAAAACTCGTGAAGTTGTGCTATGCGAAGTTTCATGAAGCACCCAAAAAGCACGGCTTTGCTCCGTGGAGTTCCTTGACTGGGCTGAGCTGCTCGACACACCCTTTCACACAATGTTTTAATGTTCTGGACAACGCAAAGCAGGTTCACACGCTGGAAACTGCGCACAAACGGCACCCCGTGGTTCGCATGGGGCAGGCCATTTTGTTTTCTGTTCTGTGTATGGTGCGGGCCTTTTTTTTCAATCCACCCTCAATCTTTTCAATCCTCTCCCTATCCCACTCATCCACCCCCCATTTTGCTATTGTATCAGTGTGTGTCTTTGTGTTTTTAATGTGTTTGTCATTTTGTTTGATGTTTTTGTGACTTTTTTGTATTTTTTTAGGTCTCAGCCTGCACGAGCTGGCGAGATTTAATGAGGTAGAGTGAGTTTCACTAGCGAGGTTAAGTTGGCCCCTCTTTTCCATTGGCTGGCGTCACCGTTCATGCAAAACGGTGGCCAGGCATTGGAGAAGAGGTTCTAAGGACGTTCTTCTTTCTTTTTAAGCCCCGTCCTTTTCAGACTGGCTTACTTGGCTTACTGCTGGCGTAAAAGGTTCCTCATCTTCATTATGGGTCCAGATGGCCCCATAAAGAAGATAAGGAACCTTTTATGCCAGCAGGAAGTCAGGCGCTTGTCGGGCACTTTTTCATTCCTTTTCGTATACTACACACTCCTGACGGGGTGCTTGCTACTTGCAGTCTGTAGGTGTGGTGTGCTAGTTTAAGCATTGAATGAATGAACAGTGCGAAGAAAGGGTGCATAACTACCGAAGTCCCTTCCCTTTAACTGGGGCTCTGGAGATTGTTAGGGGGTGTTCAGCTGTGAGGTCCCATCAGAACCGTACGTCTCTGCACCCCTAGCGTGATGGCATGGTCCTGGTATGTGCTTCTGATCGCCCCATCTTTTTATCAGGTGCTGTTGGGGGAAGGGAGTGTTGTCCCTTTTGGTGCTTTTTCTCACAGCAGCATAACACCACTGAGCATTGATAGATGGAGAAAGGCACTAATGGGGCGGGCAATACAGATGTGCGCTCCTGTCCCCTCCCCGGGCTCCCTAGTTAAGAGCACTCTGGTATGTCTGTAGCTGCGCTCCTGGCATCCCATCCTTCCAGCAGCAGCGCTCAGCCGCGATGTGCAGCCTCCGGGCTCCTTGGCATGCAGTCTGAGAGCGCAGGTCTGTGGTGGCAGTGCGGTCCTCTGCCTAGTCTGGGATGCAGTGCACCCCTCCTGTGAGTCCATCTTGCAGATCTCTTCAGTTCAGGGTGGCAGCATTGAACCCATTTTTCAGTTTCTCTTGTGGCTCGGTCTCTGCAGCCGGCAAGGGGGCACCTGAGCATCGTGCCGGTGGGGCACCGTGAGCAGGCTCACACGGCTCTCTGTGGATCCAGGGCATGTCATGCCCTTCTAATCTGGGCGCAGTACAGCCTTGGGCTGATTACTGGGGCCGGGAGGCCCCACACTGCCTGTTATCAGCAAACACACAGCGACCGGCCCAGAGCACACAGGGCAAACAGACGCATCTGTGTGTTACTGTAACCCAGCCGCAAAGAGATGCGATGCTCACCCCAGCTGCAGGATGCCTCATGGCTGACGCGTTCAGCAGTCCCCAAGCTAGATGCCTGAGTACCAATATAAGCGTTTCATTTTTCTACCAACATGCTTGATGGTAGGCCACTTATGAAATCTGCTTATGCCTCAGAATCCTTATTTGAATACATTGAATTGGTGTTTGTAAACAACTGTTTGTTTACATTCTTTCAAAACTGCCTTAGCACGTGCTATATAAAAAGAACACAATTACTCAAACCAAGGATTGTTTTCCTCACAGCCTAGAGCATCGCGATGCGGAATTTCATTTAAAACCTGAAGTTACTGGGGTGATATGAATACTAGAAAGCACACTTTGTATGCACGCAGTTCGTATGTCAGTGGCGAAGCTGTGCGCATTTCCAAACTCTGTTATGATCTTACAAAAAAATGCCTATGCACACACTTGAAATAAAACATGCAGTCGTGAAAAAGTCATGCAGACACAATTCTACTAGGTCCAAGAGAACAATAGTAATCCAATGTCATTAACATTTTTTGTTTCGATTCCAAAATATTTTAATGGTTCCACACCAGCCGACACGTGTTTCGTTGTGTTTGGAACAGTGTGTTCGCGACTCCTCAGGGCTGGGAAGGATACAAAATATATACCATAGAACATCTGAAATGATGTATACAGTTTTAGTGTATTTATATAGCATCCACTCATGTGTTTAGTCCAAAACGCAAGTGTAACCCGGAAAGACGACCGTCTAGTATGTTACTGAGCCCAGTAACAGGTACAAAGAAAAAGTAACATCCCATCTGTTCCTGCATGCACAGATGTCAAAGAACAGAAGAGACATTCATAGAGACCTATGTACGTTGCTGATGCACCCAAAAGGATGCATCAACTGTGGTGCAGCGGAGTGCGTTAGAGTGACGGATAAATCAGTTATTTTACAAAAATCTACTTTAATGGTGCCTAAAAGTGCTCGTGCTCATTAACCAGAACGTTGGTTGTAAGAACAAACAAACCTGCGGTGTGTGTCTAGAGGAAGAAAAGGTCTGTATCAAGAAGAAAAAATAAAGGAAGACAAAGGAGACAAGGGTCAAGAATGAGAATGACTTTGGAAGAGAAAGTAGCTCGAGTGAGTGTTCGAGAAAGAGTTTATACAAAATAGTTTGTGATTTCCAAAAAGGGGGGTAAGCTCACCGCTCCACCGGTGATAATTCCACACCGGCAGGGTATGTGACCAAATAAGGGGAATCCTTAGCTAAAGAGCTTTCTGTGGAGCGAGAGTATCAAAAGGGAAACAAGACAGAAAAGCTGGTAAGGATAAGACGTGGTTAACTGGTCTCTCCATAGCTATGTTCTATAGGTGATCTGAATACACAGGCAAAAGTGTAAAGGTTGTTGCCGGTTAACGTACCAATAGAATTATAGGTCCCACAATAGTGTTGTCCTAGCGTTCCTGGAATATACTCCCTGATGGATCTGTCGGCTGTCAAGGTGTTCCAGTGTTTGTTGAGACTTTTACAAATCGCGTGATGCATGGAATTAAAGTCAGTGACCAGGCGTATGCATTTGTCGGTGGTTTTGTTTGTCTCATTGGATTTCAATGTATCTGCTTGTTTAATCTTTTTTAGTCTTTGTGTGCCTTCTGCAGTGTGACCTGTGAATAACCTCTTTTGCAGAGGCCGCCGCACCCCCCCGAAGGGGGGGGGAGGCTCAAGGGCCGGCGCCATAACCCACGTCGAGCCCCAGTGGAAGAACCGGTTCTGGGCGCCCAGAAGCGGCAGGAAGGATCAACACCTCCCAAGGGAACATCCAGTTGGCACCAAGGAACCCCCCTAGCCAATAGGGGGGACCGCTTGGTACGAACCCCCCAATGGGGGGGCAGCTGCGCGTAGTGGACGAGCAGAAGGGGGGATATAAGCCGCCGCTCCCCCAGATAGCTCCTAATTTCATGGAGCGGGGGAAGCGGCGCACCTGAATTTTTGAAGACAGTGAAATCATCATCACGAGGCGGAGCACTGCGGGGGACGACCGAAGACAAGCCCGAATTTGTGGAAGCCTGGCTGCCGGGGACACGACGGAAGCAATGGAGGTGCGCCCGCTTACAGCCCGCTCAAGGTTTGTCCAGCAGAGCCTTTCGTAATCCCCTCCTGCCTATCAACAATGGAAGATCCCTCGAACCTCGCAGCGAAGCAGGTTAGGGGCCGGGGCGTAGGGCAGTAGAACGGAACGGGGGTTCCACCCGGGAGTGGCGCAGAATGCCCGCTTTACCCCACGCCTCAAACTGGCTCAGCGAACCGGCTAGCCACGCCCGCCGCCGCTGGAGCGGAGAACTGCAGGTAAAAAGGCGGTCGGGAGCAAGGGACGCGTTTTCTAAAGACCCCCATACCAGCTCCCCACGCAAAGGGGAAGAGGAAGCTCCGGTCGATACAAGGCACGGACCGGCAAGGTAAGGGATGAAAAGACAGGAGCACACGGGAGATCAGAAGAGGCATTAGATCCGGTTTCGTGTTGGGGCGAAGGGTGCGGGCGAGCGGCCGGGCACGCTAAACAAAAGGTAACTCAAACCTTCACCTTTTTGTCCTCAATCCTCCCGTGCCCCCGTGCCTAACATAACGAATGTGTGTCCCTACCATGGGTGGTAGATCGGTTGGGAGGGTCGCCCTAAACTGAAAAGTATCGGCGGCTGTTACACTGTGAGAGGCATCGCCCAATAGGTGACAAACGCCAGTAAAACTTACCCCATACAATCGGACCACTTCAAAGCGGGATGGGGGAAAAAAGTAACGGATTAATTATCACTTCAAACTCAATACTACATTATGGGAGGCCAAGGTCGAAAACAGGCGTAACAATAGGAAATAAAGAGGCTCGCGGGCTAACCGCGAGGAGGGCCGGTCGGCCAGACTGCCGATTTTAGCGTGGGAAACCAGGGCTCAGCCCCGGGGGGTCCCGTACACTCCATGCGCTCCGGGGCAAATTAGTTAACCCCCAGTGCCCCCCCCCGAATGTGTAGATTATTTATTTATTTTAGTTATTTATTTATGCGATTTGATATAGCGCGAACTTTACCCGAAGGTGTCAGAGCGCTTTACATAGGACCAGTTTCAACCCTAGGGACTGAAGCTTACAAGCGGAAAAACAAATTTGGCTCACAAGAAAACGGTTGTCCCACTCGCGATTAGTGTCTGGTGTTGTACCCTACCACTGCGCGAGCTCAGCCTCCCCCCCCCCCTTGCATCCCTCCAGTTAGTTGGAACTGGTTCAAACTGGTTCCGTTACGGGGCAGGGTTGGGTGCATTTCGATCGGCACTGTGGCCGTGCCTGGCATTAATACTCTGGCCCTGTGATAGTGAGGCAGGTCCACCCCACCACCTCCTGCGGGGGGGGGGCACAATGTGCTTTGTGACACAGGCCTGCTACGGGCATTACCGAGCTGACACAGTATCGAAATTTAAGCTTGCCTTTTAAAAAACAAACTCAGGACCCCTTGGCGTATCCGCTTAAAACTGGCACAGTGAAGGCTGTTGTAACATCCCATCCTAGTTTTAAAACTGCGCTATAAAAAAAAAAAAAAAAAAAAAAAAATGTCAGCCATGCTTTCCGTGATTTCCTCGGGTGGTTTCTGCCCGACTCCCATATGAAAAGCGCACGGTTTTCTGTATGGGATCACCGTCGACACATGTAGGTTCCTCCAGACTGATCCGGGTCGGCGCTGATCGGCTTTGGAACATTAATTGCAGTAGGGCCAGCTGTTTGAGCGGAGGTGTCCACGAACCGCCAGAAGCGCTTGGCAATGTGGAAGTGCAGGCAATCTTCCAGGTCATTTGGGACCGCCTTAAAACTTCGCACAGGGGGGGGAAAAACTGATAACGTTCTTAATTGTGGCATTGTGAGACACGTTTCTAAGCCTTCAAGGTAAATGAATAAATGCAAATATTTCCAGGATGGCTCACAGCGGTTGACGCAATTCAGATAGGAACAACACATATCTTTTGCAATTTGGGCGTTTCAAGGTAATACCTACCTTAGTGTTTGACCACGATTATACTGTTCGTGTTACATGCTGGCAATTGCGGTACAGAACAAAAGGGCCTGGAGCTGGCCCGGGGGTATATGTGGGCCCCAGGAGACAGGAGTCCTATAGAACATTGGAAGTTTACTCAAAAAAAAACAAACCCATAAGACGCAATCCACAGGACACAGGATGCAAGGAATAAACTTTATAAGTTTATAAAAAAAAAAAAAAAAAAAGCGAGACCCAACATAAAAAGTGCAACATCCACAAGTCAGTCGGGCGTAAAAGTATTATCTTGTCCTTGAGGGTTGCCGACTTTGTGGGGTTTGAGAGAAGTAATTGAACATCTAAAAACATAATTGTCACGCGTGACGGAGTTGGAGAAGTTATTTTAAAGTGGCTACCTGTCCTGTTCCACTTCCTCGCTCTGAAAGAAGTAACCCGATTACCCAGTTAGATATGCTACCTATCCTGCAAAAAAAAAAAAAAAAAAGTGAATGGCCTGTAACTAAGTGAATTCGGCAGTATACAAAGGACTTTACAAGGGCAGATTGCTACATTCCTCTTTGTATACAAACCAGTGATGCAGTGGTGTCCGCGGGGTAAAAAGCGTGCTAGGCCAAGGACACAACAATGTACCCATTCTGAGGTTGCAGCTAGTCTAACTGTCCACTGCCAGTTTGGGTGCGTGACAGGAGAACTCCGCGTTCGGATTCCAGAGTGTACATCCTCCATTAATGGAAGTATAGGGCTTCTTCATAAACCACCACGAGCCCCAGACCTGCCGTCAGGGCTGAAGCTGCCAGCTCAGCGACACAAATTGGGTGATATGAAAAGAAATTGTAGACAATAGTGCACAGAAGCTGGCCGGCACCAAGGTCTCACCCCCTCCTTGGCAGTCACTTTGCCCCAGGGGCACACATCTGTGCAGGGGGCGGATCACGACTACCCAATAACCCGTCGCGCCCGGCCCACCATGAAGCGAATGTTTCAGGTCGACCGGCAACAGCGTAGGGATAGTTACAAGTGGGCACATTACAAAATGCAGACGGTGAGTACATGGGAGCATAGGGCAACTGTGCAACGGCAAATAAAAAAAAATAAAAAAAAAATAGAAATGGATACGACATGGCGCGGCCTAATAAGGCCAGAGGAAGGAATTCAGACAGGGGGCAGGTTGAGCATACCATAAACAACAGTGCAGCCTCGACAAGGAGGCTCAAACATCCGGTGATTTTGGGCAAATCACTTAGTCTCCCGGGCCAAAGGGAATGACTGTTGCGATGGGTGCGAGTGGTCCCGAGCGCAGATCCTGCGCCCACCCCGGTGTGGGTACGGGGGCCGGCCTCACAAAAAAAAAAAAAAAAAAAGGGAAAAAGCACAGCCGTGCACAAGGCCAACTCAGAATATGTATGGCGGTTTTCACCTTGGGTTTGCCCGGGTCGCCTAGAGCCATTCGGCCATGACCGAGTCTAGCTGGCGGAAGGGAGGATGAGAGTGAGTGAAGTGCCTTCCCGTGCGCAATTGCGCATATAAGCCACAATAATCACGAGAGCTGGGGGGAGCCGCAGGAAGACGTGCGCCTCCCTGCGGCGTGGCGGAAATTGTTACAACGGATGGCTAAGGAGACACACCAACAGGGCGGTGTGTAGAACTAGGCCACTCACTTTGGGGATGCCGCACGGCAGGGTGAGGTGGCCGGGCCAAGGATGGGAGTAGCAAACGGAGACGGCGCTCGCGGCCCAGACCCGGCCGGACGGCAGGGCACAAAAAGGTAGCGAGTTGGGCCTAACTCCTTGGAGAAGCTACCCCTCCCTACACGCAAAGGGCGTGGGTGACCACCCAAATTGTGGTCCCAGAGGTAACACGACAAAGAGGACTACCAAGGACTAACAAAAGAACTGTTTTGGTAGGCGTGCCATCTACGAACTGAATGCACCACGATATGATCTGCACAATATGATGATTGACATGTTTATGACCCAGATATGATTTATGACGATGATGATGACATGTTTATGACCCAGATATGATTTATGACGATGATGATGACATGTTTATGACCCAGATATGATTTATGACTAGGGCTAGGACATGCATGATTTATGACCCAGATATGATTTATGAATTTGATGATGACATGTTTATGACCCAGATATGATCTATGACTATGGCGATGGCATGTATGATTTATGACCCAGATATGATTTATGATTATGAGAATGTCATGTTTATGACCCAGATATGATTTATTGGCTATGTTGTTGACGGGTATATGACCCAGATGTGATTTATGATCCCAATAAAACTGCGGCCAACAACCACCACAACAAATACGACCTTGTTGGCTAAGTATATTGGGATGACAGGGGTACTTGTCTTGGGGTAAATACTTCCCACGGTATGGGGGAGTTCGAGGGTTATTGCAGAGGCCGCCGCACCCCCCCCGAAGGGGGGGGAGGCTCAAGGGCCGGCGCCATAACCCACATCGAGCCCCAGTGGAAGAACCGGTTCTGGGCGCCCAGAAGCGGCAGGAAGGATCAACACCTCCCAAGGGAACATCCGGTTGGCACCAAGGAACCCCCCTAGCCAATAGGGGGGACCGCTTGGTACGAACCCCCCAATGGGGGGGCAGCTGCGCATAGTGGACGAGCAGAAGGGGGGATATAAGCCGCCGCTCCCCCAGATAGCTCCTAATTTCGTGGAGCGGGGGAAGCGGCGCACCTGAATTTTTGACCCACCCACCCACACCTAGGGACCAGCAGTTGTCGCAGTGCTGGACAGTAACACAAGCATGGGCGGAAATTGTTACAACGGATGGCTAAGGAGACACACCAACAGGGCGGTGTGTAGAAGTAGGCCACTCACTTTGGGGATGCCGCACGGCAGGGTGAGGGGGCCGGGCCAAGGATGGGACTAGCAAACGGAGACGGCGCTCGCGGCCCAGACCTGGCCGGACGGCAGGGCACAAAAAGGTAGCGAGTTGGGCCTAACTCCTTGGAGAAGCTACCCCTCCCTACACGCAAAGGGCGTGGGTGACCACCCAAATTGTGGTCCCAGAGGTAACACGACAAAGAGGACTACCAAGGACTAACAAAAGAACTGTTTTGGTAGGCGTGCCATCTACGAACTGAATGCACCACGATATGATCTGCACAATATGATGATTGACATGTTTATGACCCAGATATGATTTATGACGATGATGATGACATGTTTATGACCCAGATATGATTTATGACGATGATGATGACATGTTTATGACCCAGATATGATTTATGACTAGGGTTAGGACATGCATGATTTATGACCCAGATATGATTTATGAATTTGATGATGACATGTTTATGACCCAGATATGATCTATGACTATGGCGATGGCATGTATGATTTATGACCCAGATATGATTTATGATTATGAGAATGTCATGTTTATGACCCAGATATGATTTATTGGCTATGGTGTTGACGGGTATATGACCCAGATGTGATTTATGATCCCAATAAAACTGCGGCCAACAACCACCACAACAAATACGACCTTGTTGGCTAAGTATATTGGGATGACAGGGGTACTTGTCTTGGGGTAAATACTTCCCACGGTATGGGGGAGTTCGAGGGTTATTTGAAAACATGGTTCTCTCGTTAACTGAGTGATATTATCACTTTACAGTGCGACCTCCACTTGAGTCACCCTTTTCACCGCTTATCCACGCGGTAGCAACCCTACGACAACACTAATGCGGGACCTATAATTCTATTGGCACGTTACCCGGCAACAACTTACACTTTTGCCTGTGTATTCAGATCACCTATAGAACATAGCTATGTAGAGACTAGTTTACCACGTCTTATCCTTACCAGTCTTTGTGTCTTGTTTCCCTTTTGATACTCTCGCTCCACAGAAAGCTCTTTAGCTAAGGATTCCCCTTATTTGGTCACGTGCCCTGCCGGGGCGGAATTATTACCGGTGGAGCGGTGAGCTTACCCCCCTTTTTGGAAATCACAAACTATTTTGTATAAACTCTTTCTCGAACACTCACTCGAGCTACTTGCTCTTCCAAAGTCATCTCATTCTTGACCCTTGTCTCCTTTGTCTTCCTTTATTTTTTCTTCTTGATACAGACCTTTTCTTCCTCTAGACACACACCGCAGGTTTGTTTGTTCTTACAACCAACGTTCTGGTTAATGAGCACAAGCACTTTTAGGCACCATTAAACTAGGATTTTTGTAAAATAACTGATTTATCCGTCACGCTAACGCACTCCGCTGCACCACAGTTGATGCATCTTTTTGGGTGCATCAGCAACGAACATAGGTCTCTATGAATGTTCCTTCTGTTCTTTGACATCTGTGCATGCAGGAACAGATGGGCTGTTACTTTTTCTTTATACCTGTTACTGGGCTCAGTAACACACTAGACGGTCGTCTTACCGGTGACACTTGCGTTTTGGACTAAACACATGAATGGATGCTATATAAATACACTAAAACTGTATACATCATTTCAGATGTTCTATTGTATATATTTTGTATCCTTCCCAGCCCTGAGGAGTCACAAACACACTGTTCCAAACACGACGAAACATGTGTCGGCTGGTTGTGGAACCATTAAAATATTTTGAAACGAAACAACAAATGTTAATGACATTGGATTACAATTGTTGCCTTGGACCTAGTAGAATTGTGTCTGCATGACTTTTTCACGACTGCACGTTATATTTCAAGTGTGTGCATAGGCATTTTTTTGTATTGTATTGCCATATGTCAGATTTCCCTGGCATACTTTAAAGTGGTTAAAGGGTTTTTTCCACTCGCCAGTTGCACCACATAAATCACTCAAACTTTAATACCTTGTGCGTACTCTTTAGGCAGAGCGCCCTCGTATCTACTCTGTGAGTTTAAAACCCTTTGCTCAGTCAGTCTGTTATGATTTACCTGCTGATGGCCATCTTGCCTTAGGTCTGTTTGTGGCCTGGGCCCGCCATATTTATGAACTGAGAAATAACACCACTCTTTTTTTTCCTTTACCCAAGTGCGTTTTATTTTAATTTTTTATGAAAGAAAGTCAACGTCACTTCTTAGCCACAAACACTGTTCACACTCAGCCAGCCATAGGACCTCAGATCATCATTGTAAAGACATACATGTCGCAGCGGTGATCCACATTTACAGGTATTCACACCTCGAAGGCTACCACAGGTTCATGCTGTGAGGTGGTAAGACAACGTCGGTGCAGGGCACACATATACAGAAGTCATAGGCTTTCAATAGCTTTCAATAGCTTTCAATAGCTCCAACTCGCGTAAATAAGCAACCTATTACATTGCAAATGCAATAGGTCTCGCATTTGCGAGATATTAAGCTATTGGCATAGTAAATTACAATGCCATTTATTTATCTGTTTTCAAAACCAACACATAAATTAAAATGTTGTCATTTACAATGCCAATAGCTCTAACTTTTGCAAAGGCGAGACCGTTGCATTGTAAATGCTTGTTTATTATTCCTTATACTGCCTTAGTTCTTCATTTTTTCTTTCCTTTTCCTGTTTCTTTTTTTTTCTCCCACCCAGCCCCATGGAAGAGCAGGGCGAGTGAGGGAGTGGCGGCCTCAGTGCCCAAGCTAGCTGCACACCTTGCGCTTGGCAGCACCACCAAGGGGAGCAGCCAAGCACCATTTTTTGATATGTAGAGGTGTCTGCACTTGTTTTTTATGTTTAGCACCACCTCTCCTCCATCCTGGCAGCAGGCAGAAGGCCTGGCAATGGTTAACGCCAGTGGCAATATTAACTGTGGTGTGGGCAGGTGTGCCATATGTGCGCCACACCATCCACGCCCAGTGCACCCAACAGCAGCTGACGCACTTCTGGGCCGATTTTATCGACTGCAAGCAGGACCTGCTCGACCTGCTAGGCATCAAGATTGCCGGGCTTGGTGAGAAATTATTTGATGTGTTTGTGTTCTATGATGCTAACCTTTTTCTGAATAGCATGCCGTTCACACTCAGAGGTAAGTTAAGTTAACAATAAGCATATAATGTGATCCAGTTTGAGCTCTCTCTCTTCCAAACTGGTGGAGCGTGGGGTAGGTTCCAGGCGAGACAGCCACTGCTGAACTATCCGTAATAATGTTACCGTACCCTTCGTTTTTGGTTCAAAGAAGCTAGTTGTCTGCCCAACTTGGATTGGCCTACAATTAAGGCACCTCATTGGTAGGTTATTTGGGTGCTTGGTTCAGAGGTGATACTAATTGTGAACCAACCACTGTGCAGATAGTATAGTTATTTTGGCCCTGAAGTATTGCCACGTGATCCCCAGACACATTAGGTATGAAACAGGCCGACCTCCAACTCGTCCCTACTACTGATCATTAATGCAGCGGTGACTCACATTTTCCGTTTTAAATTGGGAACAGTGGATTAGCTAAATAAATTGGATTTGGAGCACCACTGAACCTGTTTTTAACCTTCTTCACACACACTCCCTGCACACTTATCACTCACATCTACACGATAGGGTCCCAAACGTGCACTGCACCTAAGTCCCTCCTAGGGTGCTTGTCAGGCATTGCTGCACTGGCCTGATGAAGAGCATGACCTATGATGCAGCATGACATATGTGAGAGCCCCACTTCCCTAATTGGGAGACCCCCTGTCTCTACCATAGGCTCAGAGTAGTAGACTGCCCTGGCCTCTTCTCCCCCTCTTGTGATCTCTCTCTAAGGAACTGCTTACCTTTTTCGCTAGCCAGTTTGAGCTCGGCAGGTGCCATGCGCTACCTAACCATTTTTGTCGGTGCTCGCTATAGGTGAATATTTAAGAAGCCATTGCAAACTCCTCTGTATTCTGGCCACCAAGATAGTGATATCAGTGACTTACCATTTGCTGTGACGTTCTTTGTGTAGCTCATACAGTCCCAAGGAATCTCATAGTGAAGTGTAGTATGCGTCTATGAATTGCAAAAAATGGAGACTGAGTTGGCCCACCGAGGGAGTTGAGAAATGAGAATAAGATGAGAATCAAAGATCATTCATTGCAATGGATTAGTTTCAAATGTAGTAAAAATAGTTTTGGGAGATTAACTGTATTAAATGTGCAACTAATCTATTTGTTTTCATCTTCTTTATTTCTTACATCAGCTCCCAAGGGTAAGAAGCGGATTAGCTCATAGGCGAGTCCGGTAGCTGCTGAGGAGGCAACCTACAGTGCCACTGCCAAAGGTTCTCCTCATCCCAGTACGTCCTGTTATTATTATTATTATTAATAATATTTCTTCTCAAAACTTTACCTCTGCCCACTATTAGACACATTTTTATTTTGCCTTGTTTATTTTGTTTAACTTTGTTTTTTTCAAATCCCCTATCGAATTTTTGTTTAATCCATGTTTTTGTAGCTGACTTTCTCCTGTCTGTACTAGTATGTCGCAATCTTCTGCTTTGCTAGTGAGCTTTCTCTTCCCTATATATATATATATATATTGTTGTACTGCAAGACTAAGAACCGATTATTGGTACTCTACTGTCTACTGTAAAGATTGCAGGCCTAAGTAAGCTAGCATTATTCACCATGCATGTTTGTTGAGGAGGCTTTCTTTTTTCTTGCTCATGCTCTAACAGGTAACAAGAGAGTGACCATAGTCATGGTGGACCCCGCCCCAGTATTGTGCTGTAATTCAATTACACAGTATACCTGCAGTTTCAATGATAGTGCAGCATGCCAGGAAAGTATGAGGTGCCATTACATTTGCCAACCAACACTATATGTCCTTTACTGACCATTATTACACCCCTTCATTGCGCTTCAATGACTCAGAGTAATCATCATAGGCTATAGCTCTACCCCTCCATTATAAAAGGATTTTGGTTGGCTTGACTACCTGGATTTTTTAACACTGTCAACCAACAAAATGCCCAACATTATATTTTTGATAGAAGATAATGCTAACCAAACTGTGGTGATGCATTGCTGTTGTATTTTATTGATAACAAAGTAAGGTGAGGCGTATCTGTGCCATGTTTTTCATCCGCACTGACCATCAGTGCTGGGGCCAATTCTTATTCAGACATGAATGCGGTTGGAGGAGGAGATACAGTGGTGGCAAGAACGGGTGGTGGTAAGTCACATTGCTTGCTTATTGACAATTACCATTATACTCACTACAAGGTCATCGTGAGACTTGTGACTCGTGAACCCCCTCTTTGGGGGCCTCTTCTATCTATCAGAAGACAAAAACTCACATAATAAAACTAAAAATGATGGGTTGATGGAAATGGGGAAGAATAGAAGATTAAAAGAAAGGATGGAGAAAAATAGTGTATGAGTGAAAGGATGTTTGGGTGCATGAAAGGATGCCTGAGAGGGTGGGTGAAAGGGTGGATACTGAATCGATGGATACATGTATTGGAAATTTTTGTGAAAGACTGAATGAGAGAAAGTAAAGCTTAACATAACATAACATGTATATTTGTAAATTGCATGTTCATGCCAATGGGGTCTCTTGGCACTGAATAACAGATGTTTATTGTTATCCAACTCAATGGTACTCATTTTATAGATCTCAGATGGATGAAAGGCTGAGTGGAGCCGCTGGGATTTGAACCTGTGACCATGAGGTAGAACACATGCCCCTGCAGTGGATGCATTAGTCCACTGAGACACCAGATACATTCATGGCTGTCAATGGGTTGAATAGAACAATCAAAGGATGAATGAATAATTCAATGGATGAAGAAACAAGGGAGTTCTTATGGAGAAGGGCATGATTACCTACTTTGCTTACTTGGTTTTATCAAAGATTCTGCCTTAATTCTTTTCAGTAAGTCAGTGCATTTTAAGTGAGGCATGTGTGGGTAAAAAATGGCCCATTTTCTCTCCTAATCACATCAGAGTCTAATGACTCCAGGGAATCAGCAATGTACTGCTACTGTGCCACTATTCAATTTTAAATACGTTTGTACACAGAGTTGTTTACAATTTTTAACTTTTTACTTTGTTTCTTGACATAGCTTCTCCTGTTGGTTCACCACCACCATTTGCATGGCAGGAGATAGCAGCCTGGCTATGGCGGCAGAGGCTTGAGAAGATCCTGCAAGAATATCACTGACTGGGGGCTCCGGAGGAGGAGGAGCAGGAGGTGGAAACAGCTGCTGCTGCCTTGGGCCCTAGTTCCTCCAGCCAGTTGCTGCCTCCCGGCAACATTACCAACAGTGGTCAGGGGCCCTAACCTCCACTGCTGAACACCACTGCCACTCAGACTTCCAGTTGCTGAGCCAACTCCTGTAGCATATGGGGCAATTATTTGTTTTGGCAGGGGGGACTTTTGTTGTGGATAGAGAGGATGCGAAAGAGAGTTGGGACTGGGGTTTTGGCATTTAAAAATATTGGTTGGGGACAGGATGATTTGTTTGGGGAGTAAGGTGGGTCTGTTGTGGGTAGAAGGGGTGGTTTTATTGTTCAACATTATTCAAGGGTAATATATATTGATTTTACTTTATTTATGCCTGAAATATTTTTTGGGTTGTTTTTCTTTGCACTGCTGCCTTTTAGTGCAGTGTGTTTTCTAAATCTGCTTAAAAAGTATATACCAGTTAGTTATATCCTTGTCTGCTACTACCCTCTGTAACTATATTGATCACTGGGGGGGGTGGCATTGCCTATATTGCCTACAACAATGCTCCATAGTTCTCTTACCTGAATAGATGAAGTGAGGGCTATTGCCTCTCGCAGTCTTCTTACTGCAGGGTTTCCCCAAGGTGCTATCTTATGGTGGTGGTAGTAGCAGCAGGTTAGTGCGCTAACAGGGATGATACACAATGTGAGGTCTCAGAGTATTAGCCATCAAAGTGAACTAGATTTAAAGAAAACAAAGCTTTAGCAGGTTAAATTATTTAATTCATAACTTTAGAAAGACTGAGAGGAGACTAACTCCATGACACAACAAGAAGACTTGATATGATAACAAAAACTAGCAATTGTAACTTCTGAGCAATAGGGAGCTAGCTTTTAATTAAAACGAAACTTTCAAAATCCTAGAGACAGTGGAAGTGGAGTCAGAGTGAGGAATGGACAAGGGTATGCGTTTATACAACACAACACAAGGCCTAATGATGATGTGGACCAATGATGTTCTTCTATATCTAAAACGTGGATCACTTTTATACATGGGTGGATAAATGGGGCCACTGTGTGCTGTGGCCCAGGTACTAGAAAATCTCTCAGTGAGTTGGTGTCGCTTTCATCATATCCACCCCATCAAGCGTGTGATCCATTTATGGTATACATAATTAGGTCACACCTCATTCAATTACATAGCCCAGGGTTTGATGAATGGAATGGGAAATGGGATTTGGGGAAAGGTGTGACAAAGACAAACACTACACAATGACAATGTATTCACCTGGATGATGAGCAGCACAACATCATCAGTCTGTTGTGGATGGGAATGAAGGTATGAGTATGACACAGTTCAGAGAGAAGCATTGCAAACAGTCTTTCAGCCCCAGAGTCCCAAGTTATCATTATTATTATATATCTAAATGTTCTGTCATCTAGGTTTGAAAAATATAAACTATAGAAGAGTGAAGTGGACTCACAGAGTTTGAAAAAATTATTCTTAGAAAAAAAATTATACTGCATTGGCAAAAATGGGCAGTGCATCCTCATTCTTCTCAGATTTCTATCAAACTTGGGTGCCTGGCTGAAGCGGTCCAGTAAGGTAAGTAAGAGTTTTATTGAGCACTCGAATTTAGTGCAGGAAAAGAGAAGGCCTGAATATTGTAAAACAGAAATTATATGTGTAAAGTCAAGGAGAAGGACAGAAGGTATGTTTCAAGGAAAAGGACATAAGGTATACTTCATGAGGTGTGTACCTAGAAGACTCAGAGGTACAGCAAGAGCATAGTCTGCTGCAATCATTAATTTTATGACTAGGCTTTCCTTGTTTTCAGTTTCGATTTTTGGCAAATTCTGGTGGGGTTTTGTCAGTTTTTTCAATACCTTAAACAAACAGTGGTTATCTTTGGTTACACATTTTTGCACCATTGAAAACAACATAAACAGTGTTTTTCCAGTGTTTATGGAATTGTAATTTAATTTTCATTATTGCTTGCTTTCTGCAATGATGGTGCACGTGTATAGATAGCGCGAGTACAGGGTATAAGAGGTCCAAATACATTTTGTACTGCACCAGAATGAAATACAAAGTCAATAGCATTCTTCATTGACTCTGAAGATTGTAAAGATTTTTTCAGCATATCGTCTAGCAAGTTTCAAGGATCTCTTACACAGAAGCACTTCAGCTCAGGTATCGATTTTGACTGACCGTCATACAACATTTTCATATACATAGCTGAATTAGTGCAAATACAAACAATTTCACTCCAATCTTTATTGATCTTGGTAGGAACGTTTTTCAGCAGCATTTCAAGTGACACTGCGTTCACAGTGGAGTGGTGTGGCTCACTGGTTAGAGGCGGCAGACCTGTAAGCAGAGAACGGCCCGGGACCAGGGTTCAATTCCCGACGCGGCAGGATCTTGGACCAGGATCAACGGACTCGATAATTCTCGCCTCAGTGCCTACTCTAACCAGGGAACACACTCGGCAACTCTGGGCATTAAGCTTGCCTTATCTCTACAACGGCCCCCAGACGCCGGGGATGCCTGGTTTCACCCTGGAGATACCCAGAAAGGGACCATCTCACAGGGAAAACCAGGACGGGTTCCCCAGAGGTCTATAGCGCCAGGACACTCGGTTAGAGTAACAGTGCGCTTTACAAGTATCCCACATTTACATTCACATTCCATGTTTACCAAACGTCTGGTGTCATGTTTTCACCACTATCTCAGATGCTTGGTGACAACATTCTTTTCACATATACCGGTCACTACATCTTGCATTGAATGTTTAAAGCTTGGGGTGTTTGGCAATTCACTTACAATCAATACTGACTCATTAGAAAAAGGGGCTGATGTATCAAAGGATTTCACCCATTCTCTGTGAGTAAATGTTATAGTACATATTAGGAAAGATTCTTATGAAACCAACCATTTTACCTATCAGTGAAATCAAATGTGGCCAAAATATCAAGTATGATTTTGATCTTTCCTGATTCTCTATAGGTTATGGTTATAAAATAACTAAATAGGACCTAAAACATGGTTCTAAACACTGCATCTTCAGACCAAAGACCACAAAACTGAAAAGATCTGGAGGAACAAGGGACAATGTTTTTGTGAAATCTTTAAACAACAAAAGTCAAGCAGAATAATGTTAGCCCGATCTTTCTTGATGCTACCTTGTATAACAAAGTTACATTGTATTGGCGCCTTCAGGAAGAAATACAAATATCTCTTTCACTCATCTTTTCCTTTCTTTAAATGGCACTTAGTTTTTGGTTGTAAAGGTGTTTTTTCAGTGTTTATATGTTTACACCGGTGATGGCTATTTTCCTTTTGGTGGGGTTTTATCAGTTATTATATGTATAAACCAAAAGCAGATAGCCTATTTATGACTCATGTGCAATAGATTAGCTGAAAAGTGACAGCAAATTACAACCAAACATTGACAAGTGGCTGCATGTACCTGGCTGATCAATCTCACAACTGTCATCATGATATTTAGCAAAGCGTGCGCATATGTGATGATGGGTCATCATGTGTCTGTCTCTAGTTACTTACAACAACCGGACTTCCCACCCAAACACACAATCACATAATGAAGGAGATTTAAAGTTGAGCCAGCACACACACTAAACAGCACTGCATTTGCCAAATCACCTCTAACCAGTCCACAGAGATGAGTAGGCGTCTTAGAGTGATCATTATGTTTGTCTCCCTGAAGTTGATGGCTGTTGTTGAGGTAGCCCCACCTTGAGTCCATCCATCATCCTCCTGACTCTGAGTAATGAATCTGTCCAACTCCGTTTAGACTCCTGACCTAAACAAGTGAGGTCATCCTGTAGTGCCCTGCTGTTCATGAAGGAGAAGAGAAACATTGAGCCGTTTTGTTGTGTAGATTTGTGTTTGTTAACTTAACGCACCTGCTTGGTCTTTGAACATTAATTTGTGGACAAGAAGAAAATGGAGTGAACTCAGCAAGCAAATGTCGCTACCTTCAGGAAAAACTCTCCCCCATCAGGCCGCAAACATTGCAAATCATCACAATCAAGCTTACAAATTATAGTTGAACACTCTTCCTCATTGGCTGTCACCACATGAATCATCACTCACAATCAATCACTCCATAATATATCACTCACTGATTTATTTATTTATTATAAGTTTTGTATAGCGCTAGCTGGACCCGAGGGTATCAGAGCGCTTCACATCAGGTAAAACAATGTGCCTTGACGGCGAAGAAAGATTGATAGCTGTACAGTTCAAGAGGATGACAAAACAACAAGAACATACACATCCTAATGACTACAAGGGTTAGGGGAACTATGAGCATCCCCTTACAGTTCAGGTGTCCTCCAGGAAGAGGGCTTTGAGTAAAGTCTTGAATTTTGGGAAGTGGGATGTCATTCTGATATGGGGAGGGATGGCGTTCCATATCCTGGGAGCATTACCTGCAAAGCATTTGCTTAGAGTTTTGCGTTTTCGCAATTTCAACGGGATGAGAAGAAGCGTGTTGGAGCTGCTGAGGGTCCTGGACTGGCCAGCCCTTTTGAGTTTCGCAGCCAGGTATTCTGGTTTGCCTGTGTGGAGGGCTTTGTGTGTAAGGCATGCTGTGCGAAAGTTTGCTCATTGTTCAATAGGGAGCCATTTCAGATCCTTGAGCGCGGGGGAAATGTGGTCGAATTTCTTGGTTCCTGTGACCATTCTAGCCGCGGCATTGAGGGTGGTTTTCAGGGGGCCAAGGTGTGATTTGGCTGAGCCGGTCAGGGTTGCGATTCCATAGTCAATTCTGGAGAGCACCAGAGCTTGAGTGGCTTGTTGGAGGTCCTTGGGAGGTAGGAATGGTTTTATTTTGTAGAGAAGTTTCAGATTGAGGAAAGTGCTTTTGGCGGAGTTAGCAATGTGTTTTTTCATGTTTAGTTTGGGGTCTAAGGTGATTCCTAGGGATTTGACCGAGTCTTTTGGCTTGAGGGTGATATTGATGGCGTCGATGGCTTTGAGCCATTCTTCAATTAGAGGGTTTTCGTCTTTGTTGGAGATGAGAAGAACTTCAGTTTTTTCCTGATTGAGCTTTAAGTGATTTTGTGAGAGCCATTGTTGAACGTCTTTGAGCGTATCGTTAAGTTTGAGAATGTCATCCATACAGGAGGTTTCCAGATAGAGTTGTGTGTCATCAGCGTAGAGGTGGAAGGGGATGTTGGAATTCCTGAGTATTGTGGTAAGCGGTTCCATGTAGATATTTAAGAGTTGGGGGGAGAGTACTGACCCTTGAGGGACACCTCTACTGAGGGGTAGGGGGTCGGATTAAAAGTTTTTGATTTTTACTCTTTGGTAGCGATTGTGTAGAAAGGAGGAGAACCAATTCAATACAGTCAGTTCCAGGCCTGCTCTTTCTTGAAGGGATTTTAGGAGCAGCATGTGATCAACAGTATCAAAGGCGGCCGAAAGGTCAAGGAGAATGAGAAGGCAGCATTGGTCAGAGTCAAGTGATTTGTGGAGATCGACTATGACATTGAGGATGGCAGTTTCAGTACTGCATCCTTTCTTGAAACCCGATTGGTGGGGGTCAAGGAGCTTGATGTTCTCTAAGTGTTGGGTTAGCTGTGGGAGCACACATTTTTCTAGTGTTTTGGATAACAGAGGGAGATTTGACATGGGTCTAAAGTTGTTCATATCTTCTGTTTCTAACCCTGTTTTTTTTAGTAGCGGCGTGACTTGGCCGACCTTGAGGCAGTCTGGGATGGTTCCTGAGCTCAGCGAGCTGTTGATGATTTTGCACCAGATTGGAGCTAGGGTGTGTTTCAGGGCTTTGGTCAAGTTTATAAGAAGCTGGTCCAGGGAGTGGGATGGCGGTTTAGCGTTGGAGATCAGGTTGATGATCTCTGTTTCCTGAATTGGCGTGAAGACGGACCATTGAGTGGGAGGGATCGATAAGGTGGTGTCAGACAATATTGGGGTGATGTTCTCCTTGGGAAAAGAAGGGGCAGTGCTGAGAGAAAGGTCGATCTTGATGATTTTTTCGTTAAAAATGTTGGCGAAGTTGTCGCATTGTTTTTTGGAGGCCGCTGAGACGGATTTGCTAGGTTCGGATGTTTGACTTCTGATGATGTTGAAGAGCTCTTTAGGGCGTTTTTTTGCGTTATCTGGAGCGGAGCAGAAGAAGGAAGATTTTTTTTCCTTGATGAGTTTGTTGTATGTTCTGCGTGCCGTCTTGAGTTGTTCACGGTGAAGGGAGGATGGATTGGACCTCCATAATCTTTAAGGGATCTGAGAAGTCTTCTTTCATCATTGATGTCCGTGGTGAACCACGATCTCGATGGAATGTTTCTGGGTTTTTTTAATTTCAAGGGGGCCAGGCGGTCAAGGGTGGTCGTCATGTTGGAGTGGTAGAGAGAGGTGAGGTCAGTGGTTGAGAGGTGCTCCGATGAGTTTGGGAGGAGAATGTTTAGTTCGTCTTCTAGGATGGCCTGAGGGACTTGGGCAATATTCCTTGTCCATTTAGGGGGAGCTTGTGTTATGAGTCGAGTTGGCGCTGGTTGATTGATGCGGAAAAGAATAAAATGGTGGTCTGACCAGTCTACTGGAATGGTGTAGTCGATGGTGATTGTGTGGTTAACCGCAATGATTGCGTCGAGTGTCGCTCCTCTGTAGTGTGTTTCTTCAGAGCAATGTTGTGTCAGATCATTTTCTAGCAGAAGGTTGTTGAGGACTTGTATGAGTGGGTTGTTAGTATCATTCCATCTAATGTTGAAATCGCTCAGGATTATGTTATTGGCGTTGTTGAGCGCACATTGGGTGATTAGGTCGGATAGATGCGTTTCGAATTCCTTTGAATTGCCTGATAGAGGAGATGGCAGAGTGTAGCACTCTTTGCCCAGGATTTGATACTGATAGAGAGGCATTCGAAGGAGCTGTATAGGTAGGGTGCGCTTTCCGTGATGTCTAGGTTAGTCTTGTGAATGATGGCTACACCTCCACCTCTCTGCTTCTGGCGGTCTTTGCGCGTGATAGAAAATCCTGGTGGTACAAGCAGGTCCATGATGGGGGCTGACATGGAGTTGAGCCAGGTTTCTGTGATGAAGGCAACATCAATATCATGTGAGAGTATAGCTTCTGCTAATTCTGTTGCGTGTTTTGAAGCAGATCTGCTGTTGATGAGCATGCATCTGATGCGAGGTTGTTCAACGGGGAGCGCCAAGTTGGATTGGGCTCTGGTCAGGGAGGTTAGCTGTGAGGGGGGTCTGGGGAGTCTCAAGGGAGGATGTTCCCTGCCTATTCCTGTGATAACTGGGAAAGAAGATATGGGTGATGAGAATAGCCTGGGGACCCGAGTGGGGGAGGGAGGGGTCCTTCTCTGTGGATGATGAGGGGTGCTCGATTTAGGGGTCGTGAGGTGGGCGAAAGAAGAGGGGAGAGTGGTCACTTCACGGGGGAGATAGTGGGTTTCACTCAACTCGGTCTGTCAGTTTGCATTTCTGCCTCTGGTATAGTTACGTGTGGGAGCGATGTGGTGGAGGCGAGGGTCGGAATGGGAGGCGGAGATTTGGGCAGACTGGGAGAGGCGGGGTGAGGGGGCGTGAGGGCTGTTGGATGGGCACTTCGATTTTGGTTAGGGAAGAGAGGGTATCATACATGCCTCGTATGAGCTTTTCAAGCTGAACTTCTAGCAGGGAAAGACGTTGCAATATATTGTTATTGTGGGTAGAAGAGGGAGGGAGGGTGTTGTTCTGTGTTGGGGGTGTGAGTGCGCATGGGGCGGTGTGAATGTTAAGGAACGGAGGGCGTGGGAGACTGGGTGACGGATCAACAAGAGGGATCTGTGCGGGTGAGTCCTGTGAGAAGAGATCTTTAGGGGGGGCAAAGGGGGGAGGATGAGTTCTGTCTAGTTGGGAGGAAGTTTGCGATGTGGGGGGTTGTGTGAGTGGGCCAGGGAGCCATGGGGATGAGAATGCGGGTGGGGTTCTTCTCTGGTGATATGGGTGTCGTTGTTGGTGTGGTGGGGTGAAGCGGTAGTAGGAGGACTCTCTAGTTGTGAGTGGGGATCGAGCTCTATTTTAGAGTAAGGATTATGATTGAAGCAATATATTTACCAGTTCCAATCCAATCCTGAGGTACACAATTGTCAATCCTCTTTGATGCATGCAACACACATTGGGACAGTCTTTTAAATCAAATGTTCTGGGGAAATCCTGCTAGGGGATGAAAAACAAAGATAGGCGTGGGATGGAGGCAAGCGTCTCTCTCCATAATCCTTAAATGGAATGTGGGAGGCTTTTTCACTGCATACTAGTCTAACTCCAATTCAGCCATACATGTGCTTAACATGGTGGGGCTGCATGAGTCAGTCAGACACAAACAAACAAAATATATAATGTTCCCCTTACTTTGCCAATGCGGTTTGATGATAACATGTTCTATGTAGTCCTACCCAGTCAGGGAAGTAGAGTTGATCCTCAAACTCAGGTGGTTAATCCAGAAGTTGGTAAACCAACAAACTCTGATCTGAGTCTAACCAATCACCTTCATCCTCCTCCTGTTGTATTTCAGGAAAGGGTTATTTTGGTGGCATAAAATGCTGGTTCATTTTGATTATGGTCAATTTCTCCATGTTTTGAGGCAAGAAACTGGTCCTTCTCACTATGACAACTGTGCTAGCTGCACTAAACAGATACTCAGCAGACACACCTGCGATCAAACAGGTCAGACTGCTGAGCAGTGGCCAAAGGTTCATCTTCACATATCAAAACACCAATGGGGTTCGATCCACTTAGACTTCTTTTGGGTGATCCCAATACTCATGGAACATCCTCTCAATGCTCATTCTTACTGCCACGTGCTTAACCTCTTTTGTCTTCATCTCTTGCACTGGACTTAAGCCCTGCCCTTTGATACCAAGTCAATGCAGAGGTTGTGGACAATTCTTGCTACCCTGTTGTTGTTGCCATTGGCGTCCTTTTTGCTGGTGTTGGCTGCTGTGAGACAACAGGACTGCACTCCCTGAGAGTTGAAGGCTGCACCTCAAAACTTCCTTGCGTGAGCGAGACTCTATGGTACAGCTATTCTTCTATAGGAGCCTGGCTCACTCAACAGTCCATGTCTTGTATTCTCAAACATCCCCTTCTGAAAAAGATATGAAAGTTGGCAGCATTTGTTTGTTACATGGATCCAGTATTGTGATTGTGCATTGATAAACATGTAATTAGTGGCTTGACAACTGGTTCATATGTCTGTTGTCAGGTGAATAGTCTGAACACCACTCTGCTGCAAAACTTTTCCAACCAATTCCAGTACATCGTGATGGAGCACTGGAAGAGCCACTCTAGCAAAGTAGGTCCTGATGCGAAACTTCCATTTTGGGCAGGTGGCCACCACAAATTCTAAAAAACCCACTTCTTCTACAAAAGAAATAGGGATGCAGTCCAGCAGAAACATTTTAGCAGCTTCTCATTGTACAACTTGCCATTGGGTGGTTGCATTTGTGGCGCCACGCCTGTCTAACCATGCTTGTAATAGTAGCCTGGATTTTTTTTCGTCTGTCGTGCCACTGACACAGTCGACTTCCAGAGAGATCCAGGAGGTGGTAGACTCAATGTACATCGTGGGGCATTCACTGTATGCTGTTGCTGTGGTATCTCCATCTGAATCTTGTGCCATTGCAAAGTTGCTGAGGCGGGTGATGCTGGTGCACTGCTGGGGACTGGGCTGCTTTGCATAAATATGTCACCCTGTTCTTCCTCTTCCCCTATACCTCTCACTCTGATTGGAGACTCCAGAGACAATTCCGTTCTCACATCACCTTGACCACCACCACATGCAGAAAATTGATAAAGGTGCACTTCTCCATGGAGTGTGTGATATTTTTTCAAATACGTTGCTTGGCCTACAGTACCATAGTGTGAATAATCCTTAAAATACTGGTGTGCATCTATGGCAGCCTAGCGTGTCTAGGGGGAATAATCCCTAAATGTTGGTATGTGTTGTGCACCTATGATAGGCAGACCATCTAGGGAAAATTGAATAATAATAATGCTTACAAAACTAATGCTGTTGTGTGGCTGTGTGGTGGGGAATGACAATAAAACATAGAAAAACAAACTAAAATAAACTAAAATAAAACAATAATAAAAATTGAAATATAAAAAAATAAAGACAAAATGTCAAGAAAAATATTAAAAGAAAAATAATAACAAACATAATTAGTTGCTGGTGTACTATGGGAAACAATGCATATAATATACTACTACAATGATCCTCAGGCATAATAATAATTGATATCAGGGAAAAGTAAAAAAATGAACAAATACAAAGGCGTAGCCCTCTATTATCAATCTCAGTTGAAAATTGGAAAAATGGATGGCTGCAAAAAATGTCCCCCAGCCACATGGTCAACCAACAGTAGCAAGCAAGGAGGCATTATCAAAACAAAGAACACATCCAGGCCTATGGCAAAAGCACACTGGCTGGCTACACAATATGGCCACTGACCACATGGCCATGTAGCAACAGCAAGCAATAAGGCATGGCCACAACAAAGAACACATGCAGGCCTAATGCAAAAGCACCCTGGCTGGTTACACTAAATGGCCCCATGATTAAGCCGGGGTGGAGTTCATAGAGTTTTACTTTGCGGAACTCTGTGAATTGCCAGAAAAATGCTGCTGCACTCTGTAGTGTTCAACCAGCAGCAGAGTCTGTTGAGTCAATATGCTCGCTGTGATTTTTAGCACCAGGATTTTTACCCGCTCTCTGAAATCAGCGCAAACAGCACTACATGTCACGGCAGAGAGCGCTGCTACTTTATACCACTTGAGTAGACATTCTACTCTAGAGGGAGCTTCCTCTACACAAATGGCAGATTTCTAAACACGAGCGGTCGTGACCTGCAGCAACCACCCGTGATGAAAAAAATCACCAAGAGGAGGTCTAGTGCATTATTTTTTCTCACAAATGCTCGACAACTTACCGTTGGTGAGCCACGCAAGAAAAAAACTCCACTCTGCTTTACTTCAAGTTTTTCAGAACGCCGCACGGAGTGGGCAAAATGCTGTAAACTTCATCAGCGGAGTGGAATTCTTCACCCACCTCTACACATGATCCAGCTTGGTGGCAAACTGCACCACCGCCGGACTCACAGCGGGGCCTTACCTGTTTATTGGGGCAGGCATTAGTGGCACAGCGGTACTCGTTGTATTGGAAGGCATCTTTTTTGGAAGACTTCAGCAGGATTATTCATTGTTAGTTATCGTGGTGGTGGCAGCCTACATGGGAACTGTCTTTCACTACAGATCCCACAAATTGCAGCACCTGCTGCTTTGAGCTCACCTGAGAATGGAAATAAAAGAGGCGACTTTATCCGTTATGGCTTTGTATCTTCCACCATGGAATGCCTCTGATGAGGGCGTTGGCTCGAAATCCGTCAAGCATGATCTGCTGGGCAGAGGAATCCAATAAATTGCTTCATTCCCAAGTGCCACCGGCTGAGAGTGCTTTTCTCCAGGGGTAACTTCTATTTGAGCAACTAATGCGGCCAGCCCGGTCGCGAAATGCACCACTGCAGGACTCACAGTGGGGCCACGCCTGTTTATTGGGACATGCATTAGTGGCACAGAGGTACTCATTGTATTGGAGGTATCTTTGTTGGAAGACTGCAGCAGGATTATTAATTTTTCCTTATCGTGGTGGTGGCAGCCCTCATGGGAACTATTTTGCCCTACGGATCCCAGAAATTGCAGCATCTGCTGCTTTGAACTAACTTGAGAATGGGAATAAAAGAGGGAACTTTATCCGTTACTGCTTTGTATCTTCTACCACGGAATGCCACTGATAAGGGTGTTGGCCCGAAACGTGTCAGGCATTTTCTGCTGGGCAGAGGAATCCAATAAATAACTTTCTTCCAGAGTGCAACCGGCTGGGAGAGTATTTCTCCAGGGGGTAACTTCTATTTGAGCAAAATAGATTATCCTTCTTTTCCAATTCCAATGATTGTATTCTTGAGGTATGATAAAATCTTCTCCAGGTCGCATAATAGCCAACACGTGTTTTTTCAGATCTGATGCCTCCGCATCTATGACTTCATTAGGGCTACAAACAAATTGACAACATATGTCTGAGTTACACTAGAAATATTTACATAGGATCACCTCCACCACATCACCTATGTGCTTTTGGCGATCTCATAGTGATTCAGAAATTAATCATAAGTGCCCAAAACAGTTGATAAAAAATATGTAAATGTACAAATCATAATGAAGAGGGAATTAGAAACAGTACAATCCTGACTTCCATGAAAAATCTCTATACATGTTTATAATTCCAAAGTTTAAACACCAAAACACAAATAGCATCTATACATAAAAACAAACAAGTTCATTTTGTATGGTGTGTAGTTCATCAACCAACACGTGAATAACACAAGTGACCTATATAGTCATTCCAGACAATGAGCTCACCTTTAGAGATATATCCCAATTCCATATATCAAATCCACTGTAATGCAAACGTCAAAGACTTGTATTAAATTAATATGTACTCTGGAGTATGAAAAATAATATATATATAATAATCATATACCGAGAGAATCCTATGCAAAGCACATCATGTAACAGCCTTAGTAATTGCCAAAGATCCTTACAGTAAATATTCTAGAGACCTCCTATCCAAGACAATAAATAACCACAATAGGTCTTTTCTGACCTGCAAATAATACAGATGCATCAAAGCAAAATCGGTCTTGTGTCATTATTTATGTGTGGAGACCACATATTAAGATCCAGATCAGTATTTACTATTAAATATTCTATCTTGTACAATCGCATCACAAAGATGCTCACCTCTTGTTCATCAGTTAAAGAATACCCCAAACCAACCTCATCAATATCATTTTAAAATACTCTTAATATGTACGTCGTATCCACCACCACAAAGCCACATCCATAATTATTAGCATCAGTCCCTCATAAGGCATTATTATCCTTCTCCATAGTGTATATATATATATACAAGCCAAGTCCCTCTCGAATCTCAGTACCTATTACATATTTATCGGGGCCATAAAAATATAAATTAAAAAACATGTGTCCAAAGACACTTAGCACCACATTCCCCAGTAGTGGAGAAATTATTTCATTAATTTTTAGTTATCAGGGTGGTGGCAGCCCACATGGGAACTATCTTGCACTACGGATCCCAGAAATCACAGCACCAGCTGCTTTGAACTCACCTGAGAATGGAAATAATGAGGGCACTTTATATATATATATATATATATATATATATATATATATATATCAGCGCTCCTGTTGTACCATAAATCACGGGTCACTCGTGAGCGGGTGCTTCAGACACGACGGTACCCGCGTTTAAAATTGTAGCTCAGACTCCATTTCTTTTACCACGAAACAAAGTTCAGCACTCCCGGGGTACAGGCAAGTATTTCTTTATTTCGCCATTAGCCGTAGACAGACGCGTTTCTGACGTGAGTCCTTCATCGGTGTTTACTCGAAACGCTGCCCAGCGGCTACTTTAAATACGTCATTCTGACACGCCTCTTATCATTAAAAGACGGTATCGAAATCGCAAGTGCGCCCATGCGAATGTGGCGGCCATCTTAGAAAGCATCAAATCATGCCATTTCCAATGCAGTATATTGATACTGCAGCTAATCATGCCGTGTATCGGCATATCTCCCGCTCAAGCTGGTGTAACCTTACTATTAAGCCGTGGATCGGCGTATCACCAGCTACATTCATTTGCGCCATGCGATTTCGGCCCGAAATTCAAAGTTAATTCTGTGATACACATTTCTGTTCCTAGGCATGTCATAAATAGCATCATCAATATTAATCATGGTTTCATAGCAGCAACATCAATTCATATAAGGTGCAGGAACAAATATCTCAATTAAATCTCTCATAGTGTTATAGCATACAGAAGGGAAGAATCAAAATTGTAAATGGCAAAGCAAAGGACAATTAAAATCGATTTGACAGAGGTTCAGGGTAATTTGTCCATGATTCATTCATTTTCCTAAATGTACCATCATTTCTTCTCCGCTATTCATCCCATATGGATGTTTCGTTTGCATGTCTATAATATAGCGGGATTCCAGTCTACGTAGCCTCAACAGTCTGTCCCCTCCCCTAGGATTAATCGGAACGTGATCTATGCCAAAATACTGTAATAGATCCCTATTACTCTGATGTTCCTTGGCAAAGTGCCGTGCCACCGGGTAGTTCACATCTTTGTTACTGATGGCACGTTGGTGTTCCAAAATTCTCATCTTTGCGTTATTAATTGTGCTGCCAATATATTTAAGACCGCATGGACATGTCAGGCAGTACACGACATAGGGGGTTTGGCATGTGATGAACTTCGCTATTTTTCTAGGTGTTTGTAGACCAGGAATATTATATGTTAAGACCCGTTTGCTGTTTTCACAGGCTTTACATTTGGCACAAGGAAAGAATCCTTTCATGTCCTTTAAGGTGTTACTTTTCTTAGATTTTGGGGGCATGAGGTGACTCTGTACCAATTTGTCTTTTAAAGAACTTAGTTTACAGAAAGTAATTAGAGGGCGAATGGGGACATCTCGCCCTATAGTGGGGTCCAGACGTAATATGTGCCAATTTTTGGTCAATATCTTTCTCAGATGATTCGCATCATTCGAGAAAGTAGTTATCATCCTGAATTTGTTACTAATCTCTGATTGGTCTGTTTTTTCTTTTGCATTTAATAGACTCCTTCTTGGTATTTTGCGAACTCTGTCAAAGGTTTTCTCAAGGAGAATAGAGTCATAGCCTCTAGTTTTAAATCTGATAATAGATTCCTTGGCTGCACTAATAAAATCAGAGTCCCTTGAGCAGTTGCGTCGGAGTCTAAGTAACTCGCCATAGGGTATACTGCGAATCAGGTTTCCAGGATGACTACTCTTGGCATGTAATATGCTGTTGCCCGAAGTGGGCTTCCTATACAATGATGTTTCAAGTTTCCCCTCATTTACAAAGACCTTCAGATCTAAGTAGTGCACCTCTTTCCTGATTAGATCACTAGTGAATTTCAGATTCAAGTTGTTTCTGTTTAGATCCCTAATGAAATCCTCTGCCTGTCTGAAGGAGCCCCTCCATACTAGAAAAAGGTCGTCTATGTAACGACGCCACACAACTATGTATTCTGCCCATTTAGCATTATCACCTCCTAGGGCCACCTGCTCCTCCCACCAGCCCACGAATACATTTGCGTAGCTGGGGGGCGAACCAGGTGCCCATCGCTGTCCCTGAGATCTGTTTATAAAGATCGTTTTGGAAAAGAAAAATGTTGTGTGTCAGGCATAATTCCAGTAGTTCGATCAACATTACCCCATGTTCAGTATACTTCATTGCTCTTTTTTCTAAGAAGTATCTTACTGCCTCGACTCCCTGATCATGCCGAATGCAAGTATATAAACTTGTAATGTCGAGGGTTATGAGTACATATGTGTTGTCCCATTGGATGTTCTCAACTTGTTCAATGAAATCTTTTGTGTCTCTCACATAAGATCTTAATTTGATAACCGATTGTGCAAGAAATGAATCGATGTACGTTGAAAGATTTTCAGTGAGTCCTCCTTTCGACAAGACAATCGGTCTCCCTGGTGGTAAATGGAGGTCTTTATGCACTTTCGGCAGTTGGTAAAAAGTCGGTGTTACTGGTTCATGATTTCTCAAAAATAAATATTCATTCGTGTCCAACATAGATCTGTTACGCCATTTGTTCAGTAGATCATGGTAAGTTTGGATACTTTGGATATACTCCTCTTTGTTAGTTCTTATATAACATTTCACATCCTCTAATTGACGAAGGGATTCTTGACAGTATTGTTCTCTAGAGAGCAGGACAATATTTCCTCCCTTGTCTGAAGGTTTCACAATGATCTCATCATTATTGCTGATATCAGATATAATTTTTGATTGAATTTCAGAGAGGTTGCTTTTGTGAAGAGTATGTTTCTGTCCAATGGTCCTAAACTTCATTAGGTCCTCTATTACTGCATCCGAAAAGGTGTCAATGGCATCGTATGGCATTTGCGGATTAAATTGTGACGGTGCCTTAAAGTCAGTTGCAGGGGCTTGTTGTTCAATATTTACTCTCCTCGCTCTCATTATTGGATCATCATATGTCTCCAAATCTTGTTCTGTTCGTAATTCTGTCAAGGTTTCCATAAGGTTGAGATCCTTGGTGCTCAAAGTATCAGTCATTTGTCTCGTTGTTTTTTTCTTCGTTCTTTTCACTTCCGTGCTTGAGGGTTTTGATGCGAAGAATTTATGCAACTTGATTTTACGGACCAGCTTGAAGAGGTCTATTCTGGTCTGTGTATATTCCAGTTTATCGCTGGGGCAAAATGTTAGACCCAACTGCAAGGTGTCTTACTCTTCCTTGTTCAAGTTTCTATCAGTCAAGTTGATAATTGTGAGGTTGGAATTAGGGATCACCATCGATTGCCCCTCTTCTTGCGAGGGTTCTGGGATCTTGTTCCCCCTCTGACTCTTCCCCTTCCAACCTCCTCTTCGGGTTCTTCTTCGTTTTCTGGAGGTCTTAGTTTCCCTCCCCTCAGCCAGCTTTGGCGTATAAGATTGAACTCCAAATGAAAAGGGCTTTTTGATACTGTTTTAGATGTTGATGCCGTTTCATCGCCCGACTGCTTCCCCTCAGTTACTTCTGATTCTGAGGTTTCGACTCATGCTGTGGGCATTGTTCCTTTCTTCTTGCTCAATGCCTTTCGTGGAGCATCAAATTTTTTTGAGGTGAGAATGCGTCCTAAAGCATAATCTCGTTCGTCCCTTTCATATTTTTCTTGTTTTCTATGTCTGATTTTTAGTTCATACTTGATCAGACGTTTCTTCATTTCCTCTCGTAGTTGTTCTTGTTTCGTTTTGTCGTTGTCCTTTGCAATCTCCTTTTCCAAATTATCAATCTCCCCCATTATATTTGCCCTGTCACTCCATGCGAACTTGACTAATAGATCCAACATGGCTTTACAGGATGCAGCCGTTAATTCAGCCCACTGTTCCAACAATTGGGGGTCAGGGTTCTCGTAGGCAGGGACCGTGTAAATACGCAAGCCCCTCGGGACCCTGTCAACATCCATGTAGCTCTGGAGGGAGGTGGCCTCCCACCACTTTCTTATCTCCCTCTCAGTGCATCTTTCTAATTTTAGAAATAAATTCTGCAGTGAGCTCCGGGCTGTTGCTCCTCCACCCCCCGTATCCGGCAAGGCTGTTACTGTTGATGTGCGTTTTTTAAAAATGTCAAGTGCCGCTTCACGGCGATTCGCTTCGTCACACATGTCCAGTGGCGAAACTACACAGGGAAGCCTCCCTGTATTTAGCCTGTTTACCCCACACGCTCTGCTTTGCAATCTCTAGACGATTCCTCGATACAATGTTTACAAGAGAGAAGGGAGCTCATGCGGCTTACCCGACAATGTTGTCTTGATGCCGGTCAGCCGGTTTCTCGTTCGTTCACTCTTGAGATTTCCGTCTTTGCAAAGCGGTGCCTCGATAGACAAACAATCAGCGCTCCTGTTGTACCATAAATCATGGGTCCCTCGTGAGCGGGTGCTTCAGACGCGACGGTACCCGAGTTTAAAATTGTAGCTCAGACTCCATTTCTTTTACCACGAAACAAAGTTCAGCACTCCCGGGGTACAGGCAAGTATTTCTTTATTTCGCCATTAGCCGTAGACAGACGCGTTTCTGACGTGAGTCCTTCATCAGTGTTTACTCAAAACGCCGCCCAGCGGCTACTTTAAATACGTCATTCTGACACGGCTCTCATCATTAAAAGACGGTATCGAAATCGCATGCAAATGTGGCTGCCATCTTAGAAAGCATAAAATCATGCCATTTGAGTAAACACTGATGAAGGACTCACGTCCGAAACGCGTCTGTCTACGGCTAATGGCGAAATAAAGAAATACTTGCCTGTACCCCGGGAGTGCTGAACTTTGTTTCGTGGTAAAAGAAATGGAGTCTGAGCTACAATATGTATATATATATATTTATATATATATTCACTGAAAAAACCATAGGTTATAGACCATATATAGTTAGGAATTAGCATTTACAAAACCTTGAAAATTCACTGAAAAAACCATAGGTTATAGACCATATATAGTTAGGAATTAGCATTTACAAAACCTTATTTTACTCACACAAAACCATTGAAATTCCATATATAGTTAGTTGTACTAACTATATATCGCGCACCCGCAATCCACTGCTGATCATGTCACATATTACATCATTCATGACATGGTCAGTGACATCACTGATGACATCACTGATGACATCTCAAATGACATCACTGATGACATCACTGATGACAACATCCAGTGACTGTATGTTTCTGTAAAGTTAAAATATGTCTTACATATTGAAGAATGAGTGGATGTATAAGTGTCTGGATGAAGGATTTAGTAGGTGCATGACTGACTGTATGAGTGAGTGATTAAATGTGTCTCACTGAGTGCATGGGTTAGTGACTAAACTGTCTTAATTTGTGCATCATTATGTCTGTTGTTCTGTAAACTGCTGCATGTGTTGATCAGTAGCTATATGAGTAACTATATGGGTTATTGATTGGTTGCCCAAGTATTTGTATGGGAGACTGAGTGTGTGTGTGGGTGGCTGGGAGGTGTATGACTCTGTGCATAGATGTGTGAGCAGTTGATTCACTAGATGTATGGGTTCAAAAGTGCATGTGGAAAAAGCTGTATGGGCGGTTGACTGTGTGCATGAGTGTATTGGTGAGTGAATGGATATCTCAGTGCGACATGTCAAAGTAAGTACATATGTAAAACACAGTACATGTGAGAGTTGACATATATAAATAACTATGCATAAGAGCCAGTGAATGTGTGAGTGGCTGTATGGATCATTGTGAACTTGTATCAGGGATTGTGTAAGAGAGTAAATATGTGTTAGTATATGTTTCAATAAGTAAGGTGTGTATAACTGTATAGTTGAGGAAATGGAGGTGTGATTGATTCTTTGCATGACTGACTAGGTGTGTGAATAACTCCATGGATGAGGGACAGTCTGTGAGTGTCTGTTTACACTGAGTGTATCTAAGTTTTTATTAGAGTCTGAAGAGATTCATCGTATTATCACATGAATAATGTCATCAGTGATCTCATCAGTGATGTATTTTGAGATGTGATCAGTGATGTGATCAGTGATGTCATCGGTGATGTCATTTGAGATGTCATCAATGATGTCATCAGTGATGTCAATAGTGATATCATCAATGATGTCATTTGAGATGTCATCAGTGATGTCATCAGTGATGTCATTTGAGATGTCATCAGTGATGTCATCAGTGATGTCATTTGAGATGTCATCAGTGATGTCATCAGTGATGTCACTGACCATGTCATGAATGATGTAATATGTGACATGATCAGCAGTGGATTGCGGGTGCGCGATATATAGTTAGTACAACTAACTATATATGGAATTTCAATGGTTTTGTGTGAGTAAAATAAGGTTTTGTAAATGCTAATTCCTAACTATATATGGTCTATAACCTATGGTTTTTTCAGCGAATTTTCAAGGTTTTGTAAATGCTAATTCCTAACTATATATGGTCTATAACCTATGGTTTTTTCAGTGAATTTCATTGTTTTTTTAAAAGCTAATATCTATAGCTGTAAAATGTATTCTTCTTTAAATCAAAAAATATATTTTATATGTTTATTAATAATTTTTTTTATTATTTTTTTTTGTTTCGCTCCCGGTCCGCGAACCGGGTCGCTTCCCGTTAGCTCAAAATGGTGCCGCGACCCGGTCCGCGAACCGGTAAACGTTCCGTTTGCGCAACTGCCGCGTTAGAAAACAACATCGTGACGCGTCGCGTCAGCGTGACGTATCGCGTTGTCGCGTGAAACGTCATATGACGCGCCGCGTTAGCGTACCCGAAAGTGAACCGGTACGCGAACGAGGCGCGAAGCGCAGCTTCCCGGAAGCGATCCGGGACGCGGCGCAAAGCGCGTAACGTAAACACAATAGGTCATGTGACTTGTTAATAACACTTTTCATTGGTTCATTTCACTTTTGGTTTCCTAATGATGTAAGACTAGGTCATGTGACCTAAAAGTAACACTTTTCATTGGTTTAGAAGTATTGTTTTTCCCAAATGATGAAAACCCCTCCTTCTTTCCTCACTCTGACTTTCATCTTTGTGAGAGGAAGACCCTTTGTGATCACTGAGCAATGGCTTCATTAGTAGCTTCAGCTGGTGCACCCCCACCACCTCCACCACCTCCACCACCTTCAAAGAAGAGAGAACCACCTGCTGAAGTTATCATTCAGCAAGAGGAGGAAGAAGAAGAAGAAGAGGAACAGCAGGAAGAGAGGCATTTTTTGCCTGAGGAGCCCAGGAGGTCTCATCTGAAAGAAAACTTTATTTGGCAAATTTTTTAAATATCCTCGGGGCCAAAAAAAAGTCAATGCACGGTACGTAACTTGCCTGATCTGTAAGAAGGATTTGTCCAGAGGGACAGATAAGAAGTACAGTTACGGGAATTATACTATGCATCGCCATATGGAGAGGTGGCATCCTATCAACTACAGTGCTGCACAGTTACGTGACCAGCAAGATAATCCCCCTTCTATGGCCAGAAGATCAGTTGTACAGGAAGTGACGGGACCAGAGGCGAGGGAGACGGTCCCAAATATACAGATGAGGTTCGGGGAAGTGAAACAAGTGTGCGTGCGTTGTAACCAATTAATTTGCTACAGAGAAAGTAGCATCACTCTGATCAACAGAGCTATCGACAATCATGATTGTCCAAAACGCCCCAGAGAATAAATATTTTTTTTTGTTGCTCCTGTTGAGCCCTTTACAATGAATCGTTTTCGTTTCCCCCCCCAAAAAAACCAAAAAATATATAAAACGGTTCAAAAAATACAAAAAAAGTAAAAAAATGTTCAGAAAAATAATAAAAAAAATATAAAACAACAAAAACAATAAAAAAAAAGTTCTTATCAGAACTACCTCCCCTTTATAAAAAAATTGGTAGAATATTTAGCAATCTGCCAACATCTATTTCTTTTGGTTCGCTTCCCGGTTCGCTCCCCGGTACGCGAACCGGGAGCAAACCAAAAAAAATCTTTTTTTTTTAAAAAGAAGAGTAAGTATAAGGGAAGTAAACAGAGAGTAATGTTAAAAGAAAGACAGCTATAGGGACTAAACCAGAGATACTGTTTAATAGATTTATTTACCGAAGAAAAGATGGAAGAGGATATAATTGTGAAAAACAAAATAGATAAGGAAGTGAAAGAAAAAAAGGAGAGTAGAAGAATAACAAAGAAGAGTTTCTTAGAGAATGTGAGTGAATATTCAAAATAAGATTAAAACATGTGGAATAACAGAGAGAAAAAACTGAAAGCAGAAAAGAAGAAGTAACAGAAAAAGAATAATTGAAACAGCAAAGAAATCTAAATAACATAGGGGCATATTATCAACATAGGCAATAAAAGTTTTGAAGCTTTTATCGGCAGAAATGTGTCGCTAAAGCCGCTTTTGCAGCAGAAAACTGCCGCTAAAACCGCTTTTGCAGCAGTTTTCTGCCGATAAAAACAGCAATAATTTTATTGGCTGTGTTCATAATATGCCCCTTATTGTTCTTCAACTACACAGAGAAAGCATAATGAACAAGTAGTGAAAGAGTGATCAGTCAGAGACACTAAGAGTAATAGAGACGGAGTGAGTGAACAAGAGTGAGGAACTATGAGAAGAGAGGGACTGAGAAAAGGAGTGGAAGTAGTAGAGTAAGTAAGTAATAGAGAAAGGAATGAGGGAAGTAGCAAAGGCAGGAAAGTGATGGTTAAAGAAATGAAGCAGTGGAACTAATAGTAGTTAAATGTGATAGAAATGTAACGAAAAGAGTACAAAACATTTACCTTATAATTGTCGTTAACTTAGTCACTTGTTATTTTTATACTTTCAATCTGTGAAAGAGAGAACAAACATTTGAAAAATATTAAAACATGTATTTAAAAATTAGAAAAGACAAGGGAAAAGATTGAAGGACAAACAGTTTTTCAACAACTTTGACACTTACAGAAGCTTCTGCTTCTCCAGGCCCCCTACACAGTCCTAAAGATATACATTTTAAACTAACAGTATCTTGATGCAGATGAAGTGAGGCCTATCTTGGAACATGGTGCATCTTTTGCACTGCTGTTGTCTCACAAAAGTGACGCAATGGCAGCGCAAAAGAGGTGCACAATCATCATAAAACTGTTCCTAACATTTTAAATGATTGTTTCAGGATGCCAATAAGGTGTGTCCTATCCAGACGTTGGTTTCAGGTGAGGCCTACTCAGGGTTGCAGATGAAATTTAGGCTTGTTGAAGAGTATAGAGGAGATAATACATGTGCAGGCCTAATAACGAAGTGAGTCATGTCCACTGCACTCTTGAACAAATGTCAGACCTCCTCTGTCTCCTGGAACAGGCCTAAACCTCATCTACACAATGTGATGTGTAATGTTAGGAAACACAGGTAATATAATTGAAAAACGTGCAATTTTTTTTGCTCATTCCACAATCACATCACCTGTGTTTCCTTAGCTTAGGTATCTCATTGTGGAAATGTAGTCTATCATATGAAAGACTATGTAGAATGTGAGCACTGTATGCAACAACTTTGACACTTACAGAAGCCTCAGCTTCTCCATGTCTACTACACATTTCTAAATGTAGATCATAAGTACAAAAAGTACAGAATTAATTATACATGTTAAATGGTTTATTTTTGCTGTTCTCAGAATTTATCAAATTTCACTAAAAACAGTGACTTGAAGGTATTCATCATATAACAGCGGGGAAAAAAAACACAATCAAAATGATTGTGTTTAAAAAACCCATATAACATAACCAATCAGAAATCAGAACTCCTCAAAAGTAACTTACTTTCCATGACGTCGAAGGATGTCCTATGAACAGCTTACACTCGGTTGTGCTGTTTTTATTTTCAGCCCGCCACTTTCTGAAAGAAAAGCTCCATCGTTTTGAAAAATATGTTACATACAATAAATGACTTCTCGCTCTCTACCGCACGTTTCCACAAGGCCAAATCGTGTAAGAGCCATTTATAACTCTTGGAATTCTTCTAAGCAAATCCCGTCATTTTGTATTTCCGCAACTTTCAGAAAGAAAACGTTCAAGATCACTTTCACAATTCTGGACTAGTAATATCTTACCCTTCTTGCTCACTCATGTTCTACATTTCCTATGACACTGATACTGCTTACTATGAAGCAGAATTACACTACCTCTATGAGTACTACAATTATTTAATTCTCTACATCACTTTTAATCACAAAGCAATATAAAACAGTAGATAAAATTATATCAACCCCTAGAATCATTATACGTCAGTTACCTACCCTAAATTCTCTTTTCTGAAAACAGAAAGTAAGAATATTTTTAAATAAAAAGGCAACATTGTATCGTAGTCAAATGGGAATAATTTCCGAAACAGCACATTTTTTTACATTTTCAATAAGCTGTGTAATAAGCGGATCTGTCAAATGACCATCATGCCATTAAATAGCTGCAGTTACAAATGTTCTTCCTAAAATCAACGACTGTGTAGCCACAACATTTGTAATTAAAGTTGAAGACTTACTTTCATCAGGTTTATATAGTTGGATTTTCAAAATGACATTATAATCAAAAATTTGGACCAATAATCTAGACAGCATTGCAGACTTACATTCCCTCTACTCCATGTTTTGATTGGCTGCTTGAATTAGCTTATAAAAAGAAACAGTTTTTCTGAACTCATTCAAAGTGCAGTTATTTTTCCATGACGTCAAGTGTTATGGTAAGAAGACCGTTTGCTTTGGGAAATACTCTGTTGTCCTTCAACTAATCTGTGCCCACCACTTTCTGTAAGAAAATCTTCTTTTTTTCCAGGAACTATTGTCTCTGTACTACACTTATCCTCAAGGCCAAATCGTGTAGGAGCCATTAGAACCTCTTGAAATTCCTCAGAGCACATCCCGAGATTCTTTCCCTAAAATTTTGGTTTTAAAAACACCAGGTAAGAATTTTTAAGGTCATACGGCAATTTTTTTTTTAAAGTTAAAACAGAATCGTTGCAGAATGACCAGCCGTTTCTAGACTTTAAATAAGCTGTGTAATGTCCTGATGTTATTGAAGGACCATCATGATGTATAATTGCTGCAGTTACAAAAGTCCTTCCTGATATTAACAACTGCGAAGCTACAACATTTTTAATTAAAGTTGTCAATTCTGTTCCATCAGGCCTACATCGTTGGAACATTAAAATGACATACTGGCCATATGTTCGTATAAATAATGTTGACATCATTTCAGATTTACATTGGCTACACTCCATGTTGTGATCAGCTGCTTTTACTAGCTTATTAAAGGACACTGATTTACTGTCTGGCAAAGTTAAATATATAAATCTTTCTGAATCTACACTAGTAGTACTTGATACCCTACAGTTCTCGCAGTCATGCTGCCATTGATAAGAAAGCCCAAACAGCTGATCTACATCTACACCTTCAGCATGCAATACATCAAGCATATACATTAAAAACTCCTGACAATCTTGCTGAATATTTTGAGAGAATTGTGTTTGACCTGAACATCTGTCTAACAGATTTCGAATTTCAGACACAATTTCTATTTTTGTTCTATCAGTGCTACATTTCTCTAACACAGAATTTAACAAACTGCAAAATATGTGATCTGAATTGACCACAATCTCTTCTTTTACATTTTCTAGAGAAAACAAAACATTAACCACTACATTAGCATAGCAGTTGACACCAGAACTGTTTTCAAATTGAAAACCAACAACATCTTCAACAGAATCCTTTTTCTTTCTGCTTATAACTTCAGGTTCATCGACTTTTCGTCTTTTTGCTACAACCTCCCTAGTATTGGTCACATTTCTTCGTTTCCGGCCTACCACACGTTTCTCAAACAAAGGATATTGAGGCAAATGTGGCGCATACTCTCTTCTTAACCTATTGTATTCCTTAACACAATCTAGATCCGCACAAATGTTTGTGACATCACACTCAATCAAGTACAATCCCGATAAAGTTCTAACTCGTGACAATGCCACATATGCCATACCCTCCTTGAACACAGAACTGCCAATATTCACCAATGCACTGTCTACACTTAAACCTTGTGATTTATGGATTGTCACCGCATATGCCAAGCAAACAGGAAACTGCTTACGGCGAACATATAAGTCTTTTACAAGCAAAAATCTAGCAGAACAACAACCAATTAGCTGTACTTCCTCAATGCCATCAAATTTAATTTTTAAAAATTCAATTCCATCTCTATTTCTGTATTTCACAAAATCAACAACATTACCCATTGATCCATTTACCAGACCTCTTTCAACATGTAAATTCCTTCTTAAAATTATACGGCAATTTAAGCACACATTCAGAGTCTTTTCAAAACCTGCAGTTTTAGATATAGTCTTCTCTAATGAATCCAATTTTGTTTTCAAATTCTCAGACAAAATAATTGTTGATCCCATATGCTCTACTCTGTCAATAGCTTCCAGTTTCACAATCTCTTGGTTTTCTAAATGCAACATTTTGTTGTTGAAGATGGCACATTCTGCAAGAGTTGGCATCAAACATATTCCAGATTTCTTCTCAGTAATTTTCTGAGAAATATTCTCAGGCACAACGTCTTGTTCTGGATATACATTTGACAGTAATCGTGCATGTAAAGCTTGTTTCCCATGCTCGGTCACTTTTCCAATTCTAACATCTTGTAGAATATTCTTGTAAACTTCATCCTTCGCCTGACGCATATTTTCATGCAGTTCAGCATAATTGAAGTTTAACCATATATTGACGTTGCCAATGCTCCCTAGGCACTTCCTGGTATCTTCATGCGTGAGCATTTTGAACACAGGTTGTCCTTTCACTGGTGTCAGCTGCAGAAGATCTCTGAAAACAATGATGTGTTTGCCACCAAATAACACATCATACTCTGTTTTAAGAACTTCTTGCATTCTCAAATGCACAAAGGCAAGCATGACATTGGAAACCATGCTTACTTCGTCAATGATAAGAAGTTTCATTTTCCTCAAGACTCTTGAAACTTCACAACAAGCATCTCCAGATAACTTGTGGTATTGTAATTTGTTATCATGCTCCACTGGCAGCATCAGTAGACGATGCAAAGTAATACCTTTAATGTTATGTGCTGCCAGTCCAGTTGGAGCGGTGACAACACAAGACAGCAATGACTCAGTCCTTTCCTTCAAATAACATGAAATTGCTTTAATGAGGAAACTCTTTCCAGTTCCCGCTTCTCCACTCACGTACAGTCGGACAGGCTTCAACGACGTACATGAGCACTCTTTCTTCTCATGACTTAATCCATGATCAATTTGCTTGGTAACTTCGTCATATATTTTCCTCTGCTCAACGTTGAGTTGTCTTTCCAAGTCTTCTAAGTTAACCGCATCCTCCTGAGCATGTGCCATGGCTCTTTCCACTTCATTCATGGCAGTGGCAGCTTCATTTTCGATAACAGGTCCTCCTAGTGGATCCTGACTCAATGAAACAGAACTCTGACTGTCCTGAGAACTGTCTCTGGCAATCTCGGCTGCAATCATTGCTTCCTGCTCGATTTCCGCATTCAACATTTCTACATATTTGGGAAAAGCAGGACATTCTATGGTCTCCTTGGCGGCAGTGAAAGAGTCTTTGTAACAGAGGAAATCTCCAAGCAGTTCCTCTTCTGCACGCCAAGGCTTGAAAAGTTGCAAAAGTGCTAAATAGAAAAACTCCTTTTTTTCAGGAGATTCGCCACTCAATTTTCGATGGTTTACCAAGTGGCATTTTCTTTGCTTGACCAGACATCCCTCACTTCCAATTACAGCATACACTCCTTTATCAATATCTTCTTTGATGTTCCTCTTGAATATGTAATTTTGTAGAACCTCATACAGACAAACATTCTCGAGGTGACTGCTTCGATTTGGATAATATGTATCCAACATGTTGGTCTTCAAAATGTCGGTACTGTTTGGCTCCTTTTCCGCCAAATACTCAATTTCCCGCACAGGTTTCAGAACTCGATTACGCGTTGCAGCAAGACCAAGACTCGCCCAAACGATACTCCTAGATTTGGCATAGAGACTTGCTGAAGACAACCGGTCAGAACATTCGTAAGCTCCGATTTCTCGATGCGACAACATCTTCAGACTGAAACTGTACAACTTCTTACTGAGGCTCTTTTCATGGGAAATGTCCTCCCACATATCCTTCAATTCTGTCTTTTCTTTTTTGGTGATGTAAGAGGTCACATACCGAGCCACAGCCATACAGTTATCAGCCACAAACTGTATATCCATGTTAGCATTCCACATGGACAAAATCACTGGGTTGTAGTCGTTGATGTACTTGGACTCTTCGTTCCTCTTCAAATTGTATGTGTTTTTAGGTGATTTCTTCATCACATTATGTCGCAGCGAAGACATCAAACTGTTCACTCTTCCTTTAGAAATCACCGGTCGTGGAAAGGCGAAACGACATTTGGTGTAGAACTTGTCCTTGTTTCTGAATTTACGACGACAGTACTTTCCGCAACGATGGCTTTGGAAGAGTAGAACTTGTTCTCTTAGGCTTTTGTCCTCCTTTGCGTTTGGAACAGCACATGTAGAATACTGTTCTATGAAACTCATCACTAAGTCTTCTGGATCTGTTCCAAATTTAGGTGCATCCTTGATCCACAGCAGCATATGTATATGAGGAGCACCTCTTGCTTGGTACTCCTTTCTCCAGAAGAAATCCAACACCTCTCCAAGAGGTGGATTCTTCTTATACATGATGAAAGACATCATAGCTTCAAATCTATGATTGAAGTACCTGCATACATTCACTGGATCCAAAGAGCACAGTTCTCCGGGTGTCTTGAATTCGATGTTTTCGATGTTTCCATTTGCCTCTCGTAGAAATTCAAGTAAGTCTTCCCAGCCATACTCGGCACAGCTCAGAGTGAGGAACCATGTGGGAGTTCCTAAGTTCCTCAGCATACATTTTAAATCACCATGACGACGGTACCAGTACTCATTAGTACCACGCTGACACGCCATGAGATTAATCAGGTGACAATCCAAAATACTGTCTTGGACATTGACTTTATCCATAAAGTCACTTGCCGAGATGTTTTGCATCTGTACACCACTTTTCAAGATGTGGTTCACTGCATATGACAGTCCAGACAGATTGCTTTCAAACAGGAGATGAAACAAATAGGGAATGCATTGTCGAAACCTAGCATCTTCTGCATACAATCGTAAAGTCCGGTATTCAGAAGCAGGAATTTGATGAGGTCGCTCATCATATCTTCCTCCTTGACCTGTTGGAAATAGCTGTGGGAAACACCGAGCTTCCAAACTTTCCTCCCAGACACTAATGGGACTCCCTTTGGCTTGTTTCATTTGAAACAACTCAATAGCATTCCCCATGACTTCCTTGGAATGCAAAGGATGAACACTATAATGTTCATATATTTCTTCACTTTTAGAGGGTTCTACTTTCTCAATTTGACCAGCACACAAATCGCTATCCTCTTCCTCACTTACTTCCTCTTCTGCAACATATACATTCTTATAGTACTTATTATTTTTTTTCAAATACAATGTTGCCTTTTTGACTTTCCTAACATCCACTAAATCTTGCCATATTTTTTTATTCTTTGTCGGAACCCCATTAACTAAGATAACCAGAGGTTCCTCTTCCACTTTTTCTACTCCAATTGTGTTAATGTTTTTCTTCAAATCTAGAGGCAAATAAACAACTCTTCCCTTTAATCCTCTCTGTAAATCTGATGGAGGCAATTTCCCTGTCTTTGGCTCCATTCTTACAATAGCCTGAAAGGGATGGATACTTTGAATCAAAATAAATTCATAAGTATTTAAATCCTTCAATTCAGAAGGAATCTCAACCAATTCCACATTATTATGAACCGCTCTAGCAGGCATCTGGTTTTGATTTAATTTATTACAACAATAAGTACACACACGTTGATCCGATCCCAAATCAAAACAATTTTCTACCATCAAGTATGTAGCGAAATCCTTCCATTCACTATTATTTTCCCTTTCACTTTTTGCATATAAATCCACTAACTTAGTCTGATTCTTATAATAAGTGCGTCGACAACACACACAAGTGAAATTAGGCCTCTCACTTGATTTCACCTGAAATGTGGCAATTTCCTTCTGAAAATTATCTGTACTGGAAACCTGTACACTATCTTCCACATTACCCTCTTCTTCTGGGTCAATTTCAACATTCTCCTCTTTACTTCCAAAGTAACAAAACTCAATTTCTTCACACATATTCTTCACATCTATTTCAGAACCATGCAAAAGAGCAGCGCATAATTGTTTAAGCATAAGTGCTGGACTCTTAGCATAATACAACATTCTAACTAATTTCCTCACTTTATTATGATGCACTGCTATCATCCTGAAATGATGAAAAACACTCTGGCATACTCTCCTGGAAAGACAAGCCAGTGAATGACCATGCAAACCTGTCACTTCTCTCACTCTGCAAGGATCTAATTCTTGCAACAACTTCATTTTCTGCTTCAAACTTTTCTTATTAAATGTCCGTACAAAATCACAAAGCAAATTGATGGAATCCTGTCGCACACTGCAAATACTACTACACTTCCAGGTGTACACAGGTCCCTTAGGACGTCTTCCTAAAACCTCATTACCTAACATCTCTTCTGCCTCTGTTCTCACAAGTTTTTCTTTTTCAACTGGACAACCATCTTTCACCTCATAAGCTCGACCGCTGGTGTCAACTGCATGCACCAAATCATTATCCTGGAAATAACTCTCCTCATTGAAAAATGCCTCACAACTTGAACTATGCATCCATTCTCCGGAAAAAACTTCACAAAAATTACTACGATTAACTATTCTCTTCCATCTACTATTTCTTTTGAAATCATAAATTGCCTTGTTTAGCTTCCTAATTCTATTGATTATCAAAATAAATAACTTTCTTTATTTTCAAATGCCTGATCAATAACTTTCTCAACTTTTTTTTTCTCTTATAAAAAACCACTTTCTGTTGACCTTTCTTAATATTTGTTAACAAATTGCCAATTATCCTGTTGCGGAACATTCGTTTACGAATGTCCCTAAACTGTTGTTTCCTTCTACTATCATGCACAGAGTTATCTCTTGCTCTAGCAGTAACATTTTTGATTGGCATTTCCTTTCCGTTTAAATTGCTTCTCTTTTTCTGGACAAAAACATTTTCTGTAGTACTACTTTTTTTTCTAGAAATGTTTCTTATGAATGTTTTCGTGGTCTTACCCGGTGCTTTCTTGGTGACTTCACGATTTTTTATTGTAGAGGACTGCTGCAGTAAATGATGGACCTGCTGTCTTTGACGTTTTGTAGCCTTTCTCATTCTATCCTTAGTTGGCATTCTCAAAATTTGAAATGATCTGCAGTTGAATCTGTGGTAAAATATAATAAAAAATGTTATTAACCACTATTACCAAACAGTAAATCAATAACAGTCATCAAAAACTTAACACACTACTTGACATTTTTACATAGAATATTTTTTAGTGCTTTGGCAAATTTAGAATACACAAATATCAGAAAAGAAATGGAATTCTTCTTCATTTTACCTGTCCTGTTTTATATGTGAATCTGATCTAATTTTATGAGCATATTTTAATATTTTATTGAAGACACTACACATAACCTGTTTTTGAAGGTGTGTTTATTTTTAAATGAAACGGTTTACATTTTTACTTTTCATTTATTGTAAATTTTAAAAATAAATGTTTATAGTTCCATAGGCTCAAGCAGGTCAGCTTCCCACCCTATGTCATACAATTCTGACAAATCGGCATCCTCATCCTGTTCTTCATCATCCTCAGGATTTAAATCATCCAAGGGATCTACTTCGACTGACGTTTCAATTACAAGTTCAATGATGAGGTCGAGATCAACTGATTGCTGATTGTCACTCATGGTTGATGTTGTCGTTATCTTTAAAGAAAGAGAACAACAATGAGATGTTGCAGAGTAAGAGACAAATCTCAGAGATTATAATAGTAAAATTGTTTAACAAGAGTAATATTTTGCAGCTATTATTTAGCCATGTCCAGCGATGCTGAGGAGGTGAGGCCTCTGTCCAAGTTTTCAGTGAACAGGACTCATCTCTTCTTAACCTTGGATAAGCCTCACCGACTCTGTGTCCCCTGCTCATACTTAAATGTACAAGGGCAGATTTATGCTAAGTGGCGCATCCCCACGGATGCACCAGTTAATGTGCACCGCTGCTCTGCCACCCATAGTGTGCCGCATTTACAATGTGGAGCACCATTGAGCAAAAACAGCACAGATGCGTCACGCATCTGTGCCGCAAAAGCAGCACATTGCAGGAATCACGTCATAAGCGCGACATGTCTACTGCAATGCACAGGAGGAAGCCTCACATTGCATGGTGCATCACTTCTTATGCCTGTTTCAAACAGGCGTAAGGATTTGATTCAGCAATGCTATAAAGCTGACTCAGTGAAATCTTCTAAATTTCACTGTGTTACTTTTACAGGGCTTTCATGCAAATTAATGCATACCTTGCAACAAAACACCTATATGAGAACTGACGCAGGTTTCATGTGGCACAGGACTTTACAGCATGACACATCTGCCTAGATGCATCAAGTTGTAAATATGTCGCCACATAGCAAATCTTTTGCACCACCGCTGCGTCACAAAAGTGACGCACAGTGACGCAAAAGAGACATACACCTATCATAAATCTGTCCCTAACATTTTAAATGATTGATTCAAGATTATGATAAAGTGTGGCCTATCCAGAGGTTTTTTTGAGGTGAGGCCTACTCAGGGTTGCAGATGAAATTTACGCTTGTTGAAGAGTACAGAGGAGATAATACATGTGAAAGCCTACCAATGAAGTAAGTCATGTCCACTTCACTCTTGAACAAAGGCCAGACCTCTTCTGTGTCCGTGGACAGACCTAAACCTCATCTGCACAATGTCATTCGTAAACTTAGAAAACACAGGTGATGTAATTGAAAAATGTGGAGTTTCTTTTCCTCATTTCACAATCACATCACCTGTGTTTCCTTTGCTTAGGTATCTCATAGTGCAGATGGACTCTAGCATATCAAAGAGTACACATAAGTTGAGCAGTGTTTACAACAATTTTGACATTTACAGAAGATTCAGCTTCTTATCTTGTTGGAGATTAAATGAGGCCTGTCTTGCAACATGGTGCATCTTTTGCATCACTGCTGCATCGGTTTCATGTGGCACGGGACTTTACAGCATGACACATCTGCCTAGATGCATCAAGTTGTAAATATGTCACCACATAGCAAATCTTTTGCACCGCCGCTGCGTCACAAAAGTGATGCACAGTGACGCAAAAGAGGCATACACCTATCATAAATCTATCCCTAACATTTTAAATGATTGATTCAGGATGACGATAAGGTGTGGCCTATCCAGAGGTTTGTTTAAGGTGAGGCCTACTCAGGGTTGCAGATGAAATTTACGCTTGTTGAAGAGTACAGAGGAGATAATACATGTGAAGCCTACCAATGGAGTAAGTCATGTCCACTTCACTCTTGAACAAATGCCAGACCTCTTCTGTGTCCGTGGACAGACCTAAACCTCATCTGCACAATGTCATTCGTAAACTTAGGAAACACAGGTGATGTAATTGAAAAATGTGGAGTTTCTTTTCCTCATTTCACAATCACAGCACCTGTGTTTCGTTTGCTTAGGTATCTCATAGTGCAGATGGACTCTAGCATATCAAAGAGTACACATAAGTTGAGCAGTGAATACAACAATTTTGACATTTAGAGAAGATTCAGCTTCTTATCTTGTTGGAGATGAAATGAGGCCTGTCTTGCAACATGGTGCATCTTTTGCATCACTGCTGCATCGGTTTCATGTGGCACGGGACTTTACAGCATGACACATCTGCCTAGATGCATCAAGTTGTAAATATGTCACCACATAGCAAATCTTTTGCACCGCCGCTGCGTCACAAAAGTGACGCACAGTGACGCAAAAGAGGCATACACCTATCATAAATCTGTCCCTAATATTTTAAATGATTGATTCAGGATGACGATAAGGTGTGGCCTATCCAGAGGTTTGTTTAAGGTGAGGCCTACTCAGGGTTGCAGATTAAATTTATGCTTGTTGAAGAATACAGAGGAGATAATACATGTGAAAGCCTACCAATGAAGTAAGTCATGTCCACTTCACTCTTGAACAAAGGCCAGACCTCTTCTGTGTCCGTGGACAGGCCTAAACCTCATCTGCACAATGTCATTCGTAAACTTAGGAAACACAGGTGATGTAATTGAAAAATGTGGAGTTTCTTTTCCTCATTTCACAATCACATCACCTGTGTTTCCTTTGCTTAGGTATCTCATAGTGCAGATGGACTCTAGCATATCAAAGAGTACACATAAGTTGAGCAGTGTATACAACAATTTTCACATTTACAGAAGATTCAGCTTCTTATCTTGTTGGAGATTAAATGAGGCCTGTCTTGCAACATGGTGCATCTTTTGCATCACTGCTGCATCGGTTTCATGTGGCACGGGACTTTACAGCATGACACATCTGCCTAGATGCATCAAGTTGTAAATATGTCGCCACATAGCAAATCTTTTGCACCGCCGCTGCGTCACAAAAGTCACGCACAGTGACGCAAAATAAGCTTACACCTATCATAAATCTGTCCCTAACATTTTAAATGATTGATTCAGGATGACGATAAAGTGTGGCCTATCCAGAGGTTTGTTTGAGGTGAGGCCTACTCAGGGTTGCAGATGAAATTTACGCTTTTTGAAGAGTACAGAGGAGATAATACATGTGAAGGCCTACCAATTAAGTAAGTCATGTCCACTTCACTCTTGAACAAAGGCCAGACATTTTCTGTGTCCGTGGACAGACCTAAACCTCATCTGCACAATGTCATTCGTAAACTTAGGAAACACATGTGATGTAATTGAAAAATGTGGAGTTTCTTTTCCTCATTTCACAATCACATCACCTGTGTTTCCTTTGCTTAGGTATCTCATAGTGCAGATGGAGTCTAGCATATCAAAGACTACGCAGAAGGTTACAACTGTATGGAACATGGCTATGTAAGTCAAATAATCAAAATCTAAATTTGCCAAGCACACATGGGGGCGTATTTACAAGGACCTTGCACCACAGGGAAAGGTCTTAAATTAAAATGGGAAAAATAACATCAGAGAGACTCAAAGGCCTTATAAATATGCCCCAAGCAACCTATGAAGCTCTAGCATTACATATCAAGAAACCTAATTGATTTCAAAAATCGTTTTTAAACACATCATCTAAATAAATTATATACCTACATTCATCAGGAAGTGACTTAAAATGCCCTAAGACACATGAAAGCGTTTTTTTAAGCCCTTGCTCCATTTTTAGATCACTTTTAACATGGCTATGTAAGTCAAATTATCAAGATCTAAATTTGCCAAGCACAGATGGGGGCGTATTTACAAGGACCTTGCACCACAGGGAAAGGTCTTAAATTAAAATGGGAAAAATAACATCAGAGAGACTCAAAGGCCTTATAAATATGCCCCAAGCAACCTATGAACCTCTAGCATTACATATCAAGAAACCTAATTGATTTCAATAAACGTTTTTAAACACAACTTGTAAAGCAATTATATTCATACATTCATAGGGAAGTTACTTAAAATACCCTAAGACACATGAAAGCGTTTTTTTAAGCCCTTGCTCCATTTTTAGATCACTTTTAACATGGCTATGTAAGTCAAATAATCAAGATCTAAATTTGCCAAGCACAGATGGGGGCGTATTTACAAGGACCTTGCACCACAGGGAAAGGTCTTAAATTAAAATGGGAAAAATAACATCAGAGAGACACAAAGGCCTTATAAATATGCCCCAAGCAACCTATGAAGCTCTAGCAGTACATATCAAGAAACCTAATTGTTTTCATAAATCGTTTTTAAACACATCAATTAAATCAATTAGATACCTACATTCAAGGGGAAATGACTTAAAATGGCCTAAGACACATGAAAGCGTTTTTTTTAAGGCCCTTGCAACATTTTTGGGTCACTTTTAACATGGCTATGTTAGTCAAAGAATTAAAATCTAAATTTGCCAAGCACAGATGGGGGCATATTTACAAGGACCTTGCACCACAGGGAAAGGTCTTAAATTAAAATGGGAAAAATTACATCAAAGGAAGTCAAAAGCCTTGAAAATATGCCCCAAGCAACCTATGAAACTCTAGCAGTACATATCAAGAAACCTAATTGATTTTTAAAAACGTTTTTAAACACATCTTGTAAAGCAATTATATTCATACATTCATGGGGAAGTGAGTTAAAATACCCTAAGACACATGAAAGCATTTTTGTAAGACCCTTGCACTTTTTTTGCATCACTTTTAACATGGCTATGTAACACAAAGAAACAAAATCTATTTGTAAAACACTTGACACAAAGCAACATTTTAAATACACAACTTTCTTCATAATTTTCTCCCTAAACCATACTATTCTCTACCTAAATTAAATGAATCTTTTCTCACCTTAGCAAATACTTTATGAGTTTCAAAACAGTTTCAGAAACACACCAAATTGTCTTTAGCAGAGCAAAAGGTATGCACTCCAGAGTCTGCAGCTATGAAAATCACAGAAATGCTGTAACTCATCACACATATCTCTCATGTCACCCAATCAAAACTCTTCCCTCACTTTTTTCAAATCAACACCCTTCCCCCCTCTGGCCTTTCTGCCTTTTTTGCATAGCAACCACCTCCTGAAAGACCTCTCATGTTTGCAAGTTCACACAACAATGTTTCAATTGAACTCTGAACTCTCAGTGCACCTGTGTATCCAGTGCAATCTTTCATTAAATGATTTTTTCTTGACCATTCAAATTACATCTTTCAAACAACACATCCATGCACCCTAACTTTCTGTTTTCAGCAATCAAAATCCACCAATCACTGCTACTGCTTCCTTAACACAGAAACTCCACAGTTTTTTTCATTTTAAACTCTTATTTTTTCAACTCCCATTTCATTGCCACACTTCATCTGACTGCAGCAGAACCTCCTCTCACCATGTTTTCTGTCTGGATTGTTGGACATAGTTACATCTACTGGGCTCAAAGGTATGCTGAGAACAGAAATGTACCTAACCTCAATTTACAAGATGTGGAAATTAAGTGGTTTGGCCACAGAGGATTAAAATGTCATGATACCATTGGTGAAAACCTTTATGCATTTGCCTAAACCTGACCTGTTAATTGTGCACTGTGGAGGAAATGACTTGGGCACTTTGACTGGTGTAGGTCTGGAAATGCTTTTAAAGGACACCTTTGAGCAATTGATGGCACTTTTTCCTCAAACTGCCTTGGTATATTCAAATATATGCCAAAGACAGAAATGGAGGTGGTCGAACCAATTTTGTCCACAAATTGAGAAGTCGAGGAAGCATGTAAACAAATCTGTTTCAGCTTACATGAGAGACCATGGAATGGGCTCCATGTACAACAATAACTTGCGTTACTACATGCAAGATATCTACAGAGGAGATGGAGTTCACTTCTCAGATGAGGGCAACAGAGTTTTCATTTTGAATTTAAGACTGTGCATTGGTACCTACTTATAAGTACCTAAATGTACCATAAACCCAAAAGCTACCCTACATCTGATCACTCACAATTATTATTTTACTCTAACTTTTTTCACAAATTTTCAACAAAGTACGCTCCCCGGAGCGCTACCCGGTACGCGAACCGGAAGCTAACCGTGCGAATTTTAAAAAAAAAATGTTTTTTTTCCGCACATATGGGCCTCCTCAGCCACCCTCAGAAAACCTAGGGGGTCAAGATACGTCTACCGTGCCCCCTTCTACCCATTCTGAACATTATTTGCCCTCCATCTTGTATCTTAATTCGACCGAAACACAAAATGGTGGACTCCCGTAACGCTGCCGGTTCGCGTACCGGGGCGCTCACCGGGAAGCGCTCCATCAAAAAAGGTGGGAAAGTAATTTACAGAAGAAACCCTGGAGACACTTTCACCAAATATAGATTAGCTCATACTACATACCAATCCCTACCATTTTCACAAATTTGGTTGGAATTCCATTTAGCCATTTAGCCTGTAGACCTCTCTAAATACCCTGAGGTAAATTACTTCACAAAACACATCTGAAGTGTTGGAATTGACAACCAATTAAAATGTTACTTTCATTTTCTATTTTTTTTTACCTGACATTTGATTGGTTATGTACCTGAATATATATAAAGGAAGAGAAGGAAACACAGCCATTTTGACTATTACTTCCTGGTGTACATTTCAATAGGATTTTCACTAATAACTTCAACTTCTTTTTAAAGGTAAGTTGTTATTTTAAAAACTGAAGTATATTGTGCACTTTAAGTTAATATGGTAAACTTTTTCTGATAGTTATATACTATCCCTCTGTAGTAGTTATAGATTTAGATAGACTTCTCTGTTATAGTTATGGATGGACTTAGGCTTCTCTTGTATAATTATGAATTTACTTACGTTAAATCACATACACTTTTTTATATTCCTACTTCCACTCTGATACTATACACTGCCCAAAGATAAATTCACTGTTAAAAACTGCCTATCTAAAATTAATCCCAACAGTGCCCTATCTCTACTAATATATATTTTTTTAATGCAAATTTCAGACAAAATGGAAGGCGAACAGAAAGTTTCATTTGAAATTGTCCTTGCAGAGACCAACCAAGAATTCATTGATCCAAATGACATTGAATTTATGGATGAAACTTGGGACCAAGAACTACTGCAATGTGTGCAATCAGTAGATGTCCTCCTTGAAAATGAGGACATTTTATACAATCAAACATTACAAGCTATGTTCAATGAAAATAACGACATTTTAGGCAGTGAAATATTAGACATTTTATTAAATTTTGAAACACAATGACAATAATAAATAATTGCTTAAAAAATAAAGAAATAAAAAAAAATCAACAAAACAAACAATCAATTAACATACAATATTTGAAAAGTCTATCATTCTTTTTTCCTTATAGTACGCTCCCCAGAGCGCTTCCCGGTGCGCGTACCGGGCTCTCCCCACGCAAAAAAAAAAAAAAAAAAATTCTTTTTTTTTTGCCCCGCGGGGCCCTTTTAAAGCCTCCACATCAAACCTAGGGGGTCAGGGAGGATCTACTATGCCCCCTTATGGTCATTTCCCCCTTTGTTTTGGCCTCCTCTTGTCTCTCGATCCTACCGAGAGACAAGATGGCGGCCGCTCCGGACTGTTTAGAATGTTGACAGACACCGGAGAGCCAATCAGCTTCGCTACGCGAAGTTCCGTTACGCGTCAAGTACGCAAACCGGAGCGCTGCCCGGAGCGCGCTTACAGATATATATCTTTTTTTGAACGTTAATTTCTCAAAATCCACTGGATCACATATATTGAGACCTAGCAAAGGCACATCGGGCTACCAGTCCCTACAATTTTGCCAAGTTTCGTGCAAATCCATTCAGCCGTTCGGGCTAAAAGTGAGGCCAACCGCCCAATGGAAATTACCATTGGAAAAACACGTTTTGGGACCCCCCTTTTTTCTCAGCCCCCCCTTGACAAACCCCCCCCAAATTTTCAGTGGCTGCTCAGAAACAAAATGTTCCATTTTCCTGAAAATTTTAGCCAATTCCGTCCACAAACGCCAAAGTTATTAGACATAGAATTTTCAAAAATCCCATAGAGAAAAAATCCTAACTATATATACCTACTGGCGACCACCAGTAGGTAATATATCAAAGAAACCTCCTTCACCTGAAGATATATATATATATATGTCTACTGCTTGCTTTTCGTTTTGTGTCACCTTGCTGCCAACAAACGAGAGTGGACCCAGGTGAGTGCAATTTCTATTTATTCACTGCTTCAACAGATCTCGCCATAAAGCGTTTCGGTAGTAGCCTGCCTTGATCACATGACAGCGTTTGGGATTCACATTGCCGAATTTAAAGTGATAGTGCAGTCGGATTAACCAATGGAAATGGAAAAAAATACTTTCATATCAGTATTTTGTACATTGAAACATTGCCATTGATGTTTGCTTTTATATGCTTAAATGCATTTTAAAATTTCCTTGAACACATACTTATTCATGAATTTCCTGAATTGCCATGCATTGGTAATCATATTTCATCATTTAGTCTGGATCATACATTATTTACATAAATGCAATAAAAAAACAGTGATCATCCATCCATTTCACATTTACCTTGCCTGACAAATCCAAACTAATATGTAATGTATACCATTCAAAGAAACTAAAGTTACCCAAGAGTTGTTAATAAATAATAAAAATTATATAAAAGTTCTCTAAAATGAAAAAAGTGTAAGTGATAATAAAACCAATACAATTGTATTTCATAGAGTTTCCTTATCCTCTACCTATATACTCCATTTGTACCGACTTAATGTCTCTGACCTTACCATTGGAGCATCTCTACATAGGTATGACATTGAGAGAAAATATTGGCATGTGCAAATAAGCAAGTATATATAGAGGGATTGATAGATTCATTACACAATTGATTCCCATGATTGTAAATATAGACATAAATACATAAATATGTAGTTAAATGAACATATAAATATATAAATATATAAATACATATAATATCTTAAAATGTACAACTCAATTGTTTAAAATCATCCATCATTGGTAAAATATTCCATAAAATTGCTATATTAACTTTCCATGTTAAATGTATTTAATATCCATGCATCTGAAATTCTATAAGGACATGCTAAATATTTACATTGTTACTCCTATCTCAATAATAGGAAATTCGCCAAATTCCAGTTCATTTATAGTATTATAATCAAATGGAAAATAAAGCTTTAGGTTCAATGATTGTTCTATGGAAGATATTCAATCAGTAAGAGAATTCATTCTTGAAAAAGGGTTTGCATACCATGATTATGTTAAAAATATATATATATATATTTGTGTACATATAATATTAAAGATATTTCCTTAAAATTTAATCATATAAGATGTGTTTTTCATTAAAATGTATAGAGATCCTCGCTTGCGTTGAGACCCCCCGGCTGCTGGTATCGAATTCCAATTTAAACTGCGTTTCCAATCTCCTCAGTTTGGGTTTCCTGTTGCCCCCTCTTTTATCTAGTGGAATTTTATCTACCACATAATAACACAAATGTGAGAGGTTACTTTCATGGCATTCTTTAAAACGCATGGCCACTGGGTAGCTTGGTTCGTTGTTTGTAATAGCCCTTGTATGTTGTAGGATTCTCTTATGTACCGCAAGTTTGGTGCTTCCAATGTGTTTTAAATTGCAGCTACATTCTAAAACATAGACTGCATATTCAGTCTTGCAGGTCAAATGTTGAGTAATGGGCCGGGGAACATTATTAAAAGCTGTACAATATTCTGTCTAATTAATACCAAACGTGCAGGCCTTGCAACTACTACATTTAAAAAACCCTTTTCTTGCGGTCAGCCAAGAGCCAATGTCCTGGTCCTCTGGGTTGTTACGTACCAGGGCATTGCCCATAGAAGCAGTTTTCCTATACGAAATAGCTGATTTTTTAGTTAAATTCTGCCCTATAATCGGGTCATCTAAGATTATGGGCCAACTCCGTCCCATTATTTCTCTAAACTGTTTTTCTTGTCTCGAAAATGACATTACGAGCCATATAGGTTCATTCCGCAATCCCACAGAGTTATTTGGTGCAACCTCTAGCTTATTTTTTATAGATTAATAACTCATCTCTGGGTTTTTGTTTTGATTTTGTTATGGCTATAGCCACTACTTTTGTTTTATATCCTCTTTCCAAGTATCTAGCTTTACTCTCCTTTTGTTTGTTTTCACATTCTGATTCACTGCTACATTTCTTATTAGAAGCATTTCCCCATACGGGATACTATCTATCAAGTGACGGGGGTGAGCGTTTGATGCGCGCAGTAACGTATTGCCTGCCGTATCTTTGCGATACTTGGTGGTAGATATAGAATTATTCTGAATTATGATTTCTACATCCAAAAAAGTCACATTTTCCGCACTAATGTTTGATGTGAACTTCAAATTCACATCATTCACATTCAGTTGTGTTATAAATTCTTCTGTGCTTTCTTCTGTCCCCCGCCAAATTATGAATAAGTCATCTATGAATCTCAGCCAACAAATTATTTCTCCTGACAGACGTAACCATACTGTTTCTTGAGGACCAGCTCCTCCCACCATCCCTAGTTTTAATATCAGTGTTATTATTGCCTTGCCCCAGGACTTGGGCGGCTGTATGCATTCCTCCAAAATATCATTAAACATCATGAAAGGAATTATATTCTCTACCAAAATTCTATATATCTCTATAGGTAATCCATCTGGGCAGGTCCCCTTCCCACTTTTACTCGTCTTCATGGCTCTCTTAACCTCATCCTGAGTAATTTCTTGATTTAGCAAATTTTGCCCATCCAAGTCTAGGGGGTAAATTGTATTTGACCCTAACAGATGGTTGACCTCATCCTCCAACACTATCCGCTCTTCCGTGTAGAGTTTCTGGAAATATTAATTAAAGGCTGCCTCTATTTCTAACTCATTTGTTAATTTAGCCCCTTTCCATATACCCCATTTCCATGATGAAATTCCTATTTTTATCCGTCTTCACCTTCCCAGCTAGTAACTTCCAGCGCCTTCCCCATATTTAAACTGAACCAACTTGCTAGCTTCCCAGCGCCTATTAATCTGGGCTTGTAAGATAGCTTCTAGTTGTTCTTTCAATAATAATAGTCTACAGCTCCTATTCCTAAAACTTACAATACTTGTGAGTTTACCCCATATATAGGCTTTAAGTGTGTCCCAAATGATTTTAAAGGAAGCAGAACCTATATTATACTTTAAGAACTCGACTACCTCCTTTCCCAGGTGATTCATTGTATCTGTCTCAGAGAGTATGGTGCGATCCAACGTCCATTTCTTTCCAATTGGCCTACTTTTTAAATCCATACTTAATATACCAGCGGAGTGGTCTGAAAGATGCGCAGTTAAGTAAGTAAGATCCCAAATGTAATCCCTCAAGCTTAAACTAACCAGGTAGTAGACAATTCTGGATATAGGACCATACTTTTTTTTATGAAAAAATAAGCCAATTAGGTTGCCTGAGCGCTCTCTCCATATATCGCAGATTGCAGTTTGCTTCATCATTGTCCGTAAATACAAACTTGATTTAGGGGTGGCTATTGCTCTACTATTTTTTGCTTTATCTAATTATCAATTATTACATTAAAATCCTGGAGTTGTTTTCTAAGTGTTCCAGTTTCTCCCAAATTTCCTGAGCCTTCCGCCTTAAAATCCTAATATCAATTTTAGCTTTGCCCAATTCCTCTTTCAAATCTCGCACAGTGTTCTTATATAGAGGAGGTCTATGTTTTTCTCCAATGCTTCACAAAAGCTTCTTATTTCCCCCTGGTTAGCTACTGCAAAGCCATTTCTAATGTCCACCGATAGTGATGCAAACACACCTTCTAACAACCTTATAGAAGTCTCTGGATTAACCTCCTTATCCATCAGGGGTATATCATCTGCCGGGAGGGCTGCCACCTCTTGACAGGGGTTTAGACTTTGGTTATTACCAAAACCTCTAATTTTTCCCCTATAATACCTTGTTTTGCATTCACAATTATTTGGGATGCCTCCTGAATAATGTCCCCCTCCGATTTTCTTACACTCGCCTCTGCAACCGCAGCCACCAGAATTGGTGCTTTCTGACTCTTTGGCTGACCAACCAACTCAAAAGTTTGCTTCCTAGAGTCTACCCCAGGAGGTAGCATCCTAAGAGAAGACCCTAGTGAGGGGGTAGTTTTTAATCTACGCTCCAATCCTTCTGATTTCTTTTTGCCTTCACCCCTGCTTTCTCTAGGCTTTTAGGGAGGCTCCTTAGGTTCGCAAACTAACATTCTGGGTGGCTCACTAGTGTCTGTGTTGCCTACGGGGGGGAGAATCACGTACTGCTTAATTATCTGTATTAAAAAGCTGATACCTCCCCCTTCTTAACCCCTTCCAGGCTGATGACGAGGTCAGCTCGTCATGAGCGTTACCTGCCGTGCGCTCATGACGAGCTGAGCTCGTCATGAACCGCGTTGTTTTTAAAACCGCCGCGCACAGCGGGAAAAGCTGCCGCAGCGATGCAGTTAACAGACATTTCTGGTCCCTTTACTTTCTTTTCTTGGCTCCCCTACGTCTACCTGGGCCCGAGGTCACTAGGGGCTCCGGAGTGTTATCCCTGGTTTCCTGTTTTCATTGCTGTAGCTGGTCCTGGAGGTCCCAAGGCTCTGCTGTAACGAAGTCTACAGGAATCACTCCCACCGCAGCTCAAGCAGCACTTGTGCTGCCGCTGCCTCCCGTGCCCTTTAGGAGACCGCGCACTGCTGCCCTGTGACTCCACCTGAGCTCCAGGGCAGCCAGGTCACAATGAGTGAGCGTGACTTGAGCTGCTTCATTCACAAATGGGGTCTTAGAACAAAAAGAGAGGCACATACCCCCACAAACCGCTAAGCGGGTGAGGCGGGGGGCATGTTCAAAATACCATACAAACTACATCCACAGGTAGGTGGCTGATGCCGATGGCACACTAGCAACCTGCTGGTGCTTTGGCCAATAATTGTAGGCATAGTTCCCAACACTATATACAGGGTCACTGGAATTAGGCAATTTTGTGGCATTTTCCTCATATTTATGGATTTGTTGCATTTGCCACATAATCCATCATCTGCTGCATAATCTGCCGATTTTGACAGAACAAAACTAATTTCTAGCTCAAATGGATAAAAAGTTACAAATATGAAAGAAATTATTTTCCAAACGATGGCTAATCCCCTTTCTATTGCTTATTGCTGTATTTGGATGTTAAACTGGTACTTATGAGGTGAAACCTTTGCCAAACCAGTGTTTACTTGTGTAAATATGGCAAAATAAGTAAGTAATGCTAACATGATTTAGTGCATTATGCCACATAAATTGTTTTTTTCTTGCTGCATAATTTATTCAAGCCTGCCACATAATTTGTCCCTCCCTTGCTGCATAATTCCAATGTCCCTGGCTATTCATAGTAAGAACAGGTAAATATCTTGGATCCGTTTTAATACCTAATGGAGGACTATGGGTGTGTAGCAAAACTATTTGCTGACGCTGGTTAGTATGAATTGGCCCCAATGCAACTCCAATCGCAGGCCATAATGTTACTTGAATTGGATCATTATTATTCAATGTATTCACTTTATCATTAGATAAATCTCTTCTAAATTCATAATCTAGAAAATATTCAGGCAGAACAAGTACAGGCACATTGTTCACTATAATGTTTCATTTTTAAAAAAACCTCTTGGAAGTAAACAAGTAGAAAAAAAATAGCTAAGTCCTTTTATCAGTATCCCAAATACTGATTGAGTGTTTGAAATACATATCATGCCAATGTGTGTAACCTAAAGAAATAGAGGAAAAGAGTGCCTTATGTTGTTTTACCATCAGGATTTCAGGGAGATGTTCAAAAGGTTCTGATGACAACCTGCCACTCTCCCCATAATGTAAGACCCACAAAACCAAAGAGAATGTTCCAGGTACAGTTAAATACCACAGCGAGTGTGGAGACAGTGGAAAATAAATAACACACCAAGGTCTTCTACAGCAGCACTCTCTCTCATCTCACGTCAGGTATCACAGCAATGTTAATGACCAATACACTCTGGGAAGAGGAGTCTCAACCTTAATATCGGAAACGGACCTATGAAACTTGCTAAGATGTCGGAATGTTGGCAGGCCATAGTGTACCGAACCTGAAGTGCAAGAAATTGGTATGATGTGGGTAAGCAAGCCAAAGAAACTGCAAAAAAAGGGAAAGGGACCAGGAATAAGAAAATGCAGCAATGCAATAAGTTAAATAAAAGTCCAGGAGCCAAAGTCAGATAAACAGGCAAAGGTGTCAAAGATGTGGCCGCGCATCCCTTCTCGGCCATATAGCTTAGCCATACACATAAGTGAACAGGAGGCTGAGGAAGGCAGGATGTCTAGTGTTTCCACGTTCATTTGTCAGATCGACACCCAGAAGTCAGCACTAGTGGCAGTTAGGATTCTTGGTTGCAGCAGTTGAAAAGCTGCTCCCAAGAATCACTCGTTGTCTGAAATTAACACAAAAAAAGGATTAAAGAATGACCTAACTATATTTATGAATGTCGCTCTTCCTGTCCTATTACGTCCCTGCCTTCTGGATCCTTCCTTGCCTTGATTCCTGAATTTCCTCCTTCTCTCTGCCTTGTACTGCTGCCTCAGTGGTGTCTTCTTTGATTTTCCTCATCTCTCTTGAGACCTGCTGAGACAAAAAGGGTAAAAGAGGGGTTACCAATAGATGGCTGTGTAGTAATGTACGGTAATTGATTGTACTCCTCCACATCATAAGCATGAGCATGACGTATTGTGTATAGGTTTGAGTAGGTACTGTAATTGATTGTAGTCCTCCATATCATTATAAGCATGACTTTTTGTGTATAGGTTTGAGTAGCACCATGGTGATAGAACCTGGTGCAAGGAGACTGGAGGTTGAGAGAATCAGTTGTACATGACACAGTCTACTGGATGAATGGGACCATTTTTGATTGCAATAAACTTTCTTCTTATTCAACACTGGATCCTCTTTTATTCATTTTAAACTTGATTTTACACTGGCGACGAGCTGAGGAGTCTACCCCAGTGCATCAATTTTTAATTTATTAATAATTTCTTTTTTTTACACCAGTGGAAAAGAGGTATTTGGTCTCAACATCTTCAAGCCTTTTATAAGGTAAAGCCACTCTTTACATTTCATGGGATATCAAGCCTCATGTAAGTTACTATTGAACCTTTTGATCATCTGTTAGGGCATTCATCTTGTTAGATACAGAGCACTCGAAACACACCTCACCCTTTAGCCTTTGGGTTGGGAGGTTTCGGTGAGCGCTCAATCTTAAGAGCAGTCACCGCACACCTCACCCCTATGTGGTTTTCTGTGGGTTGGGAGGTCCCGGTGCAGGCTCTTTTGTGTTAAACTTCCTAAGAGCTGTTTTCTTACACCTCACCCATGTGCTCTGTGGGTTGGGAGGTTTTATATAGAGGAATGACTGCCCTAGAAAAGGAAAAGGAAAAATTGCGCACAGATCTTATGCAGAGTTTTGCTCTGTGTCTGAACTTTTCACAATACCTGTGCTATTGTTCTTTGAAGTAGCGCAACTGCACAGTGCACAATTTTGTGAAGGAGTGGCTGCTCTCTTGGCTCGGAGCACAGAGTGTTCTGAGAGCTTCGTAGACCTCTCTATCCTTGTGTTCAAGGAGGTGTGTGCTACGGCAAAGACTTGGTTTTGGAGCTACTATGACTTCAGCGTGCACAACTTTATTTTCGTTCGAATCTGCATCGAACTTACCTGTGCGTCGCGCTCTTTGGAATCTGCACAGCTTTGTTTTACTTTGGATGCTTCGTGCGGCTGTGACGCTGTGACACTGTGAACTCCATCATGTGGCTGTGACGACTCCTACACCCTCACCTTGAACTTCCCTGAAACTGCCATCATCGCGTTACGCTACATTTTTCACTGTGCGTACATGGCATAGCGGCCATTTTGATACAACCGGAGCTTTACTGTACCATTGTAAGCACCTAACTGAAATACTACAAGGGCCCTCTTAGTACAACTGGAACATTACTATCAAGGGCACAACTCTTCCTGACTTAAATAGGTCTGGTATAACGGGAACATTACTATTGAATGCACAACTCTTCCTTACTGAAATACTTAAAAACTTTTCACTGGTCTAGGAATCAATAATTTATGTTCCAGTTATCTACAATTACAACTCAGTTGGTTGAGTTCATTTCGTCTCTGTTGAATGTTTGCCTAAAATGTTACTCTAATGCTTGACAAAATGCTTATTAATGAGGCGTTTTAATCATTGAGATTTTGAACTAGATTTAACCTTTGAACTACGCTTTACTCTTTTTATTCATGTTTCTCTTTCAACATATTTTGAAATTATCTTTGGGAAAGTGCATTTGAGCTACTCTTTTCTTAGCCATTTGATAGTGTGTACAACCATGCAAAACGTTGCAACTCTGCCTTTTTTTCTAGTATCTTCGGGTGATCCACCCATTAGATGGCAAAAGTAGAAAAAAGTCTTCAAAAGATATGCCAAAGTGTGTGGTACTAATCTCAGCGCAGAAAGGAGAACTGCATTGTTGCGGTTCAGAAGGGCAAGAAGTGTTTGCTCACTTGCATGAAATTGACGATCAAAGTTTGAATGAGTATGAAATATGCATACTAAAACTAGACAAACATTACTTGCCTAAAGTCAGCACAATTCTTGAACAGTATCATTTTGGTCGTGGGACACAAAATGATGGTGAGTCAGTGGAAAACTATGTTACTGCTCTGAGAAAGTTGGCATCCTCATGTAAGTTTGGGGCTTTGCTGGATGAAAGGATAAGAGACCAATTTATGTTGGGTTGTAATGCTGAGAAAGTCAGGAGTGATTTATGGCAAAAAGATGATCCCTCTTTAGATGAGATTATTACCATTGCTAAACAGATGGAACATTCACTAAAATGTGTAGAAATTATTACAAAACACGAAACGAAGGAAAACTGTGTTCATTTGATAAAAGGGAATTTGAAAGAGAAAAGTATAAAGTAAGGTCTCTATGTTAAACCACAAATGAAAGCCCTCTGCATGTTTCAGCATAAGTGTTCCATGTGTGGGAATGAAGGAATCTGGCCAATGATAAACAGTGCCCAGCACTTAAGGCTACTTGTTGGAATTGTAAAAGAATTGGGCACTTTACTGTTGTGTGTAAGGCCAAGTAAAACAAAGGGAAAGTTTTTGCCATCACAAGTGACAGTAATAGTGACAGTGATGGTTGCTCAGAGTTTGACTGTGGGGAACTGGTGGATGAGCTCCTGCCCGTACTCCATGTGTTATTCAATAAAGTATATAGTTTAACAGGGAAAGTTCCCACCTCCTGGAAAGAGGCCATGATAGTGTTGCTATTAAAGCCAGGAAAGGATCTCCTATTGCCAGATTCATACTGCCCAATCTCCCTGCTGAATGTGGACTATAAAATCTTTATGAGCATATTAGCAGGGAGATTGGGCAAATTGACACCTAGTTTGATTAATTGCGATCAGAAGGGCTTTATGCCTGAGAGAATCATCCAGGAGCAAATTCAGCTGCTAATTGGCAATATCGATTTAGCAGAGAATTTAGAGGATCCTTTGGTGGTGGTGGCGGCGTTAGATGCCGCCAAGGCATTTGATCGGGTCTGCTGGAGATACTTATGGGGGGTGCTGGAAAGTATAGGCATGGGTCAAACCTTTATCCAGACCTTAAAAAAAACGTTATAATGGAGCTTCGGCAAAAATCTTAATAAATGGTTCCTTGACCCCGAGCTTCAAATCCAGAGAGGGACTAGACAGGAGTGCCCTCGGTCGCCTATGTTGTTCAATATGTACATCGAGCCCTTGGCGCAAGCAATTAGGCAGGATAATACAATACGGCCTTTTAAATCAGGAAATTATGAATGTAAAATCGCCTTATACTCAGACGACATCATAATTTATACCATAGACCCTGACATTTCTATTCCCCACCTAGAAAATCTACTGCTCGAGTTTGGCGAGATCTCTGGCTACATGGCCAATTCAGATAAGACAGAGATTATGAGTTGGAACTTGATGAATAGTTACGGTCCCGAAAGCAAGGAGTTTAGATATTTAGGGGTAAAAATAGTAAAAGATTTAAATAAAATATCTTCGATCAATCTAAAAAATTTTTTAAATAATATAGACTTTCTCTTTGCTAAATGGAAAAACCTCCCTTTATCGATCTATGGGAGGGTTAACTTAGTAAAGATGACAGTATTACTTAAACTAACCTTTCTTTTTAGTGTGCTCCCCCTTATTTTCCCACAAGATAGTATTAACAAAATTCAAGGGAAGATAGGTAGTTTCATCTGGGGCCAGAAAAGTGCCAGGTTATCTTGGAAAAAACTACAAAGAAAATTGTTAAAAGGTCGGTTGGCGCTTCCGGATATAAATTTATGCCTATTGATGCTTATTCACGCCAAAAAAGACCAAAGGCAGATCTACCACTATGCACATTTGTAAAATATCCGTCAAAGATTCTCCCATAAGGAATAAATATAAGAACTTCTTTGTGTTGGCTGAATAAAGTCTGGGTTTGTTAATAACTTCATGCCACTCTGGAGATGCTGTAATACTATCATCAAAGTATGTGGTCAACCAACAGTTGTTCAGGCCTGAATCATCCTCAAAGGGATGGCTTTGGTCACTCAAGCTCCTGAATGATCATTGGACACCGGGGGCTTTATTCAAGAAACGTTTGTGTAAGTTTACTATTTCTTTGATATTCATAAACTACGAGTTAATAGTAAGTTTACCACTACAGAGATTCTGCACTTGGGACAGAGAACTCTGATCCAGCAGAAGCTTTTAAATTAATGTTCTTTCTTTCTCTTTTTAGTTTATCTGCTTCTCTAAGTTTCCATCACTCTAACCGCACTGAGCCCTTTTACGATTAGACAAATCACAGCATTACCTTTACTACAGAGGCAATGGTCCTCTGATGGACCTATTGCCACCGATAGGAGGGGTGGGAATTAGGGTTTTCCAAAACACAGTGGTTGTCCCCCAATGAGGACCATTAATTGCTCACCAACTCACAAGTTTGAAATAAGATTCAATTACACTAGCCTCAAGATCATAATAGAGAAGTAGAGGATTGCTATAGGAATATCCAACCTTCTAAAGAAGTTAAACCTAACCAGAATGATCCCACTAGAATTTAAGCTATGGCAACACAGAACAGAAACAGAACTTGATAGTCAGGAAAGGTTTTCTGATTCTCTCTGTCACCTATTTACAACTAACTACACAGTTCAATGAAGGAACATAATGACCCAATAATAGACTCAGGCAATTTGGATGTTTTAGTTATCATATAAATTATCTAAAGTCAATCCAAAGAAGACATCTTTTAAGTATTTCAGTCAGGAAAATTACACCGTACAATATAGAACCACACATTTAGTCAACTGGTGGTTCTTGAAAGGATAATTCAATTTGATTTCATTCAAAATAACAAGGTTCCAACCACCATCAAAGGCAGAATGATATTGAGTTCTATAACAGCATCCATAAGTTCTAAAGTAATGGGACATTAAAGTCTACTAAGGGCAAGTCTATAGGCATTTGCAGTAAGGAATAAATAAGGAAAAATCAGAAAGTTCTGCAAAGAAGAATTGAGTCAGTCTGTCAAAAGTGGCAGCATCCGCAAAATAATCCTCGTCTGTATGAAAAAGTTATCTCAGTCATCTGGAGCTCGTCCTCATGAATGGAAATGCAAAAGTACATGAAAAGGTGTGTGTGGTAGAGAGATAAAAAGGGTCTGAGTTGTCCCTAGTTTGGGGTTTCTTCTTTTATAGTCTTAACATAGAGAGATGAAAAGGGTCTGATTTGCCCCTTGTTTGAGGTTTCTTCTTTTATACTCTTAACGAAGATTTAATGATGTACTATCACTCCACCATGGTACGACGGTCACATGTTTGGTTCACGTAAGTACATTTCAAACTTCTTTTAGTCAATTCCAACATATTTTCCCAAACGAGAGAAAGAACAAGCCTTCCGGGGCAAACAGATTTGTCCATTGTTAGAAGTATGCAGTGTTTCAGGTTGCAACATAAGGTCGGGGGTCATTTCCCCACCGAAGCATCTCACAATAAACTTCTAATGGAATGTTCTCAAAAGCAAAGTATAGCTCATACAGAACAATTAATGCAACATTTGAATGAATAAAGAAAGATCTATTGAAAAATGCAGTTATGGAAAGGAACACGTTATGGTATGTTAAATGAATTTGTTAAGCACATGAATACCCATGGGTGTCTTCCCCCCCTAGCTACTGTGATAGTACATGAAATTATTAGTACTTCAGGTGACTATATAGAGTCAAATATCCAGGTTTGGACAGCCTTTCCAAAAGACAGAAGATTTGAGGATGATTTGATATGCAATGGGAGCTTGTTCCGGTTAGTGTAAGCACCCAGCAAAAAGATGCCTCCTCCCCAAGATTTCCTGTTTAATCATGCCCGTTTATATTTGGGCATGATTACTGATTTAGTAGATGAAGACCAAATGCCTTTTGGGGTGTACCAGTTCAAGCTGTTCCTCAAAAAGATAGGCCCTTCATTATGGAAGGCTTTTAAGGTAATACATAGTGCCTTAAAGATAATTCTGGACCTTATTGGCAACCAGTGTAGTTTTCTCATATGCCTTTAGACCAACTGATATTTTGGCATGTTAGGAAAAAGTTGAGCTGCCATATTCTGTAGAGTTTGCAGCTTCCTAATGACAGAGTAATGGGCATTAAGATACATTGCAATACAGTAATCCAGCCTGGAAATTGCCAAAGAGGTAACCAGGGATTTTTGCAAGTGCGCTGGAAAGCGTAAATGCATAAATCAGCTTTATTGATGAATTAAACTCAATTAAAATCAAATGCAATGCACTAAATTGACAATGTCATAATAAAGTAAATAATAATGATGGTTCACCAAGGTTAATGACGTCAAAAAGGCTAATGTTAGCTATGACCTACTTCTACGAATTTTTGAAAATCATTGCTTGTAAATTATTCGTAAAAATCGTTTTACTAAAATTGTTTAGAACTTTTTATAACCATTAGAGTCTCTACTATCATGGTTATACGTTTCATTTCCCTAGCTAATATTATCAGAGAATCGCACACAATTCTTCTGCTCATGCACTGCAATGACTATCAATAGGAAATGTTAGCCTACGGGAATGGAGGCTGCAGAGTTCCACGCCTCTGCCTAGCATGTGACCCGTGATCCATGACCCCGCCTCCGTAATGGCGCCCGTATTCCCGAGACGCTAGCAGATCGCCGGGAGCCGTGAGCCAAGCCGCGAGCCAAGGAATGTGCGTGAATGGGACGATAGCGGCGAAGAGGTGAAGAGGTGCTGCCTAAAGGCTCTGCCCCGCTGACTCGGTTTGCCCCGGATAGATAAATCACAACACGCTACTCGACTGTCTCCTCTGGCTGTCTTTCCGAGGTGAGTGCGTTCAAGCGGTATCACTGCTGCTGCTGCTGGATCAGTCGGGCTGGTTCAAAGGCTCTTGCGGGCTGGCTGGACTGAAGGGGAGGAAGTACGTTATAGGCTTTAATTTGTGTTGGGAGGCTGCAAATAACGCCGAAGAGGAACTACATTGGAAAATTAGCCAGGAGCCTGTTGACTGGCGTTACGTGTGAATCTGGTGCTGCTGTCTCAAATACTCGCCCCCGGTAATTTGTGAAGAACTGTTTAGGGGTGGAAAAAAAAAAACTTTTGGTGGTCATTAAAGTACAGTTAAAGCTTTATATGCTTATAAGCCCTTTTCTTTTGTAAAAAAAAAAGAACGAACTAAAAAAAAAAAAAAAGTGTGCTTTTAAAAGAATGGGCAAACCACAGAAGGAGGGTGATGATGCGGCCAAACTAAGTAAAATAGAAGCAGCAGCCCGACAGAAGGCTAAAACTCGTCTCGCCCTGGCTAGAAAGGCTGCACGCAAGGCTGCCAGAGACAAAAATAAAGATGGTAACAGGGAGGAGAGCTCTGTAGTTGAAGATACAACACCTGAATCTTCAGATGAGGAATCACCCCCCCCTCTACTCCCCTGCAGCACGAAGCACAGCAAAAGACAGGAATAGAGGGGGGTAATTTGGACGATATTAATGCTATAGACTCACTCCCTCAATCAGAGGTGGAAGTTCATCCTCAAACTCCAAATCCTTCTCCAATATTGGTTCTTCCAGCACCTCAAGCAGAAGAAGCGAGGGGAGAGAGGGGTACTGGCGGGAAGGAAGTGAAGGGGTTTCCGCTTTTCGCAAAAAGAACAACTCTAAAATCTCTCCTTCATCATGCATCACAGCTTCCTTTGGTCTCTATCACGTTGGATTTACCAGCCTCTAGTGCCCTATCTAAAGGCCCCGACATGATAGCAACAGTATCTCAAACTCAACTCCCAACAGCAAATGAGGCAGCGAGTGATAGTGATATCGTGCAAACTGCAACTCCCGGGAATGAGGAAGTAACAGGACTCGACTCAAGTTTACTGGGCTCTGAAGCAAGATCTGAGGCGAAATATCAGCTAGATATTCGCGAGATGCTCAATCTAATTCTCGACGAGATCCACGAAATTAAAAATAATCAACGAGCGGAGTTAGCTGCCATTCACGCTAGAATAGATAAGTTGGAGGAGATAACTCTGGCACTCCCTAATAGGGTACAGGAAGCTGAGTCGAGGATATCAGTATTGGAAGACCAAATGAATCTGGTATCTGGAGCGACGAGAGAGGCTACAAAGAAGAGGATCTCCATGGAAAATAAACTCGAGGAGTTAAAAAACCACTCTCGTAGATCAAACCTGAGGATTGTGGGTGTTCCCGAAGGAACAGAAGGCTCCGACACGGTACGATGGGTTAATTCCTTCATCCAGAAAGTAGTCCTGCCAGACTTTGAGGGAGACCTAACGATAACCAGGGCCCACAGAGTACCAGCTCAGCGTTTTGCGAATTCTCCATTTCCCAGAACTATCTTATTGAATTTTGCAGATTTCAGGATTAAGGAGCAGATTCTCTCTAAAGCCTATCAACAACGTCAGTTTACAATCTCTGAGACTATTAAATGTAGGATTTTTTCGGACATGACAGCGGCTGCGGCCAAAAGAAGGAAAGAGTTTGTAAAATTGCTGCAGCTATTCAAAGCCAACGGCGCCCAGGCCTCGATTGCACAGCAATCAAAGCTGAAGGTTCTTGTAAAGGGAAAATTCTTTCTGTTCACTGACTTAGAGGAGGCTCAGACTCTTCTCAATGAGATATCCTCAAGGGCTTAGGCTTAAAGGCTTAAAGGGGATAAAATGTGAGGAATCCAAGGTTCTAGTCTGAAGGGGATGTGTTAGCCAGGATCTCTTTTTTTTTTTTCTCTCTTTACGTTAGTTAAAAGGAAATGTTTGAAGGCGGGTGCTCTTGGGTTATTGGGTCACACCAGGGTGTATCACGAAGACACCCGAAGAAGAAACCAGAGGGTGGGATGTGGGCAGCGTGGAAGGGGGGGGGTTCCCACGTTCCAGGCGGGGTTCAGGGTGGGGGGGGTAAATGCAGCAAAAAATACAAGCACAGTAGGTTTGTTATCTTTAATATTGTTTGGTACAGAATATGTTTAGAATTGTACAGATTTAAGGATGAGATTTGATACATGTAATATCCTGTCCATTAATGCGAATGGGCTGCTTAATAAACAGAAGTACGGAGCCCTGTTGAAATGGGTAATAGCCCTTAAACCCCAGGTGGTCTTCCTCCAGGAGACACACCTGAAAACAAACTCTCCAAAGTTGTTTTTGCCAAGATATTTTTCCCATGGGTTTTTTTCCTCCGCTGGGGTTGCCCAGAGAGGGGTTGCTATTTATCTCTAGGAATTTACCCTGGGAAATTGTACGGATGCAAAGAGACTCTAAAGGTAGATGGCTTTGGGTTGTAGTAAAATTGTCGGGAAAAGTATTCAACTTTGTAAATTACTATGGCCCAATTTTTGATGACACCTTGGCTCTGACTGAAATCAGTGAAATTTTGACGGGCACTATAGGACAAATTATAGTAGGAGGCGATTTTAATTACATCCAGGATCTAAAGAGGGACACTTCTAATAAGAACAAGAAGCAACTAAAACCAAAGACGAAAGGAGTACTGGAGGCTTTTATGACAGAGTACCAATTGCGGGACTCTTGGCGCTCCTTTAATCCCAATTTAGAGTCCTACACATGTTATTCTAATAGGTTTCATACAGCCTCCAGAATAGATTTTTTTTTATCCTCTAGATCACTTCAAATTTCCAGCGCGTTGATAGGTTGTAATCCCTTTTCAGATCATGGGAGGGTTGAAATTGAACTGATACTGGAGGGTATTGAAGGGGTGCGTTCTAGGTGGCAGATGGATCGCACCCTTTTACAGAATATGATATGGGTAGAGGGCTTCAAAGATTGGATAAAAGATTTTTTTCTAGTAAATAAGGACTCCGCAGAGCCTTTTGCGGTATGGGGAGCATTTAAAGCAGCAGCCCGGGGACAGATTATAGCATTTTCCAGTAACAAGGCAAATATTCGAAAGGAAAAAATATCAGCCCTCCAGTGTGCTGCTGAGAAGGAGCATGCATTAAAACTGAATCAAATGCCTAATAAATGGGAACAAGCCAAAGCAATGCTCAGGGACTTTTTTATTTTGGAAGAGATAAACAGCTCAAAGGCCTTTCAGCAAAGGCTGTATAAAGATAGTCAACTGATGGGAAAGCTTTTGGCTAATTCAATTAGAAAAAAACAAGAGTCTTCCATCATTTTGAAAATTCAAGACCCTCTAGGTGGAATAAATACTCGGAGCGAGGGGATTGCGAAAATATTCCTTGATCATTATGAGAGAATCTACTCTACAGATATTCAAGTAGAGGGAATGATGATCAAGGAATATTTTGATAATTTGGATATTCCCAAAATCTCCGATTTCAGGCGCAACCAAATAGGCTCCGAAATAAGTTCCCTGGAAATTCAAAATAGTATAAAAGAAACAGCGGGAGCAAAGGCTTCAGGTATGGATGGATTCCCGATCGAATTTTATAAGGTCTTCTTGAAGGAATTGGAGGATCCATTAAAAAATGTATTTAATTTTATTAGAATAGGTGGTAAGGTTTCATCCAAGTTTAAAGAGTCCACAATTATTAGCTTTGTGAAGAAAGATAAGAATCCGGAGGATGTGAATTCCTATAGACCAATTAGTCTTTTGAACTCAGACTATAAGATTCTTATGAAGATCTGGGCTCAAAGATTTGTGTTTGCAGCCCAGGAGGTAATACACAAAGATCAGACGATTTTATAGCCGGGCGCTATATGGCAGCCAACACAGAATACTTGATACAGGCGTTAGACTATTTTAATGTTAATTCGATCGCTGCATGCATCTTAATGATTGATGCTGAAAAAGCATTTGATTTAGTTAATTGGTCAGCGTTATTTTCTTCCTTAGGTTATTTTGGTTTCCCTGCCCCAATTATTAGTATGATACAGAATATTTATGAAGGAGCGTCAGCGCAGGTGATAATTAATGCTAGGCAAGCAGGGAAGATAAAAATAAATCGCGGCACTAGGCAAGGTTGCCCCTTATCGCCCCTGCTTTTTACTTTTTTTATCGAACCTCTGGTAATAAAAATAAGGAATAATGATGTAATATTCCCTCCAATTGCCGGAATGTCAAAGTTAAAACTGTTTGCGGATGATATTATTCTGTATCTGGCTCCCGATAAAGAAAATATTTTATATCTCCTGAAAGATCTTAAGGAATATGAGAAGATCGGGGGTTATAAGATCAATGAGAAAAAAACTGAAGTTCTCATTTTAAATTCAAATATAGATTTTCTTCCGTTACATCTTCAGCTCCAAGCACAAAAACGGGATCCAATAAGATATCTAGGGTGTTTTGTGACCAGAGAGTATCAATAACTTTTTCGACTGAACTATATAAAAATGAAGAACAAAATCAAGAGCCTACTTGAACAATGGGACCTATTGCCCTTGTCTTTGATTGGCAGAGTAGCTTTGATAAAGATGAATGTACTGCCTTTGCTTTTATTCCTGTTTAGCAATATTCCAATTAAAGTCAATATGGCTTTTTTTAATGAACTCGAATCTATGATGAGGAGGTTTATTTGGAATAAAAAGGCCTCAAGAGTCAAGCTTTCGGTGGTACAACTATCTGTAAATCAAGGTGGGCTCGCTCTTCCCCATTTTAAGACATATTATGAAGCAGCTTTTTTCGATATAGTGGCAGGATTATTAAGGATTAGACAGACAAGAGACAATTTTTTTGGGATAGAATGCTGAAGGAATCAGGCTCTCAAATTTTTTTCTTTTTAAAAACTGCAAAACTTCCTAAGAAAACAAGATGTAAGACATTGATGGGGTATTCATCAAGATTACGGCTTTTATTCAAAAAATACGGTTCGGATGGTTCTATTTATTTGAAATTGTCGGAATGCGCTAAAATGGGTGTTAAGATATCTCCGAATCACCTGTTAGAATGAGAATCTGCCGGATTTTGTGAAATAAGGCACCTACTCATTCAAAATACGGTAATCAGCTGGCAAACAGTTATAGATAGAACACATCCCAGACGGCTCATGTTTTTTGAATACTTACAACTGATTTATTTTATAAGAAAAGAAATAGGAGGCTTAGATACAACATCCAATGTTTTGTTAACAGCTTTATATGGGGAGAAACACAAGGGTGTTGGATTCTGGTATAAAAAGCTATTGCCTTCTGGATTATCTCCTATAATTGCTAATCATTTAGAAAAGATAAGCCTCTCGCTACAGTGTGTTTTTTCAGATAAAGACTGGGAGGTAATATGCCACTTAGGAAACAGAGCCCTCCGAGCAGCTAATTATAAGCAAATGTCCTTTCTTTCTCGCTGGCTGGCGTACTACACTCCGGAAGCCTTGCAGAGAATATTCCCTAAATGTGAAAATAAATGTTTTAGGTGCAAAACTAGGGGCCAGGGGGGTTGGTATCATATCTTCTTCTCTTGTCCAAAGTTAGAATCCTTCTGGAAGGGGATTTTTGTAGACTTGGAGATAGCAACTGGGAAAATTCTATTACCAGAGGCGGAGGTGGCCCTTTTCGGTATCTGCAAAGAAAGGAATAGGTTCAATAAATCAGAAGAAGTGTTTATTTTTATTTCTACTGCAGTAGCACGGTCCCTGATTTTACAAAATTGGAAATCTACGGTGATCCCATGTCAGTTAAAATGGATTAATAAAATGAGAAGAACTTGTAATTTTGAGAGAGCTTATGCAGGTAGAGTGGGCGCGATAGCCAGATTTGAAAGGAATTGGAAATATTTTGAGAATCTTGAATTGATAAAAGGAAGTTGATTATTTTATTTGAATCAATTTTTAGTGGTTATTGCATTAGCACTTTAAGAACTGCAAATACATATCTATGGTGTTATGTCAGCTGTTTATGCACTTTATCGTATATATTAGTACATTTTGCACGATATTGCATTCGCACTTTAAGAAATGTAATAATATTTCTGCTGCTATATATCGATGGTTTCTGCACTTTATTACACTAGTCACTTTATATATGCTAATTTTGCACGTTACTGCACTAGCACTTTAAGAATTATAACAATACTTCTGTTGCTTTTAAATCGTCAGCTCTTGCACCTTATAGCACTAGCACTTTCTGTTGCTTTTAAATCGTCAGCTCTTGCACCTTATAGCACTAGCACTTTATGAACCGTATAGAAGTAATCTTGATGTTATTTTCGCTGCATTATACTGATAGGTTTGTATGAATTGTAGTAGAAATATTGTTGTATAAATATCAGCTGTGGCTTTTGTGCTGGCACTATAACATCGGTACATTCAGTCGAACGTTATTGCAGAGTTTTTTAGGGTTGTTGTTTGTCTCTTGTATAATGTCGAAAAAAAAAAAAATTCTGTCTAACTATGAAGAATTTATTGTACCAATGTTTTTCCCTACGGCTTGTTTAATAAAAAAATAAAAAAATTTAAAAAAAAGAAATGTTAGCCTACATTATAAGAATCACACTATGTTCATCAATAAATCAATCATAAAGCATTACCTTCATGAATAATCTTGCAATCAAACGTATTAATAAGCATTATAATAATTTTGCATCCATTTCTCGTGTTCATATACTTTCAAGATGCTTTTATGGTGCTGTTTCTTTACTAGTCATAATTTCTGTGTCATTTCATGTAACGTGTGCAAGGTGCACATCCGAGTTTTTGTGTCTGTCCAGTACAAGAGTCACATATATCAAAATCAGTTATCACATACTATCATGTCCGCACATAAAAAGATAGGACAGGTCTATCTTTTTATGTGCAAATTGCTCCGCCCGACTGCGGCGCCTCTAATCTCAAAAGCTTGTAGTTTATGAATAGCGAAAAAATTACAAATATACACAAACGTGTAAATTTACCTTTGTGAATAAGACCCTATGAGGCACATATACAACCCTTTTTAGCAGTCACAAATGGAGATTTGGCCCGTTTGCGATTGCTAAAATGGCTTTTGCCATATACCAACCCTATTTTGCGAATCAGTAACCTATTACTGACTCACAAAACAGGGTTTGCGAGTCGCTATTAGGAAGGGGCATGCCTAGGGCATCCCTTCCTAATAGCGAGTCGCAACTTGATGTACGATTGTTTTTTACCAGGATGCTATCTCAAAACAATCGCAGTTGACCACTTCCTTCAAGTAGGTGATAAGCCAGTCAGAAATAGGACCCCTTCAACTTTGTGAATGGTGGCAAAAACTTTATTTTAAGAGCAGCCAGTGGTCCTATGGACTACTGCCTGCTCTTAAAATATGAAAACTATATTTTCACATTCCTTATTTAAATGCATCCAGTTTTCCTTTAAGGAAAATGGGCTCCATTAAAAAAAAAATGCTTAATTTAAAAAGCAATCACAGACATGATGGTCTGCTGACCCCAGCAGGCCACCATCCCTGCGATCACAGGCCATTCACAATGGGTCGCAAATTGTGACCTACCTCATGAATATTAATGAGGTAGGTGATTTGCGACCCCATTGGGAATCACTAAATGTGTCTGAGGCACATTAGTACATTTCATGTTGCTATTTTCAAATGGCTAATCACTAAAAATCGCATGCGAGTCTCAAAATTAAATGGTCATATATGTGGCCCAAAGTCATTAATGAGGCATTCATAAAATATGCTGGGCATCCTGGCATCTGGACCTTAGAAAGTTGGAATACATGAGCGGTTACTGAAAAGAGATCATAATGTAAAATACTGGCATATAAAATAATGTAGCTAAATTTAGGTGACTATATGGAACTGCTCATTGTTATAAGAGAAAAGTAAAAAAATGAGCAGTGAGTCAAAAGCTGCAGTACAGTCAACATTTTTAAAACAGGTAATTATGCCTGTCAGTCTGGTAAAATGGTAAAATGCATGCATATCTTATTAACCTGCAGAGGATTTACAGAGTGAGATTATCGCTTCCTTGAAAACAGGAATTTTTGCTTTTGAGTTTATATGACGAGTCATGACTAATGTGCAATGAGAGGATCCATGCGTACTTTTGTCAAGTTATTTTAGTGAATAAGGCAACACAAATTACTTGTCAAGGGCAAAGCATCACACAACCCACATGCTACAGAAGTGTTTCATCTTTAAACTATTTTCGACAAAAAATGATATGCTTAGCTTGGAACGTTCATGCGAACTCCCTCTAGAAACGGGAATCACTAATTGAAGCTGATCACAGTGGAACTTGAGAAGTTCTGTGCGGCGATAATGACACAGATGCTGATGTCTAGTGGCATCTGGTTCTATGAAATGCTTCCAGAGCTGCTAGCTTTCATCAACATGCCCACCTGAATTGCTTAAATGAATCTCCGAGCCGCAAGCATATTGCATTTCCCTTCAGAAAAAAAGGTGTTGGGTGACACAGCCAATCACACTCTTTAGATCTTTTTGTTATATGCACTTGTTTGCAGTTTAATAATCAGGGATACTGAGTGCACTTTAGGAGCAGGCTTAGATACACGTTAGAATGCATGTGAAGAATCGATTACATGTCTACATTGGAATAATTGACAGAATAACGTAAGACGTTATATCTAACAAAAGCAACTCAACTCGGGAGCAGGTTACTGTAGTTTAATGCTCCACATAGTCAACATATGTCATGTGGATGCAACACTTTGAGCTGAAGTATGGTGAAAGGTGTAAATGTGCGGTTATCATATAAATTGCAGGCTGAGCTTTGCTGTTTGTTGCCTATTGGAATTCTATATCCTACTTATTTCCTCGGTCCGCCATCTGTTAATATTAATATCACTCCAATAAGTCCTTTTCTGCTTTTTTCTAATATATATCTTGGAGGCTTTTTTGAAAAATAAACAGATTCTCAGATAAATGAATGTTTGCTTGTATTATTAAATCTGTTCATCACTCTAAAAAAGACATTTCATATAGTCTAATTGAATTAGGTAGAGTGAAAGGAACTCGAAAATTGCAAGTGGCAAAGACAATTCCTGGTCTAAATTAGAACATTGATTCAACCTACCTAGACCAAGCCCCACCCAATGACGACATCCCTTCTCAGCAATGCCTCACACCAACAAACTCCTTTCATGTAGTATTCAATTTTTGGATTCTGCCTTAATTGTGTCAGTCAGCATCCAACCACAAAGTTACTCTTTGAGGTAGGAGAAGCCTCACCTCAAATATGTTATTTTGAGTGGTAGGCACATCTCATGCTAAAGATCCATTTGGGTGAGTCACCACCCCAGCTACTAACACATCCAAATGAAGAGCATGTGTTGTGCCCAACAGCATTTTCTGAGGGTCAACCGGCAAGCCCTAAAATGTTGTGGGTAATTGAGTCACATCAATGAGCACCTTCGATCTCGCCTTGATATGGAAGGGCCTAGCAAGAATAGGCTCTGTGTCGTTAAATTAGAAGGTAAAGGGTGCTTATTTTTTATTTTTTATTTTTATGTATTTCATTGCTTTGAACTTTATTAATTGCCGGTTGTACATGCATATTGTTTTGTAATTCTCATTTCTTTCCTTTATCTTATTTTTGACTCCTTTACTGATCGCATTTGTCTTACTGTACGCTTTTCTAATTATCCTTATTGCTTTGCTATATTGTCATATTATTTGCCTTAATAAACTTCTTCTGAACTCAAAAAAAAAAAAAAAAAAGAAGGTAAAGGGTGCTTGATCCAGCCTCCATACCCTAACTGCCTCCCTCCTAACCAGTACTTAATTTGAGCAGGTTTTTGTCAGGTCATGGCAATGGGACTCATTTTGAACCATGGTCACCTAATTGAGCTGTTTGCATTTCGGATCAAACTGACTGTCACTGGCCACAGAAATAACTGTTGCTGCAGCAACATAGCTATCTGTGAGTGGAACACAAAGTTGTACTTCAAGGCTATTACTGCTGCAATGGCAAAGCAACAATGGCTCCAGTGACCCAGGAGGTATTTCCCAGGGCTGACCACACCCAGGAAGAGCCACTGACCTGCATCGTATTGGCTGATTGGATCAAGAAAATTCCAGGTCAGTGTCCTCATTCCTGTCACCTCTCACTGAATCATAGAATTTCTTTGGACTAAATTGCTAGTCTAGCAATTGCATGGTTAGTGTTAGACCTACATTTAGTTCCTCGGGGAAACAAATAGGAACTCTAAAGTTGACCCGTGGTAGATTGATAACCCATCTACCCATGTTTTCACTTTTATTTCTTGTAGTTGTTTTTATTATGAATAATGACCTACAATTACCAGAATGAGACAGAAAAACAAGACTGCAAAGGCTATTTACACCAGATAAGCTACAACCCAGGGTCAATCCATTGTTTCATATTGTTGTGTATGTAAAATAAATGGCAAAAAAAGGAATTGGTATATTTTCACAGTGCTGTGAAATTTAGTTGGAGATAAGGCTGATATGGGAACTCTGTAAACAAAAGGAAAAAACAATGGAGGTGACATCATTGGTGGCACTGGGCAGTGCGCGCTATAGGTCTGTGCTAAATGCTACCACCCAAGAAACTCTGTTGGCCATGGCATCTCATTTTTTGCTCATGTAGCTCTGTCTTTCATATCCTGGGGAAAAGGGCAAATATAGTTCAATGGGGGGTCTGTTCTAAAAACCCATATCATCTCGTATCACAGCCTTCAAACATCTTTCTTAATACCACCCTACAATTTGTAAATGAATAAACTCTGAGGGGCATATTTACAACGAATTAACGCCGCCCTAGCATCATTTTGATAATGTAACAGCAGCTTTTTTTATCACCATATTTACAAAGTGTCGCAAAATCCCTTTAACAAAATATTTTACACAATTAGCTCCTATTTTCAACAATGCCAGTTCGGCTAGCCTGACTTACCAAAAATTAAATGCAAAGTAGGCATTCCCACTGTAAAACACCTGCAAAACACACAACGCTGTAGGTAAAAGGATTTCCTTGAACTTCACTAAAAATGAAAAACTGCCAATAAGTCTAATTAGAGGCAGATTTTTACCACAAGGAATTACCTGGTCCTAAAAATTATGCTAATACACTTGTATAAAAATAGAACAGGCCCAAATTATCCCTGGTAAGCTTAAATACTCAATGGGTATTCTGCTATTGTAGCTATGAGCACCAAGGAGACCACCACCACCACCACCACAGAGGCAACGCCAGAGAAGGGAGCCGATATACCGTCAGAGGATCACCCTCATTGACCTCAAGCAAAAGGAGGTCATAGCCCATTACAGGCTCAAGAGGGGGTCCATTGTCCACCTCCTGAACCAGATTGCGCCAAGGCTGCAGCCCACATCCCAGCGCTGCACCAACATCCTTCCACAGACCATGCAACTTGCTGTCCTGCACTTGCTGGCATTGTGAACTTTTCAACCCACCACCACCAGAGTGGTAGGAGTATCCCATTTTCCAGGTTCCTCCCACCGTCCTGGATGCCATCACAGGCCTCACACCAGAGTAACTCTATTCCCCAACAGTGTGTAAGAACAACAGGACAACAAGAAAGGCTTTTATGCCATTGTTGCATTCCTTCATGTGTTGGGGCAATGGACCACGCACATGTGCAACTTGTGCCTCCTGCAGAAACGGCACACATATACCGCAACTGGAAGCACACCTATTCCATGAATGTACAGGCAATTGTGGACCATCTGGGCTTATTCATAAATGTATAAATGTCCTTGCAAAGTACCCTGGCAGTGGGCAAGATGCCTAAATATTCCGCAAATATTCCCTCAACCAGCTTTCCTGAAAAGGACCAATGGGAATTGCCTGCTTGTTGGTAAGTACACCTCAAACACGATTGACCACAAGGCACTCAAACATGTTGGTAAACATTGTCAAATAGTTCATGTTTTGAATCCACCGTGCATACATTGTTGAGAATTCATTGTTTCTCTTCAAACATATAATGGCAAAAGTACAACAAATAGTTAACTTGTCGCACATATTGACACTGATGAAGCCAGTGTGGCTCACATTAACCAGTCAAATGGGATGAGGGACTGTCATCTATCATGATTGTATGCTGAAGCATATGCCCTTGTCATTTCTACCTTGTAATGGGAAATATGTCTGTATACCATTGCAAGGCCTAAGAACAATGTAGACTACAACATGATTACACACATCCAAAGTACAGGGACTATGTTGCAGTGTGCAAGTGGTATGCCACCCTTAGAAATCACAAAAGAGGATATATAAGCATAGGGCTCATTCTCATTTACAATATGATATTGACTAGTAATTTGGGAGAAGAACAGATACCATGACAATGCTTTTGGAATATGTAAATCAAACCTTAATGTTATGTCCAGACAACAAGACAACATATGTGCATAATGGTGCAATGGTGGCTGCCCGTTTTGCCAAAAAAACACCATTATGTCATGAATTGAACTTAGAACAACATGGATGTGGTGTATGTCAAAGAAATGCAAATACCACAACTTCACTTTGGATTCAGGGTAGCTCAGCCTTTTCCACACTCGTCGATTTACAGTGGCAGAAAAACAACATGAGGACCCATGTGCACGTTCAATTCTTTTCTAAGACACTCATGTAATCATACAACATAACTACGAGGCACAAAGACATTGAGAAAGCAAAGCATTCCCTATGTGAAGTCTGAGTCCCACAAGCCATTCCCATGGGCAAGAGGGGAGAAGATATAGCACACTTCTGTGAGATTGCAAAACATGGCCATACATTAATACTGCAATACACCCCACCCCTCGTCTGCAAGATCATCATTGTATGTTGCATCCTGCACAATATATGTATCTGGACAAATGTGGAGAGTAAGAAGGAGCTGAGGTAACCTGCAAGTACATCAGCAGCAACAAGGCAGAGAGATACCATCATCACCAATTTCTTCACAGACCTACATGTAACATAGTTTATAAATAAAAAAAAATTGGTCTTGGACAAATGTTAGTATGTATATAAATAATCATTCACAACACTTGTGAGCATTATTATCCTACAAGCACATTACTCTTCTAGCATACAGTTTGTGATGCACTCTTGTCTGTTGCACACACTAATCATCTAGCAGAGTATATGATACTAACTATAACATAATCTGTTACCATTTTCTCACTGTCAGATATAAGGACAGGCTGCAATTATACTTGCTACATACTGTGATCTATTGTGGATGAAAATTCAATAAAAAAATGAAATTAATAAAAACACATAATCCAGTACCAATAAATTAGTAGTGCATGCCAACTACAAAATGCAGATAGGGCAGCAACTATTATCTTGGTGTTGTCACCCAGATGGTGCGCCACAACTGTGTGTGTGCCACTCCTGATGCTAGCCACATGTTTGGTCTCATACTTGTGCGTATCAGTAGAGACAAGTAATATTTGTAGTACATTGCAGCATTACAAATAGGGTGTGCATGGAAACCCACTCACACAACTACAGTCAACATATGCAAATTAAATATTATTTGGTGACATGCCACTATCAGATATTTTAGTCATTTAACTAAAGACAAAAACTACCAATAAAACCTTGTCTATGCCACTGTGTTGTACATTTACTCCCAATGCAATGCTCAAAGGACATTGACTTGTAGCATTATGTTGAAACAGAGTCATGTATGTAGACATACTGTCATAAAAAAATACAAGGACATTCTAAAACATGCATGGTGATAACACATACAATATTTGCTGTTTCTTATGAGTTTGATGCCCAAAAATGTGCACACTGTCACTGTTGTGTGGGAAACGGCATAAGGATGTAAATGGTACTCCTGCAATCAGTCCCATCAATACACACACTATCATGTGTGTGAAGGCGCTATTTTGACACCTGCACCTCCAGACCATTACCTAAGGCCTTAAATGTGACAATTAGCCTTTATACAGAGTAGTGATACATGTATGTCAGTGTGGTCACTGCTTAGGTTGACTTGTGCATCATTGAGTATACCACATACATAGTAATATGTAGGCATTAACTAACATCTGCAGGTACCAGCCATGGAAAACTGAACAAATGTCTTACCAATCTGTTGGATAGATTTGCAATCTACATGCCATGACACGGATGTTCACACACATGTGTATGATCAGTGACACACATTACAGCACATCATTTTGAAAAATAACTGTGGGCCCGATTCACAGAACTAACTTAAGACAAAATCCTAAAATTACTACCATTTTGGTTTTCACAGAAGGAACTTACTCCGTTTGGTATTCACAGAAGGCACTTAATCATTGATGAAAGTGCCTTCTGTGAATACCAAAATGAGTAACTGCCTTCCGTGAATACTAAAATGATTAAATGGTAGTAAGTTTAGGATTTTGTCTTAAGTTAGTTCTGTGGATCGGGCCCTAAATATTTAATATCTAGCGACATAAAAATATCTTGCTAGACACATTTGAGGGAATTTTCTTACCTGCCGCATCCTAAATATATGCCGCTCTGTCGCATACAAGACATTTCTACTGTGAAAATCATAGCAAAGCCTTTAGTGCCACAGAGGTCAAGTGCGCTAGTGAGTAAAAATTTCACGCACAGCCTTAAAAAGTCCCGCTTCACACAGGAAATTAAGTAATGCTTCAAAGGAAGTGATGTAATGAAAATTGCATGCAGGAAATCAGGAACTGTAAAGAAATTTCACTTTCACAATTACTCACAGTTTTCCTGCCCGCGCTTGAGAGTGGTGGTCTTTTTTGAGCAGGAGAATCTGGATTGAAGTCTGTATTTTGTGTAGTATACTGTCAACTGTATTGTAAAGTGTTCAGTGTCAGTATTCTGGGGTAGTTTGTATCTTTGGTGTTAGGGGTTTTTAGGGGCTTACAGTTAAGTTAGTGTTATTTCATAAGTGTGTTGGGTCATGCTGGGTCCAATGCGCTGTAGGCGCATGGACTCCAATGAGTTGGGCTCATTCATCTGACTGGTTGTGCACTACATACCCAGGATGTTAGAAGCAGGTGGAAGAGTCATCCAGGGGTACACAGTGAAGGTCCGGAAGTGCACATGGGAGAGCATCCGGTAGCAAATCTTGCATGTCCACGGTGTGTACAGGGAAACCCGCAAATTGAAACATCATTGGTAAGATCTTGTGGGCACGGAGTCAGACATGCTGAACTACATCGGCATCACAGTTGGTGGACCAACATGTAAGTATACATAAATTACTGCAATGCGATGTCTATCATGTTAGGTTTTAACTGTTTGTGACCATGAAGTAAGGACAACAATGATGTATATCAGTAAAATGTCATGTGCAATATGAAAATATGTTACATACTGTGGCTATAGTGCATTGACATATTGTGCACCAGTGGTTTATCTGTTACAGTGTGACCATCACTATTGTCGCTATGACAATAAGTGAGTGAAAGGTCTTCCTTTTAAGCATGGAGTAGACATTATTGATCATGCATGTACTGAAAAGTAGTTGCAACTTTGTAAGAAGTCAACATCATCAGAACATCAAAATTTTCTCATGTTCTGGTGGTGTTCAATCTTTATCCTAATGTACAAGTGGGTGTTACACAAATTAACGAGGGGTCTTGCCTGCTTGTAAACAATGCCCCTACTCACACAGCTTTTTGCGTGAAAGAGGCGTAAAAAGGGTGTTGCTGTGGGTGTACCAGCGCTACATACATAGCAGAATGATGCTGCCACATCTTTGCATGGTATGGGGCTCTGCAAGATATCCCTCCTGAAAATACCCAGTCTGAAGCAGGCGATACCATGAGAGATATTTTAGTCATCCTTGTATGTAGAGTTTTCCACGTGTCCTGCTTTGAGCTGCACACACATATATGTTGCTACAAGCTGCACAAATAGATTATCTGCAGGAAGGTGTCCCTTCTTGGACATGAACAATTGCCCCTGCAGTGCAGGCACCCTAACAATATAGCGCTTGGGTGCCTGTTGTGTTTCTACACTTCTTTACTAGCATCTGCATTAGGGATAACACATGGATTTTCTGCATTCTTGATCATAAGGTGCATCCCTGAAGTATCAACATTTTGCATCACAGCTTTACCCATTTAGGTGTTCCCCAGTGCTACACAACTTCTTCTTACTAATTTCCCTTCATGTGGTAAAATATCAGGTCCTGCCCATGTGCTACAAAGGAAGTAGTCATGCTGCAGGCATATGTAAATTCCACTTTCATTTGTGCATTACTGTTCCAGTGCCTTACTTGAAGGGAGTGTCGTTCTAGCCCCTTGCATGAATATCATAATCAATCTTACAATGTGCAAAAGTCTCCTGTGGCTGAGCAAGTGTCTTGTGAAGGAGCATCATGTTGATATGCCTTTGAACATCCTTCACATACCATCTATAAATTGGCTAACAATTTGGAAGTCTGTGATGGCTTATTCCGTTTAGCTATTCCCTATTGGGAAACAGAATTTACAACTCTGTCAGAACAACGCACTGCTTTACGGAACTCAGTGTTGGATTTCAAATGGCATGCGTGAATACGCAGCTTATTGTTCCCTATTAATTATCTGTTGTACTAGGTGTGTGGAAAATATGATGTACCATGTAATGCCCTTCACAGCACAAGTTACTATATGGATTAGTAGGTATAAGTACAAATATATGTAGGCCTCATATTTAAAGGTGCCTATCTGCACAAGGGTGTGCTACTTGTGCAACAGGTGCATGTGTCAGATTTTCACATGCATGTATGACTGAGCTATCTTAACACATGTATCACATCAAGGCAGGCAAAGTTGTTATCTGACCATGTACAACGTGATGGGTCGCATGGCCAATAGTGTAGCATATGTACCATGGTAAACTTGCATTCCATGTATATGTAAAACAGTCTGATGACAACCTGCACATGTAATGTCTTGTAGCTGTACCACCTCTTTATACCGATGCAGAGATGGCCAACTTCCAGGACCCTACCTTTACTAGTGAGTATCCTCATCTGTGTCATAAGTGTTTTGCAAGCAGTGAGTGTCATGTCTGATGTGTATGGAATTGCCTGATGTGAAACATTCTCATCAATTGAGTACTTGAAGAGGTAGAATGAGTAATGGATGGATGTGGCCACGTGTTGCATGTGTTCTACCTATTGACTAGTATTAGTGATGATTTCTTACCTATCTTGACATAACAAGATGAGATGTGTGTGTGTGTGAGGTGTGTATATTTTACAAATCTCTGGCATTGACAATGGGGTATATTTACAAAGGCACTTTTTGAAATGTTCTGGTGGCAATAAGCCCTTTGTCTTATATAGAATGCAGCATTAAGTCACTTAATGTGGCTTACTGCCGCCTTGTGTATAAGGGCCCCTTTCACACAACTCATTGCGCAAAAGGGGCGTACAATGGGTGCTGCAGGGGGCGTTCCACCGCAATTCACAATGCTTTACCACAGAGTTACAAGGCTATTGTAAATCTGGGGCAGTTCCAAAAATGAGACCAGGAAATCTGGCCTTATCCTGGCACAACTAGGAGAAATTACTAATTTCTCCTCATTTTGCTGTATCTATGTGTGCTACATTCTGCAGCACACAGAGGAAGAGCAAAGTGCCATTATTGATTTTACATGTGCAGGAAGGGACACCTTACTGCACATGAACAATCATTCTTTGCAATGCAGGCATCCTTGCTCTATGGAACAAGGTTGCCTGCGTTGTCACTATGCAGCTACAATTGAGCACCAGTTCTAGGGGAAACACAGGAGTTCACCACATGTTTGTCATTATGGCACATCCCTGCATTTTGAAACTGTTGAAGCATGACATTAACAATTTTAGAGTAACACCGCACTTTCTGGTAATTTTGCCCCAATGTATGTTGTTTTTGTATGACAAGCTCTCCTGAATAGGCTGTGATTGCTACAGTATGCATGTCATCAGCACATGTAGGTAACTAGTCAACAAGTATATAGGGTTGGTATTGTCCACCACAAAATGTCTTCATGTAAAAGTATGGATTTGAGCACATGCCACTGTCTGATGTGGTGTACATTTCCTGCATCCATTGTAAACTCACAAGGTCATTTGTATAGTAAGTAATTACTACATGAAATGGCTGTCACATCTTTTCTAAAATACTGTGATCCAAGAAATAATCTGACATTACATGACACATCTGATAGTGTAACTAGCCTGTGGCATAATGAACATTACAGAATGACCAAGGAATATTCACAGACATGGTAAAACTGTTTAACAATCATTGGGTACAGACAGCAATATGTGTCCATACATACCCTGTATGGAGTTGGTCATCATAACTTCTGCTTATGGTGTAGGTTTTTCACAGTTTATACTGTCTTACCTTTACTTATGGTCCCTTATACATCTGATTTGGTAGATGTTTTGGAAATCAAAGATGCAAGATGTATGCTGGCTGCTGTGCCAACTGACATAGCTGTAGTTTACACCTTATGCTGTGATGTTAACCTTTTCACCCTATGACTGACACTTGATGTTCACTTTTTCCGCAGACAACATGACACCAGAGGAAAAACAGAATTTCCATAAGCGAATGGTGTGCTACCATCACCTGAGGAGGGTCGCTAGGGCTTACTGAGCCATGGGACATCGGTTCTTAAGGAAAAAGGTTAAGGGTAAGTGGTCTGTCTTCCACAGCAGTGCCCCAAACAACAATCCATAAAAGTGTGCAAAGCCATGCAACAGCTGGACTGTCACAAGCACCAAATACTGGAACATCACAAAGTGTAGCAGCAATTACTGTGCCACCCACCCACCAGCCAAAAGGAAGGCAAGGAAAACTTACCAGGGAAATTCTGAAGGAGGTGTCTGACATCAAAATGAGGTTGGCAGTAGTAGAACATAAAGTCGACCAGTCCATGCCCCGCTTCAGGACATTAAATAAGCAGTGGGACAGGGCAGACATTAGGGGACACCAGGTCCCATGCAGCCTATTCTGCCTGTTGGGGAGACACCCTTGTTGGTTATTTAGTTGTTAAGATAGGTTAGAGTAACATAGATTTAATATAGCGTCAAGGTAGTGTAGATAAGGCTTTCATTAAGGATGGATGGTTATTACTTTGATGTAGGTTTTATTTTGGTTGTTTGGGGGATACATGTGTGATATAAGTTATTAAAAAACAAAAACTATATAAATGTGTGTAGGTTAAATGTTTAGGTGGTATATGTTTAGGTATAGTTGTATTTGTCCTGTCTTCACATGTGCCTTAAGGGGGCTGGGGGGCTGATGTTTAATATTTGTTGGTAAGTGTGTAGGATAAGGTAGTGTAGTTTAGGTTAGGTTATGACTTTAGCATATGTGAGATAGACTTATTTTAGGTATTTTCTTTTTAAAATAAACTTACAACTTTTCTACATTGTGGTGTAAGTAATGTTTAATATGTATCAGAGATATATTGAGTTAAGCTGCATCTGGAATTAATCAGTTATCCTAGTTTGTATTGTTTCTCAACAAGCGTGAGCAGTTTCCTGATCTAGGAACAGGGTACTGTATGTCCATTGATTGACATGATCTGACATGCATACAATGTAGACCTCAAAATGCGGCTTTTTTCTTGTTGAATGAGGATAGGTTGCTAAATAGATTGTCCTATACAATTTTATTGTATATTACCAACGCAATAGGTTTTGGATGAATGGTGTGCCCTATGACTTCTGTATATATAGTTGGTATGTGGACGGATACACTGTTCGCTGCCTCTGGACCTCTTGGACTTGCTACATATATTTGTCGCCCCAATGAGGTATGTTTCACTAGTTACCATGGATGGACATCACACTTGTAGATCAATTGTTGTCACACTTCATAAGGAAGGCACTTTTGCTCTCAATGTATATCAGTACTAGCAGCCCGTCCCGACGTTGTCCGGGTATAAAAAAGAATGTCAGGCTCTGCATTTTATAATTACGGCACCTACGTTCAGCGTGTGTGGCCTCACAGTGTCCCAAAGCGGCACCGCGATGCTGTGCTGATGCAGATGCTGTGCGTGTCTGTAATCCCCCCCAATGACACAGTGCGGAAACGCACCTTTCCCATTTTGGCCTGCACAATGTTCCCGGGTGCCTCTGTACGCGATGCTGTGTGTATCCGGAATTTACCCCAATGACACAGTGTGCACACGCTCCTCTTCTGTCTTGGCCTGCACAATGTGCCCAGGTGCACTGAGACGCCGTTACTATCTACGTGGTACGACGCTATCCGCACACACCATGGGACGCTCTGCCCACGTAATAGGACGCTATTCTGACACCCCTGCACAGACGCTATTCCCACGCAGCAGGCGGCGTATGCTCCTCACAGCCGGTGCTATTTCCAGCGGACTACTTTGTCCCGCAACGTGCTTTGTCCCTTGCAAAGTATATGTCGCGCTGGTATATAGCCTATGTCCATCTGCTTTGCCTCACCTTTCCAATGCTGCATGCGGTGTCCCGGTTGGCGCTGTGGTTCCTGAGCTTACCCGCCTCAAAGGTTTGGGCTCTCTCTTTATAATAGTAGTATAGGTGTGCTTCACACATATTTTGACATCTCACTGCCTATGACTGTCCCAGTCAGCAGACAAATACGTTTCAACTTTACGAGTATTTGATTTAGTGCCTGCACAGGTTTACCATTGTTGACACTTGTCCTGTCTCATGGTGACAGACAACAGACAGCTGACATTTACACGTGCATTTATTTACATGTGCAAATCACAATTGGTCACACAGGGACAGTTCATTGGACAACAACTCTAAAGGTTGTTTAAAGCCAGTGGATGTCCAGTTAGAGCCCTTGTGGGGAATATATCAAGAGATGGGTAGAGAGAATGGAAATTATCAGTCAAGAGGAAGACCTCAGTGTCATTGGAGAGGAAAGGCCACATTGGCAGTCCACAAATGTCCAAGGTGAACATGACAAAGTCAAAGTGAAGACATTGATAGATGATGCTCCCAGGCATATTGGTTAGCACAGGTCTAAGCAGAAACTAGACATTTGCCACAGATGAATGCTACTGCAGAATCTTTAAAAAATATGTACTGTCTAAATCTTCCTCCTCTGATGTGTGTGGTGTCTGCCATGAAGGTGGTCTTGTACATGAGTCGGGCGACAGAGACTCAGACACAACAGGGGCAGAAGATGTGGATGCCATGGCTGCAGCAGCATTCGTGTGTGCCAAAACATGAGGCATCACTGCGGCGAGGAGGATCTGCTGATTTTGCAACACAGTAGCAACGTTGCAGTGGTAGGCAGCCATGTGGGAGTCCTGCTTCCACTCCTTGGTCTCCAAGGTATTTTGGATTTCCCCCAGCTCCTTGGCCACATCGCTGGTGCCACTTTGGCAGGGCAGATGTTGATGCCTCTGCCTCATGACACCAGCGATGTCAGCCAAGGACTGCTGGAGGCCATGGTGTGGAGAGTAGGTCCCTCTGATGGCAACCGAGTTGTCCCTATCAGGACTGAGGCACCCTCGGATCCCCTTTACTGAGGCTGCAAGGGTATCCAACCCCTTATGCACCTGATCTGCCAACTCCCACTGGACACCTACCAAAGTCCGTTGGAAGGTGATCTGTGGGTCCTCGGAGAACAGGGATGTGGCTGTGGTGGTAGGTGGTGCCTATTGGTTATTTGTCAGAATATTAGATGAAGCCACAATGCTGCTGACCCTTCCTTAGTCCAGAGATAGTGGTCCTATGGAGTCCAGGAGCCCCTGGAGGGTGTTGTGGTCAATGGTTGGTAGGTTTTCATAATCATCATCGATAATGTCTGGGACAGGGTGTAGACTAGGAGGGAAGCTTTCATCCTCTGCAATGGAAAGGGCAAATACTATTGTTTGCTGTCTGCTACATGTTGACATGTTATTAAGCATTTGACATTCAAAGTGCATGACACTTTCCATTCTCCTGTGATACATGGTATACCCGTTACGCAAAGCTGTGGCTGGAAGTCTACACTGTCCATAAATGCTACTTGTCAGGAGTCCAGGATTATGACATTATGACTGTGTGCCAACACTGATTGGATAAGGCCTATCCTCGTAGTCATTTAGTAATCACTGAAATCCATTCTATTTCATCATGTGCATAGTTTGTCATCTGCAGGATGTGAGACATCATATGGATTTTTTTACACACTTATATGTGTGCATTGAACCCTCTGTGTGTTCAAGACAAAGGTCAAGACAACCAATTTGCTGCCACAAAGTGATGTGACTATGAACTTGAGTGGTTTATCCTGTAGCTACTACACTTGCATCATGTGTGGCTATCCCCAACAGACTGATACTGCAAGCTCTTACATGGTGAAATTTGTCATGCAGCACCCCAGATGATGTTTTGTTTTGGAATGGTGAGATGTACCTTTGGAGGGTCCTTTTGTCAACATTTTTAAAAGAAATGGTGCTGCAGGCACTTTATCTATGTAATCCAACATATTTCCATATACACAGGAGAGCTCCATACTCAGAATGAGTGCCCCCTCCCCTTGGGTTTTCCCATGCACTGGCAATGATGAAGACAGGCAAGCAGCAACACAGGCTTCAAGGATGGCTGCATTGCTGCTCAGATGATGTTTTTACAGTAGCACAGGGGTGTGCACAGGCATGACACATACTCCAGTGTATGGCCCTTCCATGCATTTGTGAAAGAATGCATGTTGACACAAACCAATCTGTATGCATTTGCATCCTGCCACTTCTGGCTTTACATGTGGCCCATATTGCACATATGTACATAGGGAGCATTCATCCCCAAATGCAGGGGCATAAATACAAGGTAAAAGTGCCACCAGAACATCACTTTTAGCGATGTTCTGGTGGCTAAATCCCCTACTTATTTGCAATGCTGCATGAAGCCACCTAACGTTGGTTAACACAACCTTGTAAATGAAGCTCCTTTTCAGGCTTCACTTAGTATGAAAAGGCCATGCAATGGGTGTTGTAGTGATCGTTCCACCACAACTGCCATTGCTTTTTTTTTTAACTGTCCCATATTTACACGGCTGGGGCAGCTCCAACACCTAAGGCCAGGTAAAAGCTGGAATCTTATTTACAAGCCCCTTGCTCCGCTTGTGTATAATTTTTTCACATATTAAAAGTGACTTACTGGCAGCGCAAGAGGCTTGTAAATAAGGGCCCTGTTCTTAGGATTGCAAAATGTGAAACAATTATTTATTTCTCCTCGCATTTTGCTCTTTCTATGTGTGTTGCATTCTGCTGCAAACATCAAAACAGCAAATTTATGGGCAGGAAGGTGCTCCTTTCTGCTGATCAACTTATGCTCCTACAGCGGAGATACCCTAGCAACATGGCACATGAGTGGCTGCACTGGTGCAACATAATTTTTTTAAGCACCAACACAAGGGTGCATGCAGGGGTGCATCGTGTTTTTGTGCATACAGTGCTTCCCTGAATTTCTATTCTGTGTGAGCACTGTGTTACACATTTTGGAGTAACACCGTGCTCCGCTAGATTATAGTATATATGCCCCGTAGTTAGTGAAGGAAAGCGCTGTATGTTGACAACAATGCACGTGGCTGCTTTTACAATGTGTGTTAATAGCCTAACTGTGAGACTTGCCATGCTGCCTTATGCAAAATCCTTTTTCCAAAGACACATGACTGTTCACTTGTCATTATTTCTATGCATGAAGGGCTCATTTACAAGCCCCTTGTGCCGCCAGAACCTCACTTTTAATATGGAAAGAAATTACGTACTAACAGAATAAAGGGCTTGTAAATAAGCTCCAGAGTACCTATGTGGGTAACTTTTGGACCTGCACACAGAGTGGGAGAGACTAAACAACATTACAGAACAACAGAACATTACGTATCTCCCCCCCAATGTCCCTGGTTGGTACTTACCCTGTTGCTGATGTCCCTCTACTCCAACCACCGACTCCTCACAGATGACTTTGGACACCTGTTCCTCCAAGGGATCGAGCTCCTCCTAGGGAGCTGTACTTCCACCTCCTGTCCTGCAATGGTGTTTGTCAATAGCTTGCAGTTTCTGCTTAGTTCTGCGATTGGTTTCATGCCAGGGCTTCATGCAGTCCGTCATCGTCCTTTTGATTTCTACCATGTTCACTATAGACTCCCATTTAGCATTTTCGGCCCCCAGTGACACCTTGAAGCTAACAAAGAGCTGGTGTTGATGCTCCGTCACCTCCGCAGTCGGGATCTCATTCTGCTTCTGACTGAATCGGCATTTCCTCTTCCTCTTCCCCTTGAAAGATGACTCTGAATGGGTTTCTTCCCTTTAGTATTAGTATGTTTTCCCACTACATGCTAAAATTCACACAACTAATGTGATATTTCTTGCTGCAAATTTGACAGCTGTCACTTTTTTCATGTTAACATTTTTTCCGTCCGCTAGCTGTTCCTAACGCCACGTATCGCTTTATTGTAAATACACAACAGAAACAATTGATGGTCGGAATGCTGGGCAATGCAAACATTCACCCCCTCTCACAAGGATCTGGGTAAATCCATCATTCTTTTGCTCACCACACCACCCCAGTTTGGACCCAGCCATATGCAAATCAGTATTGACCCTTTTCCTTGTGGAAACAGTCCAGCACGAACAGCCAAGCCCTGTCCTCCCTGGAAACAAGCATCCTGGGATCGGTTTCAGGGCATCACCCTTCATCAGCCAGGTTAGCTTGAATCCAGTGGTGTAGTGAGCACAGGACCCATGCCTGGGCATACCCTTCCCACTTACGGCGACATATGCAAAAGAAACAATTGATGGATGGAATGCTGAACAATGCAAACATTCACCCTTCATCAGCCAGGCTAGCTTGAATCCAGTGGTGTAGTGAGCACGGGACCAACGTCTTGGCATACCCTTCCCACTTAGGGCGACATATGCAAAAGAAACAATTGATGGACGGAATGCTGGACAATGCAAACACTTACCCCAGTCAAAAGGAACTGGGTGAAATCCATCATTTTTATGCTCCCCACACCACCCCACTTTGGACCCAGCCATATGCAAATCAGACTTGACCCTGTTCCTTGTGGGAACAGTCCAGCCCGAACTGCCAAGCCAGGTCCTCCCTGGACCGGAGACTGATTTGCATGTGGCTGGGTCCAAACTGAAATGGCATGGTGAGCAAAAAAACAATGGATTTAGGCCCAGATCACTGTACTGGGTGAATGAATGACATTGTTCTGCATTCTGTCCATCAATTTGTATTTGTCACCCCGAGTAGGACGGGTTTGCCCAGACGTTGGACCCGTGCATTCCATGCCACTGGAGTCAAGCTATCCTGGCTGATGAGGGCTGAAAGCCCGAAACTGGTCCTAGGATGCTTGCTTACAGTCCAGGGAAGACCTGGCCTGACAGTTCTGGATGGATTGTTCCTATTCGGCGCAGTGTCAAGATTGATTTGCATATGGCCTGGTCAAAACTGGAATGGCGTGGTGAGAAAAAAAAACGATGGATCTAGGCCCAGATCTCTGTACTGGGGTGAATATATGACATTGTTCTGCATTCTATCCATCAATTGTTCTTTTTGTTATTGTAAATAAGGCACTAACATGGCATTAGAAATTGGCGTACATCAGTGGTAAAAGAAATTATGCTAATCAGTGCCAAAAGAGCATAGTGACAATCCTTCTCAAATGCTCCTGAAAGGTCTCTCAGTGCTGGATATTGTGCAGACAGATGCCAGGCGATTCTTCTCTTAAATAATGTCATACTCTTCTCAAAGTCGAACTTGACCAAATTGTTTAAATATTACCTATGGGCGCAGTTAAGTCTCTTGCATAAAACAACCAGTTGTTAATCAAACCTCTCTAAAAAGCATAATTTACGCGATTGCACACTAATGCAACCATGAAATATGTCCCCCAAAAAGTAATACAGCCTCAGAAAGACATACATTCAAATTGACATGCTTAGTGATCCATAAACATGTGCACTTTAAGTTGGTGCTAGTTCCTGCCTCACAGAAGCTCAGAAAATGTCCAGGGAAGTCTCACATTGTTAATGTGTGCTCAGTATTAAATATTACAGTGCCAGTAGAATCAAGCAGAGGGCTAGATGAAAGCTAGCAGCTGGGGACGTAGATCATAGAATCAGATGCCACTAGACATCAGCATCGATGCAGTGATCGCTACACAGACCTCTCAAGTTCTACTGCAGTCAGCTACAATTTGCGATATAGGTTTCTAGAGGGATTTCCATCAACCTTCCAAGCCCAATACATGATTTTTCTTCGGATATAGTTTAAGGTATGTTAATCTCTTCTTCATCATATGTGATGTGTGTCCCTGACAAATAATTTGTTTTGCCTTTCAAGGAAGCAGCAATCTCACTCCTTAAATCCCGTGTAGGTTAATAAAACGCATGCATGCATTTTAGCATTTTTACGAGATTGACAGGCATAATTACCTCTTTTAAAAATGTTCACTGCTCTGCATATTTTGACCCACTCCTCATTATTTCTAACTTTACTCTTACAACAATGAGCCGTTTGCTATAGTAACCTAAATGTAGATACACAATGTTTTATGTTACTATTCTACAGCTCCATAACTTTTCAGAATCAGCACATTTATTCCAACATTCTACGGTCTAGATGCTATGATACCCAGTACAATCTACGAATGCCTCATTAGTAACCTAGTGCCTGATGATCACTCAGATAGATGCTTGACAGCACATTTTGCATTTAGCCAAAACCATGCCTTGGCTGACAATTCAGGTATAAACACTGAGGGTCTCATTTGCAAGCCCATTGCGCCACCAGTGCAGCACTTTTTTTGATGCCCCGGCAGGGCAATGGGTTTGCCCATATTTACAAGGCCATGTAAAGTCACTCTGCATGTCTTTTCATGACCTTGTAAATATGGGCCACTTTCACTTATTACTCTGCATGAAAGGGAACTTCCATAGGTGTTGCTGTGGATGTTACCAAGCAACATCAATGGAACCTGATACATTCCCAGATTTGCAATGTTTTGTAAAGCTGGGAATGCTTCAGAATCCTACGCCTCACCAGGGGAGGCATAGGAGTGGCGCAACAAGGAGAAATACATTTTTCTACATCATTTTTTTACTCTTTCTATGCATACTGCATTCTGCAGTGCACGTATATAGAGGAAACTCCAATCAATATCCCCGAAACAGAGGCACCCCTTGTAACATGACGCACGGGTGACTACATCAGCTCAAAGCTGCTGTTTGTGCGCTGGCACAGGGGAGAAAGACAGGAGTGCACCATTTCTTGTGGATACAGCACATTCCTGCCCATTTATTTTGATGCACAGCAGCACAGAAGAAAGGATTGCAGTGCTGCTGTGTGACAGAATATAGTAAATGAGGCCCCATTGCACATTATTAGTGTGGATGCTCACGCTTAGCAAAGTGTGCCAAATGGTTGTGAAAGTCAACCTTCGTGCACAGAAAAGTATTTTGCAATTAAAGTTGATGGATGGGCAGGATTTAATTCCACTGCATTGCACAGCACCTAATTCCCGATAATTCCTACTAAGGGAGTGTAACAGAATAAATATTGCAAACTGTTTAGCCTGACTGTTTTTGCAGGGTTTTGCCCAAACGTTTTGCCTTCTCCCTTTTATTTCCTTGAGCTCCTTTTGGTAACTTTAGGACTCTGGGCACTTAACTGCTGCTGATCAGTGCTAAAGTGCATATGCTCTCTCCCTTAAACATTGCATGATTGGTCCAGATTTAGGAGAATATCATAAGGGTTGTAACCAAAGGGGCACAGTAACACCTGCGCACCTCTTAGGTGCTGTATGGTAGTTCAGTAAAGCAACTCCCCAGGAAACGAGGCCTCCTTTGCACATCTCCCCCATGCACCCCAAAGCACCTAACTAGCGTCCCCAGGTACATCTTTCAGAGGAAAGGTCGGAGGCATGAAAGGAGATCGGCGGGCCTCAGATGCAGCGCCTGGGCTGCCGGCGGGTCGTATGTATTGGATCCGGGGACGGGGTCGTCGACTTGAGCCTCGTAGGCTGAGCTCGTCCTTGGTTGCCTGGTGATGGGCCACGCTTGGAAGTACTGCAGTGGTAAATTTGGTATTCAAATTTGTATATTTGATCTTGAATGGGGGGGGATGTTACAATTTAACACAGTATTAATTTACTGTTCGGGCTAAAGAATTAACATCCTTCTCCTTTAAAATCGTCAGTAGTAGTAAGCATGTTTCAATAACCGTCAACAATTGACATTGCCAGTACAATATCTCCCATGCCTGAGCCACATCTTGCTGTCTAATTCCCCTCTTGACCTCTTTTTTAATGTGCATCCCAGACATTCATCCCATTTGGAGACTTCGTTGTACCATTTCCCTAATTAGGATGAATGGAGCTCTTTCAGCTCATGGATTTGTGTAGCTTATCCAGTACAAGCATTAAGTATATACATCTATAGGTCACCGTATTAGTATTGGTTCTTGGACAAAGACACTGAAAACATGTGACTGAAGTATCTGGGGCAGTTCTGTCTGTGGCCTCTTTCATAAGCTGTTCCACTGTGTTCCTGAACATATTCAAGGCCAGGCAGCTGGACACCAAGTGCAAAATATCAGCGACCACCTCATTACATTGAGGACAATCAGCATTTGCCTCAGGGTATATGCTATTTATTTAGAATATGCATTTAATAATAGTAAATTAGTTTGAGCCATGAGTTCCACAAGACCTTAGAAATGTACTGTAGTACTCTGTACCATGCCTTCATTTAGTGGAGATCCTAAATCCTCTACCCATTTATCTTATAGTGATGTCAGTTCAATTTTGGATTGCGTGAATAGCAGGGTTATTGCTTTGTGTCTTCCATCCAATGTAATAAGTCACTGAAGCATACATGTGTCAATAGCTCCACGGTCCCCATGTGCAACCAGTCACTGAGCGTTGCACCTATAGCCTCATGCATCAAAAAGTATCTATCTGATAATTCAGATGCTCTACTAAAGTCTCTGTCAAATCCCTTTGTGTATATATTGCCCAAGGGAGGGACCCCTTTTTCCTGCCAATCCCTTAAATTGTAGCAATAGCAATCAAAAAAGGGTTCTGGCCCTTAATCAGTAAGGCTAGGCCAATCTATAATCCAAACAATCACAAAATTGCCAATACGGACATAATTCAACAAGGTATTTCCACAATCACACGTGACAATCATAGTGATTGAAAACAAAATTATTAGAACTGGTTTATTTCTTTTGAAGTTCATTCTATCTTTTTCAAAAAAGTATAATTAATTGATACAATAATATCCTGACCAAACATTTAGTGGACCAAAAAAATGCAATACATACAATTTGACAGAAACATTATATTACAGTAAAAATGTGCTATGTACATCTATTTTCAACGTGCTCAAGTTCCCTCAACAAAGAAAAAGGAAAAAAGGAAAGATTGGAAACAAACCAAAAGAAAGTTAAAAAGGAGCACACAATTCTGGAAGGATGGGCACTATCCCAGGGAATGTTGGCCAAACAGTAAGTAAGAGACCACAATTTGATCAATAGTGCAATATTTATAAGCCTGACACCACTTATTTATTTATACTTATTTGGACACAACAAGGTCTAGGCGTTTCAAACCCAAAAGTGTTTTTCGGGTTATCCTCAGGACCAGGAAACAAGAGCTCAGTCAAACTGTGTGATGGCACCCATGGTGCTGCACATCTGGTTCCATTTTACAGACAACCACTTAATCAAATCTGTAAAGACCCAATAAAAGACTTCTTTTTTTTCAAAGTTTTTTGGACTGCACTAAATGCTTTTGTCTGTGAGCGCTATCAGGTGGCTCAATCCATTACAGGTCGATTCACCGGAGTATTACTTAAAATTCCTTGTTTAGTGATGTTGTGTACCGTCTCAGTCTTCCGAGCTTGGATGGCTTGCTTTTAGAGCACTCGTTGCATTATATCAGTATTGGCAATTTTGTGGTTGTTTGAATTCCTTAAATTGTGGTGGATCTTTCAATGGAGCAGGGCATTTAGTGATATTAGATAAATATGCTTTCTTTGTTCTGCCTTTGCCAATATATATATCGTAGTGAACTGACTAGGATATCATCATCTCCGATGTTGTTTTCTTAGTGAAACTAAGCAACAGCCGCCTAAATATATTATGTAGAGGTGGCAATGTGCCCCTGTTTTCAGCAGCATTCAAGTATTGCATTCTCCACCTGGGGTCTTATTGCCATTGGACAGCCAGATAGTAAAGCTCCAGCTTCGGTATGGCCAATTCTCTCTCTTCAGTAAGAAATTGAAGCTTATCTACTAAACTGCTATAAACACATGTCCTCTGATGTCAACAGGCACCGGCTGATACGCTCCATATGTTATGGGCATGTAGAGAACTGGGTACATTTTGGAAAGTAGCATTATCTGATATTACACAGTCTACGGAATGACCTGAATTTTCAACTGTACTTCATTGCTTCAATCAATCAATCAGGGAATTGTAAGTTCACTGCTCACCTGTGAGGGTCTCAAGGCACTGAGGGGAGGGGGAGGTCCGCAGGTCTGTTCAGCCAAGGAGCCTGGTCTTGAGGGTCTTCCTGAAGATGTTCAGGGAGGGGGCACGTCTGATGTCTGCCGGTCCCTCATTCCAGGTCTTTGTTGCAATGTGAGAGAAGGATCTTCTGCCTACTCTTGCTCTGTGGATGCACGGGGTTTCGGCCAGTGCGAGGTTGGTGGATCGGAGGTTTCTTTTGGGTATGTGGTAGTTGATTCTGTCGTTGAGGTATTTGGGTCCATTGTTGTGTAAGCATTTGTAGGCGTGGGTGTGGATTTTGAAGGTGACTCTTTTCTCCGCGGTGAGCCAGTGGAGTCTTCGTAGGTGTTGGCTGATGTGTGCATGCCGGGGGATGCGGAGGACTAGTCTGGCGGCTGTGTTCTGTATTTTCTGTAGTTTGTGGAGTAGGGACTTGTTTATGCCGGCGTAGAGTGCGTTTCTATAGTGTAGTCTGCTGGTGATGAGTGCGTGGGTGACTGTCTCCGGGGGATCAATTTGAAGGTCTTGCAGAGTGTGCGGAGGTTGTTGAAGCAGCTGGAGGTGATGGCGTTGACCTGTCGGTTCATGGTGAGTGATGAGTCGAGTCCGATGCTGAGGTTTTTGGTGTGGTCTGAGAGGGTTGGTGGGCTTAAGAGGGTGGTCAGCAACCAGGTGTTGACCCATGCTGAAGGGATTGTTACAAGGACGAGGACTTCTGTCTTCTGTCTTCTCTGCGTTAAGCTTCAGGCAGCTTTGGTCATCCAGACTGCAAAGTTTTTCATTCCTTTCCGGAAGTTGAGTTTGGCGGTGGTGGGGTCTTTGGTGAGGAAGAGCACGAGCTGGGTGTCACCCGCATCGGATACGATGTTGAGGCTATGTTGTTGGACGATGGCTGCGAGGGGGGCCATGTAGATGTTGAAGAGGGTCGGGCTCAGTGATGACCCCTGTGGGACTCAGCAGGTGATTTTCGTGGGATCGGGGGAGGAAGGGTGGGATTCTGATCCTTTGGCTTCTTCCAGTGAGGAATGAGCCGATTCATTCCAGGGCTGCTCCTTGTATGCCAGCATCATGTAGTCTGGCGACTAGTGTGCGGTTGGAGAGGTGTTAAAGGCCGCTGAAAGGTCATGAAGGATGAGGGCTGCGGAGTGGCCTTGGTCCAGGAGGGTGTGGATGTCATCTGTGGCAGCGAGTAGGGCAGTCTCGGTGCTGTGGTTGCATCTGAATCCAGATCGGGATGGGTCGAGATGAATCGTGTCAGTTCCCTCTTGACTGTTTTCTCTGCAACTTTGGCTGCGAAGAGGAGGAGCGAGATAGGACGGTAGTTTTTGAGGTCAATGGGGTCACCTGTGTGTTTCTTGAGCAAGGGCCTGACTTCTGCGCACTTCCAGTCATCTAGGAAAGGTGCCTGTTGTGAAGGTGGTGTTGATGGTGCATTGTAGTTCAGGTGTGTTGGCAGCCGTGGCTCTGTGGTAGATGTGAGGAGGGCAGGGGTCGGTGGGGACCCCCAAATGGATGCCATTCATGGTCGAGGCGGTGTCTTTGTCAAAATCGGTGTCCAGTTGGATATGGTTGGCTGGGTGGTGTCTCTGGTGGACGGGGTTGATTTTGGCATCTGGTGGGTTGTCGACGAAGTTGTTGTAGGGGTTTTCGATCTTGTGGTCGAAGTAGGTTCCAAGCTTGTTGCAGAGGTCTTGGGAGGGTGTGATATCTGATGCTTTGCTGCGTGGGTTGGTGAATTCCTGAATGACACTGAAGAGTTTCTTGGAGTTTGTGGAGTTGGCAGGATTTTGTTGTGGATGAAATTCCTCTTGGTGTTTCTGATTTGGTTGTGGTAGTCCATCATGGCGTCCTTGTAAGTGGAGTAGTTGGCGGTAGTCTTGGAGTTTCTCCAGTTCTTCTGCAGGCGTCTGCAGGTGCGCCTGGCTTCCTGTGCCTACACCCCATGATAAGATTTAAAAAGTCATAATGAAATTCATCATTTCTTTTGGCTTCATGAGCAGGGACAATATAATGGAAATAACACTTGCTCTCTTTGATCATACAATGGAAGACTGAGGTTATTAAGTCACAGAGAGTACAGCACTCTGCATGGAGGAAAAGTAGGGTCTAAGAAAAATATACCGTGCAATATATTGGGATGTGACTTCACATAATATCCTAAATAGGACCTTGACCTCCCTAAGCCTCTAATGTATCTGCATGATACATGCAAAATACCCCCATGTCAAATATGGGGTCCCTGGTGGCACGCTTCTCAGCATACGTTGTCCAAAACACAGTTCTCCCAACAAGCATTATGTATCCGTGGTCTTCCTACGGAATTAAATGTAAAATCAACCCGTTTTGGGGGTTTTAGTACAATGTCACTTATTTAAAAATAATAGGAGTCCGAGAATAACAGACTTCTTCTTTTCTGCTGCTGGGCCTTGAAAGTTCCAGTCCACCGGTACCTTCTGCAGAAAGGAAAAGTCAGGTAAGTCACTGTTATAAGTGTCTCTTTTGCTTTCTTAATCGTGAAGGTTATATTAGTGATCTCTTTTATATGCCTAGTCTACAAAGAAAGTGAGGTTAACAGAAAGGTGTTTCAATAGGATAGGACCAGTGATAGAGTTGAGTGAAAAGCCAAAAAAGAAAAAAAAAGAACTAAGGAAATATTCCTAAAGAGAAAGTATTATTGTCTTCAGTCCTAGCCGTTCTTTTCATGGGCACATGTAATACCCCCCTTCTCTTTTCTTCCCACCCACCTCCCGCTTGTGGCTTTTCCTCTCACTTGCAAGCTCTAGTTAGGAGCCTCTCAGGGACCTGAGGCAAGCTCCTCCTGGAACGTGGCTAGGAGTGGATTTCGACAGGCAGTCAGAATCCATCACCTCTTCTCCAGGTGTTGCTGAATTCCTCCCGGTCTTCAGTTCCTCCCGCAACACCTCCTCTGATTCCTCAGGGCTTGGGCGGAAACCCTTAACTGGTAGTCTCCTGCTGCGACTCTTGTTGAACGCCGACCTTCTGGCTCTCCATTATCCCCTTTCATAGAGCTTGCCCCGCTTCCTCTTCTAGACGCACCCACGTCCCACAGGAGTTCTGGTCTTTTAAGGGTTGCCTGACTTCCGGTCTCGTTGTTTTTGCCCTGTGACAAAAGAAGGGCACAGTCGGCTCCAGGGAGGTATATCACCTTATCCACAGCCCCAGGTTCGTGACAGCATCCCTCTTTTGCCTTCGGCGTTCCCAACATGGCAGCGTCCTCTGGCCCTTCGAGGTCAAAAGTATTGTCCTCACTAGGAAGACACATGATTAAGTCAGCTCTGTGGTGGCCTTCTACAGGGGTGGGAGGGTTGGAGTTTAGTTAGTTTGCTTTATATACAGGTTACAACTCATTTTGAAGGCACATTTGGTTTCCACACTGAAGGACTTAATGATAAATAATTATTTGATAAGTACCTGATACAGCATTCAATTGTTTGTCCAAGCGAATTGATCTGACTGTTTGTACATACATATGTATCCATTATGATTCCTATGATTAAGTGTACTATTGAAACTTGGAAAATGTTAATAAAACTCTATTAAAAAAGGAAGTTGAAACTTAACCAACAATACTCTGCATCTATCATTTCCCCAGATCAAGTCCATGAGCATGCTATCTATCTCGCAGAAGATCCCTCTGGAAATGTGTATGGGCAATGATAAGGAAAAATGCAAGAGTCTAGGAAGTCAGATCATTTTTGAGAGAGCTCTTTGTCCCATGACTAAAGGAGAAGGGTTAATCAGACTTTTATAGACTGTCTAGGAGATAACATTGCAGCCATTATATTACCCTCCAATAATGGTTTTTCAGTCCTAAATATGTGGAAGTATCTATTAAAGATTGGTCCCCACTGCAGCATGTCCCCAGCTCCTGTGGTCTCTGTAGGGCGAGAGGTTCCCCCATTAGATATCTGTAGGAAGATTCTCAATTTTGCTTATTGTCCTGAGACTTCTTCTGAGATCTCAAGAGCCCTATTCACTATCTATACCACTGTGTCTTTTCTCCTCAGATATAGAAGAATATTATCTGTGTATAGTAAAACATAAAGGGAGTCATTATTGATTCAGATTGCCTGGTAGCAATGGTCCTGTCTAATAATGAAGGCTAGGGGCTCCACTGTATTGGTGAATATGACACTAGATAAAGTATAGTCCTGTCTTATACCCCTCTGGATGGTCCAGGCTTCAGAAATCAAAGACTCCTGTTCTAATCCTGGCAAGGGAAGCAGTGTACAACAATTTAGTATAGTACAAGAAGGATTACAGACACATTTCAACAAAGGAAGAGTGGCAATATGGCTTTTGTAAATCTTCCATTAAATGTTGAAGAAGGCTGGAACCAAGAGACTATAAACTCCCTCTGGGTTGGGCTGTGTTGGCATATTTTCTGTACCTCTTGCCTCCAATCACATACAAGGACCACAAAAAAATAAGAATTTCCAGCCCAGCCCAGCCCAGCCCAGCCCCATCTTCAACATTACAACTTATAGATACTCCCAGTAAGGAGAATCAAACGCCTTTTCTATATCTATAGAAAGTTCTAGGGCCTTGGGATAATTCTGGAGTGTGTTAATTAGAATTTGCACCAATATTTCAATGATTGGCATTCTGCTATCTCTGTGGATAAATCCAGTCGGGTCTGAAATTTATAATCGATGATGAGCATCAACAGCTTTCCACAAGGGGAGGCATTTCTATAATCCATCTCCTTCTTAGAGAGAGATACTATAATTGCTTCTCTAATGGTAGGCTGCTAACAGCCCTCTTCCCTGGCAATGTTAAACAGTTCAGCCAACTTAGGTGTTAATGTAGCCACAGAAGTTGCATAAAATTCAATTGGTAATCCGTCTGAACGAGATGTCTTGCCCCAAGCAAGTTCTTTAATGGCAGCACTGACTTACTGTACAGAATTTCTGAACCCAAAGATGTTGCCTCCTCCTGAGGCAACTGAGGTATGGTGCTATTGGACAAACAGTGCTGCAATTTGGATGATTCATGATCACACCTTGAAGAATAGAGAGCATCATAATAGGTTTTAACACATCACTCATTTTGGTCTGAGAAAATAATAATGTGCCCGCCTCAGTTTTGATGACCAAGTCACTTATTGCTTCTTGTCTGGGTCAATAAGCCATGCCAGTAATCTCCATTTCTTATCTTTTAATCATGTGTTTAGAAAAATTATATTTGGAATCGTACTCCTTCAATCGCTCTTTAAGTGATAGTAAGTGGTCTCTTTCGTACCTTAACTGAATTTTAGATGCAGGATCGTGAATTGACTCTCTTGACTGATTTCCTTGTGCAAATATGACCTTTCCCTATGGTGGTCAATATACTATGGGCTTTTACTATAACCTCAATAGTTTTCCTCTCTGGTAGTGGTGATGACACTGTCCACTCATTTTCAGAAAAATAATGATGTATCACCTCTGCTAGTTACACCTTAAGTAAAGAGGCTTCCAATGTTTCTACACTAGGTTTTCAGGTTGAGATGGACGCCGAAGACTTAGCCGACCCTGAAAGAAAGCACCATTAGGTCGTGGTCAACATATAAATGTATCTAGTTTTACATGAAGATCATGCATGCTTGAGTAGAATGAGTACTCTCTGAACAAGGAGCTGTGTGTCCAACCCCCCCAGAGAAATCCAAGAAATTCATGTATTGAAACATCATGTATTACGGAGAATGGAAGAAGAGAGTGGGATCTATCCATGAGGTGCATGAACTTTTTTGTGGAAAGTGTTGGCCATGAGCTGCACTTTTCTCCCCAACTGATCAAAGTACCTGCAGCAGCAAGGACTGCTCCCCACCTCCCTCATTTTCTCCAGACTGGAGCGTCTGGGGGCAGACAGGGAGAAGTCTTGACCAGTGTGGAGAGCAACACATGCCCCAGGGTAGCCACCTATCACCACTGCTAATGAAAAGAGGCAATTCAACTCCCACAGCAACCCTGCTTCACCCCAGCAGTAAGCTGCCTGCAGGAATAAGGAATGCGCTGCAGCCAGTGTCTTACACCTGCATGCCACGAGGCTTGTGGGCTCCATGAGCCCTAGGATAGTAGAGGTCAGTGGTGTGTGTCTTGCGCACTTGGGAGAAGTGGAAGCACCCTGTCCACAGCTGGCCACTAGAGGGGTCTATTTGATAAGCTCACAGCAACAAGAACAAGAGGTGTGCAGCCCCTTCCACAACATATAAGAAATACATTGAACTAAAGTAAAAACTGCAAAGTGTTGACAAATATTGGCTACTGAAAGAAGAGACCAGCTTGGGCCTACTGTATACATAAAAAAGAGGGTGAGGCGGAGGGATACTCACACCTCCAACTAACCCCAAACATACTCACTGACATCTTGCTACTCCACCTGAGCTGCTGCCTAGCTTTCCACAAAAAAGAGCATCATGACTGTTTACCCTGTTGCACTGCCTCTCATCTAGCATAAAGCAGGTTAAGCTGCTGCCCCACTGCACCAATTTACTTCATTGGGCAAAGCAAGGCACTAAAGGTAGTCACCCCTCTTCTACCAACTAGTAGGCAAGAGGCTACCGGCAGAAGGATGAGAAGATACAAGGGCAGGCAGGTGTGTGGGAAGAGAAGGAAGGAGCAAGCTGCCCTTCCCTTCAGCCCATCCACATAGATGAGTATGTGGCACCAGAGCACTACCTATCTGTGGAGCTTCCGCAGAACAGGAACTAGACCATCACCGTCCAGACCACACTTGTGGCTAGCTGAGACCTCAGGAGAATAAAGGAGGAGAGAAGCGCGGGCCAGCTAAGCAATGGCTGGAAATGTAACACTCATGCCAGAAGTGAAGCCAAAGCCCCACTAGAGCATGCACAGCCACTGCTTGGTGGCACAGCCTGGATGACATGTATTTGAGGTGGGCCAGCCCTCAACGAGGTGAGGAGAGGACTAAAGGAGCCAACTGAAGAGAAAAGAGTGCTTCGACTCTGCTTCCACCCAATGAAGGAGGGAAGACATCCATATTATGATGTGTAGCTTGCTGACTGCCATCCACAAAGAGACTGAGTCTCGCACCTCCCTTCATCCAGGAACCCCTGAGACATCACACTGATCAATCAACCCTGGCAGGCGGACATGACCTCAGACAGGAGGAGGACGGACAAAAGTGAGGACGAACTGGAAAGAGGATCTGAGCACACTGTCATCGAGACACTGCTCCAAACACCAGCATTGCATCATTCTGCACCTTCAAGGCAACCTGAACCACACCTACAATAACCATGATTAACAACTGATTGGCCTCAAGACGCCATCAAGAGAAGGTAAAGCCAAACCAAGGCCCTCCCACTGTCCACAGAACAGGGGGTCCAGGAAGGTCCTGGTGAGGGAACTTGTGACACATGGTTCAATGCATAAGGAACTAGAGGAGAAGAGGTCTGGATCAACGACTGCCCTGATCACCAAAAAGGCTGAGTCAGTGTCCCAGGCACATTAGCCAGACAGCTGAGTCAGTCAACTACCAAGAGACCCTATTGGACAAGTACCTGTAGATGGTGCACATTGGACAATCAGAAGAAGACAAGAGGCTTGAGCAACTAGAAGTCTCACTGGCGTATTCAAGAAAACAGTTCTGGAACACTGAGAAGATGGAAAGGAGTGTGACCATCTGTTTCATACTGGGAAACCTGACAATTGACTAAGCCTGGATGAAGAAAAGATCAGGTTGGACCAGACCTGGAAGTTTCCCAGTAACTGACTCGTACCTGTGGCTGCGGGTGCATCTATCGACACAAGTGAGTCTCTGATGTGGAGTGAAAATGACCTGGTGACAGCCCACAATGAGAACAAATAGTATGCTGAATGCATGCATGGACCAAGTCTGTAAACCAAATTGGCACATGCAAACATCAAGACGGTCACCAGCACCATGGCATGCATGCCAAGAGATACAGATCCCTTGCACAAGTAGAAGAAAAAGAACACCAGTTAGTTACAGCTATAAGGTCATGAAGGTCATGAAGATCACTATCAGCTCAGCCGTCGATGAAAAAGGAAGAATCTATATAACCTTAAATTCAAATTTTAGACACCTGTTGTACAGGTTTACCCTACTGGCAACTCTACCCTGTCAGTCACTGTAAGGTACATCACTGCCACTATCTGTGCAGCATCTTACAACCAGAGTGGAGTCCCATGCCTTAGTTTCACCATAAATCAAGGAGCACTCCTGATTCTCTGAAGAACCGATCAACCAGTAACTGCTCAACCCCATTCTGTATCCTGATCCTGCCACCTGTAGCACACCTGAACCATGACCCATCTACCCATTGTGTTGCACGAGTGACTAGGCAGTGACTCCTCAGCGATCTTGCACTGGCCAGATGTGACACACATGCAGCACCAGTGCAGACCACACAGAGTCATGTTGACGATCTGCCTAAGGGACGTCCAAAAATGAGGCATGGACTCAATGCTGGTTCACCAATAGATACTAGGAAGCAGAGGGGCCTCAGAAGAAGGCCTAAGAACATGTTTGGCAAGTTCTCCAGTCCATACATAACTATCTTCAGAAAATCAAGCAATGCCACCAAAGCCATCTTCGCAGTGGACTCCCCCAGCACCTCCTATACACAATTTAAACAGTTGACATCAACCACAACCATACCGAGTATCAGCAGAGAGGATCATCACTGTTCTTTTTTAACTTGGTGCCAGCTGGTATGCTGTCAGAAGAACCTGAAATTCTTTTGCACCTGAACTTGTCTCTGACTCATCTCAGGTTAAATTATGAACTTATGTATCAATGTCCATGTGTGCACTGCTGTCATGCTGTTTCACTCTAGAGACTGATAGTCTCAGTGGTGTCCCATTTGTTGTGTATTGTTTTTCACAGTATGAACTTGCTTGCCTTTTAGTTAGTATTTGAGAGGTGTGTGGTGTTCTGCTGGATACATTGGAAGGCAGCCCCTGAATGGGTTCCTACGCCCACTCCACACCCATCCATTACAGCTGTCACTAGTCAGGTGACCCTGTTAATAAAAGTGCCCAGGAGCATGAGCCCAGGGCCAGTTACACCATGCATTCTCCATTTATCGTTTTCTGTGTAATCCTTTACTTAGCATGGGGGCTTAGGCCCCACAACATAACAAGGCGGTCAGAAGTTTCAAATGATCCATAAAATAAAGAAACTTGCAAAATCGAAACACATTTTAAGGACAGTCGTAAATATAGTTGATGTGGTGACTTCCGAACTAAAGAAAACGAAGGGGCCAAAATGTACAGTTTGTCCAGTACAACGCCCACGATAAATAAAGACATATGCAGAGACAATGGACTCTTTATACATTTTACTTATTCTTGAGAAAGGTGAATAGTTTAAATGTACACAAGGAAAGTGGGCTAAATCTAAAATGGACACTAAAGTGCATCTTCTTCCAGAGTTGCTAATGATTACTGTCAACAGTTCATTTGGAAACATTTCATTTAGAGCGGACAAGGGCCATGGGTAATAGAGCTTTTTACATAAGGAGTTTTAGAACATTCAAGGAACTTTAAAATGGTTACAAAAGCAGAGGTCCAAAGGATAACAAAAACACCAAAATCTGAATATATGGTAGAGGCTAGGGAAAATCAATAATTACATTGCTAAAACAACAGTCACAAAAACAATAGTAGCAGCGATATAACTATGATGTATACAGTTTAATTAGAGGATTACAGTTTGGTAGATAGATAGGGTGAACTACATACCGTAAAAATACAGTAACAAAAAGAGGAAGGCGAGGAGGGGTCACCATGACTCACGAGTAAGGAACTCATTCAAATAATCACTAGCAGCATCGAGCATGGTGAAAAAGCGTCATGGCATTGACCCTTTTGGTTCATTCATCAGGGAAATAATGCTGCAAAAATTCGCTCTTCAGCTTTTTTTTTAAATTACATATGATTCGAATTTCGTATTGCAGCATTATTTCCTCATGGACGAGTAGCAGTGTTTTTCACACCCTAGCGCCACTTTTTAAAAAGGATTAACTCAATATTAAAATCTACTATTTTATGGGAAATTTTTTGTCAGTGCTCAAATTTTGTATTTGTCACTTGAGGTCTGAGTTTCAAAGTAATATAATTTGGGTGTCTGAATGAAGTTATTTCTGTGGGATTCATTTTTTTTAAGATACTCCAAGTCTTCTTCGTTTGTGACACCTGGCCTCAGAGTGGGCAAAACTTTGTCTGCTCTGAGGCCAGGGGTCGCAAAGGAAGTGCCAGGAGTAGCAGGGAGCAAGCTAGAAGTCACAGCTGCAACCTCTGACTACACCCAAATAAGCTCCATGCCTCCTGATGGTCTGTTTGCTTCTGTACCTGTACCTGTAATATGGTATCAGCACAATTGTAGGGGGCGGGGGGCAAGCTCCAGGCAAGAGGATGCATATTGCATTCGCAACCCCTTCTACAGCACTAAATGCCCATTGCATCTCAGGGATTTTTCTGTAATGAAACCCCAGATTGTCAATCACATTAGTAGAAGAAATATGTTCTCACTCACCTCTGGGAGTCAGTACCACGAGTACATTGAAGTGTTTGGTAGTCACATATACTTGTTGTGGACATACATTCATATAATGTATTTTCTCACAGCAAAGAGCGTCGTTATGTATGAAACATGGAAATGGGTGTCTGAAAAGCATCTCATTCTCACAGACCAGGGCAGCTTACATAACAATGGCTAGCTACCGAAGGTTTACGGCTAAACAGACGGCACACAATGTTGCATTCCATATACAAACGTGTTTCTGTCATTTTAAAAGTAGGCTAAATAATGTATTGTTTGTTGGAAAGAAACACATGATCATCTTGTTATACCTCAAAGATTCTAAAATAGAGGAAACAGTTTACCTTTTGGAAATGGGCAGCCTGAAGAAGCAGGAATGTATCTATCAATCTTTGGATATTTGCACACTACTGTTGCATTTCTACCTGTTCTCCCCTTGTCCAGATCATTATAAAGTGGTCTCTACAGTTATAAACATACCACACACAGATTTTACTTGGTCAACGCTAAAGGCCTTAATCTCAGAAAAAGTAATACACCTGCACCCACTGGTGCACTACCTTTTATTGCGGGCACAGTTGTGACTATTAGGTAATTCGCATAGTATTCCAGATTTACAACTGGAAAGCTGCAACAGTGGTTGGGTTCTAGGTTTAATTCATGAAAACGTTTGTGCATACCTATTTGCGATACAGAAGAGGAGTTTCCACATGTGGAATTGTACAATTATGCATGTTGGAGTGCTATCATTGTTGAGAATGATACAATTCTTCCCTTATTTTGAATCTTAACGAACTATATAATCCCTGTGTAGGAATCCTTTCTCGTACATGTCAACAATATTTGTTGTGTTCCCTTCCTCTGCCACCCGAGAAATAAGCATACTCCTCCTCTGGGCATACAGCATATAGAAATCCTATATTCTTTCTTGGGAGGCAAGAGATTGGAGAAGAGTTTCAAGGCACTCATAAACTCCTACTCTGCAACAACCACATGAGTGGAATTTCCTCACATGCAATTCTGCTCCGTTGTGAGTAATATTACACCTCTGAAATTGGATGTACCAGTGCAAAATATTCTTTTGAGAATGTCTTGGACTAGTTTATCACTCTGTAAATCGGTCCTCAATGCCTCTGGAATCAGATCGTTTAGTTTCAAATAAAAGTAAATAGAATAGAATTATATAAAAGTAATAAAGATTTGGAGAACTTTCTTAGCAAGACTGACTTGCTTGATGCTGACTTACCTGGCTTCCTTTCTACACCAACAGATATGCTATATGCGCCTAGCAGTCTCTCCTTCAGGGACTATTCAAACTGGCAATTTGTGTTCATTTACTGAACTTGTGAGCTTTGGGTCTAATTTGATCTACATTAATGTCTCACTTCTTAATCAAATCTATTGATGCACTTATATTACTAAAGATTCGATAAACTACATTTTTGTAACTAGTTTGACTCAGTTATCATGATTTATTCCAATGAAGGTAATGAGCATTCTTAATTTAGGTATTACTAATGACTAGAGAAGATCAAATTAGAGAAATCATAGAGCATCAATTACTAATTACTATTCTGCATTGCTTTATCTGAACTCTTGGTGTGTATGATATTGGCTACCCTCCGTTTCTTCAGGAGATTTGGACCTGCTGTACTAATCCTTTATTTTTTATAGCATTAGCTTGAGAATAGTTTGCTTTTTCTAGTGTAGTTACGTTATCTAATTCCTGGTCCTCATTGGATGACCATAGGGACCCTTTATATCCATCCCCTCTTAGGACACACAGCAAGGTCCATTGGAGGACAAAGAGAGAGAAATGCTCATATTTTCCAGTTCAAACTGTAAGAGAGACTAATGAGATGAGGAGGAAAATTTGGGCCCAGTCAACAGTAAGAGGACAAACAGGTATAGTTACTGGCCCAGATGGGCACAGCAGTCCTTCCTTTAGCATGCCTTCTGCGAGCCATTGGAGTGGACGTGCTAAAGTTCTGTGCTGTCTAAATAGTGTCCAATGAAAAGTATCTGGAGCGTTTACCCTGTAAGATTTTACATTCAAGATGCCTCTAGGGCTAGAAAAATAGAAAACGGACTAGTACCCCAGAGACAGATTTTAATTGGTGGGCGTTTTGCCTTAAACTAAAATGAGAAAAGCATCCTCTTACAATCAATTGAATTGAGAGGGGAAGATAAACCAGCGTTTTAACAAAGTTTACCACTACACAAATTACAATTAAAAGCTCAACCAAAATAAAAAGATGAATACTGCGACATTTAGGAGAAAATATGATTAAAGAGATTAAAACCAACCAGTACTAGCAGCTTCTCTCAGAATGTGAGCACTCCTCAATGCTGCATGGGCGCGCTAAAGTGCTGCTTCAGTAGTGTCTCATGACCGTAAAATTCGACACCCAAGATGGCCCTTGGGCATGAGAAATAGAAAAAGGACTAGTACCCCAGATACACAAATTGATGTTTGTTTTTTATGAAGTTCACTCCTACACAATCTAGAAATAAAATTACAATCAAAGTAAAAGGATGGATGCTGAGATATACAGGTCAAAGCAAGATTAAAAAGATGAAAAACCTTATCATGCTTAGCAGATTTTTATAGACTGTTAGTACTACTTGGTGAAGTGATACATGCTGTTTATATAGTTCCCCTTGAGTACTTACTGGAGTGCTCTTTCCATCAGCTTTTTCACCCTAGAGGGCACATGGGGCAGAAAAGTAGAAAAAAGATTCGTATCCAAGAGACAGATTTACATTGATGGATGATTTCTATAAGCCACTTAAAGAATAACAACCAATTGAATTGAATGTGAATCAGGATATAAACGAATCCGAATGTAAAAACGTATCTCTAATGTCCTTATCACATTTGCGTCTAATATCTTTTTCTAAAATGAACTGTGGTCAGAAGAATGAAGAGATTTATATCAAACTATTTTTTCCACATAGTTCACTACAGGAACGAAAGAATATAGTTGCATATTATTAATCTTTCTGATCTTTCATCATTTTAAATCTGACGTAAATTTGACTAATTATAATTTGTTTTCGCAAAAAATGACTAACGTTTTTTATGGTGTGTTTAATTTCACACCACCTAATCCATTTATATTCTCTTTGTCTACAATCATACTATCTCTTGCTTATGAAACAGCAAGACTCCGAGTATTTAAGAGGATTATGGGAAGAGTTATGGTGTGATCATGTGCTCTACGGAATAAAATACTACCTGCCATATTGTAAATCACCTGTTCAATGACCTTATCAAGTAACAAGGCCTTTACCTCATTACCTCATTCCTTAATAAGGTCACAATACTCCTCAGTAACTTGCAATGTTCTTAAAGATGTAAAGCGGGATTATTTTATCTGATACTTAATGTTGTTTCTATTGTCTTTCTTTTATTATTGATGCAAAGTAATACTTTAAAAAATATATATATTTTTGCTTCAAGGGATTCTTCCTGAATATGATCAAGTGTCTAAGGTGTATTTAGGGGTCTAGTAAATTAAAATACCTTCTTCTATCTACTTCCCTGTCTCTCTTTAGCCCTTTCTTTCGCGCTCTCCTTCTGTCTCTCTCTAGCTCAAACTCTATAGTGCTGAAACTGTTTCACAGCATCTTGATAACAGGAAATATGTTGACATGTGTAATGAGCATTTGTTCTACGGTCCGCCATCTTGCAGATGGCTTTTCAACGCTAATGTAAGGAAGGTGGTATCTTGAGAAAACTCAATGAGCTGACAGGCGCACTGTGATTTCAGTTTGGTGCCGCGCCGTCAGTCTGCGCAGCCATGCATTTCGTTTACTGTTTTGGTGTACGGAAAACCAACTACATGATAAAGAATAATAAATAAATGTGAGGCAGTTGAATACCTGCTTGCAGCATATGGCATCTGTTGAAATAGCACACCACCTGTCTGCTAGGAACTATCATTTTCCTGAGTAGTACTCTGAGCTCAGAGGGGAGTGCTTTTGCTATTAAGCATTTGTGGCCGGGTTGCATCAACAAAGAAGTGGTGAAACAAATTCAGCACATTTATTCCTTACATGAGGGTTACTGTACCAGACAAAACATGAGAAAGAAGTTTGTGAAATAATAACAAACATATGCCACTTCTTTTGCTCATAAAACTTTGAACAACATAGTTCGGTGTTAACAAAGAACAATGATCAACTATTTTGCTGCCACAAAATATGCATAACTTTAATTTCACTGTTTAACTGAGGAGAAACAATTTGATTCCACATCTTATTTTATAAGCTGCTCTGCTACTGTTTGCTCTGGTGCAAAAAAAGCGTTATGTACTGAAGCAAATACAGTTTCATTGTTTCTGCAATACGCACAAAGTACATTTCTGTGATTTGGTCCTTGAGCCAAACTCCAGAAGTAAAATATTCTTTCTTCAAACTTCAAAATCCTGTATATTATTTAGGATATAAGTAAAATGAGCTTTACCAAGGTGCAAATCGTAATATGTGAAAAGCATTCACAAAAATGAGGGCCTTGGGTGTGCACCTAGCAACGGTTAATAAACAATAGGGGTGGGTGAAGTATTTCAGAGAAAATCGACTTTGCAAAATATGTTGGAGCTTATTTCCGAACCCATTGCGCTGCGGTGTATCACTTTTATTGATGCACTAGCAGCTCAATGGGCTTCCCCATATTCCCAAGGCCACGTAAAGTCACCCTGCATTACTTTTCATGAACTTGTAAATATGTTTCCCTCTTTGCCCATAACTCTGCGTGAAAAGGCTTGTCCATGGGTGTTGTTGTGGATGTTCCCACACAACATGGATGGAATTTGAAGCAGTCCCATATTTACAACATTTTGTAAACTTGGGAATGCATTAGAATCCTACGCCTCTCCAGGGTAGGCGTAAGGAGGTGCAACAAGGAGAAATAATTTTATTTCTTCTCATTGTTTCCTCTTTCTATGCATGCTGCATTTTTAAAACAAAAAGTAAACCCAACACTGCTGCTGTTAGGAACACTTGTGAGGGGCTGGGCAATGGCCTGCTGCCGTTTCCAGTCAGGCTACAGAAAGCACTGGCTGAATCTGGAGAACTTTTTAACCCAGACTTATGTAAACGTTTAGCACACAGTGATATATTCACACAAAATTCGAGCAGTGGCATATAATCCACTCATCAAGTTGTGCCCTCCCTCCTTCCTGTCCTGATGAAGACCCGGCAATATGAATAGAAATTTTCTTAGGTCGAAACATTGATGCCCTTCTTATACATGCTTAGACTGTAATTGGGTAGTCTGTGGAGAAAGATATCAGTTCTTGATTTTCCTGAGAGAAATGTTCTAAAAAACACAGTCAAGCAGTGATTAAGCTTCTGAGCTGTTCCTTTCACATTTGGCAATGGTCAAAACTAACAAGCACTGAGCCGCTCCACTTTTTCCTTCCTATATGGAGCACCTGTTTTGTGTATGCGTCATTAATGTACATGACTTCATAAAAATTCCCTTGTGATTACAATAACGTTATATGATCTCACTTATTGTTTATTACCAGAAGACACATGACCAGCTACCGCTTCAATATAAAATATTTTCCATAAATTTGCCCCTGAGCACCAGTGTTTTCTATATAGTGACTTACCAGCATGCAGGTGTCACATGCAGACTTCCCTAGTGTGGAAGACAACTTTATAGAACATGGCATTTTACCTAATTTAGCGTAATTACCATTAAGTTAATTACATTGTTCTGATTCTGAAAGTTGTGGTCCGCCCATGTAGTACTCGGTCCTTGCAGCGAGAAATGCACACATATTCCACGGTCTTTACTGTGAAAACCAATATCTATATTTGCTGCTTGACATTTTGCCTGAATTTCCCTTCATTAAAAAAATTCTGTTGCCTCAGGATTTGCAACCGCCTAATGCAGTTTCAGAAATAAACAACCACCGCTAATAAATCAAGGTAATTTTATCTACCATGTAAATGTCTCTTTGCATCAAGGCTGCATGCATTACTTTGTGAAAAGTTAATATTCATGTGTGTTGTGAACTCAAAAAGTAGCTCAATTAGGCACTGTGAAGACCGGATTAGTTTCTGGTCTGGGGGAGCGAAATAAAACAAGACACTTATTTGTATTTACAGTTCTCCAGGTTGCACTCTAAATCATTACCGCATCTAGAGAGTGAGGTTATCAAGGCAGCCTGCAGTTTGATTGTGCCTAGCAGGAATTAACGTTTCTAAGGAGGGACTCCGCCTATAGGAAGAGAGAGCCGTGGTCCATGCAGGTAACAGCTTTGGGGCTGGGTAAGGGGGGATTTCGAGGGACGATGGTGAGGGAAAATTAAATACATAATTAATTTTCCCTCTACATTGTCCCACGAAATCCCCGATTACCCCGCCCCACCGCTGTTACCTGCACAGATCGCGGCTGGGAAGAGATACAGCAAAGAGAATCCACATGGAATTGGCTGCCTGGTAGCATTTATGAACGGGGCACTACTAGAAGCCGAATGCTCACCTCCAAGTGGGGTCGAAAAAAGTTAAGCCTGATGATGGAATGTTACCGGTCCAGGATGTCTGAATTCTGCACGTTTAGCCCTTTTCCACATGTGACCTGTTTTCTGTTTCAAGATTCCTTTATATTTCAGTTGCTACATCTTTAACCAACAAAAAAGTCAGCGTTAAACATACACAGTTAAGGAAAAAAGTTTAAACAGCAAACACAATTGCCTTCCTTCTCCAGGGAATGAGTGTTCATTTCAGTCAATTTCTAGTGGTAATATAACAAACTCAACAGCTTGTATGTGGCCAGTTTGTGAAATTATAAGCTAGAGAATACCATTATACTAATTTATTTCTACTTCTATCTTTCACTTCCAATAAAAAACAGAACATGTCATGCAGACAGAGAATAAGCATGCAAATTAAGACATTCTTGTAGACTGAGACAGAAGTAATGATCCCTACTCTCAGAAGTCAGCGTTGATTGCCTTACAAGAGAGAAATACTAATATTTCTTATCTAACTCAAAAGGAGTCAATAATAAATATATTTATGAAAGTTACTCATGACATTCATAAATGTTCCCTAATCATGTGACTTAGGTTTGATTGATTTGATTTACATTTTTCGAAAGCACGCAATTCTCCACAGGGGTCTTGGCGCTAGCTTAATACTACATGCTGCAACCTTAGACCAGACTAACTACAGTATAGAATTTAGAATAGATGTAAGGGTGCTGAAAACAGCCACGTTTTCTGCTGTGTACAAAAATGGAGAAAATCAACCTGACATTTAAGAGGGAAGGGTAATGGAATTCCACAAATTGCAGGTGGAATGAACAAAACTGCAACCGCCCCATCGTACTTTCTTGATTTTTGAAACGAATCGATTTAGAGGTAGCTGATCACTGTGTTCTTTTTGGGGAGTACCACTGGAATTTACTTCTAAAGTACTCTGGCCCAAATCCATGCAGTGCTTTATGTGAGGTATAATGCCTTAAAGGCGATCCTGTTCCTAACGGCAGCTAGTGAAGCTCTGCCAGTGCAGTGGTAACTGACTTAAACTTGGGAATCTTGTTGAGCAAGTGGCAGGCTGTGTTCTGCAGCAGCTGAAGCTTGTTTAGTGGTCTGTTTTTTTAACGCTCAAGTAGACAGCATTACAATAATCAAGTCTAGAAAAGACTAGGGAAATTACCATTGACTTTTGCAAGTCAGGTGGAATGAGGGGTAACACATTCCTTAGCATTTTTATAATTAAAAAAAAACATGAAGAAGCTCATTTGTTGACTCGTTCCAACAAATGACAGCTGAGCGTCAAATATGACTCCTAGATTTCTACTTTGTATTGTTACTTTGTGACTCACTGTACTTATTGTACTTTATGACTTATCATTTAAATGAGTTTAAAATTTTGCATTAGTCTCTATATAACTCTACCCTGTGAAAGCCATGTGTAATGAGCGCCATGACTAGTAATTCTAACGGTGGATACACCGTGTTGTCAGAGAGCAAAACTAAGTGCTGAATGCTTTCTACCTGTAAGTGCTGTCATACACATTTGGATTTAGGTTGATTTACTTTGGCGCCAGAATCTATACTTTAGGTTTGGAATTTGATGCATTTTTAGAGTTGAATACATGGGAGGATTTCGAAAGACTACGACAAGGGTACATTATTTATTTCATTTTCCCTCATCGCCGTCTGCTGAAATACCCCCACACCCAGCCCCCCCGCCCTTATCTGCATGGGAAACGTCTGGGAGCAACCTGTGTGCAAAGTGGTAAACTGCCATGTTCTATGCAGACGCACCAAGATAAGAATGTTCTGTGCTGCATACAAATACAACACTCCTAACAGAAACATGCGAATTCCGCATTATCATCGTTCATTGAGACCAATGAAGCCTTGCATCCCACCCAGACGGGTTTTAGAAGTAGGCAGGGCACAGAGACTGCCTTGGTTGCCGTGGTCGAGGAAGCCAGGAAAATTGTTGATGTGGGAGGCTGCGCTGCAGTGGTCCTGCTGGACCTCAGCGCAGCCTTCGACACGGTTAACCACCTGCTCATGATCCAGCGCTTGAGGGAGGTAGGAGTCACGGGGACTGCCCTTAAATGGCTGCATTCCTTTCTTGCTGATAGAACCTTCACCGTGTTGGAAGATGAAGCAACCTCTAAACAGTTCCCCCTGCAATATGGCATTCCCCCGGGATCTTCATTGAGCCCCACCATGTTTAACATCTACATGAGGCCTCTGGCAGACGTGGTTCTTCCCTGGTGAGTTCAGTTGGTCACATACGCCGATGACACGCAGCTGGTTGTGTCCCTCTCACGCGCCGATGTAGGTGAGACAGGGGTAAATAATCTATCCCCCTGTCTTACGAAGGTTCTTGCATGGATGGACTCCTCCTTCCTAAAGCTCAATGGGTCAGAAACCAAAATTATGATGTTAGGGTACAGGGCCCCCATTAATCTAGACCCGTGATGGCCTGAGTGCCTTGGCCCCCCACCCTCCGAAAAATCAAATCAAGAGCCTGGGTGTATGGTTGGATCCTAGTCTGGGTTTTCGAGTGCAAGCACGCACGGTTGCAGCTACATGCTTTGGTTTGCTTAGACTCCTAAGGAAGGTCCTGGCCCTGCTCCCCCCCGAGGCTAGACGCCTCCTTGTCCAGACACTCATTCTATCCTGTTTGGACTATGCGAACGCGGTCTATCTGGGTGCACCCCTAGGTACCATCAAAATCTTACAGTCTGTTCAGAACTGTGCGGCCCGACTGCTTATGGATGTCCCTAAACGTAGCTCTGATAAGGCGGCACTGCGATTGCTACATTGGCTGCCGGTGCAGGAAAGGGTCTGGTTCAAGGCCATGTGTATGATCCATAAGTCAACCACCGACAATGGCCCGGCCCTCCTACGCCCTATGTTTCTTCACCATCAGATTCCTCGATCTCTCAAATCTAACCACAAAAACCTGCTGATAGTCCCTAGGGTCAAACGGACACGCATGGGTCGCCAACGTTTTTCATTTCATGCAGCGAAATTTTGGAATCAGCTCCCTGACTGCATCCGGCTGGAATCTAACCATCTTGCCTTCAGGAAATGGTTGAAGACCTTTCTATTTCGTTGAGCGGTGATTACTTGTTTTTGGTCTAAAGCGCTGGGATGCCTCCGGGTAGCCATGCGCTATATAAGCATGTACTCATTCATTCATTCATTCATTCATATTTCTGGCCCTAGGCAGTATGGTAGTGCCCATGTCAGCTTTTACTGTTTACTATTTCTGACTTGATAAACGGGATGACGTAGTGTTTCTGAATTTCACTGACCAAGATCGTGATACAATACTCAATTAAACCCTCTCCCTTGTGAGAGTTTTGCCATAAAGAAAAAATTGTCACTAAATGGTTTGACAAAATATTATCAGTAGAAGAGCTCAAATATTTAGATGATCAACAATTAATACTAATATACATTTCTTCAAAAGCACATACATCAGAACCTTTGCCTCCATCTAGGCCAATGATTGCAAAATGAAAAGAATTGAGTGAACTAGCAGAATGTGTTGATGTTCCTACAAAATATCTATAATTCAAACAAATAGTCATACAAATTAAGAAACTCATATATGTCTGTCTATTTATCTATTCATCTATGTGTTTGTTAGCTTTCTATATTTTATATTTAAATCATTATCACATGTGATAGGGTTACATTTATAAATAAGTAACATTAAAAATAAATATAAAAAATAGATGTCAGTTAAAGATCCAATATGTACATATATATATGTATATATTTTACACAGTGGCAGTCTCCAGTGTGCAGTTAGAGCAAGGTCAGAGGTTTCCATAGGTAGAGTATTTTTTGGTTATCTAATAACTTTGATGCCGTTTGCCAAATATTCACAAAACCTTCTAAAAAATAAACGTTTATCCACCCTAGCTACTTCCTGCAACACTTTGTGCAGACCCATCAAGCGGAGTCATGATGGAATGATGGTGTGTACTAAGGTGATTTTACCAGGTGATATATGTTGATCCTCGGCTGTGATTTTATAAACCATGTCTGAAAGAAAAAAAAATACAATTCTTGATTATCTTGCCTATGGAGATGTCATCAATAAAGTTTTCAATGATGTCATTTAATATGTCATGAATTAAAATATATATATGACTGGTACTGGTGGTAACTGACTTTGACTGTCCCTGGGCTCTGTCGAATGAGACCCAGGGCAGGTGCTATGGTGAAAACACAGTGAAAAGGCATTGAAAACACACACACACATTGGGATAAACTATGTGTTAGGGTACTCCTATGCCTATGACTGGCATGACCTACCCTATAAGTCTCTAGTGCATAATAAGGCAGGGTGGTTTAAAACTACCTTTTAGTCCCTAGTATATAATATGGCATGGTAATTTAGAGGCCAGCAGCCCTTTCTGCACATGCATGTGCGCACTGAGCCTGAGCTCATTTTAAAATCAGCCCTGGGTTGCAGCATTGCTTTTAAATGCAAATTGTGCCCAAACATGACTTAGGTGGTAGGGACACTTAAACATTTGTTAAACTACAATACTTTGGCATAGTAAGTTCCCCAGGTTCTCTCCTAGATGTCCCAGGGGTGGTGGTCAGGTACTTACAAGGAGGGTCCTTATAAAACATGTTTTATATGCCCTGGGGATAGAAAAATTGCACTTTTCACTCCCTCATTGTAGTAAAGTGCTTCCAAAAATCGACTTTTGTGCTAGGAGCACAGTTGAGTGAGGATCTACACTATCTTTGCATATTCATGACCAATAAAGCCTCCCCTAGGTGTTCCAGGGGTGGTGAGTCATGTAGCTACAAGCAATAAGCAAGGTCCTTATAAAAGATGTTTTATTGGCCTTGGTGTTGGAGAAATTGGACATTTCATTTTCCCCATTGTAGATCCCCATCCACTTAGGTTAACATTGCACTAGTTTATGACATCATAACTCTCGCTAGATTTTACTGCAAAATATCATAGGCGAGGGAGGTAAGTGGTTTTATTTATTTTACATTCCCTATCCGGTCATTTGTCACTTTCACCCTGCCACCGTCGCCCGCAACACCACACTGCGCTTACTCGCATGGGCCGGCACTGCTGCCTTGATGAAGTGATATGTAACACCCAGGAGAGAGAGGCTATCTGGTAGAAGAGGGTTCTGCTAGACAGAATGCCAGAACAGGGGTGAGGGGTCCTAAACCAAGGAGGTTGAAAGGAGGATAGGACACATAGGGAATGCTAGGCCCTTCTACCTAACATCCCCTCTGAACACAGCCAGATGGCAGGCTTAAGGAAGGAATTTTCAGATGTCAGGGGTAGGAGAGATTACAACCATATTGCATTTTGGAGGAATAGTGCTTTCTCGGACACTATTATGCCACACTTTTGAGAAAGTGGTCATGCTCTAGGGTTTTGCCCTGCACCTCATTGGACAAGAGTGCTCTCCTGTTTAACCCCAGAGAACACTGAATAAGTATCTGAGAGGTGCAGATCCTCTCAGATCTGCTGCTTGAAACTAAGAGAAGAAGGGTCCATGCTGGAAGTTTGATACGCACCAACCAGGCCCTGCACTCTGACTGTCTGCACCTGCTGCACTATCTGGAACTACAGCCCTGTGGACCTAACTTGCTTCAAGAAGAATAAAGAGTGGACTCCCTTCAAGCTACAGGTTACAAGAACTCACCTCCAGTAAGTCCAAAAAAGTGGGTTTGCTGAGAGATGTTCAGTGGTCACACCCCCTTTCTCCAACCCTCTGCAAACACACCCCCTGGCACACTGCTAGTTGGTAGATGAAGTCCCATTTGCTCTTGAGGGTCCGTGGGGGCAAACTTCCCACCTACCACCTCCAGTAACACCCACACAGCTGTATTGTTGAGAGGTTTTGAGAGGCCATGTCCCCTTTCTCCACCACTCTGCAAATGTGCCTCCTGATGCACTACTGGTTGGTGGAAGTACCAACAGAGATGGAGTTATGGTGTCAAAAACTGCTGACAGGTCTAGCAAAACCCGGCCTGCCACACCTCCCTGATCAACCAACAAGCAACTCCTGTTGGAAGTACATGAATTACCTAGAATGCCATACTTTATTCTCACATGGCAAAGGAAGATACTGTGGAGTTACCGAAAATATGCTTTCATTTGAGCTTCTGGAGCACCTTCCATAACCTCTATGAGAAAATCAGGAGAAAATAGTTTCTCTTAAACATGATTCATGAAATCCCAGCAGAAGGTCAACATTGTTCACAGGGTAAAATCACCCTAGAACACACCCAGTTCCTAAAGGTAGCATAGTACCACCAATACATTATTTATATTGTAACAAAAACCTGTTATCAACCTTTACACATGCTCCTTTTTGTGACAAGCCTGCCATTAACATGTCCCAGAGTCCTGTAACAGCTGCCTCAGCATGTTGTTCATGTTGTCACCAGCCAATAAAGGAAGGGTCCCATTGGGACCCATATGTGCTCTTTGGGGGCTGTCTGTGCTTACCCTTTCCCCTTACATATTTATTCAAATTAATTTTCAGAACACAGGGACCAAGTCCCTGAGTCTTGTAGTGTGCCAAAACATATTGTTAAAACAACCAATCAGGCTTGATTAGTCCCCTTTAAATTGTCCAGTCAGAGCATATTTGGACACCAACTGTCCAGATATGTATATTTATTTGAACCTTAATTTCTCAATAAATACTGACCGAATTTACACCGAATCACAAAAAGCACAACCTGCGGATCTAGAGCTAGCTTCCTGATGAATTTGGTGCAATTCAGTTCTGCAGTTTTTGATGTGGTCCACCTCAAAGAAGTCTATGGAAAATGCATTAAGAATTTGCCTTTTGTGATCCTCCTTTTTTCTCACCCCCTCCCCCTTTGACACTTCACCTCAAAACTTTCAATGAAGGAGCAGAGGTGAATAACCTTTTTTGGGGGAAATTTTTGTGAAGATTTGTCAAAGAGACGAAAGTTATTAGCAAACCAAAAAACTTGCTTTCTATGGAAAAGCAGACCTAACTATAACTATCTAGTGGCACAAGTCATCAGTGATGTCATTAAGGATGTAATTTGAGTTTTCATCAGTGATGCCATAAATTATGTCATAGAACATGTCATGAGTGATGTCTTATGTGAGGTCATAAGCAGTGCTCCGTGGGGGCACAAGCTATAGTTAGTGCTTCTTAATATAACTGCTGAATTTCTGTGTTTATTTTTAATTTTAAATGTTAAGATTTCCACTGAGAAATTCATCTAACTATAATGTTACTTTAACCTTTGTTTTTTCAGTGAATTTTGAAGTTTTGTTTAACAAAAACAGATATTTGTATTGAATCTAATTATAATGTTTTTATCAAACTTTTGCTTTTATCTGTGGATTTCTAGTTCTTTTTGTGAGTGTATGTATGGTGGAATTACTTAATATTATATGTTGTGTTCAGACAATATTGTAATGAAAGAATGTTTCTTTTTTAAAGTAACTAAACAGGATACCATTTACAGTTTGCAAAATATTTGTAAAATGTGTTTGAGTATTAAACGGATAAATATTCAACAGAAATTATTTCCTTGCAAAGTTATTGGGACTGTGATATCAAAACGTATCACTAGCAAAGAAAGATTGCTGGTGATACGTCTTGATATCATCCCCACAGCAAGTTTCATCTGCAGAAACTTGTAAATTACTCTGGTGAGACTCCAGCGAGAGTGCGAGCACACAGACGCCTGTCTCTGCCCATATATATCTGAATCTCACAAAGGTATTGTGAGCTCAAACACTTAGCATATGTCTCATGGATAGCAGCCCTGTATTCTTGGGTTGGATAGTAGAGTGTGCCAGCACATGGTCCTCTCTACTTAGAAATTCCTCTTCAGACATATTTTCTCTACCCCTCCATACTTTTTTAAGATCCAGTGAGAGTCTTATGAGATCATAAATTATTTGGTGGAATAGATTTCATACTTTCTTTCATTACAGTACTAATACTTTATAGTTCCCACTACTAGTGTAAGGGGAGAAAGTGGCCTGTCCTCTCAGAGCTTTCCAGACTTATACAAGTGTCGCCTGAATATGAAGTTACCCTGAAAATACAAAGACAAGAGGTGTTTGGCAAAACAGGAAAGGCTGGTCTATCCAACCACTGCAGCCTGATGTACATCATTCAAAACGGGGCTGAAGACTGACTCAAAGTACAATATTTTGGTATGTCTTTCCATACATTCTTGAAGCACCATAAAACAATGAATTGATCCTGTTTCGGGAGTGGAATGTGGGCTTAGTGATGAGGCCATAAATAACTCATACCTAATTACAATCTCAGGTGGGTTACGTCCTTGCATGGACACATTGAGGGCCAGTGGGTAATGTGCCCAGATGTCTAGCATGGGGAGCACGTGATCACTGCGTGTGCGGTGTGTGCAGTGTCCTGATTGGCTGAATGTTCCTAACTTTATATGGCGCCAAACTGTATGTTCTTTTGGGAACACGCTCCACTTCGGCCATGTGCATTTTATTGGGGCCAGTTTCCCAGAGCTATTGTGGTGTCAATGCCTATCTGTGGGACTAATCTGGGTTCTTCCTATTCGCACCTTTGTCCTACTGGTTATGTGCCACTCTACCTGTTATCTGTCAATCAGTAGCCTCAGGGCTAGGGATCAGGGTCTGCCTGACAACCTATTTCTGACTCAATGATTCGATTTCCTTTTTTATACATACACATATCATTGCGTATATTGACATCAATATTAACACAATAATGTGTAGTACAGTGTAAGGAGAAACTGGCCTCTCTGCTTACACCTCTTTTCAAGGGTGACCAGTAGACATCGTAGTGTGTAGGAGGGGCTGGACTGTTTCCTGACACATCTCTCTCAGATTAGAGTGTGTAAAAGGACTAGCCTCTCTACTGAGACCCCACTCTTGGATGATGGGGTGTGTAGTGGGGTATGGGGAGGGATTGGCCTCTCTGTTGAGACCCCTCTCTGCAATGATGGGTGCGCTTAGTAGGGTGTGAAGAGGGACTGGCCGCTCCTTACAGACCTCTCTCTCCGATGAATGGTTTGCATAATAGGGTATGGAGAGGGATGTCTTTCTCCTTTTAGACCTCTCTCTCAGATGTCCGGCATGCATAGTAGGGCGTGTAGAGGTACTGGCCTCTCTTTTGAGACCTCTCTCTGTAATGATAGGTGTGACTAGTAGAGGGTGGGGAGAAACTAGGCTCTCTTTTCAGACATCTCAGATGATGTGTGAGCATAGTAGGGTGTGTGGAGGGACTAACCCTTCTGCTGAGAATGTTGTCTGTGATGATAAGTGTGCAAAGTAGGGTGTATGGAGAGACAAGGCTTTCCTTTCAGAACACTCTCTTGATGATGGGTGTGCATATCAGAGGGTGTTAAGGGACTGGCCTCTCTTTTCAGACCGCTCTCTCAGATGATGGGTGTGGTTAATGGGGTGTGGGGTTGGACTGGCCTCTCCTTTCAAACCTCTCTTTCAGATTACGGATGTGCATAGTAGGATGTGTTGAGAGAATGGTCTCTTTGCTGAGACCTCTTTCTGTAATAATGTGTGTATGTAGTAGGGTGTGGGGAGGGACTGGCCTCTACTATCAGACCTCTCTCTCAGATGATGGGTATGCATAGGAGGGTGTGTAAATGGACTGGCCTCTCCTTTCATACCTCTCTCTAAGATGACAGATGTGCATAGTGGGATGTGTGGAGGGACTTGCCTCTTCGCTGAGACCTCTCTCTGTAATAATGTGTATGTGTATAAGTTGCGGGGAGAGAGACCTCCTTCTCAGATGACAGATATGTGTAGTAGGATATATGGGGGCAACAGATCTATCCTGTCAGACCTCTTTCTCAGATGACGGGTGACCTTAGTAGGGTGTGTGGATGGACTGGCCTCTCATTTGAGCCCGCTCTCTCAGATGGCAGATGCACATAGTAGGGTGTGTGGAGAGAGACTGATCTCTCCACTGAGATCTCTCTCTTGGATGACAGGTGTGCATAGTATGCTGAAGTCCAGGACAGTCCTTCCCACTAACACCCTTCACTTTGATGATGGGTGTGCATATTAGAATGAGTGAAGAGCCGTAACTCTACTGAAACTCTTGCCAACCCAATGGGCGTACATAGTAGACTCTAATGAACACCTTCTCCAGTCAGACTCCTTCCTACGGTAAAAAGTGTGAATACCAGAATGTATTCAAACATCACCTACTCCTTCCTACTTTTCACGATCCAAACGGAGTCTTGTGAGATCGTAACATATTAAAAAAGAAAGAATTATCTTTTTAATCATCACAGTACTTATCTCTTACACACTTCCTCTCAAAAATAAGGACCACAATATTCATTCCTACTAATAGAGTTTATTGAGAGCTCATCTACATCTTTTTACTATTCACAATCCCACCAGTTCGTAAAAATTAGTTAAAAACAATATTGATTGATTTAAAAAGCATTCGTTCGATCTCTACGATCATAAAAACAACACACAATTTAAAAGGACAAACATAAATATATTCACTTACATATAAATAAATAAACTCCCCAGGCAATTTTTCTTCCAATACACACCGCCACTAAATAGTCCATCATAAACTTTTGTATCGATGACACAATACCGGGCAATTAGCATTATATGCAAATGCTTACAAAAACTTCATACAATTGTTTTAAAAGCTCAAAAATCAAATAGCCATTTGTACGGGGTGTAATGCTAACCCTCTCTTTCACTAAACGCATCTCTCAGCCACAAGCTTCTAGTGGAGTGCTCTAGACCCTCTTCTCAATATAGCTGTGAACAACTTAGTTAAAAATTTCAAATATAAAAAAAATCTATAAAAGTCCTATTTACAAGCAATATTTCATCATACAAAAGAGGGTTCAAGAGAACGAGGGCTAAGAAATTGTAACACCCGGTACATATTAAAAAGGCACTCTGCCTTTTGCTCCTAAACATTTGGTATGCCACATACAAGCAGACTGTAGGAATTTTGCAAGAGCAAACACTATTACTTGCGTTGTGTCTGTGCTCAGTATCCTAAAGGCCTTAAGATACCTTCTGGTTTTCAGTGATCTACAGATTGGCAATATCCATTCATTTCTTTGGGTAACGTAGGCTGGGCAAAAGAATAAGACATGCATTGACGTTACTGGTGCTCTCATACATGCTTGGTATAGATCATCTTTGTTTGCTACTTCTGACCACTAACTACAGAAAGCCTTAGTTGTAATGGCGTGTATCTAAACTGTATATACAGTCCACGCACTCTCATCTGTACTATTTCATCAATAGTGTGTTCATATTTTGGTAGGAGTTTATAATCCATAAAATCGCCAGATAGACTACCTGTATTTCTGGTCTACCTTAGGACTGCCATAGTTTCCCAATAAATACTTTTTAAGATGGCTTTGGATACTAACAACAGAGCATCTGTGTTTGACAAAGACTCTCCAAACCCAATCTGCTCAACAACTCTTTTACAAATTTAAGACATGGTATTTTCATAGCCTTCCCTGACAACAATAACTCTCTTAGGACCACACAATAGTGTTCAAGAGGTTGGGAAGACCAAAGCCTTTGCAAGTAGATAAACATTCTACACTCAATTTTTTCCCTTATTTTTTTGGGGACAAATCGAGGAAAACTGGAACCAGTGGGGTACTTGATGGCAAGGCCAGTAAAGTTCTTAGAAGCTAATGTTCACCTGTTTCCAGTTGTTTAATATTTGCACAGCACCACATTTCCGAGCCATATTGAACCACTTGTAATACCTTCACCTTGTAGATCTCAAGGGCTAGGACCAATCTCCCTGGCAGTTTCACTATATTGGCATTTTGGTAGGTTGAAGATGCATATGCTTTTTGGATTTGTAAATCCCAATTAAGGTTAGAAGATAATCTAATACCCAGGTAATCAAAGCTGGTCACTTGCTCAATTTGGTTTGAACCATCATGCATCTGCGATCCACCTAATTTCTTTTAATAAGTTGGGTCAGAAATCATTAACTTCGTTTTTGTGCTGTTTCATTTGATAGAATTATGTTAAAAATAATATACATCTATTTTCTTCACAGTAGTACTCCCTTAGACAACTCTCTAAACTTAGCGAGACAACCTGCCTTTCTGCTGGCCCTCATATAGCTTTTTTATTTAATTTCGTCAACATCTCCAAGTTTTCACAGTAAACAGTAATATTGGCCATTTAATTTCCAATATTGCAACAGCCAGCCAATCAAAGCGCTAGCGAGACTCACTAAAGCCTCTTGCGAGAGCGTGAAGGTTCACAGGAAAAGCAGGCCTCTCGGCCAATCACAGGACTTAATATTTTATTTTGAGCTCTTGCAAGAGGCTTGCAGGCCTTTTGGGGGCCCATCTGCCACAATATACCATTATTTTTGCCCCTTAATATCTCAAAACTATGGAATGGATTTAAACTCAATTACAAAAAGCACAATCTGTGGACAAAGATCTAGCTTCCTGCCAAATTTTACGTAATTCCGTTCAGCAGTTTTGCTAAAATCTGTCTTAAAGAAGTCTATTGAAAATGCATGGGGATTTCATGTTTTAGGACCCTCCTTTTTACCTGGCCCTGCTGGATGGATCACCCCAAAACTTTCCTGGAAGGAGCTGAGGTTGATGGTTTTTTTTTGGGCGACCGTTTTGTGAAGATTCTTCAAATGGGCCAAATATATTAGCAAACTAAAAACTATTCCATCTATATAGTAGACCTAATGCACCTGTATGCCTGTGTCCTGTGAAGGTAGCATTTCAGCAACCCCAGTGACTTTTCTCTGCTCTCTACTACTTCTGCTCTCTACTGATGAAGGGCTAAACCAGGAACACATGTCTGGAGATAACAGCACTACCTTCAACAACTTTGGTGAAAAAGTACAGCAACTTTGAAGTAAGCATACTGCATTTACCACAAAACAACGGGCTGAACTATGCTGGGATGTGAGGCAGTGTGCTTCCTAACCCTTGTGTATTCAAAATGAATTTTATTACCGAATTTTCCTGAAAATTAAAATTACTCATGTTCAAAAAACAATTGAGGATTTAACCTTTTCCCTTCAAATAACCATTGTTCGAATACTTTGCACAGTATCAAAAGCCCCCTGAATTTGAAAATGTGACATTTGCTCTAATGTCATTACTTTTATTTTTTTTAGCAAATTTCTGACGTGCATAGGTTGCATAGGACCCAGAAAGGCTGCTCTAATTAAGCTATGGCAGTCTTAACTTTCTTTAGCAATTAAATACTTTAAACATTTGCATGCAGGGTTTCTATTGGGCAAATGTCTTATGTGCCATTCTTTTGTATCGTTCATAAAATCTGATTTAATATTAGGGTTTTCCCTAATCCTCTTTAGCCTTGATTTTCCCTCATGGCTTCCAATGAACAGATCTGATTTCCCGTAGTTGAAGACTACCTGACAGAAGCATGAGGATACCCATAAATATCTGAGTTTGGGAATGTACGCCTACTTTTCCAGGTGCACCTACTCAGAACCAATCTCAAACTTGCTCATAACGCATCCCTTTTTTTAAATTTGGGAATGGGGCAAATACAGCATAATATTGGAATACCTTCATTTGTAAATAAAGTTTGCACACTAGCAACTTTAATTTTGTGAAAAATAGTTAAGATTTCCATGCACATAGTGGCATCTTGCACATCTCATTTAGATGCAGAAGTGCTTTGAGAAGTCATGCCTAGATTACAATAATAACAGAATATTTGCTTATGTGTAAGGTGAGGTGTGCTCCTGATCTAGGGCACTGCCGTTGTATTCTTCAGGAATAGCTGGCGAAGAACATTAACGTTTTGGGTGCTGAAACTTCTGCAGCAGAGCAGAAGAACCACAAAATTTAGCTAGATAGACCCACATTTATTAATATTTGACGCAGTGCAATGCAGCAAGAGAACTTGCTATGCTGCATCAAATAGAGAGGGGAAGATTGAGCCATATTTCCCAAAATATGGCTCTTTCCTGCTCTCTCACTGTGCTGGTGCACTATGTGCTGCCCAGCGTCAACACACTCACTCTTGCGCCATGGTGCAAGGGTGCCTGTGCTGCTGGAGGATTATATTTCTGCAGGGAGGGATACTTAAACATGGACAACACAATCCTTTGATAAATCTGGCCATAGTCTTGAGCTTTCCATGATAGTAACTACACTGTCTTGCGGAAATTCAGTGAGATCCATGATGGCTGCCATGTAGTAGATTCAAGGTGACTTTCAGGTGTCCTCATCGTAATTTGATGAGATTCCATATGGCCACTATATTGCCTTGCAGTATTTTGGCAAGATGGTAAACAATATGTGTCCATCAAAATATTAACCTATATATTTTAGGAATTTTTGGCTAAATACTTTAGGCATTTTTGGCTCATATTAAACGCAGTTCTCTTGTCATCTATTTCTGACATCTTAGTAATTGTCTAACCATATCTTTCTGGTGATAAATGCATGCCATGACTGATGACAGACTTCAGTGTATTGTGCCCACCACAATGCAAGCTAGCAACGGTAAGTAATACTGAAAAGCATCTCATATACTGAGTCTAGCATCTCATATATTGAGTATGTTTAAGATTTAGAAGGGAGAGTACAAAGATTTGCATATGTGCCATTGCCAAGTTTCCACAAAAATGTACTTGTTATCACTTTACTTGAGACACAAGATGTTTTCTTCCAATGGTGTTGCGCAACATGCACTAAAATACCAACACACTTAAGATATATGGGTTTTAATTTGAGCAGCTGACTACCTGAAACTAAAACAGCAAGCCAGGTAAAGTATAGTAAGTGAAAAGAAGAGAAAACATGCGTTTAACAATTCCAAATGTAAGTCAATAGAGCCAACTGTTGACATTGAAGCCAATGAGACAACTATTAGTGAAAATGGAAGTCTTCAGAAAAATGACTGTGCCTCCTTGCATGGCTATCGGCAGAACCTACGGCACATGTAAACCTGGATTGCAATTGAGAGATGCTCCAACATAGAGGGCTACATGAACATGTACTGGATCCACAATCGTACTGATTTACAATCACAAATGGTAAGCATAAGCCTTATCGATTTTGACACGTTCGTTTTTCCCAAACAAAGGCCTTATTTCGAATTTGGCCGATGCAGGACACTATCAAAAAAGAGGGCGTCCGTACGGCTCTATTTACAGTGTAGAGGGCGTCTATGCACTCTGCGCTGCTTTTTACAGTTATTCTGAATCCCTCAAAACTCTACTTAAGAGCTAAAATCGTGATGGAGGCACTAGTAAGCAAGAACAACTTTCTTTCACTTTTGTGGATATCATCAGTTTAATGTTCTTTCAAATATTAGTATACATTCCAATAGAAATTAAAATGTTATTGTGAAATTTTATGTTTTTAGCGCACATCATAAAATGTGTTTTTCATTTTCAGTAAGACAATTTTAATTGCCTGTATTGTGTTGTCGTGAGCCATAGCATGCATACTTTGATACTTGTGTACTGGAGCTATGAAAGTGAAGATTATAATGTTATCAACGAACCATGCTGATGCATGTTATTTAGTTTATGCAATTCTGAGTCCATGTTGTCACACGCCCCCCAGTCGCCTACATAACAGTTCAGACCATAGGCAATAAAGGCAGAATTAACTCGGAGTTTTACCCATTTGGGCATGCAGAAGCCTTTCATAGGTAATAAGAAAATAAGTCTCAGAGAGACACACTTTCAGTTTGCAGAGTCAGGCCCTGATTTATTCTTAGTCGTTGCATGATGTTCATGTATGCCTTATTAAAATACATGCTTACTCTCTGTAAGTGTGACTCCAGATGTGAATGACTGTGAGTGCAGGCCTGGATACAGGCAAAGCACAGCAGACCTCTGTCCAGGCAGTTGTAAATCAGAACATCAATATCAAGAAATATTGTCTGACTTCAATATCGTGGCCTAACTATTGTTTATAAGTAAAGTTTGCGGATATATTTAGTGCTGCTTTCCACCCGTGAGGATATCCAGGCACTGTCCATGGGCACAGGGGGCATATTAGCAAAAACCTCGTTAAAATCATTGTCGTTTTAGCGGCAGGAAACTGCTGCTAAAACGGCGATAATGTGCTTGCTAATATGCGTTATAGAATTTCAATAGAAGCCCAGGTTAGATGTGCAGGACATCTAACCTGGGCTTCTATTGGAATTCTATAACGCATATTAGCAAGCCCGTTATTGGCGTTTTAGCGGCAGTTTCCTGCCGCTAAAACAGCGATAATTTAACGAGGTTCTTGCTAATATGCCCCAGGGAGTTTAAGTTATTTGATAAGAATCTCCGGATGTTGCACTAACACTGCGATTCGAACCCGGAATCCTTTCTCAAAACTCGGCAGCTCTGGCCACTGCACTACCTCCCCTACCTTACACAAATATCAATTTATTTGGTGTCGTTTTTCTATTTTTCACCCTAATGAGTCAATTTTCTAATCAACAATATTTAGGACGCCATATTTTTATCAGATGATATTTCGGCCACAATACACTGCCCAAGCATTCCCACACCAGAAACATTTTTTTAAAGCAGCTCAGCACATAAAAGGGATATATCCTGTTTTTGTATAACAAAAAGGTTCCCCATTTGGGAAGACAGTGGTCCTCTAGATAACTAGACAACCTCTTGCTCCCCTGAGTCCAAACTACTTGGGGGCATATTATCAAGGAACGGCGTTAAAATTATAGCCTAGCCGCTTTAGCGGCAGGAAACTGCCGCTAAAGTGGCGATAATGGGCTTGATAATATGCATTTGGGAATTCCAATAGAAGCCCATGTTCTGGTGTTAACATGGGCTTCTATGGGAATTCTCAAGGGCATATTATCAAGCCCATTATCGCCGCTTTAGCAGCTGTTTCCTGCCGCTAAAGCGGCAATAATTTTAACGCTGTTCCTTGATATTATGCCCCTCAGTTCTCAAATTGGAAGCATCCCCTTTGCCATTTAGTTGCCACCTTAACTCAGGGTTTGGAAACTGATCGACCATTTGTGACCACAATTTCAGTCATTTGATCCTTTCATGTCCCCTCCTATTTCAGTTTGGAAATGGTTCAAAGCACACATTTAGATGTCAGAAATACTTTCCTGACTCGTAAAAGGCATTTTGTTCATTTAAGATGATAGTTTGTGGTTGCAGTCCTGTGATTTTGTGAATCTCAGACTTTGTGACAGTAAAATACCTTTATACAACGTCCCATATTTGCATGGTCATATACAAGACAAAATGATTCATTAAGATCTCCACAAATTCTTCAACTGCTTTCATTTTGTAGTAATGAAAGTACCAATAAAATTCTTTTGTCTGTGTGAATTCATAATGGTCACACGTCTGCCTCACGACCACATTTGGTAAAGTTGCTTGATGTGAAATACATGTGTGACTCGTTGGCATGTTTACCAGTTGTGTGATCTGCCCTACTGGATTTTTATATGGATTGTCTAAGTATATTGTATTTATTTACAAAATGTAAGAAGGTGCACCAGTAAGAAGTCCAGTTGCAGCATATATTTCAAAATAGTTCCTTTAATATTTATCTTCAATATAGAAACATTAAAAGCCAGCCAACGTGTTTCGTTCCTTAAACTCCTGGAACTTCATCAGGACTTCACACAGTGTGTGATGATTATTTCTTATATACATATTCCATATAGCTTGTTAATCCATCCATATATTCAGAGGTAAAACATCTTCCACAATGGGTCTTCAATCTATTAGGTGACCTACGGAAAATACCGATAAAGTTCATCAGGCCCCATATCTAGTATCATGATAAGCACCAATATGATGAGTGTTTTGCAGACTCATATTGTATTTATTTGTTCAGTTAGTATGGAGTTGATACATATTGTACTAGAAAATTGATGCTTCATTGAGAACTGGACTACAGCAACTAGCACATGGGAAGCTTCAGCAATTAATAGCCTTTTGTGGATTAACCTGTGTGCCTTGTTAAGGACAATCATTCCCATGCTGGGTTTTGGATAATTTTCAGTTGTTGCCATCTTGCACCCTGTGAGCAAAAGATCACCTCCTGGATGTCGGATGATGATGGTGCGACACAGTGGGTGCCATTTCCGGATTGGTGAACTATAATACCAATTTTTCCTTGAAGCATCATCAGTGGTCATGGTCATTGCTATTGTCATTCAGACGTTGACCCCCCATGCTCATGCTGAGAGAACTTTGCAGACCATGGTGACAGTAGAAGCCCCTTGCCTAATGAACCTTCCTTTGACTTCTTGGCAGAACCATGCTTTTTAATGCCCTGTTGAACTTTTCCTTTCAGCCCGTTCTTTCCAGACCTTTTTCATGAGTTGGCCTTTTCTATGTACTTTAGGAACTCTTACTCCTCAGACTCTGCTTAATGGGTGTTTTACACTCAACCTGTAACTGACATATTTAAGACTATTGAGCAAGTTACTAAATGCTGATCATTGCTTGTTTATTTGTCACTACTTAAAATAACTTTAATGGAAACTCTTTAAAGTCTGAGTTTTTTTATTTTCACAAATGTTCCTTCCACTGGGACTTTGCTTGGAATTCCTATATTTCTATTGTATGAAAAGGTAGTCATAAATTATTCACCGATCACTAAGTTTTAGTGCTGCTGTTCTGTATTGCAGTAGCAGAGTTGTTAGTCTGTATGATTTTAACTCGTTTGAATTTCTTCAAGAAGTTAGGACTTCCTGTTGCGATCTTATACCTTTACAGTATGGTTCTGAGAGTCATATATCTTAATCTAATCACTAATTTGTAATTGGCTATCAATTCCTGGTCCTCATTGGGTAGACACTGCTCGAACACCCTACTTTCCGTCACCCCTCAATGCGATGAACAAGGTTAATTAGAGGACCAAGTAAAGAGGAAACTGAAGTACTGTAGTGTTAAAAGATAAGAATAATAAGTGTGTGCCTGGTAAATACTGGATGAGTAGACAGTCGCACAGTTCATGTAAAGGTATTCCTCTCTGATGTGTTTCTTTAGTGTTAGCCAATTCCTTGGCAGTGTTAAAGAGAATTCTTGAGGAGTCTTTTTACTTCATTAAATGAGCTTGTTTGAGCTGGAATCTGCAGTTTTTAAGTCCTTGCTTGTACATCTTCCTATCTTCTGCAGAGGAGCCCCTGCACCATCTGTGCTCAAGGGCTTTGCAGACCCTTTGGTAATCGCTAGCTCTCTTGTGGACGATTGAGCTGATTGAACACTACAGATAACCAATACAAACATGAGGGAGTAATCTGAACATTCATGAGGCAATATGGTCTAGGGCGCAGCTCAAGTGAGCAGCTCATCCCTTGAAAATGTCCTTCTGCTAGATTGGCTTTCAAAATTGACGAGATTCTGGCTAGGGTTTTGGTGGCATCCAAAGTGTGAATGGATGTAGAGGGGGTGATTTAAACCACTCTCTCCCACACTGCAAGTATGACTAACTGCTAGAGCGCTAACCGCCAAACTGCCCACCCCAACCAGGGCAGGCCTGCTGATAGGAAATATGCACAGTGCAATGCACACTAATATAGACAACTGTTCCCCTCTCAAAATGTCCCTTAGTTAATCCAAGTATACAGATACTAAAACATGCTATCAACAAAATAGGAACACAACGTATAAGATGTTTAATGTTGACAGTGCTCAAAAAGTTAAAATGAAATTAATAATAGAAGCATCATTTTGTGAGACAATAAAAACGTTTTAATCACTTAAACATATTCGTCAAGGTCAGAACAACTAGTGCTCTACTGAAGCAGTTCAGAAAGGGAGATGAGCAGGCGGGCAATTTAAACCCATCCACTCTAATATAGCGAATTGTTTCCTCTCTCAAACTGCCGCTTAGTTAATCAAATTATCCAGATACTAAAACAGTCTAGCAACAAAATAGGTTATGGAAGGAAACATGATAACAGTTCCCTCTGACATGCAGAGATAGACTTTGAAATCATCCTATCCTTTTGAACCCCATCAAGTGTTAACCATGTCAGGTTGAAATGTGGATTTCTTCTTCAACTTTTGTGCCTGTGTTTTAGGTTTCTCTAAGTGAGATACCCGCATCCCCACCCTTCTTGCTGATGCCTGAAGTCAAAGACTGTGAGCGCCGGCCTGGAAAGAATACGGAAAATGAACAGAACCACCTGGAACCAGTTCCAGAATTGGGTTTGACGGCTCCGTGCCCTCTCCCCTCTTTCCCGCTCATGTCCTCCCCCCCCTCTTCCTTCTGATCCTCCTTCCGCCCACCTTGCGCCCCCTGTACCCACTACCCTTTCCGTTTATTACCTCAACACCAGGTCAGCAGTCAAGCACTGCCATGAACTTTTTGTGTTATTAGACCTGCACAAACCAGACCTACTATTTCTCACTGAGACTTGGTTCGCTGACCACTCCCTCCCCTCTTTGTTAGCTACCCTTCCCGTCACATACTACGCTCTGCGCACCGACCGTCCTTCCGGCAAATCAGGAGGCGGCGTTGCACTGATTGCTCGTAGAGAGTTCTCTTTTCAGTCCTTAACCTTTTCCTCCATTGGCTCAGCCGACTTTTTAGTTGTGCGCTCAGCGTCTTTTGGAGTCCCACTTACCTGCCTGCTCATGTACCGTCCCCCCCAGCCCTCTCAACTCTTTCTCCCCGGGTTCCAAGATCTAGTGGCCACACTTGCGGTCAACAACTCCTCCATATTGGTGTTAGGAGACTTTAACTTCTGGCCCTCCGACCCTGCAGAATGCCCTACTTCCAAAGAATTCTCAGAAACCCTTCGTTCCCTCAACTTCGACTCCCACGTTCACTCTCCCACTCATAATCAGGGTCACATCCTTGATCAGATTTGGTCCCTCAACTGCCCGATAGCCCCCCTGTCTATCTCCCCTTGCACCTGGTCTGATCACTTTCTGATATCCTTCTCCCTTAACCCAGTCTGCAAGCCTCTCCTTCCCAGAAACACCTGGGCGCGCTCTTGGAGCAAGGTGGATGTGGCCGCTCTATCTGTCACACTCTCCGCATCTAGCCCGGACCTAGACGGACTGTCATCTTCCGCCCAAGCCGACTCTATAAATTCTGGCTCCTATCGGCTTGCGACTCTGTCGCTCCCCTCAGGCGGGTGTCTTCCAGACGTCCGAATGACGCTAATCGCTGGTTTAATGAAGAACTCAAAACCCTAAAACTCTCAGTACGTCATGCTGAGCGGGCCTGGAGGCGTGACTACTCCCCAAACCTTAAAACCCAGTACTCTGTTCTCCTATCCCAGTATAAAAAGCAATTCTGGCCACTAAGACCGCCTTTTTCTCCTCAAAAATTGTAGCCGCTGAAAATCAGCCCAGGGAAATCTTTTCTATAGTACACGATCTGGCCTACTCTGACAGAACCACCCTCAAACCTTCTCCTTCCCAGGATCTTTGCGACTCACTTAATACCTACGTTCTAGATAAAATCTCTAATATCAAAGCAAACATCCCTCCTCCCCCCCCCTACTTTTGTCGAACCCCAGTGTCCGTTAGGCGAGGCTCGCCTCGTATCCCTCCCCCCTTTGACAGAGGAGGCCTTTCTTACCCTCCTCTCGACGGTCAAATCAGGCTCACCCCTAGGTCCCTGTACCCCTCACATCCTCAGACATATCTACTCCACCTGTGTGCAGCCCCCTCTCAAACTTCTCAACAGCTCACTGTCTCAGGGCATTGTTATCCAACCCCTAAAAACAGCCACCATCTTGCCCATCCTCAAGAAACCTGGAGCCGACCCCTCCGCCCTTGTCAACTGCCGCCCTATTTCATTATTGCCCTTCCTAGGGAAGGTACTAGAGCGCCATGTCACCCGTACGCTTAGCACCTTTGTGGAGGAGAGCGGGGTTTTAGCCCCCCGGCAGGCGGGGTTCCGCCCCGCACACTCCACGGAGTCAGTGGTGCTATCGGTCCTTGACAACCTCAGAGAGGGTATGGACACCAACCATCCCCAGGCCCTGGTCCTCCTCGACCTCTCCGCCGCCTTTGACACGGTTGATCATTCCATCTTACTTTCTCGTGTCAGGGCGGCGGGGATCGGAGGTTCGGCCCTGGTCTGGCTGTCCTCCTTCCTGAGGGACCGCATCCAGGCAGTACGCCTGGGCGACTTCTCGGCGGACTTCCGGAAAGTCCCATGCGGGGTCCCCCAGGGTTCCTCCCTTTCTCCCCTTTTATTTAATTTGTACATCGCCCCTCTTATTTTTGCCCTCCACCAAATGGAAGTCACCGTTCTTAACTATGCCGATGACCTGCAGCTTATTTTCACCCTGTCCCCATCCCCAGAGTCCGTGGTGAATTTTCAGTCCACCATGATCTTCATCCGGGACTGGATGAATTACAACCACCTAAAGTTAAATCCAGATAAGACCGAGTTGATTCTGACAGGTGGTTGCTCCAGTCCCTGGACCTCTCTCTTATGGCCCCCCTCACTAGGTCCCCCTCCATCCCCTTCCTCCTCCGTAAAAACGTTAGGGATCAAACTGAATAACCAACTCACCCTGCACTCCCAGGTCAGTTCGGTGGTGTCCTCTTCTTTCCTTTCACTTCGCACCATCTGCAAAGTTTCCCGTTTTTTTTCGTTCTCTGCCCTTAAACTCATTGTCCTAGCGATGGTGGTCTCCCGCTTGGACTATGGAAATGCTCTATATTGCGGTATGCCCGCCTATAGCATGCAACGTTTACAGCTGGTTCAAAACCAGGCGGCTCGCCTGGTCTACAACTTGGCCAAATTCCATCACGCTACGCCTCTCCTAAAGTCCCTACACTGGCTCCCTATTCGAGAACGAGTCCAGTTCAAGATGGGATGTATCACCTTTCAAGCCCAGGCTGGCACAGCTCCCGCCTTTATCTCTGCGGAAATCAAGGCATACGCCCCGCCAGGGAACTTCGCTCATCTTCCCAACACCTGTTGGCAGTCCCACGCTTCAGACGTAAAAAGTGGGGGGGCACGAAATTCTCCATACTTGCCCCCGCCTTTTGGAATTCTCTGCCTGCCCACCTCAGATCTTCCACTCAATACTCCCACTTCCGAAAGGCCCTAAAAACCTTTCTTTTTTCACAAGCCTTCCCTTCAAAATCCACCCCTCCTCATCTTCCCCGACTTCCCTACCCTCTAGGGCTCAGTACCTCATAGCGCCATGAAACCGCCAGTTGTACGCGCGCTCAATAAATGTTTTAAACTCAAACTCAAACTACCTTTAGAATCCCCAAACTCTGCCCAAAAACATAGTATAAAAATGGGGCTGAAACCCCAAGTTAGTGTTCTCACTGACTGGTGTTGTGGTGTTGGTGAGACTTGTGCGATCCATGGCTGGTATCTCTGACAGCCAGATTCCCAGCCAGCGAAGAGGACATTACCTGGGGGGGACAAAGATTCCTGATGAAAGCTTTGAAGAGTTACCATGAAAAGATGAGCCTTTCCATTCTGCTGAGAGAAGAGTGCTAGAGGTGTTTCTGTAAAAGGAGACTTCCTGAGATTGAGCCTATCCCAGTTGATAGTAAATAGGCGAGATGACCAGAGGAAAGACTGATCAAGTTCAGTGAGTGAAACCTAGACTGAGAAGCCAATGCAGAGATCAACATTACAAAGACCTGTGATGAGACCCTCCACCCCTGCTTGCGGAGTGCATGTTCCCAGCTACTACCAGCTGGCTCTACAGATCATCTTGTGTGCTGGTGCAGGATGAAACTGCAGATAAACGCACCTGCTTCTCTAGGACATGCTCAGCATATCATATGTCCCATTAGGTTCCCAAACTGCCATGTGCTGAAAATTATTCTGGAACTACATTATGCAGTTTGCTGCTCTGATGCAACGACTGTGCCAGTGACGTGAAAGTATCACGGACCTGGTATCCTAGAGCATAGGCTCCAGGAACAAATGTAGTCCCCATTGTACTCTTGCCTTATGTGCTTGCAGAGCTTCTCCCCTTTTTATGTCACACCTGTTCTCATCTCATTTGTGCGAGGAGGTTATCTTTAGGCCTTTTATTGCTGCTAATGTAACTGCAACTACTTCCATTCTAAATCGTCCACAAAGTAATCAAGGTAAATGGTCGCTCTGAGGCGTATACTGGCTTGAAACCTTTGATTTTCATCTACTGATCTGCCATTTAGCCTCCCTGAGAGTGATGAGGGTACAATTGACATGAGGACAGAAGGTCTGAACTTAGGTTCACAACCCTAGTTAGAAATCAAATTGATCAACTCACTGTGAAGCACTGCATATTTATCTTAGTGGTTAGCATGGTTCTGATATCGGTGCCTGTGTTTTTGTGCAATATTGTTTCATGAGTAGAACTCAGTAGTTTTTTTATTCAAGACAATACACTGGCTGGATAATCAATATATTTTTAGCTATTTTTCGAGTTACTGATTTCCCAGGCTCCATCTGCCCAGCACCTTCACGAGGAAACCCAAGGCTTAGACTGCTTACCTTGTTACCCTGAGAGTCAAGTGTTAAATGGTTCCACTTGGGACTCTGTTTTTGGTTCACGAAATAGCAGGGTCTGAATCAGCCCCAGGTTATCAGAGAGGTAAACCGTTCCAATGTTCACATTAGAGAGCAAGTTACCCCTGTGTGTCCTGTGCCTGTACAACAGGTTCCAGAAGGTTGCATGAAGCAATTATTTGGACATTCAACACGTACGTTATTTTCCTGTTGCAGAACATTTGTTCCTTTCAGTTAGACTTGGCATCTTTCGGCATGTTTTTGCTTTTTGCCCTCCAGGTTTTGACTCAGTTTTTTGCTGGTGTAGTGTTTCTGCTCACTTTTTGCACTGCTGATCAGTGGTAAGGTGCAAGTGCTCCTGTGGTAAAGTATGTTATGGATTGGTGTTTCCCTGATTGGCTGTTTGGTTTTCTTGTCAGGCCCTAATAAAGTGCACTGAGTGTGCTGGGCCTGGGAACCAAATGCTATGCGTGGGCCTGCGTTTAGGGAAAAGGGTAAACCCAGAATCACTGGGACTTGGGTACTAGACAGTACACAATAAGGGGGTCCCAGTATTGTAACATCAAGGAGTGTTAAACATACAAATAAGCAAAAACACATTGAAATATACTTGTGCAAGCACAAAAGTCAGGTTGCTACAGTGCTGTTTAATCCCCCCCTGCGTAAGGCTGACAATCACCTACATACCGATTGGGGTCAAAACGTTGACTTTCTTGTATACTGCCAGTTCTCCTCAACAGTACTTGACTTACTGTGAAACATTGTACTACATGGCAGAACTTTATATTGATTGTGAAATATTACAAGTGTGTATTTAACTACCTGTTGCAAAGGCATATGATTAACATATGCTTGAACTATTTGTGATCTATTGTCACTATCTTTCCCCAAACTTCTCACCTTTACCTCACTGAAATCACTTTCTGTTTCCCCTCCCCTCCTTCCTTACTTGGGGCACTGTCACAAAAAATTCTTTGTTAAAAAGTACACTATATGCTACAAGAATACAGTGTGATTAAACAACACTGTTACAACCTGCCTTTTGTGCTTGCACAAGTATATTTCAATGTGTTTGCTTAATTGTATGTTTAACACTCCTTGATGTTACAATGCGTGGGCCTGCAGCACGGATTGTGCCACCCACGTGAGTAGCCCGAAAAGGTACCTCAGACCTTCCATTGCAGAGTCTGCACGCAGTTTGTAACTGTCATGTCGACTTGGCCTGTGCAAACACTGGCCAGTCCCTAACCTTCCCTTTTCTTACATGTCAGGCACCCCTAAGGTAGGCTCAAAGTACCCCTGTGGGCAGGGTGCAGTGTTTGTGGAAGGTAGGACATGCCCCTGTGTGTGTGGCAAGTCCTGATAGTAAATTACAACCCATTTCATTTTTCAGTATTGCAAGGCTACCTGTTCCCCATAGGACAGAATGGGAAGTTTGTTTATAATATCTTATAAGCATAACTGGCCCTGGGAACAAGGTGGAAAAATACAATGTAGTATGTCTGAACTCAGAATCTGATGATGCATATTTTAGTAAAGGTGATTTTTTACATAATGTGCTTGCAATTACTACTTTTAGGAAGTAGGTTTTTTCTTAATCAGTCATCCCGTGTGGCCCTGCTAGAATGTGGATTGCCTGTCTGGCTTTTGGATGACAATGGCTAGGAAGCAAGGGTCGCTCCCGATGGTCTAGGTAGGTCAGGAAAGGGCTGAATAGACCTGGGCTGTGATGGGGGAAGGGAGAGGGGATTTCCCAGCACCTCAAAGGGCTGGGTCTGCCTCTGACAATGCCGTCTCCACCCCCTGCCGGGAAATCACACCAGAGAAGGCAGAACTGGTTGTGTCTGGGTACAGATACGGGGACTGTGTGTTTTGTGCTGCAACAGAGGAAAAGTAACTCGATGATGTATACAATGCTGCTTCCTGATGGCATCGCAGAGGGCACCGCCGTAACACCGCACCGTGAACCTGGTGTCACTGACAACGCCTGCTGACACCACCACCGAGCCGCTGCTCGCACCGTGACCAGTGAGCCCCGCACTCCTCACCGCCTTGCTTCACGCTGAAGCCTGGGCACCGCAGAGAGCACCGTCGCACCGTAACTGGTATCACCGACGATGCCTGCTGACGACGCCACCGAGCTGTTGCTCACACCGCGACCTTTGGGCACTGCACTCCGCACCGCCCCGCTTCACGACGATGCCTTGGCCTCCACAAGGATGACGCTCCATTCCGAAATCAACGCCGCTGCTTGCACCGTGGTTTGAGGGCACCGCTCATAAAGTGATACGATGCACCGCCCTCATCCTGCACCGCAGCCTTGGCCTGCCGATGCCAGCACCATCGACTCCCATTCGTCAGCCAATGACAGCGCTTCAGCAACGACGGCGCTGCTTGCACCGTGACCTGCCAGCACCATGACGAGCAGTGCCTTCACCTCACACTGCAATCCTGGTCTCACCGACTTTGCCATCTGACGCCGCCACCAAGCTGCTGTTCGCACCGTGACCTGAGGGCACCACATGCAGCACCGCTGCATTTTGTACCGCAGCACCCGACACCTGCCGACGCCAGCGCTCCTCATCCCAACAGAAAGGAGCTCAACCTGCTTCAAGAGTGACTTCAAGGCCCTCAGCGCCCTGCATCTATAACAGGTACTGTTTGCGGGTCTTCCCGACACCGAGCTGCTCCACAACGCTGCGACCAGCCTGAACTGTTTGGTTTTGTTTGCTTACAAGGCCGTGATAGCCCTGGATGGAGTTATCGACATCAAGGAACTGTTATTCAAGCGTAGTTTGATAACTGTAGATTTTTAAGTACAGTATTGTGGATTCTTATCGTGTTTGGTCTTGTATATAAACATATTGTCTATTCTTCTAAACTGGTGTGGTTCCTATTGTAGTGCTTCCACTGTATTACTGTCGATATATGCGAATGCTTCACACACTGCCTTTAAGAAAGCCTGGCTGCTCATGCCAAGCTACCAAGGGGGCGAGCAGGGGTTATTTTAGGAGTGTAACTCCCTTATCCTGACTAGAAAGAAGGGTCCCTACTTGGACAAAGGTGCAAAGCCTTTGCCAACTAGAGACCCCCATTTCTAACATTGCTTGTCAGTGTTGAGGATAGGACTTGCGTTTGCACTTGACTTACAGTGATTGGTGTGCACTACATACTAGTGCTTTTTCTTTTTGGCCTATTTTTTATCTTGCCAGTTTGAACTTGTCATGCCCGAATCAAGAGCATCATCCGTTGCATCCCTGGAAATTGCCTTTTAGGGGAATAGGATGGAACTCTACAATGTTAGGGTATTGAAATCCATTTGCAAGAGCCTAAAAGTCAAAGTCAGAGGCCTCACTAGGAAGGACAAGCTACAAAAGACGCTGAGGGCCTTGGTAGCAGCCAGAGATTCAAATGGGCAATCTGGTGATCTTAGTGGAGAGGAGGAGGGGCTATTCCTAGTGTGGATGTGCTTTTGGGAGGGAGGAACCCTTCCGGCTAGGCAGCAGTAGCCTGTCCCCAGAGGAGCTGGAGGACAGGTGGGAAGCAAGGAAGTTCAAGTTGGAAAAACTCAGGCTAGAAATTGAGGAGAGGAAGGTGATATTAGACCATGAATGAGGTCTTAAGGAGATGGAGCTAAGAAGTAAGCCCAGCTCAGATGGTGGCAGCAAATCATCAAGACAGGCAGACAGAGTCATGCACATCCCTAAGAATGTAGGCAAGGAATTCAAGAAGGAGGATGACATACAATGGTGGTTTCAGGGGGACGAGGCAGCAATCCACATGAATGGGGTCCCTGAAGAGAATTGGGGATCAGGATTGTGGTCTCTCTTCCCTGAGGAAGCGAGGGATACTTTAATAGCTGTTGGTAAGGGGTATCATCTCACCTATCCAGACATGAAGGACGCCCTTCTCACTAAGTATGGTCTTACTCCTGAAAAGTACAGGGATCAGTTCAGCTCCAGTAAGAAGTCTGATGCCAACACTTGGTTGGAATGTGTGGATGTGTTTTGCCGGTCACTGGATGGCTGGGTGAAGGGCAGTAATGAGACAGATTTTCAGGGGCTCTACAATTTGATTGCGTGTGAGCAATTGTCTAGTCTATGTTTTGCAGATCTGCACCAGCACCTAGTTGAAAGTAAGCTGACCGACCCAAGGAAGCTTGCTATGGAGGCGGACCGCTGGGTGAGTACCAGGGTCCACAAGAAAGCGTTTGGGGGAGACTCAGCCAAAAGAGGGCAGGGTCCCCAGCAGAAAAGTGGGGGGGACACGTGTAAAGCAGAGGAGTTCTCTAAAGGGCCAAAACCTAACACCCAGGGTAAAGGTTCCTATCCCTCTGGAGATAAGAAACAAGGGGTCTTGTCAGGAAAGCCCGATGAGACAGGCCCCTGCAAATGTTTCGCATATGACCAGGTGGGGCACATGAAGGGGGACCCCAGGTGCTCCAAGGGGGCACAGCCACCCACTGGTGGGCAGTCCAAGGTGTTGGCTAGTGCAGCGCTTGGGGAGGAGGAGGAGTAGCCACAGGAGAGTGGGGACCCTGCTGAAATGACCCTCGTCTCACTGGGGGACAGTGACATGGTCATAGGAAACCAGGTGCCCCCTAACACACAGAAATACAGCACCTGGGTGACAATCAATGGGAAAAGGGTAGAGTCTCTCAGAGATTTTGCTTTCACCATCCATCTAGAGCCTTAAGATCGGCTGCCCTGTCATTGGCCACAGTCCCGGCAATTAGGCGTGCACGGACCGGGGGCCGGTCCTTTAGATATCTGGCGCCGCGGGCCTGGAATGCTCTGCCACTCGCTCTGAGAAAGAACGAGGACTTAGCCTCTTTCAGGAAAGAGCTAAAAACGTGGCTGTTCTGTCTCTAATCTCTCTTCCGACGACGGAGTTATGCTATGTTTGGTCTGTCAGCGCCGGGACACTCTGCTTGAGTAGCTGAGCGCTTAATAAAACTCCCGATAACATAACATAACATAACATACTGGAGCCAGTGTGACCTCAGTCTGGTGTCACCTGGTGTCTGAGAAGCAGGTAATCCCAGGGGCATTCCACCAAGTAATTGCGGCAGACAATTCAGAGCGCCAGTGTCTAGTGGCGCAGGTTCCCATCGAGTGGGGGGTCTCAGGTTCCTTGAGGGTGGTTGTGAGCCCTTCCATGCCGGTAGATTGTCTGCTAGGTAACGACCTGGAGCTTTCCTTGTCGAAGAATGTTGAGCTCAGGTCTCACTTGGAGATGCTTAGGTTGCCAGAATGGGCATGCGTGTCCACTCTGTCAATGGCGACCAGAGAGGGTGGTCAGGGGGACTTGGAGCCTGAAACAGTGGCCCAGGACATTGCCAGGAGAAAGGGCAAGGGGCACAGAAAACTGGCCCCAGAAGGTCCCACTGCCCAGTAGGAGTCAGACCTTGGGGGGACTCCCCAGGTACCTACAGGGGAGCAGGTAGCTGAACTGGGGAACATCTCTGAGCTGACCCATTGGCAGCAAGAAGGGGGCCCCACCAGGGAGGAATTCTGCCAGGAGCAGAAAGAGTGCCTTTCTCTGGAGGTTCTGCAGTGACAGGCTGCTGCCCAGGTGACTGGTGATCAGTCCGAACCACATTGGATCCACTGGGAGAATGATCTCCTGTATAGTGAGCCTAAGGTCGCTCAGCCTGAGTCAGCCATTGTGCTGGTGGGACCCCACCATTTCAGGACCTCCCTACTGGGTCTGGCTCATGACATGCCTTTGGCAGGACATTTGGGGCAGGACAAGACCTTTGACAGGCTTGTCACCCACTTCTTCTGGCCCCAAATGTAAAGGCAGTCAGATGTACATTGCCGGTCTTGCTAAACCTGGTAAGAGTGGGAGAAAGGTCAAAGCTCCTCTCCAACCATTCCCAGTTGTTGGAACACCCTTTGAAAGGGTAGGGATAGACATTGTGGGGCCACTGGATCCCAAGACAGCCATGGGCAACAGGTACTTCCTGGTCTTGGTGGACCATGGCACCCAGTACCCGGAGACAATACCTCTCAGGACAACGACGGCGCCAGTGGTGGGCCTGGCGTTAATGGGGATCTTTTCCCGCATGGGGTTCCCCAGAGAGGTGGTTTCTGACAGGGGGACTGACTTCATATCTAAGTGTATGGCATCCCTGTGGAAAGAGTGTGATGACACGTACAAGTTCACCACTCCTTACCACCCCCAATGTAATGGTCTGGTAGAGAGATTCAACCAGCCCTTGAAGGGCATGATTAAGGGTCTAACAGAACCCATGATGCCTAAGTGGGACGTCGTCTTGCAGTGCCTTCTCTTTGCCTACAGGAAGGTACCCCTGAAGTATCTCGGGTTCAGTCCCTTTGAGCTTCTGTATGGTCATCTTGTGGGAGGACCTCTGAGTTTGGTGAAGTAAGGCTGGGAGGCAGCTCCCAGGAAAACTCCCCAGGATGAGGTTAGTTACATGCTGGCCTTCCGGATCCAAACTTCATGAAACTTGCTCAGGTGAACCTCAAGGCCAGCCAGGAAGAAATGAAGAAATGGAATGACCAGAATGCCACTCTGGTCGAGTTTCAACGGGGACAAAAAGTGTGGGTAATGACCCCAGTGGAACCTTGTGCCTTACAGGACAAGTGGACTGGGCCATTTGAGGTGGTGGTGTGCAAAAATGAGGTCACCTACCTGGTGGATTTGAGGGCTCCACATCAACCACCTCAAACCCCACTTTGTGAGGTCTGAAGTGAGCATGCTCTTGGTGGCAGATGAAGGGCAGAAGAGGAGAATGAGCCTCTCCCCAACCTCCTGTCGGCCAAGGAAGGTGATGGGTCAGTCAGTGGAAGGTGTGATCCTCTCCCCGACACTGACCGCCGAGCAGCAGAGCAACTGTCACCGGTTGCTGGGACAGTTTCCCTACTGTTCTCCCTGACCCCAGGTGTTACTCACTGGTGTACCCATGACATGGACACCAGTGACAGCCCCCCTGTGAAGCACAAAATGTACAGATTTGGCTGACGGGTCACGGCCAGCATCAATGAGGAGGTCTCTAAGATGTTGGTGTTAGGGGCGGTTGAACTGTCCAGCAGTCTGTGGGCCAGCCCAGTGGTCTTGGTCCCAAAGACTGCTGCGTGGACTACCGTGGGCTCAATGCCGTCACCAGGACTGACGCACACCCCATCGCCAGAGCTGATGAGCTCATTGATCGGTTTGGAGCTGCCAAGTTCCTCAGCACGATTGATTAAACGTCTGGGTACTGGAAGATTTCCTTAACCGATGGGGCCTAGGAGATGTCAGCCTTTTCAACCATAGAAGGACATTACCAGTTCCAGGTGATGCCCTTTAGTTTGAAGAATGCCCCTGCCACTTTTCAGAGGTTGGTCAACCAGGTGTTGGCTGGACTGGAGGATTTCAGGGCCGCCTACCTGGATGACATTGCAGTGTTCAGTTCCAGCTGGGAAGAACACTGGTAGCACCTCAGTGACGTTTTGAAGGCTCTGCAGCGGGCAGGCCTCACTATCAAGGCCAATAAGTGCCAGATCGGGCAGTGTTCTGTGGTGTACTTGGGACACTAGGTTGGGAGCAGCCAGGTGGTGCCCCTACAACCCAAGATTGACACCATTCTGGCTTGGGAGCCCCTCAAGACCCAGACAGAGGTGAGGGCCTTTTTAGGACTTACTGGGTACTACCAGAGATTCGTTAAGGGTTATGGCACCATTGTTGCCCCCTTAACCAAGCTGACTTCCAAGAAGCAGCCCAAGAAGATGATCTGGACTGAATCCTGCCATAAGGCTTTTGATGCCCTGAAGGCCGCCATGTGCATGGCACCCGTGCTCAAGGCACCCAGCTTCTCCAAGGAATTTGTCGTGCAGACTGACGCTTCAGAGCATGGTGTGGGAGCGGTGCTCTCACAGCTGAACGAAGAGGGCCTAGACCAGCCTGTAGTCTTCCTTAGCAGGAGACTATTCCCCAGGGAACAGAGGTTGATTGCCATAGAAAGGGAAGCTTTCGCTGTGGTCTGGGCACTGATGAAGCTGAGGACCTACCTATTTAGGACTCAATTCCGGGTTCAGACAGACCATAGGCCCCTCAGGTGGTTAATGTAAATGAGGGGTGAGAATCTAAAACTGCTGAGGTGGTCCATCTCCCTACAGGGAATGGACTTTACGGCGGAACACTGTCCTGGCACAGAATAGGCCAATGCAGATGGTCTATCCAGGTTCTTCCGCCTGGAGCTAGTTTGCTCGCCTTATCATTTTAAAAATGTGCATTTGTGTGAACTGTTTAGCGGGAATTTGGGGAGTTGGTTAGGCGGGTTCTTGGGAACTCTGCAGCCTGCGTTTGTCACCTTGCTTAACTTAGCGACCCTCTGTTTTATTGTTTTGTTGCCTCATTTTATTCCTGGCATTATTTTAACTCTTACCCATACCTTCTGAGTGCTCCTTGCCGAGGCGGCTCTCCTGGGGGTGGTGTTTGTGACGGTGGCCATTTTGGGTGAGCCACGCATCACGAGCGGTCAGCGCTCTAGTTGTTTGACGCTGACTACCGGCTTTAGCCACACCCATTTAAGCGAATGCACGCTTAAGGCAAGCCCGTCAGCGCCCGTCTGTGCTACGTCAGCGCTCAGGGCGAGTCACTCTGCTCATCAAGGTGCAGCCTTTCCCAGCGAAAGCTTCACTCATTTTACTAGTGAGGAGCTTGTGTTGCGTGTGGTTACACTTTTTCTTCAGAACCTTGCATTTTGGCGTTACCGGCACTTACCACTTCGGTGGGGACTATCAGGCCTGCCTTATCAATGCTAGGTCAGTAAGAAGACACCATGTCAACGTGGCGGACATTTATTCAGACAAAGATTTGGACATGCTATTTGTCACCGAAACGTGGTTCGATGCGTACTCCAATCCGATTGTTGCGCTGGCCACTCCCGCTGGTTATAAAGTTCATCGGCTGGACCGCCAGTCGGGTAGGGGTGGGGGTCTCGCCATCTGGCTTAGGGACAGCTGGACTCTGCTCTGTGAATCCTCCTCGCTCCTAGGTGACTGCGAGGTCCTTAACTTCTGCATTCAACTCTCAGCGCACTTCACGCTCGGAGGCTCTTTGGTCTATCGACCCCCCGGACCGTCCAAGTACTTTTTAGACTCCTGTGGGGACGCCTTAGCTGAGCGAGCGATGCATTTCTCCAGGTTTATTTTTCTTGATGATGTCAATATCCATCTAGACCATGCGGAAGCCTTGGATGCCTCAGCCCTGTTGGATGCTTTCCACCTGGCGAACCTCACTCAAAGAGTTTTGTTTCCCACCCATCTTGGCGGGCACACCCTGGATATTATAGGGGCCAATTTTCATTTATTGGTGAATAAACTAAACCCGGTCGCCTGGTCCGACCACTTTCCCATCTTTTTTTCTTGGTCCTTGTCAAATCTCTCTCGCCCGGCACCTTGCTCTCGGCCCCCTGCCTTTAGGAGACCGGACTTAGGGACTCTGAGCGCTGCTCTGGACGCGTCTCGTCCCTCCTTCTGTGGGAAGCTTGAGGACAATGTTGCCCAGTTTGCAGAGTGAATCTCAGGGTCAGTCACGGCTCATTCCGTTTTGAGCCAAGCCAAGCTGAGGAGGGAATCCCCCTCTAAGCCCTGGTTTTCGCCCAAGCTAAGGACTTTGAAACAGGAGTGTAAAGCTGCTGAGAGAGCCTGGCGTGCCCAAGACTTTCTGTCCTCCTGGTTTTGACTCTGTTTTTGCTGGCATAGTGTTTCTGCGCACTTTTTGCACTGCTGATCAGTGGTAAAGTGCAAGTGCTCATGTGGTAAAGTATGTTGTGGATTGGTGTTTCCCTGATTGGCTGTTTGATTTTCTTTTAAGCCCCTAGTAATATGCACTGAGTGTGCGAGGGACTGGGAATCAACTGCTACACGTGGGCCTGCAGCACGGATTGTGTCACCCACGTGAGTAGCCTGGACAAGGTACCTCACATCTGCCATTGCAGAGTTTGCGCACAATTTGTAACTGTCATATCGACTTGGCCCGTGCACACTCTGCCAGTCCATGACCTTCCCTTTCTTACATGTCAGGCACCCCTAAGGTAGGCCCAAAGTACCCCTGTGGGCAGGGTGCAGTGTATGTGAAAGGTATGACATGCCCTGGTGTGTGTGTGGCATGTCCTGATAGTGAATTACAGCCCATTTAGTTTTTCACTATTGCAAATCTATCTGTTCCTGTTAGAAGCGGCTGTCTCTAGTTGGCAGAGGTATACACTTCTGACAAATAGGGACACACCTTTTCTAGTCAGGGCAAGGGGATCATACACTTAGATAACCCCTGCTCTCCCCCTTGGTAGCTTCGCAGAGCAGACAGGCTTGTCTCAGAGGCTGTGTGTTAAGCATTTATGACCACATACAGTAATAAAGTGAATACACTATAAAAAGACACGACACAGTAGTATTATAAAAATAAGGGTGTTTATATAAGGCTTAGCACAAGACCAAATAACGACAAAAATATACCACAATCTTAATAAATACTCTTGGAAGGAAAAATAATAGTTTAAGTGTAGTTTCTTCTTAGCGCAAAGTCTTTAGTAACAAAAGCAACTCTTCTTCTTTAAATCACAGTTCTTGGCAACAATGTAACCCCCACAGGAGTCAAACGACGTTGAGGCAAAGTTAATCCAAAGGTTCGGCGTCGACCGCGAGGAACGCTACATCGAGCCCGGAGTCGCAACAGACCCCCACAACACAGTACCTTGGAAAAGTGAAGCACACGATGATCAGCGGCGTCGAGATGTCCGGCGCCGCGTCTTCGGCGTCGATCGGGCCTTGGAGTCGGGGCGATCTGCTGCGGCGTCGACAGATGTCAGGCAGGAGCAGCGCTCACGAGGCGAAGCAGGATACGGTGTTGTCGTCGATGTCGATGATGATGTTGCAAGAGTGAGCAGCGCTCACGGTGTCGAGAGGGCTAGGTGTCGAGGCGTCGGTAGCGGCTTCGCTACTAGCGTCGATCGGGCCCGTCTCCCACTGGACCCTTGTGGACCCTGGTACTGACCCAGCGGTCGGCCTCCTCAGCAAGTTTTCTAGGGCTAGATATCTTGCTATCAATAAGGTGCTGACGCAGCTCTGGAAAACAGTTATTAGAAAAGTGCTCCCAAGCAAACAAATCATAAAGAGCATCATAACTTTCCACTTTGCTGCCCTTTACCCAACCATCCATGGCTCTGCAAAAAAATGACACAAATTCAACGAACGTAGTACCAGGCAATTTCTTACATTCTCTAAAGGCTTGTATGTACTTTTCTGGGGTTAGGCCATACCTTAACATTAAAGGATCTTTCATATAAGCATAAGACATCCTATCCTCAACAGGCATGTCTAACAGGGTATCTCTCCCCTCATTCACAAAGCGACCCCAGAACCCCACTCCCCAATCCTTCTCAGGGACCCGGTGGGCCAACAATGCTAACTCATATGCTTTAAACCATTAACCAATATCTTCATTCTTATGAAAATCTTTTATCACATCTTTGGGAAAATAAAACCTACTTTCTGCAGGCACAGATGGGATGCTGCCACCAGAGGGATTCAATTCTAAATTCTTAGCTTTGAGCTCCATTTCCCTCACCATTTTCTCACGCTCAAAAGCAAACTTTTCTGTTTCAAAATCTAACCTTTTGATCTCCATATCAGCTTCTCTCCTGCTTCTTGCATTTTCTAACTCCAACTGCCCTTCTATCTTAAGTTTTGCCATTTGTAACTGGTATGCTCGCTCCTTCGCCCAGTCTTCCAATTCTTCAGGAGAAAGACCTTTAGAGGAAACACTGCTAAGGCTTAGCACAAAACCAAATAACGACAAAAATATACCACAATCTTAATAAATACTCTTGGAAGGAAAAATAATAGTTCAAGTGTAGTTTCTTCTTAGCACAAAGTCTTTAGTAACAAAAGCAACTCTTCTTCTTTAAATCACAGTTCTTGGCAACAATGTAACCCCCACAGGAGTCACACGACGTCGAGGCAAAGTTAATCCAAAGGTTCGGCGTTGACCGCGAGGAGCGCTACGTCGAGTCCGGAGTCGCAACAGACCCCCACAACACAGTGCCTTGGAAAAATGAAGCACACGATGATCAGCGGCGTCGAGATGTCCGACGTCGAGTCTTCGGCGTCGATCGGGCCTCGGAGTCGGGGCAATCTGCAGCAGCATCGACAGATGTCAGGCAGGAGCAGCGCTCACGAGGCGAAGCAGGATACAAAGTCGTCGTCGATGTCGATGATGATGTTGCAAGAGTGAGCAGCGCTCACAGCCTCGAGAGGGCTCGGTGTTGAGGCGTCGGTAGCGGCTTCGCTACTAGCGTCGATCGGGCCCGGCGGCCGGCGTCGAAGGCGCGGGACACTGGAGCTGCACTCACGATGTCGAGCTGGATTCGGCGTCGTCCGTCGGCATCGAGATTGCTGGATTCTTCAGAGGTGCTGGACTTTCAGGTTCCAGCAACAAGCATTTTTAGCAAATGATGAAGTCCTTTAACCCTGTGACTTCAACAGGAGGCTGGCACTCTTCCAACCCTTGGAGATTTCCTTGGCAAAGCTTGAGAGTACACACTCAGTTCCTCTCTCCTGGATCCTTGGCAAAAATAAAGAAGTAACTGCAGGATTTCCCCAACAAACAGCACACTGGCAAAGGGGTAGGCAAGTCCTAGGATTAGCAGGCTTCTTGTCCTTCGTTCAGGTTTCCTTGTCAGAAGTGATCTAAATCTTTGGTTCAGGGGTCCTTCTCTTATACCCCTTTTCTGCTTTGATCCCTTTGTCCATGCAGGGGAATTTCCCCGATCCTGGGTTTGTTGTGGGTGTTGCCAGGCCGAGGCACCTGGCCTATTCACTGTGCAGGGCAGGGTCTTCAGCCGCCCAGCAGGAAGTGGAGCCAGCATTGTCACTGGCAGGGGCAGGGCCATCAGTCGCCTGGTAGGAAGTGGGGCCAGGATCGTCCCTGGCAGGCACAGAGCCATCAGTCGCCTGGCAGGAGGTGGAGCCAGCATTGTGTCAGGCAGGGCAGACTATCAGGAGCTACTTTTCCCCTACTCTCAATGCAAATGCCTCACTCACCCCACACTGACTCATTCAGACCTCTGGAGCCACCCAGCTCCTGTCACATGCACACCAAACCAGCAGAGACCAGTAGACAGTCAGACAAGAAAATAGTCACTTTCTGAAAGTGCTATTTTCAAACACAGAGTCTAAAAACCATCCACCCAAACGGATATGTTATTAAACTCTGAGTTCAGGGATACCAAACTCGACATTGCACCATGCTCCGCGAGCCCGCTAGGATTATACCATTTAATAATCCTGGCAGCCCATTCTAACTTATGGAGAGCAGGTAACTAACAATAGTGAAAAACGAAAATGGCTGTAATTCACTATTAGGACATGCCACACACATCAGGGCTTGTCCTACCTTATGCTCACAATGCACCCTGCCCTTGGGCCTACCATAGGGGTGACTAACATGAAGTTAAGGGAAGGTTTAGGGACTGGCAAGTAGGTGTACTTGCGCAGCCCGCGTGACAGTACTAGACTGCACATAGGTCTAGCAATGGCAGACCTTTAGACATATTTTACCAGGCTGCTTCTCTGGGTGGCACAACACGTGCTGCAAGCCCACTAGCAGCATTTGTATTTACAAGCCCTGGCACTCCTGGTGCACTCTACTAGAGACTGACAGTAAACCAAATAAGCCAAACATGGAATCCAATCAATATCAATATCACATAGGGAGCACTTGCACTGTGGCACTGATCAGCAGTGGCACAGTGACCAAAGCAATATTCCAGCAAAAACATCGTAAACAGAGGAGGCAAACAGAAAAAATGGAGGAGAGACTCATGCCAATGATGCCAGGTCTAACACGTGTCCCCTCCAGCTGAAATGTGGGGAGAACTACCCTTACCCTAGGGAGTCCTCATCACTAAGGCGGAAAAATCTGGACAGGCCATCAGCATTGGTGTGATCTGTACCAGGGCGGTGTTCCACCGTGAAGTCCATCCCCTGTAGGGAAATGGACCACCTCAACAGCTTTGGATTCTCACCCCTCATCTGCATCAACCATCTGAGGGGCCTGTGGTCTGTCTGAACCCGGAAGTGAGTCCCAAACAGGTAGGGTCTTAGCTTCTTCCGCGCCTAGACCACAGCAAATGCTTCTCGCTCTATCGCACTCCACTTCTGTTCCCTGGGAAGTAACCTCCTACTGATGAAGGCTACAGGTAAGTCTTGGCCCTCTTCATTCACCTGGCCTAGAACAGCCCCCATGCCATGCTCTGAAGCGTCCGTCTGGACAACAAATTCTTTAGAAAAGTCGGGTGCATGGAGTATGGGTGCTGTGCACATTGCAGTTTTCAGGGTGTCAAAGGCCTTCTGACAGGCATCAGTCCAGATCACACGTCTTGGCTGCTTCCTGGAAGTCAGCGAAGTCAAGGGGTGCACAATGTTGCCATAATCCTTGACAAACCTCCTGTAGTAACCTGTGAGACCTAAGAAGGCTCTCACCTGAGTCTGGGTTTTGGGTGGTGCCCAAGCCAGGATGGTATCAATCTTGGGTTGCAGGGGGGCCACCTTGCCGCTCCCTCCTTGGTGCCCCAAGTACACCACTGAACCCTGCCCAATCTGGCACTTACTGGCTTTAATTGTGAGGCCTGCTCTGCGCAGGGCCAACAACACTTCCTGGAGGTGGCGCAAGTGTTCCTCCCAGCTGGCGCTGAACACTGCTTTGTCGTCCAGGTAGGCGGCACTGAAATCCTCCAGTCCAGCCAATACCTGGTTGACCAACCTCTGAAAGTGGCAGGGACATTCTTCATCCCAAAGGGCATAACCCGGAACTGGTAGTGCCCATCTGGTGTGCAGAATGCTGACCTCTCTTTTGCCCCATCAGTCAAGGCGATCTGCCAGTATCCAGATGTTAGGTCAAACGTACTAAGGTACCGGGCAGCCCCTAACAGATCTATGAGCTCATCAGCTCTGGGGATGGGGTGCGCGTCAGTCTTGGTGACTGAATTGAGTCCTCAGTAATCCACGCAGAACCAAAGTTCTGGTGAAGCACCAGGCGCTGCAGCCTTAGGGACCAAGACCCCTGGGCTGGCCCAAGGACTGCTAGAGGACTCAACCACCCCTAAGGCAAACATTTTGGAGACCTCCTCCTTGATGTATGCTCTGACCTTGTCAGTCACTCTGTAGGCCTTGTGCTTCACAGGAGTGCTTTCCCCGGTGTCCACATCATGGACACACCACTGAGTGACACCATGAATCAAGGAGAACAGATCAGGGAATTGTCCCAACAGTTGGCGACAATCTTGCTGCTGCTCAGGGGTCAGTGTGTCAGAGAGGACAACACCATCCACTGACCCATCTTGCTCTTTTGCATACAGGAGGTCAGGAAGAGGCTCGCTCTCCTCCTTCATTCCAGCATCTGTAGCTATGAGCATGCCCACTTCGGACCTTTCTAAGTGGGGCTTTAAACGGTTGACATGCAGGACCCGCAAGGGGTTCCTGGGAGACTTCAAATCCACCATGTAGGTGACATCCCTCTTTTTCTCCACAACCTCAAATGGTCCAGTCCACCTGTCCTTGAGCGCACAAGGTTCCACAGGGGACATGACCCAAACTTTCTGACCAGGCTGAAGCTCCACCAGAGTGGCATTCCGGTCGTACCACCGCTTCATCTCTTCGTGGCTGGCCTCCAGATTTGCCTGATCAAGATCTCTGAAGCGCCGAGTCTGGTTCCTAAAGGCCAGCATGTAACTGTATACATCCTGAGGAGGTTTCCTGGGAGATTGCTCCCAGCCTTCTTTGACCAGACTCAAAGGTCCTCTTACCGGGTGTCCATACAAAAGCTCAAAGGGGCTGAACCCTAGAGACTTCTGTGGCACCTCACGGTAAGCAAACAGCAGGCATGGCAAGAGGACGTCCCATTTACGCCTCATTGGTTCTTCAAGACCCATAATCATGCCTTTAAGGGTTCGGTTGAATCTCTCAACCAACCCATTACCTTGAGGGTGGTAAGGAGTGGTGAACTGGTAGGTTACCCCACACTCCTTCCACAGAGACTTCATATAATTGGAAATGAAGTTGCTGCCCCGGTCTGACACCACCTCTCTGGGGAAACCCATTTGGGAGAAAACACCCATCAGTGCCCGTCCCACCACGGGGGCTGTCACTGTTCTGAGAGGGATGGTTCCGGGTACCGTGTGGCATGGTCCACCAAGACCAGGATGAACCTGTTGCCCAGGGCTGTCTTGGGGTCCAGGGGCCCAACAATGTCAATTCCCACCCGGTCAAAGGGGGTACTGACGACGGGAAAAGGTTGGAGGGGAGCCTTCTGCTTCCGCCCGCTTTTCCCACTTGCCTGGCAAGTTTGACAGGTTTTGCAATGGATGTCTGTATCCCTTCTCATCTGAGGCCAATAAAAATGGGTGACGAGCCTGTCATAGGTCTTGTCCTGCCCCAGATGTCCAGCTAACGGAATGTCATGAGCCAACCCCATTAGGAAGGCTCTGAAGCGCTGGGGTAATACCGGCACACGGGCTGACTCAGGCTCAGCAGCCTTAGGCAAGCTATACAGGAGGTCGTTCTCCCAGTAGACCAAATGTGACCCTGACTGATCACCTGTTGTCTGGGCTGAGGCCTGCTGCCTCATACCCACAAGAGAAGGGCACACTTTTTGTTCAGCACAAAATTCTTCCCCGGAGGGACCACCATCCTGCTGCCAGTGGGTCAGCACAGGCAGGTCTCCCAGTTCAGCAACTTGTTCCCCTGTGAGTTCCAGGGCATCCACCTCAAGGTCTGCCTCCTCCTGGACCACGGGAACTATGGGGGCCGGTTTCCCGCGCCTCCTGCCTCTTCTCTTCACAGCTGGGTCCTGGGCCATACTTTCAGGCTCCGGGACCCCATCAACACCCTTACTTGCTGTTATCGATCGAGTGGTTGCACACACCCACTCTGGCACACCCAACATTTTCAAATGTGTCTCTCGCTCCACCTTAGCCCAAGGGGAGTCCTCTAAATCATTGCCCAGGAGACAATCAACAGGCATGGCGGGCCTTACAGCAACTTGAAGAGTACCTGAACCCCCCCATTCAAAGGGAACCTGAGCTACCTCACTCTCTCTCTGGGAGTTGTCAACAGCTATAATGGGGTAGAATGCATGAGGGACCACCTGCTCTCTGGATACCAAGTGACACTTGACATCTGTCACACTCGCTCCGGTGTCTCTGAGAGCTTCCACCCTATGGCCATTAATGGTCACCCACTGCCTATATTTCTTAGTGTTACTAGGCAGAGGGGGTGGAGGGACCATTTCCATGTCTCCTAAAGAGACCAGGGACATCTCTGCGGGGCCCTCTCCACCAGGGGCAACCATCTCCTCCCCTCCCAGGGCTACACTCGCCAACTGACGGGGGTGCACGTGGTGGTGCATTAGAGTTCTTCAGGGGACACTGAGGATCATAAAAACGGTGTCCCACCTGCTTACAAGCGTAGCAGGTCATTGGGCCCCTATGAACAGGTTTACCTGTCGGGCCTCTGACTTCTTCACTGGGGGACGCTGGGAACCCTTCCGTTGGTTCCCTTAGGGATTACTTTGGGGCCCTTTCTGGAACTCCCTCTGTTTACCCTTGTCCCCCCCACTCTTCTGCTGGGGACCCTGCCCACCTTTGGCTGCGTCTCCCACTGGACCCTTGTGGACCCTGGTACTGACCCAGCGGTCCGCCTCCTCTGCAAGTTTTCTAGGGCTAGATATCTTGCTATCAATAAGGTGCTGGCGCAGCTCTGGAAAACAGTTATTAGGCAAGTGCTCCCAAGCAAACAAATCATAAAGAGCATCATAACTTTCCACTTTGCTGCCCTTTACCCAACCATCCATGGCTCTGCAAAAAAATGACACATATTCAACCCACGTAGTACCAGGCAATTTCTTACATTCTCTAAAGGCTTGTCTGTACTTTTCTGGGGTTAGGCCATACCTTAACATTAAAGCATCTTTCATATGAGCATAAGACATCCTATCCTCAACAGGCATGTCTAACAGGGTATCTCTCCCGTCATTCACAATGCGACCCCACAACCCCGCTCCCCAATCCTTCTCAGGGACCCGGTGGGCCAATAATGCTAACTCATATGCTTTAAACCATTGACCAATATCTTCATTCTTATGAAAATCTTTTATCACATCTTAGGGAAAATAAAACCTACTTTCTGCAGGCACAGATGGGATGCTACCACCAGAGGGATTCAATCCTAAATTCTTAGCTTTGAGCTCCATTTCCCTCACCATTTTCTCACGCTCAAAAGCTAACTTTTCTCTTTCAATATCTAACCTTTTGATCTCCATATCAGCTTCTCTCCTGCTTCTTGCATTTTCTAACTCCAACTGCCCTTCTATCTTAAGTTTTGCCATTTCTAACTGGTACGCTCGCTCCTTCGCCCTGTCTTCCAATTCTTCAGGAGAAAGACCTTTTGAGGAAACACTGCTGCCGGGAGAGGACCCAGGCCCATTCACCGGCACCTCCTCTTCCCCTTCCTCTGGCGGTACCACCACCGGAACAAAGGGATCTCTGGCCTCTAACCAGGCCTCCAAGGCTGTGAGAAATTCTCCCTTATTTTTTAGGCCTGTTGTGGGAACTTTCAACTGCTCACAAAAGTGCTCTAGTTGCTTTCTGTTGTATTTCTTTATCTTTATCCTATCAAACTCCTCCACAACAACAGGGGTAGTGACTCCGGCATCACTCATGGTCAAAACTGGCAGTGTTCAAAAATCAAGCTCCAGGAAAGCGGAGAACAAAAATAGAATATCCTACCAAAATAGATTGTGTCTGCGCTATGGTATGCTTTCACTATGTAGCGCACACTAATCACTGCACATGGGTCATAAATGCAAAGTTCAAATCCCCACCGCTGACCCACCAATGTTAGAAGCGGCTGTCTCTAGTTGGCAGAGGTATACACTTCTGACAAATAGGGACACACCTTTTCTAGTCAGGGCAAGGGGATCATACACTTAGATAACCCCTGCTCACCCCCTTGGTAGCTTGGCAGACCAGACAGGCCTATCTCAGAGGCTGTGTGTTAAGCATTTATGACCACATACAGTAATAAAGTGAATACACTACAAATGGACACGATACAGTAGTATTATAAAGATAAGGGTGTTTATATAAGGCTTAGCACAAGACCAAATAACTACAAAAATATACCACAATCTTAATAAATACTGTTGGAAGGAAAAATAATAGTTCAAGTGTAGTTTCTTGTTAGCACAAAGTCTTTAGTAACAAAAGCAACTCTTCTTCTTTAAATCACAGTTCTTGGCAACAATGTAACCCCCACAGGAGTCACACGACGTCGAAGCAAAGTTAATCCAAAGGTTCGGCGTCGACCGCGAGGAGCGCTACGTTGAGCCCGGAGTCGCAACAGACCCCACAACACAGTACCTTGGAAAAGTGAAGCACACGAAGATCAGCGGCGTCGAGATGTCCGGCATCGCGTCTTCGGTGTCGATCGGGCCTCGGAGTCGGGGCGATCTGCAGCAGCGTCGGCAGATGTCAGGCAGGAGCAGCGCTCACGAGGTGAAGCAGGATACTGCGTCATCGTCGATGTCGATGATGATGTTGCAAGAGTGAGCAGCGCTCACGGCGTCGAGAGGGCTCGGTGTCGAGGCGTCGGTAGCGGCTTCGCTACTAGCGTCGATCGGGCCCGGCGGCCGGCGGCGAAGGTGCGGGACACTGGAGCTGCACTCACGATGTCGAGCTGGATTCGGCGTCGTCCGTCGGCGTCGAGATTGCTGGATTCTTCAGAGGTGCTGGACTTTCAGGTTCCAGCAACAAGCACTTTTTAGCAAATGATGAAGTCCTTTAACCCTGTGACTTCAACAGGAGGCTGGCACTCTTCCAACCCTTGGAGATTTCCTTGGCAATGCTTGAGAGTACACACTCAGTACCTTTCTCCTGGTTCCTTGGCAAAAATAAAGCAGTAACTGCAGGATTCCCCCAACAAACATCACACTGGCAGAAGGGGTAGGCAAGTCCTTGGATCAGCAGGCTTCTTGTCCTTGGTTCAGGTTTCCTTGTCAGAAGTGATCTAAATCTTTGGTTCAGGGGTCCTTCTCTTATACCCCTTTTCTGCTTTGATCCCTTTGTCCATGCAGGGGAATTTCCCCTCATCCTGGGTTTGTTGTTGGTGTTGCTAGGCCGAGGCACCTGGCCTATTCACTGTGCAGGGCAGGGTCTTCAGCCGCCCAGCAGGAAGTGGAGCCAGCAATGTCACTGGCAGGGGCAGGGCCATCAGTCGCCCGGTAGGAGGTGGGGCCAGGATCTTCCCTGGCAGGCACAGAGCCATCAGTCGCCTGGCAGGAGGTGGAGCCAGCATTGTGTCAGGCAGGGCAGGCTATCAGGAGCTACTTTTCCCCTACTCTCAATGCAAATGCCTCACTCACCCCACACTGACTCATTCAGACCTCTGGAGCCACCCAGCTCCTGTCACACGCACACCAAACCAGAAGAGACCAGTAGACAGTCAGACAAGAAAATAGTCACTTTCTAAAAGTGCTATTTTCAAACACAGAGTCTAAAAACCATCCACCCAAACGGATGCGTTATTAAACTCTGAGTTCAGGGATACCAAACTCGACATTGCACCATGCTCCCCGAGCCCGCTAAGATTATACCATTTAATAATCCTGGCAGCCCATTCTAACGTATGGAGAGCAGGTAACCTTACAATAGTGAAAAACGAAAATGGCTGTAATTCACTATTAGGACATGCAACACACATCAGGTCTTGTCCTACCTTATGCTCACAATGCACCCTGCCCTTGGGCCTACTATAGGGGTGACTAACATGAAGTTAAGGGAAGGTTTAGGGACTGACAAGTAGGTGTACTTGCGCAGCCCGCCTGACAGTACTAGACTGCACGTAGGTCTAGCAATGGCAGACCTTTAGACGTATTTTACCCGGCTGCTTCTGTGGGTGGCACAACATGTGCTGCAAGCCCACTAGCAGCATTTGTATTTACAAGCCCTGGCACTCCTGGTGCACTCTACTAGGGACTGACAGTAAACCAAATAAGCCAAACATGGAATCCAATCAAAATCAATTTCACATAGGGAGCACTTGCACTGTGGCACTGATCAGCAGTGGCACAGTGCCCAAAGCAATATTCCAGCAAAAACATCGTAAACGGAGGAGGCAAACAGAAAAAATGGAGGAGAGACTAATGCCAATGATGCAAGGTCTAACAGTTCCCCATAGGACAGAAAGGTAAGTTTGTTGATAACATCTTGTGAACATAAGTGGCCCTGGGAACTAGGTGGGAAAATAAAATGTAGTGTGCCGGAACTCAGAATGTAATGATGCATCTTTTAGTAAAGTTGATATTCACATTCTGTGTTTGAAAATTGCACTTTTAGGAAGTAGGTATTTTCTTGCTCAGTCATCCCGTGTGACTCTGCTGGAATGTGGATCGCCTGCCTGGGTTTTGGATGACAGCTGGCTAGGAAGCAAGGGTGGTTCCCGATAGACTAGGTATCTCAGAAAAGGGCTGAATAGACCTGGGCTGCGATGGGGGAAGATGGGGGAGATTTACTTGCACCTCAAAGGGCCTGGTCTGCCTCTGACAATGCTGTCTCCACCCCCTGCTGAGAAATCACACCAGAGAAGGCAGAACTGGTTCTGGCTGGGCACAGACACCCTCTGCCTAGAGGATCAAATGATTTTTGGATACAAATACTGGGGCCCAGACCCTTGAACTTTAGAACTCATCTAGATCAAAAAGACTGCCAAGAAGAAGAGCTGGAGAAGCTGTAAGGAGGAAGGACCACTTTGCTGAGTGCTTTGCTGGACTGCCCTGCAGTGGCTGCTTCTGTCTTGGGCAGTGAATGGTCTGGACTGGACCTTCTGCAACCTAATTTGTGAGTCTCTCCAAGGGCTTGAGGTAGAGCTTGCCCCCTGTTCACAAAGTCTCAGGAACGGCAAAGGCTTCAAGCTCTTCTACCCGCAGCACTGGGGACTGTGTGTTTTGTGCTGCACCAGAGGAAAAGTAACTCAATGACGTCTACAATGCCGCTGCTCACTCTGTGTCCTGACGGCACTGCAGATGCACCGCCGCAATGCAGCGACCCTGGTCTCACCGATGACACCTGCTGATGCTGCCTGCGAGCTGCTGCTCGCATTGTGACCTGTGGGCACCGCACCGCCTCACTTCATGCCGAAGCCGGGGCACCGCAGAGAGCACCGCCGTACCACAACCCTGGTCTCACTGACGATGCCTGCTGATGCCACCACCGAGCCTTTGCGCGCACCACGACCTGTGGGCACCGCACTCTGCACCGCCCCACTTCACGACGAAACCTTGGCCTCCCCAACGACGATGCTCCCCACTGAAATCGACACCACGGCTTGCATCGTGGTTCGAGGGAACCGCTCGTAAAGTTACACAATGCACCACCCTCATCCCACACCACAGCCTTGGCCTGCTGACGCCGGCACCATAGACTCCCTTTCATCAGCCGAAAACAGCGATTCAGCAACTGCATCTGATGCCGCCACCGAGCCGCTGCTCGCACCGTAACCTGAGGGCACCGCACGCCGCACCGCTGCACTTAGCACCGCAGCACCCGACACCTGCCCACATCAGAGCTCCCGATCCCAACAGAAAGGAACTCCACCTGCAACATGAGTGACTTCAAGGGCCTCGGCGCCCTGCACCTCTAACAGGTACTGTTTGCGGGTCTTCCCGACACTGTAGTTGGTCCGCGACGTCGGGACCAGCCTGAACTGTTTGGATCTGTTTGCTTACGACGCCGTGATAGCCCCGGACGGTGCTATTGACATCAAGGAACTGTTTTTAAAGCGTATTTTAATAACTGTAGATTTTTAAGCACTGTATTGTGGATTGTTATAGTTTTTGGTCTTGCATATAAAAACATTTTTCTAAACTGGTGTGGTGTCCTTTTGTAGTGCGTACACTGTATTACAGTCGGTTATGTGTGAATACTTTACACACTGCCTCTAAGATAAGCCTAACTGCTTGTGCCAAGCTACCAAGGGGGTGAGCAGGGGTAATTTTAGCAGTGTAACTCCCTTATCTTGACTAGGTAGAAGGGTCCCTACTTGGACAAAGGTGCAAGCCCTTGCCAACTAGAGACCTCCGTTTCGAACACTTTCCTTTTGAAGGGACGATACATATGTGTGTGCAATCAGGTGCATTCTCCACGAGAGTAATTGCAATATACCCATAGAACCTGGTTTTCACCGTTTTCAGTTCCACAGAGTCTTTTGGAAATCTGAGACAGTGGGACATGTTTTGTAGCAGGGAGTCCAGACGTTGGCTGCAGATCCTGGAGAAAGGTGTTTGCAATATGGCAGCTGAAACTGTGTACTGGAATGCGATTTTTTGACCAGATGTGAATTATAGCCAATTGCTTCACCACTGGTAATACGGCCATGCAGGATACTTGCACAGAGCACCAATTCAATCTTGATCTACTCCAGATTGGTCAATATTAACTTTAAATCCCTTTTAATAAAAATGTTAACAGTTGCTCAGAATCCACAGTGAACAAATACACTCTGCCACTTTAAATACTCCCCTTCTCCTCTATGATAATGATAATCCAGGCTGCTGTACCTCTGCAGGTTGCATAGCACTACCTTTATTCATGTGGTAAACACAGCTGCCATTATTCGTTCATCGTCAAAAGTTCAACCTTTGCATAAAATATTCATGTACAAAAAGAAAACTGTGGTGCACATAAATGAGTAATGGTTTTCCAATCTAAAACGGATGTTCCATAAACTTAAATAGGGCATTAACCTAAATAACGACTCTTAGAATTAATGAGTTGTTGAACTTGGAAATATTTGCATTCACCGTAGTAATCACCAAACAATTTGTAATACAGCAAACCTTTCGTGAAAAACATGCAATATAAGGATTCTCAAAGGAATGAAAACGAAACAGCAGATATTAAAAACCATCTTCAATGTGCAAATAAGTGCAATAGAAAGCTGTACATTAGCATAAAAATTATAATTAGCATAACAACACTTTCGTCGGGGCCTAAGATATTTCCTGAATCACTGCTCTTTTTTTAACTTAACCTTGAAACCGTAAACTCTTTGTGCGTGATTCATATATGTCTTTGCAAACATAATCGACGTTTTCATTTTTGGGTTCTAGTTCAGAGAATCGGGTTCTCTAGAGACTCACGCACACACATTGAATAATCATGGCAAAAAAACACATTTGTGTGATAGATTATCCAATATGGTATAGAAAGGCACATGAGGAGGACTAAAGGGGGCGGGGATTTCAAAAAGCATGCAAAATCCTCAAATTCATAAGATTATAAGGACTCACAAAAGTTTTGCATTACTTTTCCTCTCTGAAAACATACAGAACAGCTACTGGGAAAATACATAAATTGTATTTCTTGAGCAGAAAGGAGAACATCCATATTTGTGATGAATATAGGGAAGGATATTTCTGCAATGGGAAAACTGTCTTATTTGTGGAGAAAAATAACATTGGAAATGCATATTTTCTCCGCGTAGAAAGGTGGATTGTCCACCCTGCAAACATGGACGGATTGGGAACCCAAACCATCCAAGGACATTTTCTAGCACCTGGCCCCCGGGAGGCTGCAAACGCTTGCTTGCTGCTTTTGTTATTGAGGGTCGTTATTGCAGCACCACTTCAAAACTTGCCCCCAGTAACAAAATCATCCTCACTGCTGCAAAACAGGACCCCACCCTTTCAGCCTCCCAGGGAAATGCTCGATGCACTGTATAGTCAGTCTGGCCCTGCCTGCAAACAATAGCAGGAACGGGGATAGAAGTGAAGGAATAAGCATGGAAATCTACAAACTTTATACATTTTCATGTACACACTATGAGTTTTTTTTAAAACCCCCAAAACTCATAAATCATATCCTCTGTGGATGTCAATTTACAATGTATCTCTCCATGGGCCACTTGCACAAAAGGTTTTAGAAGTCGCACATGGAGACTCTGGTTGTTTGAGACCAGTAAAAAGCCGTTTGACATGTACTAACCCTACTTTCCAAGTCAGTACCCTATTACCGAATTGCAAAATAGAAGTAGGAACTCAGTATTATGGGGCACATTATGATGGCGGACGGACCTGAGTCCGTCCGCCACCATAGAGTAGGAGGGAACCTCCGCATGATCTGCGGAGTTCCCTCCTGTGCAATTAGGATGTGACCGCCACCCTGGCGGTCACATCCTCTATTTTTAACATTGCGGCGGGTGCGGCTTCAAGCTGCACCCGCAGCAATGTTAAAAATGCACGCATTACATTTGTATGTAGAAAGTGGCAGGCACCGCGCGGTGCCTGCCGCTTTCTGCATACAAATGCAGGGGGGTACCATAGGTACCCCCCATGTGCACCCCCCAGACCCCCTTCACCTAGGGGGCCCGCAACGGGCCCCCGCAGTGAAGTTACACATGCTTTTCCACGGCGCAAAAGCCGCCGCGGAAAAGCATGTTTCAGAGCCCATCCTAATCTGGCTGACGGTGTCTGAGAGACACCGTCACCATATTAGTGCTTTTCCGCCGCGGTTGTAAGCCAACCGCGGCGGAAAAGCTGCGGACGGAAACCAGGACCCACCAGCCATCCTAATGTGGCGGTGGGTCTTTGGTGGGTCCGCAGAGGATTTTCCGCATCCTCCGGGCCGGCGGTGGCTTCCGCCAGCCCGGAGGATGCGGAAAATCCTCCATCGTAATAGGCCCCTATATTAGGAAGGATCATGTTAAAGGCATCCCTTCCTAAAAGCAAGTTTCAGTGTGATATATGGATGTTTTGCAAACAGAATGCGATCGCAAAATATTTGCAGTTCACCACCAGCTTGAAGTTGGTGGTAACCCATTCGCAAATGGACAGTGGTCTCCAAGAGACCCCTTCCCATTGTGACTGGTACTGCTGGGAACTGATTCTGACTTACCCTGGTCTCTGCCTAACCAGGCCCAAAATTGAAAAAATTGTTTGCACACAAAGAAACTACTAAGAGGTTGTCAAAGAATATTCCTGTATTGGTTGATTCTGATGCTCTGTCAATAAAGCATATACAAGCAACGCATCTACTTCTGTCTATGACTGATCTTGAGGAATCACCATATGATATGGACAGACTTCTTGATGAGCTAAATATTGAGCCGGATTTTAGCATGGCCAGCGGGTTGAAGTCGAAATCCAAGTGGATTCCCACCCTCCCCGGGGATAATGCTATTGATGATTTTTATAAACATGTATTAGAGGACTTGAACCAACTTGATACCACCCATGACAATCGCACTTTTAAGTACAAAGATAATCTCACACAAGGCGAGCGTTCGGCACTTGCTGCACTGATGAATGGATGTTGTCGATTACCACGAGGAGATTTCGAACCAACTCAAAGACACAACGAGTTATGAGAAATTGACACACAACCCTATGGGTCCACTGACTTCCAACATTAATGATAAATTAATGACCTGGAAACAATCAGGTCTTCTTAACGATGATGAGTATCTCTACTTGAAAGTCTTTAGGCCTACATACCCTAGGCTTTACACCTTGCCAAAGGTACATAAACATCTCCCATGTCCACCAGGAAGGCCTATTGTGTCCGGTATAGGGGGGCCTACTGAGAGGTTGGCTGAATATGTGGACCTATATACAGGACACGAAGCATATTTTAAGTACTTTGGCGGACCTGAACTGGCAACCAGGTACAATTTTAGCCACAATGGATGTAATATCCCTGTACACCAGCATCAATCCCACATTGGGTATGCAGGCGGTTAACAGACTCCTTTACAATAGACCGGCCTCCATGTGGCAACACACCATTATGCTTACGTCCATGATGGAGTTCATTTTGGAGAATAATTTCTTCATGTTTGACCGTAATTGATACCGACAAAAGAGGGAGGTGGCAATGGGGTCGAAATTTTCTCCCTCATTTGCCAACCTGTTCATTGGTGCACTAGAGACAGACCTCATTTGGGGACCCAGAGGGGCTCGATATATCGACTCCATTATATTCTGGGGGCGATATATCGACGACTGTATCCTATTATGGTCAGGTACACAGGCACTATTACAGGACTTTTTCAAATATCTTAACAATATCGATTGGGAAATAAATTTCACCATGGAACACAGCTATACACGTATTGAATTTCTAGACGTGGAACTGTATGTTGTCAATGATACGTTGCAGAGCAGGCTCTTTAGAAAGAGCACGGCCTGCAACGCAGTTCTACATGCCTCTAGCTCCCATCCGCAGCATCAAATACGCTCCATACCATATGGAGAGTTCCTTAGGGCTAGACGCAATTGTAGCGAGGATGTAGAATTTTTTAAGTGTATCGGAAACATGAGGGAGAGATTTTCAAGGAGAGGTTATTCAGACACCACACTATTCAGGGCCCAAAGCAGATTAAAGAAGATTAGACGCACAGATACATTAAAAACAGAAAGGGTGGTCACACCCTCAGACAAATGTGTCCGTCTTGTTACGGACTTTAACTCTCTACATCATGTTGTATGTAAGAGTCTCACGAAATACTGGAGCATATTGAGAACGGATCAAACAATCCGGGATCTCATTCCAAACATACCTCAGATTACCTACAGGAAGGGCAGAACACTTAAGAACAGATTGAGCCGAACGATTCCTAGGGGCACCAAGACATGCACTTGGATGACCCAACACAGCACAGGGTTTTTTAAATATGGGTTCTGCTCTATGTGCAGATGGGCCAAACATGGAACAAAACCTTTGTGGGCACCAATGGTGAAATTTATGACATCAAACAGAATGTGAACTGCACAACTAGGTATGTAGTTTACATAATTGAATGCTCCTGTGGGAAGTATTACGTGGGCAGCACCATAAGGCCTCTCAAAGAGCGAATGGCAGAACATATCAGGGCCATTCAGAAGCAAGACCCTAAGTATCCTGTGGCACTACATGTGGCATCGTGTCATGCGCAAGGAGAAGACAGGCATGTACTTTTCTTTGGGATAGAGTCAGTGCCCAACAGTGTGAGAGGTGGCAACAGGGAATTGAACCTGCGACGCAGGGAAGCGATGTGGATTTTACGCTTACGCACTGTGGGCCAGGGACTCAACTACGACCATGAACTGCAATAGTTTCGGGGGGATTGAGGCTCTCAGGAGGGACAATTTGTCCTAATTACGAGCTTATACCTTAGAAGAATTGGAACAGTGGTTGGAACTGAATGTGGTGTAGAGATGTCATACTGAACTGATTACTCATGATGTGGCATTTATTGTGTTGTATTGCTGTTATATGAGACTATGAATAATAGAGATCTCTCGGGATCCTCCCGAAGCTCCTACGGGGATCTGTGTTCTACTAGGGGGTCCGTCATTTGACATGAGGGATCAATGGGTTTTATTTTGAGTTATACAACAACAAAGGCAACATCCAATGGACAATGTAAAGGGAGGATAGATGTGATCTGTAGAGTGTTGTGTCGATTTACATCACACTAACGCTGTTTTTATTTAGAACATTACACACAAATGTTGTTTGTTGCTACATATGGTGCACAATTGGGGGATGGAACAGGAACATGCTGTTGCAAGTTTAAATAGCAATAACGTGGCCCGTCCATTTCATGGAAAAAAATGATATAAGGAACATGAATCAACAAAAAAGGCCAAAATATTTTTGAATGTACAATGTTATTTAACTAAGGACTTACTGTCTGTGTTATTTTGTTACTTTCACAAGTGTATTCCCAACAATAATGTAGGAGCGATACAATCAATATTTCACTGTGTAAAGTAATTAATCAGTGATATTGTAAATGGTTTCTGGGATATTGCTGTAGTAGGGAAAAGTTGGAAAATATTTGTAGTGCTCTATGTTTGTTTGTTTATTGTGTCACAATACGGGGAGCACTATTACACATGTGGTGAACGGTGAACGGTACAATTTGTCGTCATCACGCTATGGATTACACTGATGATTGCAGTGAGACCGTGGCGCGATATTAGTCTTTTTTCTGTAGTTCGTGACACTAGACCTTGATACGGTTTTCAACACGTAAATCGGCAGGGTTAGCGGTCTAGCAGAGGAATTGGGGGCGTGGAATTCTGACACAAAGGATATTTCTGGGTGTGAGTCTTCCAGTCACGTGTCCGATACACGGAACACGTTTTTGAATTGTATGTGTTTTTAGCATAAGCGCTCAGATTTCAAGAATCGGATGATGCATAGTTTACTCTTTAAACGGCCTGCACTATATATGCCGTTTTTCTATTTTTTAACAGACTCGAGCATCGGGGTTATCCGTTCCTATAGTGCGTGGGATCTCCCGGGTTCTTTGGATATGACAATAACTTGAAAGGTAAATTTTAGAAGTGGTGATAATACTGTATTATGAGTAGGAGCCTCGATTTAGCTAGGGTTTGTCAGCAACCTGTGGATCATGTATGAGAAACTCGGGTGGTTATGATGACTCCAACGCTCACTGGGGATACCTCTGTTTTTCACTCTAGGATTCCACTGCTATAGAACGACATTGGAATTATCCATTCCTTGGTTGTCTACTTTCTTATGAAAGCCCGGATGGTGCACACACATCGGGTAGGAATTGTACAGATATTTATATATCTCTTATGCATTAGGTAGTGTTTGGTCAGAGGACCAGGCTCAGAGGCATGGGGTGGCTACTTACAGTCTTCATGTCTCTTAAGGTTTTATGTCCCCCTTTTTCTTGTAGTGTTCATCAAAACGTTTTTGCACGAGAATAATTGGCTAAGTACGGTTACAGGCCCCGCTGGGTCGGAAATATCACCAGTGGAGCGGTGAGCACCCTTTTATTATATAGCATTGTTAAGTTTGCAATTTCCGGCCGCAGTAAGTCTAAGTATCTTTTGATAGGATCTACTATACGCGGTACACTAAAAGGTTTTTCCCCTTGTTCCCGTTTTGTTCTGTGTATATCTTTGAACAGACCTCAATTGACTTACGCTACATAGATAAGATATGGCGTGTATTGTGTAATTTTGGTTTTCTGACACACGGGTGCATGCTGTGATGATAGACACCTATCACGAATTTGATTTGGACTTTCTATCTCGTATTTCTTCATACACTTATCACCAAGTGCACTATTCCAATGGAACCATGATTGTCAGACACCACTAGAGTGATGTCCTTTTTACAGATATTTTCGCATGCAAGACCAAATTTGAATCTGGAACTTTCGTCTCAAAACGCATGTACCACATGGGTTTGTGTCGGTTCATTGGGTGACAATCAGGCACTCTGGGTGACACAATAATTATCCAAACAGATGCTATATAATTGCTATACATTAACATACTGTGTACAGCGCAAAGTCTAGTGTTTTTATGTTTGTATCTTTCCCAGCACTGAGGAGTCACGAATACTTTGTTCCTAACGCGACAAAACACGTGTCGGCTGGTTGTGGAATGAATAAACCTTGGAATTCATGGACTGAGAGTGTCAAGAAATCAAACTATCTTTTGCTGTCTCTGTTTCAACAACAGTGCTTTTGACTTATATTATTACACATGTAAATGACCTTTGCTAATGTGTGCATAGGCAATTCTTGCAGGCCCAGGGCCAGTGCTATGCTGAATACACTTAGAATGCAACGAAAACACCTACATACAATAGGGCACACTAAGTGTGGGATCCCCTGTGATTGGTGTGACCTACAGCCACCCCTCTCCACCGAGAAGCGCACCTGTTTTCCCAGGGCCCTTGATAACACGCTAGACCTGCACGGCCGGCTCAGGTCCTAGCGCTTACATCCCTTCAATTTGGGATACCCCTCCTATCCCTGGGACATCCTCTTCCTCACCTGCCCATGCAACAGTCCAGTTACCTTTAGGTCTATTTTTGAACCTATGTGCAACCCCCCAGCACGTTTTCCGACACGGACACTGTCCAGCTGGTATCATGGTGACCCATGCCATGGGTTGTCTTGCTGAGTACTGTTTTTCGCGACCCTAGTACTGAGCACCCCTCTGCTCATTGGCCTGGGTTCAATGTGTTGCCTTACACGGCAACTAAAGTTAGTTGGTAACTGCGTAGGTCTCTCTTGTAATCAACTCTCCCACTTTCACCCTTTCTTCCCCTCAGGGATTTTCTGGTATTAAACACTATGAACCTTCCTCTACAGGTTTCGGCGCCCGTACCATATGCTAAATAGCTGTGACAGATGTGGTGAACTACGTAAACCTAGAATGGTGAGTCAAGCACCTCAGTGTGTTACACATTTTTTTAATGTGGGAATGTGACTGAAATGTTTAAATGAAGGGAGGGTCGAATTGTGTATTCTTGATATAATCCTGTATATTCATGTGAATTGTTACCATTTGTCTCCATTTTAAGGTATATGTTGAACATACTGAACAGCGAAACCTCTCCTGGTTCAGTATTGTCTCATTTATGTATCACGTTTTACCTGTGTATTCTGCACACACCATCAAATTATTTATTGCAGTAGCTACAATACCGACCCTGAAGAAAGCTGTGACACTAATTGTGGTCTATTAGGCTGAAACATGTTGGTCTTGTAAGAGCGCAGAGGCCTTGAATCCTGGCACCTGCGTTACGAGCGACACTTTGTTTTTAATCCTGACACCAGGCAGCTGGATAAAAGTAGTATCATAGCTGACCCTGTAGCCAATTTTAATCACTTATAAAACAGCACTGCACCTTTCTTCAACATCTTCAACACACAAAGCTCTCATAGGGTTTTAGTACAACCACCCTCCCTATCAAAAACATCCCTGAGCTCTTCCCTCGCAGCGAGGGGGTTGTAGCCCACGTGAGGACTAGGTCTCTCACGCGAGGAGGTCCCTCATGATGAAGCACGACACCTCTGGTGTGTGAGTGGAACTGTCCTTAAAAAGGGAAATCCTCTGTTAATGCACTGAGGCACATCGAGTCACATGTCAGACTTCCCAGTACCACCACGGACCTGGAACTTCTTTTATGATGTGTGGTGTGACCTATCCCATAGGGCCCTAGTACATATTAGGGAAGGGGGATTAAAACTACCTATCAGTCCCCAGTATAATAATGGGGTCTGACAGTTTAGAGACCTGCAGCCCTTTCTGCACTTGCATGTGTGCACTGCTGAAACCTGAGGTCAGTTTAAAAGTGGCTCTGTGCTAAAGGACTGCTTTTAAAAAGTAAATGGTGCTCAAACTCGACTTTTCTGTTTGGGGCACTTAAAATGGTTAGCATACAATGTTTGGGCATATTTGGTACCCCCAGGGTCTCCCCTAGCTGTCCCAGGAGTGAGGGGTGAGATATCTATAAGGTGGACCCTTAGAAAATGAGCTTTATATACCCTGGGTAAAGTGAAATTGCACAATTCACTCCCCACATTGTGACAAAGTGCGGCCTAAAATAGACTTTGGCGGTTGGAGCAATGTGGAGAGAGGATCTACAATATTTCTGCATATTCAGAACCCCAAAGGTCTCTCCTAGGTATAACAGGGGTGGGCGTCCTGTAGATATAGTCAGAGTATTTATAAAATATGTTTTTATAAGCCCTAGTGCTGGAAAAATGGCCCACGTCATTTTCCCATAGAAATTCCCTTGCCACATATGTTAACATAGCAGAAAGTCATTTAGTAATAGCACTTGATATAGGAAGGATACATGTACCATTCAAAGACTTCCCAGACCGGTATTAATAAATCCAACAATATGATATTGTTGAATTTCTCCTAAAATGTACATACAAGAAGTTATAAGACTTTCTTGTTTGTAAGTCCCACTTCAACCTTCCAGTGGTCTGTCCTGATTGGTCAGAGTTTAGGGGATTAGCCAGTCTTCTATGAAGAGGTAATACAGAGCCCCTGGGGTTTAACAGCTGTGCTGGGAGGGCAGGGTCATGTAGCACAGGAATGCCAGAGCAGAGGGAGGAGTTGTAAACCATGAACTTCAAGAGAAGGGGAGGACCCCAGTGTCATTTACAACATACCCTGTTCACCTCCAGCCAGATGCTAGGATTAAGGAAGGAATGAGCAGATGCAAGTAGGAAAGACTATGGAAATTAGCCATCCTAGGGGTGGGTTTAGCCACCTCTTTTCTCCTGCTGAAAATTCTGAAATATTGAATTTTGGAAGAATAGTGGTTTCTGGGTTAGTATTTTGCCACACTCTGCAGGAAGTGTTCAGATCTTTTTTATTTATTTTCAAAACCTTTATTAACAAGATTGCATAGGCAGGTTACATATTTGCATCAAGACAAAGCACCACATACATTAGTACGATGGAATACAGCGAGGCAGAGCAATAGCACCGAATATCAAATGGCGATGACATGACAAAAATTATATAGGCACAACTAGACAGAAAGCAGTGATTGAAGAGAGGCGCTCAGGCTGTACAAGAGGGAGTGGGCCCAACTGGAGGGGAGCAGAGATGGGTAGAGGCCATGAACTAACCTACACCGGCGGTCACCACGGTCGGAGTGCCAGCAGGGAACACAGGAGAGGCAGACGGGCTTTGGGAGGTGTGAGCCATGAGATAGGTAACTAAGGGTCCCAAGATATCGAGTGGGCGAGATCTAGCTGGCAGGAGGTCCCAGAATTCAAACAATAGGGTCTGGCAGCACAATGCATCTTCAAGCCAATGAGCGAACTTAGGTGCGGGTTTGCGACCCCAGCACACGGAGACCCTACACCGTGCGAGGACAAGCAGCATGTCAATCAGGTGGCAGGAAGTGTCAGGGCAAAATTTAACAAAGTCTAGGAGGCAGAGCAGTGGGTCAGGCTGGACCGGCGAGGAGGTAATCTCTGAAATGGCAGTACAGACCTCACACCAGTAAGAGGAGACCATGGACATAACCAGGCAAAATTAGAGAAGTCTGATGCAGGAACAGAACAACTCAGGCATCTGTCATTAGAGAAAAGACCCAGCTTGTGTAGCTGAACGGGAGTGCGATAAAGCCTATGCAAGTATTTAAAATGGATAAGGCGTAAACGATAGTTTGGGGACAGACGCTTAGTCTCGTTACAACAGTACAGCCAGTCAGCTTGGGATATGTCAATGCCGAGATCCTCACCCCGTGCCATACGAGTGTGATCAGTGGAAATAGGAGTGGCTGCCAGCGTGAGGGCATAGAGTTTAGTAACCAATTTTCGAGGGCATGGGGATGAATACAGAAGGTCAAGAGCGGCCATTGAGGGAGGGGCCACGGGGAATGCAGGGTGTAACTCCCTGCAAATTGCCCACAACTGGTAAAAAAGCAGGGGTGTCCATGAAACCAGAGTTGTCAGTGAGAGAATAGAATGTATTTCCAAGGTAGAGATCTGCTACTGTTAGCAGCCCCAAACGGGTGGCGTGTTTAGCCATACCGGAGGGTTGAAGAGGAGGAAAAGCTGGGTGCTGTACGAATGGCATCTTGTTTGCCGAAAGCAAGGCGACACTGGAAAATCAGCGGAGGCCCTCCTAAGCCCAGCGGAGGGTCTCGACCGTGTCGATTTCAGTACGTGGGAGTTTGGCCAGGGCGAACAGGGTAGTGGTGAGCGACCACAGGGAAGCAAGGTCTGTCTCAACCGCAACGTGGCTGGAATGGAGTGGGGTGAAGCCAAAAATGCAGAAAGCTTGCCTGGGCGCACAGTGTGTAGAGTTTGAAGTTAGGGGCGCCGAGGCCATAACACACCACATTGGAAGAGTTAGAATGTCATACGCGATCCTAGGCTGCTTGCCTGCCCAGATAAGGGTGATAATCAACGAGCTGACTCTGCAGAAAAAAATGGACAGTTAAGGGAACAGGTACATTGAATAATAGATATAAAAATTTCGGGAGGGCTTCCATCTTGGCGATCGTTATTCGACCGGCTAGCGACAGCGGCAACCGGTTCCATAAGGGTATCTTGGATTCGAGCCAGTCCACCGCACGACTGAAGTTAGCCCTCCAGAGTTCATCTACGTCCCTACTCAGGCAGATGCCCAAATAGCGAGTGGGGCTAGTCACCCACACGAAGGAGAAATCTGGTGTGAAGGGTATGGTAGCATCAGTGAGAGGGAAGAGGACTGATTTGTTCCAGTTCACTTGTATGCCTGAATAACCTCTGAACCGAATGATCTCGTGCACCAGCAGACTAAGATTTTCTTGGGGGTTGCGAACATATAGAGTCAGATCGTCCGCGTACATGGAGAACAAGGGGGCTTGTGACGCAAAGCCAATGCCCGTCTGAGGATGGTGTTGATGAAGTCTGGCTGCCAGTGGTTCCATCGTGATAGCGAATAGCATAGGCAAGAGCGGACACCCCTGATGGGTGCCATGTCCTACGGGGATAGGTTCAGATATTAGGCCATTAATGCATAGCCGGGCAGTGGGAAGAGTGTACAGGAGCAGGATTTTGCGTATAAAGACAGGACTGAATACGAGACGAGAAAGAAAGGAAAAAAGGAAGGGCCATTCCAGAGTATCAGGGTAGATTTGGTGGAGGACTGAGAAGATGGTGCAGAGGTTGTGGGAGGTCACGCGGCCAGAGATAAAGCCAGATTGGTCCGGAAGGGCAATATGTGGCATTAGAAGCAGTAGACACAAAGCAAGCAATTTGGCAAAAATGTTGTTATCAGTATTAATGAGGGACAGAGGACGATAAGAATCTCACAGTTCGGGAGGCTTGTCGGGTTTGAGAAGAAGAGTTAGCATAGCCTCACCAAGTGAGGGAGGGAATTGGCAGCTCTCAAAAGATTAGTTAAACATGGCAGCCAGATGCGGGACCAAAAGCGGGGCGAAGGTCTTGTAGAAAGAGACCGGTAGGCAGCCGCGGTCGGTAGTAGGAGTAGCTTCCGGGTGGTGACATGGGGAGGGGGAGGGGAAGAGTGGGGGGTTGTAAACTATGGATTATGGAGGTTTACAGGTAAGTACACATATAAATAAATAAAACAATTTTTTTGCGCGCACTGCATCCCCAAATGCGATGCAGCGCATGCAACTAAATTTGTTTTATTTATTTACATGTGTACTAACCTGTAAAACTCCGTAATCCATGTTTACTACTCCCCACCCTGCTCCTCCCCACGTCAACGCCCGGCAGCTACTTCCACTTCCGACCGCGGCTGCTGGCAGGCCGTCAAGGCCAGGGTCTCTTTGTCGCTCGGCATACCATTGATGGCAGCAAGTATTTCCTCTTTGGAAAAAGGCTCGTTGAGGAATTCCTGGTGGTTGTTTTCAAGCCACAGAAGCTGGAGAGTGTCGAAATACTGGTCAAAGACATCACACAGGGGGAAGAATCCCGCAGTGTACAATTGCTTATATAAATCCATGAATCGCGCCTTGATTTCTTCAGGGGAAGTGGTGCGATCCGGGCCGCCATCCTGGAGCTCAGTGATGTAAAATGCGCGTGTGGCGGGTGGAGAAAGGTAGCCAAGGTCATACCAGGCTGATCACCCTCGCCAAAGCGATGTTGGACTTCCCTGCCCAGAAACGAGAGCTCTCTGCTGGCCTCCTCGGTGAATTCAGCGTGTTCCTCGCTGAGACGAGCAAGTAACTCAAGGTCTGTGTTAAGAGCATGGGAGGCGTCCAGAGCTTTGATTTCAGATTCAAGTTTGTCGAGAGTGCTGCGGATGGAGCGCAGGACCCCGGATTGTTTAGAGATACATTTGCAGCGAATGACGACCTTAAATCCCTCCCAAAGGATGGAGGGGGAGTCCACAGTACCATCATTAAGCTCAAAATAGTTAGCGATCGTGGTCTGAATCTCGTCGCAGGAAACAGTATCATGTAGCGCATTGGAGGGAAGACGCCAGGAGAAAGCGCACCGAGGGGATTGCGGTATTCGGAGCCCAAGCTGAACATGAGCATGATCTGAGAGGGTGAGCGCCATGTGATCGACAGAGGTGAGCCAGGAGAGTATATCTGGGGAGGTGATTCAGAAATCCAGACGGGACCAGCAGCCTCGGGTGCCAGTGACTCAAGTACCCTCGCGGGTGTCGGGGCACGTGTGTCGCCAAACATCATACAGGGAATTGTCAGCAATAATGGAGCTTAGAAGTGCTGCAGCACGCGGGTGGGGGGTATGAGGACCAGAGCGATCTAAATCCGTGGACAGTGTAACATTAAAACCTCCCCCCAGAGGAGCGCAGCGGGCCGAGGGATAAGATACGAAGCCACATCTGTTCAAAGAAATCTGGGTCATAGTTGTTAGGGCCATAAATTGAAGCAAGCAAGGTTTGGCCAGGAGGAGACCATGGAGAATAATAAAGCACCCATCAGGGTCAGTTATTACCTGGGAAGTCTGCCAGGGGAGCCCCATACGTATCAGAATTGAAACCCCCGAGAATAGTTGGAGTAGAACGAAGAGTGCTGTTCTCCCCAGTGCCGTGAATGGAGCCTGGTAGCAGATGCGGATAGCAAATGGGTCTGTTGAAGCAGACAAATGTCCACTTTGTGATGAAGGAGGTGTGCAGAAACTAGTCGAGCCTTACGGTGGTCATAGAGACTGAGGATGTTCCATGTCCAGACTATAGTGTCAGCCATGGAGATACGATGTGGGGAGTAAATGTGCGGGATATGGTGGGATATAATCAGGACCCACGTACTAGTGTGTGTGCTGGTGCAGACCAACTGAGGACATGAAGAGCAGTGCCTCAAACTGGTAGGTGCAGAATAACAGACCGGGAGAGTGCAAACTGAGCAAATTGGCGTGTCATGGTGGAACAGAGAAAGGACAATGTCACAAGGCAAGCTTTAAAGCAAAAAGAAACTCAATAACACAATTAAATACGCCTCAGAAGAAGTACACAACTCCCCAATATCCCCCACCCCCGCCCACACCAACCTCCTAAACAGGTTTGGGAATCAGCCACGTCCACTCCGGGGAACCCCAACTTGGAGAGGGAGAGAAAATGTCCAAAGTGGGAGTCATCCCGCGGAAGCATGGCGACGCTCGGCGTACACCCCCTCCAACATGGTAGGGTGACCAAGCCATCAGAAATAGCAAACAACAATATGTACAGAGTCTTACATAGGAGCAGTGGTGACTAGCCCCTGAGCAATAAAGTGAAGGGGTACGGCATCTTGAAACAGGAGGGTTTGAAGGCATTCAGGAAAAGCATGGAAGCAAGCATCCAAGTTAGTGACGGCAGTCCAACAGTACCACTAAAGAAGGAGAGGAAGCAGCCAACATGTTGCAGCGTAAACCTTCAGAAGGGGACAGGAATGCCAGGACCCCAGGAGGTACAGCAGGCGGCAAACAGGCCAGGAAGCCGAGAGGCATAATAGGGTCATGTTAAACAAGGGGAGATACAACCATAAGGTGGGAAGTTGGCTAACCAGAGGTGTTGAAAGAATCCATGTCAGTCATTGTCGCTGAGATGGGCAGAATCAGAGTCCTGAGAGTTTGCTGGGGTGGAACGATGAGTGCGATCAAGTTTCTTGGCAAAGACAAGTGTGTCCTTTGGATCCGGAAAGATCAGTGCCTTGGAGCCCTGCCTGACTCGTAACTTGACCGAATAAGCGAAGTAGTACAGAATCTCATGTTTTTGTACAATACGCTTTGCAGGCAGAAACTCACAGCGGGCAGCCTGCACCGCAATGGTGTAGACCGGGTAGAATGACAGTGAGTTACCTTGGTGACGGATTTCACCTTTTTCCCTGACCGCTCGGAGGATTGCGTTGCAATTGCGGAAATTCTGGATTTTTGCGATGATTGGGCGAGCAGGCGATCCGGGCGCCGGGTGGGGACAGAGAGAGCAGTGCGCTCTTTCCACAATAAAGAACGGGGAGAGCACTTCACCAAACAGTTCGCGCACCAATTGCTCCACAAAGTTTTCCATTTGTTATATGTTGGTGTACTCAGGCACTCCTGTGATACGTAGGTTGCTCCTACAGGAGCGTGCCTCAAAATCCTCTTTCTTAGAGCAGATTAGTTCCAGGGTTTTATCCATTTGGAAGAGTTTTTGACAGTCTTGAGTGGCGGCGTCCTCAGCGTCTGAGTCCCTCAACTCGACATGCAGCAAACGGTTGTCGTGGGAGTCCACCTGGGACTTGACCATGTCGAGGTGAGAAGACAGCTGTTCCAGCTGAGTGGCAATGGTGGAGAACGGCTGATTTGACCTCCAGCATGATGGATTTGAGGTCATCTTTCCGAGCGGCGGCCATCTCGGCGGGTAATGTGGAGTCACCACCATCGACATTCACGCCCTCCTGTCTGTCTGTGCTGGTCAAATGTGAGCCAAGGTTGTTGGGTTCGGCTTTGCCCATGTTGTTCACCAAAAAGGGAGAGCACTCCGGAGGCACTCAGCTGGGCGGCAGGGTGGTGGTGACCAATTTAGGAGTTGCCAGTTTGAAGGACGAAGGAGCAGAGGGCAGCGCCCTATGACGGTACCTGGAGTGCCCAGAGCCGTGTCAGCCACCCACACATCCTGAAGATCACAGCAGGGGCCCCCGGACCATGAAGGGGAGACCGCCAAGGAGAGTGTGCCTCCACCCCAGCAAAGCGGGTTGAAAGGGTGGGCTTACAGTAGGAACTCGCACCCTCGCCCAGGTTGGTTGTAAGGGGAGTGCAGGTGATGGGGAGAGCACAGCGGGGATGCACGGAAGGCGCATGGAGCACCCCCACGGGACCAGAACCACCAGACTGAGAGAGGGAGCAGTGCCAGCAGTAAGGAGCAGGGGCCCCGTGGTGTGCGCGCGTATCCCCAGCCCAGCCGCGACTGACCCCAGAATATCCGCACACACCCCAAGCTGTTATATCAGGCCTCCGCAGTCATGGAGAAGCAGGTGGAAGCCCAGCAGAGAGGGCAGGCAGTCACTGAGTTCAGTGGCCTCGACGCGCCAGCAGCAGGGTCAATCAACCAGCAGGTAAGCCCAGGGGCAAGGTGGTCGAAGGTCTTTTGGTCTCCGGAAGGCCGCACCTCGCAGCAGGCAGGCCTCCAGTCAGATGGAGTGGAGGAAAGTAGGAGGCCGGCTCGGCGGCCACAGGCAAGCACTCCAGGGGGCCGCTGAGCCACAGCGGGAGGGGGGAGCACGCAGCAGGGAGCCGTGGGGAGCGCACCGCCACCGCCACCAGGCCCAATAGTGAGAAGGCCTAGTCGGCGGGCGCCAGAGTCAGAAGTGTGGCGCCCGCACATAGCCAAGCTGAGCCGGGCAGTGTGACATGCGCACTCCCAATCCCGCTGCAGAAAGCCCCCACAGCTACGGTACTCACCAACACACACGTCAGAACTGCAGGCACTCTGTGCAGGGCGTAGGGATGGATCACCAGAAGGTGGATGACAAGCCACTCAGGCCGAGTCAGGCAGGGACCGCAAGATGGGAGCCAGGGCCCAGGACACACACAGCGTCGGAGCTCGTCACAGCGGGGGGTAGAGCAGCCGGAATCAGATTGAACTGCGCTCCAAGGTCCGGTAAGTAACAGGAGCAGGAAAACAGGTCACGATGTGTGCGTCATCTGCAGGATTTTCAGCGGAAAATTGGCTTGGCCGGCAGAGCCCACTCAAGGTGCGGCCATCTTGCAGCCGGGCAAGCCACGCCCCCGCAAGTGGTCAGACCTTTGGGTGGAACCCTGCAGCCTAGTGGACAGGAGTGACCTCCTGCGTGACCCAGAGAAGTTGGAATAAGTGTCTGAGAAGGGCAGAGCCCCTCAGATCTGCTGTGTTTGAAACTGAAGAGAAACAGAAGGGCCCACGCTGAAGACTTTGATGTGCATTTCCAAAGGCCTGCACTCTGAAAATTGCACCTTTTGCACCATCTGAAATACAGCCCTGTGGATCAAACCTGCTTCAAAAGGACTACAGAGTAGACTCACTGCAAGCTATAGGTTAACAGAGCTCACCTGGACCATCACCACAAAGAATCCCCAGCCTGGAGTACTACTAATGGATTTGCAAGGGTTTTGTCCAAGTGGATTGTGGGAATTGAAGTCTCACACTTTCAAGGACCCTCTTCGAGATTCCAGAACCTTGGATTGTGTGTTGGATACTTTCGGACCCACAAGAAGAACTTCAAAAAGGAGTTCTAACAGTACCCAGCCTGTTGGAGAAGGCTGCACAAGACTGGTTAGAGATCCTCCAGAACAATTGCTAAATGTGAATGTGCACCTGTCAGAGGCAACACAATGACCAAAAGGGGACTTGTAGGTTTCTAAGCAATAGAAAGTGACAAGTCTTTAGAAATTCATATTTCTGGTTCCCTACAGTGGAACTTTTTTGTTTTGGTGTCATTTAAAAGATATTTCCTAGTTTTACAAATTGGTGTTGGATTTTTATTTTGTGTTGTGTCTTAATTATTTACTAAATTGGTGTTTCTAAATGCTTTACAAACCTGTCTTTGAAGTTAAGCCTGCCTGCTTGCCAAGGGTTGAGCATAGGAATAATTTTCTTAGACCTATTCTGAGCCCCATACTGTGTTAGTGGCCTTATTGCCAGTGGCAGATATATATTTACCCCTATTAATAATCCACTTTCCAACAGTCACAAATTGCAACCTGCCTCATGAATATTGATGAGGCAGATCCGTTTGCGACTGACTGAAAATCGGAAACAGTGTCAAACACACTGTTGTACATCGCATTTTGCCACTTCCTAATTGCAAAACACAAAACGTCATAATTAGGATTTCACAAAATGTAGCGATCGTACATGTGGTCCTAAGTTTTCAAAATCTATTGCGAATCAATCCTTTCAGACCTATTTCTAAATCATACTCCATGGTTGTCTGCTGAAATTGCTTGGAAATATGCCATCAGTGGCTTTTGAGCTTTATGGTGGCTTTAACTCAACCAACGCATATCTGATCTGACTGTCCTTATTATGGGGCATCAAAGTAATTCAACATTTGTTTATATATATGCTTATATGACTATCTGGTGATTCAACACCAGAGTAACATGCTGCTATTATTTATATCCTGTTGCAATACCTCACTAATGAGGATGAACGTAACTTACTGGAGGAGAGGTAACAACTTGAGAAAGCCCACAGAGGCAGAGAACATGTTGGTGTTATTCCTTAGTCAGCAAGTGATTGATTTCGCAAGATTCCTTGGGTGTCATTGTCCCTGTTCTACCTAGAGCAGACCACGTCCGTGGTTGAACAAAGGATACGCCAGCAATAACAGTTGGTCAGACTTTATGCCCAACTCTCAAAGCACCTCTGATTAAACATTTCCAGGCACACACTAATCCTAAAGATAACATAGAATGGTAAGTGATTGAAATAGATAGACTAGATGTGAAGGACAAAGACATCTCCAATGTAGTCCCTTTCAGAGAGGGCTGATGAACTGCTCACCTGCAAACTGATAAATTAGATCTGATTAAGGCATTAGAAATGGCAAATGTGGCCTACTATGAACTTGGTCCTCAACCTCCACGGACAATGCCACGCTTATCTTCAGTTTTACCATATAGCGTACACCCCTGGATTTACCTTGGGACAGTGAATACCTCACTGACCACCTTATTGTATATCGATGTGATGATTATACTCTTACTTTGCAATGGGGAAACTACATTGTAATGATTTATCTTGTCACCAATGATTTGTTTCAAATATTTTCGGGATTTGCCGAATTTCTGTAAAACAATTAGGTAAAATGCTTTTAGTTTCCATCTTTTGATATTATTGAGGACTTTTACTGAGGATGCATGTTGATCTACTACTACTACTTTTTAACACTCCCTCTTTTTAATGCATTTTCTTAACTCTAGCATACGTGGTTATTTACTTTCAGTGTGACCCATAGTAACCAACAATATCAATTGCCTTCTAATACTGAAACTCCACACTCTACCATGGTAAGTTTCTCAATATGAACACCGAAATTCTCTATTTTGTTTAACATTTTTATATAGAATTATGTTTTTTTTCCAGGTTCACTTCAGCTCAGTGTGAATAACTTTGTTTTTTCTGCTTCTTTGGATGCACATAGTGGAGTGCTCATTTAGTCCCCTCTAGCACACACCCTGTCTCTTATTTAGCCAAATCTTTTTTGATGCTATAACTTAGTAAGACGTATTATTCATTATCACTATTGTTGAAAAGTCATCCTTCTGCCCTGCACACCCCATTTCTTTTTTTGGGCGGCCTGGTACTGCTAGTAACTGACTCTGACTGGCTTCCTAAAATAGACTTTTGTGCTAGGAACACTGTGGAGTGAGGATCTGCAATATTGTTACATATTTAGAACTCCTAAAGCCTCCCCTAGCTGCTCATGGGGTGGGGGTCCTATAGATGTAGACAGGGTCTGTATAAAAAATGCTTTATAGTCCCTGATTTTGGAAAAATAGCCTAGCTCAATTTTCCCATTCCCCAGCCACATTGGTTAACATGGCAAGAAGTTATTAATTAATAATTACCGACAGGAGAATCAGAAAATGTCATAAACAATGATCATCAAAAGGAGGAGGAGACAGGCAGAAGAAACCAGTTTCATTTACGCCCCCACCCTCTAAAGCCAGCCAGATGGAAAGTCTCATATCTGCTGCTTCAAACTAAAGGTAGAAGAATGGTTCATGCTGGAAGTTTGATTTGCACCAACCAGGCCTTGCACTCTGACTGACTGTGCCTTCTGCACAATCTGGAACTACAGAACCTGGACCAGCACCACCAAAAATCCCAAGCCTGGAGTACTACCTGGGGATTTGTAAGGGTTTTGTCCAAGTGGATTGTGGGGATTGAATTCCCAAACTTTCAAGGACCATCTTGGAGCTTCGGGGCTCTTGGAGTACGTTTTGGACATGTTGGGACCCTCCAATGAACTTCAGGAAGAAGTTCCAGAAGTCTGGAGAACTTTGGAGCAACTTTGAAAAAAGCTCCATAAGTGGACCGACTTGACCTGGCTAGCCAAGCCGGTGATCCTCAATGACGAGCTGGCCTGCCCTCCAGGTTTGTCCAGCTGAAACAGTACAAAATGCACAGAGAGGCAACGTGAACATTTCAAATCACAAATGCACAGAACATGAATCAATCTGGACTCTTCAGTGATTTCAAAAGGTGATCCTTTAATAACTTCTTGGACCACTTGTGGCGTAAAATGATGGAATAATACTGCCAATGCGTTTTGTCCCAGATGGGGCTTCCTCGGGGCAAATTTCACAACGCACGAATCTTTATACTGGTCACTGCGGTCCCAGGATCATTATATCATAATACTTCAAAAATCAGTAAGGCATTAATCCATTTAGTACAGATATCGACAAGGTAGCACTTTCATTGCAGCAGTGTAATCAATCTAGTTTGTAGTAATGTACTTATGGAATGGCTTAGACAGTAACTGTAGTACAGCTCCGATATTCTGTGCACTATGCATGCAGACCTCCAACATACTATTGATACACCCTTTTAAATTCCCAGTTAGTAACCAAGCAGTCTATCAATCAATCAATCAGGAGTTTGTTAAAGCGCGACTACTCACCCGTAAGGGTCTCAAGGCGCTAGGGGTGGGGGGGAGGGGAGTTGCAGGTTCCATTCCATCAAGGAGGGGGTCTGTCGAAGAGCCAGGTTTTGAGGTTTCTTGCAAAGATGGGGAGCGATGTTGTCTGTCTGAGGTGGAGCGGAAGGGCGTTCCATGCTTTGGCCGCGAGGAAGGAGAAGGAGCGGCCTCCCGATCTGGTCTTTCTGGTGCGGGGGACCACGGCGTAGGAAAGCTGGGCTGATCGTAGAGTCCTTTGGGGTGCGTGGAATTTGAGTCGGCTGTTCAGGTATGCTGGTCCGGTGCCGTGGAGGGCCTTGTGTGCGTGGGTGAGCATCTTAAAGGTGATTCTCGCCTCGACGGGGAGCCAGTGGAGTGTGCGCAGGTGCTGGGAGATGTGGCAGTGTTTTGGTAGGTTGAGGACCAGTCTTGCGGCGGCGTTCTGGATGTTCTGTAGCTTGCGGATGAGGTTTTTGTTTATTCCGGCATAGAGTGCGTTGCCGTAGTCGAGTCTGCTGGTGACCAGGGCGTGAGTGACTGTCTTTCGGTGTTCGAGAGGGATCCATTTGAATGTCTTACGAAGGAGGCGGAGGGTGTGGAAGCAGGAAGATGAGACAGAGTTGATCTGGCGGTCCATTTTGAGCTCGGAGTCCAGGATGATTCCCAGGTTGCGTGCGTGGTCTGTGGGGGTTGGCGGGCTTCCGAGGGCGGTGGGCCACCAGGTGTCGCTCCAGGCATCGGGGTTTGGGCCCATGATGAGTACTTCTGTTTTGTTGGTGCTTAGTTGTAGGCAGCTGTTTTTCATCCATTTGGCGACGGCTTCCATGCCTTCTCGAAAGTTGTGTCTGGCGGTGTTGGGCTCGTTGGATAGGGAGAAGATGAGCTGGGTGTCGTCTGCATATGACACGATGTTGAGTCCGTAGGTTCTGATGATGGGGGCAAGTGGAGCCATGTAGACGTTGAAGAGCGTCGGGCTGAGGGAGGAGCCCTGGGGGACTCCGCAGGTGATAGGTGTGGGGTCCGAGAGGAAAGGGGGGAGTCTGACCCGCTGCGTCCTGCCGGAGAGGAAGGAGCAGATCCAGTCGAGGGCCTTGTCCTGGATTCCTGCATCATAGAGTCTGCGTATTAGGGTGCGGTGGGAGACTGTGTTGAACGCCGCTGATAGGTCGAGGAGGATGAGGGCTACTGTTTCTCCTTTGTCCAGTAAGGTGCGGATGTTGTCTGTTGCGGCGAGGAGGGCGGTTTCCGTACTGTGTTTTTTTCTGAAGCCGGATTGGGAGGAGTCGAGGATGTTGTGTTCTTCAATGAATGTGGCGAGTTGGCTGTTGATGGCTTTCTCGATGACTTTCGCTGGGAACGGGAGCAGGGAGATGGGTCTGTAGTTTTTGAGGTCGGTGGGGTCCGCTGAGGGTTTCTTTAGGAGGGGGTTGACCTCGGCGTGTTTCCAGTCGTCGGGGAACGAGGCGGTCGCCAGGGAGCGGTTGATGGTTTGGCGGAGCATGGGTGCGATGGTGTTGGCGGCTCTGTTGAAGATGTGGTGGGGGCAGGGGTCCATGGGGGCCCCTGAGTGGATTGACTTCATTGTCTTCAGTGTGTCTTCAGTGGTGAGGGCTGTCCAGTCATCAATCACTGGTTTCCGGGTGTCGGGGGTGGTTGGTGAGGGTTCAGTGTGTTGGTTGTCTTCGTCGAAGTTGTCGTAGATGCTCTTGATTTTGTGGTGGAAAAAGATGCTGAGTTTGTCGCAGAGGTCTTGTGAGGGAGGGATGTCGGTAGACTCGCTGGTGGGTTGGGCGAACTCCTTGATGATGCTGAAGAGTTCCTTGCTGTTGTGTGCGTGGGTGGAGATTCGGTCTTCAATCGCTTTTTTCCTCGTTTCTCTGATGAGTTGATGGTGGGCGTTGGTGGCGGCTCTGAAGTTGTTGTGGGCTTCTGTGGATTTGGTGTTTCTCCAGGCCTTTTCGAGGCGGCGGCATGTGCGCCTGGACTCTCGAAGTTCGGTGGTAAACCATCTGGCTTTCTTGGCACGGGTATTGTTGTTTTTCTTGAGGGGGCTATGGTGTTGGTGCTGTCCGAGATCCATCTATGCAGGGTTTGGGCTGCGGTGTTGGGGTCGTCGTTTTCCGCGATGGTTGGGGTGGAGTTGTTGAGTGAGGAGGTGAGCTGGTCATCGGTGATTTTGGTGCAGTTTCTTTGTGGAAGCAGGTGCTGGTGTCTTTGGATGGTGGGTGTTCTGAAGGTGAAGTGAACGCAACGATGGTCGGTCCATGGGAGTTCGGTGGTGTGGCTGAAGGTGATGGAGTTTCCTGTAGTGAAGAGGGGGTCGAGGGTGTGTCCTGCTGAGTGCGTGGGCTCGGTCACGATCTGGCGGAGTCCAATGGTGTGGAGGTTGTTCAGGAGGGATGTGGTGTTGGGGTCCAGTTGATTGTCGAGGTCGAAGTTGAGGTCTCCCAGCAGGGTGTAGTTGGTTGATGCGATGGCCTGCGGGGAGATAATGTCCGTGATGGAGTTGGCGAAGGGTCCGCGGGGTCCAGGGGGTCGGTAGATGAGGGTTCCTCGGAGGGCGGCGGTGGGGCTGGCCAGTATCTTGAAGTGAAGGTGTTCCATCAGTTCTGTGGACTCGTCAGGGAGTGTGCTCAGGCGGAGGCTGGATTTGTGGACGATGGCGATTCCTCCTCCTGGGTGGATGGGGCGGTCCTTCCTGGAGATCTTGTATCCTTGGGGAATGGCGATGGTGATGTCCGGTCCCGAGGTGGTGTTGGTCCAGGTTTCGGTGAAGAATGCTACGTCTGGGGTTGTGCTGTCGAGGAGGTCCCAGATTTCTGTGGCATGTTTGTGGAGGGATCGGACGTTGAGGAGGATGCATTGCAGGGTCTTCGGTTCGGTTGTGTTCTTGTGGGCGGGTTGTGCTGGATCCGTGTTCTTGGCGGTGCTGCAGGTGTGCCGGCAGCGGTGACAGCTGAAGGGTCCATGGGTGTCGGCTGGTGATGCTAGCTTGCAGTTGTTGTTGCAGCCTGGGTTGAGTGCGTGGAGTGCTGCTGGGTCGTAGCGTTGGCGGGACGGAGGTCCAGGGTTCCTGGTGCTGGTCGCGGACGGGTCGCAGACAGGCGCAGACGTGCTTGCCTTTGACGCGCCTTCGGCGCACCAGCGGCGCGCCCGCAGCCCGCAGCCGCACAGCGGCCACGCAGTGGCCGCCATTAAGTAGGGTTCGGGGAGGGCTGGGGGCTGGACAGCTGGGAGGCGGGAGCGGGGAGGGGAGCTGGATTGGGCCGGTCGTGCTGGGGGGGGAGGGGCCGCGGGGGCAGCAGCGGCGGGGAAAGGTAAAGGGAGGAAAGAAGGGATAAAGAAAAGAGGGAAAATAAGCAGAAATAAGGCACAAAAGAGCAGAGATGCAGAAAAGAGCAGAAAGGTGAAAGATAGAAAGGGTAAAAAAACGAGTGAAAACGAGTGAAGGAGCAGAGGGAGAGAAAGGGAAAACGGGCAGAAATAAGGCACAAAAGAGCAGAGGTGCAGAAAGGTGAAAGATAGAAAGGGTAAAAAAAAACGAGTGAAAACGAGTGAAGGAGCAGAGGGAGAGAAAGGGAAAATGGGCAGAAATAAGGCGCAGCAGAGGTGCAGAAAGGTGAAAGATAGAAAGGGGAGAAAAACAAGTGAAGGAGCAGATAGAAAGAAAGGAGACAGAGGTCCACTGGACCACCAGGGATGAGGCGCAGGGAAACCTGCGGGTGGAGGAGGGCCTCGATCACCAACACTCAAGAGTGCAGGGGCAGGGGCACCTCACTTAATGGTGGAGCTGCGAGGGTGGGAGAGCAATTTCACTGACAATGAGTCAGTGGTCTTGCTCGCCTGTCCCCGCAGTGGCCGCCATTAAGTAGGGGTCGGGGAGGGCTGGACAGCTGGGAGGCGGGAGCGGGGAGGGGAGCTGGATTGGGCCGGTCGTGCTGGGGGGGGAAGGGCCGCGGGGGCAGCAGCGGCGGGGAAAGGTAAAGGGAGGAAAGAAGGGATAAAGAAAAGAGGGAAAATAAGCAGAAATAAGGCACAAAAGAGCAGAGATGCAGAAAAGAGCAGAAAGGTGAAAGATAGAAAGGGTAAAAAAAGAGTGAAAACGAGTGAAGGAGCAGAGGGAGAGAAAGGGAAAACGGGCAGAAATAAGGCACAAAAGAGCAGAGGTGCAGAAAGGTGAAAGATAGAAAGGGTAAAAAAAACGAGTGAAAACGAGTGAAGGAGCAGAGGGAGAGAAAGGGAAAATGGGCAGAAATAAGGCGCAAAAGAGCAGAGGTGCAGAAAGGTGAAAGATAGAAAGGGGAGAAAAACAAGTGAAGGAGCAGAAAGAAAGAAAGGAGACAGAGGTCCACTGGACCACCAGGGATGAGGCGCAGGGAAACCTGCGGGTGGAGGAGGGCCTCGATCAACAACACTCAAGAGTGCAGGGGCAGGGGCACCTCACTTAAGGGTGGAGCTGCGAGGGTGGGAGAGCAATTTCACTGACAATGAGTCAGTGGTCTTGCTCGCCTGTCCCCGCAGTGGCCGCCATTAAGTAGGGGTCGGGGAGGGCTGTACAGCTGGGAGGCGGGAGCGGGGAGGGGAGCTGGATTGGGCCGGTCGTGCTGGGGAGGGAGGGGCCGCGGGGGCAGCAGCGGCGGGGAAAGGTAAAGGGAGGAAAGAAGGGATAAAGAAAAGAGGGAAAATAATCAGAAATAAGGCACAAAAGAGCAGAGATGCAGAAAAGAGCAGAAAGGTGAAAGATAGAAAGGGTAAAAAAACGAGTGAAAACGAGTGAAGGAGCAGAGGGAGAGAAAGGGAAAACGGGCAGAAATAAGGCACAAAAGAGCAGAGGTGCAGAAAGGTGAAAGATAGAAAGGGTAAAAAAAACGAGTGAAAACGAGTGAAGGAGCAGAGGGAGAGAAAGGGAAAATGGGCAGAAATAAGGCGCAAAAGAGCAGAGGTGCAGAAAGGTGAAAGATAGAAAGGGGAGAAAAACGAGTGAAGGAGCAGAAAGAAAGAAAGGAGACAGAGGTCCACTGGACCACCAGGGATGAGGCGCAGGGAAACCTGCGGGTGGAGGAGGGCCTCGATCACCAACACTAAAGAGTGCAGGGGCACCTCACTTAATGGTGGAGCTGCGAGGGTGGGAGAGCAATTTCACTGACAATGAGTCAGTGGTCTTGCTCGCCTGTCCCCGCAGTGGCCGCCATTAAGTAGGGGTCGGGGAGGGCTGGACAGCTGGGAGGCGGGAACGGGGAGGGGAGCTGGATTGGGCCGGTCGTGCTGAGGGGGGAGGGGCCGCGGGGGCAGCAGCGGCGGGGAAAGGTAAAGGAAGGAAAGAAGGGATAAAGAAAAGAGGGAAAATAAGCAGAAATAAGGCACAAAAGAGCAGAGATGCAGAAAAGAGCAGAAAGTTGAAAGATAGAAAGGGTAAAAAAACGAGTGAAAACGAGTGAAGGAGTAGAGGGAGAGAAAGGGAAAACGGGCAGAAATAAGGCACAAAAGAGCAGAGGTGCAGAAAGGTGAAAGATAGAAAGGGTAAAAAAAAACGAGTGAAAACGAGTGAAGGAGCAGAGGGAGAGAAAGGGAAAATGGGCAGAAATAAGGCGCAAAAGAGCAGAGGTGCAGAAAGGTGAAAGATAGAAAGGGGAGAAAAACGAGTGAAGGAGCAGAAAGAAAGAAAGGAGACAGAGGTCCACTGGACCACCAGGGATGAGGCGCAGGGAAACCTGCGGGTGGAGGAGGGCCTCGATCACCAACACTCAAGAGTGCAGGGGCAGGGGCACCTCACTTAATGGTGGAGCTGCGAGGGTGGGAGAGCAATTTCACTGACAATGAGTCAGTGGTCTTGCTCGCCTGTCCCCGCAGTGGCCGCCATTAAGTAGGGGTCGGGGAGGGCTGGACAGTTGGGAGGCGGGAGCGGGGAGGGGAGCTGGATTGGGCCGGTCGTGCTGGGGGGGGAGGGGCCGCGGGGGCAGCAGCGGCGGGGAAAGGTAAAGGGAGGAAAGAAGGGATAAAGAAAAGAGGGAAAATAAGCAGAAATAAGGCACAAAAGAGCAGAGATGCAGAAAAGAGCAGAAAGGTGAAAGATAGAAAGGGTAAAAAAACGAGTGAAAACGAGTGAAGGAGCAGAGGGAGAGAAAGGGAAAACGGGCAGAAATAAGGCACAAAAGAGCAGAGGTGCAGAAAGGTGAAAGATAGAAAGGGTAAAAAAAACGAGTGAAAACGAGTGAAGGAGCAGAGGGAGAGAAAGGGAAAATGGGCAGAAATAAGGCGCAAAAGAGCAGAGGTGCAGAAAGGTGAAAGATAGAAAGGGGAGAAAAACAAGTGAAGGAGCAGAAAGAAAGAAAGGAGACAGAGGTCCACTGGACCACCAGGGATGAGGCGCAGGGAAACCTGCGGGTGGAGGAGGGCCTCGATCACCAACACTCAAGAGTGCAGGGGCAGGGGCACCTCACTTAATGGTGGAGCTGCGAGGGTGGGAGAGCAATTTCACTGACAATGAGTCAGTGGTCTTGCTCGCCTGTCCCCGCAGTGGCCGCCATTAAGTAGGGGCCGGGGAGGGCTGGACAGCTGGGAGGCGGGAGCGGGGAGGGGAGCTGGATTGGGCCGGTCGTGCTGGGGGGGGAGGGGCCGCGGGAGCAGCAGCGGCGGGGAAAGGTAAAGGGAGGAAAGAAGGGATAAAGAAAAGAGGGAACATAAGCAGAAATAAGGCACAAAAGAGCAGAGATGCAGAAAAGAGCAGAAAGGTGAAAGATAGAAAGGGTAAAAAAACGAGTGAAAACGAGTGAAGGAGCAGAGGGAGAGAAAGGGAAAACGGGCAGAAATAAGGCACAAAAGAGCAGAGGTGCAGAAAGGTGAAAGATAGAAAGGGTAAAAAAAAACGAGTGAAAACGAGTGAAGGAGCAGAGGGAGAGAAAGGGAAAAAGGGCAGAAATAAGGCGCAAAAGAGCAGAGGTGCAGAAAGGTGAAAGATAGAAAGGGGAGAAAAACGAGTGAAGGAGCAGAAAGAAAGAAAGGAGACAGAGGTCCACTGGACCACCAGGGATGAGGCGCAGGGAAACCTGCGGGTGGAGGAGGGCCTCGATCACCAACACTCAAGAGTGCAGGTGCAGGGGCACCTCACTTAATGGTGGAGCTGCGAGGGTGGGAGAGCAATTTCACTGACAATGAGTCAGTGGTCTTGCTCGCCTGTCCCCGCAGTGGCCGCCATTAAGTAGGGGTCGGGAAGGGCTGGACAGCTGGGAGGCGGGAGCGGGGAGGGGAGCTGGATTGGGCCGAACGTGCTGGGGGGGGGAGGGGCCGCGGGGGCAGCAGCGGCGGGGAAAGGTAAAGGGAGGAAAGAAGGGATAAAGAAAAGATGGAAAATAAGCAGAAATAAGGCACAAAAGAGCAGAGATGCAGAAAAGAGCAGAAAGGTGAAAGATAGAAAGGGTAAAAAAACGAGTGAAAACGAGTGAAGGAGCAGAGGGAGAGAAAGGGAAAACGGGCAGAAATAAGGCACAAAAGAGCAGAGGTGCAGAAAGGTGAAAGATAGAAAGGGTAAAAAAAAACGAGTGAAAACGAGTGAAGGAGCAGAGGGAGAGAAAGGGAAAATGGGCAGAAATAAGGCGCAAAAGAGCATAGGTGCAGAAAGGTGAAAGATAGAAAGGGGAGAAAAACGAGTGAAGGAGCAGAAAGAAAGAAAGGAGACAGAGGTCCACTGGACCACCAGGGATGAGGCGCAGGGAAACCTGCGGGTGGAGGAGGGCCTCGATCACCAACACTCAAGAGTGCAGGGGCAGGGGCACCTCACTTAATGGTGGAGCTGCGAGGGTAGGAGAGCAATTTCACTGACAATGAGTCAGTGGTCTTGCTCGCCTGTCCCCGCAGTGGCCGCCATTAAGTAGGGGTCGGGGAGGGCTTGACAGCTGGGAGGCGGGAGCGGGGAGGGGAGCTGGATTGGGCCGGTTGTGCTGGGGGGGAGGGGCCACGGGGGCAGCAGCGGCGGGGAAAGGTAAAGGGAGGAAAGAAGGGATAAAGAAAAGAGGGAAAATAAGCAGAAATAAGGCACAAAAGAGCAGAGATGCAGAAAAGAGCAGAAAGGTGAAAGATAGAAAGGGTAAAAAAACGAGTGAAAACGAGTGAAGGAGCAGAGGGAGAGAAAGGGAAAACGGGCAGAAATAAGGCACAAAAGAGCAGAGGTGCAGAAAGGTGAAATATAGAAAGGGTAAAAAAAACGAGTGAAAACGAGTGAAGGAGCAGAGGGAGAGAAAGGGAAAATGGGCAGAAATAAGGCGCAAAAGAGCAGAGGTGCAGAAAGGTGAAAGATAGAAAGGGGAGAAAAACGAGTGAAGGAGCAGAAAGAAAGAAAGGAGACAGAGGTCCACTGGACCACCAGGGATGAGGCGCAGGGAAACCTGCGGGTGGAGGAGGGCCTCGATCACCAACACTCAAGAGTGCAGGGGCAGGGGCACCTCACTTAATGGTGGAGCTGCGAGGGTGGGAGAGCAATTTCACTGACAATGAGTCAGTGGTCTTGCTCGCCTGTCCCCGCAGTGGCCGCCATTAAGTAGGGGTCGGGGAGGGCTGGACAGCTGGGAGGCGGGAGCGGGGAGGGGAGCTGGATTGGGCCGGTCGTGCTCGGGGGGGAGGGGCCGCGGGGGCAGCAGCGGCGGGGAAAGGTAAAGGGAGGAAAGAAGGGATAAAGAAAAGAGGGAAAATAAGCAGAAATAAGGCACAAAAGAGCAGTGATGCAGAAAAGAGCAGAAAGGTGAAAGATAGAAAGGGTAAAAAAACGAGTGAAAACGAGTGAAGGAGCAGAGGGAGAGAAAGGGAAAACGGGCAGAAATAAGGCACAAAAGAGCAGAGGTGCAGAAAGGTGAAAGATAGAAAGGGTAAAAAAAAACGAGTGAAAACGAGTGAAGGAGCAGAGGGAGAGAAAGGGAAAATGGGCAGAAATAAGGCGCAAAAGAGCAGAGGTGCAGAAAGGTGAAAGATAGAAAGGGGAGAAAAACAAGTGAAGGAGCAGAAAGAAAGAAAGGAGACAGAGGTCCACTGGACCACCAGGGATGAGGCGCAGGGAAACCTGCGGGTGGAGGAGGGCCTCGATCAACAACACTCAAGAGTGCAGGGGCAGGGGCACCTCACTTAAGGGTGGAGCTGCGAGGGTGGGAGAGCAATTTCACTGACAATGAGTCAGTGGTCTTGCTCGCCTGTCCCCGCAGTGGCCGCCATTAAGTAGGGGTCGGGGAGGGCTGTACAGCTGGGAGGCGGGAGCGGGGAGGGGAGCTGGATTGGGCCGGTCGTGCTGGGGAGGGAGGGGCCGCGGGGGCAGCAGCGGCGGGGAAAGGTAAAGGGAGGAAAGAAGGGATAAAGAAAAGAGGGAAAATAATCAGAAATAAGGCACAAAAGAGCAGAGATGCAGAAAAGAGCAGAAAGGTGAAAGATAGAAAGGGTAAAAAAACGAGTGAAAACGAGTGAAGGAGCAGAGGGAGAGAAAGGGAAAACGGGCAGAAATAAGGCACAAAAGAGCAGAGGTGCAGAAAGGTGAAAGATAGAAAGGGTAAAAAAAACGAGTGAAAACGAGTGAAGGAGCAGAGGGAGAGAAAGGGAAAATGGGCAGAAATAAGGCGCAAAAGAGCAGAGGTGCAGAAAGGTGAAAGATAGAAAGGGGAGAAAAACGAGTGAAGGAGCAGAAAGAAAGAAAGGAGACAGAGGTCCACTGGACCACCAGGGATGAGGCGCAGGGTAACCTGCGGGTGGAGGAGGGCCTCGATCACCAACACTAAAGAGTGCAGGGGCACCTCACTTAATGGTGGAGCTGCGAGGGTGGGAGAGCAATTTCACTGACAATGAGTCAGTGGTCTTGCTCGCCTGTCCCCGCAGTGGCCGCCATTAAGTAGGGGTCGGGGAGGGCTGGACAGCTGGGAGGCGGGAACGGGGAGGGGAGCTGGATTGGGCCGGTCGTGCTGAGGGGGGAGGGGCCGCGGGGGCAGCAGCGGCGGGGAAAGGTAAAGGAAGGAAAGAAGGGATAAAGAAAAGAGGGAAAATAAGCAGAAATAAGGCACAAAAGAGCAGAGATGCAGAAAAGAGCAGAAAGTTGAAAGATAGAAAGGGTAAAAAAACGAGTGAAAACGAGTGAAGGAGTAGAGGGAGAGAAAGGGAAAACGGGCAGAAATAAGGCACAAAAGAGCAGAGGTGCAGAAAGGTGAAAGATAGAAAGGGTAAAAAAAAACGAGTGAAAACGAGTGAAGGAGCAGAGGGAGAGAAAGGGAAAATGGGCAGAAATAAGGCGCAAAAGAGCAGAGGTGCAGAAAGGTGAAAGATAGAAAGGGGAGAAAAACGAGTGAAGGAGCAGAAAGAAAGAAAGGAGACAGAGGTCCACTGGACCACCAGGGATGAGGCGCAGGGAAACCTGCGGGTGGAGGAGGGCCTCGATCACCAACACTCAAGAGTGCAGGGGCAGGGGCACCTCACTTAATGGTGGAGCTGCGAGGGTGGGAGAGCAATTTCACTGACAATGAGTCAGTGGTCTTGCTCGCCTGTCCCCGCAGTGGCCGCCATTAAGTAGGGGTCGGGGAGGGCTGGACAGCTGGGAGGCGGGAGCGGGGAGGGGAGCTGGATTGGGCCGGTCGTGCTGGGGGGGGAGGGGCCGCGGGGGCAGCAGCGGCGGGGAAAGGTAAAGGGAGGAAAGAAGGGATAAAGAAAAGAGGGAAAATAAGCAGAAATAAGGCACAAAAGAGCAGAGATGCAGAAAAGAGCAGAAAGGTGAAAGATAGAAAGGGTAAAAAAACGAGTGAAAACGAGTGAAGGAGCAGAGGGAGAGAAAGGGAAAACGGGCAAAAATAAGGCACAAAAGAGCAGAGGTGCAGAAAGGTGAAAGATAGAAAGGGTAAAAAAAACGAGTGAAAACGAGTGAAGGAGCAGAGGGAGAGAAAGGGAAAATGGGCAGAAATAAGGCGCAAAAGAGCAGAGGTGCAGAAAGGTGAAAGATAGAAAGGGGAGAAAAACAAGTGAAGGAGCAGAAAGAAAGAAAGGAGACAGAGGTCCACTGGACCACCAGGGATGAGGCGCAGGGAAACCTGCGGGTGGAGGAGGGCCTCGATCACCAACACTCAAGAGTGCAGGGGCAGGGGCACCTCACTTAATGGTGGAGCTGCGAGGGTGGGAGAGCAATTTCACTGACAATGAGTCAGTGGTCTTGCTCGCCTGTCCCCGCAGTGGCCGCCATTAAGTAGGGGCCGGGGAGGGCTGGACAGCTGGGAGGCGGGAGCGGGGAGGGGAGCTGGATTGGGCCGGTCGTGCTGGGGGGGGAGGGGCCGCGGGAGCAGCAGCGGCGGGGAAAGGTAAAGGGAGGAAAGAAGGGATAAAGAAAAGAGGGAACATAAGCAGAAATAAGGCACAAAAGAGCAGAGATGCAGAAAAGAGCAGAAAGGTGAAAGATAGAAAGGGTAAAAAAACGAGTGAAAACGAGTGAAGGAGCAGAGGGAGAGAAAGGGAAAACGGGCAGAAATAAGGCACAAAAGAGCAGAGGTGCAGAAAGGTGAAAGATAGAAAGGGTAAAAAAAACCGAGTGAAAACGAGTGAAGGAGCAGAGGGAGAGAAAGGGAAAAAGGGCAGAAATAAGGCGCAAAAGAGCAGAGGTGCAGAAAGGTGAAAGATAGAAAGGGGAGAAAAACGAGTGAAGGAGCAGAAAGAAAGAAAGGAGACAGAGGTCCACTGGACCACCAGGGATGAGGCGCAGGGAAACCTGCGGGTGGAGGAGGGCCTCGATCACCAACACTCAAGAGTGCAGGTGCAGGGGCACCTCACTTAATGGTGGAGCTGCGAGGGTGGGAGAGCAATTTCACTGACAATGAGTCAGTGGACTTGCTCGCCTGTCCCCGCAGTGGCCGCCATTAAGTAGGGGTCGGGAAGGGCTGGACAGCTGGGAGGCGGGAGCGGGGAGGGGAGCTGGATTGGGCCGAACGTGCTGGGGGGGGGAGGGGCCGCGGGGGCAGCAGCGGCGGGGAAAGGTAAAGGGAGGAAAGAAGGGATAAAGAAAAGAGGGAAAATAAGCAGAAATAAGGCACAAAAGAGCAGAGATGCAGAAAAGAGCAGAAAGGTGAAAGATAGAAAGGGTAAAAAAACGAGTGAAAACGAGTGAAGGAGCAGAGGGAGAGAAAGGGAAAACGGGCAGAAATAAGGCACAAAAGAGCAGAGGTGCAGAAAGGTGAAAGATAGAAAGGGTAAAAAAAAACGAGTGAAAACGAGTGAAGGAGCAGAGGGAGAGAAAGGGAAAATGGGCAGAAATAAGGCGCAAAAGAGCATAGGTGCAGAAAGGTGAAAGATAGAAAGGGGAGAAAAACGAGTGAAGGAGCAGAAAGAAAGAAAGGAGACAGAGGTCCACTGGACCACCAGGGATGAGGCGCAGGGAAACCTGCGGGTGGAGGAGGGCCTCGATCACCAACACTCAAGAGTGCAGGGGCAGGGGCACCTCACTTAATGGTGGAGCTGCGAGGGTAGGAGAGCAATTTCACTGACAATGAGTCAGTGGTCTTGCTCGCCTGTCCCCGCAGTGGCCGCCATTAAGTAGGGGTCGGGGAGGGCTTGACAGCTGGGAGGCGGGAGCGGGGAGGGGAGCTGGATTGGGCCGGTTGTGCTGGGGGGGAGGGGCCACGGGGGCAGCAGCGGCGGGGAAAGGTAAAGGGAGGAAAGAAGGGATAAAGAAAAGAGGGAAAATAAGCAGAAATAAGGCACAAAAGAGCAGAGATGCAGAAAAGAGCAGAAAGGTGAAAGATAGAAAGGGTAAAAAAACGAGTGAAAACGAGTGAAGGAGCAGAGGGAGAGAAAGGGAAAACGGGCAGAAATAAGGCACAAAAGAGCAGAGGTGCAGAAAGGTGAAATATAGAAAGGGTAAAAAAAACGAGTGAAAACGAGTGAAGGAGCAGAGGGAGAGAAAGGGAAAATGGGCAGAAATAAGGCGCAAAAGAGCAGAGGTGCAGAAAGGTGAAAGATAGAAAGGGGAGAAAAACGAGTGAAGGAGCAGAAAGAAAGAAAGGAGACAGAGGTCCACTGGACCACCAGGGATGAGGCGCAGGGAAACCTGCGGGTGGAGGAGGGCCTCGATCACCAACACTCAAGAGTGCAGGGGCAGGGGCACCTCACTTAATGGTGGAGCTGCGAGGGTGGGAGAGCAATTTCACTGACAATGAGTCAGTGGTCTTGCTCGCCTGTCCCCGCAGTGGCCGCCATTAAGTAGGGGTCGGGGAGGGCTGGACAGCTGGGAGGCGGGAGCGGGGAGGGGAGCTGGATTGGGCCGGTCGTGCTGGGGGGGGAGGGGCCGCGGGGGCAGCAGCGGCGGGGAAAGGTAAAGGGAGGAAAGAAGGGATAAAGAAAAGAGGGAAAATAAGCAGAAATAAGGCACAAAAGAGCAGTGATGCAGAAAAGAGCAGAAAGGTGAAAGATAGAAAGGGTAAAAAAACGAGTGAAAACGAGTGAAGGAGCAGAGGGAGAGAAAGGGAAAACGGGCAGAAATAAGGCACAAAAGAGCAGAGGTGCAGAAAGGTGAAAGATAGAAAGGGTAAAAAAAAACGAGTGAAAACGAGTGAAGGAGCAGAGGGAGAGAAAGGGAAAATGGGCAGAAATAGGGCACAAAAGAGCAGAGGTGCAGAAAGGTGAAAGATAGAAAGGGGAGAAAAACGAGTGAAGGAGCAGAAAGAAAGAAAGGAGACAGAGGTCCACTGGACCACCAGGGATGAGGCGCAGGGAAACCTGCGGGTGGAGGAGGGCCTCGATCACCAACACTCAAGAGTACAGGGGCAGGGGCACCTCACTTAATGGTGAAGCTGCGAGGGTGGGAGAGCAATTTCACTGACAATGAGTCAGTTGTCTTGCTCGCCTGTCCCGCAGTGGCCGCCATTAAGTAGAGGTCGGGGAGGGCTGGACAGCTGGGAGGCGGGAGCGGGGAGGGGAGCTGGATTGGGCCGGTCGTGCTGGGGGGGAGGGGTCGCGGGGGCAGCAGCGGCGGCGGGGAAAGGTAAAGGGAGGAAAGAAGGGATAAAGAAAAGAGGGAAAATAAGCAGAAATAAGGCACAAAAGAGCAGAGATGCAGAAAAGAGCAGAAAGGTGAAAGATAGAAAGGGTAAAAAAACGAGTGAAAACGAGTGAAGGAGCAGAGGGAGAGAAAGGGAAAATGGGCAGAAATAAGGCACAAAAGAGCAGAGGTGCAGAAAGGTGAAAGATAGAAAGGGTAAAAAAAAACGAGTGAAAGCGAGTGAAGGAGCAGAGGGAGAGAAAGGGAAAATGGGCAGAAATAAGGCGCAAAAGAGCAGAGGTGCAGAAAGGTGAAAGATAGAAAGGGGAGAAAAAAGAGTGAAGGAGCAGAAAGAAAGAAAGGAGACAGAGGTCCACTGGACCACCAGGGATGAGGCGCAGGGAAGCCTGCGGGTGGAGGAGGGCCTCGATCACCAACACTCAAGAGTGCAGGGGCAGGGGCACCTCACTTAATGGTGGAGCTGCGAGGGTGGGAGAGCAATTTCACTGACAATGAGTCAGTGGTCTTGCTCGCCTGTCCCCGCAGTGGCCGCCATTAAGTAGGGGTCGGGGAGGGCTGGACAGCTGGGAGGCGGGAGCGGGGAGGGGAGCTGGATTGGGCCGGTCGTGCTGGGGGGGAGGGGCCGCGGGGGCAGCAGCGGCGGGGAAAGGTAAAGGGAGGAAAGAAGGGATAAAGAAAAGAGGGAAAATAAGCAGAAATAAGGCACAAAAGAGCAGAGATGCAGAAAAGAGCAGAAAGGTGAAAGATAGAAAGGGTAAAAAAACGAGTGAAAACGAGTGAAGGAGCAGAGGGAGAGAAAGGGAAAACGGGCAGAAATAAGGCACAAAAGAGCAGAGGTGGAGAAAGGTGAAAGATAGAAAGGGTAAAAAAAAAACGAGTGAAAACGAGTGAAGGAGCAGAGGGAGAGAAAGGGAAAATGGACAGAAATAAGGCGCAAAAGAGCAGAGGTGCAGAAAGGTGAAAGATAGAAAGGGGAGAAAAACGAGTGAAGGAGCAGAAAGAAAGAAAGGAGACAGAGGTCCACTGGACTACCAGGGATGAGGCGCAGGGAAACCTGCGGGTGGAGGAGGGCCTCGATCACCAACACTCAAGAGTGCAGGGGCAGGGGCACCTCACTTAATGGTGGAGCTGCGAGGGTGGGAGAGCAATTTCACTGACAATGAGTCAGTGGTCTTGCTCGCCTGTCCCCGCAGTGGCCGCCATTAAGTAGGGGTCGGGGAGGGCTGGACAGCTGGGAGGCGGGAGCGGGGAGGGGAGCTGGATTGGACCGGTTGTGCTGGGGGGGGAGGGGCAGCGGGGGCAGCAGCGGCGGGGAAAGGTAAAGGGAGGAAAGAAGGGATAAAGAAAAGAGGGAAAATAAGCAGAAATAAGGCACAAAAGAGCAGAGATGCAGAAAAGAGCAGAAAGGTGAAAGATAGAAAGGGTAAAAAAACGAGTGAAAACGAGTGAAGGAGCAGAGGGAGAGAAAGGGAAAACGGGCAGAAATAAGGCACAAAAGAGCAGAGGTGCAGAAAGGTGAAAGATAGAAAGGGTAAAAAAAAACGAGTGAAAACGAGTGAAGGAGCAGAGGGAGAGAAAGGGAAAATGGGCAGAAATAAGGCGCAAAAGAGCAGAGGTGCAGAAAGGTGAAAGATAGAAAGAGGAGAAAAATGAGTGAAGGAGCAGAAAGAAAGAAAGGAGACAGAGGTCCACTGGACCACCAGGGATGAGGCGCAGGGAAACCTGCGGGTGGAGGAGGGCCTCGATCACCAACACTCAAGAGTGCAGGGGCACCTCACTTAATGGTGGAGCTGCGAGGGTGGGAGAGCAATTTCACTGACAATGAGTCAGTGGTCTTGCTCGCCTGTCCCCGCAGTGGCCGCCATTAAGTAGGGGTCGGGGAGGGCTGGACAGCTGGGAGGCAGGAGCGGGGAGGGGAGCTGGATTGGGCCGGTCGTGCTGGGGGGGAGGGGCCGCGGGGGCAGCAGCGGCGGGGAAAGGTAAAGGGAGGAAAGAAGGGATAAAGAAAAGAGGGTAAATAAGCAGAAATAAGGCACAAAAGAGCAGAGATGCAGAAAAGAGCAGAAAGGTGAAAGATAGAAAGGGTAAAAAAACAAGTGAAAACGAGTGAAGGAGCAGAGGGAGAGAAAGGGAAAACGGGCAGAAATAAGGCACAAAAGAGCAGAGGTGCAGAAAGGTGAAAGATAGAAAGGGTAAAAAAAAACGAGTGAAAACGAGTGAAGGAGCAGAGGGAGAGAAAGGGAAAATGGGCAGAAATAAGGCGCAAAAGAGCAGAGGTGCAGAAAGGTGAAAGATAGAAAGGGGAGAAAAACGAGTGAAGGAGCAGAAAGAAAGAAAGGAGACAGAGGTCCACTGGACCACCAGGGATGAGGCGCAGGGAAACCTGCGGGTGGAGGAGGGCCTCGATCACCAACACTCAAGAGTGCAGGGGCAGGGGCACCTCACTTAATGGTGGAGCTGCGAGGGTGGGAGAGCAATTTCACTGACAATGAGTCAGTGGTCTTGCTCGCCTGTCCCCGCAGTGGCCGCCATTAAGTAGGGGTCGGGGAGGGCTGGACAGCTGGGAGGCGGGAGCGGGGAGGAGAGCTGGATTGGGCCGGTCGTGCTGGGGGGGAGGGGCCGCGGGGGCAGCAGCGCGGGGAAAGGTAAAGGGAGGAAAGAAGGGATAAAGAAAAGAGGGAAAATAAGCAGAAATAAGGCACAAAAGAGCAGAGATGCAGAAAAGATCAGAAAGGTGAAAAATAGAAAGGGTAAAAAAACGAGTGAAAACGAGTGAAGGAGCAGAGGGAGAGAAAGGGAAAACGGGCAGAAATAAGGCACTAAAGAGCAGAGGTGCAGAAAGGTGAAAGATAGAAAGGGTAAAAAAAAAACGAGTGAAAACGAGTGAAGGAGCAGAGGGGGAGGAAGGGAAAATGGGCAGAAATAAGGCGCAAAAGAGCAGAGGTGCAGAAAGGTGAAAGATAGAAAGGGGAGAAAAACGAGTGAAGGAGCAGAAAGAAAGAAAGGAGACAGAGGTCCACTGGACCACCAGGGATGAGGCGCATGGAAACCTGCGGGTGGAGGAGGGCCTCGATCACCAACACTCAAGAGTGCAGGGGCAGGGGCACCTCACTTAATGGTGGAGCTGCGAGGGTGGGAGAGCAATTTCACTGACAATGAGTCAGTGGTCTTGCTCGCCTGTCCCCGCAGTGGCCGCCATTAAGTAGGGGTCAGGGAGGGCTGGACAGCTGGGAGGCGGGAGCGGGGATGGGAGCTGGATTGGGCCGGTCGTGCTGGGGGGAGGGGCCGCGGGGCAGCAGCGGCGTGGAAAGGTAAAGGGAGGAAAGAAGGGATAAAGAAAAGAGGGAAAATAAGCAGAATAAAAGGCACAAAAGATCAGAGATGCAGAAAAGAGCAGAAAGGTGAAAGATAGAAAGGGTAAAAAAACGAGTGAAAACGAGTGAAGGAGCAGAGGGAGAGAAAGGGAAAACGGGCAGAAATAAGGCACAAAAGAGCAGAGGTGCAGAAAGGTGAAAGATAGAAAGGGTAAAAAAAAACGAGTGAAAACGAGTGAAGGAGCAGAGGGAGAGAAAGGGAAAATGGGCAGAAATAAGGCGCAAAAGAGCAGAGGTGCAGAAAGGTGAAAGATAGAAAGGGGAGAAAAACGAGTGAAGGAGCAGAAAGAAAGAAAGGAGACAGAGGTCCACTGGACCACCAGGGATGAGGCGCAGGGAAACCTGCGGGTGGAGGAGGGCCTCGATCACCAACACTCAAGAGTGCAGGGGCAGGGGCACCTCACTTAATGGTGGAGCTGCGAGGGTGGGAGAGCAATTTCACTGACAATGAGTCAGTGGTCTTGCTCGCCTGTCCCCGCAGTGGCCGCCATTAAGTAGGGGTCGGGGAGGGCTGGACAGCTGGGAGGCGGGAGCGGGGAGGAGAGCTGGATTGGGCCGGTCGTGCTGGGGGGGAGGGGCCGCGGGGGCAGCAGCGCGGGGAAAGGTAAAGGGAGGAAAGAAGGGATAAAGAAAAGAGGGAAAATAAGCAGAAATAAGGCACAAAAGAGCAGAGATGCAGAAAAGATCAGAAAGGTGAAAAATAGAAAGGGTAAAAAAACGAGTGAAAACGAGTGAAGGAGCAGAGGGAGAGAAAGGGAAAACGGGCAGAAATAAGGCACTAAAGAGCAGAGGTGCAGAAAGGTGAAAGATAGAAAGGGTAAAAAAAAACGAGTGAAAACGAGTGAAGGAGCAGAGGGGGAGGAAGGGAAAATGGGCAGAAATAAGGCGCAAAAGAGCAGAGGTGCAGAAAGGTGAAAGATAGAAAGGGGAGAAAAACGAGTGAAGGAGCAGAAAGAAAGAAAGGAGACAGAGGTCCACTGGACCACCAGGGATGAGGCGCATGGAAACCTGCGGGTGGAGGAGGGCCTCGATCACCAACACTCAAGAGTGCAGGGGCAGGGGCACCTCACTTAATGGTGGAGCTGCGAGGGTGGGAGAGCAATTTCACTGACAATGAGTCAGTGGTCTTGCTCGCCTGTCCCCGCAGTGGCCGCCATTAAGTAGGGGTCAGGGAGGGCTGGACAGCTGGGAGGCGGGAGCGGGGATGGGAGCTGGATTGGGCCGGTCGTGCTGGGGGGGAGGGGCCGCGGGGCAGCAGCGGCGGGGAAAGGTAAAGGGAGGAAAGAAGGGATAAAGAAAAGAGGGAAAATAAGCAGAATAAAAGGCACAAAAGAGCAGAGATGCAGAAAAGAGCAGAAATGTGAAAGATAGAAAGGGTAAAAAAACGAGTGAAAACGAGTGAAGGAGCAGAGGGAGAGAAAGGGAAAACGGGCAGAAATAAGGCACAAAAGAGCAGAGGTGCAGAAAGGTGAAAGATAGAAAGGGTAAAAAAAACGAGTGAAAACGAGTGAAGGAGCAGAGGGAGAGAAAGGGAAAATGGGCAGAAATAATGCGCAAAAGAGCAGAGGTGCAGAAAGGTGAAAGATAGAAAGGGGAGAAAAACGAGTGAAGGAGCAGAAAGAAAGAAAGGAGACAGAGGTCCACTGGACCACCAGGGATGAGGCGCAGGGAAACCTGCGGGTGGAGGAGGGCCTCGATCACCAACACTCAAGAGTTCAGGGGCAGGGGCACCTCGCTTAATGGTGGAGCTGCGAGGGTGGGAGAGCAATTTCACTGACAATGAGTCAGTGGTCTTGCTCGCCTGTCCCCGCAGTGGCCGCCATTAAGTAGGGGTCGGGGAGGGCTAGACAGCTGGGAGGCGGGAGCGGGGAGGGGAGCTGGATTGGGCCGGTCGTGCTGGGGGGGAGGGGCCGCGGGGGCAGCAGCGGCAGGGAAAGGTAAAGGGAGGAAAGAAGGGATAAAGAAAAGAGGGAAAATAAGCAGAAATAAGGCACAAAAGAGCAGAGATGCAGAAAAGAGCAGAAAGGTGAAAGATAGAAAGGGTAAAAAAACGAGTGAAAACGAGTGAAGGAGCAGAGGGAGAGAAAGGGAAAACGGGCAGAAATAAGGCACAAAAGAGCAGAGGTGCAGAAAGGTGAAAGATAGAAAGGGTAAAAAAAAACGAGTGAAAACGAGTGAAGGAGCAGAGGGAGAGAAAGGGAAAATGGGCAGAAATAAGGCGCAAAAGAGCAGAGGTGCAGAAAGGTGAAAGATAGAAAGGGGAGAAAAACGAGTGAAGGAGCAGAAAGAAAGAAAGGAGACAGAGGTCCACTGGACCACCAGGGATGAGGCGCAGGGAAACCTGCGGGTGGAGGAGGGCCTCGATCACCAACACTCAAGAGTGCAGGGGCAGGGGCACCTCACTTAATGGTGGAGCTGCGAGGGTGGGAGAGCAATTTAACTGACAATGAGTCAGTGGTCTTGCTCGCCTGTCCCCACAGTGGCCGCCATTAAGTAGGGGTCGGGGAGGGCTGGACAGCTGGGAGGCGGGAGCGGGGAGGGGAGCTGAATTCGGCCGGTCGTGCTGGGGGGGGAGGGGCCGCGGGGGCAGCAGCGGCGGGGAAAGGTAAAGGGAGGAAAGAAGGGATAAAGAAAAGAGGGAAAATAAGCAGAAATAAGGCACAAAAGAGCAGAGATGCAGAAAAGATCAGAAAGGTGAAAGATAGAAAGGGTAAAAAAGACGAGTGAAAACGAGTGAAGGAGCAGAGGGAGAGAAAGGGAAAACGGGCAGAAATAAGGCACAAAAGAGCAGAGGTGCAGAAAGGTGAAAGATAGAAAGGGTAAAAAAAAACGAGTGAAAACGAGTGAAGGAGCAGAGGGAGAGAAAGGGAAAATGGGCAGAAATAAGGCGCAAAAGAGCAGAGGTGCAGAAAGGTGAAAGATAGAAAGGGGAGAAAAACGAGTGAAGGAGCAAAAAGAAAGAAAGGAGACAGAGGTCCACTGGACCACCAGGGATGAGGCGCAGGGAAACCTGCGGGTGGAGGAGGGCCTCGATCACCAACACTCAAGAGTGCAGGGGCAGGGGCACCTCACTTAATGGTGGAGCTGCGAGGGTGGGAGAGCAATTTCACTGACAATGAGTCAGTGGTCTTGCTCGCCTGTCCCCGCAGTGGCCGCCATTAGGTAGGGGTCGGGGAGGGCTGGACAGCTGGGAGGCGGGGAGGGGAGCTGGATTGGGCCGGTCGTGCTGGGGGGGTAGGGGCCGCGGGGGCAGCAGCGGCGGGGAAAGGTAAAGGGAGGAAAGAAGGGATAAAGAAAAGAGGGAAAATAAGCAGAAATAAGGCACAAAAGAGCAGAGATGCAGAAAAGAGCAAAAAGGTGAAAGATAGAAAGGGTAAAAAAACGAGTGAAAACGAGTGAAGGAGCAGAGGGAGAGAAAGGGAAAACGGGCAGAAATAAGGCACAAAAGAGCAGAGGTGCAGAAAGGTGAAAGATAGAAAGGGTAAAAAAAACGAGTGAAAACGAGTGAAGGAGCAGAGGGAGAGAAAGGGAAAATGGGCAGAAATAAGGCGCAAAAGAGCAGAGGTGCAGAAAGGTGAAAGATAGAAAGGGGAGAAAAACGAGTGAAGGAGCAGAAAGAAAGAAAGGAGACAGAGGTCCACTGGACCACCAGGGATGAGGAGCAGGGAAACCTGCGGGTGGAGGAGGGCCTCGATCAACAACACTCAAGAGTGCAGGGGCAGGGGCACCTCACTTAATGGTGGAGCTGCGAGGGAGGGAGAGCAATTTCACTGACAATGAGTCAGTGGTCTTGCTCGCCTGTCCCCGCAGTGGCCGCCATTAAGTAGGGGTCGGGGGGGGCTGGACAGCTGGGAGGCGGGAGCGGGGAGGGGAGCTGGATTGGGCCGGTCGTGCTGGGGGGGAGGGGCCCCGGGGGCAGCAGCGGCGGGGAAAGGTAAAGGGAGGAAAGAAGGGATAAAGAAAAGAGGGAAAATAAGCAGAAATAAGGCACAAAAGAGCAGAGATGCAGAAAAGAGCAGAAAGGTGAAAGATAGAAAGGGTAAAAAAACGAGTGAAAACGAGTGAAGGAGCAGAGGGAGAGAAAGGGAAAACGGGCAGAAATAAGGCACAAAAGAGCAGAGGTGGAGAAAGGTGAAAGATAGAAAGGGTAAAAAAAAACGAGTGAAAACGAGTGAAGGAGCAGAGGGAGAGAAAGGGAAAATGGGCAGAAATAAGGCGCAAAAGAGCAGAGGTGCAGAAAGGTGAAAGATAGAAAGGGGAGAAAAACGAGTGAAGGAGCAGAAAGAAAGAAAGGAGACAGAGGTCCACTGGACTACCAGGGATGAGGCGCAGGGAAACCTGCGGGTGGAGGAGGGCCTCGATCACCAACACTCAAGAGTGCAGGGGCAGGGGCACCTCACTTAATGGTGGAGCTGCGAGGGTGGGAGAGCAATTTCACTGACAATGAGTCAGTGGTCTTGCTCGCCTGTCCCCGCAGTGGCCGCCATTAAGTAGGGGTCGGGGAGGGCTGGACAGCTGGGAGGCGGGAGCGGGGAGGGGAGCTGGATTGGACCGGTTGTGCTGGGGGGGGAGGGGCCGCGGGGGCAGCAGCGGCGGGGAAAGGTAAAGGGAGGAAAGAAGGGATAAAGAAAAGAGGGAAAATAAGCAGAAACAAGGCACAAAAGAGCAGAGATGCAGAAAAGAGCAGAAAGGTGAAAGATAGAAAGGGTAAAAAAACGAGTGAAAACGAGTGAAGGAGCAGAGGGAGAGAAAGGGAAAACGGGCAGAAATAAGGCACAAAAGAGCAGAGGTGCAGAAAGGTGAAAGATAGAAAGGGTAAAAAAAAACGAGTGAAAACGAGTGAAGGAGCAGAGGGAGAGAAAGGGAAAATGGGCAGAAATAAGGCGCAAAAGAGCAGAGGTGCAGAAAGGTGAAAGATAGAAAGAGGAGAAAAACGAGTGAAGGAGCAGAAAGAAAGAAAGGAGACAGAGGTCCACTGGACCACCAGGGATGAGGCGCAGGGAAACCTGCGGGTGGAGGAGGGCCTCGATCACCAACACTCAAGAGTGCAGGGGCAGGGGCACCTCACTTAATGGTGGAGCTGCGAGGGTGGGAGAGCAATTTCACTGACAATGAGTCAGTGGTCTTGCTCGCCTGTCCCCGCAGTGGCCGCCATTAAGTAGGGGTCGGGGAGGGCTGGACAGCTGGGAGGCAGGAGCGGGGAGGGGAGCTGGATTGGGCCGGTCGTGCTGGGGGGGAGGGGCCCCGGGGGCAGCAGCGGCGGGGAAAGGTAAAGGGAGGAAAGAAGGGATAAAGAAAAGAGGGTAAATAAGCAGAAATAAGGCACAAAAGAGCAGAGATGCAGAAAAGAGCAGAAAGGTGAAAGATAGAAAGGGTAAAAAAACAAGTGAAAACGAGTGAAGGAGCAGAGGGAGAGAAAGGGAAAACGGGCAGAAATAAGGCACAAAAGAGCAGAGGTGCAGAAAGGTGAAAGATAGAAAGGGTAAAAAAAAACGAGTGAAAACGAGTGAAGGAGCAGAGGGAGAGAAAGGGAAAATTGGCAGAAATAAGGCGCAAAAGAGCAGAGGTGCAGAAAGGTGAAAGATAGAAAGGGGAGAAAAACGAGTGAAGGAGCAGAAAGAAAGAAAGGAGACAGAGGTCCACTGGACCACCAGGGATGAGGCGCAGGGAAACCTGCGGGTGGAGGAGGGCCTCGATCACCAACACTCAAGAGTGCAGGGGCAGGGGCACCTCACTTAATGGTGGAGCTGCGAGGGTGGGAGAGCAATTTCACTGACAATGAGTCAGTGGTCTTGCTCGCCTGTCCCCGCAGTGGCCGCCATTAAGTAGGGGTCGGGGAGGGCTGGACAGCTGGGAGGCGGGAGCGGGGAGGGGAGCTGGATTGGGCCGGTCGTGCTGGGGGGGGAGGGGCCACGGGGGCAGCAGCGCGGGGAAAGGTAAAGGGAGGAAAGAAGGGATAAAGAAAAGAGGGAAAATAAGCAGAAATAAGGCACAAAAGAGCAGAGATGCAGAAAAGATCAGAAAGGTGAAAAATAGAAAGGGTAAAAAAACGAGTGAAAACGAGTGAAGGAGCAGAGGGAGAGAAAGGGAAAACGGGCAGAAATAAGGCACTAAAGAGCAGAGGTGCAGAAAGGTGAAAGATAGAAAGGGTAAAAAAAAACGAGTGAAAACGAGTGAAGGAGCAGAGGGGGAGGAAGGGAAAATGGGCAGAAATAAGGCGCAAAAGAGCAGAGGTGCAGAAAGGTGAAAGATAGAAAGGGGAGAAAAACGAGTGAAGGAGCAGAAAGAAAGAAAGGAGACAGAGGTCCACTGGACCACCAGGGATGAGGCGCATGGAAACCTGCGGGTGGAGGAGGGCCTCGATCACCAACACTCAAGAGTGCAGGGGCAGGGGCACCTCACTTAATGGTGGAGCTGCGAGGGTGGGAGAGCAATTTCACTGACAATGAGTCAGTGGTCTTGCTCGCCTGTCCCCGCAGTGGCCGCCATTAAGTAGGGGTCAGGGAGGGCTGGACAGCTGGGAGGCGGGAGCGGGGATGGGAGCTGGATTGGGCCGGTCGTGCTGGGGGGGAGGGGCCGCGGGGCAGCAGCGGCGGGGAAAGGTAAAGGGAGGAAAGAAGGGATAAAGAAAAGAGGGAAAATAAGCAGAATAAAAGGCACAAAAGAGCAGAGATGCAGAAAAGAGCAGAAAGGTGAAAGATAGAAAGGGTAAAAAAACGAGTGAAAACGAGTGAAGGAGCAGAGGGAGAGAAAGGGAAAACGGGCAGAAATAAGGCACAAAAGAGCAGAGGTGCAGAAAGGTGAAAGATAGAAAGGGTAAAAAAAACGAGTGAAAACGAGTGAAGGAGCAGAGGGAGAGAAAGGGAAAATGGGCAGAAATAATGCGCAAAAGAGCAGAGGTGCAGAAAGGTGAAAGATAGAAAGGGGAGAAAAACGAGTGAAGGAGCAGAAAGAAAGAAAGGAGACAGAGGTCCACTGGACCACCAGGGATGAGGCGCAGGGAAACCTGCGGGTGGAGGAGGGCCTCGATCACCAACACTCAAGAGTGCAGGGGCAGGGGCACCTCACTTAATGGTGGAGCTGCGAGGGTGGGAGAGCAATTTCACTGACAATGAGTCAGTGGTCTTGCTCGCCTGTCCCCGCAGTGGCCGCCATTAGGTAGGGGTCGGGGAGGGCTGGACAGCTGGGAGGCGGGGAGGGGAGCTGGATTGGGCCGGTCGTGCTGGGGGGGTAGGGGCCGCGGGGGCAGCAGCGGCGGGGAAAGGTAAAGGGAGGAAAGAAGGGATAAAGAAAAGAGGGAAAATAAGCAGAAATAAGGCACAAAAGAGCAGAGATGCAGAAAAGAGCAAAAAGGTGAAAGATAGAAAGGGTAAAAAAACGAGTGAAAACGAGTGAAGGAGCAGAGGGAGAGAAAGGGAAAACGGGCAGAAATAAGGCACAAAAGAGCAGAGGTGCAGAAAGGTGAAAGATAGAAAGGGTAAAAAAAACGAGTGAAAACGAGTGAAGGAGCAGAGGGAGAGAAAGGGAAAATGGGCAGAAATAAGGCGCAAAAGAGCAGAGGTGCAGAAAGGTGAAAGATAGAAAGGTGAGAAAAACGAGTGAAGGAGCAGAAAGAAAGAAAGGAGACAGAGGTCCACTGGACCACCAGGGATGAGGCGCAGGGAAACCTGCGGGTGGAGGAGGGCCTCGATCACCAACACTCAAGAGTGCAGGGGCAGGGGCACCTCACTTAATGGTGGAGCTGCGAGGGAGGGAGAGCAATTTCACTGACAATGAGTCAGTGGTCTTGCTCGCCTGTCCCCGCAGTGGCCGCCATTAAGTAGGGGTCGGGGGGGGCTGGACAGCTGGGAGGCGGGAGCGGGGAGGGGAGCTGGATTGGGCCGGTCGTGCTGGGGGGGAGGGGCCCCGGGGGCAGCAGCGGCGGGGAAAGGTAAAGGGAGGAAAGAAGGGATAAAGAAAAGAGGGAAAATAAGCAGAAATAAGGCACAAAAGAGCAGAGATGCAGAAAAGAGCAGAAAGGTGAAAGATAGAAAGGGTAAAAAAACGAGTGAAAACGAGTGAAGGAGCAGAGGGAGAGAAAGGGAAAACGGGCAGAAATAAGGCACAAAAGAGCAGAGGTGGAGAAAGGTGAAAGATAGAAAGGGTAAAAAAAAACGAGTGAAAACGAGTGAAGGAGCAGAGGGAGAGAAAGGGAAAATGGGCAGAAATAAGGCGCAAAAGAGCAGAGGTGCAGAAAGGTGAAAGATAGAAAGGGGAGAAAAACGAGTGAAGGAGCAGAAAGAAAGAAAGGAGACAGAGGTCCACTGGACTACCAGGGATGAGGCGCAGGGAAACCTGCGGGTGGAGGAGGGCCTCGATCACCAACACTCAAGAGTGCAGGGGCAGGGGCACCTCACTTAATGGTGGAGCTGCGAGGGTGGGAGAGCAATTTCACTGACAATGAGTCAGTGGTCTTGCTCGCCTGTCCCCGCAGTGGCCGCCATTAAGTAGGGGTCGGGGAGGGCTGGACAGCTGGGAGGCGGGAGCGGGGAGGGGAGCTGGATTGGACCGGTTGTGCTGGGGGGGGAGGGGCCGCGGGGGCAGCAGCGGCGGGGAAAGGTAAAGGGAGGAAAGAAGGGATAAAGAAAAGAGGGAAAATAAGCAGAAACAAGGCACAAAAGAGCAGAGATGCAGAAAAGAGCAGAAAGGTGAAAGATAGAAAGGGTAAAAAAACGAGTGAAAACGAGTGAAGGAGCAGAGGGAGAGAAAGGGAAAACGGGCAGAAATAAGGCACAAAAGAGCAGAGGTGCAGAAAGGTGAAAGATAGAAAGGGTAAAAAAAAACGAGTGAAAACGAGTGAAGGAGCAGAGGGAGAGAAAGGGAAAATGGGCAGAAATAAGGCGCAAAAGAGCAGAGGTGCAGAAAGGTGAAAGATAGAAAGAGGAGAAAAACGAGTGAAGGAGCAGAAAGAAAGAAAGGAGACAGAGGTCCACTGGACCACCAGGGATGAGGCGCAGGGAAACCTGCGGGTGGAGGAGGGCCTCGATCACCAACACTCAAGAGTGCAGGGGCAGGGGCACCTCACTTAATGGTGGAGCTGCGAGGGTGGGAGAGCAATTTCACTGACAATGAGTCAGTGGTCTTGCTCGCCTGTCCCCGCAGTGGCCGCCATTAAGTAGGGGTCGGGGAGGGCTGGACAGCTGGGAGGCAGGAGCGGGGAGGGGAGCTGGATTGGGCCGGTCGTGCTGGGGGGGAGGGGCCGCGGGGGCAGCAGCGGCGGGGAAAGGTAAAGGGAGGAAAGAAGGGATAAAGAAAAGAGGGTAAATAAGCAGAAATAAGGCACAAAAGAGCAGAGATGCAGAAAAGAGCAGAAAGGTGAAAGATAGAAAGGGTAAAAAAACAAGTGAAAACGAGTGAAGGAGCAGAGGGAGAGAAAGGGAAAACGGGCAGAAATAAGGCACAAAAGAGCAGAGGTGCAGAAAGGTGAAAGATAGAAAGGGTAAAAAAAAACGAGTGAAAACGAGTGAAGGAGCAGAGGGAGAGAAAGGGAAAATGGGCAGAAATAAGGCGCAAAAGAGCAGAGGTGCAGAAAGGTGAAAGATAGAAAGGGGAGAAAAACGAGTGAAGGAGCAGAAAGAAAGAAAGGAGACAGAGGTCCACTGGACCACCAGGGATGAGGCGCAGGGAAACCTGCGGGTGGAGGAGGGCCTCGATCACCAACACTCAAGAGTGCAGGGGCAGGGGCACCTCACTTAATGGTGGAGCTGCGAGGGTGGGAGAGCAATTTCACTGACAATGAGTCAGTGGTCTTGCTCGCCTGTCCCCGCAGTGGCCGCCATTAAGTAGGGGTCGGGGAGGGCTGGACAGCTGGGAGGCGGGAGCGGGGAGGGGAGCTGGATTGGGCCGGTCGTGCTGGGGGGGGAGGGGCCACGGGGGCAGCAGCGCGGGGAAAGGTAAAGGGAGGAAAGAAGGGATAAAGAAAAGAGGGAAAATAAGCAGAAATAAGGCACAAAAGAGCAGAGATGCAGAAAAGATCAGAAAGGTGAAAAATAGAAAGGGTAAAAAAACGAGTGAAAACGAGTGAAGGAGCAGAGGGAGAGAAAGGGAAAACGGGCAGAAATAAGGCACTAAAGAGCAGAGGTGCAGAAAGGTGAAAGATAGAAAGGGTAAAAAAAAACGAGTGAAAACGAGTGAAGGAGCAGAGGGGGAGGAAGGGAAAATGGGCAGAAATAAGGCGCAAAAGAGCAGAGGTGCAGAAAGGTGAAAGATAGAAAGGGGAGAAAAACGAGTGAAGGAGCAGAAAGAAAGAAAGGAGACAGAGGTCCACTGGACCACCAGGGATGAGGCGCATGGAAACCTGCGGGTGGAGGAGGGCCTCGATCACCAACACTCAAGAGTGCAGGGGCAGGGGCACCTCACTTAATGGTGGAGCTGCGAGGGTGGGAGAGCAATTTCACTGACAATGAGTCAGTGGTCTTGCTCGCCTGTCCCCGCAGTGGCCGCCATTAAGTAGGGGTCAGGGAGGGCTGGACAGCTGGGAGGCGGGAGCGGGGATGGGAGCTGGATTGGGCCGGTCGTGCTGGGGGGGAGGGGCCGCGGGGCAGCAGCGGCGGGGAAAGGTAAAGGGAGGAAAGAAGGGATAAAGAAAAGAGGGAAAATAAGCAGAATAAAAGGCACAAAAGAGCAGAGATGCAGAAAAGAGCAGAAAGGTGAAAGATAGAAAGGGTAAAAAAACGAGTGAAAACGAGTGAAGGAGCAGAGGGAGAGAAAGGGAAAACGGGCAGAAATAAGGCACAAAAGAGCAGAGGTGCAGAAAGGTGAAAGATAGAAAGGGTAAAAAAAACGAGTGAAAACGAGTGAAGGAGCAGAGGGAGAGAAAGGGAAAATGGGCAGAAATAATGCGCAAAAGAGCAGAGGTGCAGAAAGGTGAAAGATAGAAAGGGGAGAAAAACGAGTGAAGGAGCAGAAAGAAAGAAAGGAGACAGAGGTCCACTGGACCACCAGAGATGAGGCGCAGGGAAACCTGCGGGTGGAGGAGGGCCTCGATCACCAACACTCAAGAGTGCAGGGGCAGGGGCACCTCGCTTAATGGTGGAGCTGCGAGGGTGGGAGAGCAATTTCACTGACAATGAGTCAGTGGTCTTGCTCGCCTGTCCCCGCAGTGGCCGCCATTAAGTAGGGGTCGGGGAGGGCTGGACAGCTGGGAGGCGGGAGCGGGGAGGGGAGCTGGATTGGGCCGGTCGTGCTGGGGGGGAGGGGCCGCGGGGGCAGCAGCGGCAGGGAAAGGTAAAGGGAGGAAAGAAGGGATAAAGAAAAGAGGGAAAATAAGCAGAAATAAGGCACAAAAGAGCAGAGATGCAGAAAAGAGCAGAAAGGTGAAAGATAGAAAGGGTAAAAAAACGAGTGAAAACGAGTGAAGGAGCAGAGGGAGAGAAAGGGAAAACGGGCAGAAATAAGGCACAAAAGAGCAGAGGTGCAGAAAGGTGAAAGATAGAAAGGGTAAAAAAAAACGAGTGAAAACGAGTGAAGGAGCAGAGGGAGAGAAAGGGAAAATGGGCAGAAATAAGGCACTAAAGAGCAGAGGTGCAGAAAGGTGAAAGATAGAAAGGGTAAAAAAAAACGAGTGAAAACGAGTGAAGGAGCAGAGGGGGAGGAAGGGAAAATGGGCAGAAATAAGGCGCAAAAGAGCAGAGGTGCAGAAAGGTGAAAGATAGAAAGGGGAGAAAAACGAGTGAAGGAGCAGAAAGAAAGAAAGGAGACAGAGGTCCACTGGACCACCAGGGATGAGGCGCATGGAAACCTGCGGGTGGAGGAGGGCCTCGATCACCAACACTCAAGAGTGCAGGGGCAGGGGCACCTCACTTAATGGTGGAGCTGCGAGGGTGGGAGAGCAATTTCACTGACAATGAGTCAGTGGTCTTGCTCGCCTGTCCCCGCAGTGGCCGTCATTAAGTAGGGGTCAGGGAGGGCTGGACAGCTGGGAGGCGGGAGCGGGGATGGGAGCTGGATTGGGCCGGTCGTGCTGGGGGGGAGGGGCCGTGGGGCAGCAGCGGCGGGGAAAGGTAAAGGGAGGAAAGAAGGGATAAAGAAAAGAGGGAAAATAAGCAGAATAAAAGGCACAAAAGAGCAGAGATGCAGAAAAGAGCAGAAAGGTGAAAGATAGAAAGGGTAAAAAAACGAGTGAAAACGAGTGAAGGAGCAGAGGGAGAGAAAGGGAAAACGGGCAGAAATAAGGCACAAAAGAGCAGAGGTGCAGAAAGGTGAAAGATAGAAAGGGTAAAAAAACGAGTGAAAACGAGTGAAGGAGCAGAGGGAGAGAAAGGGAAAATGGGCAGAAATAATGCGCAAAAGAGCAGAGGTGCAGAAAGGTGAAAGATAGAAAGGGGAGAAAAACGAGTGAAGGAGCAGAAAGAAAGAAAGGAGACAGAGGTCCACTGGACCACCAGGGATGAGGCGCAGGGAAACCTGCGGGTGGAGGAGGGCCTCGATCACCAACACTCAAGAGTGCAGGGGCAGGGGCACCTCGCTTAATGGTGGAGCTGCGAGGGTGGGAGAGCAATTTCACTGACAATGAGTCAGTGGTCTTGCTCGCCTGTCCCCGCAGTGGCCGCCATTAAGTAGGGGTCGGGGAGGGCTGGACAGCTGGGAGGCGGGAGCGGGGAGGGGAGCTGGATTGGGCCGGTCGTGCTGGGGGGGAGGGGCCGCGGGGCAGCAGCGGCAGGGAAAGGTAAAGGGAGGAAAGAAGGGATAAAGAAAAGAGGGAAAATAAGCAGAAATAAGGCACAAAAGAGCAGAGATGCAGAAAAGAGCAGAAAGGTGAAAGATAGAAAGGGTAAAAAAACGAGTGAAAACGAGTGAAGGAGCAGAGGGAGAGAAAGGGAAAACGGGCAGAAATAAGGCACAAAAGAGCAGAGGTGCAGAAAGGTAAAAGATAGAAAGGGTAAAAAAAAACGAGTGAAAACGAGTGAAGGAGCAGAGGGAGAGAAAGGGAAAATGGGCAGAAATAAGGCGCAAAAGAGCAGAGGTGCAGAAAGGTGAAAGATAGAAAGGGGAGAAAAACGAGTGAAGGAGCAGAAAGAAAGAAAGGAGACAGAGGTCCACTGGACCACCAGGGATGAGGCGCAGGGAAACCTGCGGGTGGAGGAGGGCCTCGATCACCAACACTCAAGAGTGCAGGGGCAGGGGCACCTCACTTAATGGTGGAGCTGCGAGGGTGGGAGAGCAATTTCACTGACAATGAGTCAGTGGTCTTGCTCGCCTGTCCCCGCAGTGGCTGCCATTAAGTAGGGGTCGGGGAGGGCTGGACAGCTGGGAGGCGGGAGCGGGGAGGGGAGCTGGATTGGGCCGGTCGTGCTGGGGGGGAGGGGCCGCGGGGGCAGCAGCGGCGGGGATAGGTAAAGGGAGGAAAGAAGGGATAAAGAAAAGAGGGAAAATAAGCAGAAATAAGGCACAAAAGAGCAGAGATGCAGAAAAGAGCAGAAAGGTGAAAGAGAGAAAGGGTAAAAAAACGAGTGAAAACGAGTGAAGGAGCAGAGGGAGAGAAAGGGAAAACGGGCAGAAATAAGGCACAAAAGAGCAGAGGTGCAGAAAGGTGAAAGATAGAAAGGGTAAAAAAAACGAGTGAAAACGAGTGAAGGAGCAGAGGGAGAGAAAGGGAAAATGGGCAGAAATAAGGCGCAAAAGAGCAGAGGTGCAGAAAGGTGAAAGATAGAAAGGGGAGAAAAACGAGTGAAGGAGCAGAAAGAAAGAAAGGAGACAGAGGTCCACTGGACCACCAGGGATGAGGCGCAGGGAAACCTGCGGGTGGAGGAGGGCCTCGATCACCAACACTCAAGAGTGCAGGGGCAGGGGCACCTCACTTAATGGTGGAGCTGCGAGGGTGGGAGAGCAATTTAACTGACAATGAGTCAGTGGTCTTGCTCGCCTGTCCCCACAGTGGCCGCCATTAAGTAGGGGTCGGGGAGGGCTGGACAGCTGGGAGGCGGGAGCGGGGAGGGGAGCTGAATTCGGCCGGTCGTGCTGGGGGGGGAGGGGCCGCGGGGGCAGCAGCGGCGGGGAAAGGTAAAGGGAGGAAAGAAGGGATAAAGAAAAGAGGGAAAATAAGCAGAAATAAGGCACAACAGAGCAGAGATGCAGAAAAGATCAGAAAGGTGAAAGATAGAAAGGGTAAAAAAACGAGTGAAAACGAGTGAAGGAGCAGAGGGAGAGAAAGGGAAAACGGGCAGAAATAAGGCACAAAAGAGCAGAGGTGCAGAAAGGTGAAAGATAGAAAGGGTAAAAAAAAATGAGTGAAAACGAGTGAAGGAGCAGAGGGAGAGAAAGGGAAAATGGGCAGAAATAAGGCGCAAAAGAGCAGAGGTGCAGAAAGGTGAAAGATAGAAAGGGGAGAAAAACGAGTGAAGGAGCAAAAAGAAAGAAAGGAGACAGAGGTCCACTGGACCACCAGGGATGAGGCGCAGGGAAACCTGCGGGTGGAGGAGGGCCTCGATCACCAACACTCAAGAGTGCAGGGGCAGGGGCACCTCACTTAATGGTGGAGCTGCGAGGGTGGGAGAGCAATTTCACTGACAATGAGTCAGTGGTCTTGCTCGCCTGTCCCCGCAGTGGCCGCCATTAGGTAGGGGTCGGGGAGGGCTGGACAGCTGGGAGGCGGGGAGGGGAGCTGGATTGGGCCGGTCGTGCTGGGGGGGTAGGGGCCGCGGGGGCAGCAGCGGCGGGGAAAGGTAAAGGGAGGAAAGAAGGGATAAAGAAAAGAGGGAAAATAAGCAGAAATAAGGCACAAAAGAGCAGAGATGCAGAAAAGAGCAAAAAGTTGAAAGATAGAAAGGGTAAAAAAACGAGTGAAAACGAGTGAAGGAGCAGAGGGAGAGAAAGGGAAAACGGGCAGAAATAAGGCACAAAAGAGCAGAGGTGCAGAAAGGTGAAAGATAGAAAGGGTAAAAAGAAACGAGTGAAAACGAGTGAAGGAGCAGAGGGAGAGAAAGGGAAAATGGGCAGAAATAAGGCGCAAAAGAGCAGAGGTGCAGAAAGGTGAAAGATAGAAAGGGGAGAAAAACGAGTGAAGGAGCAGAAAGAAAGAAAGGAGACAGAGGTCCACTGGACCACCAGGGATGAGGCGCAGGGAAACCTGCGGGTGGAGGAGGGCCTCGATCACCAACACTCAAGAGTGCAGGGGCAGGGGCACCTCACTTAATGGTGGAGCTGCGAGGGAGGGAGAGCAATTTCACTGACAATGAGTCAGTGGTCTTGCTCGCCTGTCCCCGCAGTGGCCGCCATTAAGTAGGGGTCGGGGGGGGCTGGACAGCTGGGAGGCGGGAGCGGGGAGGGGAGCTGGATTGGGCCGGTCGTGCTGGGGGGGAGGGGCCCCGGGGGCAGCAGCGGCGGGGAAAGGTAAAGGGAGGAAAGAAGGGATAAAGAAAAGAGGGAAAATAAGCAGAAATAAGGCACAAAAGAGCAGAGATGCAGAAAAGAGCAGAAAGGTGAAAGATAGAAAGGGTAAAAAAACGAGTGAAAACGAGTGAAGGAGCAGAGGGAGAGAAAGGGAAAACGGGCAGAAATAAGGCACAAAAGAGCAGAGGTGCAGAAAGGTGAAAGATAGAAAGGGTAAAAAAAAAAGAGTGAAAACGAGTGAAGGAGCAGAGGGAGAGAAAGGGAAAATGGGCAGAAATAAGGCGCAAAAGAGCAGAGGTGCAGAAAGGTGAAAGATAGAAAGAGGAGAAAAACGAGTGAAGGAGCAGAAAGAAAGAAAGGAGACAGAGGTCCACTGGACCACCACGGATGAGGCGCAGGGAAACCTGCGGGTGGAGGAGGGCCTCGATCACCAACACTCAAGAGTGCAGGGGCAGGGGCACCTCACTTAATGGTGGAGCTGCGAGGGTGGGAGAGCAATTTCACTGACAATGAGTCAGTGGTCTTGCTCGCCTGTCCCCGCAGTGGCCGCCATTAAGTAGGGGTCGGGGAGGGCTGGACAGCTGGGAGGCAGGAGCGAGGAGGGGAGCTGGATTGGGCCGGTCGTGCTGGGGGGGAGGGGCCGCGGGGGCAGCAGCGGCGGGGAAAGGTAAAGGGAGGAAAGAAGGGATAAAGAAAAGAGGGTAAATAAGCAGAAATAAGGCACAAAAGAGCAGAGATGCAGAAAAGAGCAGAAAGGTGAAAGATAGAAAGGGTAAAAAAACAAGTGAAAACGAGTGAAGCAGCAGAGGGAGAGAAAGGGAAAACGGGCAGAAATAAGGCACAAAAGAGCAGAGGTGCAGAAAGGTGAAAGATAGAAAGGGTAGAAAAAACCGAGTGAAAACGAGTGAAGGAGCAGAGGGAGAGAAAGGGAAAATGGGCAGAAATAAGGCGCAAAAGAGCAGAGGTGCAGAAAGGTGAAAGATAGAAAGGGGAGAAAAACGAGTGAAGGAGCAGAAAGAAAGAAAGGAGACAGAGGTCCACTGGACCACCAGGGATGAGGCGCAGGGAAACCTGCGGGTGGAGGAGGGCCTCGATCACCAACACTCAAGAGTGCAGGGGCAGGGGCACCTCACTTAATGGTGGAGCTGCGAGGGTGGGAGAGCAATTTCACTGACAATGAGTCAGTGGTCTTGCTCGCCTGTCCCCGCAGTGGCCGCCATTAAGTAGGGGTCGGGGAGGGCTGGACAGCTGGGAGGCGGGAGCGGGGAGGGGAGCTGGATTGGACCGGTTGTGCTGGGGGGGGAGGGGCCGCGGGGGCAGCAGCGGCGGGGAAAGGTAAAGGGAGGAAAGAAGGGATAAAGAAAAGAGGGAAAATAAGCAGAAACAAGGCACAAAAGAGCAGAGATGCAGAAAAGAGCAGAAAGGTAAAAGATAGAAAGGGTAAAAAAACGAGTGAAAACGAGTGAAGGAGCAGAGGGAGAGAAAGGGAAAACGGGCAGAAATAAGGCACAAAAGAGCAGAGGTGCAGAAAGGTGAAAGATAGAAAGGGTAAAAAAAAACGAGTGAAAACGAGTGAAGGAGCAGAGGGAGAGAAAGGGAAAATGGGCAGAAATAAGGCGCAAAAGAGCAGAGGTGCAGAAAGGTGAAAGATAGAAAGAGGAGAAAAACGAGTGAAGGAGCAGAAAGAAAGAAAGGAGACAGAGGTCCACTGGACCACCAGGGATGAGGCGCAGGGAAACCTGCGGGTGGAGGAGGGCCTCGATCACCAACACTCAAGAGTGCAGGGGCAGGGGCACCTCACTTAATGGTGGAGCTGCGAGGGTGGGAGAGCAATTTCACTGACAATGAGTCAGTGGTCTTGCTCGCCTGTCCCCGCAGTGGCCGCCATTAAGTAGGGGTCGGGGAGGGCTGGACAGCTGGGAGGCAGGAGCGGGGAGGGGAGCTGGATTGGGCCGGTCGTGCTGGGGGGGAGGGGCCGCGGGGGCAGCAGCGGCGGGGAAAGGTAAAGGGAGGAAAGAAGGGATAAAGAAAAGAGGGTAAATAAGCAGAAATAAGGCACAAAAGAACAGAGATGCAGAAAAGAGCAGAAAGGTGAAAGATAGAAAGGGTAAAAAAACAAGTGAAAACGAGTGAAGGAGCAGAGGGAGAGAAAGGGAAAACGGGCCGAAATAAGGCACAAAAGAGCAGAGGTGCAGAAAGGTGAAAGATAGAAAGGGTAAAAAAAAACGAGTGAAAACGAGTGAAGGAGCAGAGGGAGAGAAAGGGAAAATGGGCAGAAATAAGGCGCAAAAGAGCAGAGGTGCAGAAAGGTGAAAGATAGAAAGGGGAGAAAAACGAGTGAAGGAGCAGAAAGAAAGAAAGGAGACAGAGGTCCACTGGACCACCAGGGATGAGGCGCAGGGAAACCTGCGGGTGGAGGAGGGCCTCGATCACCAACACTCAAGAGTGCAGGGGCAGGGGCACCTCACTTAATGGTAGAGCTGCGAGGGTGGGAGAGCAATTTCACTGACAATGAGTCAGTGGTCTTGCTCGCCTGTCCCCGCAGTGGCCGCCATTAAGTAGGGGTCGGGGAGGGCTGGACAGCTGGGAGGCGGGAGCGGGGAGGGGAGCTGGATTGGGCCGGTCGTGCTGGGGGGGGAGGGGCCGCGGGGGCAGCAGCGCGGGGAAAGGTAAAGGGAGGAAAGAAGGGATAAAGAAAAGAGGGAAAATAAGCAGAAATAAGGCACAAAAGAGCAGAGATGCAGAAAAGATCAGAAAGGTGAAAAATAGAAAGGGTAAAAAAACGAGTGAAAACGAGTGAAGGAGCAGAGGGAGAGAAAGGGAAAACGGGCAGAAATAAGGCACTAAAGAGCAGAGGTGCAGAAAGGTGAAAGATAGAAAGGGTAAAAAAAAAACGAGTGAAAACGAGTGAAGGAGCAGAGGGGGAGGAAGGGAAAATGGGCAGAAATAAGGCGCAAAAGAGCAGAGGTGCAGAAAGGTGAAAGATAGAAAGGGGAGAAAAACGAGTGAAGGAGCAGAAAGAAAGAAAGGAGACAGAGGTCCACTGGACCACCAGGGATGAGGCGCATGGAAACCTGCGGGTGGAGGAGGGCCTCGATCACCAACACTCAAGAGTGCAGGGGCTGGGGCACCTCACTTAATGGTGGAGCTGCGAGGGTGGGAGAGCAATTTCACTGACAATGAGTCAGTGGTCTTGCTCGCCTGTCCCCGCAGTGGCCGCCATTAAGTAGGGGTCGGGGAGGGCTGGACAGCTGGGAGGCGGGAGCGGGGAGGGGAGCTGGATTGGGCCGGTCGTGCTGGGGGGGAGGGGCCGCGGGGGCAGCAGCGGCAGGGAAAGGTAAAGGGAGGAAAGAAGGGATAAAGAAAAGAGGGAAAATAAGCAGAAATAAGGCACAAAAGAGCAGAGATGCAGAAAAGAGCAGAAAGGTGAAAGATAGAAAGGGTAAAAAAACGAGTGAAAACGAGTGAAGGAGCAGAGGGAGAGAAAGGGAAAACAGGCAGAAATAAGGCACAAAAGAGCAGAGGTGCAGAAAGGTGAAAGATAGAAAGGGTAAAAAAAACGAGTGAAAACGAGTGAAGGAGCAGAGGGAGAGAAAGGGAAAATGGGCAGAAATAATGCGCAAAAGAGCAGAGGTGCAGAAAGGTGAAAGATAGAAAGGGGAGAAAAACGAGTGAAGGAGCAGAAAGAAAGAAAGGAGACAGAGGTCCACTGGACCACCAGGGATGAGGCGCAGGGAAACCTGCGGGTGGAGGAGGGCCTCGATCACCAACACTCAAGAGTGCAGGGGCAGGGGCACCTCGCTTAATGGTGGAGCTGCGAGGGTGGGAGAGCAATTTCACTGACAATGAGTCAGTGGTCTTGCTCGCCTGTCCCCGCAGTGGCCGCCATTAAGTAGGGGTCGGGGAGGGCTGGACAGCTGGGAGGCGGGAGCGGGGAGGGGAGCTGGATTGGGCCGGTCGTGCTGGGGGGGAGGGGCCGCGGGGGCAGCAGCGGCAGGGAAAGGTAAAGGGAGGAAAGAAGGGATAAAGAAAAGAGGGAAAATAAGCAGAAATAAGGCACAAAAGAGCAGAGATGCAGAAAAGAGCAGAAAGGTGAAAGATAGAAAGGGTAAAAAAACGAGTGAAAACGAGTGAAGGAGCAGAGGGAGAGAAAGGGAAAACGGGCAGAAATAAGGCACAAAAGAGCAGAGGTGCAGAAAGGTGAAAGATAGAAAGGGTAAAAAAAAACGAGTGAAAACGAGTGAAGGAGCAGAGGGAGAGAAAGGGAAAATGGGCAGAAATAAGGCACTAAAGAGCAGAGGTGCAGAAAGGTGAAAGATAGAAAGGGTAAAAAAAAACGAGTGAAAACGAGTGAAGGAGCAGAGGGGGAGGAAGGGAAAATGGGCAGAAATAAGGCGCAAAAGATCAGAGGTGCAGAAAGATGAAAGATAGAAAGGGGAGAAAAACGAGTGAAGGAGCAGAAAGAAAGAAAGGAGACAGAGGTCCACTGGACCACCAGGGATGAGGCGCATGGAAACCTGCGGGTGGAGGAGGGCCTCGATCACCAACACTCAAGAGTGCAGGGGCAGGGGCACCTCACTTAATGGTGGAGCTGCGAGGGTGGGAGAGCAATTTCACTGACAATGAGTCAGTGGTCTTGCTCGCCTGTCCCCGCAGTGGCCGTCATTAAGTAGGGGTCAGGGAGGGCTGGACAGCTGGGAGGCGGGAGCGGGGATGGGAGCTGGATTGGGCCGGTCGTGCTGGGGGGGAGGGGCCGCGGGGCAGCAGCGGCGGGGAAAGGTAAAGGGAGGAAAGAAGGGATAAAGAAAAGAGGGAAAATAAGCAGAATAAAAGGCACAAAAGAGCAGAGATGCAGAAAAGAGCAGAAAGGTGAAAGATAGAAAGGGTAAAAAAACGAGTGAAAACGAGTGAAGGAGCAGAGGGAGAGAAAGGGAAAACGGGCAGAAATAAGGCACAAAAGAGCAGAGGTGCAGAAAGGTGAAAGATAGAAAGGGTAAAAAAAACGAGTGAAAACGAGTGAAGGAGCAGAGGGAGAGAAAGGGAAAATGGGCAGAAATAATGCGCAAAAGAGCAGAGGTGCAGAAAGGTGAAAGATAGAAAGGGGAGAAAAACGAGTGAAGGAGCAGAAAGAAAGAAAGGAGACAGAGGTCCACTGGACCACCAGGGATGAGGCGCAGGGAAACCTGCGGGTGGAGGAGGGCCTCGATCACCAACACTCAAGAGTGCAGGGGCAGGGGCACCTCGCTTAATGGTGGAGCTGCGAGGGTGGGAGAGCAATTTCACTGACAATGAGTTAGTGGTCTTGCTCGCCTGTCCCCGCAGTGGCCGCCATTAAGTAGGGGTCGGGGAGGGCTGGACAGCTGGGAGGCGGGAGCGGGGAGGGGAGCTGGATTGGGCCGGTCGTGCTGGGGGGGAGGGGCCGCGGGGGCAGCAGCGGCAGGGAAAGGTAAAGGGAGGAAAGAAGGGATAAAGAAAAGAGGGAAAATAAGCAGAAATAAGGCACAAAAGAGCAGAGATGCAGAAAAGAGCAGAAAGGTGAAAGATAGAAAGGGTAAAAAAACGAGTGAAAACGAGTGAAGGAGCAGAGGGAGAGAAAGGGAAAACGGGCAGAAATAAGGCACAAAAGAGCAGAGGTGCAGAAAGGTGAAAGATAGAAAGGGTAAAAAAAAACGAGTGAAAACGAGTGAAGGAGCAGAGGGAGAGAAAGGGAAAATGGGCAGAAATAAGGCGCAAAAGAGCAGAGGTGCAGAAAGGTGAAAGATAAAAAGGGGAGAAAAACGAGTGAAGGAGCAGAAAGAAAGAAAGGAGACAGAGGTCCACTGGACCACCAGGGATTAGGCGCAGGGAAACCTGCGGGTGGAGGAGGGCCTCGATCACCAACACTCAAGAGTGCAGGGGCAGGGGCACCTCACTTAATGGTGGAGCTGCGAGGGTGGGAGAGCAATTTCACTGACAATGAGTCAGTGGTCTTGCTCGCCTGTCCCCGCAGTGGCTGCCATTAAGTAGGGGTCGGGGAGGGCTGGACAGCTGGGAGGCAGGAGCGGGGAGGGGAGCTGGATTGGGCCGGTCGTGCTGGGGGGGAGGGGCCGCGGGGGCAGCAGCGGCGGGGATAGGTAAAGGGAGGAAAGAAGGGATAAAGAAAAGAGGGAAAATAAGAAGAAATAAGGCACAAAAGAGCAGAGATGCAGAAAAGAGCAGAAAGGTGAAAGAGAGAAAGGGTAAAAAAACGAGTGAAAACGAGTGAAGGAGCAGAGGGAGAGAAAGGGAAAACGGGCAGAAATAAGGCACAAAAGAGCAGAGGTGCAGAAAGGTGAAAGATAGAAAGGGTAAAAAAAACGAGTGAAAACGAGTGAAGGAGCAGAGGGAGAGAAAGGGAAAATGGGCAGAAATAAGGCGCAAAAGAGCAGAGGTGCAGAAAGGTGAAAGATAGAAAGGGGAGAAAAACGAGTGAAGGAGCAGAAAGAAAGAAAGGAGACAGAGGTCCACTGGACCACCAGGGATGAGGCGCAGGGAAACCTGCGGGTGGAGGAGGGCCTCGATCACCAACACTCAAGAGTGCAGGGGCAGGGGCACCTCACTTAATGGTGGAGCTGCGAGGGTGGGAGAGCAATTTAACTGACAATGAGTCAGTGGTCTTGCTCGCCTGTCCCCACAGTGGCCGCCATTAAGTAGGGGTCGGGGAGGGCTGGACAGCTGGGAGGCGGGAGCGGGGAGGGGAGCTGAATTCGGCCGGTCGTGCTGGGGGGGGAGGGGCCGCGGGGGCAGCAGCGGCGGGGAAAGGTAAAGGGAGGAAAGAAGGGATAAAGAAAAGAGGGAAAATAAGCAGAAATAAGGCACAAAAGAGCAGAGATGCAGAAAAGATCAGAAAGGTGAAAGATAGAAAGGGTAAAAAAACGAGTGAAAACGAGTGAAGGAGTAGAGGGAGAGAAAGGGAAAATGGGCAGAAATAAGGCGCAAAAGAGCAGAGGTGCAGAAAGGTGAAAGATAGAAAGGGGAGAAAAACGAGTGAAGGAGCAAAAAGAAAGAAAGGAGACAGAGGTCCACTGGACCACCAGGGATGAGGCGCAGGGAAACCTGCGGGTGGAGGAGGGCCTCGATCACCAACACTCAAGAGTGCAGGGGCAGGGGCACCTCACTTAATGGTGGAGCTGCGAGGGTGGGAGAGCAATTTCACTGACAATGAGTCAGTGGTCTTGCTCGCCTGTCCCCGCAGTGGCCGCCATTAGGTAGGGGTCGGGGAGGGCTGGACAGCTGGGAGGCGGGGAGGGGAGCTGGATTGGGCCGGTCGTGCTGGGGGGGTAGGGGCCGCGGGGGCAGCAGCGGCGGGGAAAGGTAAAGGGAGGAAAGAAGGGATAAAGAAAAGAGGGAAAATAAGCAGAAATAAGGCACAAAAGAGCAGAGATGCAGAAAAGAGCAAAAAGGTGAAAGATAGAAAGGGTAAAAAAACGAGTGAAAACGAGTGAAGGAGCAGAGGGAGAGAAAGGGAAAACGGGCAGAAATAAGGCACAAAAGAGCAGAGGTGCAGAAAGGTGAAAGATAGAAAGGGTAAAAAGAAACGAGTGAAAACGAGTGAAGGAGCAGAGGGAGAGAAAGGGAAAATGGGCAGAAATAAGGCGCAAAAGAGCAGAGGTGCAGAAAGGTGAAAGATAGAAAGGGGAGAAAAACGAGTGAAGGAGCAGAAAGAAAGAAAGGAGACAGAGGTCCACTGGACCACCAGGGATGAGGCGCAGGGAAACCTGCGGGTGGAGGAGGGCCTCGATCACCAACACTCAAGAGTGCAGGGGCAGGGGCACCTCACTTAATGGTGGAGCTGCGAGGGAGGGAGAGCAATTTCACTGACAATGAGTCAGTGGTCTTGCTCGCCTGTCCCCGCAGTGGCCGCCATTAAGTAGGGGTCGGGGGGGGCTGGACAGCTGGGAGGCGGGAGCGGGGAGGGGAGCTGGATTGGGCCGGTCGTGCTGGGGGGGAGGGGCCCCGGGGGCAGCAGCGGCGGGGAAAGGTAAAGGGAGGAAAGAAGGGATAAAGAAAAGAGGGAAAATAAGCAGAAATAAGGCACAAAAGAGCAGAGATGCAGAAAATAGCAGAAAGGTGAAAGATAGAAAGGGTCAAAAAACGTTTGAAAACGAGTGAAGGAGCAGAGGGAGAGAAAGGGAAAACGGGCAGAAATAAGGCACAAAAGAGCAGAGGTGGAGAAAGGTGAAAGATAGAAAGGGTAAAAAAAAACGAGTGAAAACGAGTGAAGGAGCAGAGGGAGAGAAAGGGAAAATGGGCAGAAATAAGGCGCAAAAGAGCAGAGGTGCAGAAAGGTGAAAGATAGAAAGGGGAGAAAAACGAGTGAAGGAGCAGAAAGAAAGAAAGGAGACAGAGGTCCACTGGACTACCAGGGATGAGGCGCAGGGAAACCTGCAGGTGGAGGAGGGCCTCGATCACCAACACTCAAGAGTGCAGGGGCAGGGGCACCTCACTTAATGGTGGAGCTGCGAGGGTGGGAGAGCAATTTCACTGACAATGAGTCAGTGGTCTTGCTCGCCTGTCCCCGCAGTGGCCGCCATTAAGTAGGGGTCGGGGAGGGCTGGACAGCTGGGAGGCGGGAGCGGGGAGGGGAGCTGGATTGGACCGGTTGTGCTGGGGGGGGAGGGGCCGCGGGGGCAGCAGCGGCGGGGAAAGGTAAAGGGAGGAAAGAAGGGATAAAGAAAAGAGGGAAAATAAGCAGAAATAAGGCACAAAAGAGCAGAGATGCAGAAAAGAGCAGAAAGGTGAAAGATAGAAAGGGTAAAAAAACGAGTGAAAACGAGTGAAGGAGCAGAGGGAGAGAAAGGGAAAACGGGCAGAAATAAGGCACAAAAGAGCAGAGGTGCAGAAAGGTGAAAGATAGAAAGGGTAAAAAAAAACGAGTGAAAACGAGTGAAGGAGCAGAGGGAGAGAAGGGGAAAATGGGCAGAAATAAGGCGCAAAAGAGCAGAGGTGCAGAAAGGTGAAAGATAGAAAGAGGAGAAAAACGAGTGAAGGAGCAGAAAGAAAGAAAGGAGACAGAGGTCCACTGGACCACCAGGGATGAGGCGCAGGGAAACCTGCGGGTGGAGGAGGGCCTCGATCACCAACACTCAAGAGTGCAGGGGCAGGGGCACCTCACTTAATGGTGGAGCTGCGAGGGTGGGAGAGCAATTTCACTGACAATGAGTCAGTGGTCTTGCTCGCCTGTCCCCGCAGTGGCCGCCATTAAGTAGGGGTCGGGGAGGGCTGGACAGCTGGGAGGCAGGAGCGGGGAGGGGAGCTGGATTGGGCCGGTCGTGCTGGGGGGGAGGGGCCGCGGGGGCAGCAGCGGCGGGGAAAGGTAAAGGGAGGAAAGAAGGGATAAAGAAAAGAGGGTAAATAAGCAGAAATAAGGCACAAAAGAGCAGAGATGCAGAAAAGAGCAGAAAGGTGAAAGATAGAAAGGGTAAAAAAACAAGTGAAAACGAGTGAAGGAGCAGAGGGAGAGAAAGGGAAAACGGGCAGAAATAAGGCACAAAAGAGCAGAGGTGCAGAAAGGTGAAAGATAGAAAGGGTAAAAAAAAACGAGTGAAAACGAGTGAAGGAGCAGAGGGAGAGAAAGGGAAAATGGGCAGAAATAAGGCGCAAAAGAGCAGAGGTGCAGAAAGGTGAAAGATAGAAAGGGGAGAAAAACGAGTGAAGGAGCAGAAAGAAAGAAAGGAGACAGAGGTCCACTGGACCACCAGGGATGAGGCGCAGGGAAACCTGCGGGTGGAGGAGGGCCTCGATCACCAACACTCAAGAGTGCAGGGGCAGGGGCACCTCACTTAATGGTGGAGCTGCGAGTGTGGGAGAGCAATTTCACTGACAATGAGTCAGTGGTCTTGCTCGCCTGTCCCCGCAGTGGCCGCCATTAAGTAGGGGTCGGGGAGGGCTGGACAGCTGGGAGGCGGGAGGGGGGAGGGGAGCTGGATTGGGCCGGTCGTGTTGGGGGGGGAGGGGCCGCGGGGGCAGCAGCGCGGGGAAAGGTAAAGGGAGGAAAGAAGGGATAAAGAAAAGAGGGAAAATAAGCAGAAATAAGGCACAAAAGAGCAGAGATGCAGAAAAGATCAGAAAGGTGAAAAATAGAAAGGGTAAAAAAACGAGTGAAAACGAGTGAAGGAGCAGAGGGAGAGAAAGGGAAAACGGGCAGAAATAAGGCACTAAAGAGCAGAGGTGCAGAAAGGTGAAAGATAGAAAGGGTAAAAAAAAGAGTGAAAACGAGTGAAGGAGCAGAGGGGGAGGAAGGGAAAATGGGCAGAAATAAGGCGCAAAAGAGCAGAGGTGCAGAAAGGTGAAAGATAGAAAGGGGAGAAAAACGAGTGAAGGAGCAGAAAGAAAGAAAGGAGACAGAGGTCCACTGGACCACCAGGGATGAGGCGCATGGAAACCTGCGGGTGGAGGAGGGCCTCGATCACCAACACTCAAGAGTGCAGGGGCAGGGGCACCTCACTTAATGGTGGAGCTGCGAGGGTGGGAGAGCAATTTCACTGACAATGAGTCAGTGGTCTTGCTCGCCTGTCCCCGCAGTGGCCGCCATTAAGTAGGGGTCAGGGAGGGCTGGACAGCTGGGAGGCGGGAGCGGGGATGGGAGCTGGATTGGGCCGGTCGTGCTGGGGGGGAGGGGCCGCGGGGCAGCAGCGGCGGGGAAAGGTAAAGGGAGGAAAGAAGGGATAAAGAAAAGAGGGAAAATAAGCAGAATAAAAGGCACAAAAGAGCAGAGATGCAGAAAAGAGCAGAAAGGTGAAAGATAGAAAGGGTAAAAAAACGAGTGAAAACGAGTGAAGGAGCAGAGGGAGAGAAAGGGAAAACGGGCAGAAATAAGGCACAAAAGAGCAGAGGTGCAGAAAGGTGAAAGATAGAAAGGGTAAAAAAACGAGTGAAAACGAGTGAAGGAGCAGAGGGAGAGAAAGGGAAAATGGGCAGAAATAATGCGCAAAAGAGCAGAGGTGCAGAAAGGTGAAAGATAGAAAGGGGAGAAAAACGAGTGAAGGAGCAGAAAGAAAGAAAGGAGACAGAGGTCCACTGGACCACCAGGGATGAGGCGCAGGGAAACCTGCGGGTGGAGGAGGGCCTCGATCACCAACACTCAAGAGTGCAGGGGCAGGGGCACCTCGCTTAATGGTGGAGCTGCGAGGGTGGGAGAGCAATTTCACTGACAATGAGTCAGTGGTCTTGCTCGCCTGTCCCCGCAGTGGCCGCCATTAAGTAGGGGTCGGGGAGGGCTGGACAGCTGGGAGGCGGGAGCGGGGAGGGGAGCTGGATTGGGCCGGTCGTGCTGGGGGGGGAGGGGCCGCGGGGGCAGCAGCGGCAGGGAAAGGTAAAGGGAGGAAAGAAGGGATAAAGAAAAGAGGGAAAATAAGCAGAAATAAGGCACAAAAGAGCAGAGATGCAGAAAAGAGCAGAAAGGTGAAAGATAGAAAGGGTAAAAAAACGAGTGAAAACGAGTGAAGGAGCAGAGGGAGAGAAAGGGAAAATGGGCAGAAATAAGGCGCAAAAGAGCAGAGGTGCAGAAAGGTGAAAGATAGAAAGGGGAGAAAAACGAGTGAAGGAGCAGAAAGAAAGAAAGGAGACAGAGGTCCACTGGACCACCAGGGATGAGGCGCAGGGAAACCTGCGGGTGGAGGAGGGCCTCGATCACCAACACTCAAGAGTGCAGGGGCAGGGGCACCTCACTTAATGGTGGAGCTGCGAGGGTGGGAGAGCAATTTCACTGACAATGAGTCAATGGTCTTGCTCGCCTGTCCCCGCAGTGGCTGCCATTAAGTAGGGGTCGGGGAGGGCTGGACAGCTGGGAGGCGGGAGCGGGGAGGGGAGCTGGATTGGGCCGGTCGTGCTGGGGGGGAGGGGCCGCGGGGGCAGCAGCGGCGGGGATAGGTAAAGGGAGGAAAGAAGGGATAAAGAAAAGAGGGAAAATAAGCAGAAATAAGGCACAAAAGAGCAGAGATGCAGAAAAGAGCAGAAAGGTGAAAGAGAGAAAGGGTAAAAAAACGAGTGAAAACGAGTGAAGGAGCAGAGGGAGAGAAAGGGAAAACGGGCAGAAATAAGGCACAAAAGAGCAGAGGTGCAGAAAGGTGAAAGATAGAAAGGGTAAAAAAAAGAGTGAAAACGAGTGAAGGAGCAGAGGGAGAGAAAGGGAAAATGGGCAGAAATAAGGCGCAAAAGAGCAGAGGTGCAGAAAGGTGAAAGATAGAAAGGGGAGAAAAACGAGTGAAGGAGCAGAAAGAAAGAAAGGAGACAGAGGTCCACTGGACCACCAGGGATGAGGCGCAGGGAAACCTGCGGGTGGAGGAGGGCCTCGATCACCAACACTCAAGAGTGCAGGGGCAGGGGCACCTCACTTAATGGTGGAGCTGCGAGGGTGGGAGAGCAATTTAACTGACAATGAGTCAGTGGTCTTGCTCGCCTGTCCCCACAGTGGCCGCCATTAAGTAGGGGTCGGGGAGGGCTGGACAGCTGGGAGGCGGGAGCGGGGAGGGGAGCTGGATTGGGCCGGTCGTGCTGGGGGGGAGGGGCCGCGGGGGCAGCAGCGGCGGGGATAGGTAAAGGGAGGAAAGAAGGGATAAAGAAAAGAGGGAAAATAAGCAGAATAAAAGGCACAAAAGAGCAGAGATGCAGAAAAGAGCAGAAAGGTGAAAGATAGAAAGGGTAAAAAAACGAGTGAAAACGAGTGAAGGAGCAGAGGGAGAGAAAGGGAAAACGGGCAGAAATAAGGCACAAAAGAGCAGAGGTGCAGAAAGGTGAAAGATAGAAAGGGTAAAAAAAAACGAGTGAAAACGAGTGAAGGAGCAGAGGGAGAGAAAGGGAAAATGGGCAGAAATAAGGCGCAAAAGAGCAGAGGTGCAGAAAGGTGAAAGATAGAAAGGGGAGAAAAACGAGTGAAGGAGCAGAAAGAAAGAAAGGAGACAGAGGTCCACTGGACCACCAGGGATGAGGCGCAGGGAAACCTGCGGGTGGAGGAGGGCCTCGATCACCAACACTCAAGAGTGCAGGGGCAGGGGCACCTCACTTAATGGTGGAGCTGCGAGGGTGGGAGAGCAATTTCACTGACAATGAGTCAGTGGTCTTGCTCGCCTGTCCCCGCAGTGGCTGCCATTAAGTAGGGGTCGGGGAGGGCTGGACAGCTGGGAGGCGGGAGGGGGAGGGGAGCTGGATTGGGCCGGTCGTGCTGGGGGGGAGGGGCCGCGGGGGCAGCAGCGGCGGGGATAGGTAAAGGGAGGAAAGAAGGGATAAAGAAAAGAGGGAAAATAAGCAGAAATAAGGCACAAAAGAGCAGAGATGCAGAAAAGAGCAGAAAGGTGAAAGAGAGAAAGGGTAAAAAAACGAGTGAAAACGAGTGAAGGAGCAGAGGGAGAGAAAGGGAAAACGGGCAGAAATAAGGCACAAAAGAGCAGAGGTGCAGAAAGGTGAAAGATAGAAAGGGTAAAAAAAACGAGTGAAAACGAGTGAAGGAGCAGAGGGAGAGAAAGGGAAAATGGGCAGAAATAAGGCGCAAAAGAGCAGAGGTGCAGAAAGGTGAAAGATAGAAAGGGGAGAAAAACGAGTGAAGGAGCAGAAAGAAAGAAAGGAGACAGAGGTCCACTGGACCACCAGGGATGAGGCGCAGGGAAACCTGCGGGTGGAGGAGGGCCTCGATCACCAACACTCAAGAGTGCAGGGGCAGGGGCACCTCACTTAATGGTGGAGCTGCGAGGGTGGGAGAGCAATTTAACTGACAATGAGTCAGTGGTCTTGCTCGCCTGTCCCCACAGTGGCCGCCATTAAGTAGGGGTCGGGGAGGGCTGGACAGCTGGGAGGCGGGAGCGGGGAGGGGAGCTGAATTCGGCCGGTCGTGCTGGGGGGGGGAGGGGCCGCGGGGGCAGCAGCGGCGGGGAAAGGTAAAGGGAGGAAAGAAGGGATAAAGAAAAGAGGGAAAATAAGCAGAAATAAGGCACAAAAGAGCAGAGATGCAGAAAAGATCAGAAAGGTGAAAGATAGAAAGGGTAAAAAAACGAGTGAAAACGAGTGAAGGAGCAGAGGGAGAGAAAGGGAAAACGGGCAGAAATAAGGCACAAAAGAGCAGAGGTGCAGAAAGGTGAAAGATAGAAAGGGTAAAAAAAAACGAGTGAAAACGAGTGAAGGAGCAGAGGGAGAGAAAGGGAAAATGGGCAGAAATAAGGCGCAAAAGAGCAGAGGTGCAGAAAGGTGAAAGATAGAAAGGGGAGAAAAACGAGTGAAGGAGCAAAAAGAAAGAAAGGAGACAGAGGTCCACTGGACCACCAGGGATGAGGCGCAGGGAAACCTGCGGGTGGAGGAGGGCCTCGATCACCAACACTCAAGAGTGCAGGGGCAGGGGCACCTCACTTAATGGTGGAGCTGCGAGGGAGGGAGAGCAATTTCACTGACAATGAGTCAGTGGTCTTGCTCGCCTGTCCCCGCAGTGGCCGCCATTAAGTAGGGGTCGGGGGGGGCTGGACAGCTGGGAGGCGGGAGCGGGGAGGGGAGCTGGATTGGGCCGGTCGTGCTGGGGGGGAGGGGCCCCGGGGGCAGCAGCGGCGGGGAAAGGTAAAGGGAGGAAAGAAGGGATAAAGAAAAGAGGGAAAATAAGCAGAAATAAGGCACAAAAGAGCAGAGATGCAGAAAAGAGCAGAAAGGTGAAAGATAGAAAGGGTAAAAAAACGAGTGAAAACGAGTGAAGGAGCAGAGGGAGAGAAAGGGAAAACGGGCAGAAATAAGGCACAAAAGAGCAGAAGTGCAGAAAGGTGAAAGATAGAAAGGGTAAAAAAAACCGAGTGAAAACGAGTGAAGGAGCAGAGGGAGAGAAAGGGAAAATGGGCAGAAATAAAGCGCAAAAGAGCAGAGGTGCAGAAAGGTGAAAGATAGAAAGGGGAGAAAAACGAGTGAAGGAGCAGAAAGAAAGAAAGGAGACAGAAGTCCACTGGACCACCAGGGATGAGGCGCAGGGAAACCTGCGGGTGGAGGAGGGCCTCGATCACCAACACTCAAGAGTGCAAGGGGCACCTCACTTAATGGTGGAGCTGCGAGGGTGGGAGAGCAATTTCACTGACAATGAGTCAGTGGTCTTGCTCGCCTGTCCCCGCAGTGGCCGCCATTAAGTAGGGGTCGGGGAGGGCTGGACAGCTGGGAGGCGGGAGCGGGGAGGGGAGCTGGATTGGGCCGGTCGTGCTGGGGGGGGGGGAGGGGCCGCGGGGGCAGCAGCGGCGGGGAAAGGTAAAGGGAGGAAAGAAGGGATAAAGAAAAGAGGGAAAATAAGCAGAAATAAGGCACAAAAGAGCAGAGATGCAGAAAAGAGCAGAAAGGTGAAAGATAGAAAGGTTAAAAAAACGAGTGAAAACGAGTGAAGGAGCAGAGGGAGAGAAAGGGAAAACGGGCAGAAATAAGGCACAAAAGAGCAGAGGTGCAGAAAGGTGAAAGATAGAAAGGGTAAAAAAAAACGAGTGAAAACGAGTGAAGGAGCAGAGGGAGAGAAAGGGAAAATGGGCAGAAATAAGGCGCAAAAGAGCAGAGGTGCCGAAAGGTGAAAGATAGAAAGGGGAGAAAAACGAGTGAAGGAGCAGAAAGAAAGAAAGGAGACAGAGGTCCACTGGACCACCAGGGATGAGGCGCAGGGAAACCTGCGGGTGGAGGAGGGCCTCGATCACCAACACTCAAGAGTGCAGGGGCAGGGGCACCTCACTTAATGGTGGAGCTGCGAGGGTGGGAGAGCAATTTCACTGACAATGAGTCGGTGGTCTTGCTCGCCTGTCCCCGCAGTGGCCGCCATTAAGTAGGGGTCAGGGAGGGCTGGACAGCTGGGAGGCGGGAGCGGGGAGGGGAGCTGGATTGGGCCGGTCGTGCTGGGGGGGGAGGGGCCGCGGGGGCAGCAGCGGCGGGGAAAGGTAAAGGGAGGAAAGAAGGGATAAAGAAAAGAGGGAAAATAAGCAGAAATAAGGCACAAAAGAGCAGTGATGCAGAAAAGAGCAGAAAGGTGAAAGATAGAAAGGGTAAAAAAACGAGTGAAAACGAGTGAAGGAGCAGAGGGAGAGAAAGGGAAAACGGGCAGAAATAAGGCACAAAAGAGCAGAGGTGCAGAAAGGTGAAAGATAGAAAGGGTAAAAAAAAACGAGTGAAAACGAGTGAAGGAGCAGAGGGAGAGAAAGGGAAAATGGGCAGAAATAGGGCACAAAAGAGCAGAGGTGCAGAAAGGTGAAAGATAGAAAGGGGAGAAAAACGAGTGAAGGAGCAGAAAGAAAGAAAGGAGACAGAGGTCCACTGGACCACCAGGGATGAGGCGCAGGGAAACCTGCGGGTGGAGGAGGGCCTCGATCACCAACACTCAAGAGTACAGGGGCAGGGGCACCTCACTTAATGGTGAAGCTGCGAGGGTGGGAGAGCAATTTCACTGACAATGAGTCAGTTGTCTTGCTCGCCTGTCCCGCAGTGGCCGCCATTAAGTAGAGGTCGGGGAGGGCTGGACAGCTGGGAGGCGGGAGCGGGGAGGGGAGCTGGATTGGGCCGGTCGTGCTGGGGGGGAGGGGTCGCGGGGGCAGCAGCGGCGGGGAAAGGTAAAGGGAGGAAAGAAGGGATAAAGAAAAGAGGGAAAATAAGCAGAAATAAGGCACAAAAGAGCAGAGATGCAGAAAAGAGCAGAAAGGTGAAAGATAGAAAGGGTAAAAAAACGAGTGAAAACGAGTGAAGGAGCAGAGGGAGAGAAAGGGAAAATGGGCAGAAATAAGGCACAAAAGAGCAGAGGTGCAGAAAGGTGAAAGATAGAAAGGGTAAAAAAAACGAGTGAAAGCGAGTGAAGGAGCAGAGGGAGAGAAAGGGAAAATGGGCAGAAATAAGGCGCAAAAGAGCAGAGGTGCAGAAAGGTGAAAGATAGAAAGGGGAGAAAAAAGAGTGAAGGAGCAGAAAGAAAGAAAGGAGACAGAGGTCCACTGGACCACCAGGGATGAGGCGCAGGGAAGCCTGCGGGTGGAGGAGGGCCTCGATCACCAACACTCAAGAGTGCAGGGGCAGGGGCACCTCACTTAATGGTGGAGCTGCGAGGGTGGGAGAGCAATTTCACTGACAATGAGTCAGTGGTCTTGCTCGCCTGTCCCCGCAGTGGCCGCCATTAAGTAGGGGTCGGGGAGGGCTGGACAGCTGGGAGGCGGGAGCGGGGAGGGGAGCTGGATTGGGCCGGTCGTGCTGGGGGGGAGGGGCCGCGGGGGCAGCAGCGGCGGGGAAAGGTAAAGGGAGGAAAGAAGGGATAAAGAAAAGAGGGAAAATAAGCAGAAATAAGGCACAAAAGAGCAGAGATGCAGAAAAGAGCAGAAAGGTGAAAGATAGAAAGGGTAAAAAAACGAGTGAAAACGAGTGAAGGAGCAGAGGGAGAGAAAGGGAAAACGGGCAGAAATAAGGCACAAAAGAGCAGAGGTGGAGAAAGGTGAAAGATAGAAAGGGTAAAAAAAAACGAGTGAAAACGAGTGAAGGAGCAGAGGGAGAGAAAGGGAAAATGGGCAGAAATAAGGCGCAAAAGAGCAGAGAGCAGAGGTGCAGAAAGGTGAAAGATAGAAAGGGGAGAAAAACGAGTGAAGGAGCCGAAAGAAAGAAAGGAGACAGAGGTCCACTGGACTACCAGGGATGAGGCGCAGGGAAACCTGCGGGTGGAGGAGGGCCTCGATCACCAACACTCAAGAGTGCAGGGGCACCTCACTTAATGGTGGAGCTGCGAGGGTGGGAGAGCAATTTCACTGACAATGAGTCAGTGGTCTTGCTCGCCTGTCCCCGCAGTGGCCGCCATTAAGTAGGGGTCGGGGAGGGCTGGACAGCTGGGAGGCGGGAGCGGGGAGGGGAGCTGGATTGGACCGGTTGTGCTGGGGGGGGAGGGGCCGCAGGGGCAGCAGCGGCGGGGAAAGGTAAAGGGAGGAAAGAAGGGATAAAGAAAAGAGGGAAAATAAGCAGAAATAAGGCACAAAAGAGCAGAGATGCAGAAAAGAGCAGAAAGGTGAAAGATAGAAAGGGTAAAAAAACGAGTGAAAACGAGTGAAGGAGCAGAGGGAGAGAAAGGGAAAACGGGCAGAAATAAGGCACAAAAGAGCAGAGGTGCAGAAAGGTGAAAGATAGAAAGGGTAAAAAAAAACGAGTGAAAACGAGTGAAGGAGCAGAGGGAGAGAAAGGGAAAATGGGCAGAAATAAGGCGCAAAAGAGCAGAGGTGCAGAAAGGTGAAAGATAGAAAGAGGAGAAAAACGAGTGAAGGAGCAGAAAGAAAGAAAGGAGACAGAGGTCCACTGGACCACCAGGGATGAGGCGCAGGGAAACCTTCGGGTGGAGGAGGGCCTCGATCACCAACACTCAAGAGTGCAGGGGCAGGGGCACCTCACTTAATGGTGGAGCTGCGAGAGCAATTTCACTGACAATGAGTCAGTGGTCTTGCTCGCCTGTCCCCGCAGTGGCCGCCATTAAGTAGGGGTCGGGGAGGGCTGGACAGCTGGGAGGCAGGAGCGGGGAGGGGAGATGGATTGGGCCGGTCGTGCTGGGGGGGAGGGGCCGCGGGGGCAGTAGCGGCGGGGAAAGGTAAAGGGAGGAAAGAAGGGATAAAGAAAAGAGGGAAAATAAGCAGTAATAAGGCACAAAAGAGCAGAGATGCAGAAAAGAGCAGAAAGGTGAAAGATAGAAAGGGTAAAAAAACAAGTGAAAACGAGTGAAGGAGCAGAGGGAGAGAAAGGGAAAACGGGCAGAAATAAGGCACAAAAGAGCAGAGGTGCAAAAAGGTGAAAGATAGAAAGGGTAAAAAAAAACGAGTGAAAACGAGTGAAGGAGCAGAGGGGGAGGAAGGGAAAATGGGCAGAAATAAGGCGCAAAAGAGCAGAGGTGCAGAAAGGTGAAAGATAGAAAGGGGAGAAAAACGAGTGAAGGAGCAGAAAGAAAGAAAGGAGACAGAGGTCCACTGGACCACCAGGGATGAGGCGCATGGAAACCTGCGGGTGGAGGAGGGCCTCGATCACCAACACTCAAGAGTGCAGGGGCAGGGGCACCTCACTTAATGGTGGAGCTGCGAGGGTGGGAGAGCAATTTCACTGACAATGAGTCAGTGGTCTTGCTCGCCTGTCCCCGCAGTGGCCGCCATTAAGTAGGGGTCAGGGAGGGCTGGACAGCTGGGAGGCGGGAGCGGGGATGGGAGCTGGATTGGGCCGGTCGTGCTGGGGGGGAGGGGCCGCGGGGCAGCAGCGGCGGGGAAAGGTAAAGGGAGGAAAGAAGGGATAAAGAAAAGAGGGAAAATAAGCAGAATAAAAGGCACAAAAGAGCAGAGATGCAGAAAAGAGCAGAAAGGTGAAAGATAGAAAGGGTAAAAAAATGAGTGAAAACGAGTGAAGGAGCAGAGGGAGAGAAAGGGAAAACGGGCAGAAATAAGGCACAAAAGAGCAGAGGTGCAGAAAGGTGAAAGATAGAAAGGGTAAAAAAAACGAGTGAAAACGAGTGAAGGAGCAGAGGGAGAGAAAGGGAAAATGGGCAGAAATAATGCGCAAAAGAGCAGAGGTGCAGAAAGGTGAAAGATAGAAAGGGGAGAAAAACGAGTGAAGGAGCAGAAAGAAAGAAAGGAGACAGAGGTCCACTGGACCACCAGGGATGAGGCGCAGGGAAACCTGCGGGTGGAGGAGGGCCTCGATCACCAACACTCAAGAGTGCAGGGGCAGGGGCACCTCGCTTAATGGTGGAGCTGCGAGGGTGGGAGAGCAATTTCTCTGACAATGAGTCAGTGGTCTTGCTCGCCTGTCCCCGCAGTGGCCGCCATTAAGTAGGGGTCGGGGAGGGCTGGACAGCTGGGAGGCGGGAGCGGGGAGGGGAGCTGGATTGGGCCGGTCGTGCTGGGGGGGGAGGGGCCGCGGGGGCAGCAGCGGCAGGGAAAGGTAAAGGGAGGAAAGAAGGGATAAAGAAAAGAGGGAAAATAAGCAGAAATAAGGCACAAAAGAGCAGAGATGCAGAAAAGAGCAGAAAGGTGAAAGATAGAAAGGGTAAAAAAACGAGTGAAAACGAGTGAAGGAGCAGAGGGAGAGAAAGGGAAAACGGGCAGAAATAAGGCACAAAAGAGCAGAGGTGCAGAAAGGTGAAAGATAGAAAGGGTAAAAAAAAACGAGTGAAAACGAGTGAAGGAGCAGAGGGAGAGAAAGGGAAAATGGGCAGAAATAAGGCGCAAAAGAGCAGAGGTGCAGAAAGGTGAAAGATAGAAAGGGGAGAAAAACGAGTGAAGGAGCAGAAAGAAAGAAAGGAGACAGAGGTCCACTGGACCACCAGGGATGAGGCGCAGGGAAACCTGCGGGTGGAGGAGGGCCTCGATCACCAACACTCAAGAGTGCAGGGGCAGGGGCACCTCACTTAATGGTGGAGCTGCGAGGGTGGGAGAGCAATTTCACTGACAATGAGTCAGTGGTCTTGCTCGCCTGTCCCCGCAGTGGCTGCCATTAAGTAGGGGTCGGGGAGGGCTGGACAGCTGGGAGGCGGGAGCGGGGAGGGGAGCTGGATTGGGCCGGTCGTGCTGGGGGGGAGGGGCCGCGGGGGCAGCAGCGGCGGGGAAAGGTAAAGGGAGGAAAGAAGGGATAAAGAAAAGAGGGAAAATAAGCAGAAATAAGGCACAAAAGAGCAGAGATGCAGGAAGGAGCAGAAAGGTGAAAGAGAGAAAGGGTAAAAAAACGAGTGAAAACGAGTGAAGGAGCAGAGGGAGAGAAAGGGAAAACGGGCAGAAATAAGGCACAAAAGAGCAGAGGTGCAGAAAGGTGAAAGATAGAAAGGGTAAAAAAAAACGAGTGAAAACGAGTGAAGGAGCAGAGGGAGAGAAAGGGAAAATGGGCAGAAATAAGGCGCAAAAGAGCAGAGGTGCAGAAAGGTGAAAGATAGAAAGGGGAGAAAAACGAGTGAAGGAGCAGAAAGAAAGAAAGGAGACAGAGGTCCACTGGACCACCAGGGATGAGGCGCAGGGAAACCTGCGGGTGGAGGAGGGCCTCGATCACCAACACTCAAGAGTGCAGGGGCAGGGGCACCTCACTTAATGGTGGAGCTGCGAGGGTGGGAGAGCAATTTAACTGACAATGAGTCAGTGGTCTTGCTCGCCTGTCCCCACAGTGGCCGCCATTAAGTAGGGGTCGGGGAGGGCTGGACAGCTGGGAGGCGGGAGCGGGGAGGGGAGCTGAATTCGGCCGGTCGTGCTGGGGGGGGAGGGGCCGCGGGGGCAGCAGCGGGGGGGAAAGGTAAAGGGAGGAAAGAAGGGATAAAGAAAAGAGGGAAAATAAGCAGAAATAAGGCACAAAAGAGCAGAGATGCAGAAAAGATCAGAAAGGTGAAAGATAGAAAGGGTAAAAAAACGAGTGAAAACGAGTGAAGGAGCAGAGGGAGAGAAAGGGAAAACGGGCAGAAATAAGGCACAAAAGAGCAGAGGTGCAGAAAGGTGAAAGATAGAAAGGGTAAAAAAAAACGAGTGAAAACGAGTGAAGGAGCAGAGGGAGAGAAAGGGAAAATGGGCAGAAATAAGGCGCAAAAGAGCAGAGGTGCAGAAAGGTGAAAGATAGAAAGGGGAGAAAAACGAGTGAAGGAGCAAAAAGAAAGAAAGGAGACAGAGGTCCACTGGACCACCAGGGATGAGGCGCAGGGAAACCTGCGGGTGGAGGAGGGCCTCGATCACCAACACTCAAGAGTGCAGGGGCAGGGGCACCTCACTTAATGGTGGAGCTGCGAGGGTGGGAGAGCAATTTCACTGACAATGAGTCAGTGGTCTTGCTCGCCTGTCCCCGCAGTGCCCGCCATTAGGTAGGGGTCGGGGAGGGCTGGACAGCTGGGAGGCGGGGAGGGGAGCTGGATTGGGCCGGTCGTGCTGGGGGGGTAGGGGCCGCGGGGGCAGCAGCGGCGGGGAAAGGTAAAGGGAGGAAAGAAGGGATAAAGAAAAGAGGGAAAATAAGCAGAAATAAGGCACAAAAGAGCAGAGATGCAGAAAAGAGCAAAAAGGTGAAAGATAGAAAGGGTAAAAAAACGAGTGAAAACGAGTGAAGGAGCAGAGGGAGAGAAAGGGAAAACGGGCAGAAATAAGGCACAAAAGAGCAGAGGTGCAGAAAGGTGAAAGATAGAAAGGGTAAAAAAAATGAGTGAAAACGAGTGAAGGAGCAGAGGGAGAGAAAGGGAAAATGGGCAGAAATAAGGCGCAAAAGAGCAGAGGTGCAGAAAGGTGAAAGATAGAAAGGGGAGAAAAACGAGTGAAGGAGCAGAAAGAAAGAAAGGAGACAGAGGTCCACTGGACCACCAGGGATGAGGCGCAGGGAAACCTGCGGGTGGAGGAGGGCCTCGATCACCAACACTCAAGAGTGCAGGGGCAGGGGCACCTCACTTAATGGTGGAGCTGCGAGGGAGGGAGAGCAATTTCACTGACAATGAGTCAGTGGTCTTGCTCGCCTGTCCCCGCAGTGGCCGCCATTAAGTAGGGGTCGGGGAGGGCTGGACAGCTGGGAGGCGGGAGCGGGGAGGGGAGCTGGATTGGGCCGGTCGTGCTGGGGGGGAGGGGCCGCGGGGGCAGCAGCGGCGGGGAAAGGTAAAGGGAGGAAAGAAGGGATAAAGAAAAGAGGGAAAATAAGCAGAAATAAGGCACAAAAGAGCAGAGATGCAGAAAAGAGCAGAAAGGTGAAAGATAGAAAGGGTAAAAAAATGAGTGAAAACGAGTGAAGGAGCAGAGGGAGAGAAAGGGAAAACGGGCAGAAATAAGGCACAAAAGAGCAGAAGTGCAGAAAGGTGAAAGATAGGAATGGTAAAAAAAAACGAGTGAAAACGAGTGAAGGAGCAGAGGGAGAGAAAGGGAAAATGGGCAGAAATAAGGCGCAAAAGAGCAGAGGTGCAGAAAGGTGAAAGATAGAAAGGGGAGAAAAACGAGTGAAGGTGCAGAAAGAAAGAAAGGAGACAGAGGTCCACTGGACCACCAGGGATGAGGCGCAGGGAAACCTGCGGGTGGAGGAGGGCCTCGATCACCAACACTCAAGAGTGCAGGGGCAGGGGCACCTCACTTAATGGTGGAGCTGCGAGGGTGGGAGAGCAATTTCACTGACAATGAGTCGGTGGTCTTGCTCGCCTGTCCCCGCAGTGGCCGCCATTAAGTAGGGGTCAGGGAGGGCTGGACAGCTGGGAGGCGGGAGCGGGGAGGGGAGATGGATTGGGCCGGTCGTGCTGGGGGGGGAGGGGCCGCGGGGGCAGCAGCGGCGGGGAAAGGTAAAGGGAGGAAAGAAGGGATAAAGAAAAGAGGGAAAATAAGCAGAAATAAGCCACAAAAGAGCAGAGATGCAGAAAAGAGCAGAAAGGTGAAAGATAGAAAGGGTAAAAAAACGAGTGAAAACGAGTGAAGGAGCAGAGGGAGAGAAAGGGAAAACGGGCAGAAATAAGGCACAAAAGAGCAGAGGTGCAGAAAGGTGAAAGATAGAAAGGGTAAAAAAAAACGAGTGAAAACGAGTGAAGGAGCAGAGGGAGAGAAAGGGAAAATGGGCAGAAATAAGGCTCAAAAGAGCAGAGGTGCAGAAAGGTGAAAGATAGAAAGGGGAGAAAAACGAGTGAAGGAGCAGAAAGAAAGAAAGGAGACAGAGGTCCACTGGACCACCAGGGATGAGGCGCAGGGAAACCTGCGGGTGGAGGAGGGCCTCGATCACCAACACTCAAGAGTGCAGGGGCAGGGGCACCTCACTTAATGGTGGAGCTGCGAGGGTGGGAGAGCAATTTAACTGACAATGAGTCAGTGGTCTTGCTCGCCTGTCCCCACAGTGGCCGCCATTAAGTAGGGGTCGGGGAGGGCTGGACAGCTGGGAGGCGGGAGCGGGGAGGGGAGCTGAATTCGGCCGGTCGTGCTGGGGGGGGAGGGGCCGCGGGGGCAGCAGCGGCGGGGAAAGGTAAAGGGAGGAAAGAAGGGATAAAGAAAAGAGGGAAAATAAGCAGAAATAAGGCACAAAAGAGCAGAGATGCAGAAAAGATCAGAAAGGTGAAAGATAGAAAGGGTAAAAAAACGAGTGAAAACGAGTGAAGGAGCAGAGGGAGAGAAAGGGAAAACGGGCAGAAATAAGGCACAAAAGAGCAGAGGTGCAGAAAGGTGAAAGATAGAAAGGGTAAAAAAAAACGAGTGAAAACGAGTGAAGGAGCAGAGGGAGAGAAAGGGAAAATGGGCAGAAATAAGGCGCAAAAGAGCAGAGGTGCAGAAAGGTGAAAGATAGAAAGGGGAGAAAAACGAGTGAAGGAGCAAAAAGAAAGAAAGGAGACAGAGGTCCACTGGACCACCAGGGATGAGGCGCAGGGAAACCTGCGGGTGGAGGAGGGCCTCGATCACCAACACTCAAGAGTGCAGGGGCAGGGGCACCTCACTTAATGGTGGAGCTGCGAGGGTGGGAGAGCAATTTCACTGACAATGAGTCAGTGGTCTTGCTCGCCTGTCCCCGCAGTGCCCGCCATTAGGTAGGGGTCGGGGAGGGCTGGACAGCTGGGAGGCGGGGAGGGGAGCTGGATTGGGCCGGTCGTGCTGGGGGGTAGGGGCCGCGGGGGCAGCAGCGGCGGGGAAAGGTAAAGGGAGGAAAGAAGGGATAAAGAAAAGAGGGAAAATAAGCAGAAATAAGGCACAAAAGAGCAGAGATGCAGAAAAGAGCAGAAAGGTGAAAGATAGAAAGGGTAAAAAAACGAGTGAAAACGAGTGAAGGAGCAGAGGGAGAGAAAGGGAAAACGGGCAGAAATAAGGCACAAAAGAGCAGAGGTGCAGAAAGGTGAAAGATAGAAAGGGTAAAAAAAAACGAGTGAAAACGAGTGAAGGAGCAGAGGGAGAGAAAGGGAAAATGGGCAGAAATAAGGCTCAAAAGAGCAGAGGTGCAGAAAGGTGAAAGATAGAAAGGGGAGAAAAACGAGTGAAGGAGCAGAAAGAAAGAAAGGAGACAGAGGTCCACTGGACCACCAGGGATGAGGCGCAGGGAAACCTGCGGGTGGAGGAGGGCCTCGATCACCAACACTCAAGAGTGCAGGGGCAGGGGCACCTCACTTAATGGTGGAGCTGCGAGGGTGGGAGAGCAATTTAACTGACAATGAGTCAGTGGTCTTGCTCGCCTGTCCCCACAGTGGCCGCCATTAAGTAGGGGTCGGGGAGGGCTGGACAGCTGGGAGGCGGGAGCGGGGAGGGGAGCTGAATTCGGCCGGTCGTGCTGGGGGGGGAGGGGCCGCGGGGGCAGCAGCGGCGGGGAAAGGTAAAGGGAGGAAAGAAGGGATAAAGAAAAGAGGGAAAATAAGCAGAAATAAGGCACAAAAGAGCAGAGATGCAGAAAAGATCAGAAAGGTGAAAGATAGAAAGGGTAAAAAAACGAGTGAAAACGAGTGAAGGAGCAGAGGGAGAGAAAGGGAAAACGGGCAGAAATAAGGCACAAAAGAGCAGAGGTGCAGAAAGGTGAAAGATAGAAAGGGTAAAAAAAAACGAGTGAAAACGAGTGAAGGAGCAGAGGGAGAGAAAGGGAAAATGGGCAGAAATAAGGCGCAAAAGAGCAGAGGTGCAGAAAGGTGAAAGATAGAAAGGGGAGAAAAACGAGTGAAGGAGCAAAAAGAAAGAAAGGAGACAGAGGTCCACTGGACCACCAGGGATGAGGCGCAGGGAAACCTGCGGGTGGAGGAGGGCCTCGATCACCAACACTCAAGAGTGCAGGGGCAGGGGCACCTCACTTAATGGTGGAGCTGCGAGGGTGGGAGAGCAATTTCACTGACAATGAGTCAGTGGTCTTGCTCGCCTGTCCCCGCAGTGCCCGCCATTAGGTAGGGGTCGGGGAGGGCTGGACAGCTGGGAGGCGGGGAGGGGAGCTGGATTGGGCCGGTCGTGCTGGGGGGTAGGGGCCGCGGGGGCAGCAGCGGCGGGGAAAGGTAAAGGGAGGAAAGAAGGGATAAAGAAAAGAGGGAAAATAAGCAGAAATAAGGCACAAAAGAGCAGAGATGCAGAAAAGAGCAAAAAGGTGAAAGATAGAAAGGGTAAAAAAACGAGTGAAAACGAGTGAAGGAGCAGAGGGAGAGAAAGGGAAAACGGGCAGAAATAAGGCACAAAAGAGCAGAGGTGCAGAAAGGTGAAAGATAGAAAGGGTAAAAAAAACGAGTGAAAACGAGTGAAGGAGCAGAGGGAGAGAAAGGGAAAATGGGCAGAAATAAGGCGCAAAAGAGCAGAGGTGCAGAAAGGTGAAAGATAGAAAGGGGAGAAAAACGAGTGAAGGAGCAGAAAGAAAGAAAGGAGACAGAGGTCCACTGGACCACAAGGGATGAGGCGCAGGGAAACCTGCGGGTGGAGGAGGGCCTCGATCACCAACACTCAAGAGTGCAGGGGCAGGGGCACCTCACTTAATGGTGGAGCTGCGAGGGAGGGAGAGCAATTTCACTGACAATGAGTCAGTGGTCTTGCTCGCCTGTCCCCGCAGTGGCCGCCATTAAGTAGGGGTCGGGGAGGGCTGGACAGCTGGGAGGCGGGAGCGGGGAGGGGAGCTGGATTGGGCCGGTCGTGCTGGGGGGGAGGGGCCGCGGGGGCAGCAGCGGCGGGGAAAGGTAAAGGGAGGAAAGAAGGGATAAAGAAAAGAGGGAAAATAAGCAGAAATAAGGCACAAAAGAGCAGAGATGCAGAAAAGAGCAGAAAGGTGAAAGATAGAAAGGGTAAAAAAACGAGTGAAAAAGAGTGAAGGAGCAGAGGGAGAGAAAGGGAAAACGGGCAGAAATAAGGCACAAAAGAGCAGAAGTGCAGAAAGGTGAAAGATAGAAAGGGTAAAAAAAAACGAGTGAAAACGAGTGAAGGAGCAGAGGGAGAGAAAGGGAAAATGGGCAGAAATAAGGCGCAAAAGAGCAGAGGTGCAGAAAGGTGAAAGATAGAAAGGGGAGAAAAACGAGTGAAGGAGCAGAAAGAAAGAAAGGAGACAGAGGTCCACTGGACCACCAGGGATGAGGCGCAGGGAAACCTGCGGGTGGAGGAGGGCCTCGATCACCAACACTCAAGAGTGCAGGGGCAGGGGCACCTCACTTAATGGTGGAGCTGCGAGGGTGGGAGAGCAATTTCACTGACAATGAGTCGGTGGTCTTGCTCGCCTGTCCCCGCAGTGGCCGCCATTAAGTAGGGGTCAGGGAGGGCTGGACAGCTGGGAGGCGGGAGCGGGGAGGGGAGATGGATTGGGCCGGTCGTGCTGGGGGGGGAGGGGCCGCGGGGGCAGCAGCGGCGGGGAAAGGTAAAGGGAGGAAAGAAGGGATAAAGAAAAGAGGGAAAATAAGCAGAAATAAGGCACAAAAGAGCAGAGATGCAGAAAAGAGCAGAAAGGTGAAAGATAGAAAGGGTAAAAAAACGAGTGAAAACGAGTGAAGGAGCAGAGGGAGAGAAAGGGAAAACGGGCAGAAATAAGGCACAAAAGAGCAGAGGTGCAGAAAGGTGAAAGATAGAAAGGGTAAAAAAAAACGAGTGAAAACGAGTGAAGGAGCAGAGGGAGAGAAAGGGAAAATGGGCAGAAATAAGGCTCAAAAGAGCAGAGGTGCAGAAAGGTGAAAGATAGAAAGGGGAGAAAAACGAGTGAAGGAGCAGAAAGAAAGAAAGGAGACAGAGGTCCACTGGACCACCAGGGATGAGGCGCAGGGAAACCTGCGGGTGGAGGAGGGCCTCGATCACCAACACTCAAGAGTGCAGGGGCAGGGGCACCTCACTTAATGGTGGAGCGGCGAGGGTGGGAGAGCAATTTCACTGACAATGAGTCAGTGGTCTTGCTCGCCTGTCCCCGCAGTGGCCGCCATTAAGTAGGGGTCGGGGAGGGCTGGACAGCTGGGAGGCGGGAGCGGGGAGGGGAGCTGGATTGGGCCAGTCGTGCTGGGGGGGAGGGGCCGCGGGGGCAGCAGCGGCGCGGAAAGGTAAAGGGAGGAAAGAAGGGATAAAGAAAAGAGGGAAAATAAGCAGAAATAAGGCACAAAAGAGCAGAGATGCAGAAAAGAGCAGAAAGGTGAAAGATAGAAAGGGTAAAAAAACGAGTGAAAATGAGTGAAGGAGCAGAGGGAGAGAAAGGGAAAATGGGCAGAAATAAGGCACAAAAGAGCAGAGGTGCAGAAAGGTGAAAGATAGAAAGGGTAAAAAGAAACGAGTCAAAGCGAGTGAAGGAGCAGAGGGAGAGAAAGGGAAAATGGGCAGAAATAAGGCGCAAAAGAGCAGAGGTGCAGAAAGGTGAAAGATAGAAAGGGGAGAAAAAAGAGTGAAGGAGCAGAAAGAAAGAAAGGATACAGAGGTCCACTGGACCACCAGGGATGAGGCGCAGGGAAACCTGCGGGTGGAGGAGGGCCTCGATCACCAACACTCAAGAGTGCAGGGGCAGGGGCACCTCACTTAATGGTGGAGCTGCGAGGGTGGGAGAGCAATTTCACTAACAATGAGTCAGTGGTCTTGCTCGCCTGTCCCCGCAGTGGCCGCCATTAAGTAGGGGTCGGGGAGGGCTGGACAGCTGGGAGGCGGGAGCGGGGAGGGGAGCTGGATTGGGCCGGTCGTGCTGGGGGGGAGGGGCCGCGGGGGCAGCAGCAGCGGGGAACGGTAAAGGGAGGAAAGAAGGGATAAAGAAAAGAGGGAAAATAAGCAGAAATAAGGCACAAAAGAGCAGAGAAGCAGAAAAGAGCAGAAAGGTGAAAGATAGAAAGGGTAAAAAAACGAGTGAAAACGAGTGAAGGAGCAGAGGGAGAGAAAGGGAAAACGGGCAGAAATAAGGCACAAAAGAGCAGAGGTGCAGAAAGGTGAAAGATAGAAAGGGTAAAAAAAACGAGTGAAAACGAGTGAAGGAGCAGAGGGAGAGAAAGGGAAAATGGGCAGAAATAAGGCGCAAAAGAGCAGAGGTGCAGAAAGGTGAAAGATAGAAAGGGGAGAAAAAAGAGTGAAGGAGCAGAAAGAAAGAAAGGATACAGAGGTCCACTGGACCACCAGGGATGAGGCGCAGGGAAACCTGCGGGTGGAGGAGGGCCTCGATCACCAACACTCAAGAGTGCAGGGGCAGGGGCACCTCACTTAATGGTGGAGCTGCGAGGGTGGGAGAGCAATTTCACTAACAATGAGTCAGTGGTCTTGCTCGCCTGTCCCCGCAGTGGCCGCCATTAAGTAGGGGTCGGGGAGGGCTGGACAGCTGGGAGGCGGGAGCGGGGAGGGGAGCTGGATTGGGCCGGTCGTGCTGGGGGGGAGGGGCCGCGGGGGCAGCAGCGGCGGGGAAAGGTAAAGGGAGGAAAGAAGGGATAAAGAAAAGAGGGAAAATAAGCAGAAATAAGGCACAAAAGAGCAGAGATGCAGAAAAGAGCAGAAAGGTGAAAGATAGAAAGGGTAAAAAAACGAGTGAAAACGAGTGAAGGAGCAGAGGGAGAGAAAGGGAAAACGGGCAGAAATAAGGCACAAAAGAGCAGAGGTGCAGAAAGGTGAAAGATAGAAAGGGTAAAAAAAACGAGTGAAAACGAGTGAAGGAGCAGAGGGAGAGAAAGGGAAAATGGGCAGAAATAAGGCGCAAAAGAGCAGAGGTGCAGAAAGGTGAAAGATAGAGAGGGGAGAAAAACGAGTGAAGGAGCAGAAAGAAAGAAAGGAGACAGAGGTCTACTGGACCACCAGGGATGAGGCGCAGGGAAACCTGCGGGTGGAGGAGGGCCTCGATCACCAACACTCAAGAGTGCAGGGGCAGGGGCACCTCACTTAATGGTGGAGCTGCGAGGGTGGGAGAGCAATTTCACTGACAATGAGTCAGTGGTCTTGCTCGCCTGTCCCCGCAGTGGCCGCCATTAAGTAGGGGTCGGGGAGGGCTGGACAGCTGGGAGGCGGGGAGGGGAGCTGGATTGGGCCGGTCGTGCTGGGGGGGAGGGGCCGCGGGGGCAGCAGCGCGGGGAAAGGTAAAGGGAGGAAAGAAGGGATAAAGAAAAGAGGGAAAATAAGCAGAAATAAGGCACAAAAGAGCAGAGATGCAGAAAAGAGCAGAAAGGTGAAAGATAGAAAGGGTAAAAAAACGAGTGAAAACGAGTGAAGGAGCAGAGGGAGAGAAAGGGAAAACGGGCAGAAATAAGGCACAAAAGAACAGAGGTGCAGAAAGGTGAAAGATAGAAAAGGTAAAAAAAAACGAGTGAAAACGAGTGAAGGAGCAGAGGGAGAGAAAGGGAAAATGGGCAGAAATAAGGCGCAAAAGAGCAGAGGTGCAGAAAGGTGAAAGATAGAAAGGGGAGAAAAACGAGTGAAGGAGCAGAAAGAAAGAAAGGAGACAGAGGTCCACTGGACCACCAAGGATGAGGCGCAGGGAAACCTGCGGGTGGAGGAGGGCCTCGATCACCAACACTCAAGAGTGCAGGGGCAGGGGCACCTCACTTAATGGTGGAGCTGCGAGGGTGGGAGAGCAATTTCACTGACAATGAGTCAGTGGTCTTGCTCGCCTGTCCCCGCAGTGGCCGCCATTAAGTAGGGGTCGGGGAGGGCTGGACAGCTGGGAGGCGGGAGCGGGGAGGGGAGCTGGATTGGACCGGTTGTGCTGGGGGGGAGGGGCCGCGGGGGCAGCAGCGGCGGGGAAAGGTAAAGGGAGGAAAGAAGGGATAAAGAAAAGAGGGAAAATAAGCAGAAATAAGGCACAAAAGAGCAGAGATGCAGAAAAGAGCAGAAAGGTGAAAGACAGAAAGGGTAAAAAAACGAGTGAAAATGAGTGAAGGAGCAGAGGGAGAGAAAGGGAAAATGGGCAGAAATAAGGCACAAAAGAGCAGAGGTGCAGAAAGGTGAAAGATAGAAAGGGTAAAAAAAAACGAGTCAAAGCGAGTGAAGGAGCAGAGGGAGAGAAAGGGAAAATGGGCAGAAATAAGGCGCAAAAGAGCAGAGGTGCAGAAAGGTGAAAGATAGAAAGGGGAGAAAAAAGAGTGAAGGAGCAGAAAGAAAGAAAGGATACAGAGGTCCACTGGACCACCAGGGATGAGGCGCAGGGAAACCTGCGGGTGGAGGAGGGCCTCGATCACCAACACTCAAGAGTGCAGGGGCAGGGGCACCTCACTTAATGGTGGAGCTGCGAGGGTGGGAGAGCAATTTCACTAACAATGAGTCAGTGGTCTTGCTCGCCTGTCCCCGCAGTGGCCGCCATTAAGTAGGGGTCGGGGAGGGCTGGACAGCTGGAAGGCGGGAGCGGGGAGGGGAGCTGGATTGGGCCGGTCGTGCTGGGGGGGAGGGGCCGCGGGGGCAGCAGCGGCGGGGATAGGTAAAGGGAGGAAAGAAGGGATAAAGAAAAGAGGGAAAATAAGCAGAAATAAGGCACAAAAGAGCAGAGATGCATAAAAGAGCAGAAAGGTGAAAGATAGAAAGGGTAAAAAAACGAGTTAAAACGAGTGAAGGAGCAGAGGGAGAGAAAGGGAAAACGGGCAGAAATAAGGCACAAAAGAGCAGAGGTGCAGAAAGGTGAAAGATAGAAAGGGTAAAAAAAACGAGTGAAAACGAGTGAAGGAGCAGAGGGAGAGAAAGGGAAAATGGGCAGAAATAAGGCGCAAAAGAGCAGAGGTGCAGAAAGGTGAAAGATAGAAAGGGGAGAAAAACGAGTGAAGGAGCAGAAAGAAAGAAAGGAGACAGAGGTCCACTGGACCACCAGGGATGAGGCGCAGGGAAACCTGCGGGTGGAGGAGGGCCTCGATCACCAACACTCAAGAGTGCAGGGGCAGGGGCACCTCACTTAATGGTGGAGCTGCGAGGGTGGGAGAGCAATTTCACTGACAATGAGTCAGTGGTCTTGCTCGCCTGTCCCCGCAGTGGCCGCCATTAAGTAGGGGTCGGGGAGGGCTGGACAGCTGGGAGGCGGGAGCGGGGAGGGGAGCTGGATTGGGCCGGTTGTGCTGGGGGGGAGGGGCCGCGGAGGCAGCAGCTTGGGGAAAGGTAAAGGGAGGAAAGAAGGGATAAAGAAAAGAGGGAAAATAAGCAGAAATAAGGCACAAAAGAGCAGAGATGCAGAAAAGAGCAGAAAGGTGAAAGATAGAAAGGGTAAAAAAACGAGTGAAAACGAGTGAAGGAGCAGAGGGAGAGAAAGGGAAAACGGGCAGAAATAAGGCACAAAAGAGCAGAGATGCAGAAAGGTGAAAGATAGAAAGGGTAAAAAAAAACGAGTGAAAACGAGTGAAGGAGCAGAGGGAGACAAAGGGAAAATGGGCAGAAATAAGGCGCAAATGAGCAGAGGTGCAGAAAGGTGAAAGATAGAAAGGGGAGAAAAACGAGTGAAGGAGCAGAAAGAAAGAAAGGAGACAGAGGTCCACTGGACCACCAGGGATGAGGCGCAGGGAAACCTGCGGGTGGAGGAGGGCCTCGATCACCAACACTCAAGAGTGCAGGGGCAGGGGCACCTCACTTAATGGTGGAGCTGCGAGGGTGGGAGAGCAATTTCACTGACAATGAGTCAGTGGTCTTGCTCGCCTGTCCCCGCAGTGGCTGCCATTAAGTAGGGGTCGGGGAGGGCTGGACAGCTGGGAGGCGGGAGCAGGGAGCGGAGCTGGATTGGGCCGGTCGTGCTGGGGGGGGAGGGGCCGCGGGGGCAGCAGCGGCGGGGAAAGGTAAAGGGAGGAAAGAAGGGATAAAGAAAAGAGGGAAAATAAGGAGAAATAAGGCACAAAAGAGCAGAGATGCAGAAAAGAGCAGAAAGGTGAAAGATAGAAAGGGCAAAAAAAGAGTGAAAACGAGTGAAGGAGCAGAGGGAGAGAAAGGGAAAACGGGCAGAAATAAGGCACAAAAGAGCAGAGGTGCAGAAAGGTGAAAGATAGAAAGGGTAAAAAAAAACGAGTGAAAACGAGTGAAGGAGCAGAGGGAGAGAAAGGGAAAATGGGCAGAAATAAGGCGCAAAAGAGCAGAGGTGCAGAAAGGTGAAAGATAGAAAGGGGAGAAAAACGAGTGAAGGAGCAGAAAGAAAGAAAGGAGACAGAGGTCCACTGGACCACCAGGGATGAGGCGCAGGGAAACCTGCGGGTGGAGGAGGGCCTCGATCACCAACACTCAAGAGTGCAGGGGCAGGGGCACCTCACTTAATGGTGGAGCTGCGAGGGTGGGAGAGCAATTTCACTGACAATGAGTCAGTGGTCTTGCTCACCTGTCCCCGCAGTGGCCGCCATTAAGTAGGGGTCGGAGAGGGCTGGACAGCTGGGAGGCGGGAGCGGGGAGGGGAGCTGAATTGGGCCGGTCGTGCTGGGGGGGAGGGGCCGCGGGGGCAGCAGCGGCGGGGAAAGGTAAAGGGAGGAAAGAAGGGATAAAGAAAAGAGGGAAAATAAGCAGAAATAAGGCACAAAAGAGCAGAGATGCAGAAAAGAGCAGAAAGGTGAAAGATAGAAAGGGTAAAAAAACGAGTGAAAACGAGTGAAGGAGCAGAGGGAGAGAAAGGGAAAACGGGCAGAAATAAGGCACAAAAGAGCAGAGGTGCAGAAAGGTGAAAGATAGAAAGGGTAAAAAAAACGAGTGAAAACGAGTGAAGGAGCAGAGGGAGAGAAAGGGAAAATGGGCAGAAATAAGGCGCAAAAGAGCAGAGGTGCAGAAAGGTGAAAGATAGAAAGGGGAGAAAAACGAGTGAAGGAGCAGAAAGAAAGAAAGGAGACAGAGGTCCACTGGACCACCAGGGATGAGGCGCAGGGAAACCTGCGGGTAGAGGAGGGCCTCGATCACCAACACTCAAGAGTGCAGGGGCAGGGGCACCTCACTTAATGGTGGAGCTGCGAGGGTGGGAGAGCAATTTCACTGACAATGAGTCAGTGGTCTTGCTCGCCTGTCCCCGCAGTGGCCGCCATTAAGTAGGGGTCGGGGAGGGCTGGACAGCTGGGAGGCGGGAGCGGGGAGGGGAGCTGGATTGGACCGGTTGTGCTGGGGGGGGAGGGGCCGCGGGGGCAGCAGCGGCGGGGAAAGGTAAAGGGAGGAAAGAAGGGATAAAGAAAAGAGGGAAAATAAGCAGAAATAAGGCACAAAAGAGCAGAGATGCAGAAAAGAGCAGAAAGGTGAAAGATAGAAAGGGTAAAAAAACGAGTGAAAATGAGTGAAGGAGCAGAGGGAGAGAAAGGGAAAATGGGCAGAAATAAGGCACAAAAGAGCAGAGGTGCAGAAAGGTGAAAGATAGAAAGGGTAAAAAAAACCGAGTCAAAGCGAGTGAAGGAGCAGAGGGAGAGAAAGGGAAAATGGGCAGAAATAAGGCGCAAAAGAGCAGAGGTGCAGAAAGGTGAAAGATAGAAAGGGGAGAAAAAAGAGTGAAGGAGCAGAAAGAAAGAAAGGATACAGAGGTCCACTGGACCACCAGGGATGAGGCGCAGGGAAACCTGCGGGTGGAGGAGGGCCTCGATCACCAACACTCAAGAGTGCAGGGGCAGGGGCACCTCACTTAATGGTGGAGCTGCGAGGGTGGGAGAGCAATTTCACTAACAATGAGTCAGTGGTCTTGCTCGCCTGTCCCCGCAGTGGCCGCCATTAAGTAGGGGTCGGGGAGGGCTGGACAGCTGGAAGGCGGGAGCGGGGAGGGGAGCTGGATTGGGCCGGTCGTGCTGGGGGGGAGGGGCCGCGGGGGCAGCAGCGGCGGGGATAGGTAAAGGGAGGAAAGAAGGGATAAAGAAAAGAGGGAAAATAAGCAGAAATAAGGCACAAAAGAGCAGAGATGCATAAAAGAGCAGAAAGGTGAAAGATAGAAAGGGTAAAAAAACGAGTTAAAACGAGTGAAGGAGCAGAGGGAGAGAAAGGGAAAACGGGCAGAAATAAGGCACAAAAGAGCAGAGGGGCAGAAAGGTGAAAGATAGAAAGGGTAAAAAAAACGAGTGAAAACGAGTGAAGGAGCAGAGGGAGAGAAAGGGAAAATGGGCAGAAATAAGGCGCAAAAGAGCAGAGGTGCAGAAAGGTGAAAGATAGAAAGGGGAGAAAAACGAGTGAAGGAGCAGAAAGAAAGAAAGGAGACAGAGGTCCACTGGACCACCAGGGATGAGGCGCAGGGAAACCTGCGGGTGGAGGAGGGCCTCGATCACCAACACTCAAGAGTGCAGGGGCAGGGGCACCTCACTTAATGGTGGAGCTGCGAGGGTGGGAGAGCAATTTCACTGACAATGAGTCAGTGGTCTTGCTCGCCTGTCCCCGCAGTGGCCGCCATTAAGTAGGGGTCGGGGAGGGCTGGACAGCTGGGAGGCGGGAGCGGGGAGGGGAGCTGGATTGGGCCGGTCGTGCTGGGGGGGAGGGACCGCGGAGGCAGCAGCTTGGGGAAAGGTAAAGGGAGGAAAGAAGGGATAAAGAAAAGAGGGAAAATAAGCAGAAATAAGGCACAAAAGAGCAGAGATGCAGAAAAGAGCAGAAAGGTGAAAGATAGAAAGGGTAAAAAAACGAGTGAAAACGAGTGAAGGAGCAGAGGGAGAGAAAGGGAAAACGGGCAGAAATAAGGCACAAAAGAGCAGAGATGCAGAAAGGTGAAAGATAGAAAGGGTAAAAAAAAACGAGTGAAAACGAGTGAAGGAGCAGAGGGAGACAAAGGGAAAATGGGCAGAAATAAGGCGCAAATGAGCAGAGGTGCAGAAAGGTGAAAGATAGAAAGGGGAGAAAAACGAGTGAAGGAGCAGAAAGAAAGAAAGGAGACAGAGGTCCACTGGACCACCAGGGATGAGGCGCAGGGAAACCTGCGGGTGGAGGAGGGCCTCGATCACCAACACTCAAGAGTGCAGGGGCAGGGGCACGTCACTTAATGGTGGAGCTGCGAGGGTGGGAGAGCAATTTCACTGACAATGAGTCAGTGGTCTTGCTTGCCTGTCCCCGCAGTGGCTGCCATTAAGTAGGGGTCGGGGAGGGCTGGACAGCTGGGAGGCGGGAGCAGGGAGCGGAGCTGGATTGGGCCGGTCGTGCTGGGGGGGAGGGGCCGCGGGGGCAGCAGCGGCGGGGAAAGGTAAAGGGAGGAAAGAAGGGATAAAGAAAAGAGGGAAAATAAGGAGAAATAAGGCACAAAAGAGCAGAGATGCAGAAAAGAGCAGAAAGGTGAAAGATAGAAAGGGCAAAAAAAGAGTGAAAACGAGTGAAGGAGCAGAGGGAGAGAAAGGGAAAACGGGCAGAAATAAGGCACAAAAGAGCAGAGGTGCAGAAAGGTGAAAGATAGAAAGGGTAAAAAAAAACGAGTGAAAACGAGTGAAGGAGCAGAGGGAGAGAAAGGGAAAATGGGCAGAAATAAGGCGCAAAAGAGCAGAGGTGCAGAAAGGTGAAAGATAGAAAGGGGAGAAAAACGAGTGAAGGAGCAGAAAGAAAGAAAGGAGACAGAGGTCCACTGGACCACCAGGGATGAGGCGCAGGGAAACCTGCGGGTGGAGGAGGGCCTCGATCACCAACACTCAAGAGTGCAGGGGCAGGGGCACCTCACTTAATGGTGGAGCTGCGAGGGTGGGAGAGCAATTTCACTGACAATGAGTCAGTGGTCTTGCTCGCCTGTCCCCGCAGTGGCCGCCATTAAGTAGGGGTCGGGGAGGGCTGGACAGCTGGGAGGCGGGAGCGGGGAGGGGAGCTGAATTGGGCCGGTCGTGCTGGGGGGGAGGGGCCGCGGGGGCAGCAGCGGCGGGGAAAGGTAAAGGGAGGAAAGAAGGGATAAAGAAAAGAGGGAAAATAAGCAGAAATAAGGCACAAAAGAGCAGAGATGCAGAAAAGAGCAGAAAGGTGAAAGATAGAAAGGGTAAAAAAACGAGTGAAAACGAGTGAAGGAGCAGAGGGAGAGAAAGGGAAAACGGGCAGAAATAAGGCACAAAAGAGCAGAGGTGCAGAAAGGTGAAAGATAGAAAGGGTAAAAAAAACGAGTGAAAACGAGTGAAGGAGCAGAGGGAGAGAAAGGGAAAATGGGCAGAAATAAGGCGCAAAAGAGCAGAGGTGCAGAAAGGTGAAAGATAGAAAGGGGAGAAAAACGAGTGAAGGAGCAGAAAGAAAGAAAGGAGACAGAGGTCCACTGGACCACCAGGGATGAGGCGCAGGGAAACCTGCGGGTGGAGGAGGGCCTCGATCACCAACACTCAAGAGTGCAGGGGCAGGGGCACCTCACTTAATGGTGGAGCTGCGAGGGTGGGAGAGCAATTTCACTGACAATGAGTCAGTGGTCTTGCTCGCCTGTCCCCGCAGTGGCCGCCATTAAGTAGGGGTCGGGGAGGGCTGGACAGCTGGGAGGCGGGGAGGGGAGCTGGATTGGGCCAGTCGTGCTGGGGGGGAGGGGCCGCGGGGGCAGCAGCGGCGGGGAAAGGTAAAGGGAGGAAAGAAGGGATAAAGAAAAGAGGGAAAATAAGCAGAAATAAGGCACAAAAGAGCAGAGATGCAGAAAAGAGCAGAAAGGTGAAAGATAGAAAGGGTAAAAAAACGAGTGAAAACGAGTGAAGGAGCAGAGGGAGAGAAAGGGAAAACGGGCAGAAATAATGCACAAAAGAGCAGAGGTGCAGAAAGGTGAAAGATAGAAAGGGTAAAAAAAAACGAGTCAAAACGAGTGAAGGAGCAGAGGGAGAGAAAGGGAAAATGGGCAGAAATAAGGCGCAAAAGAGCAGAGGTGCAGAAAGGTGAAAGATAGAAAGGGGAGAAAAACGAGTGAAGGAGCAGAAAGAAAGAAAGGAGACAGAGGTCCACTGGACCACCAGGGATGAGGCGCAGGCAAACCTGCGGGTGGAGGAGGGCCTCGATCACCAACACTCAAGAGGGCAGGGGCACCTCACTTAATGGTGGAGCTGCGAGGGTGGGAGAGCAATTTCACTGATAATGAGTCAGTGGTCTTGCTCGCCTGTCCCCGCAGTGGCCGCCATTAAGTAGGGGTCGGGGAGGGCTGGACAGCTGGGAGGCGGGAGCGGGGAGGGGAGCTGGATTGGGCCGGTCGTGCTGGGGGGGGAGGGGCCGCGGGGGCAGCAGCGGCGGGGAAAGGTAAAGGGAGGAAAGAAGGGATAAAGAAAAGAGGGAAAATAAGCAGAAATAAGGCACAAAAGAGCAGAGATGCAGAAAAGAGCAGAAAGGTGAAAGATAGAAAGGGTAAAAAAACGAGTTAAAACGAGTGAAGGAGCAGAGGGAGAGAAAGGGAAAACGGGCAGAAATAAGGCACAAAAGAGCAGAGGTGCAGAAAGGTGAAAGATAGAAAGGGTAAAAAAAACGAGTGAAAACGAGTGAAGGAGCAGAGGGAGAGAAAGGGAAAATGGGCAGAAATAAGGCGCAAAAGAGCAGAGGTGCAGAAAGGTGAAAGATAGAAAGGGGAGAAAAACGAGTGAAGGAGCAGAAAGAAAGAAAGGAGACAGAGGTCCACTGGACCACCAGGGATGAGGCGCAGGGAAACCTGCGGGTGGAGGAGGGCCTCGATCACCAACACTCAAGAGTGCAGGGGCAGGGGCACCTCACTTAATGGTGGAGCTGCGAGGGTGGGAGAGCAATTTCACTGACAATGAGTCAGTGGTCTTGCTCGCCTGTCCCCGCAGTGGCCGCCATTAAGTAGGGGTCGGGGAGGGCTGGACAGCTGGGAGGCGGGAGCGGGGAGGGGAGCTGGATTGGGCCGGTCGTGCTGGGGGGGAGGGGCCGCGGAGGCAGCAGCTTGGGGAAAGGTAAAGGGAGGAAAGAAGGGATAAAGAAAAGAGGGAAAATAAGCAGAAATAAGGCACAAAAGAGCAGAGATGCAGAAAAGAGCAGAAAGGTGAAAGATAGAAAGGGTAAAAAAACGAGTGAAAACGAGTGAAGGAGCAGAGGGAGAGAAAGGGAAAACGGGCAGAAATAAGGCACAAAAGAGCAGAGATGCAGAAAGGTGAAAGATAGAAAGGGTAAAAAAAACGAGTAAAAACGAGTGAAGGAGCAGAGGGAGAGAAAGGGAAAATGGGCAGAAATAAGGCGCAAATGAGCAGAGGTGCAGAAAGATGAAAGATAGAAAGGGGAGAAAAACGAGTGAAGGAGCAGAAAGAAAGAAAGGAGACAGAGGTCCACTGGACCACCATGGATGAGGCGCAGGGAAACCTGCGGGTGGAGGAGGGCCTCGATCACCAACACTCAAGAGTGCAGGGGCAGGGGCACCTCACTTAATGGTGGAGCTGCGAGGGTGGGAGAGCAATTTCACTGACAATGAGTCAGTGGTCTTGCTCGCCTGTCCCCGCAGTGGCTGCCATTAAGTAGGGGTCGGGGAGGGCTGGACAGCTGGGAGGCGGGAGCAGGGAGCGGAGCTGGATTGGGCCGGTCGTGCTGGGGGGGGAGGGGCCGCGGGGGCAGCAGCGGCGGGGAAAGGTAAAGGGAGGAAAGAAGGGATAAAGAAAAGAGGGAAAATAAGCAGAAATAAGGCACAAAAGAGCAGAGATGCAGAAAAGAGCAGAAAGGTGAAAGATAGAAAGGGCAAAAAAACGAGTGAAAACGAGTGAAGGAGCAGAGGGAGAGAAAGGGAAAACGGGCAGAAATAAGGCACAAAAGAGCAGAGGTGCAGAAAGGTGAAAGATAGAAAGGGTAAAAAAAAACGAGTGAAAACGAGTGAAGGAGCAGAGGGAGAGAAAGGGCAAATGTGCAGAAATAAGGCGCAAAAGAGCAGAGGTGCAGAAAGGTGAAAGATAGAAAGGGGAGAAAAACGAGTGAAGGAGCAGAAAGAAAGAAAGGAGACAGAGGTCCACTGGACCACCAGGGATGAGGCGCAGGGAAACCTGCGGGTGGAGGAGGGCCTCGATCACCAACACTCAAGAGTGCAGGGGCAGGGGCACCTCACTTAATGGTGGAGCTGCGAGGGTGGGAGAGCAATTTCACTGACAATGAGTCAGTGGTCTTGCTCGCCTGTCCCCGCAGTGGCCGCCATTAAGTAGGGGTCGGGGAGGGCTGGACAGCTGGGAGGCGGGAGCGGGGAGGGGAGCTGAATTGGGCCGGTCGTGCTGGGGGGGGAGGGGCCGTGGGGGCAGCAGCGGCGGGGAAAGGTAAAGGGAGGAAAGAAGGGATAAAGAAAAGAGGGAAAATAAGCAGAAATAAGGCACAAAAGAGCAGAGATGCAGAAAAGAGCAGAAAGGTGAAAGATAGAAAGGGCAAAAAAACGAGTGAAAACGAGTGAAGGAGCAGAGGGAGAGAAAGGGAAAACGGGCAGAAATAAGGCACAAAAGAGCAGAGGTGCAGAAAGGTGAAAGATAGAAAGGGTAAAAAAAACGAGTGAAAACGAGTGAAGGAGCAGAGGGAGAGAAAGGGAAAATGGGCAGAAATAAGGCGCAAAAGAGCAGAGGTGCAGAAAGGTGAAAGATAGAAAGGGGAGAAAAACGAGTGAAGGAGCAGAAAGAAAGAAAGGAGACAGAGGTCCACTGGACCACCAGGGATGAGGCGCAGGGAAACCTGCGGGTGGAGGAGGGCCTCGATCACCAACACTCAAGAGTGCAGGGGCAGGGGCACCTCACTTAATGGTGGAGCTGCGAGGGTGGGAGAGTAATTTCACTGACAATGAGTCAGTGGTCTTGCTCGCCTGTCCCCGCAGTGGCCGCCATTAAGTAGGGGTCGGGGAGGGCTGGACAGCTGGGAGGCGGGGAGGGGAGCTGGATTGGGCCAGTCGTGCTGGGGGGGAGGGGCCGCGGGGGCAGCAGCGGCGGGGAAAGGTAAAGGGAGGAAAGAAGGGATAAAGAAAAGAGGGAAAATAAGCAGAAATAAGGCACAAAAGAGCGGAGATGCAGAAAAGAGCAGAAAGGTGAAAGATAGAAAGGGTAAAAAAACGAGTGAAAACGAGTGAAGGAGCAGAGGGAGAGAAAGGGAAAACGGGCAGAAATAAGGCACAAAAGAGCAGAGGTGCAGAAAGGTGAAAGATAGAAAGGGTAAAAAAAAACGAGTGAAAACGAGTGAAGGAGCAGAGGGAGAGAAAGGGAAAATGGGCAGAAATAAGGCGCAAAAGAGCAGAGGTGCAGAAAGGTGAAAGATAGAAAGGGGAGAAAAACGAGTGAAGGAGCAGAAAGAAAGAAAGGAGACAGAGGTCCACTGGACCACCAGGGATGAGGCGCAGGGAAACCTGCGGGTGGAGGAGGGCCTCGATCACCAACACTCAAGAGGGCAGGGGCACCTCACTTAATGGTGGAGCTGCGAGGGTGGGAGAGCAATTTCACTGACAATGAGTCAGTGGTCTTGCTCGCCTGTCCCCGCAGTGGCCGCCATTAAGTAGGGGTCGGGGAGGGCTGGACAGCTGGGAGGCGGGAGCGGGGAGGGGAGCTGGATTGGGCCGGTCGTGCTGGGGGGGGAGGGGCCGCGGGGGCAGCAGCGGCGGGGAAAGGTAAAGGGAGGAAAGAAGGGATAAAGAAAAGAGGGAAAATAAGCAGAAATAAGGCACAAAAGAGCAGAGATGCAGAAAAGAGCAGAAAGGTGAAAGATAGAAAGGGTAAAAAAACGAGTGAAAACGAGTGAAGGAGCAGAGGGAGAGAAAGGGAAAACGGGCAGAAATAAGGCACAAAAGAGCAGAGGTGCAGAAAGGTGAAAGATAGAAAGGGTAAAAAAAAACAAGTGAAAACGAGTGAAGGAGCAGAGGGAGAGAAAGGGAAAATGGGCAGAAATAAGGCGCAAAAGAGCAGAGGTGCAGAAAGGTGAAAGATAGAAAGGGGAGAAAAACGAGTGAAGGAGCAGAAAGAAAGAAAGGAGACAGAGGTCCACTGGACCACCAGGGATGAGGCGCAGGGAAATCTGCGGGTGGAGGAGGGCCTCGATCACCAACACTCAAGAGTGCAGGGGCAGGGGCACCTCACTTAATGGTGGAGCTGCGAGGGTGGGAGAGCAATTTCACTGACAATGAGTCAGTGGTCTTGCTCGCCTGTCCCCGCAGTGGCCGCCATTAAGTAGGGGTCGGGGAGGGCTGGACAGCTGGGAGGCGGGGAGGGGAGCTGGATTGGGCCAGTCGTGCTGGGGGGGAGGGGCCGCGGGGGCAGCAGCGGCGGGGAAAGGTAAAGGGAGGAAAGAAGGGATAAAGAAAAGAGGGAAAATAAGCAGAAATAAGGCACAAAAGAGCAGAGATGCAGAAAAGAGCAGAAAGGTGAAAGATAGAAAGGGTAAAAAAACGAGTGAAAATGAGTGAAGGAGCAGAGGGAGAGAAAGGGAAAACGGGCAGAAATAAGGCACAAAAGAGCAGAGGTGCAGAAAGGTGAAAGATAGAAAGGGTAAAAAAAAACGAGTGAAAACGAGTGAAGGAGCAGAGGGAGAGAAAGGGAAAATGGGCAGAAATAAGGCGCAAAAGAGCAGAGGTGCAGAAAGGTGAAAGATAGAAAGGGGAGAAAAACGAGTGAAGGAGCAGAAAGAAAGAAAGGAGACAGAGGTCCACTGGACCACCAGGGATGAGGCGCAGGGAAACCTGCGGGTGGAGGAGGGCCTCGATCACCAACACTCAAGAGGGCAGGGGCACCTCACTTAATGGTGGAGCTGCGAGGGTGGGAGAGCAATTTCACTGACAATGAGTCAGTGGTCTTGCTCGCCTGTCCCCGCAGTGGCCGCCATTAAGTAGGGGTCGGGGAGTGCTGGACAGCTGGGAGGCGGGAGCGGGGAGGGGAGCTGGATTGGGCCGGTCGTGCTGGGGGGGAGGGGCCGCGGGGGCAGCAGCGGCGGGGAAAGGTAAAGGGAGGAAAGAAGGGATAAAGAAAAGAGGGAAAATAAGCAGAAATAAGGCACAAAAGAGCAGAGATGCAGAAAAGAGCAGAAAGGTGAAAGATAGAAAGGGTAAAAAAACGAGTGAAAACGAGTGAAGGAGCAGAGGGAGAGAAAGGGAAAACGGGCAGAAATAAGGCACAAAAGAGCAGAGGTGCAGAAAGGTGAAAGATAGAAAGGGTAAAAAAAAACAAGTGAAAACGAGTGAAGGAGCAGAGGGAGAGAAAGGGAAAATGGGCAGAAATAAGGCGCAAAAGAGCAGAGGTGCAGAAAGGTGAAAGATAGAAAGGGGAGAAAAACGAGTGAAGGAGCAGAAAGAAAGAAAGGAGACAGAGGTCCACTGGACCACCAGGGATGAGGCGCAGGGAAACCTGCGGGTGGAGGAGGGCCTCGATCACCAACACTCAAGAGTGCAGGGGCACCTCACTTAATGGTGGAGCTGCGAGGGTGGGAGAGCAATTTCACTGACAATGAGTCAGTGGTCTTGCTCGCCTGTCCCCGCAGTGGCCGCCATTAAGTAGGGGTCGGGGAGGGCTGGACAGCTGGGAGGCGGGAGCGGGGAGGGGAGCTGGATTGGGCCAGTCGTGCTGGGGGGGAGGGGCCGCGGGGGCAGCAGCGGCGGGGAAAGGTAAAGGGAGGAAAGAAGGGATAAAGAAAAGAGGGAAAATAAGCAGAAATAAGGCACAAAAGAGCAGAGATGCAGAAAAGAGCAGAAAGGTGAAAGATAGAAAGGGTAAAAAAACGAGTGAAAAAAGAGTGAAGGAGCAGAGGGAGAGAAAGGGAAAACGGGCAGAAATAAGGCACAAAAGTGCAGAGGTGCAGAAAGGTGAAAGATAGAAAGGGTAAAAAAAAACGAGTGAAAACGAGTGAAGGAGCAGAGGGAGAGAAAGGGAAAATGGGCAGAAATAAGGCGCAAAAGAGCAGAGGTGCAGAAAGGTGAAAGATAGAAAGGGGAGAAAAATGAGTGAAGGAGCAGAAAGAAAGAAAGGAGACAGACGTCCACTGGACCACCAGGGATGAGGCGCAGGGAAACCTGCGGGTGGAGGAGGGCCTCGATCACCAACACTCAAGAGTGCAGGGGCAGGGGCACCTCACTTAATGGTGGAGCTGCGAGGGAGGGAGAGCAATTTCACTGACAATGAGTCAGTGGTCTTGCTCGCCTGTCCCCGCAGTGGCCGCCATTAAGTAGGGGTCGGGGAGCGCTGGACAGCTGGGAGGCGGGAGCGGGGAGGGGAGCTGGATTGGGCCGGTCGTGCTGGGGGGGAGGGGCCGCGGGGGCAGCAGCGGCGGGGAAAGGTAAAGGGAGGAAAGAAGGGATAAAGAAAAGAGGGAAAATAAGCAGAAATAAGGCACAAAAGAGCAGAGATGCAGAAAAGAGCAGAAAGGTGAAAGATAGAAAGGGTAAAAAAACGAGTGAAAACGAGTGAAGGAGCAGAGGGAGAGAAAGGGAAAACGGGCAGAAATAAGGCACAAAAGAGCAGAGGTGCAGAAAGGTGAAAGATAGAAAGGGTAAAAAAAACGAGTGAAAACGAGTGAAGGAGCAGAGGGAGAGAAAGGGAAAATGGGCAGAAATAAGGCGCAAAAGAGCAGAGGTGCAGAAAGGTGAAAGATAGAAAGGGGAGAAAAACGAGTGAAGGAGCAGAAAGAAAGAAGGGAGACAGAGGTCCACTGGACCACCAGGGATGAGGCGCAGGGAAACCTGCGGGTGGAGGAGGGCCTCGATCACCAACACTCAAGAGTGCAGGGGCAGGGGCACCTCACTTAATGGTGGAGCTGCGAGGGTGGGAGAGCAATTTCACTGACAATGAGTCAGTGGTCTTGCTCGCCTGTCCCCGCAGTGGCCGCCATTAAGTAGGGGTCGGGGAGGGCTGGACAGCTGGGAGGCGGGGAGGGGAGCTGGATTGGGCCAGTCGTGCTGGGGGGGAGGGGCCGCGGGGGCAGCAGCGGCGGGGAAAGGTAAAGGGAGGAAAGAAGGGATAAAGAAAAGAGGGAAAATAAGCAGAAATAAGGCACAAAAGAGCAGAGATGCAGAAAAGAGCAGAAAGGTGAAAGATAGAAAGGGTAAAAAAACGAGTGAAAACGAGTGAAGGAGCAGAGGGAGAGAAAGGGAAAACGGGCAGAAATAAGGCACAAAAGAGCAGAGGTGCAGAAAGGTGAAAGATAGAAAGGGTAAAAAAAAACGAGTGAAGGAGCAGAGGGAGAGAAAGGGAAAATGGGCAGAAATAAGGCGCAAAAGAGCAGAGGTGCAGAAATGTGAAAGATAGAAAGGGGAGAAAAACGAGTGAAGGAGCAGAAAGAAAGAAAGGAGACAGAGGTCCACTGGACCACCAGGGATGAGGCGCAGGGAAACCTGCGGGTGGAGGAGGGCCTCGATCACCAACACTCAAGAGTGCAGGGGCAGGGGCACCTCACTTAATGGTGGAGCTGCGAGGGTGGGAGAGCAATTTCACTGACAATGAGTCAGTGGTCTTGCTCGCCTGTCCCCGCAGTGGCCGCCATTAAGTAGGGGTCGGGGAGGGCTGGACAGCTGGGAGGCGGGAGCGGGGAGGGGAGCTGGATTGGGCCGGTCGTGCTGGGGGGGAGGGGCCGCGGGGGCAGCAGCGGCGGGGAAAGGTAAAGGGAGGAAAGAAGGGATAAAGAAAAGAGGGAAAATAAGCAGAAATAAGGCACAAAAGAGCAGAGATGCAGAAAAGAGCAGAAAGGTGAAAGATAGAAAGGGTAAAAAAACGAGTGAAGGAGCAGAGGGAGAGAAAGGGAAAACGGGCAGAAATAAGGCACAAAAGAGCAGAGGTGCAGAAAGGTGAAAGATAGAAAGGGTAAAAAAAAAACGAGTGAAAACGAGTGAAGGAGCAGAGGGAGAGAAAGGGAAAATGGGCAGAAATAAGGCGCAAAAGAGCAGAGGTGCAGAAAGGTGAAAGATAGAAAGGGGAGAAAAACGAGTGAAGGAGCAGAAAGAAAGAAAGGAGACAGAGGTCCACTGGACCACCAGGGATGAGGCGCAGGGAAACCTGCGGGTGGAGGAGGGCCTCGATCACCAACACTCAAGAGTGCAGGGGCACCTCACTTAATGGTGGAGCTGCGAGGGTGGGAGAGCAATTTCACTGACAATGAGTCAGTGGTCTTGCTCGCCTGTCCCCGCAGTGGCCGCCATTAAGTAGGGGTCGGGGAGGGCTGGACAGCTGGGAGGCGGGAGCGGGGAGGGGAGCTGGATTGGGCCAGTCATGCTGGGGGGGGAGGGGCCGCGGGGGCAGCAGCGGCGGGGAAAGGTAAAGGGAGGAAAGAAGGGATAAAGAAAAGAGGGAAAATAAGCAGAAATAAGGCACAAAAGAGCAGAGATGCAGAAAAGAGCAGAAAGGTGAAAGATAGAAAGGGTAAAAAAACGAGTGAAAAAAGAGTGAAGGAGCAGAGGGAGAGAAAGGGAAAACGGGCAGAAATAAGGCACAAAAGTGCAGAGGTGCAGAAAGGTAAAAGATAGAAAGGGTAAAAAAAAAACGAGTGAAAACGAGTGAAGGAGCAGAGGGAGAGAAAGGGAAAATGGGCAGAAATAAGGCGCAAAAGAGCAGAGGTGCAGAAAGGTGAAAGATAGAAAGGGGAGAAAAATGAGTGAAGGAGCAGAAAGAAAGAAAGGAGACAGACGTCCACTGGACCACCAGGGATGAGGCGCAGGGAAACCTGCGGGTGGAGGAGGGCCTCGATCACCAACACTCAAGAGTGCAGGGGCAGGGGCACCTCACTTAATGGTGGAGCTGCGAGGGAGGGAGAGCAATTTCACTGACAATGAGTCAGTGGTCTTGCTCGCCTGTCCCCGCAGTGGCCGCCATTAAGTAGGGGTCGGGGAGGGCTGGACAGCTGGGAGGCGGGAGCGGGGAGGGGAGCTGGATTGGGCCGGTCGTGCTGGGGGGGAGGGGCCGCGGGGGCAGCAGCGGCGGGGAAAGGTAAAGGGAGGAAAGAAGGGATAAAGAAAAGAGGGAAAATAAGCAGAAATAAGGCACAAAAGAGCAGAGATGCAGAAAAGAGCAGAAAGGTGAAAGATAGAAAGGGTAAAAAAACGAGTGAAAACGAGTGAAGAAGCAGAGGGAGAGAAAGGGAAAACGGGCAGAAATAAGGCACAAAAGAGCAGAGGTGCAGAAAGGTGAAAGATAGAAAGGGTAAAAAAAAACGAGTGAAAACGAGTGAAGGAGCAGAGGGAGAGAAAGGGAAAATGGGCAGAAATAAGGCGCACAAGAGCAGAGGTGCAGAAAGGTGAAAGATAGAAAGGGAAGAAAAACGAGTGAAGGAGCAGAAAGAAAGAAAGGAGACAGAGGTCCACTGGACCACCAGGGATGAGGCGCAGGGAAACCTGCGGGTGGAGGAGGGCCTCGATCACCAACACTCAAGAGTGCAGGGGCAGGGGCACCTCACTTAATGGTGGAGCTGCGAGGGTGGGAGAGCAATTTCACTGACAATGAGTCAGTGGTCTTTCTCGCCTGTCCCCGCAGTGGCCGCCATTAAGTAGGGGTCGGGGAGGGCTGGACAGCTGGGAGGCGGGTGCGGGGAGGGGAGCTGGATTGGGCCGGTCGTGCTGGGGGGGGAGGGGCCGCGGGGGCAGCAGCGGCGGGGAAAGGTAAAGGGAGGAAAGAAGGGATAAAGAAAAGAGGGAAAATAAGCAGAAATAAGGCACAAAAGAGCAGAGATGCAGAAAAGAGCAGAAAGGTGAAAGATAGAAAGGGTAAAAAAACGAGTGAAAACGAGTGAAGGAGCAGAGGGAGAGAAAGGGAAAACGGGCAGAAATAAGGCACAAAAGAGCAGAGGTGCAGAAAGGTGAAAGATAGAAAGGGTAAAAAAACGAGTGAAAACGAGTGAAGGAGCAGAGGGAGAGAAAGGGAAAACGGGCAGAAATAAGGCACAAAAGAGCAGAGGTGCAGAAAGGTGAAAGATAGAAAGGGTAAAAAAAAACGAGTGAAAACGAGTGAAGGAGCAGAGGGAGAGAAAGGGAAAATGGGCAGAAATAAGGCGCAAAAGAGCAGAGGTGCAGAAAGGTGAAAGATAGAAAGGGGAGAAAAACGAGTGAAGGAGCAGAAAGAAAGAAAGGAGACAGAGGTCCACTGGACCACCAGGGATGAGGCGCAGGGAAACCTGCGGGTGGAGGAGGGCCTCGATCACCAACACTCAAGAGTGCAGGGGCAGGGGCACCTCACTTAATGGTGGAGCTGCGAGGGTGGGAGAGCAATTTCACTGACAATGAGTCAGTGGTCTTGCTCGCCTGTCCCCGCAGTGGCCGCCATTAAGTAGGGGTCGGGGAGGGCTGGACAGCTGGGAGGCGGGTGCGGGGAGGGGAGCTGGATTGGGCCGGTCGTGCTGGGGGGGGAGGGGCCGCGGGGGCAGCAGCGGCGGGGAAAGGTAAAGGGAGGAAAGAAGGGATAAAGAAAAGAGGGAAAATAAGCAGAAATAAGGCACAAAAGAGCAGAGATGCAGAAAAGAGCAGAAAGGTGAAAGATAGAAAGGGTAAAAAAACGAGTGAAAACGAGTGAAGGAGCAGAGGGAGAGAAAGGGAAAACGGGCAGAAATAAGGCACAAAAGAGCAGAGGTGCAGAAAGGTGAAAGATAGAAAGGGTAAAAAAAAACAAGTGAAAACGAGTGAAGGAGCAGAGGGAGAGAAAGGGAAAATGGGCAGAAATAAGGCGCAAAAGAGCAGAGGTGCAGAAAGGTGAAAGATAGAAAGGGGAGAAAAACGAGTGAAGGAGCAGAAAGAAAGAAAGGAGACAGAGGTCCACTGGACCACCAGGGATGAGGCGCAGGGAAACCTGCGGGTGGAGGAGGGCCTCGATCACCAACACTCAAGAGTGCAGGGGCACCTCACTTAATGGTGGAGCTGCGAGGGTGGGAGAGCAATTTCACTGACAATGAGTCAGTGGTCTTGCTCGCCTGTCCCCGCAGTGGCCGCCATTAAGTAGGGGTCGGGGAGGGCTGGACAGCTGGGAGGCGGGAGCGGGGAGGGGAGCTGGATTGGGCCAGTCGTGCTGGGGGGGAGGGGCCGTGGGGGCCGCAGCGGCGGGGAAAGGTAAAGGGAGGAAAGAAGGGATAAAGAAAAGAGGGAAAATTAGCAGAAATAAGGCACAAAAGAGCAGAGATGCAGAAAAGAGCAGAAAGGTGAAAGATAGAAAGGGTAAAAAAACGAGTGAAAACGAGTGAAGGAGCAGAGGGAGAGAAAGGGAAAACGGGCAGAAATAAGGCACAAAAGAGCAGAGGTGCACAAAGGTGAAAGATAGAAAGGGTAAAAAAAAAACGAGTGAAAACGAGTGAAGGAGCAGAGGGAGAGAAAGGGAAAATGGGCAGAAATAAGGCGCAAAAGAGCAGAGGTGCAGAAAGGTGAAAGATAGAAAGGGGAGAAAAACGAGTGAAGGAGCAGAAAGAAAGAAAGGAGACAGAGGTCCACTGGACCACCAGGGATGAGGCGCAGGGAAACCTGCGGGTGGAGGAGGGCCTCGATCACCAACACTCAAGAGTGCAGGGGCAGGGGCACCTCACTTAATGGTGGAGCTGCGAGGGAGGGAGAGCAATTTCACTGACAATGAGTCAGTGGTCTTGCTCGCCTGTCCCCGCAGTGGCCGCCATTAAGTAGGGGTCGGGGAGGGCTGGACAGCTGGGAGGCGGGAGCGGGGAGGGGAGCTGGATTGGGCCGGTCGTGCTGGGGGGGAGGGGCCGCGGGGGCAGCAGCGGCGGGGAAAGGTAAAGGGAGGAAAGAAGGGATAAAGAAAAGAGGGAAAATAAGCAGAAATAAGGCACAAAAGAGCAGATATGCAGAAAAGAGCAGAAAGGTGAAAGATAGAAAGGGTAAAAAAACGAGTGAAAACGAGTGAAGAAGCAGAGGGAGAGAAAGGGAAAACGGGCAGAAATAAGGCACAAAAGAGCAGAGGTGCAGAAAGGTGAAAGATAGAAAGGGTAAAAAAAAACGAGTGAAAACGAGTGAAGGAGCAGAGGGAGAGAAAGGGAAAATGGGCAGAAATAAGGCGCACAAGAGCAGAGGTGCAGAAAGGTGAAAGATAGAAAGGGAAGAAAAACGAGTGAAGGAGCAGAAAGAAAGAAAGGAGACAGAGGTCCACTGGACCACCAAGGATGAGGCGCAGGGAAACCTGCGGGTGGAGGAGGGCCTCGATCACCAACACTCAAGAGTGCAGGGGCAGGGGCACCTCACTTAATGGTGGAGCGGCGAGGGTGGGAGAGCAATTTCACTGACAATGAGTCAGTGGTCTTGCTCGCCTGTCCCCGCAGTGGCCGCCATTAAGTAGGGGTCGGGGAGGGCTGGACAGCTGGGAGGCGGGAGCGGGGAGGGGAGCTGGATTGGGCCAGTCGTGCTGGGGGGGGAGGGGCCGCGGGGGCAGCAGCGGCGGGGAAAGGTAAAGGGAGGAAAGAAGGGATAAAGAAAAGAGGGAAAATAAGCAGAAATAAGGCACAAAAGAGCAGACATGCAGAAAAGAGCAGAAAGGTGAAAGATAGAAAGGGTAAAAAAACGAGTGAAAATGAGTGAAGGAGCAGAGGGAGAGAAAGGGAAAATGGGCAGAAATAAGGCACAAAAGAGCAGAGGTGCAGAAAGGTGAAAGATAGAAAGGGTAAAAAAAAACGAGTCAAAGCGAGTGAAGGAGCAGAGGGAGAGAAAGGGAAAATGGGCAGAAATAAGGCGCAAAAGAGCAGAGGTGCAGAAAGGTGAAAGATAGAAAGGGGAGAAAAAAGAGTGAAGGAGCAGAAAGAAAGAAAGGATACAGAGGTCCACTGGACCACCAGGGATGAGGCGCAGGGAAACCTGCGGGTGGAGGAGGGCCTCGATCACCAACACTCAAGAGTGCAGGGGCAGGGGCACCTCACTTAATGGTGGAGCTGCGAGGGTGGGAGAGCAATTTCACTAACAATGAGTCAGTGGTCTTGCTCGCCTGTCCCCGCAGTGGCCGCCATTAAGTAGGGGTCGGGGAGGGCTGGACAGCTGGGAGGCGGGAGCGGGGAGGGGAGCTGGATTGGGCCGGTCGTGCTGGGGGGGAGGGGCCGCGGGGGCAGCAGCGGCGGGGAAAGGTAAAGGGAGGAAAGAAGGGATAAAGAAAAGAGGGAAAATAAGCAGAAATAAGGCACAAAAGAGCAGAGATGCAGAAAAGAGCAGAAAGGTGAAAGATAGAAAGGGTAAAAAAACGAGTGAAAACGAGTGAAGGAGCAGAGGGAGAGAAAGGGAAAACGGGCAGAAATAAGGCACAAAAGAGCAGAGGTGCACAAAGGTGAAAGATAGAAAGGGTAAAAAAAAAACGAGTGAAAACGAGTGAAGGAGCAGAGGGAGAGAAAGGGAAAATGGGCAGAAATAAGGCGCAAAAGAGCAGAGGTGCAGAAAGGTGAAAGATAGAAAGGGGAGAAAAACGAGTGAAGGAGCAGAAAGAAAGAAAGGAGACAGAGGTCCACTGGACCACCAGGGATGAGGCGCAGGGAAACCTGCGGGTGGAGGAGGGCCTCGATCACCAACACTCAAGAGTGCAGGGGCACCTCACTTAATGGTGGAGCTGCGAGGGTGGGAGAGCAATTTCACTGACAATGAGTCAGTGGTCTTGCTCGCCTGTCCCCGCAGTGGCCGCCATTAAGTAGGGGTCGGGGAGGGCTGGACAGCTGGGAGGCGGGTGCGGGGAGGGGAGCTGGATTGGGCCGGTCGTGCTGGGGGGGGAGGGGCCGCGGGGGCAGCAGCGGCGGGGAAAGGTAAAGGGAGGAAAGAAGGGATAAAGAAAAGAGGGAAAATAAGCAGAAATAAGGCACAAAAGAGCAGAGATGCAGAAAAGAGCAGAAAGGTGAAAGATAGAAAGGGTAAAAAAACGAGTGAAAACGAGTGAAGGAGCAGAGGGAGAGAAAGGGAAAACGGGCAGAAATAAGGCACAAAAGAGCAGAGGTGCAGAAAGGTGAAAGATAGAAAGGGTAAAAAAAAACAAGTGAAAACGAGTGAAGGAGCAGAGGGAGAGAAAGGGAAAATGGGCAGAAATAAGGCGCAAAAGAGCAGAGGTGCAGAAAGGTGAAAGATAGAAAGGGGAGAAAAACGAGTGAAGGAGCAGAAAGAAAGAAAGGAGACAGAGGTCCACTGGACCACCAGGGATGAGGCGCAGGGAAACCTGCGGGTGGAGGAGGGCCTCGATCACCAACACTCAAGAGTGCAGGGGCACCTCACTTAATGGTGGAGCTGCGAGGGTGGGAGAGCAATTTCACTGACAATGAGTCAGTGGTCTTGCTCGCCTGTCCCCGCAGTGGCCGCCATTAAGTAGGGGTCGGGGAGGGCTGGACAGCTGGGAGGCGGGAGCGGGGAGGGGAGCTGGATTGGGCCAGTCGTGCTGGGGGGGAGGGGCCGTGGGGGCCGCAGCGGCGGGGAAAGGTAAAGGGAGGAAAGAAGGGATAAAGAAAAGAGGGAAAATTAGCGGAAATAAGGCACAAAAGAGCAGAGATGCAGAAAAGAGCAGAAAGGTGAAAGATAGAAAGGGTAAAAAAACGAGTGAAAACGAGTGAAGGAGCAGAGGGAGAGAAAGGGAAAACGGGCAGAAATAAGGCACAAAAGAGCAGAGGTGCACAAAGGTGAAAGATAGAAAGGGTAAAAAAAAAACGAGTGAAAACGAGTGAAGGAGCAGAGGGAGAGAAAGGGAAAATGGGCAGAAATAAGGCGCAAAAGAGCAGAGGTGCAGAAAGGTGAAAGATAGAAAGGGGAGAAAAACGAGTGAAGGAGCAGAAAGAAAGAAAGGAGACAGAGGTCCACTGGACCACCAGGGATGAGGCGCAGGGAAACCTGCGGGTGGAGGAGGGCCTCGATCACCAACACTCAAGAGTGCAGGGGCAGGGGCACCTCACTTAATGGTGGAGCTGCGAGGGAGGGAGAGCAATTTCACTGACAATGAGTCAGTGGTCTTGCTCGCCTGTCCCCGCAGTGGCCGCCATTAAGTAGGGGTCGGGGAGGGCTGGACAGCTGGGAGGCGGGAGCGGGGAGGGGAGCTGGATTGGGCCGGTCGTGCTGGGGGGGAGGGGCCGCGGGGGCAGCAGCGGCGGGGAAAGGTAAAGGGAGGAAAGAAGGGATAAAGAAAAGAGGGAAAATAAGCAGAAATAAGGCACAAAAGAGCAGAGATGCAGAAAAGAGCAGAAAGGTGAAAGATAGAAAGGGTAAAAAAACGAGTGAAAACGAGTGAAGAAGCAGAGGGAGAGAAAGGGAAAACGGGCAGAAATAAGGCACAAAAGAGCAGAGGTGCAGAAAGGTGAAAGATAGAAAGGGTAAAAAAAAACGAGTGAAAACGAGTGAAGGAGCAGAGGGAGAGAAAGGGAAAATGGGCAGAAATAAGGCGCACAAGAGCAGAGGTGCAGAAAGGTGAAAGATAGAAAGGGAAGAAAAACGAGTGAAGGAGCAGAAAGAAAGAAAGGAGACAGAGGTCCACTGGACCACCAAGGATGAGGCGCAGGGAAACCTGCGGGTGGAGGAGGGCCTCGATCACCAACACTCAAGAGTGCAGGGGCAGGGGCACCTCACTTAATGGTGGAGCGGCGAGGGTGGGAGAGCAATTTCACTGACAATGAGTCAGTGGTCTTGCTCGCCTGTCCCCGCAGTGGCCGCCATTAAGTAGGGGTCGGGGAGGGCTGGACAGCTGGGAGGCGGGAGCGGGGAGGGGAGCTGGATTGGGCCAGTCGTGCTGGGGGGGGAGGGGCCGCGGGGGCAGCAGCGGCGGGGAAAGGTAAAGGGTGGAAAGAAGGGATAAAGAAAAGAGGGAAAATAAGCAGAAATAAGGCACAAAAGAGCAGACATGCAGAAAAGAGCAGAAAGGTGAAAGATAGAAAGGGTAAAAAAACGAGTGAAAATGAGTGAAGGAGCAGAGGGAGAGAAGGGGAAAATGGGCAGAAATAAGGCACAAAAGAGCAGAGGTGCAGAAAGGTGAAAGATAGAAAGGGTAAAAAAAAACGAGTCAAAGCGAGTGAAGGAGCAGAGGGAGAGAAAGGGAAAATGGGCAGAAATAAGGCGCAAAAGAGCAGAGGTGCAGAAAGGTGAAAGATAGAAAGGGGAGAAAAAAGAGTGAAGGAGCAGAAAGAAAGAAAGGATACAGAGGTCCACTGGACCACCAGGGATGAGGCGCAGGGAAACCTGCGGGTGGAGGAGGGCCTCGATCACCAACACTCAAGAGTGCAGGGGCAGGGGCACCTCACTTAATGGTGGAGCTGCGAGGGTGGGAGAGCAATTTCACTAACAATGAGTCAGTGGTCTTGCTCGCCTGTCCCCGCAGTGGCCGCCATTAAGTAGGGGTCGGGGAGGGCTGGACAGCTGGGAGGCGGGAGCGGGGAGGGGAGCTGGATTGGGCCGGTCGTGCTGGGGGGGAGGGGCCGCGGGGGCAGCAGCGGCGGGGAAAGGTAAAGGGAGGAAAGAAGGGATAAAGAAAAGAGGGAAAATAAGCAGAAATAAGGCACAAAAGAGCAGAGATGCAGAAAAGAGCAGAAAGGTGAAAGATAGAAAGGGTAAAAAAACGAGTGAAAACGAGTGAAGGAGCAGAGGGAGAGAAAGGGAAAACGGGCAGAAATAAGGCACAAAAGAGCAGAGGTGCACAAAGGTGAAAGATAGAAAGGGTAAAAAAAAAACGAGTGAAAACGAGTGAAGGAGCAGAGGGAGAGAAAGGGAAAATGGGCAGAAATAAGGCGCAAAAGAGCAGAGGTGCAGAAAGGTGAAAGATAGAAAGGGGAGAAAAACGAGTGAAGGAGCAGAAAGAAAGAAAGGAGACAGAGGTCCACTGGACCACCAGGGATGAGGCGCAGGGAAACCTGCGGGTGGAGGAGGGCCTCGATCACCAACACTCAAGAGTGCAGGGGCACCTCACTTAATGGTGGAGCTGCGAGGGTGGGAGAGCAATTTCACTGACAATGAGTCAGTGGTCTTGCTCGCCTGTCCCCGCAGTGGCCGCCATTAAGTAGGGGTCGGGGAGGGCTGGACAGCTGGGAGGCGGGAGCGGGGAGGGGAGCTGGATTGGGCCAGTCGTGCTGGGGGGGGAGGGGCCGCGGGGGCAGCAGCGGCGGGGAAAGGTAAAGGGAGGAAAGAAGGGATAAAGAAAAGAGGGAAAATAAGCAGAAATAAGGCACAAAAGAGCAGAGATGCAGAAAAGAGCAGAAAGGTGAAAGAAAGAAAGGGTAAAAAAACGAGTGAAAAAAGAGTGAAGGAGCAGAGGGAGAGAAAGGGAAAACGGGCAGAAATAAGGCACAAAAGTGCAGAGGTGCAGAAAGGTGAAAGATAGAAAGGGTAAAAAAAAACGAGTGAAAACGAGTGAAGGAGCAGAGGGAGAGAAAGGGAAAATGGGCAGAAATAAGGCGCAAAAGAGCAGAGGTGCAGAAAGGTGAAAGATAGAAAGGGGAGAAAAACGAGTGAAGGAGCAGAAAGAAAGAAAGGAGACAGAGGTCCACTGGACCACCAGGGATGAGGCGCAGGGAAACCTGCGGGTGGAGGAGGGCCTCGATCACCAACACTCAAGAGTGCAGGGGCAGGGGCACCTCACTTAATGGTGGAGCGGCGAGGGTGGGAGAGCAATTTCACTGACAATGAGTCAGTGGTCTTGCTCGCCTGTCCCCGCAGTGGCCGCCATTAAGTAGGGGTCGGGGAGGGCTGGACAGCTGGGAGGCGGGAGCGGGGAGGGGAGCTGGATTGGGCCAGTCGTGCTGGGGGGGGAGGGGCCGCGGGGGCAGCAGCGGCGGGGAAAGGTAAAGGGAGGAAAGAAGGGATAAAGAAAAGAGGGAAAATAAGCAGAAATAAGGCACAAAAGAGCAGAGATGCAGAAAAGAGCAGAAAGGTGAAAGATAGAAAGGGTAAAAAAACGAGTGAAAATGAGTGAAGGAGCAGAGGGAGAGAAAGGGAAAATGGGCAGAAATAAGGCACAAAAGAGCAGAGGTGCAGAAAGGTGAAAGATAGAAAGGGTAAAAAAAACGAGTCAAAGCGAGTGAAGGAGCAGAGGGAGAGAAAGGGAAAATGGGCAGAAATAAGGCGCAAAAGAGCAGAGGTGCAGAAAGGTGAAAGATAGAAAGGGGAGAAAAAAGAGTGAAGGAGCAGAAAGAAAGAAAGGATACAGAGGTCCACTGGACCACCAGGGATGAGGCGCAGGGAAACCTGCGGGTGGAGGAGGGCCTCGATCACCAACACTCAAGAGTGCAGGGGCAGGGGCACCTCACTTAATGGTGGAGCTGCGAGGGTGGGAGAGCAATTTCACTAACAATGAGTCAGTGGTCTTGCTCGCCTGTCCCCGCAGTGGCCGCCATTAAGTAGGGGTCGGGGAGGGCTGGACAGCTGGGAGGCGGGAGCGGGGAGGGGAGCTGGATTGGGCCGGTCGTGCTGGGGGGGAGGGGCCGCGGGGGCAGCAGCGGCGGGGAAAGGTAAAGGGAGGAAAGAAGGGATAAAGAAAAGAGGGAAAATAAGCAGAAATAAGGCACAAAAGAGCAGAGATGCAGAAAAGAGCAGAAAGGTGAAAGATAGAAAGGGTAAAAAAACGAGTGAAAACGAGTGAAGGAGCAGAGGGAGAGAAAGGGAAAACGGGCAGAAATAAGGCACAAAAGAGCAGAGGTGCAGAAAGGTGAAAGATAGAAAGGGTAAAAAAAACGAGTGAAAACGAGTGAAGGAGCAGAGGGAGAGAAAGGGAAAATGGGCAGAAATAAGGCGCAAAAGAGCAGAGGTGCAGAAAGGTGAAAGATAGAAAGGGGAGAAAAACGAGTGAAGGAGCAGAAAGAAAGAAAGGAGACAGAGGTCCACTGGACCACCAGGGATGAGGCGCAGGGAAACCTGCGGGTGGAGGAGGGCCTCGATCACCAACACTCAAGAGTGCAGGGGCAGGGGCACCTCACTTAATGGTGGAGCTGCGAGGGTGGGAGAGCAATTTCACTGACAATGAGTCAGTGGTCTTGCTCGCCTGTCCCCGCAGTGGCCGCCATTAAGTAGGGGTCGGGGAGGGCTGGACAGCTGGGAGGCGGGAGCGGGGAGGGGAGCTGGATTGGGCCGGTCGTGCTGGGGGGGAGGGGCCGCGGGGGCAGCAGCGTGGGGAAAGGTAAAGGGAGGAAAGAAGGGATAAAGAAAAGAGGGAAAATAAGCAGAAATAAGGCACAAAAGAGCAGAGATGCAGAAAAGAGCAGAAAGGTGAAAGATAGAAAGGGTAAAAAAACGAGTGAAAACGAGTGAAGGAGCAGAGGGAGAGAAAGGGAAAACGGGCAGAAATAAGGCACAAAAGAGCAGAGATGCAGAAAGGTGAAAGATAGAAAGGGTAAAAAAAAACGAGTGAAAACGAGTGAAGGAGCAGAGGGAGAGAAAGGGAAAATGGGCAGAAATGAGGCGCAAATGAGCAGAGGTGCAGAAAGGTGAAAGATAGAAAGGGGAGAAAAACGAGTGAAGGAGCAGAAAGAAAGAAAGGAGACAGAGGTCCACTGGACCACCAGGGATGAGGCGCAGGGAAACCTGCGGGTGGAGGAGGGCCTCGATCACCAACACTCAAGAGTGCAGGGGCAGGGGCACCTCACTTAATGGTGGAGCTGCGAGGGTGGGGGAGCAATTTCACTGACAATGAGTCAGTGGTCTTGCTCGCCTGTCCCCGCAGTGGCCGCCATTAAGTAGGGGTCGGGGAGGGCTGGACAGCTGGGAGGCGGGAGCGGGGAGCGGAGCTGGATTGGGCCGGTCGTGCTGGGGGGGGAGGGGCTGCGGGGGCAGCAGCGGCGGGGAAAGATAAAGGGAGGAAAGAAGGGATAAAGAAAAGAGGGAAAATAAGCAGAAATAAGGCACAAAAGAGCAGAGATGCAGAAAAGAGCAGAAAGGTGAAAGATAGAAAGGGCAAAAAAACGAGTGAAAACGAGTGAAGGAGCAGAGGGAGAGAAAGGGAAAACGGGCAGAAATAAGGCACAAAAGAGCAGAGGTGCAGAAAGGTGAAAGATAGAAAGGGTAAAAAAAAACGAGTGAAAACGAGTGAAGGAGCAGAGGGAGAGAAAGGGAAAATGGGCCGAAATAAGGCGCAAAAGAGCAGAGGTGCAGAAAGGTGAAAGATAGAAAGGGGAGAAAAACGAGTGAAGGAGCAGAAAGAAAGAAAGGAGACAGAGGTCCACTGGACCACCAGGGATGAGGCGCAGGGAAACCTGCGGGTGGAGGAGGGCCTCGATCACCAACACTCAAGAGTGCAGGGGCAGGGGCACCTCACTTAATGGTGGAGCTGCGAGGGTGGGAGAGCAATTTCACTGACAATGAGTCAGTGGTCTTGCTCGCCTGTCCCCGCAGTGGCCGCCATTAAGTAGGGGTCGGGGAGGGCTGGACAGCTGGGAGGCGGGAGCGGGGAGGGGAGCTGAATTGGGCCGGTCGTGCTGGGGGGGAGGGGCCGTGGGGGCAGCAGCGGCGGGGAAAGGTAAAGGGAGGAAAGAAGGGATAAAGAAAAGAGGGAAAATAAGCAGAAATAAGGCACAAAAGAGCAGAGATGCAGAAAAGATCAGAAAAGTGAAAGATAGAAAGGGTAAAAAAACGAGTGAAAACGAGTGAAGGAGCAGAGGGAGAGAAAGGGAAAACGGGCAGAAATAAGGCACAAAAGAGCAGAGGTGCAGAAAGGTGAAAGATAGAAAGGGTAAAAAAAACGAGTGAAAACGAGTGAAGGAGCAGAGGGAGAGAAAGGGAAAATGGGCAGAAATAAGGCGCAAAAGAGCAGAGGTGCAGAAAGGTGAAAGATAGAAAGGGGAGAAAAACGAGTGAAGGAGCAGAAAGAAAGAAAGGAGACAGAGGTCCACTGGACCACCAGGGATGAGGCGCAGGGAAACCTGCGGGTGGAGGAGGGCCTCGATCACCAACACTCAAGAGGGCAGGGGCACCTCACTTAATGGTGGAGCTGCGAGGGTGGGAGAGCAATTTCACTGACAATGAGTCAGTGGTCTTGCTCGCCTGTCCCCGCAGTGGCCGCCATTAAGTAGGGGTCGGGGAGTGCTGGACAGCTGGGAGGCGGGAGCGGGGAGGGGAGCTGGATTGGGCCGGTCGTGCTGGGGGGGAGGGGCCGCGGGGGCAGCAGCGGCGGGGAAAGGTAAAGGGAGGAAAGAAGGGATAAAGAAAAGAGGGAAAATAAGCAGAAATAAGGCACAAAAGAGCAGAGATGCAGAAAAGAGCAGAAAGGTGAAAGATAGAAAGGGTAAAAAAACGAGTGAAAACGAGTGAAGGAGCAGAGGGAGAGAAAGGGAAAACGGGCAGAAATAAGGCACAAAAGAGCAGAGGTGCAGAAAGGTGAAAGATAGAAAGGGTAAAAAAAAACAAGTGAAAACGAGTGAAGGAGCAGAGGGAGAGAAAGGGAAAATGGGCAGAAATAAGGCGCAAAAGAGCAGAGGTGCAGAAAGGTGAAAGATAGAAAGGGGAGAAAAACGAGTGAAGGAGCAGAAAGAAAGAAAGGAGACAGAGGTCCACTGGACCACCAGGGATGAGGCGCAGGGAAACCTGCGGGTGGAGGAGGGCCTCGATCACCAACACTCAAGAGTGCAGGGGCACCTCACTTAATGGTGGAGCTGCGAGGGTGGGAGAGCAATTTCACTGACAATGAGTCAGTGGTCTTGCTCGCCTGTCCCCGCAGTGGCCGCCATTAAGTAGGGGTCGGGGAGGGCTGGACAGCTGGGAGGCGGGAGCGGGGAGGGGAGCTGGATTGGGCCAGTCGTGCTGGGGGGGAGGGGCCGTGGGGGCCGCAGCGGCGGGGAAAGGTAAAGGGAGGAAAGAAGGGATAAAGAAAAGAGGGAAAATTAGCAGAAATAAGGCACAAAAGAGCAGAGATGCAGAAAAGAGCAGAAAGGTGAAAGATAGAAAGGGTAAAAAAACGAGTGAAAACGAGTGAAGGAGCAGAGGGAGAGAAAGGGAAAACGGGCAGAAATAAGGCACAAAAGAGCAGAGGTGCAGAAAGGTGAAAGATAGAAAGGGTAAAAAAAAAACGAGTGAAAACGAGTGAAGGAGCAGAGGGAGAGAAAGGGAAAATGGGCAGAAATAAGGCGCAAAAGAGCAGAGGTGCAGAAAGGTGAAAGATAGAAAGGGGAGAAAAACGAGTGAAGGAGCAGAAAGAAAGAAAGGAGACAGAGGTCCACTGGACCACCAGGGATGAGGCGCAGGGAAACCTGCGGGTGGAGGAGGGCCTCGATCACCAACACTCAAGAGTGCAGGGGCACCTCACTTAATGGTGGAGCTGCGAGGGTGGGAGAGCAATTTCACTGACAATGAGTCAGTGGTCTTGCTCGCCTGTCCCCGCAGTGGCCGCCATTAAGTAGGGGTCGGGGAGGGCTGGACAGCTGGGAGGCGGGAGCGGGGAGGGGAGCTGGATTGGGCCAGTCGTGCTGGGGGGGGAGGGGCCGCGGGGGCAGCAGCGGCGGGGAAAGGTAAAGGGAGGAAAGAAGGGATAAAGAAAAGAGGGAAAATAAGCAGAAATAAGGCACAAAAGAGCAGAGATGCAGAAAAGAGCAGAAAGGTGAAAGATAGAAAGGGTAAAAAAACGAGTGAAAAAAGAGTGAAGGAGCAGAGGGAGAGAAAGGGAAAACGGGCAGAAATAAGGCACAAAAGTGCAGAGGTGCAGAAAGGTGAAAGATAGAAAGGGTAAAAAAAACGAGTGAAAACGAGTGAAGGAGCAGAGGGAGAGAAAGGGAAAATGGGCAGAAATAAGGCGCAAAAGAGCAGAGGTGCAGAAAGGTGAAAGATAGAAAGGGGAGAAAAATGAGTGAAGGAGCAGAAAGAAAGAAAGGAGACAGAGGTCCACTGGACCACCAGGGATGAGGCGCAGGGAAACCTGCGGGTGGAGGAGGGCCTCGATCACCAACACTCAAGAGTGCAGGGGCAGGGGCACCTCACTTAATGGTGGAGTTATATAGCTCCTATATATCCTTATATCGTGTTAAGTTAGCATAGGTACATTTTAGGTTTAAACGCCATTTTTCCTTTCTTGCAACTTCTGCACACGACCCTTAATTGTTGACTTAGCTTTCAACCTAGTGGTTTGCCGTGGTGTATGTGAGAATAATATGTTATTGCTCTGATATCAGTTTTGTTTAATAAACCATGTCTGCACGGAGAGTGCTGAAGTTTCAGGAGCAACACGATATGGAATTGTTATGAGGTCTGATCTCCACGCCTTCATAGTCATAACACAAGTGCAGCCTTTGCCAACTTGGGCTTGAGGCGGGATTGATATTGCTTTGCACGAGAATTGTTAACACACTTGATGCGGTGCACATGCAGAGAGAGCTGGTGTATGCTGATGTGATTCCTTCATGCTAGGACACTAAGGTATGGGCCCGCCCTAAAACAACCCAAAGAGACCTTCTTAGCTAATAATATAATATATGTGTTAGGGAGGGTGAGATATAAGTGTTGTTAACTCTTTCTTCATTACAGCATGTTAACATGCTGTCACCATTCGCTTTTTATGTCTTAGTAACTATGCTGATAATTTTGATACTGATAATAAGTATACTTGTATTATCTAAGATACTGCGCCTGAGAAGACGGCATTAGTAAATAAACATTTCAAATGCACATGTGTCTTCTTTACTCCATGTTCTGGTTTGTAATGATAATATAACAAAAGAGTGTTCATGAGTTCCACGTACCCTGAGGTACTGTAAGTTCATGTTCTGGTTTGTCTAAACATTGGGAGTTTGATATGTCCAATGAGACACTGTAGCTAGCTCGGTAAGGGGTGAGTTGGTTGCTAAGGTAAGTTTTGGGACACCCTAATTTGCCGAGGTTCCACTCCTCTGTGCACAGTTCTGTGTGAGAACAGAAACCCTGCGACATGGCGCCCAACGGTTTCGGTGGTCTTATATCATGACACTCGAGTAGTTTATCGTTCATACCTTAACCCCTTCACCTCCGTTTCCGGAAAGCGGGGTGTCGGTGAAACCTACCTATTTTTTGAAATAGGTGTTATTCAAGCTTGATTCTTTCTTAAACGGTTTCTTTGAATTACTACCCAGTTGTGCTACAAAGTATTCTTTGTGTTTTCTAGTTTCCAGTGTTGTCATGGCGGCAGTGGCCATTGCGCAGCATAGTCGCGTGGCGGTGCGCAACCATCTTCAGACGTACCAAGTACCGGTAGATGGGATGGCTGTGATTTTCGTGGTGTGTGCAGATCCGGCGTTCCCTTATGAGTTGTTTTACTCTTGGGTTACGTTTCCGGCTGTGGACGCCAATTCTGGTTTGTTCCACTCCTACACCGCCTCGGCTGTCCCGGCTGAGTATACACCGTACAGGGCATTGGAAATACCTATTGATCATTGGCAGCATCGAGTTTGGTTTGATGGCGCCCTCCCCCACTCTTTGTCCGCTGCAAGGTTAGGTCCACTCTCAATTCCAGGTACAAATTGGCCTGCGTTGGGTGGCTTTACCCCGCACCCGAATCACGGCGCTTGTACCCTGCAGGAAATTCGTAGGCTGCATGTTGTTTCCATTTCCGTGATTCGTGCATTAGTGCAATACATCGGTCGCCACCTGCCTGGTGGTCCCCAGGGGGGTGCGGCCGTTCCCGTGGATCGAGGCGGAATGCGTCTCAATCCAGTGATGGTTAATTCTGTTTTTGGTGCTCGTCCGGTTGACAACGATGACTTCCCATTCTGGCTAGCTGAGAAGTTTGATCAACTGGAGGCGGTGTTTCCGAATTCTACTCCTGCTGATAAACATAGAATGTTAACGATTACTCTACCGAAGGATTTAACTCCTGAACTTGTTGACTGTGAAAGCTGGGGAAAAACATTTGCGGCAGTTTATACAAGGTGCTTCGGCACCCCGTCTATGACTGCCCTGCCTGACATCATTAGACGTGTTCAGAATGATCACGGTCCAGAGGCAGCGGTTGAATTGGGTATGCGCCTGTGTGGTTCTTTTGAGATTGTATGTGATCTCATTCTCTCCAATGTTAAAGGAGATGCGGTTAACTTTCAGGTGTCGAATGCTTTGGCTGCTCTGCCCGATGCCGACAAACCCCGCCAGTTAGCAAAGATTGTGGTGGCCGCTTATAAGACAATTGGCCGCACAAGTAGAGGTCTGAAATATTTCCCAGTAAAGGAGAAAAAACAACCTCAGGGACAATCTGCAGTGACAGATGTCCAGCCCAAGTCCAAAAAACAAAATTGGCCTAAGAAACAGACACAGGGGAAGCAGAATACACAGACTCAGGATTCTTTTCCTGCAGTACAAGCACCTGCGCCAACAGAAAAAGTTTATGATTTGCGCGATCGCGCGATGATTAAATCACCTGATCGATTTCAGGGTTCTGATCAACGCTCTCCTCGTTCCTTTCAGGAAACATCGGTCCCGAAGACCACTGGAGGAGGGGGTGGACGTGGACGTGGTGGCCAACAAGGACGTGGTCAGTCCCGCCAGACGGACGGCGCAGTGAAGCAGGAAGATTCTACGCCTAAGCGTCCGCAGTTTGCGAAAAAGAAAGTCGCAGCCTTAACAGCGCATAGATATGCCACAGATAGTGAGAACGCGGCTTCGGAATCTGACGTGGGCTCTGACCTTGCTGGACAGCGCGGCGGAGATTACCATAGTCAGAGAGGCGCTCCGTCCACTACTGAAGGTGACAGCGACTGATGTGTTTGTTGTCATAGAAACAGCCGATACGAGATTAGCTCCCCCTGAAAGACTTTTTGAAATTGTCCTGTTAATTGAAGGTGACATACAGCGTACGGTCAGAGGGGTATTTTGGGGGAACCTGTCGTCTACGTACGACATTTTGCTTTCTGAGGCTGACTGGCCCCCACCTTTTGTGCTCGCAGCGCCGCGAGGGGAGGAGGTAATCCTTCCCAGTTTCGCGCACACTGTCTCCACTGAGCATGCGCAGCATTTTGCAGAAGAGTGGGCTCGGGCTCTTGCACCGGCTCTCTACCACAACCAATGTGGTTGGGACAAATTGTCCCCTTGCCACGAAATTCCTTTGCGTTCTGAGCCGCAGCCTCAGCCTCAATATCCCATACGACGTGAAGCTAAAGCAGCCGTCGCGGAAATCCTTGAACAATTGGAATATCAGGGAGTTATTGATACGTGTGTGTCACCTATGAATAATCCCCTTTTTACTGTGACCAAACCTGACGGATCATATCGTTTGGTATTGGATTACCGGCATTTGAACTCGCATTGCCGTAACTGTGCAGTACAGAATACTCACGGCTCTGCGTTAGTGGATAGTCTAGTGCGTAAGCGTTTCAAGACAACGCTTGACATTTCCAATGGTTTTTATGCCCACAGACTGGAAGGCTTTAGCTCCCAATGGACAAGTTTTACGTCCGCTGGTGTGCAAAAATGCTTCCGGCGACTCCCTATGGGCTACAAAAATAGTCCTGGAGTGTTCACCTCCAGAATAGTAACTCTATTGGAGGGCATCGATCCCGATGCATGTTCTTATGTGGATGACATTTATCTCACAGACGACGAAATTTGGATGCATCTGTGTCGAGTGAATTCCATCATTTGTACCTTTGCAGATATGGGTTACAAATTTAATTTTGCAAAATCGCACATTGCAGAACACACGGTGTTGTTCCTCGGCTATGAGCTGAACAATGAAGGTAGAGGTTTGGCTCCTCACTTCTTGGAGAAATGCGCACAATTGCGCGCTCCTACAACACTGAAAAAATTACAGTCTTTGCTGGGCTTTTTGAATTTCGGCAGAACTTACATTCCGGAATATGCCCAGCGTATCAAGCCTTTGTATGCTTTGATACAACCAACTTTCTCAAAATCATGCTGGCTGCCTGAGCATTCAGCCATTTTGCAATCCTTGCAGGCTGATCTGCTCGCTTCTAAATATTTACTGACTCGTGATAACCACACCAACCTGGTAATAAGAATAATTCCTGGGACGGTGGGTTTCACATAGCTCACTTTTAATGAAGGTGACACAGTACCTATTGCTTACAAGTCACACTTGTACACTTCGGCTGAGTTGCGGTTTCCCACAGTGGAAAAGGTTTTAACTGCTGTACAGATGGCAATTCTTAAGGAACGAGCACTGTCTCAGGGGAAACGCATGCTAGTGGTAACACCCTGTCCTCACTTGGAGGCAGTCACGAAAGCCAGTGTACCAAATTCAAAAGCTTTGCACCCTCGGTGGATTCAGTGGGCTGCGTCATTGTCATCCACGGATGTCATGTTTATTTTTGACGCCTCCTTACGGTCGCAAGAGTACTTGCAGTATGAATTCGTTCATCCTGCTCCTCTGGCTATGCGACCTTTGGAGGACTTCCATTGCATCATTTACACTGATGGGTCGGCGCAGGTTGCGCATGGCTCTAAACATGCCTACGTTTCCGCATGCGCCATTGTGGTCGGTGCTATGTTGAATGATGAGTTCATTTCCAGGGAAGTGCACACGATGCCCCTGGGCGATTGCACCGCACAATTGGCAGAGCTTCGTGCTCTATTACTAGCGTTAGAGTACGCAGATCCAAGTGTTACTACTCTAATTGTAAGTGATTCTTACTACTGTGTCCAGTCTTACAATGAAAACTTGTTCTTTTGGATTCAAAATGATTTTCATGATTCGAAGGGTAGCACAATAAAACATAAAATGATCTGGGTTCGAGTGGCAGAGCTTAAGGCTAAGTTGCCACTCGTTTTTGTTATTCATACTCTCGGTCATCAGCGCGTAGGAGTTCACGCTGTTGGCAACTCGCTTGCTGATGAAGCAGCGAAATCAGCAGTATCTACATACTTAGTTGCAGCGGATACTAGGTCTAAAACCAAGATTGATAGCGACATCTTAGCAGCGATTGCTGCCTCTGAGAAGGGAAGTAAACATCCTGTGGGATTCCCTTCGAAGTATAAATACCACTTAAGTCCCGAAAAGGTTCCTTTTGTGACAATTCCTGATGTTGGGGAACGGCTGATTCCCAACTCGGATCGCAGAGCAGACTTGATTACAGCGGCTCATGAAGGTGTGGCGTCTGCGCATGCGGGCGTCTCAGCCACTGTAACGCAACTACAACAACGTTTCTGGTGGCGGGGACTGTACAAACAGACGCGTGATTATGTCCTTCTTTGTGACATATGCCAGCAGATTAAACCTTCAACTGCTACGCGTCCGCCACAGACTCAGTTGTACATTTCTAATAAACCACTAGGCTGTGTTTATTTAGATCACTGCGGTCCTTTTTCATCTGATACTGCGTATAAGTACATCTTAGTAGCAGTTGACTCATGCAAACGCTTTGTGTGGGTATGGCCACATCGCAGCGCTGATTCACGGACTGTCATTAGAGATTTGCGTATCTTTATAGGGATTTTTGCCTGTGGTACCTTCCATTCGGATCAGGGTCCGGCTTTCGCCTCTAAGGCGTATAAGGATGCCATGACTTCAATGGTGGTCCAAGTCAAGTTTTCGTCACCCTACAGACCTGAGGGTAATAGTGTAGTAGAACGAATGAACCGTAATTTAAAGCAATCTTTGACAGCCCGAGTTATAGGCACTGGCAGAAACTGGCTGGCTCATCTCTATGGCGTGCAGCGTGCTCTTAATAATCTCCCTAGAAGGTCTCTGGGTGGGCGGACCCCATACGAAATGCTCTTTGGCATCAAAATGTACGTCCCTGACCTTGACGGTCTAGACTCAGTGGTTCGCGCCACTTCCTTTGACGCAGATGAACATTGCAATGTTTTACAGAATCTACAAAAGACCAGAGACAGTCTTGCAAAGGAACATTTGCCCTCCACATCGGATGATGCGTTGCAGATCCCGGTAGTTGGCTGGCTACCCCAGGTTGGAGAACTGGTTCGAGAGAAGATCGACAACAAGAAAGAGTTTGGTCCCTCCTATCGAGCTCCAGTCCCAGTGCTTGGAGTGAAGGGCACAAGAACAGTCATATTACCACCACTTCCAGGTCGTAAAGAAAACAGGTTTATTTCTATTGACAATGTCAAGATACACAGAGTGGCCGATTCTTCTTAGCATGACGCCAGCTGTTTCCTGTCCTTCCATTGTGAGAAATTCAACTATGCCCACTGCTTCTAATATTGAACCTGAAGTGGCCATCGAATTACCTGCTGTTTCCAGTCCTTTATTAAATAATTTACCGGGAACTAACATTGATGACACAGACTATGCCTATCCCGCTGATTTGTCCATACCTGACCTGCAAACACGTTTAGCCACAGATTCCAGATTTTCTTTTGACTCTGTTTCTCTTACCTCAAAGGAACCCTCTCGAGTTGCAGTTTATGCAAGCCTGTTTAAAAAACATTTTTTAATACCACCTTGGACTTACATTTGGCTAGTCCTTGCTTCGATTTACATTTTTATGTCAGTTGGTTTTGTGTTTTATTTTTTTCGAATCATCAATGGACATTATGTCGAGGAAAGAACATGCATTACTCATTTGAATGATACTTTGGCCCCGCTTTCCTCTTCACATTCTACACACAGATTAAAAAGAGACTTGACTTTGGTTAACATCACAGCATGGCCTGTTCTGGATGGAATCGCGTGGGATGCAGTTCGGTTTCAAATTCATGGCCCAACGGAAGTCGTTAATGTTCCTAATGTACTTAGAGTGAATATGGGGGATGTGGTGAAACAAAATATTCATTCTGATGATTGGGATGTTAATGCTGTGGAACGTTTGTTTTCTGATTTGAAATACTATGCTGCTTTTGATGCTGAGGATTTATATTTAGAATCTGCTAATTATGGTGAATTGTTCTGTTACCAACATTATGGCAATCACTTCTTACACAAGACATCTTCCCGAAGGGATGCTGTTAATTTTACTCAGTGGGAACATTGCCCAGCACCTACACAAGGGAGTTCAGAAACGTTTCTTAAAAAGTATACTTATTTCACTGACTTTAATCAGTCCAATCCCGAGTCCTTTTATTTTAAATTTCACAAACAGCCACTGTCCAAGGTTAGACTTACAAATACAAAATTGTTGTATTCGAGGGCCTTCCTAGATCAATTAGTTACTGGGGGGTATGAGTTATGGAAGGATACCATAGACCTTAAATCGGTTTGGGGTTCAAGGGCCTGGCAGGTACGAGGCAATGAGGCTTTGCACCGTGCATGTCTCATCCCGAATCATATGTTGTTTTTAAATGAAACCATTTCCCAGACGACATGTTTTGGATTGGCTAGGTTAAACACCCCGTCTTTCCCAGAGTTGGAGGAATATGAGGATTGGAGTAATTTTACTCAATTGTCCATTAAAGATATACAGGCTCTGCTTCTTAATTCCTCCTTTAATATTTCTAGTATGAATCCTAAGGGTTGGCTGCTTTGGCACCGTAGTGCTGATTCTTGCCAAAAAAGATTTTTGAATATAACTGACGGTTTTAAGACTGTTAGATCTGATCCCCGGTTTGATTTGAGTCATACTGTCACCTCTTACTCTGTGGGCAAGTTGTGTCAAGCTTGGCTGAAACATTCAACTTTACCTGCGGTTAAGTATCACCTTTCCAAACTGAATGCAGACGTGGATTTGAATGATTTCATTAGAGGCCCAGCTAGTGGCAGGTCGAAAAGGTGGTTATATGGGGTTTACAATGAAATTTGGAAACTGTCACAGATTGAGGCTGCTACACGCCTTAGGGCTATTGATCAGGCAAATCTTGAGAAAGTGCTTGCAGTTGTTGACAATAGCATTAACGTGCTTTCCTCTAGAATTTACACATTGGATAATATTGTGTCGTCTGTTGTTGATATTGTGCATGATGAAGTGTCAGTATTATACCATGGTCGAAATCAATTACGGTCAATCATGCAGTTTGCATGGACACTTCAGACTCTGAAAATGGGTAAAGTTCCCTGGGGATACATGAACGTTTCCTCTTTATTTGCACCATTTAATTTGACTGACAAACAACGCTTGCTTTCAATGCGTGATGCTTCCTTTTCTATGTTACATATTGAAAGGTTGGAATCTTTACCTTTTTCTGTGGCAGAAGCCACTGCTGCTACGTGGCTTATCCACGGTTTAATAACACTGCCTTTTGCTTTATATAGGTTTTCAAATTGTATGAAATATGTGCCAATAGGTCGTTTTGAACCCTTAGGTAGCGGTTTTCTTCATGAGGTCTGGTCGCTCCCATACACATACAGATGTTTCAAGGATGAACAGGAGGTTTATCTAACAGGGGAGGAGTGTACTGAGACGCCAGATCATTCTTTAATGTGCAGACACATACAGTTACACGGTTCATGTAACAAGGACCGACCGAATATGGCTTGCGTTTTACAGGGCACGCCAGTTCCGGCTATCATCCCCACGTTTAAATTGTTAGATAATGGTAGTTATTTGATGCTCAATAATGAAAACTGTTGTGGGTTAATTAAAGGTATAGCTTTCATAGTAACAGTAAGTGAGCGAGTTATTTGCTGCAGAAATGTTCTTTATCCTCCCACACGTGAACATAGGGAGTCTTCCATTTGGCCACAGATACCGACCTTGGGAGCAGAATTCAGCGGCATGGCTAGAATAAGAGCTCTTTTGTCCCAGAAAGAGGTGGCCTTGAGCTCGGCCCGTGAAACTTTCGTGCTTCACATTGCTAACACCCGTACGGAGGTTCAGGCTCTTTTAAATACTGATTTGCCTTTGCATTTCGGAGCCATGGTTCGTTCTATCTTTAACGCATCCTCCACAACGGGCCTAGCACATTTTTTTAAAGTTGTTAGCAGTGGTCTCGTGACTTCCTTTGAGAAGATTTTTGGAGTCATCCCTGCCTTCTTCCATTCTATTTTTTCATCCTTATTTGGAGGGTTCCCGTTTTTTCTTGCATTAGCGGCTGGCGCTTTGGTGGTTTTCTGCCTTTTTAAATATGGATGCCCTTCCTGTGCAAGACCACGCTCAACTGCTACTGACGCGGTTTCGCAACCGCATGCTTGATTATTATGGCACACTGCCGTTGGCGACTCTAAGCACGGCGTTTGGATTATCTTTTCGGTTCTCCTATTTCACCTGTGTCCAGCCTGTATTTCGCTGCCTGACCTGTGATTTCCTTTGGGCCATTGATTTGTGTCTCTGCGGACCGATTTCTTCTGACGTCGATTTTGATCAACTGATGAGTCCTATCATTGCTCACGAGTTGGTTTGTTCTGACGAAAGGATTATGGCCTTGGCGGTGGCACATGGACTAATGGGTCCCTGGGATGTATTGTCGGCAGCGCAAAATTTCTTGGAACGAAGTTTTCTTGAAAACCCACCGAGCTGTCCTCTGATGGTTATAGAGGATCCGGTGCTGGGAGATCACGTATGTTCCTTTCATCTTTTAAATTGGATGGCTGAACTGTTTTTGGATGAGGACAGTGACTTCCTCCTGGAGGCTGTTGCAGCTTACTTTTCATATACAGTCTTATCATAAACGCTGCCTCGAATTGACATGCTGATTAATAGCATTTCCTTGATTTTATTGACTTTTGGTCAAGACATTTTATTTTTGCTTGCCTATTGGCTTGAGCCACATTATACTTTTGGGCTATTTTTTAGCATTAGTTTTTATAATTGAATTTTTATTCATGCTCGTTTATTGTTGGATTCTGCTCTCATGTGATGGCACTTCTGTTATCTTATTTAGTCCGTTCTCGGATCATGGGGGGGTGTTATATAGCTCCTATATATCCTTATATCGTGTTAAGTTAGCATAGGTACATTTTAGGTTTAAACGCCATTTTTCCTTTCTTGCAACTTCTGCACACGACCCTTAATTGTTGACTTAGCTTTCAACCTAGTGGTTTGCCGTGGTGTATGTGAGAATAATATGTTATTGCTCTGATATCAGTTTTGTTTAATAAACCATGTCTGCACGGAGAGTGCTGAAGTTTCAGGAGCAACACGATATGGAATTGTTATGAGGTCTGATCTCCACGCCTTCATAGTCATAACACAAGTGCAGCCTTTGCCAACTTGGGCTTGAGGCGGGATTGATATTGCTTTGCACGAGAATTGTTAACACACTTGATGCGGTGCACATGCAGAGAGAGCTGGTGTATGCTGATGTGATTCCTTCATGCTAGGACACTAAGGTATGGGCCCGCCCTAAAACAACCCAAAGAGACCTTCTTAGCTAATAATATAATATATGTGTTAGGGAGGGTGAGATATAAGTGTTGTTAACTCTTATTCATTACAGCATGTTAACATGCTGTCACCATTCGCTTTTTATGTCTTAGTAACTATGCTGATAATTTTGATACTGATAATAAGTATACTTGTATTATCTAAGATACTGCGCCTGAGAAGACGGCATTAGTAAATAAACATTTCAAATGCACATGTGTCTTCTTTACTCCATGTTCTGGTTTGTAATGATAATATAACAAAAGAGTGTTCATGAGTTCCACGTACCCTGAGGTACTGTAAGTTCATGTTCTGGTTTGTCTAAACATTGGGAGTTTGATATGTCCAATGAGACACTGTAGCTAGCTCGGTAAGGGGTGAGTTGGTTGCTAAGGTAAGTTTTGGGACACCCTAATTTGCCGAGGTTCCACTCCTCTGTGCACAGTTCTGTGTGAGAACAGAAACCCTGCGACAGGGGCAGGGGCACCTCACTTAATGGTGGAGCTGCGAGGGAGGGCGAGCAATTTCACTGACAATGAGTCAGTGGTCTTGCTCGCCTGTCCCCGCAGTGGCCGCCATTAAGTAGGGGTCGGGGAGGGCTGGACAGCTGGGAGGCGGGAGCGGGGAGGGGAGCTGGATTGGGCCGGTCGTGCTGGGGGGGAGGGGCCGCGGGGGCAGCAGCGGCGGGGAAAGGTAAAGGGAGGAAAGAAGGGATAAAGAAAAGAGGGAAAATAAGCAGAAATAAGGCACAAAAGAGCAGAGCTGCAGAAAAGAGCAGAAAGGTGAAAGATAGAAAGGGTAAAAAAACGAGTGAAAACGAGTGAAGGAGCAGAGGGAGAGAAAGGGAAAACGGGCAGAAATAAGGCACAAAAGAGCAGAGGTGCAGAAAGGTGAAAGATAGAAAGGGTAAAAAAACGAGTGAAAACGAGTGAAGGAGCAGAGGGAGAGAAAGGGAAAATGGGCAGAAATAAGGCGCAAAAGAGCAGAGGTGCAGAAAGGTGAAAGATAGAAAGGGGAGAAAAACGAGTGAAGGAGCAGAAAGAAAGAAAGGAGACAGAGGTCCACTGGACCACCAGGGATGAGGCGCAGGGAAACCTGCGGGTGGAGGAGGGCCTCGATCACCAACACTCAAGAGTGCAGGGGCACCTCACTTAATGGTGGAGCTGCGAGGGTGGGAGAGCAATTTCACTGACAATGAGTCAGTGGTCTTGCTCGCCTGTCCCCGCAGTGGCCGCCATTAAGTAGGGGTCGGGGAGGGCTGGACAGCTGGGAGGCGGGAGCGGGGAGGGGAGCTGGATTGGGCCGGTCGTGCTGGGGGGGAGGGGCCGCGGGGGCAGCAGCGGCGGGGAAAGGTAAAGGGAGGAAAGAAGGGATAAAGAAAAGAGGGAAAATAAGCAGAAATAAGGCACAAAAGAGCAGAGATGCAGAAAAGAGCAGAAAGGTGAAAGATAGAAAGGGTAAAAAAACGAGTGAAAACGAGTGAAGGAGCAGAGGGAGAGAAAGGGAAAACGGGCAGAAATAAGGCACAAAAGAGCAGAGGTGCAGAAAGGTGAAAGATAGAAAGGGTAAAAAAACGAGTGAAAACGAGTGAAGGAGCAGAGGGAGAGAAAGGGAAAATGGGCAGAAATAAGGCGCAAAAGAGCAGAGGTGCAGAAAGGTGAAAGATAGAAAGGGGAGAAAAACGAGTGAAGGAGCAGAAAGAAAGAAAGGAGACAGAGGTCCACTGGACCACCAGGGATGAGGCGCAGGGAAACCTGCGGGTGGAGGAGGGCCTCGATCACCAACACTCAAGAGTGCAGGGGCAGGGGCACCTCACTTAATGGTGGAGCTGCGAGGGTGGGAGAGCAATTTCACTGACAATGAGTCAGTGGTCTTGCTCGCCTGTCCCCGCAGTGGCCGCCATTAAGTAGGGGTCGGGGAGGGCTGGACAGCTGGGAGGCGGGGAGGGGAGCTGGATTGGGCCAGTCGTGCTGGGGGGGAGGGGCCGCGGGGGCAGCAGCGGCGGGGAAAGGTAAAGGGAGGAAAGAAGGGATAAAGAAAAGAGGGAAAATAAGCAGAAATAAGGCACAAAAGAGCAGAGATGCAGAAAAGAGCAGAAAGGTGAAAGATAGAAAGGGTAAAAAAACGAGTGAAAACGAGTGAAGGAGCAGAGGGAGAGAAAGGGAAAACGGGCAGAAATAAGGCACAAAAGAGCAGAGGTGCAGAAAGGTGAAAGATAGAAAGGGTAAAAAAAAACGAGTGAAAACGAGTGAAGGAGCAGAGGGAGAGAAAGGGAAAATGGGCAGAAATAAGGCGCAAAAGAGCAGAGGTGCAGAAAGGTGAAAGATAGAAAGGGGAAAAAAAACGAGTGAAGGAGCAGAAAGAAAGAAAGGAGACAGAGGTCCACTGCACCACCAGGGATGAGGCGCAGGGAAACCTGCGGGTGGAGGAGGGCCTCGATCACCAACACTCAAGAGTGCAGGGGCAGGGGCACCTCACTTAATGGTGGAGCTGCGAGGGTGGGAGAGCAATTTCACTGACAATGAGTCAGTGGTCTTGCTCGCCTGTCCCCGCAGTGGCCGCCATTAAGTAGGGGTCGGGGAGGGCTGGACAGCTGGGAGGCGGGAGCGGGGAGGGGAGCTGGATTGGGCCGGTCGTGCTGGGGGGGGGAGGGGCCGCGGGGGCAGCAGCGGCGGGGAAAGGTAAAGGGAGGAAAGAAGGGATAAAGAAAAGAGGGAAAATAAGCAGAAATAAGGCACAAAAGAGCAGAGATGCAGAAAAGAGCAGAAAGGTGAAAGATAGAAAGGGTAAAAAAACGAGTGAACACGAGTGAAGGAGCAGAGGGAGAGAAAGGGAAAACGGGCAGAAATAAGGCACAAAAGAGCAGAGGTGCAGAAAGGTGAAAGATAGAAAGGGTAAAAAAAAACAAGTGAAAACGAGTGAAGGAGCAGAGGGAGAGAAAGGGAAAATGGGCAGAAATAAGGCGCAAAAGAGCAGAGGTGCAGAAAGGTGAAAGATAGAAAGGGGAGAAAAACGAGTGAAGGAGCAGAAAGAAAGAAAGGAGACAGAGGTCCACTGGACCACCAGGGATGAGGCGCAGGGAAACCTGCGGGTGGAGGAGGGCCTCGATCACCAACACTCAAGAGTGCAGGGGCACCTCACTTAATGGTGGAGCTGCGAGGGTGGGAGAGCAATTTCACTGACAATGAGTCAGTGGTCTTGCTCGCCTGTCCCCGCAGTGGCCGCCATTAAGTAGGGGTCGGGGAGGGCTGGACAGCTGGGAGGCGGGAGCGGGGAGGGGAGCTGGATTGGGCCAGTCATGCTGGGGGGGAGGGGCCGTGGGGGCCGCAGCGGCGGGGAAAGGTAAAGGGAGGAAAGAAGGGATAAAGAAAAGAGGGAAAATTAGCAGAAATAAGGCACAAAAGAGCAGAGATGCAGAAAAGAGCAGAAAGGTGAAAGATAGAAAGGGTAAAAAAACGAGTGAAAACGAGTGAAGGAGCAGAGGGAGAGAAAGGGAAAACGGGCAGAAATAAGGCACAAAAGAGCAGAGGTGCACAAAGGTGAAAGATAGAAAGGGTAAAAAAAAAACGAGTGAAAACGAGTGAAGGAGCAGAGGGAGAGAAAGGGAAAATGGGCAGAAATAAGGCGCAAAAGAGCAGAGGTGCAGAAAGGTGAAAGATAGAAAGGGGAGAAAAACGAGTGAAGGAGCAGAAAGAAAGAAAGGAGACAGAGGTCCACTGGACCACCAGGGATGAGGCGCAGGGAAACCTGCGGGTGGAGGAGGGCCTCGATCACCAACACTCAAGAGTGCAGGGGCACCTCACTTAATGGTGGAGCTGCGAGGGTGGGAGAGCAATTTCACTGACAATGAGTCAGTGGTCTTGCTCGCCTGTCCCCGCAGTGGCCGCCATTAAGTAGGGGTCGGGGAGGGCTGGACAGCTGGGAGGCGGGAGCGGGGAGGGGAGCTGGATTGGGCCAGTCGTGCTGGGGGGGGAGGGGCCGCGGGGGCAGCAGCGGCGGGGAAAGGTAAAGGGAGGAAAGAAGGGATAAAGAAAAGAGGGAAAATAAGCAGAAATAAGGCACAAAAGAGCAGAGATGCAGAAAAGAGCAGAAAGGTGAAAGATAGAAAGGGTAAAAAAACGAGTGAAAAAAGAGTGAAGGAGCAGAGGGAGAGAAAGGGAAAACGGGCAGAAATAAGGCACAAAAGTGCAGAGGTGCAGAAAGGTGAAAGACAGAAAGGGTAAAAAAAAACGAGTGAAAACGAGTGAAGGAGCAGAGGGAGAGAAAGGGAAAATGGGCAGAAATAAGGCGCAAAAGAGCAGAGGTGCAGAAAGGTGAAAGATAGAAAGGGGAGAAAAACGAGTGAAGGAGCAGAAAGAAAGAAAGGAGACAGAGGTCCACTGGACCACCAGGGATGAGGCGCAGGGAAACCTGCGGGTGGAGGAGGGCCTCGATCACCAACACTCAAGAGTGCAGGGGCAGGGGCACCTCACTTAATGGTGGAGCTGCGAGGGAGGGAGAGCAATTTCACTGACAATGAGTCAGTGGTCTTGCTCGCCTGTCCCCGCAGTGGCCGCCATTAAGTAGGGGTCGGGGAGGGCTGGACAGCTGGGAGGCGGGAGCGGGGAGGGGAGCTGGATTGGGCCGGTCGTGCTGGGGGGGAGGGGCCGCGGGGGCAGCAGCGGCGGGGAAAGGTAAAGGGAGGAAAGAAGGGATAAAGAAAAGAGGGAAAATAAGCAGAAATAAGGCACAAAAGAGCAGAGATGCAGAAAAGAGCAGAAAGGTGAAAGATAGAAAGGGTAAAAAAACGAGTGAAAACGAGTGAAGAAGCAGAGGGAGAGAAAGGGAAAACGGGCAGAAATAAGGCACAAAAGAGCAGAGGTGCAGAAAGGTGAAAGATAGAAAGGGTAAAAAAAAACGAGTGAAAACGAGTGAAGGAGCAGAGGGAGAGAAAGGGAAAATGGGCAGAAATAAGGCGCAAAAGAGCAGAGGTGCAGAAAGGTGAAAGATAGAAAGGGAAGAAAAACGAGTGAAGGAGCAGAAAGAAAGAAAGGAGACAGAGGTCCACTGGACCACCAGGGATGAGGCGCAGGGAAACCTGCGGGTGGAGGAGGGCCTCGATCACCAACACTCAAGAGTGCAGGGGCACCTCACTTAATGGTGGAGCTGCGAGGGTGGGAGAGCAATTTCACTGACAATGAGTCAGTGGTCTTGCTCGCCTGTCCCCGCAGTGGCCGCCATTAAGTAGGGGTCGGGGAGGGCTGGACAGCTGGGAGGCGGGAGCGGGGAGGGGAGCTGGATTGGGCCAGTCGTGCTGGGGGGGGAGGGGCCGCGGGGGCAGCAGCGGCGGGGAAAGGTAAAGGGAGGAAAGAAGGGATAAAGAAAAGAGGGAAAATAAGCAGAAATAAGGCACAAAAGAGCAGAGATGCAGAAAAGAGCAGAGAGGTGAAAGATAGAAAGGGTAAAAACGAGTGAAAACGAGTGAAGGAGCAGAGGGAGAGAAAGGGAAAACGGGCAGAAATAAGGCACAAAAGAGCAGAGGTGCAGAAAGGTGAAAGATAGAAAGGGTAAAAAAAAACGAGTGAAAACGAGTGAAGGAGCAGAGGGAGAGAAAGGGAAAATGGGCAGAAATAAGGCGCAAAAGAGCAGAGGTGCAGAAAGGTGAAAGATAGAAAGGGGAGAAAAACGAGTGAAGGAGCAGAAAGAAAGAAAGGAGACAGAGGTCCACTGGACCACCAGGGATGAGGCGCAGGGAAACCTGCGGGTGGAGGAGGGCCTCGATCACCAACACTCAAGAGTGCAGGGGCAGGGGCACCTCACTTAATGGTAGAGCTGCGAGGGTGGGAGAGCAATTTCACTGACAATGAGTCAGTGGTCTTGCTCGCCTGTCCCCGCAGTGGCCGCCATTAAGTAGTGGTCGGGGAGGGCTGGACAGCTGGGAGGCGGGAGCGGGGAGGGGAGCTGGATTGGGCCGGTCGTGCTGGGGGGGAGGGGCCGCGGGGGCAGCAGCGGCGGGGAAAGGTAAAGGGAGGAAAGAAGGGATAAAGAAAAGAGGGAAAATTAGCAGAAATAAGGCACAAAAGAGCAGAGATGCAGAAAAGAGCAGAAAGGTGAAAGATAGAAAGGGTAAAAAAACGAGTGAAAACGAGTGAAGGAGCAGAGGGAGAGAAAGGGAAAACGGGCAGAAATAAGGCACAAAAGAGCAGAGGTGCAGAAAGGTGAAAGATAGAAAGGGTAAAAAAAAACGAGTGAAAACGAGTGAAGGAGCAGAGGGAGAGAAAGGGAAAATGGGCAGAAATAAGGCGCAAAAGAGCAGAGGTGCAGAAAGGTGAAAGATAGAAAGGGGAGAAAAACGATTGAAGGAGCAGAAAGAAAGAAAGGAGACAGAGGTCCACTGGACCACCAGGGATGAGGCGCAGGGAAACCTGCGGGTGGAGGAGGGCCTCGATCACCAACACTCAAGAGTGCAGGGGCAGGGGCACCTCACTTAATGGTGGAGCTGCGAGGGTGGGAGAGCAATTTCACTGACAATGAGTCAGTGGTCTTGCTCGCCTGTCCCCGCAGTGGCCGCCATTAAGTAGGGGTCGGGGAGGGCTGGACAGCTGGGAGGCGGGAGCGGGGAGGGGAGCTGGATTGGGCCGGTCGTGCTGGGGGGGGAGGGGCCGCGGGGGCAGCAGCGGCGGGGAAAGGTAAAGGGAGGAAAGAAGGGATAAAGAAAAGAGGGAAAATAAGCAGAAATAAGGCACAAAAGAGCAGAGATGCAGAAAAGAGCAGAAAGGTGAAAGATAGAAAGGGTAAAAAAACGAGTGAAAACGAGTGAAGGAGCAGAGGAAGAGAAAGGGAAAACGGGCAGAAATAAGGCACAAAAGAGCAGAGGTGCAGAAAGGTGAAAGATAGAAAGGGTAAAAAAAAACGAGTGAAAACGAGTGAAGGAGCAGAGGGAGAGAAAGGGAAAATGGGCAGAAATAAGGCGCAAAAGAGCAGAGGTGCAGAAAGGTGAAAGATAGAAAGGGAGAAAAACGAGTGAAGGAGCAGAAAGAAAGAAAGGAGACAGAGGTCCACTGGACCACCAGGGATGAGGCGCAGGGAAACCTGCGGGTGGAGGAGGGCCTCGATCACCAACACTCAAGAGTGCAGGGGCAGGGGCACCTCACTTAATGGTGGAGCTGCGAGGGTGGGAGAGCAATTTCACTGACAATGAGTCAGTGGTCTTGCTCGCCTGTCCCCGCAGTGGCCGCCATTAAGTAGGGGTCGGGGAGGGCTGGACAGCTGGGAGGCGGGAGCGGGGAGGGGAGCTGGATTGGGCCGGTCGTGCTGGGGGGGAGGGGCCGCGGGGGCAGCAGCGGCGGGGAAAGGTAAAGGGAGGAAAGAAGGGATAAAGAAAAGAGGGAAAATAAGCAGAAATAAGGCACAAAAGAGCAGAGATGCAGAAAAGAGCAGAAAGGTGAAAGATAGAAAGGGTAAAAAAACGAGTGAAAACGAGTGAAGGAGCAGAGGGAGAGAAAGGGAAAACGGGCAGAAATAAGGCACAAAAGTGCAGAGGTGCAGAAAGGTGAAAGATAGAAAGGGTAAAAAAAAACGAGTGAAAACGAGTGAAGGAGCAGAGGGAGAGAAAGGGAAAATGGGCAGAAATAAGGCGCAAAAGAGCAGAGGTGCAGAAAGGTGAAAGATAGAAAGGGGAGAAAAACGAGTGAAGGAGCAGAAAGAAAGAAAGGAGACAGAGGTCCACTGGACCACCAGGGATGAGGCGCAGGGAAACCTGCGGGTGGAGGAGGGCCTCGATCACCAACACTCAAGAGTGCAGGGGCAGGGGCACCTCACTTAATGGTGGAGCTGCGAGGGTGGGAGAGCAATTTCACTGACAATGAGTCAGTGGTCTTGCTCGCCTGTCCCCGCAGTGGCCGCCATTAAGTAGGGGTCGGGGAGGGCTGGACAGCTGGGAGGCGGGAGCGGGGAGGGGAGCTGGATTGGGCCGGTCGTGCTGGGGGGGGGAGGGGCCGCGGGGGCAGCAGCGGCGGGGAAAGGTAAAGGGAGGAAAGAAGGGATAAAGAAAAGAGGGAAAATAAGCAGAAATAAGGCACAAAAGAGCAGAGATGCAGAAAAGAGCAGAAAGGTGAAAGATAGAAAGGGTAAAAAAACGAGTGAAAACGAGTGAAGGAGCAGAGGGAGAGAAAGGGAAAACGGGCAGAAATAAGGCACAAACGAGCAGATGTGCAGAAAGGTGAAAGATAGAAAGGGTAAAAAAAAAACGAGTGAAAACGAGTGAAGGAGCAGAGGGAGAGAAAGGGAAAATGGGCAGAAATAAGGCGCAAAAGAGCAGAGGTGCAGAAAGGTGAAAGATAGAAAGGGGAGAAAAACGAGTGAAGGAGCAGAAAGAAAGAAAGGAGACAGAGGTCCACTGGACCACCAGGGATGAGGCGCAGGGAAACCTGCGGGTGGAGGAGGGCCTCGATCACCAACACTCAAGAGTGCAGGGGCAGGGGCACCTCACTTAATGGTGGAGCTGCGAGGGTGGGAGAGCAATTTCACTGACAATGAGTCAGTGGTCTTGCTCGCCTGTCCCCGCAGTGGCCGCCATTAAGTAGGGGTCGGAGAGGGCTGGACAGCTGGGAGGCGGGAGCGGGGAGGGGAGCTGGATTGGGCCGGTCGTGCTGGGGGGGAGGGGCCGCAGGGGCAGCAGCGGCGGGGAAAGGTAAAGGGAGGAAAGAAGGGATAAAGAAAAGAGGGAAAATAAGCAGAAATAAGGCACAAAAGAGCAGAGATGCAGAAAAGAGCAGAAAGGTGAAAGATAGAAAGGGTAATAAAACGAGTGAAGGAGCAGAGGGAGAGAAAGGGAAAACGGGCAGAAATAAGGCACAAAAGAGCAGAGGTGCAGAAAGGTGAAAGATAGAAAGGGTAAAAAAAAACGAGTGAAAACGAGTGAAGGAGCAGAGGGAGAGAAAGGGAAAATGGGCAGAAATAAGGCGCAAAAGAGCAGAGGTGCAGAAAGGTGAAAGATAGAAAGGGGAGAAAAACGAGTGAAGGAGCAGAAAGAAAGAAAGGAGACAGAGGTCCACTGGACCACCAGGGATGAGGCGCAGGGAAACCTGCGGGTGGAGGAGGGCCTCGATCACCAACACTCAAGAGTGCAGGGGCAGGGGCACCTCACTTAATGGTGGAGCTGCGAGGGTGGGAGAGCAATTTCACTGACAATGAGTCAGTGGTCTTGCTCGCCTGTCCCCGCAGTGGCCGCCATTAAGTAGGGGTCGGGGAGGGCTGGACAGCTGGGAGGCGGGAGCGGGGAGGGGAGCTGGATTGGGCCGGTCGTGCTGGGGGGGGGAGGGGCCGCGGGGGCAGCAGCGGCGGGGAAAGGTAAAGGGAGGAAAGAAGGGATAAAGAAAAGAGGGAAAATAAGCAGAAATAAGGCACAAAAGAGCAGAGATGCAGAAAAGAGCAGAAAGGTGAAAGATAGAAAGGGTAAAAAAACGAGTGAAAACGAGTGAAGGAGCAGAGGGAGAGAAAGGGAAAACGGGCAGAAATAAGGCACAAACGAGCAGATGTGCAGAAAGGTGAAAGATAGAAAGGGTAAAAAAAAAACGAGTGAAAACGAGTGAAGGAGCAGAGGGAGAGAAAGGGAAAATGGGCAGAAATAAGGCGCAAAAGAGCAGAGGTGCAGAAAGGTGAAAGATAGAAAGGGGAGAAAAACGAGTGAAGGAGCAGAAAGAAAGAAAGGAGACAGAGGTCCACTGGACCACCAGGGATGAGGCGCAGGGAAACCTGCGGGTGGAGGAGGGCCTCGATCACCAACACTCAAGAGTGCAGGGGCAGGGGCACCTCACTTAATGGTGGAGCTGCGAGGGTGGGAGAGCAATTTCACTGACAATGAGTCTAGAAATCCTCCTTTCTGTCCCATGCAGTTCTGCTATCACCCATTCACCACTATCTTCTTATGCTAGCACTCAGCCAGTACCTACGCACTTATAAATGCACTATGCACTCTGTTTGCAGCACTGTAATTATTTTAGTTAGTAGTTATGTAGTTATGGAATGACCTAGCCTGTAATAGAAGTACAGCTACAATATTCTGATCATTCTGAATATTTTTAAATGTTAATTTCTAAATATAATGTTCATTAAATCTATCTTTTTTTCTGGGTTTTTAAACTATCAATCCATTCTCAACGTGGTGAAAACTGCAAATCTCACCACTTTTCCATCGATACCTTCTGCCAAAACAATCGCCACAATGAGAGCCACAACTAACATTAATGATATGCCGAGTAGGCGTTGCTGTTGAAAAAAAACACAAAAACACCACTTTCCTATACTTTCAGCGACCAGCCAAATCACTATATTCTGTGCACTATCTATGCACATCTCTAGCCAGCTACATACTATTGATACACTGGTGTTAATACCCAGTTAGTATGCATGTAATGTAGGAATCCTCCTGTCTGTCCCATGCAGTTTTCTAATCACCCATCCAGCACTATCTACTTATCCTATCACTCCACCAAAATCTAAGTACTTATAAATGCACTCAGGGACTCTACTTGTAGTATTGTAATGTTTTAGGACCATATGTAGGTGGATCAAACCGGTCGGTAACGGTGAAATTCGGTAAATTTCACCGTTACCGACTGGTATTTAGGGATTTCAGATGTAGGAGGCAGGTTTCAAGGTTTTTGTAATTTACAGAATCAGTAAGTTACCAAATTCATAAACTACTGATTCGGTAAATTACCGAATCCTGAAACCTTTGTAGGAGGAACTCAAGTGAGTGCCTGCCGCTTTGTGCATGTAAATGGTACCCCCCATGTGCACCCCCCACCCCCGACACCCTGGGGGCCCCCAACGGGCCCCCAAACACAAAAGACCACATGTTTTTCCACGACAGAAAAGCTGCAGTGGAAAAGCATGTTTCAGCCTGCATCCTAATATGGCTGGCGGTGTCTTGCAGACACCGCCACCATATTTGCCTGCATACACCGCGGATCAGCGGCGGACGGACTTGCCATCCGCCGCTGATCCCACCGCCATCCTAATGGGGCAGTGGATGTTTCCAATGTCCGCGGCGGTGAATCCGCATCCTCCAGGCCGGCGGTGTCTTCCGCCGGCCCGGAGGATGCGGATTCACCGCCATTCTAATCGGCCCCCAAGTGGTTGATTAGGATGGCGGACGGACTTGCGTCCGTCCGCCACCCCGAGGTGGATGGACCGTCCGCAACGGCAGCGGCGTTCCCTCCATACCAATAAGGATGTGAACGCCACCCTTGCGGTCACATCCCGTATCTTCAACATTGCGGCAGGTGCTGCTTAAAGCAGCACCCGCCGCAATGTTAAATATGCATGCATTGCATTTGCATGCACGAAGCGGCAGGCACCGCGCGGTGCCTGCAGCTTTGTGCATTCAAATGCAGGGGGGTACCATAGGTACCCCCCATGTGCACCCCCATCTTCCCTTCACCCTGAAGCAAAGGTCCACATGCTTTTCCACGGCAGAAAAACTGCAGCAGAAAAGCATGTTTCTACACGCATCCTAATTTGGCTGACAATGTCTTGCAGACACCGCCACCAAATAGCGGTCGACACCCAGCGGATCAGAGGCGGACGGACCTGCCGTCCGCCGCTGATCCCACCGCCATCCTAATCTTGCGGTGGGTGTTTTCAAGGACCGCGGTGGTGAATCCGCATCCTCCGGGTCGGCGGAGGCTTCCACCAGCCCGGAGGATGCGGATTCACCGCCATCATAATCGACCCCTAGGTTTGTATTTGTTGCTGATGTACTCATTATAAAATTCAAACTAGGAATAGATTTGTTTTTAAAAAGTGAAGAGGGAAACAATGATAAATGGAGAGAATGTCCTGAGAAATATCTGTTTGTGGAAGGTCGTTTTGAGTTAGGTACTTACAACGTATTTGTAAATATTGTTACAATGAATTAGAAGAAAACAAAATGCCTGCTAGAGCTGTCCATAATGACTTAGAATTAGTAGCTAAACCTCCAAAACGTAAAGATTTAAATACATATGAGGCTATCCTTATACAATCTGTGCACCCTTTTCAGGCTATTATTCGTGTGGAGCCTAAAACAGATAAGCTGCCTCCAACAGATCTAGAAAGAGGTTTAAAAGGAAGAGTTGTGTATTTACCTTTAGATTTTAAGAAAATGTTTGAAACTGTTGGTGTAGAAAGAGAGGGTACTGAACCTGTAGTCATTCTTGTTAATGGTGTACCCACAAAGAGTCAGAAAATATGGCAAGAGTAGGTAGATGTCACAAAAGTCCAAAAGGCTACATTATATATGGTGCAAAACAATATTTACAAAAAACATTTAAATGTAGAAGAAGAAATGACTTTAGAAGATGAAATACAGATTTCAAGTGGACAAATAGAAAAAGTGGAGAACTCAAGAAAAGAAGACATTTATGAACATTATACTATACACCCTCTACATTCAAAAGAACTGATAGGAGATACCATTGAATTGTTCCAGATGAAAAAAGCAAAATGAACTCCCATGAGTGTATGGGAAAAAACTCTGGAAGCTCTTTGTTTTCCACAGCTGTTCTTTAGTGAAAAAGGTGGACAAATGATGAACGACCAATTCAGATTCCAGCTGCAGAATATCGTACTTTACGACTGTACTCAGAAGAGCCAAGATTTAATCAGTGTATTCCTTATTTGTTTCATCTTTTATTTGAGAGTGATCTGTCTGCACTTTTATATGCAGTCAACCATATCTTAAAAACAGAAACGCATCTTTTACATGTTTCTGCACAGGAATTTATGGACAAAGTTGAAGAAAGAGACAAACATTTAGAATCACTGTTAATTAATTTGATGGCATATCAACGTGGCACTAATCAATCAATCAGTGCATTTGTAGAGTGTGCTACATACCTCTGAGGGTCTCAAGGTGCTGGGGGGCGGGGGGCGGCCACTGCTTCTACCGATTGAAGAGCCAGGTCTTGAGAAGTCTTCTGAAGGCCAGCAGGTCTTGGGTCTGCCGTAGGTCGGTGGGGAGGGTGTTCCAGGTCTTGGTGGTGAGGAAGGAGACAAATCTGCTGCCGGCGGTGGTTTTTTGGATGCGTGGAACTGTGGCGAGGGCGAGGTTAGCCGAGCGAAGGCTGCGGGTAGGGGTGTAGAAGCTGAGTCGGTCGTTGAGGTATGCTGGTCCGGCGTTGTGAAGGGCTTTGTGTGCGTGGATGAGGAGTTTGAAGGTGATTCTCTTGTTGACGGGGAGCCAGTGTAGGTCTCTCAGGTGGGGTGTGATGTGGCTGTGTCAGGAGATGTCTAGGATCAGTCGTGCCGAGGCATTCTGGATGCGTTGCAGCCGTTTCAGGAGCTTGGTTGTTGTTCCTGCGTAGAGGGCTTTCCCGTAGTCCAGTCTACTGGTGACGAGGGCCTGGGTGATGGTTTTCCTTGTGTCGGAGGGGATCCATTTGAAGATCCTGCAGAGCATACGAAGGGTGTTGAAGCAGGACGCGGAGATGGCGTTGACTTGCTTGGTCATTGAGAGGGTGGAGTCGAGGATGACCCCCAGGTTGCCTGCATGGTCGGTGGGTTCTGGGGCAGTTCCTAGCGATGTGGGCCACCAGGAGTCGTCCCAGGCTGATGGGGTGGGGCCGAGGAGGAGGACCTCCGTCTTGTCTGAATTCAGTTTCAGCCTGCTGTCCTTCATCCATTCGGCGACGGCCTTCATTCGTCTGTGGAGGTTGGCTCTGGCAGTGTGGGGGTCTGCGGTGAGGGATATGATCAGCTGGGTGTTGTCGGCTTAGGAGATGATGTTGAGGCTGTGTTGTCGTGCGACGTGGGCAAGTGGTGCCATGTAGATATTGGACAGTGTATGGCTGAGGGAGGATCCCTGTGGGATGCCACAGATGATCTTGGTGGTCTTGGAGTGGAAGTGTGGGAGCTGAATATTGGTATCGACGTCATGGGCAATTAAAATGTATGTTAAGAAACTTAGGGTCCCCTACATGGGTTGTTACACTTAGTTGTGCTGAGTACGCATGGGATGATTTACTGGATTTTCTACGAGAAGCAAATTCAAATATAGAAAATATTTATTTGAAGATAGCTGGAGAACTGTGTTCCGTGGACCTTGTAAATGTTTGCAGATATTTTAATCATAGGTTTGAAGCAATGAAGTCTTTCATCTGTAATAAAAAAAATCCACCTATTGGGGACGTTATTGATTTTTTTGGGATAAAAGAACACCAAGCTAGAGGTGCTCCTCATATACATATGCTTTTATGGATCAAGGATGCACCCAAATATCGAACTGATTCGGATGAGACTGTTTTATCTTTTATTGAAGAGTATGTTATCTGTGCGATTCCAAAAACAAGAGGAAAAATATCTTAAAACAGCAGGTTTTACGGTTTCAGAGTCATTGATGTGGAAAATATTGTCGACACAAATATAAGTCAAAGGATACATTTTACACAAAATGCTGATTTGGCTTTCCATGTCCAGTAATTTCCAAAGGAAAAGTGATCAGTTTTATGTCAGCAGTGAGGCATGCCAACACTCGGAAATCCCCCAACAATCCTTACAATTTAAAAAGAACAGAAAAATCGAAGTACATAAATGATTACAATCCAGTGATTTTGAAGATGTGGAATGTAAATATGGACCTCCAATATGTTGCAGATAACTCAATTGCTGTTGCTCGCTATGTCAGGTCATATATTACCAAGTTTGAGAAGACAGAATTAAAAGAAATGTGGGAGGAAAATTTGGCAGGAGAAGACACTTAGCAAAAAATTATACAGGTTCGGCTTGAAGATGCTTTCACATCGAGAAATTGGATCCAATTAATGTTCAGATCGATTGACATCTGCAAGTTTGTATTCAAAGTCAAGAGGAATCCTCTGGATAAGTCTTGGTCTTGCTGCAGCACGAAATCGAGTTTTGAAATCTGCACCAGAAATTGCATACTTGGCACTGAATGAACCGGAAAGTACAGATATTTTGAAAAAATATATACTGGATACGCACTACCCAAATAGAAGTCCATACCTGGAAAACATATGTCTATATGAAATACTGCAACATTATAGTTTTTTAAAAAATGTCACAGAAAATGTAAATGAAGGAAAATACGCTGTAATTGCATATGAAGGATGTTTGGTAAAGCATAACAAAGGAAATCTAATTAATCACAGGAAATTAAGTTGTGATACGCCAGATAAAAGAGAGTTTTTCTAATTAGCTCGTCTGCAACTCTTCAAACCTTGGCGTACTGAAATGGAATTACTTGGAGATTTTGACTGCCATGGGGATTCTTTCAATGCATGTAAAGATAGCATTGAATGTACAATTTTTCTAAATTGTCTCCAAATGTTGAACGAAGAGATTAATAAAAAAAAACTATTGCAGCTGAAATAGTTCTCAAGATAGTCAGGGTTCTGCTCCACAAATTCAAGATCCACCAGGAGAATCCATACTTAAAAATGAAGCGGCAATAGCAATGAGTGAAGTGGAAATGGTGATGCAGCAAGCACAACAGAACAATATTGATTTGAAAAATGTAGAGGAACATCTGAATACTGAACAGAAAGAAATATATCACCAAGTTACAAAACAGATAGAACATGGATTACTGCAAGAAAAGAATGATTGCCAATGTACATCATTTAGACCTATTCTTATGTACATCAGAGGACAGGCTGGAACGGGGAAAAGTTTCTTGATAAAATGTTTGTCAAGTTATCTACAGAAAAGAACAGATTCACATTTGTATTCTGTTGTACCTGCTCCAACTGGGTTAGCAGCACACAACATTAAAGGGATTATATTGCATTGTCTACTTATGTGACCAATAGAACATGAAAATAAATTGGAATACCACAAGCTATCTGGAGAATCTTGTTTCGAAGTTTCAAAAGTACTAAAGAAAATGAAACTTATGGTAATTGATAAAGTAAGCATGGTCTTAATGTTTGCGTTTGTACATTTGAGGATGCAGCAGATTTTAAAAACAAATTACGATGTTTTATTTGGAGGAAAACATTTAATTGTATTTGGTGATCTACTACAACTTACACCTGTGAAAGGCCAACCTGTTTTTAAAACCCTTCTTTATGAAGACACTAAAAAATCTTTGGGAAGTATTGGAAACGTAAATATTTGGAGTTATTTTGAATATAAGGAACTTTTCAAGAACATGTGACAATCAAATGATGAAGATTATGGAAATATTCTTCAAAATATTAGAATTGGTGTCTTAACAAAGGATGGAAAAAATGCTTTAGGAAGTCGGCTACTAAAAAATTTGTTTCCAACAGAAAATATTAAGGCTGAAGCAATCTACCGAAGAATTGCAGAAATGGAATCTATAATTTGCCTTATGCCAACACTGAAAGAATGCTCTACATTCAATGAAGAACTGTTGATGCTGGAGAATGAACCAATAATGAAAACGGTAGCTATTGATAAAATAGAACATGAAGCAGTAACTATTATTTTATCAGAGAAATTGCAGTTAAAATTAGACTCTTTGGAAAAATCAATATCTAAGACTGCTGGTTTGGAAAAGACCTTATATGTCTCTGTAAACTGCTGGGTAATATTACAGTGTCATTTAGATGATGAAAAAGGTTTAGTAAATGGAATAATGGGTAAAGTTGTTGACTTTGTTAGTTATGCAAATAGAGATGAAAATTATTTTTTGAAGAATAAATTTGATCAGATTGAAGAAGTGAATCAAATAGGACGCTGTTGTGTTCGTTTCTTACTTGTAAAAGATTTCTATGTTTGTAGAATACAGTTTCCTGTTTGTTTAGCATATGCAGTGACTATTCATAAATCTCAAGGTTTAAGTGTAGACAATGCTTTGATAAATATTGGAAGTTCTGTGTTTAAAGAGGGTATGGCGTATGTTGCATTGTCTAGAGTAAGAACCTTAACAGGATTGTATTTGATTGTTTTTGATGACCAAAAGTTTAGTGCAGATGTAATTGTGTAAAAGAGTACAATAGGTTAAGAAGACTCCTAAATTAGGTGAATATCCCATTTATGAAAAACGTTTAATACATCCAAAATTAAAATATGATAAAGATTATACTGAGGTTGCAAAGAAAAAAAAGAATTGAAAAGAATGACGAGTCAGGAAAGGAAATAGAAGGGAACACATTGTTAATATTGTTGGAGATCAGTTAGAAAATAGTTCAGGTATCAACTGCTACGCTAAAGTAATTGTGAACGTTGTCTTTTTTCAGAAAATCTACATCATGCAATTATTGAAAATTGAGAAAAGATTTTGTTCTTTGTTACATATATTTTTGAGAAGTTGAAACTGATAAAATGAAAATCCATACTGCTTCTGATGAGTCAAATCTTCTGGATATATGTTCTGGTTCTTTACAATTTACACAGAATGTACAGCAAAATGCTCCAGAATTTCTTACGTTTATGCTTGCAGTATTTGAAAATGAAGATATCCAAATTGAAAATCTGCTTGGACTACGTTACAGATGGTTTCATAGATGTGACAGCTGTTCATTTTCATCTACTACTGAAATAGACACTGAACGATTCATATATTTGACAATGCCAGATTTGAAAACAGTGTCTTTCAACAAACTAGTAAGATCAGCTAATCAACATATCGAATGTACTCAGTGCAAAGGGGAAATGTTGTCAACATTATTTATAGAAAGACGTGCACATTATATTATTTTAATGCTGCAACGTTGTAGAGCAGATGGAACAAAATTGGAAACCAAAATTTAAAATTTTGTGGCAGGTCAAGTGTCAATTTCAAGAAGAACTTTTAAAACAGTAGCTATTGTTTTCCACGATGGACCAACTTCAACATCTGCACATTATACTGTCTATTTAAAACGCAAACAAGGATGGACACTAAGTGGTCGATTCCGAATCGAGAAACAAATCTGTACGACGATTCAAATTCGTAGCCGTTTCCGTACGAATCATATAAATCCGTCTGAATTGCGTAGTACGATCTGTAGTAAAAAACTATGTCTGAATCGTTGCAAACCTTTCTTAAAGCAAGGGAAAATCCGTACGATATGGACCCTGAAAGTGAACCTTACGAATCGTAAACATGCCGTACGACCCGACAAGTACGATTCGGACCGGGGAATGAGTACTCGATTCGTACGGTAAACGTCGCGTATGAGCAATTCGTACTGAGAGCCACACAAATACATAGGGTACCGTTTTACACCCCATGATTGATGGGGTACTGTTCGTACACCTACGATCATGGGGTACGGTTCGTACACCAACGATCATGGGGTACGGTTCGTACACCCCATGATCGTAGGTGTAAGGTTCGTACACCTACGATCATGGGGTGTACAAACTATTCCCCAGGATCGTAGGTGTATGAACTGTACCCCATGATCGTAGGTGTACGAACCGTACCCCTACAATCATGGGGTGTACAAACCGTACCGGGGGTCTGTTTTGCACGCACTTCGAGTCGAATTCTGCTTTTCCGGACATTTTGAGCTCTCGTTAAAAAAGAGTCGTACGGAGTGTTGACTGCACGAATTGTACTTGCTGGGTCGTAAAATGATGCTTGGATCCATACGGACATCGCATACTCCTCGTTCCGTATGCGATTCGTACGGATTATTAAGTTGTACTGGCTTTGGTACGATTCAGACAGAGTACTGCTTTGGGTACGCATCGTACGTACGGGGATGTTCGAGGATACGATTTGTATGGGAAAAATGCTACGTATGGCTATTCATATGGGATTTTACCGAATCGGAATCGGCCCCTATGTGATGATGCGCATTTAGAGTATACATTTTGGTTGCCTAATGAATTACCAAATTCATACTTAATATTTTCGATGCCAAAATTCTAAGAAGATATCAACATAAATTACTGAGTATATTTTGGATATTTCCACTACAAATGATTTTAGAAACATCATTCACCCTATTGGAAACATGTGCATACGATTTCAGAAGTGTATGTTGGATATCCTCATTGCAAATGTTTTCAGAAACATCATTCGGTCTATTCGGAAGGTGTGTATATGACTTCCAAAGTTTATTTTGGATATACTAAATGGAAATATTTTCGGTAACATCATTCGGCCAATAGGGAAGATGTTCATAATTACAGTTTCAAATATTAATTCTATTCTTTCAGATTGCATTTGAAAGATTGTGTTCGAAAGAAGGTGGTAATATATTTGATATTTGTATTATATACTATGTTACTAAGGATGTTTATTTGTGAAAATGTAAATACCAAGTTGTGTTGGTTGTAGATATTTTGACAAGAAGTATGTTTTTTTTAACAATCTTATTGCTTGTATTTTTTTGCCCGCTGACATCTGATGATTAACATTAAAATCACTGTTTATGGTGAAATTCAATACAATCTGTATACTTATATTGTATTGTGAAAGGTATAACATTATATGTAATAACAGATTTCTTTTCTTCTTTTTTACAGACCTTAATACTAAAGTTTAAAATACTTTAAATTTGCATTTAAAAAAAGAAGTGGAAATCTATTACTATTAAGTTCATATCTACTTGAAAACAGGTAAGATTATTCCACCCAGTTTCTACCCTTGCAGTCTATCAAAGACACTGTGACTCCCCATGCCCATCTTCAGTCACACAGCCAGTATTATACGCTAATGAAATCTCTCCACTAATACCCAAGGACTTTTAAATTCAGCATACATTCTCCTTGCAGTACTGTAATCATCCAGTCACTGCTGATGTACTCATACAATGGCCCAAGCACTATCACAAGCAGTGCTACAATTGTCTGTGCACTATCCATACAGACTTCTAAGGAGGCACATACTACTCATTCACTTCTCTAAATATCCTGGTAGTACCCATGCACTTTAGCAATCACCCTGTCGGTCCTCATGCACTTCTCCAATCACCCATCTAGCACTGTGTACTTATCTAATCACTTAGCTAATACCAAAGCACTTATAAATACACTATGCCCTCTCTTTACAGCACTATAATCATCCAGTTACTAGTCATGCACTTATGGAATGGCCTAACTACTAATACAAGTACCCACTATTATTATTAATAGTAGGTTTTAGGGAAGATATAGTTAGAAAGTAGCATTTGAAAAACCTTTGAAATTCACTGAAAAACCCATAGGTTTCAGGGGCGTTATAGTTAGAAATGACCATTTAAAGAACCTTTTAGATTCACGGAAAAAACCATAGGTTTCAGACACGTTATATTTAGAAATTAACACTTAAAAAACGATTGAAATTCGCTAAAAAAACATAGGTTTCATTGACGTTATAGTTAGTTGGACATTTCACTCATACAAAACAAGAGAAATTCTGCTGTTATAGTTAGTTCAGCTAACTATAACTCTTGCGCCCGCAATGCACTGCTGATGAAGTCACATATTAAATCATTTATGACATGGTCAGTGACATCACTGATGACATCACTGATGACATCTCAAATGACATCTCAAATGACTACTATTTTATAAAATATTAGCAGTGTTACAAACTGTGAGCTAGTACGTTATCAATGGAAACAACTGTATTAAATGTATGTCGCAGAGATAGATCTCTAACTCCTCTGAAGTACTATAAGTTCACAGTATTGAAATATACACAGTGACTTTATAGTATTCCACAGGAGTAGAAGAATAAGTGGGACAACAAAAAAAAACATTTTTACAGTTTCTATTCAGTAGAAGCCAGGAAAAATGTGTTGTAGTGCTTAGAGGTTGCTCACGGTTCTGGTAACAGATCATGTACTCCATTAAGAATATATAGAAAAGTAGTAATATATACAATACTATTCCAATATACTCTATAGGGAGAACAAGAATAAGAACCACAACAAAGAAAAAGAGAAGGGGGCCTCAAAGGCTGATGCCATAATGGCCGCCCGTGCCCAAAAGGAACAGATCCGGTTTGCACTGGTCAGCGCCGCGCTGTGAAAAGCGCTTGCGGCAATTTCTCTCCTCCCCTTCCCGAAGGACAAAGAGAAGAAGAAAAGGGGGAGGGGGATATAAATCAACGCTCCCCCTGGGCAGCTCACCTTTAACACCAGGGAGCTGGGGGAGTGGCACCAACGGTTTTCGAGTCCGAGCCCGCTACATTGCGTAAGAAATCTGCTTTTCCTGCATCTACTGTCTCCAACGTTGTGACCCAGGGAACAGCGAAGAAGGACCCCAGCCAGCAGAGGTCTGCACGGCCCCCGCCGGGGCATGGCAGGTCTGGACGGAATGGACCGAGGTTGTGAGACGCAGGCATGGCCCCCAGCTCCCCAGGCAGCGGGCAAAAACGATGAGGCTCTTGGCGCCGAAAGCAGTGGCAGGGTGGGGCTCAAGGTGCGAGGAGTGACGGCGTTTCCTGCTGGTCATCCATGCTAGTATAATAATTGTCCTGCCTTGACTTTCCTAGCACAAGGCTTATGTGAGAGGTATATAGAGTAAACAGTAGTAACGGCAATTGTTTCCGTAGGCTGGAAGTCCAGCCGGCTGAGGGCTGGACTGACGCCTCATAACGCCCCCACTGCGGCGAGTGCCTCTACCTCAATTCATCTCGTGACAGAAATACAAGAAGCGTAAATCAGGCTGGTAGGATGGCTCAGTGGGTTATGGGTTAGACCAATTCCGCATAAGGCGTATGACCCTGGTATTGACCCCCTTCCTTTAATCCATCGAAAACAGTCCTGTTTCCGGGTCACGGTCACAGGCATGGCGGTCCTGGCATCAAATGCGAGCCATCCTATTGTATCCTTTGATGATTGCTATGGGGGGCAGGTGAGGCGCTTTCCGGTGGGAGTAGGGTTAGGAGGGCCTAATTCTTAGGCTGCTGACCGTGCACACAGTGGTTAACGGGCCCCCTTCTGACTGTCGCCCAGATATACCTGGTGTAGCAGCTTTTCCTGCCCCAGGTGCTGCATGTTAGATACAGGAAGTAACAAGTTTAGCTAATTTGCCGGCAGCACAATATAGCGTCCGGAGTTACCTATCGTGGCCTCCCAGGGACAAATTCTGCTGACTCTAGGCCACCGCAGTGGCCTCCATCAGAACAACAACGAGGGGCGCAAACAGATGGAGGAAGCTGTCTCTTCATCTCTAAGGAGCGGTCCCCCCATTATTTACTTGCAGAATTAGCGGATGAAGGTCCCGTACTAATTAATGAATCAGTCCTGCCATTGTAGTCCACAGAATGTGACGTGCTGCTAGGAACTTCCAAGTGCAGCATGACAATGTTTTGGAGTGTCTCCAAACTACAAGCAAATATAGAAAGCGGGAAGAATTTATTTTCCATTGTACTTGCATTAGGAAGTAAAAAATAAAATAAAGATTGTAAAGAACAGTGCTCACTTTTAAATAAAACCGGTACACGCCGAGTTAAATAACTGTGAAGCTGTGATAGTACAAGGAGGTGAGTCAGGCACCTACCAAGGGGAGGGTCGTGGTTCGAAACCTGATCCGATAACCTACATGGCAGTAATTTAGCTCACAAAACCAGGAACCCTATATTAATTACAGAAGGTTTTGCAGGGGGGCTGTTTGCATTGTCTCCCCGAGTGGAGACTGGTCAAGTCCACGAACATGTTAGGCAAAGCTTTTTCCCAAGTAGTAGAGTGGGAATGCACAGCTGTGTCGAGTTTTGAAGGAGGATGTAAAGCTACCTCGCCAGTAATGAGGAGCGGAGACATGCGTAGTAAAGGAGTCTTACTTCGAATTTATCCCGAAGAGATGGGTAAAGGCTGCTGGGGATGTTCACTCCTACTACACTACAGTAGACGCTAAGCACAGCTGGAGGGAAGGAGAGATTGGGACGAAGTGTTCGAGCCTTGCGCAGAATTAAGATATCGCCCCGTTTTTAACTTCTGTAGGTCAATATACTTTCCACAGGACTAGCACTGCGAGGACTGCGGTCTGCTAGGAAGCATGCCTCAATTAAAAGGTGTGCAGTAGTATCCGCTTAATAATCGTGGAGGCTTCTCGGCTCATGCTGCGTTACGAGTAGAACTATTATCTGCGCGAGCTGTAATAGGTGCCCAATCCCATCATTGCCATGACTCACGCTATGCAGCCACAAAACATATCCTGTTTAAATACAAAGTGTGTCCGGATAGATGGACTTTTGGAAGGGGGATGTAAAGCTACCTCTCCAGTAATGAGGAGCGGAGACATGCGTAGTAAAGGAGTCTTATTTTGAATTTATCCCGAAGAGATGGGTAAAGGCTGCCGGGGATGTTCACTCCTACACTACAGCAGACGCTAAGCACAGCTGGAGGGAAGTAGAGGTTGGGACGAAGCGTTCGAGCCTTGCGCATTATTAAGATATCGCCCCGTTTTTAACTTCTATAGGTAAATATAATTTCCACAGGAATAGCACTGCGGTCTGCTAGGAAGCTTGCCTCCATTAAAAGGTGTGCAGTAGTATCCGCTTAATAATCACGGATGCTTCTCGGCTCATGCATGCATACGAGTAGAAGTATTATCTGCGCGAGCTGTAATAGGTGCCCAATCCCATCATTGCCATGACTCGCGCTATGCAGTCACAAAACATATCCTGTTTAAATACAAAGTGTGTCCGGATAGATGGACTTTTGGAAATATATTGCCAAAAAGAGGCCTTGTCCGAGCAGGGGAGTCAAGTCCGAGCCTCACATGCGGTGCCCCGTTGGTGAAACAGGGCAAATCACTCATTCCCCCGGCCTACCAAAAGCGGCGAATGTGTATATAAACCTGCAACAGAGGAAAACTTATGGGCATAATGAAGTACATTCCAGCGAGTAGGGGAAGCCGAGATTGTGGGCTCTAGTCACCTCTTTCAAAGACTACTAATTAGCTACCACCACATTGCACGTGTAGCCAAGGTTACGGCTAAAGTGGCAAATGATGCAGCATGCACCCCTTCTACATTAAAAGCTGCACCGTTTCAGAACGCATGCCAAAAAATCGAAAATACATACGACATTGAGTAGCCCAGGGCGACAGCTCCAGATTGTCCTGCGTGGACACACTGTAAACCTCAAGGGGGAAGGGATGAGCCCCCCTGGCCCTTCCGACGGGTTGCAATGCTCTAGTGCCGGATTTTATTTTCGGCTACAGGCGATGCCGTCTGCTGCATCTGTTATATGCCTGTGGGCAGGATGAATATGGTAAAAAGCAGTGCGCGTGGGAGAAATGCTGGGGGCTGAGCCACGCTTCCATTTTACTGCTTGGTGCTCAGCTCTGACCCTACCAGGCTCGGTAGTGCCCCCTAGCATTTACCGCCTGCATTGTGCCTATATCTGTGGCTAAGCCAAGCAACAAAACTGCAGTCAATATGTTACGGTAATGTAAGATAGATCTCTGCTGGGGCGGCAGCAGGCCCATTTTAATTAAAGAAAGAATGTCAGTGGGGACATACAAATTTAAGCAAACGTTTTGCCAATGCAACGTTACGAAATGTAAAGGATTGCCTGTAGCCCAATAGAGCAGGTCACAGGCAGCTTTCTGGTAGTGTCGTCCTGGTCCCCAGGGTCAGGGGTAAGAGTGCGAGCTGGGGCCTTCACACCATTGGTTGTAATTGCACCCATTGCACATGCTCAGATGAGCAGGAGGGAAGAGAAAGTGAGATTTTGGCGAGATCTGGTTGAATGCTCAAAATGTATATAGCAATATAAAAAATCAGTACCATGGAGTTGGGTAACAATAAACAGCTGCGTTTCAGTGCTAGGACCCCCTGGGGCGCAAGAGCACGGTGCCAACACGTAGGTTATGCTATCTGCACCCCAGTAGTGCCAACCCTGGATTCCGTCCTTCCAAAATAGGAAACAGGTAGGATCGAGGGGGTAGTATATCAAGGAAAAAAAATTCCAATGTGACATAAAGCACTACAATGTAATGCGCAAATGAGTTGTACACTGGAAATTAAAAGTTGCGAAATGCACTTCCAAGAGTGGAGTGGTACAAGGAAAATATTCGTAAGATTGGGGCGCGCTTACGAAGCTTAAGCAAAAAAAATTCAGAGGCAAATTTGATAAGAGGGAGAGGATACTTAGGTGATGCTCTCTGCACCCACAGCAGTGCCAACGCAGGATTTCATCCTTCCAAGATAAGAAACAAGTAAAAAAGTGTAGTGTGCTGCATGGGGCGAGCAAGAAAGGAAGATTATGTACCCGAACGGGGCACAGAGGAGGGACTGCACAAGCAGCATAGGGCAATAGGGCTCCAACAAAGAGGAAATAAATTAGTATATAATAAAACACAGGCAGGAGTTACACACCCCCACGCACACCGGTGGTGGGACAAGCATGGGGCTCGGGCGAGCCCTCAGGCTCCATCATACCGCACAGAGGAGCCCATAGCAATACGAAGGTTGGGTTCCCCACTCCCCCCAGCAGGGCCAACGCGGAATTTCATCCTCCCACAGTAAGGAATAATGACAGTTCAGGGGACAGAATGTAAAGAAAATGCCCAAGGTGAAAGCACCACAACAAAAATACACAGTTATGTGGTAAAAGAATGTGACAGGGATAACGTGATACTAATGAGGGTGGAGGTCATGTAAGTAATGTATGCTGTATCAAGCCTCCACAAGCGGCATCTGACTGTGTCCCAAGTTTTTTTTCATTTCATGTATGACCCGTGGTGAGAGGAGACAGTGCCGTAAGACTCCAAACGGGACACAAGCGTGCCACGCAGAATGACAAGGATGGAGCCGAGCACATCATGGCATTTGTGGGAAAGATTGCTGTCCGAGCTTACCAGAGGTCAGCCTCCTAGAGATACAGCTGGAGGTGCGGACCCTAGCGCCAGAGTGGTACAACATCATGGGCAGGCCCACAGAAAGAGCAACAGAGGTGCAAAGAGACTACACAGGGTAAGGGGGAGCCACAGCGAGACAAAAGCCTCCCTGGCGGGGTGGTGGAAACAAAAGGTGTATTGGCTTGGTTATGGAAACACAACTACAGGGCCGTGTCTAGAAGGAGGGCCACTCACTCTGAGATGCCTCACAGCTGGGTGAGTACGCCTGACAAAAAATCAGGGTAGCACACGGAGACGGCACTCGCAGCCCAGTCCCCGCCAGACAGCAGGGCGCAGGAGAGACTAGCAAGGTAGCGAGTTGCGGCCTGGCTCCCGGAAAAGGCTACCCCCACAAGCAAAGGGGCATGGGAAACAACAGAGAACAATCTACAAGCTGTCAGGGTGATTTATGTCCCTAGGATAGGCAAAGGAGCAAAAAGACAAACCAATGATTTATGACCAGCCGATGATTTATGACTGATGATTTATGATGCCCATGCAGAATGATTTATGACCACAGATCGATGACAGATTTGCGACAGAACGATTTATGACATCCCGACGATTTACGACCATGATTTATGATGATGATTTATGACACCCCAATAGAGCGATTTATGACTACAAAACGATGACAGAATGATTTATGATACCCGACGATTTATGACCCATGATTTATGATGTCCAAATGACACTGACTGATAACAAATTATGATAATGTATGATAATGAATTATGACCCCGGCTGAGAAGGTGTCCAGGGGAGTTGTACAAATATGACGTTTGTAATGAGTTATAAACTGCGGCCAACAACCACCGCAAAAACAATGACTGTTGGCTGTGTGTAGTAATGCAGATACACAGGTATGGTATGTTTCCTGGAATGGGCAACGTGCAGCTGTTATAGTTAGCTGGACATTTCAATCGTACAAAACCATAGAAATTCCACCGTTATAGTTAGTTCAGCTAACTATAACTGGCGCCCCTGCAATGCACTGCTCATGACGTCACATATTACATCCTTCATGGCATGGTCAGCGCCTTGGGCCAGCGCAGAAGAAAGGGCAGGAATGCATTGTATTTCATAAATTGCATTTCTGCCTTTTCACTTTGGCGTAGTGCAATGCAGCAAGCTGACTTGCTGCGCTTCCCTACGTCAAATCTCCATAAATAAAGGCCTAAATGTGTACCAAAAGAAGTCAGCTTGAATCCCAGGGAACAACAGTTTGGTTTTATATGTAAAACTGGACCAGGTTCCCTTTCGAATACGGGTAGAATTATGTGTTGTCTGTAACAGATTAAGATTCCGATCCTCACTGAAAAAAAAAGCTTTACGGATGGTCAACTCGAGAAAAGGGCGGGAGAATCAGCAAAAGAATGTGTTTCCTCCTTCAGTTTGTGCACATTTGCAAATTACACCCCTTTCTAACCAAGAATGTTTTCAGCAGAATAGAACCCATGTCATAACTCGTCTCAATGGTTAGACAATTTTGTACTTAACAAACTTTTTATTGGTACTATATTTTCTTGAACAAACTTTATATTTATTTATAGTGTTTGCTCACACTTCGTTTTTTGGCTTTTGATTCTTAATACCACTTCTAGTTTTGGTGCTATTGTTTTATCTAGGATTTTGTAGTGTAAATAATATGCATATTTTATTTCAATTAAAAAAATGAAAGCCTGTGGTGAAATCAAGAAACTTTTATGAATGATTACTGAAGACTACGGGCACATGCATCATCGTCAATTGCATTCGCAAACGGTGCGAATCGCAATTTTCGGCCGTTTGCGAATGCAATTGACAAAATTGGGATGCATCATGTTTTTCGCAATTTTAGAAATCGCAATCATGTTGCGATTTCTAAAATTGCGATAGCATTTAAGGAATCGCAATTTGTGATTTCTTAAATGCAATGCATGAACATTTTAAATTTGCGAATTCGCAAATAGGGAGAGGTAAATTACCATGAAGTCGACCTTCATGGTAATTTGCGAAAACTTTAAAAAATGCACAAAAGTTTCATTTTACATGTCTGTAAAAAAGTGCACTTAAAGTTATATTTCAAGGGTGCGGGGGGGTCCTTTAGACCCCCACTGCACCCTTGAAATTGCATTCTCAATTTGCGATTCGCAAATTGCTAATCGCAAATTGAGAATGACTTCCCATTCATTCCTATGGGCCTCTAGGCCCATAGGAATGAATGGGAAGGAATTCCTTAATTGCGATTCACAAATTGTGAATCGCAATTAAGGAATTTTAAGAAATCGCAAAAAAAATTGCGATTTCTTGATGCATAGCCGTTTGCGATTTCTTAATTGCGATTCCTTAATTTTCGCAAATAAGAAATCGCTAACGGGAACAATGATGCATGTGGCCCTTTGTTCCTTTGTTTTACAGTGTGAACATTTTCTTCCATTCTCAGTATACTCTCACATCACAGATACACATTCTGCTCGGCATCACCACTTCAAATATTCGTTAGAGGTCTTACTACCCTGTAAACACACCGTGACTGTACAGCTATGGATTGACAAAACAGACATTAAATCGCCGTATTGTTTACAATCAGCCGGTTAAGGCGACCTCTGAAATGCTTCAAAGACACGAGTAGTACCGAGGCCTTGGGAGGACTGCAAAGCAAGTTGGAAATAAGGAAATTCACATTACTGCAGTTTCAAAAGTGTCCCTTAAGGGGCAGTACAAATGTTAAATCTTTTAATAAGGCACCACTGTAGATGCAGAGGCCACTGCAGGCGACTGTTCAACAAACAAACGGCAGTCACTTCAAAATCCAGGTAGGGGCTAGTGCTGCCATGCTAGGCGCTGCGCCATGAGGCTCAGCATATGTTTGAGGCGATGAGATGTGACGTGCAGAAGGAGACACGCGCTCTCCCGAGAACCTTGAGATGAAATGTTGCATTTTCTCAGAATAGCTAACGGAAATGGCGGCGGTTATTATACATTCTTATGCGCTTCGGTTATTTTTCTGCCGTATAATTCAATGGCCCCATTCATACTGTATTTCCAGAAGTACACTTTGTATTGAGATGTCATGCTGCTCAAAGGTATTAAACTGGATCGCAGTGTCAAATGCTATTGCCCGCTGTAGTCACTAAAACGCAGTCGGTATTTCAACAGTGAACCGCGTTATGATGCCTACTATTAGTAAAAGAAAGGCGCTCTTTTGTGGCTGACAATCATTAGTTACAAAAATGCTGCAAAACAAACAGAGACACCATGATCGTGTTTCTAGGGTATTGCCTCACTGTCCCAGAGAAATAAAGAAATAAAGGACGGGGGGGGGGGGGGCGGTGGGGTGTTTGGGAGAGAGAAGCTGATGCCTGCATGATGCTCTCCATGCGCTCCATTAATCAGATTCAGTGCTGCACACCAGTCACTCTTTCTCAGGCCTGTCTGCATTTTAATGATAGGATTCGTGGCACAGAAGCCAGAATGATAACATTTTTGCATTTTTAATGGTTTATTCCACTATATTTTATGCAAATGTCAATTAAAACTTCTACACAATTGTCACAACGACTGCAAGGTGAAAGACTAGTAAAATAATTACTTCCATTTGGTTGATTGGGATTTATTTCTTCTTGGCTTTCATCGTAAGTAGAAGAAAAGACATTGAGATAAAAACTTTGAAGAACTTCTTGACTCTTTTGTGTATATTTAATGGGTGAAACTCAACATGAAGTCACAAATATATAATTTATATTGTAAATGTATTTGTATGCGTGCCTGTTGGACCAATCATTGTGTTTGTGTTACTGTCTGAAACCGGGTTGTTATTTTGAGTGGTGACACTCATACTCAATTCATAAACAAAACCTGGTTAGGTCACAACACAGCTAAACACCTGGCATAGGCAGCAGGCAGTTCCACAGAGAAAAAAGCATGTTAAGTTTAAAAACAGCCGAGAAAAATTTAAGTTAAGAACACAGTGCAACAGCATTGTGAAATCAATTTAGAAAAATTACGTAAAAGGCTTAAATCAGATAAGGTGACCCGGTAATAAGAATTGTTAAAGTTTTAAGCAAAAACCTTCAAGAAAATAAAAGTGTCTTTTGTAAAGGATAGTTCATGGTTCACTGGCACCTAGACACAGTTTCAGGCTGACAGCAATGGAGTAGGTACAAGATAGGTCAAGCAGACCATACAAGCCATAGGTTTTACCTTGCAACATAGAAATATTTTGGGCCTCATTATGAGAAGATGCATCACTTCTCAGTGCGCCCTCCTTGTGACATGATGGTTGCATCATAATTACTGTATGGCGCATCATGTCGCAAGGAGTTACTGATACGTCAGTATTTCTGAGGTATCCGTGGGCGGAAAAGTGATGCTGCTCCAGCAATGTGTCCTTTCACATGTGGCAAACCCCATGTGAAAGGGTCTGTGTCAACAGCAGGCGTAAGATATTGACGCATTGCCACCCTAGAAGTGACGCAGTGAAATCTCGTAGATTTCACTGAGTCCCTTCTACGAGGCTTACTTATATGGGAACGCCCACCCTGCATACATTATACCTGACGCAATGTAGTGCAGTTGTTTACAAAGTGACGCATTCACTTAGATGCGTCACTTTGTAAATAGGGCGGAACAGGAGGCGCGTTTTACGCCGTCGATGCATCACAAAAAGTGAATTATCGGAAGCGCAAAACTGTCGCAAGGCCTCATAAATATGGTCTACAGTTTCTCAAAGTCCACCACTAGGACAAGGCAGGATACTAAGGCTTTTGAGTGTTAGTCCTTCCCTTGATTGAAAGGATGCTGAGCCCTTGTGGAGATCAGGTTAGCTTAGAAACCCTCCTCCGGTAAAGTATTCTCAGGTCCCATCCCACCTGGTTCCATTTTGTCTAGCTCTCCTGCTCTGTTTGCCCTCCATAACAATTCCTATCATTCACTACAGTGGCTCTCCTCAATACCGGGTCACTGAGTAAACATATCACTCAAATCTACAATTTGTCAGAAGAGGGCTCCCTGGACATACTTTGTCTTATGGAAAACTGATTGGAAGAGTCATCTATGTCTGATATCCTGGAGGCATTTACCCTCTCAATATATTTTTAATAACACCGATAGAGGCTCTCATTAGAGGGGCGTGGGGGTTGGCATTATCGCCTGCCATGCCCTTAACTTATTCGTTGGGATCTGTGCCACTATTCTTTAAGTTCACATTACGACAGTAAAATATTTGTTTCCCTTTTGTTGTTTAGTGTGTTAGGTCGTGCACTACATGTCTAACTTCATTGACTCCTTCTTTGAGTTAATTTGCAGCCTTGGCACCTCTTATAGCCCTCTGTTGGTTGCTGGGGATTTCCACCTTCGGTAAATCAACTCTCCAGCAGATTCCAAAGTCAAAGAGTTCTTTGACCTTATGTATTTTTTATCTTTCAAGCAACAGATCCAATTACCAACCTATACCAAGGGGCATATTTTGGATTTGGTATGCTCACAAGAAGGTGTCAGTCCTCCCTTGCATATGGTCAGATCACCACCTTATTACATTTGCAGCATTTCTGAGGACCGGCACTGCAATGAGTAATGCATGTCTGAACACCTTCTGCAGCTGGAGCATGGAGAATCTGCAGGAAATGAATAATATCCCCTCCCCGAAACTTGCCAGTCCCCAACCTTTTTGTTAAGCAGACTTCTGTCAGCTTTTCTCACCTGACTGGAGCACGCCCATGATGTGGATATCCCAGAACATATTTGAATGGTGCAGCTTCCTTCTAAATGTTCTCTGGTGTTCAGTGATGATTTGAACGTGGCAAAGGTTAGGCTACACCACCTTGAAAGGCAGTTATGTAAGAACCATTACAATTTAGAAAGAGAATGTGTTAGTTAAGGCTTGAAGAAGTATAAAACCTTGCTCCTCAACACCAAACCCTCTTTTTTATTCTAACCAGATTAATTAAATGGCAACTAAACAAAAGGAAACTTTAAAGATATTAAACAAACTAATTTGTTCCAAGTAAGTTAACCTGAGGCGTGGAGAATTTGGCCTCAACAACCTGGGTAGAATGTGGACTGTGGCTACATTACTTCTCTCTCGTTGGTACGGTTTCCCGAGCTCAAGCATGAGTCTCTTATTTCTCTTATGCATAAGGTGAAATCTGGTATCCTGCCGGTGCCATGCCCCTCTCTCATTATGCAAGCTCAGTCTGTCATAACAGTCAATCCTCTGTAAGACCTTTTGAATAAATCACTCACTCAGGGCATTGTCCTTGATAGATTTAAAGCTGATGTGATGCTTCCCTTGCTGGAGAAGTTGGGCGACAATGCTAAGCTGCTGAAAAATGATCACCCCATTTCACTCCTCTCTTAAGCAGCCAACATTTTAGAAGGTTTTGTTACTCAGGAGCTATCACGTTCTTTTACTCATTCAACTACCTTTATCTATTCCAGGCTGGTTTCCATCCATCCCAAAGTACAGAAGGAGTGATGCTTTCTGTCCTTGATGAGCTACGATGGGAGCTCGATTCAGAATTCAAAAGAGATCCACATATAAGATTTTCACACAAATAAGTACAACAAATAATATTTCTATAAAACATACAAAATCCATAAAAGTTATGTTATGTTATGTTATGTTACACATATTTTTATTGCGCACAGCTGCCCCAGCTAAGGGGCGTCCTGGCGCATGGCAGGAAAGTATGCAGCACCTCCAGAGAACATAACAGATAAAAACAGGGGAAGTTATTAAAAGAGAATAGTCTTTAAGGCTTTACGAAAAGCTAACAAGTCGTCCAACAGCCGCAATTCAACTGGGAGGGAATTCCAAAGCTCAGCTGCTCTGACCCGGAAGGATCGGCCACCAACTCGACACAACCTAAATCGAGGGATCACGGCAAGAGCCTGGCCCCCAGATCTCAATGAGCGGGTAGGAACATACCATGACAAAAGATCTGCAAGGATTTGCGGAGCCCCTCCCATCAGGATCTTGAACGCCCAACACAACACCTTGAACTGGATACGTGACTTGATGGGCAGCCAATGCAACGATCTCAGTGTGCCCGAGACGGAGCTAGTTCGAGGTAAGCCCACGATGGCTCTCGCCGCAGCGTTCTGCACGCGCTGGAGGCGGGTGATCTCCGTCACATTGGTCCCTACCAAAAGGGAGCTTGCATAGTCCAGGCGAGATAACACAGTAGCCTGGACTATCAGCTGCCTAGTACCATGGTCAAAGAACTTCAGAATGGGTCGTAACGACCGCAGAATGCCAAAACAGCAGGCCGCGATTTTCTTTGAATGGGCCACAAAACTGAGCGACGGGTCCATCCATACTCCCAGGTTCTTTAGCTCAGTGACCGGACAGGGGACCGGCCCTAGTTCAGCCGGCCACCACCTGTCCCCCCACAGTTCCGTCCCCCTACCGACGATCATGATCTCAGTTTTCTTAGCGTTGAGCTGGAGACAGTTGTCCTTCATCCAGCTTGCCACCGCCCTAAGTCCGCTCTGTCATTAAGGCATCCGAATTTGATCACTAGTTGCAGGTTCACCACAGAAGCAATATAGATTAAAAAACATTTACAAAAATGTAAAGTTCGGAAACAAAACAGTTCATTAGGGGGAACAATTAGACTTCTGAAGATGATGGTACAGGCAGTTTCACAAAAATGGGCATCAACCATTTACGGTGGTACACTAAGAGAGCGTGACAAACAAATAAGGCATGATTCAGATCTTGTGTCCCATTCTGGCAGAAATTACTTACTACAGATGAATGAATGAATTAATTTATAAAGTGTGATGTTCACTCCAAGGAGCACCTTGGCGCTAGCGGAGAAAACCTGGAAAATCTGTGGTGTGGAGAAGCCTATCTGACACATGGGGTATATGTATGAAATGACAGATAGCACTGTATGGTCTGTGTAAGCAAAGATCAAGTTTTTAGGAGTTTTTTATACATAGGTTCAGATTGTGTAAGTCTCAACTGGGTGGGAAAGATATTTCAGGCTCAGGTTTCCAGTACAGCCATTGCCTCACCCCCTCTAGATTTCAGATGAAAGGTGGAGGATGCTAAAAGTTTTCTGAGGATGACCGCAGGAGGCATTGGGTGATATATGGATTGATTATGGACCTTAGGTACTTTGGTCCCATTGCCCTGGTGACCTTGAAGATGATTACTAACATTTTGAAAGAATCCTTTTGCGAATGGGTAGCCAGTGCAGAGAGTTCTGAGTGCTGCTGCTGGGGAGGAACCCTTAGGCAGTTTGAGTACCAACCTAGCTGCTGCGTTCTGGACTATCTGTAATCTTTTCAGAGCAGCCTCTTTTGCTCCTGCATACAGGCTGTTTAAGTAATCCAGATGTGACAGGATTAATACTGCTGCAACTACTTTCCTAGCAGAAAGAGGAAATAGACACAGGAATTTTCTAAGGATTTTTATCATGTGGGAACACGTGCCTGCCACAGCGAGGGTTTGCTTGAGGAAGGATAATGTGGAATCGAACTTGATCCCTAAGTTCCTTACAGTATCTACTGTGTACAGAGGTGGAGCCGTATTCTGCGGCCACCACTGTGTGGGCATGAATAGATACGTTTTTCCGACCAGCATGATTTCAGTCTTTTGGCTGTTACATTTGAGATGGTTGAGTTTCATCCAGTCCATAACTGCAGTTAGACAATAATGAAACTTCTCTTCAGCTGCTGTGGAATTTTTTATCGAGAGTGAGAATTAGCTGTGTGTCATCCGTGTATCAAATGGATTCGATATTGAAAGTGGCCATCAAAGTAAGCAGGTGTGTCATATAAAAATTAAATAGGGTTAGGCTCAAGGACAAGCCCTGTGGGACCCCTGATGACAGCTGTTTTTCTGTTGATTTGTACCTACTAAGTGTTACTATATGACGCCTTGTCGGTGATACCACTTTTTGTAAGCCGATCTCTCAGAATATCATGAGAGACCCTGTCAAAAGCGGCCGATAGATCTAACAGAATCAGTACTGCATCTTTCCATACCATTTAAATGTTAAACAATTTAGAAGTAGCATATCCAACCACAAGATCCAAAAGCATCTGACACCATGGGGCATGTTCCATTTTACATAAGTGTTGCACTGTGGAATATTATGTGGTATGGCTGGGAGGCCTTGCCATGCAATGGTTTTCAGACAAAATATGGAGTTGGAAGTGTCGAACTACAGAACTATCTAGTCACAAATATCGTGAGTCAGAAATATCTGCAGCAAGAATATTGTGGTCAGAAATATTGATTTTAAGGTAAGAAATATCGTTTTGAAAAATATAGAAGTCATTAATATGGTTTACGAAAATATAGTTGTTTAAAATATCGATTTTTTAATTAGTCTCATGTATTTTAGTATATATTTTAAATGTATGTGACATATTTTTTGTAAAAGAATTGTTTCTGTTTTTTAATATATGTTACATTTTTAGTAATTTTATCTTAAATACATTTTGCATTTTGCAGTTCCATAGCAGGTTGTGGGTTTAAAAGGGAACAGGTGACAAGTAATTTAATAAAAAAAAAATAATGATGATTTTTTATTTATTAATATTTATTTCATTGAGATTTTATAATGTTAATTGTGTCAAGTAATTTATTATTAATTAATTATTAAATGGCTGTTAATTATTATTAATTAATTGATTGCTAATTAAAGATGGTATTTGTGTTAATTCTTTTTAGGTGCACGTTGTTTGGTGTATGGGGTAATGGGTGGGAAGTAATTTATATTTGATTAATCAGTACTTTGTTGTTAATTGATATTAATATATTTATTGAAAATTAATTATAGAAATTGTGTAATTCATTTTAGGTAAGGGTTGTGGGGTTTATTGGGGTAGAGGGCGGGAAGCAATTTATGTTTAATTAATTAATAATTAGTTGATCACTAATATTAATTAATTAATTGATATTTAATTAAGGTAATTGTTTATATTTTTTGTGTGTGGGTTTTACGTTTATAGGGTAAAGGGTGGGGAGTAAATTCATTTTACTTACTTTATAATTAGTTGTTAAATACTATTAGTTTATTAATTGAAAACAAATGTTAATTGCGTAGTAATGTTTTTTACGGTTCCATTTTATCTGTGGTTTGTGGGGATTATAGGGGTAAAGCGTTGGAAGTTTATTAATTTTTATGATTTACATTTGTTTTTTGATTAATAATGGTACTTTAATTGGTAATTAATTATGTTAATTATGTGAGTAAAACATTTTTTTAATTTACATGTGGGTTGTGAATTATTAGGTGTTATAGGGTAGGAAATAAAAAAAGCAAATGTATGTAATGATTCATGTTTTTGTTTCTATATAGTTTCTACTCGAAAATATTTATTTGTTTGAAAAGTATTTTTTCTTTTATTTAATATAATATTTGTAGGTATGTGTCATATGTATTTAACATTATAATATGTTTTTTTATTTGTAAAATTAAATATATTTGTATCTGGAGTGAGAATATTGTTACCCCTCCGCAATTCAACACTTTCCCTACTGTTGCACTGACTGGAGTGGGAATAGTAAATTGTATTCCTCCGCCATTCAACACTTTCCTTACTGTTGCACTGACTGGAGTGGCAATAGTAAGTTTTACCCCTTCACTATCCAACACTTTCCCTATTGTTGCACTCACTGGAGTGGGAATAGTAAGCTTTACCCCTTCGCTTTCCAACCCTTTCCATATTGTTGAACTGAATGGAGTGGGAATAGTAAATATTACCCCTCTGCTATCTAACACTTTCCCTACTGTTGCACTGACTGGAGTGGGAATGGTAAATTTTTATTCCCCGCTATCCAACACTTTCCCTTCTGTTGCACTCACTGAAGTGGGAATAGTACGTTTTACCCCTCCGCTATCCAACACTTTCCCTATTGTTGCACTAATTGGAGTGGGAATAGCAATTTGCACCTGTCCGCTATCCAACATTTTCCCTACTGTTACACTGACTGGAGTGGGAATAGTAATTTTTACCCCTTTTCTATTCAACACTTTCCCTATTGTTGCACTCACTGGAGTGGGAATAGTAATTTTTACTCCTACGCTATTAAACACTTTCCCTACTGTTGCACTTACTGTAGTGGTAAATTTAAGTTTAAAGATTTTTAAATAGTTTAATGTTTTAATTCATAATAGCATGAGTGGGAAGGAGTTAACTTTTCCAATTTTCTCCAGGCAAAAGAAAGAGTGCCGACCACTGTGGCTTGTCTGCTGCAGTTTATTCAACCTCCACAAACAGTGCAGCAGCCCTGACGTGTTTTGTCCCTCACAGGGAACTTGATCACATGACGCACTCTTAGCTTTACAGTTGGTTTAAATATTTTTTTGTTTTTTTACTTCACACCATGTGACAGATCCTGAAAGTGACAGTGCAATTTCAAACATCATCTCTCTTCCAACAATAATTGGTTGTGCAATTCTAGAGCATTAATTACAGCATAAATGCGTCCTCTAGATTGGCCGCAATTATAAACAATTAAATACATAAATGCACAAACATATCAAGAATACATATTTATAAATAAATAAATATATAAATATATCGATATATGCCTATCTGTATACAACATGAATACAGTAAAAACGTTGAATACATATACAAAATTACATATACATAAAGGTAACCACTGCAATAAATTGTCTCTGTAGTCCATGCTAACACCATTCTTTGTTTAAATACCTTTAAAACCATATATTCTGTTACCTGTTGTCTATGATGTTTGTTTAAAATTAAGTGAAATACATATAAAGTGCAATTGTGTTACAACTGTGCAAAACCAAGTAAATAACTTAAAGAAAAAAGTCTTTATGGCCAAGGCAGTTTGTAGCTGCTATGGTGCCAACTGATTTCAACCTTGATAAAGTGATCTGAAAGAAAAGACAACATAAATATAAAAATAAAAATACTAATACTAATAAGAATACATAGAGGAAATGGGTTAAACAGATAAAGATCAAAACTGATTAGGTCCGGATAGAGTACAGTATACAGGATTTCCAGAATGTGCAAAAGTATGTATAAATAAATATATAAATATACAGAAAAATATGTACACATTTCAAATTGTGAATTACTTAACATACGCATACTTGTAAAAAACCCCTGTGTGTCTCTAAACAATGTTGTTTCATACATTTTACTTTCTCTCATCCATATAATGACTTTGTTTGCATCTTATCTATTTGGGTTTGAATCCCCCTTCTGGACATATATGTATATATTTAAATCCACAATTTGGCCAAATTGTAAAATAAAACACACAAATAAATATCCATAAAATAAATCCCTTAACATTACTTTTTTGCTATACAATTCATTTTCCCTAAATATTGTTGGGAAATGGTGATGTCTGAAAACACGCCCTGTGTAGCTTTTTAATTTGGGTAATTAATTCCTCTTCAATCCTGAGGGTCCCTGGGGGCCAACCAGCCCACCAGGCACCTCCAGTATGCACCAGAGAGCTGTGTTGCAGATAGGTGTTCAGAGACCACACCCCTTTCTACAACACTGCCATGAAGCTCCGTGGCACTTACTGGAGGTACCTGGTGGGCTAGGTGGCCCTCAGGGACCCTCAGGATTGAAGAGGAATTCATTCCTCAACTTAAAATGTGCCACAGGGTGTGTTTGCACACATGTCACCTCTGGCCTCGCCCCCTCCCTTCACCACTGTGCAAATGTGCCCTGTAGAGTGTTTTAAGTTGGGGGATTAACTCCCCTTGAATCCTGAAGGTCCCTGGGGTGCAACTAGCCCACCAGGTACCTCCATTAAGTGTCACAGACCTGCGTTGCAGAGGGGTGTAAAAGGGGGCGTGGCCTCAGAACACCTCTCTGAAAAGCAGCTCCCTGGCTCATACTGGAGGTTCCTGGTGGGCTAGTTGGCCCCCAGAGACCCCCACTATTCAAGGGGAATTAGTTCCCCATCTGCAAATGCGCCAGGGGGGTCGGTTGCAGAGTGCTACAGGGAGGGGGCGGGGCCTCTGGCGCGATACAGTTCTTTTTTAAACATTTTTAAGAAGAGCAGCTGTGTGGCCCCTCTTCTTTTCCAAATGTATTGGCCCTGGGGACCCCATCCCCTAGGGCCTGGCACCTATCTTTTTTTTTTGTAGGGGGTCCGTAATCAGCTTTAACTGGAGGGGGTCTGCATGGCCCCCCCTTCTCAGGCCATGCCCCGGGGCCGGCCTTTCCTTTTTTTTTTATAATGGTGGAGAGGGTCATGTGCCCCCCCTCCCGGGCCACTTATGGCCCCGGAACCCCATCCCCCGGGGGCCGGCTCTCTCCGCTGCGATAGAAAGTGTGTCTGAAATTCGAAATCTGTTAGACAAATGTTCAGGTCAAACGCAATTCTCTCAAAATATTCAGCAAGATTGTCAGGAGTTTTTAATGTATATGCTTGATGTATTGCAAGATGAAGGTGTAGATGTAGATCACCTGTTTGGCCTTTCTTATCAATGGCAGCATGACTGCGAGAACTGTAGGGTATCAAGTACTACTAGTGTAGACTCAGAAAAATTTATATATTTAACTTTGCCAGACAGTAAATCAGTGTCCTTTAATAAGCTAGTAAAAGCAGCCGATCACAACATGGAGTGTAGCCAATGTAAGTCTGAAATGTTGTCCACATTATTTATACGAACATATGGCCAGTATGTCATTTTAATGTTCCAACGATGTAGGCCTGATGGAACAAAATTGACAACTTTAATTAAAAATTTTGTGGCTTCGCAGTTGTCAATATCAGGAAGGACTTTTGTAACTGCAGCAATTATATATCATGACGGTCCTTCAACAACATCAGGACATTACACAGCTTATTTAAAGTCTAGAAACGGCTGGTCATTCTGCAATGATTCTGTTTTAACTTTAAAAAAAAAATTGCCTTTTGACCTTAAAAATTCTTACCTGGTGTTTTTACAACCAAAACTTTAGGGAAAGAATCTCGGGATTTGCTCTGAGGAATTTCAAGAGGTTCTAATGGCTCCTACACTATTTGGCCTTGAGGATAAGTGTAGTACAGAGTCAAAAGTTATTTTTCAGTTTTAAGTAGTTCCTGAAAAAAAAGAAGGTTTTCTTACAGAAAGTGGTGGGCACGGATTAGTTAAAGGACAACAGAGTATTTCCCAAAGCAAACGGTGTTCTTACCATAACACTTGACGTCATGGAAAAATAACTGCACTTTGAATGAGTTCAGAAAAACTGTTTCTTTTAATAAGCTAATTCAAGCAGCCAATCAAAACATGGAGTAGAGGTAATGTAAGTCTGCAATGCTGTCGACATATTTTGAACAAACTTTTGGTTATAATGTCATTTAAAAATTCCAACTATATAAACCTGATGAAAATAAGTTTTCAACTTTAATTTCAAATGTTGTGGCTACAGACTCGTTGATTTAAAAAAAAAATCTAACTGCAGCTATTATATGACATGATGGTCCTTTGACAACATCCACTTATTACACATCTTATTAAAAATATTCTTACTTTCTGTTTTCAGAAGAAAGAATTTAGGGTAGGTAACTGGCCTATAATGATTCTAGGGGTTGATATAATTTTATGTACTGTTTTAAATTGCTTTGTGATTAAAAGTGATGTAGAGAATTAAATAATTGTAGTAGTCATAGAGGTAGTGTAAGTCTGCTTCATAGTAAGCAGTATCAGTGTCATAGGAAATGTGGAACATGAGTGAGCAAGAAGGGTGAGATATTACTAGTACAGGATTGTGAAAGTGATCTTGAACGTTTTCTTTCTGAAAGTTGCGGAAAAAGAAAATGACGGGATTTGCTTAGAAGAATTCCAAGAGTTATAAATGGCTCTTACACGATTTGGCCTTGTGGAAAAGTGTGGTAGAGAGCGAGAAGTCATTTATTGTATGTAACATATTTGTCAAAACGATGGAGCTTTTCTTTCAGAAAGTGGCGGGCTGAAAATAATAACAGCACAACAGAGTGTAAGCTGTTCATAGGATATCCTTCGACGTCATGGAAAGTAAGTTAATTTTAAGGAGTTCTGATTTTTGATTGGTTATGTTATATGGGTTTTTTAAACACAATCATTTTGATTGTGGGTTTTTTTCCACGTTGTTATATGATGAATACCTTCAAGTCACTGTTTTTAGTGAAATTTGATATATTCTGAGAACAGCAAAAATAAACCATTTAACATGTATAATTAATTCTGTACTTTTTGTATTTATGATATACATTTAGAACTGTGTAGGAGGCATGGGGAAGCTGAGGCTTCTGTAAGTGTCAAAGTTGTTGCATACAGAGTGCTCACCTTCTGGGTAGTCTTTCATATGATAGACTACATCTGCACAATGAGATACCTAAGCAAAGGAAACACAGGTGATGTGATTGTGGAATGAGCAAAAAAAATTGCACGTTTTTCAATTACATTACCTGTGTTTCCTAACATTACGCATCACATTGTGTAGATGAGGTTTAGGCCTGTTCCAGGAGACAGAGGAGGTCTGACGTTTGTTCAAGAGTGCAGTGGACATGACTCACTTCGTTGGTAGGCCTGCACATGTATTATCTCCTCTGTACTCTTCAACAAGCCTAAATTTCGTCTGCAACCCTGAGTAGGACTCACCTGAAACAAATCTGTGGATAGGCCACACCTTATCAGCATCTAGAAACAATCATTTAAAATGTTAAGGGCAGATTTATGATGGCCGTGCGCCTCTTTTGCGCCGCTGTTCCGTCACTTTTGTGACGCAGCAGCAGTGTAAAAGATGCACCATGTTGCAAGATAGGCCTCACTTCATCTCCAACAAGATACCGTCAGTTTAAAATGTATATAATTAGGACTGTGTAGGGGGCATGGAGAAGCTGAGGCTTCAGTAAGTGTCAAAGTTGTTGCATGCAGTGCTGAACTTCTGCGTACTCTTTCATATGCTGGACTACATCTGCACAATGAGATAAATAAGCAAAGGAAACACAAGTGATGTGATTGTGAAATGAGCAAAAGAAATTGAACGTTTTTCAATTACATCACCTGTGTTTCCTAACATTACGAATCACATTGTGCAGATCAGGTTTAGGCCTGTCCAGGGAGACAGAGGAGGTCTGGCCTTTGTTAAAGAGTGCAATGGACATGACTCACTTCATTGGTAGGCATGGACATGTATTATCTCCTCTGTACTCTTCAACAAGTCTAAATTTCATCTGTAACCTTGAGTAGGCCTCACCTCAAACAAACCCCTGGATAGGCCACACCTTATCGGCATCCTGAATCAATCATTTAAAATGTTAGGGGCAGATTTATGATGGCCGTGCGCCTCTTTTGTGCCGCTGTTGCATCACTTATGTGATGCAGCAGTGATGCAAAAGATGCACCATGTTGCAAGATAGGCCTCACTTCATCTGCAACAAGATACTGTTAGTTTAAAATGTATATATTTAGGACTGTGTAGGGGGCATGGAGAAGCAGAGGCTTCTGTAAGTGTCAAAGTTGTTGAAAAACTGTTTGTCCTTCAATCTTTTCCCTTGTCTTTTCTAATTTTTAAATACATGTTTTAATATTTTTCAAATTTTTGTTCTTTCTTTCACAGATTGAAAGTATAAAAATAACAAGTGACTAAGTTAACGACAATTATAAGGTAAATGTTTTGTACTCTTTTCATTACATTTCTATCACATTTAACTTCTATTAGTTCCACTGCTTCATTTCTTTAACCCTCAGTTTCCTGCCTTTGCTACTTCTCTCATTCCTTTCTCTATTACTTACTTACTCTACTCCTTCCACTCCTTTTCTCAGTCCCTCTGTTCTCATAGTTCCTCACTCCTGTTCACTCACTCCGTCTCTATTACTCTCACTGTCTCTGACTGATCACTCTTTCACTAATAGTTCATTATGCTTTCTCCCTGTAGTTCAAGCACACTAAGGGGCATATTATCAACACAGGCAATAAAATTATCGCTGCTTTTATCGGCAGAAAAATGCCGCAAAAGCGGCTTTAGCGGCAGATTTCTGCCGATAAAAGCAGCGATAATTTTATCACCTATGTTGATAATATGCCCCTATGTTATTTACATTTCTTTGCTGTTTCAATCATTCCTTTTCTGTTACTTCTTCTTTTCTGCTTTCTGTTTTTTCTCTCTGTTATTCCACATGTTTTAATCTTATTTTGAACATTCACTCACATTCTCTAAGAAACTCTTGTTTATTATTCTTCTACTCTCCTTTTTTTCTTTCACTTCCTTATCTATTTTGTTTTTCACAATTATACCCTCTTCCATCTTTTCTTCGGTAAATAGATCTATTAAACAGTATCTCTGTGTTACTCCCTATAGCTGTCTTTCTTTTAACATTACTCTCTGTTTCCTTCCCTTATACTTACTCTTCTTTTTTTTTAAAAAAATGTTTTTGTTTCGCTTCCGGTTCGCGTACCGGCGAGCGAACTGGGAAGCGAACCAAAAGAAATAGAGGTTGCCAGAGTGCTAAACATTTTAGCAATTTTTTTATAAAGGGGAGGTAGTTCTGAAAAGAACTTTTTTAAAAATTATTTTTGTTGTTTTATATTTTTTTATTATTTTTCTCAACATTTTTTTACTTTTTTTGTATTTTTTGAACGGTTTTATATTTTTTTTGTTTTTTTGGGGGGGGAAACGAAAACGATTCATTGTAAAGGGCTCAACAGGAGCAACAAAAAAAAGAATTTATTCTCCGGGGCGTTTCGGACAATCATGATTATAAATTGCTAAGTTGATTAAATTGATGCTACTTTCTCTGTAGCAAATCAACTGACCGCAACGCACGCACACTTGTTTGATTGTCCCGAACCTCATCTGTATATTTGGGACCATGTCCCTCGCCTCTGGTCCCGTCACTTCCGCTACATTTGATCTTCGGGCCACAGGAGGGGGTTGTCCTGCATGTCACGTAGCTGCGCAGCACTGTAGTTGATAGGGTGCCACCTCTCCATATGGCGATGCATTGTATAATTGCCATAACTGTATTTTTTATTTGTCCCTCTGGACAGATCTTTCTTGCATATAAGGCAAGTTACATACCGGGCATACACTTTATTTTGGCCCCGGGGATATTTAAAAAATTGCCAAATGAAACTCTCTTTGACACGGGACGTCCTAGGCTCTTCTTCCAAAAACTGCCTCCTCTCTTGCTCCTCTTCCTCTTCTTCCTCTTCTTCCTCCTCTTGATTGAGGATTACCTGAGGAGGTGGTCCTCTCTTCCTAGGAGGTGGTGGTGGTGGTGGGGGTGCACCAGCTGAAGCTACAACACTTGCCATTGCTAAGTGATGAAAAAAGGTCTTCCTCTCACAAAGATGAAAGTCAGAGTGAGGAAACAAGGAGGGGTTTTCATCATTTGGGAAAAAAATAGTTCTGAACCAATGAAAAGTGTTATTTTTAGGTCACATGACCTAGCCTTACATCATTAGGAAACCAAAAGTGAAATGAACACAATGAAAAGTGTTATTAACAAGTCACATGACCTGTTATGCTTACGTTACGCGCTCCGCGCCGCGTCCCAGATCGCTTCCGGGAAGCTGCGCTTCGCGCCTCGCTTCGCGTACCGGAGCACTTCCGGGTGCGCTAACGCGATGCGTCATATGACGCATTACGCGACAACGCGATACGTCGCGGTTACGCGATGCGTCACCATGTTGTTTTCTAACGCGGCAGTTGCGCAAACGGAACATTTACCGGTTCGCGGACCGGGTCGCGGCAGCAAATTGAGCTAACGGGAAGCTACCCAGTTCGCGGACCGGGAGCGAAACAAAAAAAAATATTTAAAAAAAATACATAAAAAAATTGTATTAAAATCATATAAAATATATTTTTCGATTTAAAGAAGAATACATTTTAAAGCTTTTGATATTTACTATTAAATAAACCATTGAAATTCACTGAAAAAACCATAGGTTATAGACCATATATAGTTAGGAATTAGCATTTACAAAACCTTGAAAATTCACTGAAAAAACCATAGGTTATAGACCATATATAGTTAGGAATTAGCATTTACAAAACCTTATTTTACTCACACCAAACCATTGAAATTCCATATATAGTTAGTTGCACTAACTATATATCGCGCACCCGCAATCCACTGCTGATGATGTCACATATTACATCATTCATGACATGGTCAGTGACATCACTGATGACATCACTGATGACATCTCAAATGACATCACTGATGACATCACTGATGACATCTCAAATGACATCACTGATGACATCACTGATGACAACATCCAGTGACTGTATGTTTCTGTAAAGTTAAAATATGTCTTACATATTGAAGAATGAGTGGATTTATAAGTGTCTGGATGAAGGATTTAGTAGGTGCATGACTGACTGTATGAGTGAGTGATTAAATGTGTCTCACTGAGTGCATGGGTTAGTGACTAAACTGTCTTAATTTGTGCATCATTATATCTGTTGTTCTGTAAACTGCTGCATGTGTTGATCAGTAGCTATATGAGTAACTATATGGGTTATTGATTGGTTGCCCATGTATTTGTATGGGAGACTGAGTGTGTGTGTGGGTGTCTGGCAGGTGTATGACTCTGTGCATAGATGTGTGAGCAGTTGATTCACTAGATGTATGGGTTCAAAAGTGCATGTGGAAACAGCTGTATGGGCGGTTGACTGTGTGCATGAGTGTATTGGTGAGTGAATGGATATCTCAGTGCTACATGTCAAAGTAAGTACATATGTAAAACACAGTACATGTGAGAGTTGACATATATAAATAACTGTGCATAAGAGCCAGTGAATGTGTGAGTGGCTGTATGGATCATTGTGAACTTGTATCCGGGATTGTATAAGAGAGTAAATATGTGTTAGTATGTGTTTGAATAAGTAAGGTGTGTATAACTGTATAGTTGAGAAAATGGAGGTGTGATTGATTCTTTGCATGATTGACTAGGTGTGTGTGTAACTTCATGGATGAGTGACAGTCTGTGAGTGTCTGTTTACACTGAGTGTATCTAAGGTTATATTAGAGTCTGAAGAGGTTCATCGTATTATCACATGAATGATGTCATCAGTGATGTGATCAGTAATGTCAAATGAGATGTCATCAGTGATGTCATCAGTGATGTCATTTGAGATGTCATCAGTGATGTCATCAGTGATGTCATTTGAGATGTCATCAGTGATGTCATCAGTGATGTCACTGACCATGTCATGAATGATGTAATATGTGACATCATCAGCAGTGGATTGCGGGTGCGCGATATATAGTTAGTGCAACTAACTATATATGGAATTTCAATGGTTTGGTGTGAGTAAAATAAGGTTTTGTAAATGCTAATTCCTAACTATATATGGTCTATAACCTATGGTTTTTTCAGTGAATATATATATATATAATATATATATATATATTTATAAAATACTCAAAAGTGCTGTTCCTGTGTGCAAAAACAGAGTCCAGCACACTCGGGATAGCTTGCAAACAGATTTATTTGAAAGTCACGATAATCAGGTAACATGTTTTAACTGCCTCCGCAGTCTTTGTCAAACCTGTATCGCCGCCATTTTTTCACCAATTTATAGTAGTGCTCATTTTGAAATTTAAAAGTGCCAGTGCAAAACAGCAGTGCATAGAGTTGATCTACATACATGTCTTTGAAAATACCATGATCTGTGACTCCATTAGCTATTGACATATGTGCACTAAAAGAATCCTCTAATTATTTTTCAGAAAGACACACATTCACTGGATGATGTCATCAGTGATGTCATGAGTGATGTCACTGACCATGTCATGAGTGATGTAATATGTGACGTCATCAGCAGTGCATTGCTGGCACGCGAGTTATAGTTGGCTGAACTAAATATAACGGGGGAATTTCAATGGTTTTGTATGAGTGAAATGTCCAGCTAACTATAACATGTGTGAAACCTATGGTTTTTTCAGTGAATTTCTAAGGTTTTTTAAATGCTGATTCCTATCTATAATGTGGCTGAAACCTATGGTTTTTTCCTGTGAATTTCTAAGGTTTTTTAAATGCTAATTCCTAACTATAACGTGGCTGAAACCAATGGTTTTTTCAGTGAATTTCAAAGGTTTTGTAAATGATAATTTTTAAATGTATTAATTGTTATATTTTTTTATACTGATTTACTACATTGTTTTAAAGTATTTATTTTTAGATATATTATTTTTTAAATTACATCACATATTTTTAATATAAATAAAAAAAAATGTTTTAAAAACATTGAAATTGTAATTTTTTTTAATTTTATATTTTTTTTAATTTATATATATTTTATATAGCAGTCAATGATATCCTATGGTAGGAAATTCAAGTTACTGGTAAGTACGGTTAAAATTACTTTTCAGGGACAGTAGTGAGCTGAAAGATGCAGCACTGAGGTCTCTCCTGATAACAGGTGAGTAAATCGAAATTTGTAGTTCGACTGATTTTAAAGGAATTTTTTAAAGTTGCAAAAACTCCACACTTAGAAGAATTTCCAAGTGAAACCAGTCAATGTTAGCCTATGGAAGGAAATTCAAGTTAATGTAAGTATGGTTAGAATTACTTTTCAGGAACAGTAGTGTGCTGAAAGATGCAGCACTGAGGTCTTTCCTGATAACAGGTGAGTAAATCGGAATTCGTAGTTCAGCTGATTTTAGAGGAATATTTGTACGTTTCAAAAATACTTTTCTGGTGAAAACCACACAATAGATTCCTATGGAAGAAAATACAAGTTAATGGTAAGTACACTAAGATTTACTTTTCAGGGTCCGTACTGGGCTCAAAGATGTAGCACTGACGTCTCTCGTGATATATTGTGCTCAATAGTGAAGGAAGGGGACGGGGCCTGAGGAGACGTGTGCAAACAGGCCATGTGGCGCGTTTTAGGTTGGGGAATTAATTCCTCTTCAATTCTGAGGTCCCCTGTGAGCCAACTAGCCCACCAGGTACCTCCAGTATGCGCTAGGGAGCTGCGTTACAGAGAGGTGTTCAGAGGGCACGCCCCCTTTTTACAACACTCTGCAACGCAGCTCCGCGGAGCTTACTGGAGGTACCTGTTGGACTAGTTGGCCCCTAGGGGACATCTGGATTGAAGAGGAAATAATTCCCCAACTTAAAACGTGCCACAGGGCATGATGCACACATATCACCTCAAGCCCTGCCCCCTACCTTCACCACTGTGCAAACACGCTCCGTAGTGCGTTCTAAGTTGGGGGATCAAGTCCCCTTGCATACTGGGGTCCCTGGGGGCCAACTAGTCCACCAGGAACCTCCAGTATGCGCCAGGGGGCTGCGTTGCAGAGAGATGTAAAAGGGGCCTGGCATCATTACACCTCTCTTCAACGTTTCCCTGGCGCGTTTGCAGAGGGGGAAAAAATTCCCCTTGCATACTGGAGCTCCAGTATGCACCAGGGGGCTGCGTTGCAGAGAGGTGCAATGAGGCCATGCCCTCAGGGACCCCCCAGTATTCAAGGGGAATTAGTTCCCCCTCTGCAAACCCGCCAGGTGGCGCGTTTGCAGAGTGGTGCAATCCGTCACATCAAGTATCGGCAGGATATGCGTACCTTACGAGTATCCCGTGATTTAAAAAAAATATATATATATTTTTGGCCTTGGGGGTCCTTGTGGGATCCCTAAGCAGGCCTAGGGGGTCAGGGTGTTTCTACCCTGCCCCCTTTTTGCGTTCTTCGCATTTCTTTTTCTGTTTTCTTGTGCCTCGGTTCTACTGAGGCACAAGATGGCTGCCAACACTTCCTGGCTTGGAGTGTTGACAGACAGTTTTCAGCCAATTAGCATGAAGCGCGTGCTCGTAATGGTAAGCGTAAAGGCCTCGGACAGTACGGGTACGGTACAACTTCGGATATATATCTATGATTTTACTTTTGATTTTCTCAGGAACTACTGAACGGATTTGCACCAATTAACAAAAAGCACAATCTACGGACCAAACTCTACATTTTTGCCAAATTTGGTGTAATTCCGTTCAGCAGTTCGGGCTGTAGCCGTGTCTAACGGTCCCTATGGAAAATTGCATGGGGAAACACATTTTGGGACCTCCCTTTTTTCTCGGCCCGGCTTCACGAATCACCCCCAAACTTTCAGGGAAGGAGCGAAACTGAGCAGGCCATCTTCTTGGATAATTTCACGTAACTCTGCTGGCGGAGCATAGTTACCCACCCGGGGTTAGTTCTCATCCATATATTAAAATAAATAAGTAAAACAAATATTAAAAAGATAACAAGAATGTCAATTTACATACAAATACAATAGAAAAGCAGAGAGAATATTCATGGGTATAAATATTCTCAGATAATACAGTACAGAATTGGTGCTATGCATAAACTTTTCAATCTGGTTAAGAAATATATAATAACTTCTGTTTAGGGAAAGATAATACAAGCTAAGTAGTTAAAGAGCCTAGAAAAGTACACCGAATATTAACGGAATGTTTTAGACCAAAAATCTTCCTAATCTGGGAACAAACCCTCCGCCAAAGAGAAAGTGTAGTGGGACATCTGAACAACATATGCATAAGATCCGCCTTAAGAAAACCACAAGTTCAACAGCTATAAGAGGTATCTGAGGAAAATCTGGAGCACTGTAGAGGGGTAAAATACAGTCTATGATAAGTAAAAAATAGGGAATAACTAATACTTGCTGACCTATTAATGTTATAAATAGATGCCCATTTCTTATTCCAAAGGTAACCTCCCAAATAGTATGAAGAGCTTGTTCCCATTAAAAAAGTTCCAACTTGGATTTTTTTTAGAGGGATTCGGAAGAGAAAGAGTTTTTATAAATAAGTGAAGCTTTAGGACCAGTTTTCAGAAAATCAATAAATCCGGAAGAAAAGGAAACTGAATAAGTATATTGCTGCAATGAAAAATAGACGTCAAGAACAACATTAATTAATGATATAAAATGAGGATAAAGAGATTTGGGACAATGATACGCGAGACAAAATTGAGGAATAGAGATAGGAAAATTATTATGAAAATGTGTGACTTTCACCTGATACCTCTGTCTTTCCAAGTATGCCAAAATAGAGGACTGTTATTCAGCATAATCAGAGAAATATACTATAACAGCATCATCAGAAATAAAGAGGAAGACAATGTGATTGGGAACACATGTGGATTTGATCAATGAAAACGTTTTTTGCAAAATAGAAAACTGGAGAAGTAACTTTGTAGAAGAAAAAGATAATACCTAATTGAAAGTAAAAGGACATAGAAAGGCTTTTTCAAACTCAAGCCACACTGGAAATAAAGATTAAGTCAGTTGAGAAGTCCAAAGTGCCACAAGACGAAAGGCGAAAACTTTATGATAATCATCAAAATTTGGAAAACTCACACCTCCCACGAATTTGGATATTTGTAATGTAACTAAAGCTACACTTGGTTTTTTATTATGCCATAACAATCTAATAAGAAGAGAATTAATTTTCTTAAGGAAATACTTTGAATATGAACTGCTAACATAGAAAAAAGATATAATAAAAGGGGAAAGATCATAATTTTAATAGAGTCCAAGCAACCCCACCAAGATAAAAATAAACAATTCCAGGAAGATATCATATTTTTTATTTTAGTATTCAATTCTTTAGAGTTAATTTTGATGTTCTCAGGAATAGAACTGGTGTACCAAAGCCCTACAAATATAATCTTGGCAGACGTAGACCATTTATACCCTGTAAAGTGATTAGAGTGACTAAAAGTATATTTAGTAGGTTGAAGGATTTCCATTTTTTCTTTATTTATTTTATTGCCAGAGACCTGCAAAAATGAAGAAATTTCTTGTAAAAGCGGTGGCAAAGAACTATCAGGAGAAGAAAAAAGGAAAAGAAAATCATCCACATAAGCCACAAATTTTAAAAGTTGATGTCCATAAGGAAAACCAGAAATAGAAGAATTATTACGAATTCGAGAAAGAAAGGGTTCCAATGCTAAGACAAATAATAGAGGAAAAAGTGGACATCCTTGTTGGCTCCTCTATAAAGTGAGAAATAGGAAAAAACTCTACAATTGACCAGTACTGATGTACAAAGAGCACAATATAAAAGAGAAATAAGGGCTATGATTTTTTAGACCTAATCCTTGCCATTGTAATGATCAAAGCATAAACTCCCAACTTATTCCATCAACTGCTTTTTCGGCATCAATTGTTATGGCTGCAAGATAGGCTTTAAAAATAGGGGCTTTACTAAGAACATAAAGAAACAATTGAGCATTATCTGATTTAAGTCTCCCTTTAATAAAACCAGATTGTTCTTTCCCAATAAATTGAGGCAGAAAGGACTCCAGACGAAAAGCTAACAGTTTAGCAAAATTTTATAATCCACATTTAATAAGGAGAATGGTCTATAATTTACACAATCTTGGGGATCTTTGCCATCTTTGTGTGTATAAGACAATAATTGCTTCCTGGGAAGTGCCTGAAGTGGTGGAGGAATTAATAAAAGAGTTAAACAACCAATATAAATAAGGAAGAAGAAGGTGAGAGAAATAAAGGTAAAATTCCACCATGAAACCATCAAGCCCTGGTGTTTTCCCTAACTTTGTTGATTTTAATGCTCCAAACAGTTAATCAGAAGTAAGATTACATTCTAAAGAGGCAAAATCCAGGTCAGGGGTATAATGTCGGAAATCTGAATTCGATATTCTTTGGAAGATTTGGGGTACTACCTCTGGAGTGTATAAGGATTTATCAAATTCAACAAAGTCTTCCAATAAAGCTTGATGTTTAACAATAGACTGTCCTTGCGAAAAGGATATAGAATCAATGACATGACTCTCTTTCCTTAGCTTTAAATAATTTGCTAGCAGTTTACCAGCTTTATTTTTAAAACCATAATACCAAGCATTTTTCCTCAGAAGTATGTGATTAGCTTCCTCAGTAGAAATAATATGAAACTGCAATTTAGTCTGCAACAAATCGCAAGATGATTTAGAAATCACTACCGTTGTTCCAAGGTCTTAAATGATGAAAGCAATGCATGATGTTCTTGCGCTCTACCTTTCTTTTTCTTAGAGAGATAGGGGCATATGTAGGTAATTTCCATTTTGCGATTCCCAAATAGCGATTTTTAAGGAATCGCTATTTGAGAATAGCAAAAGGGAATGTAGGTAAAAATTCGCAATTTTTTTGCGAATCTCTAACATTCCATATTTGCGATTAGAAAATTGCGAATCGCAAAAGGCCCATAGGAATGAATGGGAATACATTCTCAAATTGCGATTTTCTGTGTGAAAATCTCAATTTGAGAATAGCAATTCCAAGGGTGCCAGGGTGTCACCTGTTGCACCCCTGGAATGTGCCTGTAAGTACATGTGGCGCACAAACATGCCGTAAGGGCATGTATGTGCACCACATGGCACTTTGAATAAAAAAAAAAACCTTTTTCGAAGGAAATAGCAAAATACCATCTACCTGAAGTAGGTGGTATTTTGCGATTCCTTATGCAAAAATGGCAATTTTTAAAGCACCCCTACATAGCATTTAAGGAATCGCAAAATTGTGATTCCTTAAATGCTAAAAGCAAATTAAGTGATCGCAATTTTTGCGATTCCTTATTTTGCCAAGTGGCACCTACATATCAAAACGCTGTTTGCGATTCGTAAACGTCGAAATTCGCCGAATTTCGGCATTTGCGAATCTCAAACGTCTACCTACATATGCCCCATAGTTTAAAATAAATTTCCCGTACAGACGCTTTAAATGTGTCCCAAAATAATGAAGGAGAAATCTCCGAATTATCATTAAAGGTGAAAAATTCAAAGCAAAAGAAATAAAAGAACTAAAAAATTGAGAATCCTAAAGTAGAACATTATTGAATCTCTATCTATGTGAGGAATATCTTGGGGGAACCAACTTCAAGTCAGTGACAACCATGGTTTGATCAGAAAGTACAACTGTAGTAATGTAGGATTGGATAAGGCATCCTGAAAGAGATTGGAAAGAAAATGTGGTCTAGTCACGACAGTGTACCCTGAGTGGCAGAATGAAAGGCACAATCTCTGACAATAGGGTTAGATAATGTCCATAAATCAACCATTGCACTTTTTGAAAATGGCAGAGTGAAATAGTTTATACATTTTATGTGGCAAAAATTGAACGACTGTCTATCCAAACCGGGATCTAAGATTTGATTACAGTCCCCACATAGAATAAAGTACGCATCATAATATTGTTCATTTTTCTTTGCAATAGAAGGCCAAAAATTATGATCAGGTTGTGTAGGAGCATATATGTTCACTATAGCCAGAGATACATTATCTCAAGAATATTAACAATAATTCATCTACCTGCATGCTCTGTTTCTTGTGAAACGACAATAAAATGTGTTACACCATACCACAACACCATTCTTCTTATTCACTGAAGGAGAAACAAACACATGTCCAACCCAGTTACGTTTACATTTCCGTGCTTCAATTTGAGTAAGATGGGTTTCTTGGAGAAGAACAAGGTCAGGATTGGATTTACCTAAATGTGATACTATTCTCTGTCATTTAACAGCATTAAGAGACACCTTAATATTTCATGTTATTACTCAAAGTATATAGAGTGAATAAAGGATAGGCAATTTGAGAACGTTAAAACAACTAGGCTTACACAATAAATATCGACAGATAAAAAAAGAAACAATGAGGGAAAGCAAAGGAGGAAACAAAGGAAAAAAGGGAGAAAAAAGAAGAACCAGGAAAGGCAGAGGGGAAATGTAACAAGAAAAAATGAAATGCAGAGAGAAGAGACAGTACATATCCAGAAAGGACAACTGTTAGGACATGCCTGAATAAATAACACTAGGAAAAGAACAGGGTGGTGATGGCACAGGAGACAATGACACACCAGAGAGGCAGGAATCCATGGCACACCCGGACCAAATATATTTTTTAGGAGGGAGGGCTGCTTGATGTCAACACATACGATGAATCTGCAAAGAAAGACAAGGAGAGCAACTTAGAACAAATTATACAACACTTTAAGACAGCTCCTAAAGCTACACTTGGAACATATTTAACAACTTCAAGGAGTATCAACTATTTGGTAGACCAGCTGAATCCAAGTGACCAAGGTATGCAACTGTATAGACTTTTTAAATTCAGCAGGATCTTCAAACATTGTATTGTTATTCTAGAATATCGCCTTAAAAATACAGGGAGAAAAAAGGCCATATCTGGCACCTAGAGAACAAAGAAACGTTCGTAGGTTAGGAAAGGCCTTCCTTCTGGCTGCAGTGGCATTAGAAACATCTTGAGTGAGGAATACTCTGTACCCCAACAAAGTGACTTGACGCTTAGCTTTAGCTGCAGAGAGAACAGTCAACAAGTCAGTAAACTTCAAAAAAAGTATAATGCCTCTCCTTGGTTTGGCTGAAGACGTTGACAATGCAGAATGATGGTTCAGCCTGGGCACCCTCTGAATGCTCAGGGCAGTAGATTAAGGCATGTCTCACAGTTTCGGGAGGAAGGAGGTAAAAAAGAAACAGGATCATTAGCTTCCAGTGCATCCAGAGGCTATAATGTGTAGCTTATTCTGCCTGTTTCTGTTTTCCAAATCTCATGTGTGCTGTTTAAGCCGGAAAACCTCCTTCTCCAAAAAGAGGATTTTATTAGTTTTCTTGCACAAGTCCACATTTCAGAGTGCTCAATTTCCTCTCTTCAGTGAGAGAAGAAAAGAAAAAGGTGGCATCCATTTTTGGAGATTCTGTGGTGACAGAAAAATGAAGAAAAGATGCAGTACTCCATTACCCAAGACATCACGGCAGTATCTCCTCATGTTCCTCTTGCACTGCAGCACAAAACCTGCAGAAAAAATGGTGTCAGGAACACCAAAGGAAGTGCATGGTGCGTCGGAGCCTCCCCGTCAGAGCACCATCTTAAGTGGTGCTGAAGCCACGCCCCCACCTCTGAGACTTAAACTTTCACCTAGAAGACCATACAGACCGAAACTCTATTGCCCTTCTAGTAAACAACAGAAACCTCTGCCTCACTCAGCATGTCACTGGACCTACCCACACTACTGGACCTATGTTTGACCAGCTTTTCAATTCTTTCGACAACATCATAGTCAACAAACCAGTGCCAATCAACTGGATAAACCATGCCATCATCTGTTTCAGCATCCCCATCCCATACTACTGCAGACCTAACATCCTCAGCTGGAAGATCTTGGAGGAGGATTGGACTTTGGCTCTCTCCATGAATCGACCTGAAGACACCAGTAGCTTGCCAGAAACTATTGTCAACTTCAACAGCTGGTTCATCTCATGCGCTAACATCCTAGCCTGCCTCGACCACGGCAAAATGGCAAGAACAGGAACACAAGCCATCTATTACGAACTCAGGCTGACAAAGTGCCACTGCAAACAATTCTAGGTGCACAAGTGGAGAATGAGACAAGACACAACAAAAAAAGACATTTTCAAATCTGCCCTGAGACAGTGCTACCAACAGATCCAGAACACAAAGTGCACTGCTCTTGCCTAGTGCATCAGTGTTGGCACTAGCAGCAGCATGGAAATCTTCACCACTTCAAAGAATTACCCACACCCGAAGCCATCTAGAACAACTCTACCCCCTCTTGAGACCTATGAAACCAGCTCTTAGAATTCTTCTGCAACAAGATCACATCCACTATGCTTTGCCGCATCTCAGCAGAAGAGTCAACCCTGATCAGCCATCACCACAAATGAGATTGCCGCCACCATGAAGTCCATCCACTCTGGGCCCTATTTGACCACTGCCCCCACCACACCTTCACCAAAGGACTCACACCTGTCAGGGAAGCCTTCACTCCCATCCGGAATCCATCGACTCAGCCACCTTGAAACATGTCACAATCACACTTCTGCTCCAGAAACTCTCTGTGGACCCATCCTGGCTCATGAACTATGGACAGATATCCCTCCTACTGTACCCAGCAACGGCCCTTGAAAGGCTCATTTATAGATGCCTCAGTAACCACATCATCAATCATCAGCTAAAAGACAACACACATTTAAGATTCAGTCCCAACCACAAAACAAAACCTGCACTCATTGCCACCACAGATGACATTTGCATGATCCTGCACAGAGGAGATATGGAGGCCCTCATCCTCCCGGACCTCTTTGCAGTTTTCAACAGTCTCAAACCCCCTTCTCATGAGATGTCTGCATAAGATTGGAATTCATACACCTGTTATCTGATGGATCTGCTACATCTTGGCAGACAGAAGTTAAGCTGCTAGGCTTGCATCATATTTCTTGGAAGCACGCAAACTCACCTGCAGTGACCCTCAAAGTGTGTTCCTCAGTCCAACCCTCTTCAATATCTACATGACCCCTCTGGCCAATGTAATATTTGCACAAAACATCAACATCCTCGCCTAAGCTGATGACATGAAGCTCATACTCTCCCTCGCGGACAAGACACGCAACACAACCTGCAAGTTCACTGCCTTCATGATCAAATTCACATGTTGGATGAAGACCAACTGTCTCAAGCTCAACATTGTGAGGCAGAAGTAGGGATCTTCAGGAAACACATCTTGCTATGGGACTCCACTTCGTGGAGACCGACCTTTCTACCACACCTACCCTGAGCAGCCACACCAGGAATCTTAGGATCATCATTGACAGAAAACTGCACTTGACTGCACAAGTCAACGCTGTCACTGCATCCTGCTTCCAGATCCTGATTATGCTAATGAAGGTCTTTAAATACCCACCAGCAACGCCTGAAAAAACATCAGTCATGACCTTGCTACCAGCAAGCTGGACTACTGGTGCACCCTCTACACACGAATCACCAAGAAATTAACCAGATGTCTACCATCCAGGACTTGACAGTCAGACTCATCCTCAACCTTGCATGCAAAACACACATCACACCATGTCTTCAGGACCTCCACTGGCTCCCAATATGCATACATGCTTAGTTCAAACCCCTCACACTGTCAATGCACTACACAACATAGGCCCCGCTCCACCCGAACTATTGCATCTCCTATCATCACTCACCAAGACACCTCCGCTAAGCTGGGCTTCTACTCACACACATTCCATACATTCACAGAAATAAAGCAGGACCTTCTTGTATGTCACTCCTAAAGCATGTTATGACATCCCAATACATATATGAGCCTTATCCTACCTTCTTGAGTTCTGCAAGAAGCTGAAGACCTAACTCTTTGTATAATCCTCTGCTCTAGTTGAGGCTAGGCACACATACCTGCTCAGCGCCAGGATACCTTCACAGGTGGTAGTGCACTCTATAAATACACATACCATAACAATATTTTGAAAAGCAACAGCATGGTGATACAGCTAAAGCTGTCTCAAAATAGGATTCAAGTACCAGCATACAGGGAGACTGTGGCTAAAAGCCTGACTGGAAGAAGGTAGACCTCATGAGATGGTGGTCATGAAAAGTATGGGGTGACTCGTGAACTATTTTCTGTGAATAGTACATTTTTAAATACTACGATTGTATAAGTGTTTGTATATGGATTGTAGGCATTCCAAAAATATGCTGTATAATATATTTACATTTTTTTATATCAGTTACCAAAAATTGGAAAGCTTGACCTCAGTTGATTTTCCTTGCACTAGCGTTAGTAGTGGCAAAAAGAGATGTGGAGAGGAAATGGGGAGCTACAGACACACCGCGGCTGTGAGAATGGAAGACAGGGATGGACATATATATGGCAGCTGAAAGGGTCATCTACAAAGTGAGGGGTTGCCCCAGGAAATTTCAGAAAATATGGGGTAACTGGAGAAAGTACTATGGCCTCGATGTACTAGGAGATGATACCCAACCAGACTCTACTGGACAGACTCACCCAGACACTTCAATAGCCCACTTAACACCGGGGACCTAAGGGACGGATTACGATGGCGGGCAAACAAAGTCCACCTGCCATCGCAGCTGCAAAAGGGACCGCCTGCCATAGGTGTGGCGGTCCCGCTATACGAATTGGGATGCGCCTGCCACACTGGCGGGAACAGCCTGTATTTTTACATTGCGGCGGGCGGCAGAACCCGCCACAATGTAAAAATACATGTTGTGCATATGTATGTACAACGTGACAGGTACCGTGCGGTGCCTGCCACCTTGTTCATGCATATATAGGGGGTACCATAGGTACCCCCCACGTGCAGCACCCCAGTCCTTCAGCCCCCCGGGAACCCGCAATGGGCCCCCAAAGGTATTCCCCGCCTGTCTTTTTGCGGCGGGATCGCCGCCAAAAAAGACAGGCATCCCAATGTGCACGGCAGTGCCTGCAAGGCACCGCCGCCATAGCCTCCTAGTACCATGTCCTGCAAGGTGGGTGGAGAAGGACCACCTTGCGGGACCACGGTGGACGGTCTTTCCATCTGCCATGGTACCAATCCCATTCCCACCGCCATCCTGTTGTGGCGGTGGGAATATAGGTTGATGGTGGGCGGTCCGCCACCGCCGGCCCAGCGGTCCGCCATCGTAATCGGCCCCTATGAGAAGAAATCATTTCCGGGAATTGTTTTCCTTAATAGCTACTATGTGTTGGCACTTGCATTGTATAATGACTAATTGCACTGAAGGCTGGACAATTGTAAGCACGGTTATTTATGTTATGTTTGTTTTAGAAAACGACAATAAAAATATTTCAACAAAAAAAAAAATTGGAAAGCTTTTCATTTACCAATCGGGCTGCCAAATATTGTAGTGTGTTTCATATCTGCAGTTTTGATAATATAATAGCCACATTGCACAAAATAAAATATTAGATGTGATACGCTGAGAAAACCTGGGGCGGCTACTCCATTATGGCGCAGGAGCGTCACTCCACTGAAAAATGAAATAAGAAAACCATTTTATTGTCACTTTATTTTTCTTATTAACAGCCAAGATTACGGTGGGGACAGGCCATCCTGCGATGCATCACATCCCAGTAGGTAAGTGTGTTGGGCACTTGTAAGTGCACATAACAGTTTGCCAGTGGTCTTACACAGGCCAAACAGACATGCACACATATGAGTCTCCAACCCAGCTATGGTGCACAGCCTGTTTGGAGAAAAGCCACAGGCTCCATGTGCCTGAGCAAGCGTCATGTTGTCCCGCTCAGGCAAATCATGGCACTGCTTTCATGCCAGTAAGTATTACCAGCATGAGAGTAGCTCTGTGATTGCCCCTAGGAACCTGTGCAGCATGACCAGTGTCAGGAGAGGAGCACAGAGGTGGGGGCTTCAGGGGCAGGTAAGTGTTTTTATTTATAATATTCCTCCCGCATTCACTTTGCCTTACCACCCCAAAATTAGAGCAGCTACCACTGGACAATGTAGTATCTACAGTGCTTGCTGGGTATTAAATTAACCTCTTTGGAACTAAGTAGACACTTGGCTCGTGAAATAACTACAAAGTAATAACATGGCTTGACTTTGCCACACACTCATAGCACAATGATCAAGCCTTCTTCGTACAGGACCCATCTTCTATTGGCAACCATATTAGTGTTTAAAATGATATCACCAGAATGGCTCATTCTTGGCAAAGTATTGCATGAAAATGCTAGCATGAGGATTACCATCACATCCACGTAGTCTGTCTAGTTTTAAAATGTAATTTACCATCCTTTCATATGTGAGTAAGAAACTGATGAACTTTCACCGGGTCACTCTAAAATTCAAAGGGGGGCAGACCTTCTTAGGTCAGAGAGAGTTTTCTGAAACTTCTCCCCTAATCCCCCTCCACCCAGGAACACTGATGTTTTTCTCCAAAACTTCCATTTAAAGTTTCTCCGCAAAGCATGCCACAAGAGACCCCACGTAGTAAGCACAATAGAGTGCACAATAGGATGGATGGTTAGATGGAGGGATGATGGATAATTAGAACATTTTGAATGTCCTAATTTTTAGAAACTACACATTTATTTGGCAATTGTCAAATTTGTTAAAATAATGTTTGTCTCATAAAGTTTGAAATGTATATTAGTTGTATATTGGTGACCTAAATGCAGGATATCATTTCCCATTAAATAACTTGGTATGTACTTCAAGCATATAGCACTTAGAGAGCAGCAATCGACCCCGAGTATTTAACATTATAATTTCACTCTCTAAGGACACCACAATTTGCAGAATAATTTCTGAGTGGCATCTTCTACAAATGTGAAAGTATTGCCACAAAGTGAGGTGCAACTGGCACAGTCTTAGGCACAATAGATAGTAAATCCATGTAGTAGGCACAAGAAAATAGATAAAGAAGCAAATCATCCTGGCCTTCTACCTTGCAATTACAGGGATGATATTTTCTCGTGCCATTGACACTCCCATCCTCAATGCAGTAATTTACCACCAGAACATAGAAAAGAAATTATCAATGCCCCACTTGATTGAAGGGGATAATAGTTGCCAATGGTTAATGTGTTTCAATTAGGATCTTCACTATGAAGTGTCTCCTCATTCAGTAGTATTTAAGGGAGCTATGTTTAACCATGGTGGACATTGTCAGTGGGGCTCAGACCCTTCAGCTTGCATCGTGATGTTTCCTATTGCCCTACTATTGCCAAAGACACAGGCACGAATAGAGGAGAGCCGCTGCGGTCGTCACTGCCACCGCTGGGGACTGCGAGTCCCACAATTTCCTCTGCCAACTCATCTGGGGCTCATTAACCAATATAAATGGCATGTTGCAATCCCTCAAGCTGGGGGCTGTGTTTAACTGTTGTGGACACTGTCTTTGGTGCTAGGACACTCACTTCAGCTCACATTGTGGTGCTTCCTATTGCCCTGCTATTGCCAAGGGCATTACACAAAGTGGGGAGAGCCGTCGTGGTCATCAGCGCCGCCGCTCAGGATTGCAAGTCTCACAATCTCCTTTGCCAACTCATCTGGGCCTGACTGCACCACTATAAAAGGCATGATGCAGTTCCACAGAGCGGGAGGCACATGGGCCACGTCCTGCCTGAGCCAAGGGCCAACCCATCCAATGCCCTTTGGAGCTCAAAGGAACTGGCCTGGGCCACACCTCCAACCTTTTCCATGTAAAGTTACTGTTAATCTGACTTATACACCACATCTGTTTTAACAAATCCATATGGACTGGCCTGCATTATATAGATTTATTTTCAGCTGTGGCCTGACTGTCATATTTTTTTATAAAATGTTCCCCTGTGGCTGTGAAACCATCTGCAGGCGGTCCATTTGTCTTTCTTGTTAAAATTGTATTAGCTATTGATTGGCTCTATTTGGCATTTTTGCAAAGGGATTTTTGTTTCAGATGTAAATAGCAACTAAGGAACTGCTTCTTTTGGTGGAGGACGGCACTATCTCTGTTTAATCATGGGCAAAAGAAAGGCATTAATTGGGGCGAGTGGTTCTACAAGTACAAAGAAACTAAAAAAAATTGAAAAATGCCTGGAGGTAATTGTGTTCTTGACCGGATGAACGATCTTCTGGTCGAGTGTGTGATGATCTATTAAACTCGGACTCAACCAAGCTACCAGTTGTTCCCTCAACCACGGGCCCTCTTCCTTCAAACTCTCAGCAATACGAATAGTACGTATGTTTAAAAAATCAAAGTCCCGGCCTGCATTAGTGACAACATTTTGCGCTTCAGATAGTCCCCTTGATTTGGGTGTAAATTCCACACCCTCCTTGCTTTCTCCTGAGGATGCTCTTCTAAGCAGCAACCAATTTTTGCTACTACTCAAGCTGTCTGAGGACCATCCTTTTCGCTCAATTTCTGTCAATTGCGCCTCCTCAGCTGCTCTCTTCTTTCCTTCTTGTGCTGATTCAGTTCATTGTACCTCCTTGATAATGGAACTGATGGCAGAGGTGGGAGAGCTTAAATCAATCATTCACCAGCTATCAAACACATTAAATCAACTTCCACTGGCTTGAGACACCAAAGCACCTTCTTCCCAGGCCAATACCAAGTCACATAATTCTATTACCCAACAGCCCAGATTTCCCTTGGACCTCATTCATCCAAGCCCAACTACAGGTATTGGTCATGATCATCAAGGGATTCAGCATAGCTCCCAGCCTAGATCTAGTTTTGTTCATAATTCTAACTAGACTAGTCCTCTGGTTAGTAATTTCCATGGGAAGCCGCCGAGCACTTGTCGGAATGTCAACTCTTCCTGTACTTGGGGGTCTCGGGGCTGGAGCCATATGCCCCCTTTAAATCCTAATCACTGATATAACCCACCAAAAAATAGAATAGAATTAGAATGATTTAGGTTCCTAAACTCTCACCCCATGTGAGTCAACATGGGTGACACATTGGATTAGGCATGTCAGGTCATTCCTGACAACATTCTAAGTGCTCAACATCATTGAGTTGACTTTAAAGTACAAGGGAATAGTTAACAACTTGTTTGCCCACGACATTCAGTTCAGCCCTCAGAATAACTCAAGCATTCACTTTCTATACTGTAGGCAAGGAACTGATTTGTCTTCTACTACCCAGCATAGGGGAAGATCATAAACAACGATGGCTGGTGTAGATTGATTTATGGAATTTACCAATCCTTCTTCACATCCTACATGCCCAATATCGCTGGATTCTGTTAGTCAGCATATGGCAGGGTCAGGTACTGATCCGACATCCTTATTTTATCTCAGCTCTTTATAGGCTTTTCTCTGTCAATAGTGAATCTCTATTTAAAGCTGGTATCACTATTACCTCTCCGGTCATCAGTGTAATCCTACCTGCGGAAACCCTTATCTCTCAAGAACACCTTTGCAGCAATGATTCTATTGCTTTGAAGCCTCTCTTGACTAGTAGTATTATCATAATTGCTTTAGTGACTTCTGCAATTTTCCCAGCTGAGTACACTTAAAGAAATGCTCCCACTGTGTTAAGTTCTCCCTGGACAAATTTATTGTCTTGGAATGTGGCTGGCCTCAGGAGTACTGAGCCTTTATACAAATTCGGTTACAGTGAGTGTAGTTGGGAGATCTTCGAGTGGCCTAACCACTGGAGTAAGAAATCTCCTGGCATGTAAAGTTAGCCAATGGGTTATTGACTCTTTAGATATATTGGGTAAACAAATAGTAATTTATAAGAATGCTTGTGTTGCCGTTCTCAATATATATGCTAAAGTGGAAAAGGGTGGATTAGCATCAACAACTTTGCAAGCCCCTGAAGACTACTTAGAAGGATGCAACCCCCAATATCACCTTATCCTGGCTGGGGACTTTAATACCATGTGTGAAACCCTAGACAGTGATGACCTACTGTTAACACATGAGAATTATGAGACCTGGTGTGTGCCCCACTTGGAAATTACTCCAATCGAAAGGTGGACACAGGCTGCCATTCGATTAAAGGATCTTACAATGAAACTTGGGGTCTGCGCCACTAATGGCTTTACAAAATCAGACCCTCGGGGAGAGTGCACATTTAATAAACCTAATCACACTAGTTGCATTGACTATATTATGGTCAATTTGAGACTGTGGTCACTCGTTGAGGAAATGGTCATCTTGTACAGGACTGAGAGTGATCACAATCCATTGTCCCTTTCATTGTTAGTATTCTGTACTGGTCATCAATCTGATTGTTGCCCCCTTCCTTAACAAGGGATTTATAACTTATATCTGCTATGCGCAGGTTAAAATGGTGCCAAATATTTGCCCATCCTGACCTTCTGCCCCATAAACCAGGTTTTGCAAATGTTGCTTGCTATAATTCATGACTGGGTGTCTGTTAAAGGGGGCCACATGGATATCAGCAGCCTGCCCTGTCATTTATTTTATCATATTCTAGCATATTTCACAATTCTTTCTACCAACTCCAAAAGCTCCACCCACAGGCCCAGTTCCTGGTACAATGGGGAATGTTGATGTCTGAAAAGTTCAATGGTTCAGACCAACAAGGCTAAGGACATTGGCCAAATTTGCATTAGCAGGATTGCCTATAAAAGGTGTTTGATTCAGGCAAAAAGGACCTCGGATAAGCAAAGGTGGGGGGACTGTAAAGAGGACTCCTCAGCAAGACATTCCACAAAAGTTTGGCTTTTGGTTTCCAAGGATAGTAACCCAGCTGTTCTGGAACCCATTGACCATGTTTCCCTGTGGTTTGGCCACTTCAAAAACGTATATCAAGATGGTACTACAAATCTAACACAAGATTCTTCTCTGTCAATTCCCCTTTGTGTAATGATGTGCTAATGTTTGTCATGTCCAACATCTTGAACTCTTTTAATGCTATTGCAAGAGGTAGGGACGCTGGCGCTAATGGTATGCCTGCTGACATCTTTCTTCACAATATTGATGCTTGGTTCCAATTAAGTATGGGCAAAATTTGCGAATTCGCGGTCCGCGAAATCACATGAAAACGAATTCGCGATCTGCAGAATTCGCGAATTCGTGCGAATTTCTTTTATTTTGCGTGTTCACGCGTTTTTTTGGTTATTCGCGGGCCGCTTGCAGCGCACCGACCGCAAGATTGCACATGCAGTCGTACATGGGCGCGGCCATCTTGTGCGCGTTGCGTATTTCCGTTTCCGGGCGCCTTTGGCAATGTCGCGTTGTGTGCGGCATGCTATTATGAGTTCGCGCGTGTTTCTGCGTACTCGCGGGGGAAAATCACGCGAACGTAACCACGCGGTCTTCAATGGGCTCGGCCATCTTGTTTTTCATTCATTGCTAAGGTTCTGTGCATGCTTTCTAATCCTCCTTTCATCTGTGTAATCCTTTGTTTCTTTGGACTTTTTTTTAATCTTTTCTACTCTATATCTATCCCTCTTTTTTTCTAGATCTATATTTTGTGTTTTTTTCAACTTTTCGTTACTTTTAAAGCTACTTTTTAAAACTTTTTTTTTTCTTTACTTTTTCCCTATTCTTTCCTTTTTTTTCTTTCTGCTGTTCAGGACCATGGCAAAGGGAGCCGGGAAGGATAAGGGGAAGGGGAAGGGTCCCGCACCCCGTACCCGGCTCCCTTGCAGTCGGTTGTGAGGGGAGGAAGTGGTGGCCAGGGAGACATTCAGCGTGGTGGAGGTGGCCGCAGTGATCATTTTTGTGCAGCGTCACCTCCCCAAGACCGGCAGCAGGGGGCAAGCTCGCGGCAGGGTATGGCCTTCGGGAGCATCACCAGCTGTGGAAAAAGGTGTGCCAGGCCATGCGGAGGGAGTCAGGGGTCCGGCGCACCTACCAGCAAGCGACACACCGGTGGTCGGACCTCCTCGACCGCGAACAGGACCTGCTCCACCTGCTCGGTGTGGAGATCCCTGGCCTTGATGAGTAGCTATTTAATAACTACTTTGTTTTCTTCTGCTCTGTGTTATATTGCTAATATATGTTTTTCCCGAAGAGCAAGAATGTTGCCAATTCGATTACATTGCAGGTAAATTAACGTTTAAATAGCTTCTGTGATTGCAGGTGCACCGCCTGCTCAGTGGCTTTGCTACTATGCTTACTTGTTTGCAACTTTGTGCTCATTTGGCCTGAATATGTATGAGTGTAGTACTTTACAGAACTGCGTAATGCTAGAGAGACTAGAGACTCAAGTCTAGTCCTTCCTTTGTATTCCTGCTGCCACTAAGAAGAAGAGATAGCGATGGATTGATAGGTTCAGGTTGAGTATATTATGACTTGTTATTTGGTCTGCAATCATGATGACGGACTGTGTCTGTCACGTCGCGTGCTGCTGAGTGCTGGCAGTCGTAGTAGAACCTTTTTGTTGTTGGTTTAGTTAGTGATTTACATAACTTTCCAAGTAGACGGTCTGCGAATCCAGCAATACTGTACTAGTATCCTCCTAGTTGACCAGATCAGATAGGTCAATACATGTAGTGCAATTCTTGCTAATTTGTTTCCCCGAGATAATTTAGGATTTTGGTCAAAGAAATCAAATATTTCCAAAAAACAATCACCCATGTTTGTGTTTATTTCATGATCATCAGCACCTCCCAGGGGCAAGAGGACAGGACCACCCCAGACTCTGGCGGAACAGAGAGGGCAGGAGGAACGGTCCACTGCAGGCTCTTCTGCTGGCCCCAGTAAGTAGTTCTGTTGTTAATATAATTATACTTCCCTAACTCTATTTTGACAAAATAGTCTTTGATCTCCTTGTACACTGTTTCTACATTCTTATCCTGCCTCTCTACCATCACTCTCTGTGCTACTACTATTTACTATTATTTCTGAGTCGGTCTGTGTAGGTAGCTAAGCTTGCCTAGTCGGCAAACAGTGGTAAACAAAACTCTGATCCAGCAATAGCTCTAGGGGCACTCAGTGCAGTCCTCTGGGTTGTCCTTGCTGTCTATTCCAGTCTTCTTAATGTTAGTGCTTTGACAATTTCCAACAACAAAATGTCAATGTCCACCAAGAATAACCTAGTAGTTGTCTTTTTGATTTGATAGTAGCACATACCATACCGCTAGTGTTTCAGGGACTATTCTGCACATACAGAAGTATGAACAAGAGAAATAGGACATTGTTGATGATAGGTGCAGTTCGACTTTCCACATACCTCAGTCAGAAGTAACTGTGCGGGACTCGGGAGCCCTCACCTTGTTGAAACTTCAAGTCCTCCTGGTGGTGATGAGGAGTAGTTGGTTCTGTCTGTAATTATAAAAATGTTGCACGTTAAAGAGCAAGCATTCATCAGTTGTGCCAAAAAGAGTTGCATGTTATGGCTAAGCATATAAGTTAACACCCTCCCCAAAACCGTGACTTCTTTTCACTCCCAATAATTAAAAATTGTTTAACATTTTCTCTTCCATTACGAGACGAAGTTGGGGTGGTGTATGGCATCTAAAAATATGACATGCTTTTTCTAGGCATCACAACATCAGATGCAGCACTTGCCAACACCTGTGCTGGGGCCAGCAGCGCAGAGGGGTCCACTCAAGCGGCAGCGCCACCAGGAGGAGCTGAGTGGGATGGCTCAGCAGCGGCAGACGGTGGTAAGTTATTATTATCATCCTTTCTTATTGACATTTTAGAGTAGGCTCGCAAAGGAGTGTATGATGTACTGTACAGTAGAAAGTACACTACTACAAGTACACTGTACTGTTAAGAACAGTTACTGATTTAGAATTACATTTATTTTTAGCCAATCACGGAGAAGACAGTCACCCTTGACTTAGCAATAGCATTAGCGGTGGTAGTTCTCGAGTAAGCAATGGCCCCCCTCTATTTGACTTCAAATCAGCTGGGAAACTTTTATCGTGAAGCCAAGTCATATCAGATGAACTTGAGGGATGTGATGAACGAAAAGGGAAAGAACTTAGGGTCAATGGAAGGACTAGCGATTCGTAAAATTTATGACTAAAGAATGATACGTGTTTTTGAATGCAGGCAGAGGTGGCTGATAGGAAGGAATCAGATGCATGGCTGCATGAAGCAAGGATGGTTGGAGGAGAAAGAAAAAATTACTGCCTGTGTGGGTCAATCAGAAAATTCATGTGTGGTGTGCATTGCACTATATCATTTGGGTCAAGAAGACGGTGGTTTACCAAATGAAATGAAAAGGGTGTTATTTGGTTGTTGAGAAAAAGTAAAGTTGTTACAGTTGAGACATTAAGAAAAATTATAGACGTTTACTTTGGAAGCCTGGATGGTATCTTCTTCCTCATACACAGCAAAGGTGTATGTAGAGCAGACGCTCAGTGCATGAAGAGTGTTACTTTTTTCGAACAGCATGTCCGTGCCAGAGTAGCAAAGCAGAGGAAATCCAAATACTACAAGTTGTGATTGTTCTGAAACTCTCCCTTGCCTAAAGTAACAGTACAGTAGTTTACTTTGTAAGCACAGCATATATTGTGTATGTATTGTATAGTTGACAATTATATCAAGTCCCTTCCTCCGGCAATTATGGTTACCACACTCACTCCCTATGTTCATAATTTTCTTTCTGCTGTGTTAATCATGGGTGGACTATCGCTGTTGTTCACTCAATCTATCAGAATAAAGCACCTAAAGTCATGCATCACATAAGCAAAGAGATCATGTGATCGGCTGGAGACATGATCAGAAATTAATAATCTTCATTTTTCTATTGTAGTACTGAAGGCCGGGGGGGGGCAGTGCGAAATATAAATTACATTGAGCAGTAGCCCTTGATGTAACCGAGTATGGCCAGTGCCACCCCTATACAAAAGTAAGAACTTCCCATCCCCACCTGCATATACTGCTTAAAGTAATGCATGCAAGTCTGCGTCATCATGGCTTGTGTCTCTTTTTCTTGGGTGCAAGCTGACTGAGCTGGCATTATGCCGGCTACCACAAGTTCAAGTACAAGTAATTAATTTCTTTCGCAAAAGTAGAGAAAAAAAGAAGAAAACAGGTGTTCTCTCTGACTATGTATTGAGTCCATAGTGCTGCCTGGTAGTAGAATTCCTGAAACTCCCACTGTTACTGGCCTACAAAGACGGCAGAAAGATACATGCGAAAATGTTATACTGTGCTTGCAAATTGCTAGTGTTACTGTGAGACAACTTTCTGTTGAATTATTTTGTGTTATTGTTAAAGAGTATTGGTTACATTATTTTTCTTTCTTTCTTCATATAGATGCTCCCAAAAAGCTCACCAGAGGGGAGATGGCTGTCCGGGCCAGGGCCCGGAAGATGGAGGCCATTCGAGTGGAATATTGCCGGTAGTGGGCTCGGGAGAACGAGGAGGGAACGTCACCAACCTCCTCCAGCACTGCCACCGTGTCCAGCCAGCAGCCTCCATCCCACCGCCAGGCTCGGACAGCACCCCGCCACCACTCAGCTGCAAGACCATCAGCAGCTGGCCCTCTCAGAGCCTGGAAGGCACGCATGCGCCGCCTAAGCTTGAGAGTGGACTACCTGGAGCGCAAGGTAGACGACCTTGAAAAGCAGCTCCGGGACCTCCGCAAGGACCGCCTGCCCAAACACAGCCGGAAGTGACTGTTAAGCATGGGCGGATTTTGCGGATCCACGATTCACGAATTTGCGGATTCACGGATCGTGGATCCGCAAAATCCGCGGATTATGCGGATCGGCGGATTTGGGGGCGGGGCTTCCTCGAGTGTGTGGGCGGGGCCAAACGGACGGGGCTTCCATGCGAGCGCACATGCTGCTTGTGTGTATAAAAGGGGTTTGCGCTCGTGAAAGTCAAAGATGCCGCTTGTGTGTATAAAAGGTCAGAGACCGATCAGAGCAGCAGATTAAGAGACAGAAGCCCCTGGTCACAGGAACAGCACGGGGATTCCGCTCGTCAAAGTCAAAGATGCAAATGCCTCTGGCCAGCATCACAGCGGATTTTCGATGGTATATTTGGGAAGAAGGCACATCTGCCCAGCCTCCCAACGCTCACGATTTTTTTTGGGCTGATGAATGAGTCACTGCATTTGCGCTTCAACTAGTTCCAGCGACCAAGTGTGTGTTACTATGCAATCGCGCCGAAGTGCGCAGGGGTCCCTTGAGTGAAATGTCCATCATAGTGGGTAAATGGCGGGAAGACGGTGCACACCTCGAGTGTGTGGGCGGGGCCAAACAAACGGGGCTTCCATGCGAGCGCACATGCCTCTTGTGTGTATAAAAGGGGTTTGCGCTCGTGAAAGTCAAAGATGCAAATGAGTCACTGAATTTAAGCTTCAACTAGGGCACATGCTTTATTGATATCTGCAAGTGTTTCCTGTTGAGGTTTATTTTTTGTGCGAGGACCGTCGTGCCCGAATGAACCCTGCCCTTCATATTTATTCAAGATGAAGACACCACCGGTTAAATAATTTACGATGGCGCCGGCAAGCTGCCAGCGCCATCCTGCAAAAGTTACTTAATTAGCTTCAACAGGAAGCTCCAACTGATAAAATAAAGCAGGCGCTCGAGCCCCTGCTTTATCTTATCTGTTAGAGCTTCCTGTCGAAGCTAATTAAGTAACCATTTGAGGATGGCGCTGGTAGCTTGCCGGCGCCATCGTAAATTATGTTAGGCTTGAACTTTTGACCGCAAAATCCGCTCCGATCGCGGATTGCGGATTCTCGGTAAATTCGCGAGAGTTCGCGGATCGGGGATTTACCGAAAATCCGCAAAATCCGCGATCGGAGCGGATTTTGCGCTCATGCTTAGTGACTGTTTCCCTTGCACCTTTTTTAAAGACTGTTGGGGGGGTGGGAATCGGGAGTTGGGGATTATTTATTTTTGGACTACTTCAAATAGACAATTGTTTGGGTTAGGGAGGGGTGAGAATAGTTTATTTTTGTTAGGGGAAATACATTATTCATTTTACATACTTCAACATAGTGTACGCTTTGATCTTCTTTTGTGGGGTGGTGGGCGAGAGTTACGACACGTTTGGTTTTCCTCAAAATTACCAGCTTGAATTATCTAAAACTTCCAAAAATGCCACTAACAGAGTTAGTGAATTCAATTGGCCTACTAGTACTTTACTTGTACTACTATCAGTCTCTCCTCCGCATCCTAGCCCATTTTCTACCTCCCCAAAATGCTTATCTTACCTCTGATTCGTGTTTGAGAACAGAGCTAGTCACAGCGCTGGCTGCATGGCAAATGGCGATTACACCATCCCGAACCAAAATTCCGTTGTTGTGGTGTTAGTTGTAGGAGTGGTACCACACTAGCAGTAGCAGCATATGAAAAACAAAGTAAAACAATTAGACATTGAGTGGCTTGAGAGGAGTATTAGAAGGAACAGTAGCCTAAGCAATGCTGAAGATAAGTATGGGGAAAAAAGAATTGCATGGATGATTATGGCTACAACAAGAACAGTGACACAGCAGCGTAACACAACAAGTCTTCTTGACATGTAGGAGGATGATGTTGACGATGGATCCAATCGATGGTGGGCATGAAATTTAGAATTTATTTTAAAATACTCAATGTTGTTTTTTTACCTAGAATTACAATATCCTAGGATTCATCTAGCTGCCTTAAAATTGAGTTGAGGAGGTTGCTTGCACCTTATCCTCCCCAGCAAGTGTGTGGAATTATTGTTGTAATTTGCTCACACCTCAATGAAAACCACACAGCCAGGGGGAAGAGGGTTAGGGTTTGAAACTTGGATGGGAATGGGGTTTGTGGGTAACGTTTTGTGGAGAGAGGAAAAAAAAACACAGCATGGCAAACAACAAATGAAGATAAACAAATCTTTGGATACAAAGCTATTCATAAATCTTTTAAGGGACATAAAGGAAGTGCATGCACTACTGCATGCATGAAGTTGTGTTCTAAATGGATAGGTTTTTGTAAAGTAAGTAGTACTTTCTACAATGTACTATGAAGAAACAACAATGTGACAGTACAGGGCTGCAGTAATTACATAATTTCACTTGCCTATCTGCCCTCAGAGAGAAGAACCACTTCTTACATTAAATTAGTTTAGAAATTAGCAAAGAAAAAAGTATACAATGGCTGGAGGGATGAATTGAAGCAGAGAGCCAACAAATGCACTGTGTCACACTCACAGTAGTTCACAGCAATAACATTACTTAAAAGATAAGTTGAAATGAAGATGGATACTGTAACTGTATGTTGTTGTAGTTGTCCTGTTGAATTTGGGAAGTTGCATGCATCCAGCCATTCCTCTTTCGCGGTACTCCTCCATTCCATCTGACGCTCCGCCGATCAATGTTTGGGACCAGAAGACACCTTGTCCACTGACTGCCTGGCGGATGCTGAATTGCGGGTCACTAAGCCTGAGGTCATCCTTTTTGTCATTGCACAGGGTAAAAGCCGGCCTGTAATTGTTGATGGGAAAACAGGAAGTGAAATTTAAACACCACGGAGAAAAAATATAAGGTACGCTCTGTAGTGCAAAAATAACACTTTCAGTTTCAGAGTCGACAGTATTACAAAACATACAAGCATCATTTCGAAAGTGCGTACTCAGAGTCTCCTTTTCAAGGATAAATATGTGTGGGCGAAATTTGCAGATCTTTCCCCTCAAGCTACGTGTAAAGTGGAAACAGCGATTTCAGAACCCTTACCCTAACCCTAACTCTAACCCTAGGCCCTAACCCCCCTTTTTCACCACGGATTTTGTCCAAACCACTTGATTCCGATATTAGACCTTCCCAGCAATGCCCCAAGACCCACCAACCCATCCGCAAAAAATCACAACCCCCCAAACAGGCAAAAAGCAAAAATGGAAAATCTCATACTTAGAATATTTTCGGCCTTCTTTCAATTCTGTCCAAACGTGCTCTGCAGCTAGGCCATAACTCCCCTTTTCTACCATGGATTTCCTGAAAAACAAATGCAATCAAAATTAGACTGTGCCAGCAGTGCTCCCAGACCCCAAAAGCCACCCCCAAATACCTGGAACCCCCCCAAACAGCACCCCAAAAACAGGCAAGTGAGCAAAAACGGAAACACTTTTTCACCATGGATTTAGTCCAAACCACTTGATTCCGGTATTAGACCTTCCCAGCAATGCCCCCAGACCCGTCAACCCAGGTGAAAAAAAGTAGAAGACTCCCAAACAGGCAAAAAGCAAAAATACAAAAACGGGCACTTAGAATTATTTTGGCCTCATTCCAAAATCACTCGATGCAAGCTCTGCAGCTAGGCCCTAACTCCCCTTTGCCACCATGGATTTTCTTCAAACCACTTGCAATCAAAACTACCCATACCCAGCATTGCTCCAAGACCCCCCAAACCCCCCAAACACCAGGAACACCCCCAAGCAGGCCCCCGAAAACACGAAAGTGAGCAAAAACGCTGAAAAGTGTACAGCTTTTTCACCATGGATTGTCTCCAAAACACTTTTATCCGGTATTAGACCTTTCCAGCAATGCTCCCAGACCCGTCAACCCAGCCGAAAAAAAGTAGAAGAGCCCCAAACAGGCAAAAAGCAAAAACGGAAAAACTCACACTTAGAAATATTTAGGCCTCCTTCCAAAATCCCTCCAAGTGCGCTCTGCAGCTAGGCCATAACTCCCCTTTTCCACCATGGATTTCCTGAAAAACAAATGCAATCAAAATTAGACTGTGCCAGCAGTGCTCCCAGACCCCAAAAGCCACCCCCAAATACCTGGAACCCCCCAAACAGCACCCCAAAAACAGGCAAGTGAGCAAAAACGGAAACACTTTTTCACCATGGATTTAGTCCAAACCACTTGATTCCGGTATTAGACCTTCCCAGCAATGCCCCCAGACCCGTCAACCCAGGTGAAAAAAAGTAGAAGACTCCCAAACAGGCAAAAAGCAAAAATACAAAAACGGGCACTTAGAATTATTTTGGCCTCATTCCAAAATCACTCGATGCAAGCTCTGCAGCTAGGCCCTAACTCCCCTTTGCCACCATGGATTTTCTTCAAACCACTTGCAATCAAAACTACCCATACCCAGCATTGCTCCAAGACCCCCCAAACCCCCCAAACACCAGGAACACCCCCAAGCAGGCCCCGGAAAACACGAAAGTGAGCAAAAACGCTGAAAAGTGTACAGCTTTTTCACCATGGATTGTCTCCAAAACACTTTTATCCGGTATTAGACCTTTCCAGCAATGCTCCCAGACCCGTCAACCCAGCCGAAAAAAAGTAGAAGAGCCCCAAACAGGCAAAAAGCAAAACCGGAAAAACTCACACTTAGAAATATTTAGGCCTCATTCCAAAATCCCTCCAAGTGCGCTCTGCAGCTAGGCCATAACTCCCCTTTTCCACCATGGATTTCCTGAAAAACAAATGCAAGCAAAATTACACTGTGCCAGCAGTGCTCCCAGACCCCCCGACCCAGCACCACAAATCTAGAACACCCCCCAAAAAAAAAAAATCTGCAATACTGGTATAATCTAAACATGGCAAATTGCGCTGTTCACAACAAACACAAAAAACAAACAACAATTGGTTTCTACAGAGACAGACAGCCATTGCTGTGCACTGCATGCCATCTTCTCATTATTCATTACCTGTTCTACTTTCTGTCTGCATCTTCTTCGGAAAGTGAGGGCCCACAGGGCATCCTCTCCTGTCAATTTCAGAAGTAAGTCTGTCAACAATCAGCAAGCATGTAGTCAGTCAGTAATTTCTGTCCCACTTGAGGGGACTCGGCTACAAAGACAAAGTTTATTTATTCTCCATAATCTATCCATCTGGCTTGAGGGAAATGGATAGGGGGAGTCCGGAGGAGGAGGATAGAGGAGCATGATTTAGTTGTGAACTTGTGAACATCAGGAATGCAGACTGCGGCACCTTCAAATCAATAAGGAAAATAAGAAGAAGACAGTGCTGATGATGGACTTGTTGTGATTAGGTGATTAGAGTTTTGTTGTGGTAAAAGTTCCAAAAGTAATTTTCAGGCCTCGGTGTCAGGGAAGTAGAGCTTGCCCTCAAAGTCTATGAATTGAGACGGGAGTAGGTCTGGTGACAGAGAAGAACTTCCGTCGGTGTCACTTAAGTCGGTGTCCTCTTCTTCCTGCGTGCATTCACGTATTTTGTAATCGGGTGGTATGAAGTGCTGATCTTGATTATTGTTAACCTCTCCACATTTTTGGGCGAGAGGCGGGTCCTTTTTGAAGTTACAATGGCACCAGCAGCACCGAAAACACATTCAGAAGACACACTTGAGTGGGCATGACAAATAATTTAGAGACAGGTTGCTGATCAGTCGAAATCCAGACCTTTTCCGATACCAATACACCAATGGGTTCTCATTAAGACAGACCTCTGTTGGGTCATCCAGATAGGCCTGCACCACCGACTCAAGGGTTGCACCACTTTGCGTAAAATCTGTGGCCTTTGCAGAAGTCGACCGAGCAAACCCATGCTGAGTTAGCCAATCCGCTTCCGACAATATTTTTTTGGGGCCTGGTGCAGGTGAGGATGATGATGACACGGTTGCTGGTGTCGTTAACGGCTGTGAGGGAAAATGACTCCCTTCGGCCACGGATTCAGAAGTGGAACTTGACGCCGGATGGCCTGCTGATTCAGTTGTACTTGTGCTGTCTCCATGCAATTTCATCCGCTCTTTTTCGAACCGAGTGGCTGACACAGCGAGCCAATGTTTGTAGTTTGAAACATCTGCTTCATCAAAAGGAATGAATGCTTTGCTGGCCACTGCCTTTTTGTGCCATGGATCCAGAATAGTGGCACAAATGTAATGTTGTTCTGTATGTATGTTTTGAAGCCTTTCATTGTGAAGTAGGCGCCTTAATAACTTCTCCGCCAAACCATATGCTTCTCACTTTTCAGCATGATCTCTGAACGTTGAAGACAGCTCCTTCAGTTGGTGCTCTAGCATGACCAACAATGGGATAGCTTTGCCCAAAGAACAGTCCTCCCTGCTGACTTCAGGCGTGAAGACCTCAAAAGGATGAAGCATGTCTGTCAGGCTTGCAATTAGCTTCCATTCCTCCAACTCTAGCCTCATTTCTTTGTGAGTAGAACCCAGTTTATAGACATACTCATTTATTACCCCCCACTGCTCAGACAGACGCTCAAGCATATAAAGGTTGAGTTCCAATGTGTTGCCACCTCCTGGATTAGTCCTTTGACTGGCAGTTTACGTTCATGTTGAATGCTCCTCAGCTCCTTCCGGGCCTTAAAAGAATGGCTGAAATGTGTGCAGATTCTTCGGCAGGTGGTTAGTAATTTGATGACTGGCTCTTCTTTTTTCAAGAATTCTTGCACCACGATGTTAATACTGTGCGCCAAACAAGGCACTCTGAAATATCCACCATCAGTCATGGCCCTAACTATATTACTGCCATTATCCGTGGAAACATAACCAACTATGCGATTTCTTGGATGCAGCCATTCATTGACTTTCCTGTTAAACTCCTCCAAAAGGTTACCTACAGTGTGAGATTTCTCCATGGCAAACATGCCTACTGTTGCATGTTTGCGAGTAGCTTGAAAAACTTTCTCCGTGTCAACACCTGCTTGTTTTAACTGTTGTTCGACCCCTGCAAAAGAGACCCAGTGTGCAGTGATGCACATGTAATCAAGGGCTTGGCAACTGGTCCACATGTCTGTTGTCATGTGGATAGTGTGAACAGCACTCTTCAGAATAGCTGCGCCAATCACCTCCAGCACATCTTGATGTAGTGCTGGAACAGCAACCCTGGCAAAATACGACCGGCTAGGAACCTTGCATTTAGGGCAGACTGTTGCCACAAATTAAAGAAAACCCACCCCTTCCACGAAAGAGAAAGGGAGAAGGTCCAGCGCTACCATTTTAGCCAGCTTTGCGTTATACAGACTTACCGTTGGGTGGTTGCGTTCAAATGGCACGCTGCTAATGGTGGGCTGGACTGTTTTACGTGATGATAATGATGATGATGCAGACTTCAAACCAGTTAGGCTCATTGATTTAGTTTTTTGCATTGGTCTCTGTCCCAGACTCTTAGTGTGCCTCATACATGTTGCAGGGGTAGAGGTTGTGGGCGCTACCACTGCAGTGCTGCTGCCAGGGGTACTCGGTGTACCAGATATAATATCGGTCGGTTCTTGACTTCTCTCCTGCACAATCAGCCCCTCGTCAGCATAAGATGCAATGTCAATGGATACATTTGGATCAGTTCTACTTTGGTTTTCCTGGATCTTCCTTAGGTGCGCCTCCCACCGGATAGTGTGGTGTTTTTGGAGATGACCTCTCCGGCCTCCGGTACCATAGTTGGTACCAAGCTTACCCCGACTAACAGATACTTTACAAATCGAACAAATGACCATGTTTTCCGCCTTTTGGCTAACAGTAAAGAAGTCCCAAACTGGGAACTGGAAATGTCTGCTGGTGGTGGAGGTGCTACTTTGACTTGCAATGCCAGATGAAGTGGAGGATGGGCGTGGCTGAATTTGTTTCTGTTGTTCACTTACAGCACCACTACTTGAGGTAATGGAGGTCGAGCTGGATGGAGGTCCCTGCTGGCCCTTCTGACGAGAAAATATGGTAGCTGTAGGTCGTTTTGGTGTTGTAGTTAACTGCGTTGGTGGTGGTACCAGTGACACACCGCCCACATCCTGCTCAGCATCCATTCGGGATAGGGTGAAAATGTTTGTCTGCTGCATGTCCGCTCTGGCTGGAGTGACGTCTGTGATGACTGGGTCATCGTCAGACTGTTCATCAGCAGCAGAAGACACCACTTCTTGTTCAGCGTCATCAACCATAAGTCGAAGCCTTGCGGGAACCTTCCTTTTAGGCTTAGCTACCTTTGTCGGCTCATGGCGTGTCCCGCTGTCATACTGCATTGCTGGGTTCCAATCACGATCAAGGTCATCAGAATGAAGGGGGCTTGAAGAAGAACTTGTAGTAGTAGAAGTAGCACCCCTCCTTGACCTTTTTCTTTCTGGGGATCTGGAAGACAATGGATCATCCTCAGGAGGAGTGGCTTCCTCGGATGATACCTCTACTTGAATATCAATTTCCTGATGTGCCCCTACTTCTGGAGGAACAAGCGCTGAAGGCAGTTGCGCCGCTCCATGAACCTCTAGCTGCACCTCTCCATGCACCTCTACTTGCGCCTCTCCTTGTGCATGTACTTGCGCCTCTCCTTGCCCATGTACTTGCGCCTCTTCTTGCCCATGTACTTGCGCCTCTCCTTGCCCATGTACTTGCGCTTGTACTAGTTGCACTTGTGGTTGTCGTTGCGGCTGTGGTTGTTGAACACTCATCAGCTGAGTTACACCCGGTGTTGATTGGATGGTACTTTCTTGTGATGAGCCAACATCACTAGTCGATGGTGATTGAACAACCAAAGTGGTTGCCTTTGCGGCACTCATGGGCTTGGGCCTAACTTGGCGTGGTGGCACTGAGCCCAATGAAGTGGAGGTGCTGCTTCCATCTTGGTCCCCGGCGGACACCGCTGCTGCTGCAGGTGTAGTTTTTTTTCTGCCAAAAAAGGTGTCGGTGGGCACACCAGTCTCCTTGGTAGGTGGTGCCACTTGCTTCTTCTGCTCCTTCTTACTGGCAGTGGCACTGGCAACTTTTTTCGCTGAGGCAATACGGCCACCTTTCTTTGGGGCCATCTTCTTCAGAGGTCAGAACAGCAGGCTGCAGTTGCACGAGTTGCAGAGTTGTCTTGTCTGTGGCCACACGTGAAGTCACGTGATGTTGTGCAGGACTTCTTCCTGGCACTGGTGGTTCTGTTGTGCACCTAAAAGCAATGGAAGCCAGAGGAACATCAGTTAAACACCCCAAAAAGTCGAAAAACTCACAAAAATCAACCCAATCCAATGCCATCCATGCCCTCAATGGTGTTTAAAATCAAGACACCCCACAGAAAGACTTGGTCCATGCACCACTCAGTACCCCTGGGCATAAAATGGATAAAAGCAAAGCAAACTGGGTGCAGGCCTGAGCACACTGCCTGGCTTCCAAATGGCCCATTGACCCCCACCACATGGCCAGGCCCTGCCTGGACCAGGCCTCAAAGTGGCCCCCACCCACATGGCCAGGCCCCAACAACACCCCAAAAAGACGAAAAACACACAAAAATCACCACAATCCAATGCCATCCATGCCCTCAAGGATGTTTAAATTCAAGACACCCCACGGAAAGACTTGGTCCATGCACCACTTAGTACCCCTGGGCATAAAATGGATGAAAGTAAAGCAAACTGGGTGCAGGCCTGAGCACACTGCCTGGCTTCTAAATGGCCCCTTGACCCCCACCACATGGCCAGGCCTCAAAATGGCCCCCACCCACATGGCCAGGCCCCAACAACACCCCAAAAAGTTGAAAAACACACAAAAATCACCACAATCCAATGCCATCCATGCCCTCAATCGTGTTTAAAATCAAGACACCCCACAGAAAGACTTGGTCCTTGCACCACTCAGTACCCCTGGGCATAAAATGGATGAAAGCAAAGCAAACTGGGTCCAGGCCTGAGTACACTGCCTGGCTTCCAAATGGCCCCTTGACCCCCACCACATGGCCAGGCCCTGTCTGGGCCAGGTCTCAAAATGGCCCCCACCCACATGGCCAGGCCCCAACAACACCCCAAAAAGTCGGAAAAACACACAAAAATCACCACAATCCAATGCCATCCATGCCCACGAGGATGTTTAAATTCAAGACACCCCACAGAAAGACTTGGTCCATGCACCACTCAGTACCCCTGGGCATAAAATGGATGAAAGCAAAGCAAACTGGGTGCAGGCCTGAGCACACTGCCTGGCTTCAAAATGGCCCCTTGACACCCACCACATGGCCAGGCCCTGCCTGGACCAGCCTCAAAATGGCCCTCACTCACATGGCCAGGCCCCAACAACACCCCAAAAAGTCGAAAAACACACAAAAATTACCCTAATCCAATGCCATCCATGCCCTCAATCGTGTTTAAATTCAAGACACCCCACAGAAAGACTTGGTCCATGCACCACTCAGTACCCCTGGGCATAAAATGGATGAAAGCAAACTGGGTGCAGGCCTGAGCACACTGCCTGGCTTCAAAATGGCCCCTTGACCCCCACCACATGGCCAGGCCCTGCCTGGACCAGGCCTCAAGATGGCCCCCACCCACATGGCCAGGCCCCAACAACACCCCAAAAGTAAAAAAACACACAAAAACACCACAATCCAATGCCATCCATGCCCTCAATTGTGTTTAAAATCAAGACACCCCACAGAAAGACTTGGTCCATGCACCACTCAGTACCCCTGTGCATAAAATGGATGAAAGCAAAGCAAACTGGGTGCAGGCTTGAGCACACTGCCTGGCTTCAAAATGGCCCCTTGACCCCCACCACATGGCCAGGCCCTGCCTGGACCAGGCCTTAAGGCCCCCACCCACATGGCCCGGCCCCAACAACACCCCAAACAAAAAGTCGAAAAAAACACAAAAATCACAATCTAATGACATCTATGCCCTCAAGGATGTTTAAATTCAAGACACCCCACAGAAAGACTAGGTCCATGCACCACTCACTACACCTGGGCCTACTGGCTAGTGAGGCTTTACAGCCACCCCAAAAAAAAAAAAAAATCAACATATAACAGCTAAAATTCCATGACATAAATGAGAATTAAGTTTAAAAAAATCACAGAAACAGTTGTATCATGCACCCATGACTAACCCTGGGCCTACTGGATACTGTGGCTACCCACAGGCCACAATATAGTTTGTTTACAGTTGTGAAAAAGTTTTAAAATTGTAGTTGCAGCAACTGCAATGCCCCAAACAAACAACACCAACTTACTTGTAAAATCTCAAATCCAATTGTGAAGTCCAAAAAGTCCTCAAATACAAATATCCAGCAGCAGCCACAAAAGTAATCCTTCCAGCTCCAGATCCAAATGAAAAGTGACCAGGAGATGGACAAAGCACTGGGAGGAGCCTGCTGGACAGGAACATGAAGTTGGAGACTCTGGGGCACTTCCTTCCTCGCCCCCCCCAAAAAATGGACTCCTTGAACCAAAAAGTGCAGCCAAATGTCAATCTGAGGAGTTATTCTGATCAAAATCAACATTTTCAGAAGGTTTATGCTGCCTGCGGTGGATTTCTTGTGCAGAATTGCAATTTTTGCAATTTCGGGAACGCGAGCTGTTTAAATCTCCCGCCGGAAGTCAGCTGCGCGCCGCATCTATGTGTTCGGCATTGTTTACTCCCGCAATGCGTGATCGCGGGCCCTTATGACGTACTTGCATTGTCAAACTCTCGCTGTGCAAGATGGCAAACTGCGATGACGTAATTGCGGTCGAAAAACTCACGCGTGACAGCAAGATCTAAAATGGTGCAGCACACGCAAACCGGGAGAAAAACAACTCGGCGGACTCAGAATCACGGTAAGTCAACACCGCGAGCGCAATATTTTATTTTTCAAGCGGGACCATGCAAAATAATTCGCAACTTCCAAATTTGCGGATTTTTGGGCAAATTCGCGTGATTCGCGGACCGCGAAATTGTCAAAAATCCGCAAATTCGCCCGCGAAACGGATTTTACGCCCACGCTTAGTCCCAATATGTTCTTATTCTTGGCAATGCTATAGGGAAGGGAGCCCCCGTACCCGGCACTTGAATGGCGCGGGTGGCGGGGGTGCTGATAGTGATCGAAGAGCCAGGTCTTGAGGAGTCTTATGAAGGCCAATAGGTCTTGGGTTTGCTGTAGGTTGGTGGGGAGGGTGTTCCAGGTCTTGGCGGCAAGGTGGGAGAAGGATCTGCCGCCGGCGGTCGTTCTTAGGATGCGGGGGACTGTGGCGATGGCGAGGCTGGCGGAGCGGAGCTGGCGGGTGGGGGTGTAGAAGTTGAGTCCTCTGTTGAGTAATGCTGGGCCAGTCTTGTGGAGAGCTTTGTGTGCGTGGATGAGGAGCTTGAAGTTTATCCTCTTATTGATGGGAAGCCAGTGTAGGTCTCTCAGGTGGGGTGTGAAGTGGCTGCGGCGGGGGATGTTGAGCATCAGACGTGCTGAGGCGTTCTGGATGCGTTGCAATCGTCTCAGGAGCTTGGCCAACATTCCTGCGTAGAGGGCGGTTCCGTAGTCCAGCCTGCTAGTGACGAGGGCCTGGGTGACTGTTCTTATCATCTCGGTGGGGATCCACTTGAAGATCTTGCGGAGCATTCGGAGGGTGTTATAGCAGGATGAGGACACAGCGTTGACCTGCTTAGTCATGGAGAGGGTGGAGTCGAGGATGACCCCTGACCCCGAGGTTGCGTGCGTGGTTGGTGGGTGTCGGGGCTGTTTCTAGTGTTGTCACCCACCAGGAGTCATCCCAGGCTGAAGGGGTGGAGCCGAGGATGAAGACCTCCATCTTGACCGAGTTCAGCTTCAGTCCGCTGTTCCTCATCCATTTGGCGATGGCCTTCATTCCTTCGTGGAGGTTGGTTTGGTGGTGTGAGGGTCTTTGGTGAGGGAGATGATCAGCTGGGTGTCGTCGGCATAGGAGATGATGTTAAGGTCATGATGTTGAGCAGCGTCAGGCTGAGGGAAGAGACCTGGGGTACGCCGCAGATGATTTCAGTGGCAATGGAGCAGAAGGGGGAGGCGGACACTCTGAGTTTTGCCAAAGAGGAAGGATGTGGTCCGGTCCAGGGCCTTCCCTTGGATCCCGGCGTCATGTAGGCATGTTCGTAGTGTGCGGTGGCAGACCGTGTCGAAGGCGGCTGACAGGTCCAGGAGGATGAGGGCTGCTGTTTCTCCGTTGTCAAGCATGGTCCTGATGTCATCGGTGGCGGCGATGAGGGCAGTTTTGGTGCTGTGGTTGCTGCAGAACCTGGACTGGGACGGGTCCAGGATGCTGTTCTCCTTCAGAAGCGGGTCAGTTGTTTGTAGACTATTTTCTAGGTGACCTTCGCCGGGAACAGAAGCAGGGAGATGGGTCAGAAGTTCTTGAGGTCCTTGGGGTCCGCCTTGGGTTTCTTGAGTAAGGTGTTGATCTTGCCGTGCTTCCAGCTCTCCGGGAAAGTTGCTGTCTCCAAGGAGATGTTGATTACTTCCCGGAGATGGGGTGCGATCGCTGTGCTGGCTGTGTTGAAGATGTGGTGAGGGCATGGGTCTAACGGTGATCCGGAGTGGAAGGTGTTCATGATCTCGCTGGGGTTCTCGTCGCTGATGCTGGTCCAGGAGAGCAGAGGGTTGGTGTAGGTGGTGGTCCTGGGGCGGTGGTTGTCGGGGCGGTCGTGGTGTTGAAGCTGTCGTGGATGTCGGCGATCTTGTGGTGGAAGAAGGTGGCCAGCGAGTCGCACAGGTCTTGCGAAGGCGGGATGTCGTTGGTGTTGGAGCTGAGGTTGGAGAATTCCTTCATGATGATGAAGAGCTCTTTGCTGATTTGTGCGTTGTTATCCAGGTGGTCTTTGAATGAAGCCCTCTTGGCGGCTCTGATGAGTTGATGGTGTCTGCGGGTAGCTTTCGTGTGGGCTGCGTAGTTGTCCGGTGTTCCTTCGCGGAGCCAGTTCTCCAGTTTTCGGCATGTTTTTTTGGAGGCCTGGAGGTCTTTTGTGAACCAGGTGGCTTTCTTGTTGGTGTGGCAGTTGGAGGGTGTCTTGAGCGGGGCGAGGGTGTTGGCGCAGGTGTTTATCCATTGTCTGAGGTTGCGGTGGGGCGCCATTAATTACTGTTTTTGTGCAGAAAGGTATCCCTTCCTTTATCAGTTATCGGGTATCAGTTGTCAAATGATGTTCATTTGGCAATGCTTCCTTGAGCAAATTCCTCATAAGGGCTCTAGATAGTGCAAAAAGAGGTTATGTTCTAGGAGTGGTATATTTTTCTGACTAATCACAGCACAAAGCTGTTGTTCATTGCTGCATACTTAAAGGATGATTCCTGGGTAAGATTGGAGTAAAACATTATGCCCCCATCTTTTACTGTTTTTGTAGGAGATTGGGAAGAGCCAATTATTTAGAGAGGGTTATATCTTGCGTGTCACCCAATATTATAAACCATATTGCAGCTCTGGTTAGAAACAAGATTTTTTTTACCCATGCACAAAAATTATTGCTTTGTGTTAGCAGCTTATTTACAGTTAGGAGTAAATCTTCAGATCACCCAAGACATCTTTAATCATACTCTCATATTGTAAGGCTCCATTTTAGAGGCTTCATTTTAGGAAACTGGGTTACTGGTTAAGGAGGGTGAAAGCCTACTCAAGTAGCAACCACAATTCTTTTGAGGGTGAAACACAAGCAAACCTTCCATTAACCTGTGCCCAGTCCTCTGGGAGCTTTGCGCAAAAGCAGTCAGTCTTTATTTAGAAGCAATGTGTAAAGTAATTGTGCAGCACTTCAAACAGTAATAAAGTTAAAACTGAAAAAATAAAAATCCCACACCAAATCTGAAAAATAGAGTACAATTTAGAAAATGATTTGATACCAAAACAACAAAAATCGAATCAGTAGAACCGGAGATATTACATTTTTATGGTTTAGGTAAAAATAGTGCTTAAAAGCACAAATCGTCAACTGTTGTTATCTAGTCATGCCAGACCAGGACAAAGTCACAACATCAGGCTAACTGATTGGAAGGTGGGCTGGGCACAGGGACCAAGTTAGGCCAGCTGAACAAAGCAATTTAAATACTGGTTACGGACAATTGGATGATTCTGTGTTGAGAATACGTCATGCAGCGTCGGGTACGAGATACTGCATCGAGGTTGCATCAGGCAGCAATGGTTCTGAGGAGGTACAAGATACTGTGTCAGATGTGTTGTGCAGTGGCAGTTCAGATATAGAGTTGTGAGGCAATGTGTAGCACTGCGCTGGTTCTGCTAGGCCACAGTTGGACTGGAAGAGCACCTTCAGATCCACTTCCAAGGATCCAGGACTCGGGTGGCACCACCTGAAGGGCATGGTTCACGGAAGGCACAGTCCATGTGCAGTGTTCAAGGTGGTTGGAGCCTTTTCTGTCCCTGGGGCTCTGATCAGATGGCCAGCCAACTAGCTATTGGAGTCACTCTGGTGGTCCTACATTCAAAATGCAGGTTCACGCCTTCTCACTCAGACAGCAAAGTAGCAGGGTGTTAGGGCAACAGAGTAGCAGGGCAGGAGAGTAGCAGTCCTGTGATAGGTGGTATGTGTGGTAGGGGACAGCTCTGCCCTCCAATCAAGTCAGAGTTGGTCCATCCCGCCCATTCTCCCTTTTTCTCACTGTCTGGGAGTAATACACAAAGGCCATCCACCAGCTACCCCTAATCATGTGACCTAGGATACAAGCTGCAGGCCCCAAATGGCGGGGGCAAGAAAATTCGAACTTTCTAACAGTGGATTGTAATTAAAATCAAACTTTACCATTATAGATCACAATTCTATAGGGCTCAAGCTCTACTTTCCTGCCTTCTCCCAATTTAAAGTTATCAGTTATTAAATGTTACAAGGTAACCATACAACAGTAGAAGAAAATGCTATTTAAGTGTTTTCACTACCAGGATATGCATAAGCTAAAAGTACATGCCCAACCTTTGAAATACACTACACTCTACCATGTCAGTTGTTTAGAGCTCCCCTAAAGGGGACTTATATGCATTAAAAAGGAAGTTTCAGGCATGGCAAAATCTTTATTTTACTAGGTCGAAATGGCAGTTTAAAACTGTACACACAGGTTGCAATGGCAGGCCTGAGACAGGTTTAAAGTACTACTTAAGTAGGCAGCACAATTGGCGCTGCAGGCCCACTTGGAGTATTTAATGTGCAGGCACTGGGTACATGTGGTACCACTTTACTAGGGACTTACAAATAAATTAAATGTGCCAAATGGGTTTAAGACAATTTAACCATGTTAAAGGGGAGATACTCAAGCACTTTAGCACTGGCTAGCAAATGTTAAGTGCACAGAATCTTAAAAGCAAACAAAAATGGGTTCAGAAAACAGGAGGGTGAAGTAAAAACATTTGGAGAGGAATGTGCAGAGAGAGAGTCATGATATAGTCAGTGTCTTGTAAACTGATTATTTCTGCTAGTTCCCTGGGACTTCACAGTGATAGGGATTAGTGGGATTAATATCTACCTATTTATCCATATTGGGTAATAGGAGTCCAACAGTAGTCTGCTAACATGGAAATTTTAGGTGATCATCAGCTATATACCATTGGATGCATATCCTTTGAATTTGCTCCTTTGGTCATAAGCAACACCTAGACTTTTTGAGCGAGGTTGTAAACACTCTTTTTCCTTCTGTCAAAGGTGTGCCCGGTTTAATAGCGAATCTGTCACTCTTGGAAGCCTATATGTCCTGGTAAGAGGAATTATGTTTTAAAGTTCCCCACCTCTTCTGCAACAATAACATTTATCTTCTTGTGATTTTGAGATATTTGATATATTCATGCTTTTATTTTTGTTGCAGTCCAAGACCAAACCTGCCTTGTTAAAATCTTGACGCATACTTTATTCTTGTGAAGTAGGATATGGGTCTTGTCATCTAATACATCTCGTCCCTGAACCATTACTGCCTTCTTGTGAATTTTTACATATTGCACAATGCAGGTAGGGATTGTTTAGTACCATTTAATAAGAATTCAGCAATTCCATACTGGAGATATTCCCTTGTAGACATTCTGACCAATAGCTACATTTGTTTCCAACACGATCTCCTAAGAGTCTGGAGTTAGATATCAGAGGTGGAGGTGTGCTAAAACACTGGCTAATCCATCAACTCAGAATCCACTTTCTTTAGCTTTTTCCATTGCTATCAGTTAAAACCCTTCCCTTGGTCCAACTAGGGCAGAGCTGCATAGAGGAACTAATGCTATGTCATTGCTCCTATATCATGTTTATTATAGTTACTGGATCAGAATTTTTCAGTGGTTCTGGTATAATATAACTTTCTCTGGTAGTTTCAACAATTGACTTATAGTTGGAAAATGTTTGAATATTTGTAACTGTCTTTGAAAATGTCTTTCATTTCCTCCGGATCTAAATTCTGAGAAGCAATTACACACATTGAACTCTGCTTGGATAAGTCATTGAAACTGTGCTTTGTGATTCTCCTTTCTGCTCAATTATGTTGTTAAAATGCTGGTCCATGAATGTGCATCTCAATCCAGTGCTGCTATCCACTTCTGCAGTGACTGTTGTAAAGTAATATATTGCATAGATATTCTCAGTATTGCTTTGGGAAAGATGATCTTGCTTCCTTTTGATGATGGTATCCATATGATATACACGATAAGCATCTTTGTTTGCATGGGAAACAACCTTTACAACACAGTTGTTACATCGCGTTACCTTTACAACATGGTTGTTGCAACGCAATACCTTTACAATGCAAGTCATTAGATCGACTTGCCCTAGAAGGCGCTCCAACCGAAGGAATAGTATGATTTACTATTCCAACACCTTCCCTACTGTTGCGTAGGGTGGATTTGGAATAGTAAATTATACTATTCCTAATGTTGGAGCGCCATCTAGTGCAAGTCGATCTAATGACTTGCATTGTAAAGGTATTGCGTTCTAACAACGCAGTTATTGTAATGACCGCCTTGTAATGGAACGCGGTGTAAAAGCATGCGTTGTAGCATGCTATATTCGTTTGCATATGCTGCTATGTGTGGAGTTTAGAACGTGATAGACCAGGCGCTTGATCTGACAAGGTTCTCTGCTGCTTCCCCCAAATTATTAATGAGAAGCAATAACTGATCATTTGCTATCTTTGAGTTAATTGTACACATCACAACATTTTTTGCAAAACAAACACCCTGCTAAGTGCAGCAAGCAGAGCATGTGAACAGAATTTAGCTTTTACAGTTGGTGTTAGCTTCGGCCACACATGGCATACCTGTTTGATAGTGCCTTCAGTGTGTTTATTAGCTGCTACTCTCTATGCAGGGGACAACTTCAATTGGACACCTCCCACACTGAGCCTCTAAGCTAAACCTTGGTCAAAATCTCCCTATTGACTAATACGCAGATTATTTTAATTGCAGTCACGCTGATTAACTGCAACACAACTACCACTTATACAAAGATGCACTAAGCTCCAGGAAAGTAAGCTATATCATGAAAGCACAGAAACCAAATCTGCCATATGCCTCCTTTAGCCTCAATCAATCAATCAATCATTTGTAAAGTGCGCTACATACCCACGAGGGTCTCAAGGCGCTGGGCGGGGGGGCGCTACTGATCAAACAGCCAGGTCTTGAGTATCCTCCTGAAGGTCTGTCGTAGGCTCAGTGGGAAGGTGTTCCATGTCTTGGCGGCGAGGTGGGAGAAGGATCTCACTCCGGTGGTTGTTCTTCGGAAGCGTGGGACGGTGGTGAGTGAGAGGTCGTCGTAGCGTAGCTGGCGGTTGGGGATGTAGAAGGAGAGCTGTCTGTTGAGGTCGGCTGGGCCGGTCTTGTGGAGTGCCTTGAGTGCGTGAGTGAGGAGCTCGAAGGATATCCTCTTGTTGACGGGGAGCCAGTGCAGGTTTCTCAGGTGGGGGGTGATGTGGCCGTGGCATGGTACGTCGAGGATCAGTCCTGCTGAGGCGTTTTGGATGCCTATAGATCTCCTTGACTATGGCAATTCTCAGATATATAATTTTCAAAATGTATGCAATTCAAAAAGTGGCAGTACATTTGTCAATAATCCAACCCAGAGGAGAACATAATTCTCAACATTTGGCGATGGTACATTAGCTGCAGGCCTCGAAAGGAATAATTCTCAAATGAATCTTCATGTATTATTTTGCATCCACAGATTTATTTCTACAGATAAGTCTCTTGAGACGCAAGCTGACATGCCTTTATTGGCCAACAGTAGCAAATCCCTTCGCCATTCCCAGAGTCTCTTGTGCATGATGCTGTTGTGTATGGCAGGACTGCCATGTAATACTAACATGTTACACGCTAGGCAGACCTGAATGCATGTAAATAAGACTGTTTAATTTTAGAGAATGTGAGCAATAGGCATAAAGTTAGATTTAGGTCCTAGGCAATCAGACTAGCTGGTTGAATGGTAATGCTCATTTCCGTGTGGTCTATCAACATGTTTTAAATTCAGGGCTTCTGACACTATTCAAACTAACAAGACAGTGGAGTACAACTTTCCAATTCTCTTCTGCATGTGTTGTAGGTGCAGCTTCAAGAGAAGATGACCTTGAAGAAATACGACCTGAGACAAAGAAAGAAAAAGTATTACTAGCTTCTGTAACTTCTTCAAAGGGCATTGCTTGCACATTTTGTTAGGGGGTCGAGCACGAGCACAAGCGAAACTTCCTCAGTCCATAAGACCTCATCGAAGATAAAGGAACATAAGGTAGCGGTGGAGGGGCGCGGTTAGTTACATTGACTGGTTGCTGAAGGGAGTGGCTGAGTGATTGCATTTTGATTGCCAACTTTGATGACAGCATAAGTGATGGGTTGAGACTATACTTGGCTTGGCATAATTATTGCTCAGAACAGTAACACAGCCATAAACAAAGATTTGGCAGGAGCACCCTGAGAAGTGAAAATATATGCATTCTTTGATTTTTGATGATTAGCAAAAGAGATCAAATAGCTTTACAGTTTGTTGTGTTTATTGAATTAAACAGACATTCAGTGCTCTCAATGAGTGAAGCAAGACAATGGTTTAATGATGCTGTGGTCAGAAGAAAAACACATGTACATTCAATACTGTACTTTAGAAAGAAGTATCAGTGCACTCCTATTGATTTAAATATGTTACTCCTGTTTCGGTGTGCTTGTGGGGTGTCACCTTCTGATTTTAGGTGAAAGCCATAATTGTCAAATAGCACTTGTCCTGAACCAGGTTAGTGTCTTACCTCTAGCCCAACCTAATGTCCCAGTGAGTTTCTTTGGTTATCCTTAAGTACAAACTCCTTTCATCTTAATAAGTAACCAGTTTATAATCAATTGAATCGACTTGGTTCCATAGTTGTTCCATGTTTTAATTCTCAATAATTTGTTATATCCATAGTAACCATTCCACATACCCAGATACCCAGTGTGAATGAGTGTAATTCAAAATCCTGAATGCATTTCAGACCGATAAGGTCAGGGGGTATCCAATGGAATGAAAAATAACAGTACATTTTGGAACATGATCAACAATATGCTCATTAATTCATACTTACAAAGTATTCCTTGAAATGGTCATTAAATGAATCATGCTCCTATGTATTCTGCTCTTTAATACTTCAACAGTACGAACGACATCCAAGAAATTAATAGAATCACGACATTGTAGACCCCTTGTACGAACAAACTCCTTATGTAGGAAAAATGTATATATCTTTTAAAAAACACTTGCGGTACTTTTGTCTTTGTTTTTCAATTTTTGTGTAACACTGATGATCAATTAACCCGGAGTGACATTTCTCATGCATATGCATAATTTTTGTATATCTACATATGATTGCACGTTTTAACAAGATTGAACAATGAATTGTGATTACCGTGCACCTGTAAAAACCTGGTGTACACTCGAACCACATCAGAGGCTTGCCTGGTTTTGTGAATAATGCAGGGGTCTATCTGGGCGTGCTGCATATAAATGAGGCCTCAAATTGTAATTTGAAGGATTAAACACAGACCTGCATATTGAAATTAGAACAAGAAAAGAAATATCAAAAAACTTAAACATAGACAAAAACTGAATTTGCAATTGTGAAATATGCAGACATGGAGAAACCACCTAACACCTGGTAAATGGTTAATGCAATTGCTATGCACCTGTGTATATGTACGGTAAAAGAAAAGAGCCAAAGCAGATCAGAGGCTTGCCGGGTGACAAGGTTCATTCACGAGTCTCTTGGCATGCTGCCTGTGAACAAAGCCACCATGTTTAGTCTGATTTTTGTAATGACCAGATTCGGAAATGTCATGACCATCAAAATTGGGCTGGAGATTTGATTGCCATATTGTATTATAGTGTCAACAGTAGGCTTCCACCAAAAACAATCACCTAGTTGAAAAATCCTTCTCTGACACATGTGGGTCTGCCTTGAATGTTCCAAAAGATACAACAAGTTGATCAGACTCCTACATAACAGCTAATTATAGGACCCCATAAATTCTAGTAATGGAATTTTGTTAAATGAAACTGGACTAATGATCTAATCATCCTACTAGAATGTCATCGTTGGATATAGTCTTTCAGTCGAAAATTACCAGTAGGTTCAATATGAAGTCTCTCAATGTGTTGTAAGCTGATTAAGCTGCCATGATGACGAGGGCGTAAAATCTGAAAAAGTATAAAAATAGAATCAATTTAATGACCTAGACTGCTAATCTGGTCATTACAATCTCAGCACAATATCTATATTAATATCTATGAACTAGTAGGGAGGCAATGCAGTCTATCGGTTCATGTAGTAATTATTTGATGCTCCTGTCATGCAGCAAAAAATACAGATCAAAATGCGAACATGTAAATAGATGTGAAACATGCACATATGTTTCATGTAACAAACCCAAGCCTGCCAAAACATGATTCTTAATTCAACCTTACTTTTTCTGCATAAACTTCCTGGACCCCATTTTCATAATATGTGTATTCCAAACAATCATTCGGTCCTTTTTTGGGTCATTGAGCCCAATTTCTTCATCCAAAGAGTTCTCTCTTAGATAATTCTTTTTTTTTTGTCTCCATCATCTTGTAATTCGACCACTTCCAAAACTACAAATCTTAACTGGCTAATGTTGTGTCCTTGGGTCTTAAAATAGATAGCCATTGAAGATTTATCATTCTTAGTTCTCAAATTACTTTTGTATTTAGTCAGTCTAATTTTTTTTTTTTTTTCAGTATTACCAACATATACTAAACCACAAGGACACTTCAACATATACATATCATTCTTGGATTCACACTTGCTGTGGTTCTTAGTTTTATTTTGTTTCATTTTGGTGGGTGTGTTTTACTTTCTGTACCATTCATGATATTATTGCAATTGCCACGGGGTATAATACATTGATGTTCTCATCCTGTACTCTTCTCTGTGTCAAAGTTTTTAGAGTAGTTTAAGACTGTTTTCAGCTCTTTGAAAGTTCATAGGCAAGCATCAGTAGGCATTTAATTTTAACATTGACCAATGTGGAATGATTATCTTTCTGGGTCTTATGCTATTAGTGGAGTTCTGTGGTACAAATACCATCCTATTTTGATTTTGAACATGAGGTTTTCCTTCCAGCAATTTTGACCTGCCTTTAATGTCTGTTTGTTTCACTGCTATATGTATTATGCTCTCAGGAAAACCTCATTCCTGAAATTGTTTGCACATCCATAACTTGCATTGTTCATATTTTTATGAGACAGACGTAATCCTTTTTATTTGCAATAATTGAGAGTAGGGTAAGTGCTTTTTCAATGCTAATTGAATAAAACCGCGGAAAAGTAACAGATTGTTGCAATTTGTGGGTTTAACATAGATTTTCGGGCTAATCCTTTTTTCCATTATAGTTTTCTCATCATCAGGAAACAAAAAGGTTTTGTGCACTAATCTCATGAGATAAGATTATCAACTGAGTTTAACTCAAAGATGGATTCTTCCAATTCATTTGCTTCCTTTCCATAGTAGGAAAATACTGTTTACGATGAAAGGAGTTTTTACTTAAGGATTAAATGAAGAGACCCACTGGAACATTTGGTTGTGCTAGAGGGGAGACACTATCCTGGATCAAGACAAGTGCATTATGACAATTAAGGTTTTGCACCTACCATCAGAAGGTGACACCATCTACATTTGAAACCACAGTAACACATTTAAATCAATAAGAGTACACTATACTTATATGTAAACCATATTAAACCTATGATCTATATAAAGCTGCAGCTGATGTCAACAATCTGAAGACCTTTCCAACATCACTGATAACAGATCTAGTATGTTAGGTTTTATGTCGGAAGCAGCTCAACACATATACTCATTGATTAAGGAAATCACCAGCAGCCCTGGAACGACTGAGAGCAATGTGAGACAACTGATTTACCTCCTATGACGTGAACTCAACCAACATTTACACGTGACAACCCTCATCTACTATCATACAGTTAAAAGAATACTGAGAGGATTACATATCTCATTGAAATCTACCTTGTGTAAGACCAACCAAAAATTCTCTGAACTGTGGTACAATATACTGAAGAAATGCTCCCTTGATTTGATTTTACTCATAATTGAAAGAAATCTCAAAAGAGCTAACACAGGAGACTACACAACTTAAACAAGAGAAAATACAAAAAACCCAAAAAGAAAATTAGGAGGCCATTTTGAATGATATCAATACTTGCATGATTCGTCAAATGAGCGTAGTTACCGTCAGTGTCTACCTTTTAAAATAAAGCTGCTGCAGTGCAGCTAGTGTAAGGGGCAATGGGATGGTTACACATGAACGTGTGTGCACAAGCTTGTGCTTATGTGTGTGGGTGCACATGTGAGACTATTGTCATGTGCAGTCCAATAATTGCACACAGGTAGCCTGGTGCAGAAGGGACCATGCCACCGAAGGTGCTGACCTGGAGTAGGCATGATAATATTAGTGGACATTCATAAATAGGTCAGTAAAATGTACTGAATGATCAGTAGTGTCAGTGTATTATACACATAGGTGAACTCTTTCTTAAAGTGCATTTTCACTTCACTTGGGCCTACGCAGTCCAGTGAGTTGGTGAACTAGGGTTAAACATGCACGCTGTGTTAGAATATGCCGTTCCAAATAACATATGTGTACATCCTATGGGTCATCCAGAATTGTCATATTTGTCTGGCTGAGCTCAGAATCAGATTCCAGGCTTTTTGTGCCCCTGCTGGGCCAAGTTAAGTACTCCACTCTCCAGCACAGGGAAAACAGGCTTCCCCACACAAAGTGAGTAATTATCATTGATTGACTCAGGTCTTGAGAAGGAAGGGGTGTGGAGAAAATCTGCAAATGGTAATTACCTGAGACAATGCACCTGGGTTGGGACTGTCCATTCCCACTGAACGAAAGAGGAAGCCCTGACATTTGAAACCAGCACAGGAGAGGCTCTCCTTTGATGTTTTGGTGGGAAGGTAATGCCAAAAAGGGATTGAGCTGAGGACCTCCAAGGAGCCCTGCACAGAGAAAATATGATGGTGCCATATTTATCTGTCCCAGAATGCGCTGCAGGATGACTGGGACAAGGGTAGAGGCATGATGTGGCATCATAAGATTGGTTAGTGGTGCCTAGCATTTAGGAAATTCCAACCACACTTGCACAAGGGAGAGAAAGTTAGACCCTGGACCTGGATGGCAACAGTGGAATCACCATCGACAGCTTTGAGGGCAAGCACTCTGGGGCGTATTTACAAGCCACTTGGACCTCCGGTGCATCACTTTTTCTATGGGGAGAAGTTGCACACTGGCGGTGCAGGGGGCTTGTAAATAAGCCTTATTGTTTGCAACTGACCCCCCAGATGTACATGAGTCTCTCCAGAGCAAGTATTAGTTGCCCCACACTCCCTGCAGACCATTTGGGAGAAGACCTCCAATCAGATGCCCTACAATATGGCTGGGAGACTATGGGATCTGTCAAGGGCAAATCACAAATTACAAGAAAATGACTTCAAGTTGAGATAAAAATTTGGCAGTCTTCGTTCAAAATTTTGGAAGTTAGTCCTGCCAAATTCCAGCTTTAAATTAAATGCAAGCATGATCTAAACCACTTTATAACATTACCATTGGACAATCGATTCTGGTCCTTTTGGGAGATTAGTCTGGGCAAGAATAGGTCTAAGAGATGCACCACCCTCAGCCGAGGAGCCAGAGCATTATCACTCCTCGCACTCCTCCCTTGGCCGTCAATCATTGTCCTCCATCCCACCCAAGCCTGTGAATCTGTTATTAAGAGATACAATCAGTTGGGACGATTCGGAGGGAATCCTAGGAGGAATGCTATTTGTGGCAGCTAACCCATCGACATTACGGTGTGATGTGGAAAGTGCCTAGAGAAATAGCCAAGTAGCAGAATCTTAAAGGAGCTGATTTTAACCAGTCCGCCGCTAGCTTGTCTCGGGATCTCCATTACAACCAAAGGCTTACGAAAGTTAACCACAATATCATCCCCCTTGTACGCTTTTCCCAACCTGACAACCCCTCCCACATGTCTTACAAATGATATCTCTTTAGATAAGTCCCCATGGCCAGCTACGTTCGTGTTCAACCAGTGAATAGTTTTGTTCAGAAGTCCCCTTGTATTTTCCAGTTTGCCAACTGTGAGTCTGGGAACATTTGCCAGAACAATAACGTAGGTAGCAGAGGCAGGAGTTAAGTCAATCACAGGAAGAGTGTCAGTGCTGGAATCACATTTTACAGGCAGTGCTTAATTTGTACCGGTGCTTTCCATGTCTTAGCACCAGCACTTATGTTCCAGGGCCGGGACTACGCATGGCGGCATCTGCACGTCACATCGGCATGACAGCCTTATTGCGCACAGTGTTTTTCTTGTCTCCAGACTGAGTCCTGGTGAAGTGCTGCAGCTGTGGGGGCTGCTGCCTAAGCCAAAATTCATACTATACGACGGCGGTCGCGGCCCTTGGTTAAGTGTTGCTGGTGGGCGGGAGTAGGGACACTAAAATATGCTGGAATCTGGATGGATTGGTTCTGCGGAGTTGTGTGTGGCAGGCAGACTGCACAGATTTTTTTCAGAGTGCCACGTGAAGCCCTGGCACACCCCGCGGCCACGTCCCACCCACGAATCTTAGTCAACCCTACGCTGTTAAGGAGCAGAGGCATGTTTAGTCAATAAAGCAATGTCATGAGCCCCCACCACCAGTAAACCATAAGTATTTCATTGCCATAACAAAGCTGTTTTTATTTTTTTGAGCGTGGTGGCATGACGCCGGTCACCGTGGTGGTAATTCCGGCGGCGGCTACACAAGATTCCATGATGCACTACTGCAGTGCCTGCCCTGGCCTAGTATTGGTCCACGGCTGTCGATCGTACACATTATAATATCCAAATTTACAGATTCTACACACGGTCTTGAGCAGCATCGAGGCACAAGGGCCAAATAGGCTAGACGTTGGTTTGATTGAGACTTTGATAGGTCAGGCAGTCCATGGGTAAGTCCTGTTGTCCTGGTTCCCAAACAGGCACAGTATAAGTGTGATTTCATTTTGCATGGGCTCCCATAGCATGTGTGAACTTAATTTAGGGCCGAGGAGCGGTTAAGTTAAGGCCCTGCCCCGGTCCGGCACTCTGGAATATTTTGTTCTGTGTGCGGCAGGCAGCGTGTGCAGATTTGTTTTCAGATTGCCACATCTTTGATTTTAATTGTCTGCATAGCCACTGACCAGCCCTTTCAGTTAAATATAATAGATTTGCAGCGGGATGATGAAGAGAACATTCTCTTCACAAGACGAGCACAAAGCCGTTTTAGGAACAAACTCTGGAAGACATTTGCAGCGACATGAAAACACATCCAGTCCTATTTGTAAGGTCTCTTTTCATACTTGACTCCACTCATAGAGCCATGGAAAGGTCATACAATCTGTGAAGATAACTTAGGACAAGTGTGCAGTAGAGACCTGTTAGCACCCATAGGGGCACAAATTTGAGGCCTGGCGGGTGTCACAGCCTTTTGTGATCCTGCAGTTTAGCAAGTTAATATTTTCAAGTTAAAGTAATACCTGTTATTATTAATGTGATTTGAAGCCAAAGGGTAAATACTATTACAATGTCATAAAGTACTGGTATTTCCTGCTCTACATCAGGCACTCCCTCCTCTAGGAATACACCGCACCAAAATACCTTTAATGCAATTACAGTTGGAAAGTGGTCTCTTTGTCTTTCTCTTTCTCCCACAATTGTTTCACTATCTTTTTCTGCACCTCCCTCTCTTTCTCTGCCCTACTCACTCTGTTTTCGCTCTCTCTTTATTGCTTCTTGTTTTTTCCCTCTCTTTCCTAATAGCCTTCGGTCTCTTACATGCTCCATCTTGATGCTTCTTTATATTTTTCGTTTTCCGTTGAAGCCATTCCCGCTCTCTTTCATTACATGCTTGTCATTCTCAGAACACCACAGCGTGACAGCATTTCGAGTAATCAAGAGCTGACTCATATTTATTTTTTATGTCAAAGACAATGTTGATGGAAATGGTGTTGCCCTCCCATGAGCATGGTAGTTTTTTCTGCAAGTCATTATATTGAAAGCATGGCAACATGTTTTTGCCCAAACTGGCATGCATTATGTCACTTTAAAAAAAAAAAGATTTTTAATCTGAAGTTTGTATACATCATCCCAGAGGAAGGATATCCATAAAAAATTGCAGTAGCTTTCTCTTCCTAGATAGATAGACAGATAGTTGTTTCTCAACCTACAGCTTTGACTTTATTCTCATGTTCATGTTAGAACGTGGAAACCTTTATGTTTGCCAGATCTCGGTTTTCTTACAATATCAAAATCCTTGCAAATCATTTTGAAAAAAAGGCACTTGCGGGTTATCATAGGATGTGCAAAAACAGGTGCTAACAGTATATTTGTATTACCAATTCTTAAGAACCTAAGAGCCGAGCACAGCCTGGGCTTACTCTGGTTTTGCACTTGCCTTTACCATCAACTATTGCTTTTTTAAAAGACTGCAATAGAGACAAATTGTTGCCCATGGCTTTAGTAAATGCACTCTGCTTTTAAACACAGTGTTGTACTAGCAAATCAGGCATTGCCAAAGTGCCAGTCTCAGTTTGCCTGACAAGCCTGTCCCATTCTTTTTAAATGTAGAACACTCATTAGAGGCAACTTTCAAACTCATAAATCTGAAGATATTTAATCGTATGCAGGCAAGTACGCCCACACGCATTCTTCTTTATGGTATAATACAAGTGAGCTTCAGAAACTGTATTGAAAAACTCAGACATCACTACTTCATTGTTCATTACATTCTGTAAAAATACGTTTATTGTTGTATTGGCTTATGAGGAAGGCTCCCTTGCTGAAATTCAGATCGGGTATTACATCTAATTTTTAGCAGTACCAGTTAAGGATGTTGATGAAGCCAATAGACTAAGTGGGTGGAGCCAGTGGAGGAAGTGGGTGGCGCAGGTAAAAAGTAGGTGTGGCCTCCGACAAACATTTGAGCACCTGGAGTTCATATTTTACAAATTAAGCACTGATTACAGGTGGCTTGACAGCTTGATTATCCCTAATGTGTTATGCTTCATTGATCCTGGATGTTCAGGTAGGAGCTGGGCCAATATCAAAATCAAGGACTTGGTTATGAGCTGCCTCTCCACCCCTGTGATTGGAAGAATAATTTATAGGGGGATAAGGGGGGAGAAGGGTGCACTGAGTCTCCGGAGAACCGGTGAATGCCCTTATGGTTGGTCACATTGCTATTTTGGCTTCCAATTGGACAAGGCGATCAATAATGGGGTGCAGTTTCACACCTAATAGCTCACCTAGGCGACAACTAAGCTGGGCCCAGATGTTCTCGGTGGCAACAGATACTGGCACAAGTACCACCTCGTCATTACAGTGCCTATTTGGGGGCCAATTTCACTTTTGTAATTTTAACGTATTTCCTTCTGTGCTTAGATTTGGGATAACCTCTGGGTCAGGCTCACAGTGTGGATCGCTATTCACCAAGCCAGTAGTACTCCTCGCCCTTTACTTTTGCTGTAGGCACACCCCCTGGACAGGTCATCATAATGGTAGTACATAGCTCTCTCTTCCTTGGTAAGGCATGTCCAGGTAAGCCAGCTGACAGGCCTGAAACCAAAGTAGGCATACTCAAGCGGGCGGGCTCAGATGAACTTTGAGCAGTATGCTGTTGCAGAGGTACCACTAGGGCAGGTTCCTCAGGTGTAAGGGAGAGGCGTCGCTCTACCGGCCTCATTTACGCCTACTCTCCAGAGGAGCTTCTATCCCTGCACGGCCAGGAGCCCATTGCCAAGCATCTCATAACTACTCTTGAGCGCTATGGATTATTGCAACACACTTATCACTCCTTGCCTCGAAAGGGCCTCGCCACCGCCACGCCCCACTCCAATTTTGACACACCACAGGCAATCCCTTCCTCTGACTGTCATGGTGCCGGGCAGGGTTATCTGTCTATCTGGTACTTAAACACCCGCTCGCTGGTTAAACACCAAGTGGAGATTTTTTACCTCTTAGAAACAGTCAAACCAGCTATGCTTTTGCTATCCGAAACGTGGCTCACACTAGAGTCTACTCCTGACATCCTGGCCGCCATCCCCGAAGGTTACTACATCATCCAGGCTAACCGGCCCCAGGGGAAAGCTGGGGGTGGAGTTGCTGCCATTATCTCCCACTCCTATAAAGTCAACTATATCACTATGCCCCCCATTCCATCGGTTGATCACTTACATTTTAAAGTTGAGTCGGACATCCTCCCCCTCACACTTGCCCTTTTCTATCGCCCTCCCGGACAGTCACCGGGCTTCCTTCAGCCATTTGGTAGTATGTTGGCTGAGTTGGCGATTAACCACGCCAAAATCCTCATATTAGGGGATTTTAATTACTGGCCCAATGCCCAGCATGAAAGTGGCCCCTCTAGGGAATTCGCGGATTTGTTAACTGGTCTCAATTTTCTTCAGCCTGTCGATGTTGCTACCCATGTCAAGAGTCACACATTGGATCAGCTCTGGTCTTTAAATCAGGATTTTCTAAATTTACAGATCTCCGCATGTGCTTGGTCGGATCATTTCTCCATCTCCTTTTCCTTACCTATAAGTGCGGCCACAAAACTTTGCCCTTCTGACCCTCCCTTGATCCGAAATTGGGGCCGAGTAGATATCCCCTCCCTCTGTCACTTTCTGGCCACTACAACTCCGATCTCTCTCGGTCCATCTGGCTCTTTACTGCCTGTCCATGCCCAGGCTGAAAATATTCACACCTGGCTTGCTGAAGCCCAGGACACCTTTGCTCCCCTGAAAAAACTTAAGAATAAACGCCCCCACGATGCTCAGCTATGGTTCTCCAAGGACCTGAAGGATATGAAGCTTGCTCTTCGACAAACTGAGCGCAAGTGGAGATCGGATTACTGCTCTCTTAAGAAACTCACCTTTCTTGCTGCTCTGAAAGATTATAAATCAGCTATCCTTGGGGCCAAAACTAAGCATTTTTAGGATAAAATTCTTAATTCTTCCAACAAATCGAAAGATAGTTTCTCCATAGTCGATGAACTTGCCAAACCTGACCGCAACACCATTATGCCTTCCTCATCTCAGTCTCTTTGCGACTCCCTTAACAATTACTTTGTGGAGAAGATAGCCAAAATTAAAGTTAGCATCCCGAAACCCAATCCGAGTTTTAATCCAGGCTGTATCCTGGCCACTCCCTCTTCAATCCTAAATTTCCCTCTGATTACAGAAGAAATGTTTCTCTCACTCCTCAGCAAAGTCCGATCTGGTTCACTAGCTGTCCCGCTCACATTACTCGTAAGATCTTCCTTAATCTCCCTGATGCACCTCTTTTTTTGCTTAACAACTCTCTCTGCTCGGGGGTGGTCCCTAACTCATTCAAATCAGCAGTTGTTGCACCCATTATCAAAAAACCTGGGGCGGACACGGCGGTCCTGAGCAACTTTCGCCCAATATCTTTTCTTCCTTTCCTAGGCAAACTCTTAGAGGCCCATGTTTCCAACTGCCTTGGCTCTTTTGTAGAAAGTTCTCAGTTCCTAGAATCCCATCAGGCTGGATTTAGACCCCAGCATTCCACCGAATCTATTGTCGTGGCAGTCCACGACGAACTTAGAAAGGGGGCTGACCAAAACATCTCTCAGGCCCTGGTGCTCCTGGATTTGTCGGCAGCGTTCAACACCGTTGATCACTCCATCCTTCTCGAACGGGTCGAGAACGCCGGCATGATGATAGAAGTAAGCTTAGGTGCCCTTGTTCATGCGCCTAGGATATCTTAGGACAAGTCGTAGAGGGGGACCCAGCCCAGTCTCTACCGGTCTATGACGAACTAAGAAGGGGCCCATCCTGAGCCTGCAGCCACGCAGTGGGAAGCCTCAATGCTTTTGATGGTGCTCCGGCACTGATTATAGGTTTATCTTGAAGCATGATATAGTGTTCATGCAGGAAACATGGGACGAGATAGAGACAGCTTTTGATGGTTTTACTTGTTTTAGTTTGCCAGCGACACCGTCTCCAGCGGAAATATCCAAAGGGGGGTTGACAGCTTGGGTTAAATTAAATATTAGCTGTTCTATCTCTCCCCTTTTCTTGGACGAGGAGGAGACACAAGTATTTTGCCTTAGCTGATATAATATATTAAAGATATATATAGTGAATTTTTATAACAATAACTTCTCCAGCAAGGGTGATTGTAATTTCCAGGGCCTCTTTGTGGTAGTTGATATACTGGTGGAGAATGAGGCTCTGGCAGAATGCCCCCTCAATCTGTTGGTGGCAGGGGATTTTAACTCCAAATTAGGGTTTTTACCACCTCTATTCCCAACTATTCTTGAACCCTTTATTTGTCATGCAGTTTGTAATACGATGGATACTAGGGGACGGGTCCTACTTCCCTTACTGGTGGAACAGGGCCTGGTCAACAAGATTGCTAATCCCTCTGGCTGTGCCATTCGAACTTTTATAGGGAGTGTGGCAGGGAGCACTATACATTATATCTTCACTTCCAGGAGCATGTCCTCAATCACTAAAAACAGTGAAGTCATAGCTCTGATCTACAGCGACCATAATCCAATCACTGCCCAAATATTGACCCCATTCACGAATCATAAGCCTGAGCTACCATCGCCACAGGTCTAAAACACAAAGGATGTAGGCGCAAAATAGTCTGGTGTACTGCAAACTTGAAGCACATAATGGCCCAGGTAGTCTGTAATAGCACGGCATTGGTGGATAATTGCAACTTGCAAGTCGCTATTATCCTAACTCATTTTACAAAGCTTTTACTGTGGATAAAAGAGAAGCACATCTATATCAAATACAGAGTCACCCAATAAAGCCAAAAGGGACTGGGTAGTTCAACATGCTAGACATACAAAGGATCCCTTTTGTGTTGAGGATTTCTAGATCAACCAATGGTCTAGCACAATACATTGTGTCAGAGTTATATCGAAAAATGTATTCATCTAAAAGAACATCTTATAAACATGCATCATACATTTTCTTATAATAAGTTTAAAAAATTGTCTCTTACACATTATCCTTATTCAGTAAAGCATACACATAATTAATTATCGATACAGTCCAGTTTCTAGATCAAATAAAAACATTTAAAAATATTTACAACCAACTTTTCTTGTTCTCCAAATGTAATAAAACAAATGTCAACGGGTCATTTCGCCAGTTTATCAAATCATTTTCTGCCTTCTTCAGGACACAACGGTAAATCAATTCTTAGAATACGTATTAGAAACAACAGTGAATCTAAAAAACAGAAAGTAACACCTCATTTTATGCATGTTTTAACTACATATACTACTCTGATAAGTGCACAATGTTGACAGGGTTTGGTTGATACCCTTTTCATCTTTTGACATATACAATTATCAAAAAAGATGATGGGCAAATGTCATATTAAAGCAGAGGAACCCGAGATGGAGAAGCCTCAAACCCAATTTGATCTAGATTGATATTAAGATCTGGGTTACATTTACTTCCCCCGATCTGTTACCTTATAGGACAGTAATGGTCCCCGTTATCTTGGGTTCATAGTTTTTATCTGGTAGGTTCCTACATATGGAATCTTGACATGTATTAAACCATATTGTTTATCACCCTTTATTGTCTAATCTCATTACATATTTCAAGGGTATCCTCTTGTTGGGATAATCACTTACTCAATTTTGAGGCACTATTGGCAACAGTGGCCCAATCAATTTTATCTCCTTCCTTTGGTGAACTGTCTTCTATCTATTTGAGACCACAAGTGAATAGGTTACTCTAACCATTTCAGTGTAGAACTAGACCCTGCTAAATTGCAGGCCATAAAATAGATCTCACTTACCATTCACGTCTGATTATGTCTTTCATTCTTTTATGGGTTTTAAAGGGTGCTATTTCATACTATAGACCATCATCTGAGACACCTCTTACACAAGTAGTGATTCTGAAGCTGACAGATGCCAGGAAACACAAGGAAGAAATGATATAAGGGAAGAGAAGGTCGAACAGAGTAGGGAATACCCTTTGTTTTAGAACAGCATCAGAGAAGAACACCACAGACCTTGAGAACAAGAGGGAGGGAGAGAGGCACAAATCAATTCAGGGAAATAGGGCAGAGAAGACCCTATATGAGAACCATGTGCTAGAAAGACTGGCATTAGAGACAAAAAAGGCACCCATTATTAATGTATCATCCAAGATACTGACCATGACAGAAACTGTAGTGCTTGAAAATGGATTGGGATTTGCCCATGGGGGGATAAGTGAACAAGTATGACATTGAAAGAGATGTGAGAGATCTCTTTAGAAAACTTAGTTTAAAAAAGTAATTTGCTAATAGAGAAGGGCCCATTAGAAACACCAAATCAGGATTGAAACCGTCTTCTACATGGACCCCAGCTAAGTATATGGTAGGTCGGGAAGTTGAGACTTTTGGACAAGTTATAGAAAAGGGCATTGAAGATCTATTAAACAAAAACACATGGACTAATAGGAACTTGTCCTCTGCTCACTATACAGCTCTGAGACAGTTACAAAAATGTGAGAATATCACCATAAAACCAGGTGATAAGGGAAGGAATATAGTGATCCTGGATACATTGGTCTTTAACAAACGGATACAGTTCCTTCTAGATGTGGAATTACACTATAGAAAGTCGAGCAGAGAATCATGCAATAAGTTGACAACAAGAGTTGAGGGCATCCTTAGATTGGCCAGAGAGTATGAAATTATATGAAAGCATGAATATAAGTTTCTTCACAATGAGCACCCAGTGATACCTGTGTGGTCTCCCAAAGGTACACAAAGGCCTTAGTGATCCACCTATGAGACCAATTGTATCTAGTATAAACTCTTTGACTGAACCCCTCAGTAAGTACATGGATTTTTTCCTGAGACCCAAAGTTACAGAGCTTCCTTCCTACATTAAGGACACAACTGATATGACATCTTTGCATAATATTTGGACCTTGGCTGACCCTACCTGTGTTGCTGCTGTCATCGCGCTACCCAACGCGCTATCCTACGCGCTTCCACGGGTGCTCCTGTTCCCTCCTGCCGCCACAAATCACATCTGCAAGCGGCCGCTGTCGGGAGGGGAACTACAGTTCCCAGAACACCTTGGGGGACCGGCACACGCCGACTTCCGTGCCAGGAGGCACTATTAAAAACCGCCGCCTCCTCGGTGGAGCGGGGGACATCTTTGCATAATATTTGGACCTTGGCTGACCCTACCTGTGTTGCTGCTGTCATCGCGCTACCCAACGCGCTATCCTACGCGCTTTCACGGGTTCTCCTGTTCCCTCCTGCCGCCGCAAATCACATCTTCAAGCGGCCTCTGTTGGGAGGGGAACTACAGTTCCCAGAACACCTTGGGGGACCGGCACACGCCCACTTCCGCGCCAGGAGGCGCTATTAAAAACTGCTGCCTCCTCGGTGGAGCGGGGGCCATCTTTGCATAACATTTGGACCTTGGCTGACCCTACCTGTGTTGCTGCTGTCATCGCGCTATCCAACGCGCTATCCTACGCGCTTCCACGGGTGCTCCTCTTCCCGCCTGCCGCCGCAAATCACATCTTCAAGCGGCCGCTGTCGGGAGGGGAACTACAGTTCCCAGAACACCTTGGGGGACCGGCACACGCCCACTTCCGCGCCAGGAGGCGCTATTAAAAAACGCCGCCTCCTCGGTGGAGCGGGGGACATCTTTGCATAATATTTGGAACTTGGCTGACCCTTCCTGTGTTGCTGCTGTCATCGCGCTACCCATCGCGCTATCCTACGCGCTTCCACGGGTGCTCCTGTTCCCTCCTGCCGCCGCAAATCACATTTTCAAGCGGCCTCTGTTGGGAGGGGAACTACAGTTCCCAGAACACCTTGGGGGACCGGCACACGCCCACTTCCGCGCCAGGAGGCGCTATTAAAAACTGCTGCCTCCTCGGTGGAGCGGGGGACATCTTTGCATAACATTTGGACCTTGGCTGACCCTACCTGTGTTGCTGCTGTCATCGCGCTATCCAACGCGCTATCCTACGCGCTTCCACGGGTGCTCCTCTTCCCGCCTGCCGCCGCAAATCACATCTTCAAGCGGCCGCTGTCGGGAGGGGAACTACAGTTCCCAGAACACCTTGGGGGACCGGCACACGCCCACTTCCGCGCCAGGAGGCGCTATTAAAAACTGCTGCCTCCTCGGTGGAGCGGGGGACATCTTTGCATAACATTTGGACCTTGGCTGACCCTACCTGTGTTGCTGCTGTCATCGTGCTATCCAACGCGCTATCCTACGCGCTTCCACGGGTGCTCCTCTTCCCGCCTGCCGCCGCAAATCACATCTTCAAGCGGCCGCTGTCGGGAGGGGAACTACAGTTCCCAGAACACCTTGGGGGACCGGCACACGCCGACTTCCGTGCCAGGAGGCACTATTAAAAACTGCCGCCTCCTCGGTGGAGCGGGGGACATCTTTGCATAATATTTGGACCTTGGCTGACCCTACCTGTGTTGCTGCTGTCATCGCGCTACCCAACGCGCTATCCTACGCGCTTTCACGGGTTCTCCTGTTCCCTCCTGCCGCCGCAAATCACATCTTCAAGCGGCCTCTGTTGGGAGGGGAACTACAGTTCCCAGAACACCTTGGGGGACCGGCACACGCCCACTTCCGCGCCAGGAGGCGCTATTAAAAACTGCTGCCTCCTTGGTGGAGCGGGGGACATCTTTGCATAACATTTGGACCTTGGCTGACCCTACCTGTGTTGCTGCTGTCATCGCGCTATCCAACGCGCTATCCTACGCGCTTCCACGGATTCTCCTCTTCCCGCCTGCCGCCGCAAATCACATCTTCAAGCGGCCGCTGTCGGGAGGGGAACTACAGTTCCCAGAACACCTTGGGGGACCGGCACACGCCCACTTCCGCGCCAGGAGGCGCTATTAAAAAACGCCGCCTCCTCGGTGGAGCGGGGGACATCTTTGCATAATATTTGGAACTTGGCTGACCCTTCCTGTGTTGCTGCTGTCATCGCGCTACCCATCGCACTATCCTACGCGCTTCCACGGGTGCTCCTGTTCCCTCCTGTCGCCGCAAATCACATCTTCAAGCGGCCGCTGTCGGCAGGGGAACTACAGTTCCCAGAACACCTTGGGGGACCGGCACACGCCCACTTCCACGGCAGGAGGTGCTATTAAAAACCGCCACCTCCTCCGGCGACGCGGGACGCACGCGGGTGGCGCCGGGCTAAGCCTGGGCAAAGGTCGGGCCGTCTGTGGCCGTCCGGGGCCAAACGAGGCCGGGCTGGGCCTACCCTCTTATCGTTAGGCCAGGACTCCTCAAACTTTATTCCAGTAAGCCGCTATTTTCCTCTATATTTCCACGTTTGACTTTATTTATTGCAAACGCTGTTTGATCACCTAACTGCTTGATACTAATGTAGTGGTCTATAGTGGTTTAACTAGATTTGTATTAACACCCGCACGCACCATGACTTCGCACGTGTCTAAAGAAAAATCCTCATTATCAGGAGGGACAAAAAGAGGAACATTAGATAATTATATCACCAGGGCTACCTCAAAAATAGACAGAGAAATCGCGCTGGCTGAGCGACGCGCCGAGCGACGTTTATTTGTCGATCTTCTTAAATACAAGCGCTCATCTTTGGGTCCAACACAATTAGTCACCTCACCACACAACAGCAAACAAACAGAAAATGTGGGGCACGACTTATCTAGCAATGATAGTATCCCACTAATCCTGCAAGATAGAACTTCCACAATTGATATAAACGGCGAACCAAATACAAACGCCTCAGCTTCCTCTTCTAACTCGTTACTAGAGATGGAAGTATTAGCAGATACGCTTTCACCCACAGTAGAGATTGTCCAAAAAGAGAATAAACGCTGTAAGAATCAAACACGAGCCCAAGGCCCACCACCAAAAAAAAGAAGGAAGAGGGGTGGGGACAGACATGTAGGTAAATGTGCAAAAATATGTATACCATCAATAGATTTAACTAAGAAGCAAGCTATGAGGGATACATCACCTGGTCCTAAAAACTTATTTCCGGAGGGTTCTTCCTCAGAAGGACTAATGGAGGTTATGGAACAGCTCCTAAAATACCTCTTGCTACCTCTTATAGAGAGAGTTAAGAGGCTGGGAGATCAAATGACTCACTTACTGGAAGCCTCCCACTTAAATGAAGAGGCGTTAAAGCAACTTACTTCTCAGAAAAACCAAACTGCAATCAAGTGTCCCACACTGAGACCAACTAAGTCCCACGGGGAATGCCCTCCACTAAAACCAGGGCTCGCCCAGACTGCCCCTGTCAGATCGGTGCTGCCCCGATAGCCACCCAGAGAGAAAACTTTAATAGGACCTTCAAACATCCCTAACACTAAAAATACAGTACCAACGAAGGCACCCCCATCCCACACGGCCCAAAACAATAGTTGACACTAAATAGATTTACCCCCTGAAGCAGCTAATTATGTCATCATTCTGACCGGAGTCCCAGTTTTGGCCGAAGGTAGGACAGAACCCCATGTCAACCTTAAAAACAAAGCCATACATTGACTGTGTACTAACAGACCCCTCCCATCACACATAAACTGAGACATAGTGTCTGTTAGAAGATCTAATTGGGTGGGTCCCCGACCAAAAGATATCGAGGGGGATGTTGTGATAATTAACTTACGGACCATGGAGTTGTTACTCATATCACTGATTGGTTCCCGGGCAGAGGTGAAGGCGGCATTTCATCCCGCAATTTGAGCTATTTCTATCCTAAAGCTCTACTGACCCCCCCAAATTTTCCATCAATTCCGAATAGATTCAACACCTCACAATCCCCCAGTTGTAATACTCAAAATTTACCATCGAGTCCCGGCTTCACTAAACTTCCCTCATTCTTCCCACTCAAACGTACCAACAGGCCCTCTTTCCCTCATTTTAGCAGGCACCACCATATAAATCATAACGGGCGATGGAATATCCCTTTGTACAATCCATTTGAACCACTGTCAAGTCTAGAGGACTTGGATTGACAGCTGATGGTTATACAGGGCCCCCAGCAATTAGTCCTTCCCCCTGGGAACTTAAAACATCAAAATGGGCGTGGGGGTGAACCCTCATCTGACAGATCTAGCAATATTATTGCATCCGGTGAATCCAACGAAACTATTGAAACAGGAAGGCTTCTTCCCATGCCTTATAGGGAACCAACTATACGATAACCGGAAGCCAGGGTACATCCGGACCTTCTATACATTACACCACCTTCCACCCTCAGGTAAAAGGAAATTAGAGACATTGCGATACACAAGGTACCAAATCCTCTTACTATGTCCCACTCAGTTCTGTCCTGGAACGTGGCAGGCCTGGTAAATAAACTTGCTCAACAGTCTTGGCGGGACTTGGTTGATAAATACACCATCTTGTGTCTACAGGAAACTTGGGCCATAGATCCTGCACACTTACTGGGGTATCGGACCTTTCACTCTTCAGCTTTACCATCCGCTCATGTTAGAAACAGTGGTGGTTTATGTATATATCTCAGTAATGTGAGCGGGCTTACTGTTTTAAAACACTTTTTGACTGAAAATGATCAGATTTTAATTCTTAGATGGGGCACTTCCGCTAACATGATTCTAATCAACTTTTATAATAATGTGTCTACCGATTACTTTGATACAGTTACAAATAATCTGCTCTGTGATGTTTCCTCTATAAAGGAAAGAATAGGAGGGGAGTTTGTCCTGGTCTTGGTGGGTGATTTTAACTGCAACATTTGTCAGGACGGCCCGAATGGCTTGTGCGGCCTCGGAAACCCTTCTGACGACAACCCGAGTCACTTTGCCCATTCAAGGCAGGGTGACATCTTGAATAACCTGTTGTTCTATTTTAATCTTACCTACATAAATGAGTTATGCTCGCCAATAATAGAGTTCCAGCCAACCTATCACGGTAGAGGGTGTAATTCTATAATTGACTTTACCCTCTTTTCCAGAACTTATGCATATTTAATAACTTCATGGGAGACGATAGACGTTATTTATGTAGACCATTACCCAATTTCCTTCTCTATAAAAAAGGCTGAACTAGAGCGGTCCCTGAGGGAAAATAGTACCTCATACCAACAACCGATCACCCTTACGCGTAAAAACGGTTACACCCTTAAACTTTTGACTAGATATCATCGCCCAGATTCGCACCACCAAACTGGTTGGTTCGATCATAATTGCACTACTGCATTAAAAACTTTAAAAAAGGCCCTCCATGCTACTCCTAGATCCATGTCTGAGATTCGAGAAGCCAGACGTTTTTATCGTCTAGTAATGAAAAATAGGGAGAAATCGTTGAAACAAGAAGCATGGCAGGCCTTAATTACTAGCTCCAAAAATAGGGATTCAACCTTATTCTGGAAGGTTGTTAATGCCTCTATTTTCCGTGACAAAAACAATACAGCGGTAATAGATATTGCTATAAACGGTGAAGCTTGGGTCACTCATTTTGAACACCTCTATGATAACGAAACTTCTTCCATACCAGTATCTTCTGCCCTTACTACTACGTCTGGAAACATGGGAAGCGCTTGCAAGGGAGTTTTCCCTTTGGGAATTTCCTTTACCTGTGACGAGGTTAAAATGGCAATAAGGGAGAGTCTTTCGGGTAAAGCGCCTGGCCCGGATGGTATACGAACTGATGTTTTCAAATATGAAATCGACCTCTGGGCCCCACTTCTAACTAACGTTATGAACAGTGCAAACTTGGTTGGGCTAATATCAACTTGGACTGAGACCATAGTGGTCCCTATTTTCAAAAAGGGCGACAGACAATATCCAACCTGTTATCGGCCTATTTCCCTTCTAGACGCCCTAATGAAGGTGGACGGTCGCATTATTCTAAAGCGAATCCAATTGTGGGCCGATGAAGGAAACATCATATCTAACTTCCAGTATGGTTTTCGTACCGGCATGGGAACAGTAGAGCAGAGCTTAAATTTGTATTTTTTAATTTCTAAGTACACCCAGGCCAGAAAAGGGAATCTTTTTATTACTTTTATCAACCTAAGCTCTCCTTTTGATTGTGTGGACCACAACCAACTTTGGTCCACACTATCCGACCTGGGGATTGATGAAACAATTTTAAATTTCATCAAGGAATTGTATAGGGGTGCTGGGGCCAGGGAGCACTTTGGTAAGCAAGGTGAGTGCTCGTCCAAATTTTCTATCAAGAGGGGAGTGAGACAGGGGTGCATTCTTGCACCCCTGTTATTCACGTTATATATAAACTCTATCAGCGACCACCTGAAGGGTTTCCCCTATGACTACCCTTCATCTCAGGGTCACCCTGTCCCCATACTGCTGTACGCAGATGATGCGGCTATTATGTCGCAAACCAGGTTGGGTCTCCAGAGGGCGGTCACAAAATTTAACACCTATATGAAAGATAAGGGGCTAAAAGTCAACACTACCAAAACATATACTATGGCTTGTGGGCATGGTACCAAGAAAGTACCCTGTCCCATATATCTTGAAGGCAGGAGGATAGAGAGTATTGATCACTTTCCCTACCTTGGAATATCCTTTGATAGGAAATGCACTTGGCATACAGCAGTTAAAGCGAGAAAATTAGCCTTTTTGAGGGCGGTCGGTGCACTCCATAACTTTGCGGCGAAACTTGGGGGGAGACCCGTCAAGGAACTAATTACAATATATCAGGCTAAAGGTATATCCACGGCCACTTATGGTTCAGGTATCTGGGGTATTGAAAACATAACATCTATTCAATTAATTGAAAATCAATATCTCAGATATCTGCTGGGGGCCCCTAAATCCTCAGCAAATTACCTTACCCATATTGAATTAGGTCTGCCTTTTATTTCTGATACCATAAAAATTGCACCTATCCTTTTATGGCATAAGGTGTGGGTTACCCCGGAGACAGCTTTTAATCGCAAATTAATTTCTGACTGTCTTACCCTGGATGGTGTCAGAAATATTAAATGGTTGTCCCACGTGCAAGCTCTGATGATCGAGCTTGGCCATCCTGAGTTTTTCTCTAGACCACCTAGTATGGAAATGATCACTAGAAAATCATTGAAACAACTGGCCATGAATCATCTAGCCAACAAAAGATGGTCCATAGAAAAAATTAAAAACACAGTTTTGGCCTTTCAGGAAATTACTATTAATCCAGGGCCCCAATTGTATCTCTTACGTGATCTAACCTGTTACTCAAGAATGTTATTAACACGGTTCAGGCTTGGAACTTTCTTTCGTATTATTACTTTCCCATCTTGTAACACTTGGTCGAGGGATTTGCCCACCTGCCCCTGTGATGATTTATCCCCTCAATCAAACTTACATTGTATTTTATTTTGTAAATGTTATGTTGTTCCACGGACGATCATTCTGAAACCAATCCTTAAAGCATGGGGCCACCGCTCTTGTAGAATAGCCTATGTTAGATTACAACAGTTGGAAAATGTTTCTGTGGCTCAGGCTATATCTAGTTTTTTAAAATTATTGATTAGGTTCAGAAACTCTATGTAAAGCTGTTTATTCTCGTATAGTCATACAGCTTTTAAAGCATTTGTCTTTATCTAACCGGACTTGCCCGCTTTTTAATCAACAATGATTTTATCTTTTTGTATTTCTGTGATATGTTGCGATTGTATGTTTCTTTTTAACTTGTATGCTTTTATGAATTCATTCTTGAATATCGAATAAAGCTACTTGAATTTGAATTTGATATGATCTGGAAAATCGAAGGTATCGAGTTTGATCCTATTAGGGAATGGATGGTGTCTTTGGATATTGAAACTTTATACACCAATATTCCCCAAACAGACACAGTAAAAATGGTAAGGGAATTGTTATAAACCGAAGAGGGCTACCTATCCCCAACCAATGAATTTATTGTTGAATGTACAGAACTTATTCTAACAAAACAATATCTTCCTATTCAATGACAATCTTTATTGTCAGAGCAAGGGGACTAGCATGGGAGTAACATATGCTCCCAGTCTAGCCTGTCTATATGTAGGTATGTGTAGTGAAGAGGAACACGTGAGTCTTATTCCAGATATGTTTATTTAGTTAAAGTAATTCACAACATAATGCCGTCAGCTTGTCAACCTGGACGCCGGCTCGCTCTGTCAACATTCCATGGCGAGCGCCTGGCAGTCCAGGGGAATATACCAACTTGCGATAAGGAGGAGGGGGGAAGATGGGGAGAACAGGGAGTTAGATAAGAGTTAACAGTAGTTACAACACATCATCCTCCTTAAGGGAACTAACAGTGAGGAACAGGGAAACTAAGGATGAGTGCTCCTGTGCTCCTATGACTTTAGTGTGTGTGTCTATCTCATTATGTACTGTTTGTGCCACTGAGGAGAGGTCCTCCACCTGTCACTCCTTCTGTCTAGCCTGATGTTTTCCCTGATTTCTTTACCTCCTGCTCTTCTCATTACTGTCCTTGGTTCTCCCACCTCTGCTGGAACCACTCGATCATGACTCCATAGTCTACCATCATCCACAACCACAGAGTTTCTGTTTCGCTGCTGGATGGTCTTGGGGGCATAGAACTTGCTGCCACCACTCCACAGTCTCTCTGGTTTCTTTACATAAACTCCTTGTCCTTCCTGAACTTCTCTCTCCTTCACTCCCCATTTCTTATCGTACCATTCCTTGTATTTCTGCTGACTGTCTTCAATTCTCCTCTTGATCTCCTTGTGATCGGTCTCCTTAGTTTGTTTTCTCCCCATCCAACTGGGTGTGAGTTTCGTGCCAGCTTTTCTTCCCCTCAGCAACTCAAAGGGTGTGCATCCTGTAGTGGATTTCGGCGTGGTGTGGTATGCCCACAACATGTCCCTTATGGCTTCCTCAATGTTCTCCCCCGCTTGGTTGGCCAATTGTATGCACTCCTTCAACATACGGTTCACTCTTTCCACCTTTCCGTTTGCTTTGGGGCAATACAGCGGCGTGCGAACATGGGCCACCGAACAGTCTTTGAGGAAATCCTTCATCTCTTCTGAGGTTAGCTGTACGCCATTGTCTGTCACCAGTGTTGAGGGTATGCCTTCTAGGGTGAACACCTCTTTCAAGAAATCAACTATGACTTTGGTGCTCACATTATGAACGGTCTTGCAGGTTATCCAGCTTGAGATGTAGTCTACTAGGACCAATAAGTACTTGTCCTGGGGACCTTTGCCATGGATAGGACCCGCTATGTCGAAGCCTAACTTGCTCCACGGCACCTTCGGAACTTCAACTGGTGACAACGGTGCTCTCCTCGTGATCTTGGATTTGTCACTCAGGGCGCATGCATAGCAGTCACGTACCTTGTCCTCCATTTCTCTGTCCATGGTAGGAAACCAGTAGTCCGCACGAAGTCTGGCTTTGCACAAACTTCTGCCTAGATGTCCCTCGTGAGCCAACTCCACTACTTTACTTCTTAATGCTTCTGGTGGGACCACTTTCCCTGATTTCAGTATTAGGTCACCTTCCACAGATAGATCCTCCCTCACGTTCCAATATGGCTGGATCTCTGTCTCCATGTCTTTGCATTTCTTGGGCCATCCAGATAGTATATAACTCTTAACCTTCTTCATAACATCATCCTGTTCCATCTGGGTTTCCCATGACGCCTTTTCCACTGCCGCTAAACGCACTTCCAGGATTGAGTCGCTCTTCATTTCCTCTACCTCTTCTCCGTCTGCAGGTGCTCTTGATAGGAAGTCAGCAACTCTATTTTGTTGCCCAGGTATATAGGATACTCTGAAGTTGTAAGCTTGTAGACCCACTGCCCATTTAGCTATCCTAGGCGTCATGCTTTCCATGTCCTTCTTGGTGAACAGTGAGACCAGGGGTTTATGGTCGGTCTGTACTTCAAAAGGAATACCCCAAATTAAAAACTTGTAGTGACAGATGGCCCAATAGACAGCTAGAGCCTCTTTCTCTATGGTGGAGTAATTCTTCTCAGATGCTGTGAGAGTTCTTGAAGCGAAGGTTATCACGTTTATCTGGTTGCCTTCTCTCTGTGCCAGTGTTGCCCCTATGCCTCTGTTGCTGGCGTCCGTAGAGATAATGGTTGCACCATTGGGATCAAACTTCCCTACATACGGGGCTTCAATGATAGCCTTCTTTATGCACTTCATGGACGCATCCTGTTCTTTTCCCCATTCAAAAACACTGTCCTTCTTTATCAAGTCTCTTAATGGTTGCGACACCATTGCAAAATTCCTAATGAATTTAGCCATGTATTCCGCAAGACCTAGGAAAGACAGAATGTCCTCTTTACTCTTGGGAATGGGAGCATCCTCCACTGCCTTCACTAAGTCATGTTTAGGTTTGATGCCATCTTCAGATAAGGTATGTCCCAGGTAATCCACCGAACTTACTCCTAGTTTGCATTTTGAAGGCTTCGTGGTGAAGCCCACTTCTTTCAACTTTTCCAACACTCTTCTAGCCATTTCATTGTGTTCTTCTTCGCCACTTCCAAAAATCAGGATGTCATCTTCGAAACAGATAGTGTTCCTACAGTCTTTTAACACATGTTGCATGACTCTTTGGAAAGCAGCAGCTGCCGATGCCAATCCAAATGGCATTCTCTGAAACTTAAAATTTCCAAATGGGGTGGTGAACGCTGTCAGTATTTGGGAATCCGGGTGAAGCTTGATTTGGTAATAGGCAGAGGATAGGTCCAGCACGCTAAAATACTTGGCACCCCTGATCGTGCTTAGCATTTCCCCTATCCTGGGAAGAGGGAACCTGTCCACAAGGATATTCGCGTTAAGGTCCCTCAGGTCCACACAAAGTCTTATGCTGTTCCCTTTATCTTTGGCCATGATGACAATCGGGGCCAACCAGGCTGAACTCTCAATTTCTGTGATGACTCCCTCCTTGACTAGCCTCTGAAGTTCCTGCTGGAGGGGCTCTCTCATGCGTAAAGGTATAGACCTGGTCTTGTGCACCACCGGCACCGCCCCCTCCTTTAGCACAATCTTGTGCATGTAGTTCTTAAATACCCCCAATCCGTCACTGAACACTTCCTTGAACTCATTGGTGAGATTCTCTGATATGCCTTCCTGGTCAATTAACAACACCTGCTCTTTGTTGTTTGGATCAAGTATGATTCCTAACTGCCTCTGATGTTTCCAGCTTAATAGGGTCGAGCCTCTCGTGGATACATACACCTTCCCTACTGTGTGTCTATCCTTAAATGAGATTCTCATGGTCACCATTCCTTCAAGGGAGATCTTCCCTTTGTTGTAACCCTTGGGACTAATGTCTGGTGGTAACAATTTTACAGGATGGTTGGCAAACTTATCTTCAAACACTTTCTTATCTACTAAAGTATAAGGGGAGCACGAATCAGCATACATACTAAACATCACTCCGTTAAGTAAGACATCACATTTGGGGTAGACCTCATCACTGTTATCCTCCTCATCCCCCACTTGAAAAATGTATGATTTTTCCCTTTCCTCTTCCTGGGATGACATGCACAGCCCTGCCAGTTGCTTTACATACTTTGGAATAATGCCCCCACCTGTTGCACTTTCTGCACTGTACATTCCTTGCAGGACACTTCCAGTTATTTGCCAAATGATTTGGACTACCACATTTGTAACACACTGTGGAACTGGGCTTGCTGCGATTAATCTCTTTACCCTTGTCCCCTACTTTACAAACCGTTTCACTCTCAGAACTAACTTTGCTTTCAGATCTCTCTCTGTTTATGCCCTCGGTAGCTTTCATTTCCTTCATGCATCGTGCTGTGTGCTCTAAACCCTTAGCTATGTTTATTGCCTCCTCAAGATTGGGGTTCTTGGTCAGTAACTCCTCTTGTATCTTGGTTTCATTGGTGCACCTCACCAACTGGTCTCTTATTAAAGAGTCTGTGAGTTGACCAAACTCACATGTGGCAGACAAGCCTCTCAACACAGCTATATAATTGCTCACTTTCTCCTCCCTCTTCTGTACTCTCTTAAAGAACTTGTGTCTTTCCATCACCACATTTATTTTCTCCTTAAAATGAGCTGCTAATTCCCTCAGCGTGCTTTCATAAACATTGACACCTTCCTCCACCTCCTCTTGCTCATCCTCGATCAATCTCCCTGTTATGTCTTCATATATTTTCCTCCCATGTGTGCCCAAATTATGTAGCAATATATGTTGTTTGCGTATATTAGTGTAGTTGCTGCCCCCAATTGCTATTAAATAAGATTTGAACATACCTTCCCACCTTCTCCAAGGGATAACTGGTTCTCCTAATTCATTAAGAAAAGGCGGGGGTTGGCTCATTCCTGCTCCAGCCATTGCCATAAAGTTCCTGAAATCCTTGTGGGTCTATATTTTCTAAACTGAGCAACAGTACTCTAAAGACTTGAGAATGACCCTTTACCACTGTTTGCTGTGGTTCCAAACTGAGTAATGCACTTATATTCACCACAATAAAGAAATAAAGCACAAAAACCCACACTTTCCTATTATGTCACGTAGTACTAGCACACTTGAGAGAATGAAATTAACACGGAGGTTTATGCAGTCCTCTTTCTGCTTCCACAGTCTAGAAATTGAGTCCCATGTAACTGCCTGCTTCCCACCAGCAGGCGGGAACTTCCTGTGGAGAGACTTCCCCTAAAAAAATAGATCCTGTCAGGAAGACGATTAGAATGGAGCTGAGGTAACCGGGCGTGCACTCCTCAGAACAGCTGCCTCAGAACCCCTCAACACTGTTTTCACAAGTTCATCCACAGAAGCGGGAAACGAAAATAAACCCCCAAGTCACCACATATCTCTGGGAGAGATCACCGGTAAGCGCTCTGCATAGCGCGGTGTTTCAATCAGCGCCGTCAGTTCAATGCGCGCAGAAAGCTTGAGGTAAAGCCAAAGAGTCTCACTTGAAATCCACTCGCATGTAGCCTACACGCGCCAGGGCATAATGCAGGGTGATTTACTCAGGGCGCCTCGCAGCAGGAAAACCAAGTAATTAGTTCCGCTAGCCGCCCCTCACAGAGCACTCTTCCCCTCCGTTCGCAGCCCGTGCCCGACCCGGCACAAAGGTGTGAGCGATGACACGCCGCCCCAACACTTCAATTTCGCTGCAACCCTTCCTTTGTAATTAAACGTCAATGCAGGCAAAGCGATGCCCGACCTGGCAACCGAATAAACTAACAGCCCTCTCCAAGTGTTTTTATTATCTTTATACAAATAGTCTTTTGACTTCGTTTGCCTCGTCTCTCCTTTTCTCCTTACTTGTGAAGCTTAGGCAGCTGTTAGTGACAGCCAGCATCAGTCACCCGCTTGCTCCTTTTCTTCGTTTAACCGGCTCCGTTTTTTCTTCCACCGTCGACAAGCAATAAATTCATTCCAGGGAAACGGCAATAACTGTCCCTGGCCCAGTCTCCTCCACCTCGTCGCCAAGAAATGTAGTGAAGAGGAACACGTGAGTCTTATTCCAGATATGTTTATTTAGTTAAAGTAATTCACAACATAATGCCGTCAGCTTGTCAACCTGGACGCTGGCTCGCTCTGTCAACATTCCATGGCGAGCGCCTGGCAGTCCAGGGGAATATACCAACTTGCGATAAGGAGGAGGGGGGGAAGATGGGGAGAACAGGGAGTTAGATAAGAGTTAACAGTAGTTACAACAGTATGTTTGAGAACAAGCATATGTATAACGAGATGGTACCATATTATGATAATTTCAGAAATTGGTTGAGATTTATAGATGACATTTTCTTTATGTGGAATGGGGAAAAAGAAGATCTGATTTTATTTATTGAGTGGCTCAACTGTCGTAACATAAACCTGAAATTCACCTGTACCATGAGCCAGTCTACAGGTGACTTTCTTGACTTTACTGTAAAGGAAAAAGAAGGGATGCTACTGGTGGAGCTATATTCTAAACCCTCGGACAGAAACACATTGCTACACCACATGAGTAACCACCCAAAGTGCCATAAAGACAGCATACTTTTCAGTCAATTTCTCCGTATTCGCCAAACTTATGCTGATATGAAGGATTTTGAATATCATGCTAAGATTCAACAAAAAAATTATTGGACCGGGGTTATGCCAAAGGATTGATTCGAAACTCCTACAAGAGAGCCAAATATTACAATCATGAGAGTCTGTTTGTAGAAAGTGATAAAACAATAAGAGGGAGAATCAGAAGCTTGTGATGGTCATGAACTTTACTAGTAATAGTGATAAGGTAAAGAAATTAGTGAATAGGAGCTGGTTCCTTCTAAATACTCCAGGCAGTGAATCCCGCCAGAAGCCAATATTTGCTTATAGATGAAACAAAACAGTACAAAACCATCTTGTACATACATATAAAGGACACAGAAGCAAATATCAGAGCAGTATTATAGATGGAGCCAAAAGAACTAAATGGAGTGTACCACTTGATAAATGGCATAGTAAATTTCAAGACAAAGAATGCAATTTATCTTATTATCTTCCGGGTATGTAGGTGAGACTAGAAGAGCATTGAGGAAGAGATTAAAGAGCAAAGGTACGCCATAAGGAAGGGTAAAAGGAATGGTAGAACATTCAATAGAACAGAAACATAAGGAACAGGATGGTAAATGTTGTATTCTAGAAAAAGTACAGGGATCAATTAGAGGTGGCCACCTGGACAAAGGAGAAAACAAAGAGAACAATTCTTTGTCTAAATTTAGTACGTACAGCAATGGGCTCAACAACAGAGACGAATGGGAGAGAATTTTAGGATAATACCTACATTAGAAGATACGGTGCCTTAGCACATAAGAGTACCTATAATACATTTTAGAGACACATGAAAAGAATCAATTTAGAATGTTTATATCTGTCTCTATTTTTTATAGTACACATAAGAAGAGGAGCGGTTTAGATTTACTGTCCCCTTTCCTCTTTTATATTCCGTATAAGAATTATTGTCGATCCCTTGGAAAATAATTATTATGCATTCATTGAGTAGATCAATAGATGGGCCATTAATTGACAATTATTGATGTATCAGACTGGTTTGATTTCGAGTACATATTTTAAGATGGCCGCCACATTGATTAACAACATATTTCAAAATGGCCGCCATGCAGACTCTGAATATTTATATGGTTTGATGTAAAATATTTTTCTGTATTTTTATACAGTTATACCTCTATTAAGGTTACTAATATTCCTTCAGTGCATAGGTGTCTATTACATAATAATTATAAAGAGAAGTGGAATACGATGTACACATTTATACATGCCTATCTGGGTGATTGCCTGACTCCATCATGGTGCAGCACTCCTTAGAATATGTGCTTTCACATGTCAGTAGATGGATATGTATTTATACAGTTCCTGTTTTTAATCTTGTGACGGAAGAATAGAAAACTTTGAACAAGTTCTTGGAAACTTGAGGGAAGTGGGCGCCGCTATGCTAGATAAAAGCTATGGGCAACAATAGACACATACGCTGAGTCTTCACATATGTGCCTACCTCGTAATATTTGGAGGAGGAGGATGTATGAGATTAAAACGTAACAGTACTATAGAAGGTTTCGGGATGGGTAGTACTAGGAACGATATCAGGTTACTCACTGGCCTGATTCTTGAGATGTATATATATATTATCCAGTCAATCAGCTATTGCGGTCCAAAAAATGAAATATATGACATTGCCAAGTGCTTAGTGATGGGGTAATTTTCTGTATATTAGATTATTTACAAATAAATAAAAGTAGTCAACCTATATGTGAACAGGAGAACTACAAAGGGATGTTGCAGGGGATCGATATGGGCATACATAAAACAGTATATTCCCTGTAAGCTATAACCTAAGTCTGTAACTAACCAGTATATCAATAATATCTTTAGGATCCTGGACCAGATAAGACCATGGATCACAAAGTGAATGGAAACCTATCGGGTGGTCTACAGTATGGAATAGCACCCCTTAAAACCCATAAATGAAGAAAATATATAATCAAAAGTGAATGGCAAGTGAGATCTACATTATGGCCTGCAATTTAGCAGGGTCCGATTCTATTGTATAATGATTAGAGTAACCGATTCACTTGTGATCTCTAATAGGTAAAACACAGTCCACCAACGGAAAGAGATAAAATTGATGGTTCCACTGTTGCCAATAGTGCCTCAAAATTCAGTAAGTGTTTCTCCCAAAAAGAGGATACCCTTGATATATGTAGTGAATTTAGCCAATAAAGGGTGATAAACAATATGGTTTTATAATTTACAGGTCAAGATTCCATATATAGGAACCTACCAGATTAAAACTATGAACCCAAGAAAACAGGGACCATTACTATCCTATATGGTAATGGATCATGGAAGTAAATGTAAAACAGATCTTAATAGCAATCTAGATCAAATTGGATTTGAGGAGTGGCGATTTTTGTAAAAACTAACCCTCAGATAATCATTGAGGACAGTAGAACTGATACGTCAGGCAGATGGGTAATAGCGAAAATGAGATGTTATAATCAGTGCTACACGTTGGTAGGCTATTACGGCCCTAACTTAGATAATCCTACCCCATGTAGTGATTTACTCCTGGAACTGTTGGACTTTCCGGAACCTATTATAATGGCAGGGGACTTTAAAGTGGTGCTAGATGACAGGTTAGATCACTCCACTAAAAGCAGGGCAACTACTCATAATAAATCTTGTTTGTTAATTGTAAATTAAATAAAGAATTTAGGATGGTGTGATATCTGGTGGGAAAGGCAGGGGTCTTTAAAAAATATGGTAATCAATCTCAAATAGATTTGTTTTGATTGATCAAACTATAAAGGTGAATGTCAGAGATGTTAGTCCTCTGGGATCTCATTTGTCAGATCATTCAGCCATTTCTTTACGTTTGGCTCCCCCAACTGCGGTGCGCCAAAAGAGATGAACCTTTGACAGTACCATGTTGTCTGATGAGGCGATGGAAAAACTGGGGGTGGAATCTCAATGGGTTTTTGAGCAGACCCTGAAAAGTGCCCCTTTAGGTATAGTGTGGGCCTCTTATAAGACCTACTTAAGAGGGAGGGTAACATCTTTTCAGTCCTATAAAAATAACCAACGAAGGACTGAAATTATTACTATTGGAAAACAGATTAAGCAGGAAGAACAAAAGTTTCAGGATAAATAAATAATGCAGGAGTCCGGGTTTGCTGCTTTTGAGGCTCTTAAAGGTGAGTTAGCAGACATTTTGGGAAGAAGGGTGCAGGAGAAATAGCAAGTGAGTAGACTGGCCCATTTCAACTACGGAGAAGGTTGTGGCAAGCTACTTGCTTGGAAGATTAAAAAATTATCAAGTTAAAAACTTCATTAAAGAATTTAAGTTGGATGGGTCAGAAGATCTAGCTAGGTCAAGGGAAGATATAGAAGAGGCTTTGATCAATCATTTCGCTGCAGTATATTCTGAAAATCTAGTCACGCAAGGAGAGGAAGTGTTAGAGTGGTTGGGTCAGGAAGTTCCCCATAAGTTGTCTGAAACCCCCAGGGGAAGAGGTGAATAGGTCAATTGTTTCTTGGAAATCAGGAATGTTATTAAAGCTGAGAAAGCAAATGACGCAGTAGGGCCAGATGGCCTCCCGGTAGAGATATGTAAAAACTTGAAAAATTCCTCCTCATCCCAGTAATGGTTAGATTGTTTACTGAGATTTTTGAAGGGGGCAAGAAGAATCCTCAATCTTGGAACAACGCCACTGTCACTCTGGTCCTCAAGGTCGTTGAACCACCTAACCGTTGCAACTCTTACAGACCTATCTCACTGCTTAATGCAGATTACAAGATCTTTACAAAGTTATTAGCAGATAGACTGAGTGGAGTACTAGACGTGTTACTACACGAAGATCAGAAGGGCTATGTGAGGGGCAGAGGCATCAAGGAACTAACTTACAAATTCATTGGTGCTGCTGATTCTGCAACTATGTTTAAAATACCACTAGCAGCTATTACCATAGATGCGACTAACGCATTTGATCGAGTCAATTGGACCTATCTGTAGGAAATTTTACAGCTTTCCAATTTAGGGGGAAATTTCTGTAGGGCAATAGCTCTTTTAGATAAGAATCCGACTGCCAGGGTTTTGGTGAATAGTAACATTTCTGATAGTTTTAACATCTATAGGGAAACCAGGCAGGGGTGTCCGTTGTCCCCCCATCTCTTTAATTTGTACATCGAACCACAAGCCGAAAAAGATAAGGCGTCAGAAGAGCATACCACCTTTTGGGTTTTGAGAGTGGGGAAAAAAAGTAGGGCTCTGTGCGGACGATTTAGTAGTGATCTCAACACAGCACTACCAATAGTGTACGACCTGGCAGCCCAGTTTGGGCGGATCTCGGTGTATGAGATTAATGAAAACAAAGCAGTTGTGATGAAATGGAATTTTGACTCGCACTCAAGCTGCATAAAGGAGGAAATGAGATACCTAGGAATTCAAATCGTGCAGAAAATAGAACAAATCCCAGAAAAGAACTTCCAAAAGGTTAATAAGGCAGTAGGTAAACTGTTACTTAGTTGGTCTCACCTTCCTTTAACAATTTACGGTAGAGTAAACCTTGTAAAAATGGCAATCCTCCCTAAGTTTACATTTTTATTTCAAAATATTCCAACGGCCTTTAAGGATGCTTAGCTTAAAAAATCCCAATCCAAAATAATGGGCTTCATCTGGACTTCGAAAGGTACGAGAATTGCCTGGAAAAAGCTTAGACAGCAGTATGATAAAGGAGGGTTGCGACTCCCGGAATTGTCTTATTATGCTTGGGTGTTTTTACTAAAAGGAGGAAAATGCTTATTAAGCAAGGCGGACAGCTCTGATATTGGGAGAATGTTCAACGCCATGTTATCTGATGTATAAGGGGGGGAGCAGGATTTCATACATAAATATGGCGATCCTCTCTATTTTAAAAAAGTAAGGCTTAAGACTGCGAAGTTTTGCAACAACTTGGTACAAAATCAGGAAAGACTCTAATATGACGTACTACAGTGGATTGGCTCCTGTTTGGGACTCTCTGGTTTCCCTGGAATGGTCAAGGGACTGCAAGGTTCGTCCCCTGAAAGAAGCAGGGATAAACACCTGGGGTCAACTGATAGTTGATGGAGTACTGATCCCCTGGGAGGAGGCCCAGGAGAAAGAGGTTGGGCAACTGTCAAAATTTAAAGACCTGCAAATTAAAAGTTGGAGCCTTACGGATGGGTTAGGTGCGGGACAATTTAACGCACTAGAGTCCTTAATAAAATCTGAAGGATCCAGTGGAAAAGAGGCGGCAAGATGGTACTGGAGCTTAGTGGACAGATCGGATGGAGACTTCAATCTGCCTGTAACACTGTGGAAAAAGAGCTTGCCAGTAGAGCAGTCCATAAACTTATGGCAAATATCTTGTAACATGCTATACTCCACAGTACGCGCCTCAAATTTAAGGCAGAACCACCTCTTTTGGCTCCACCGTGTCTACTGGACACCATATAAACTGGCAAAATTGTCGAAAGGTGTCATGACGAGATGTCCCAAGCGCGGGGAAGAGACAGTGATGACGAACATATGTTTCTGGATTGCCTGGTTTTAAGAGATTTTTGGCTGGATGTGAGTAGTACTATATCGTTAATACTTGGAGAATTGATCCAGGTAAGCATATCCCTTGTTTTTTTTGGGGCTTTCAGTTAATTATGAAATATTATCGCAAAACACAAGGAAATGAATCTTCTACCTAATATTGCTTGCTCGCAGGGAAATTTGTAAGTATTGGATTAAAGCTTCGCCCCCCAAAAAAGCAGAATGGTTAGCTTCTATAGAACGTACCGCTAAGATGGATAGAGTAGTAAAGCGCAAGCGTAATGAGTTCTGGCTCCCCTTTGAGAGCTGGATAACCTCTTTGTAACTGTGAACAACCATAGTCCTATGATTAGGCCTTTATACCATTTTGCTTGACTACCCCAGTGGTAGCCCTGAAAGGATCTGGTCGATTGCTGGGCTTCCTATGGTCAGAGTAATGTAAGCAAGGTATAGAGTGACCCATCTTAGGTCTGAATACAAAAGGGCTCTGGATGGTGCTATACTCATGGAGACCCTGGAGTTTCGTTTCCTTATTCTTTTTGTGGACCTAGGCTGATGGGGACAAAACAAAGAATATAGTGGTATAGAAATTGTATAATAAAACCCTTTGAACTGTACGATTCTTGTTTATTAGATGTTCTTTTAGATGAATACATTTTTCGATATACCTCTGACAGTGGATTGTGCTAGAACATTGGTTGATCTAGAAATCCTCAGCACAAAAGGGATGCTTTTTCTGTTTAACGTGTAGATCTAATGTACAGACACGTCACCAAGTTAAATCATTGGATGATAAAGAATGTTGATCAGCTAATTTTACCCTTCGTAGGGCATTAAAGCAATCCCCTAGAGATCAGAGCCCCATTACAGCTAGCAGGAAAATTTATCAGCAAGTAGCAATGAGAAGGAAACAGGCCTTTAAGGAGGAGAAATGGGAATCCATTGTTAGTGCTTGCCAACTAAAATACCCAGGCGCATTTTGGAAAGGTGTGCGATCTATTTTATCTCCTACATCACAGCAAGATAAAGTTATGGTTCACATCCTGGGGAGGCCTGGCTGGTACATTTCTCTGGGAAGTACTCCACTGATAGTGGGGCCGACTATGTACTTCAGCCGCTGGTCCCACTGAGTTTAAACCTGGAGTTTAGTGAGGAAGAGGTTCTGAAATCGATTATTGATAGTGGGTGTAAGAAGGATCCAGGACTGGATTGTTTAAAGCTTGATCTGTTTAGGGAGGACCCAATGTTCTGGACTCCTGTCCTTGCTTCTGTATTTAACTCTTTTTGTAGCATGGGCATGCCCAGGTGTTTGTGTTCATCTATAAAAGTCCATATCTTCAATTATAGTATGTGCTCAACTTTCAATGTTATCGGCCAGTATCCCTCCTGGACTCCACAGCCAAAATTCTTGGGAGGGTAGTCCTGGATTGTTTACCCGACCGCACTAATATAAATAGAATACTCGCCCCAAGTCAGTATGGGTTCAGAAAGGGGGTTCGGACTGTTGCAGGGATTCTGCTCAGACACAGAACTGTGCACACAGACTCAGGACCTCAGTGAATTAGGGTGTGCCAAAAACTCACCTTCGTACCCAAAATCCCCTTCCAGACTAGCATCAGTGTCTCATTAGCTCTTCGTCCTATAGCAAAGTTACCAATAATTAGACAACCCAGAACATGCGACTTAGGATACCTCAGGTAAGGTGGGAAACATGAGCACTCTTTCATTATACTCTCATACCAGCCCAGAACAGGGAGTAAAGGTAGACACAAGCAAGTTTAAAATGTTTATTTTAACGCCGTGATATCAGGTGCAGCATCTTAGCTAATACAAGCAGACATATGAAAAGAAATTAGATTGTCAGTATAGTTACTATTCCATAAAATACAAAGGGAGAAAGCATGTTATAATGCTAAATGAAAACAGGTTAAATATATACCTATATTTCACCCTCCCTTGCTAGTAGGTTATTTTATAACTAAAAAATGTCTCTTAGGCTTGCATAGGGCACCCCATACCTCAGAGATTAGCAGGAGTGAATCACATCGAGTTCAGCACAAGCTCTCAGCATACGAATGTTCTCCACATGTGTTCAATCATGCCTACACAGTGTATTATTAAAGGCGCCAGTATCTGAGCTGTCCACAGCTGCATATATGTTATGTCTAGAACGTGCGCTGATCAGTTCGAACAACAGCAACAGTGTTGATATAACCTTGAACGCCTTGGCAATCACTGTTCAGACTAAGCTTACAAGGCAAGTCTAGCAATGTAGAAAAACAAGTTATTCTCATGTGAAGCGAAACTCTCAGTCTAACTCGAAACAATATCTAACGTGCGTGCCGTGTGCAAAAGAAAGCAAAAGGTAAAATGGCGTTTAAATTTCTGATAAGCTCATGCTAACTTAACACTGTATAAATGCAAGGATCAGCCCCACTACACCCTCCCTTGATCGGAGCACGGATAAGAAATGTGGGCAAAGCAGGAACGCAGAGTTCAAGTTCGAGAGATAGAATCAAGTTCAAATTTGCCATAATGGAAAAACGGGAGCAAACTCCGAATTTTGAAAAATACTCCAGACTAGTGATTACTTTCGGGCACAGTAAAGCAAATAAGCCTAAAAATCTGATGTCCAACATGTGACGTCAGTCGTGAATAAGAGAGAGTAGGAAATGCACCTCACTCCAATAGTGTATATGAACAGTACGTTGCAACAGCCTCCAACAGGAAGTCATTGTTTTCATCTGAAAACATATAAGCCATCCAATTTAGTAACGGGAATGAACATACATGTTCCTCAATAACCGGAGACTCTAGTACCATCAGAAGACAACTCGGATTAGCTTCAATTAAACTGCGTGCCAAGAAATCATGCACCACTGCAAAAGTATTCCAACGTCCCAAGACTCCATGAACAGCTGCAAAGGCCATATTCCCGCCACCAGACAAAGCCATTCATGAGCAACTAGGGGGTTCATCAGTTGATCATAATCTGCGTTGGGAGATACCGTAGTGCAGAGACACAAATCCAGACCCCATTCCAAATCTCTGTTCAGGCAATGAAAGACAGGCTGGACGCATGTGAAAAAGGAAAATCGAAACGATAATCCATAAGCTGCACTCAAAGTAGCCAGAGGCAGCGCTCCATAATAATCAAGCATTCGGTTGCGGAGCAGCAACAGCCAGAGCAAATCGTCTTGTGGCACAGAATGTGCATCCGTTCTGAAATAAACAAAGCAGTAGAAGCACTCCGGCAATCAGAGCAAGCATCAAGGGAAATCCACCAAAGAGGCTGGAGAAAATCGAATGAAAAAATGCCGGGAACACACCGAATATAGTTTGGAAAGAAGTCACAAGGCCACTACTATCAACTTTAAAGAAGTGAGCCAGCCCCGTGGTAGAGGAAGCATTAAAGATAGTGTTAATTAACTCCCCGAAATGCAGGGGCAGATCCGTATTTAATAAAGCATGCACTTCTGTGCGGATGTTTGCCATGTAAAGGACAAATGTTTCACGGACAGATGTAAGGGCGACCCTTTCTGGGACAAAAGAGCTCTTATTCAACTCATCTTGTTGAACTCTGCTTTCAAGGTTGGAATCGACGGCCAGATGTAAACATCCAGCTTCCCATGTGGAGGAGGAAACATTACGTTTTTACAACAAACTACCCGTTGGGAGACGGTAACGATGTAAGGAATTCCAGCCAGCATCCCACAACAATCTTCATTATTTAAAAGTAAATAACTACCGTTTGATAGTAATGTGAATGTGGGTGTGATAGCAGGCGTCAGTGTACCTTATAAGACACAGGCTAAATTAGGTGCATTTTTATTACACTAGCCATGCAATTGGATGTTCCTACACACTAATGAGTGATCAGGTGTTGTGCAATCTTCACCATTCAAATAAACCTCTTTTCCCTCCCTCAGGCACCTAAAGGTAAATGGTAGTGACCATGCTTCATGGAGATAAGTGGTGCCCAGAGGTGCATACCTGCCATAGCATAATACTTCATGCAAGCTTTGAATTTGAACAAAGGAGAGGTAATGTTATTAACCCATGGACGAGCCACACAGCAGAATTTGTCTCGGCCACAGAAAACTGCAAAGGTTCCAACTTTTCAGTATGCAACATAGAAAAAGTTGCATCTTTCATAGACATAAGTTGCTGTTTGTCAGTCAAATTAAAAGGGGCAAACAATGAGGACGTGTAACTGCTGCAATCAAATATGTCGAAACTGCTGTTTTCACCACCTCATCGGCCAAACTATTGCCAACAGTGTGAACTCCCACACGCTGATGACCAAGAGTATGAATTACATACACAAGTGGCAGTTGCTCATTCAGTTCAGCCACTCAAACCCAGATCATTGTATGTTTTATTGTGCTACCTTTGGAGTCACAATAGTCGTTTTGAGCCCAAAAGAACAGATTGTCATTGTAAGACTGGACACAGTAGTAAGAGTCACTCACAATAAGAGTAGTCACACCAGGGTCCGCTTACTCCAATGCAAGCATCAGAGAACGGAGCTCCGCTAACTGGGCGGTACAGTCCCCTAATGTCTGTGTATGCACGACATCGGACTTGAATTCACCATTCACCATGGTACCAACCACAGTAGCGCAAGCTGAGACGTATGCGTGCTTAGACCCATGCGCGACTTGCGCGGAACCGTCAGTGTAAATGATACAATGGAAATCCTCCAAAGGGCGCATAGTTCAAGGGGCAGGATGAACGAACTCATACTGCAAGAACTCCTGCGACCGTAAAGGAGGCGTAAAAAATGAACGTGACATCCGGAGACGTCAATGATGTTGCCCATTGTATCCACCGTGGGTGCAAAGCTTTGGAATTAGGTAAACTGGCTTTCGTCACTGCTTCCAAGGCAAGATACGGGGTAACAACCAACATGCGTTTTCCGTGCGACATAGCCCATTCCTTCAGAATCGCCATTTGCACTGCTGTCAAAACTTTTTCCACAGTGGAAAACCGCATTTCAGCCAAAGTGTACAAGTGCGACTTGTAAGCGAAAGGTATTGTGTCACCATCGTTAAAAGTAAGGTGCATGAAACCCACCGCTCCAAGGACGATTCTAATCAACAGGTTGGTGTGATTATCACGAGTCAATAAGAATTTAGATTCTAGAAGATCAGTCTGCAAAGATTGCAAAAGGGCTGAATGTTCATGCAGCCAGCACGATTTGGTAAAAGTTGGTTGTATCAAAGCATACAATGGGATGATACGCTGGGCATATTCAGGAATATAAGTATGCCCGAAATTCAAAAATCCCAGCAAGGACTGCAATTTTTTCAGTTTTATAGGAGCGCGCAGTTGTGCGCATTTCTCCAAGAAGTGAGGAGCTGCTCCTCAACCTTCATTTTTGAGCTCATAGCCCAGGAACAACACTGTGTACTCTGTATTGTGAGACTTTGCAAAGATAAATTTGTAACCAAAGTCCGCAAAATTGCAAATTATGCGGTCAACGCGGCACTGATGCGCCCATATCTCATTGTCTGTGAGATAAATGTCATCCACATACGAACAAGCATCTGGGTTGATTCTCTCTAAAAGAGACACTATACAGGCAGCAAACACACCTTGAGATGTATTCTTATAGCCCACAGCTAATTGTTTAAATTTTCGCTGTGTGCCACCACTGGTGAAAGCGGTCCATTGACTACTTAAATCAGAAAGATTGTGGGCAAAAAACCATTGGATATGTCAAGTGTGGTTTTAAACCGTTTATGCACAAGACCATCCACCAGGGCAGAGCCGTGGGTATACTGTACTGCACAGGTACGGCATGCAAGTTTAGATGCTGGTAATCCAATACCATAACATAACATAACATGTGTATTTGTAAAGCGCACGTTCAACCTGAGGTCTCTTGGCGCTGAATAACAGATGTTAATTGTTACCCAACTCAATGGTACTCATTTTATCGACCTCAGATGAATGAAAGGCTGAGTGGACCCGCCGGGATTTGAACTTGTGACCATGAGGTTGAACACAGGCCCCTGCAATGGATGCATTAGTCCACTGATCTACCAGACCCGCCCAAATGGTAAGAACCGTCAGGCTTGGTCACAGTAAAAAGAGGGTTATTCATCGGAGACGCACAAGTTTCAATTACATCTTCATATTCCAATTGTTCAAAGATTTCTGCGACCGAAGCTTTCGCTTCACGCCGCATGGGATATTGAGGTTGAGGCTGTGCCATAGACCGCAAGGAAATCTCATGTTGGAGGGAGAATTTATCCCAACCACAGTGAGTACGGTACAAAGCAGGTGCAAGGGCCTAAGCCCACTCTTCCGCAAAATTCAGCACATGCTCCTTTGACACTGTGTGCGCGAAACTAGGGAGTATTATTTCCTCCCCTCTCAGAGCTGTGAGAACTAAAGGTGGGAGCCAGTCAGCCTCTGCTAACAAAATGTTGTACGTATTAGTTAGATTTTCCTAAAATCACCCCTTCCATGGTACGTTGTATGTCACCTTCAATTAAAAAGTCGATTTCAAATAACCTATCAGGGGGAGCTACTCCAGTATCAGCTGTCTCAACAACAACGAATTTGTCAGTCACTGTCACCTTCAGTAGTGGACGCAGGGCCTCTTGTAGTATGGTAATCTCCCTCAGCGCCCACGTCTGATTCCAAAGATGCGTTTCACTATCCGTGGCATATCTCGCTGTTAAAGCTGCAACTTTCCTTTTCTGAAACTGGGGTCTTTTCTGTGAAGAATCGCCCTGCTTGCCTTTTCCGTCTTTTGTGCAGGGTTGGTCGTGACTCTGCTGGGCACCCCTGCCTTTGCCACCGCCTCCAACACCGGACGATGAGGAGAATGTTGATCAGGAACCTGAAAACGACCAGCTGACTTAATCGTAGCGCAGTCGCGCAAGTCATAAGAGCGCTCAGTAGACGCAGGCACTGGTGACGCGGGACGGGACGGGACTCCTGTTTAAGCATGGGCGGATTTTGCGGATCCACGATCCGCGGATTTGCGGATTTGCGGATCGTGGATCCGCAAAATCGGCGGATTTTGCGGATTTGCGGATTCGCGGATTTATGCAGGGTGAGCTGTCCATCATAGTGGGTCAATGGCGGGAAGACGGTGCACACCGCGAGTGTGTGGGAGGGGCTTCCATGCGAGTGCACATGCCTCTTGTGTGTTTAAAAGGTCTGAGACCGATCAGAGCAGTAGATGAAGAGACAGAAGCTCCTGGTCACAGGAACAGCAAAGGGATTGCGCTCGTGAAAGTCAAGGATGCAAAGGCCTCTATCCAGCATCACAGCTGATTTTCGACGGTAGATTTGGGAAGAAGGCACACCTGCCCAGCCTCGATGACACGCACGATTGTTTTTGGGCTGATGAATGAGTCACTGAATTTGAGCTGCCTGGCCTGTTGTAACTATTTTACGATGGTGCCGGCAAGCTGCCTGCGCCATCCTAAAATAGTTACTAAATTAGCTTCAACAGGAAACTCTAATAGATAAAATCGAGCACCTGCTTTATTTTATCTATTAGAGCTTCCTGTTGAAGCTAACTTAGTAACTATTTTAGGATGGCGCTGGCAGCTTGCCGGCGCCGTCGTAAAATAGTTACAACAGGCCAGGCAGCTCAAGGCTTCAACTTTTGCCCCCGGATCCGCCGCTCACGTATTTGCGAATTCTCGGTAAATTCGCGGGAGTTCGCGGATCGCGAATTTACCGAAAATTCGCAAAATTCGCGAGCGGAACGGATTTTGCGCTCATACTTACTCCTGTTTCTGTTGTTGTTTTCCCTGTTTATTGTTTTTGTTCCAATTTTGCTTTGGAGCCTTGGGCTGATCGTCTTTTTCAGACTTCGACCCCTGACTTTGTTTTTTATCTTTAGCAGAAAAGAGCTTGACACCTAAACTATTTCAGCCTATGGTCTTATAAGCCGCCGTAATAATTTCGGTAACCGACAGGGTTTATCGGCTTCGGCGACATCGCACAAGGCATTAGACACTTGGAAGTTCACCGCATCTCCCTTTATATTAGAAAGGACAAGATTGGAAACTACATCAAATGAGCCAACGAGTCTCATTCCCAATTCAATCGCAGCCTCAGGTCCGTGTTCATCTTGAACATGTTTAATGACCAACGGAAGGACAGCCATTGACGGAGTGCCAAAGCACCTCGTTTACACCGACGCAAAGATTCTACCCCATGACTCGCAGTCACCGGCTTCCGGTACAAAGTCCTTGGGCAAACTAATTGTAAGAACTCTGTGTTTTTCTACAGGACTCGAATTAGGAAAACTGCTTCTAGTTGGTCAAATTTCTCAGCAAGCCAGAAAGGCATATCATCCTTATCCAGGGGACGCTTGCCTATAACCGCATTAACCATGACGGGACTAAGCTTCATCCCGCTCGGTCCAGCTGGGAGTGCCGCAACACCAGGGGCCCTGCCCTGGAAATTGCGGGTAATATATTGAACCAAGGCCCTAATAACTCCAATTGCGGAGGTATGTAGGGGCCTCAACTCAGCAATGGGAACTGCCCCCACACGAGGATGTGGGGTAAATCCAGCCAAAACAGGCCAATAAGCACCTGGAATGGACAAAGGACCTAATCTAATCGCTGTTAAACTGTGGGGAAGGGCACCATTAAACCAATTTCCTGTGTCCGATAAGGAACATATTCCAAGGGCACGGCTGTGTGAGTGTAAGTGTGAAATACCTGAGTAACCGCATCCACAGCAGGAAATGTCACCCATGAGTAGAAAATATCAAACCGGTAAGCTATCTCAGCACTCACCACTAAAATAACCGCCATGCCATCCAAGGTGACATTATAAGCCTGCAAATGATTGCGGACCACAAAGCGACTATGCTGCGGTATGTCAATGTCACCCATAACGACACAGACGGGATAGGTACAATGCAAAACAATGTAGCACAACTGGGTAGTAATTCAAAAGAAAACCGTTTTTAAAGATTCAAGCTTGAAAAGACCTATGTAACTATAGGTAGGTTTATCCGACAACACTGTTAAGGACTGATATAAGCACTACTCAAGCGTCATGAAATAAGACCACCACTGTTAGGGTACCATAATGCAGGGACTCTACTCAGACACAGAACTGTGCACAGTGACTCAGGACCTCAGTGAATTAGGGTGTGCCAAAAACTCAACTTAGTACCCAAAATCTCCTACCAGACTAGCATCAGTGTCTCATTAGCTCTTCATCCTAAAGCAAAGTTACCAATGATTAGACAACCCAGAACATGCGACTTAGGATACCTCAGGTAAGGTGGGAAACATGAGCTCTCGTTCATTATACTCTCATACCAGTCCAGAACAGGGAGTAAAGGGAGGCAGGAGCAAGTTTAAAATGTTTATTTTAACGCCATGATCTCATGTGCAGTATCTTAGCTAATACAAACAGACATATGATAAGAAATATGATTGTCAGCATAGTTACTGTTCCATAAAATACAAAGGTTCACGGTTCAGCTAGGGGATCTTTCCTCAAAATCTTTTAGAACCCCTTGTGGGAAACCTCAGGGCTCGTCATTAAGCCCTACCCTCTTTAACGTATATGTGGCCCCTTTAGCAAACATCATCAGGAAATGGGGATTTATCCCGATATCCTATGCTGACGACACCCAAATTGTAGTGTCCATTTCGAATAACACAGGTGAGACAGTAGAGAGGTTTAGGCTCTGCATGTGCCAGGTCAGTCACTGGATGCAGGCAAATTGCCTAAAACTAAACAGCGATGAGTCAGAGGTTCTGTTGCTGGGGGCCGAACATAACTTCTGGTCGCCAGATTGGTGGCCCGATAGTTTGGGGTGCTGTCCATCACCAGTGGATAGCGTACGGAACCTGGGGTTTATATTTGACTCCAAATTAAACTTCAAGGTCCAGATCAACAAGCTTTCTTCGTCGGTATGGTACACTCTCAAATTGATAAGAAAGCTGTTGCCATTTGTCCCCTTAGGCACCAGGAAAACTGTAGTAACAATGCTTGCTCTTTCTAAATTGGACTACGGAAACGCTCTGCATGCGGGGCTTCAAAAACAGTTATTAGTAAACCTTCAACGCCTCCAGAATGCGGCAGCCAGGCTTGTCCTGGATATGCCTAGAATTGAGCCCGTGGCCCACAGATTGAACAGTCTCCATTGGTTAACAATGGAAAAGAGAATTCAATTTAAATCAGCATGTCTGGCTTACAAGGCTTTGGAGGGTTCAGGCCCCGAGTTTTTGAAGCAAAACTTAAGACAATATGACCCACCGGGAACACTCAGCTCTAGTAGTGCCATGCTACTTAAAACCCCCAGATTTAATCAGCTTAGATGGGGGGGGGAGAAGTGTTGTTTTGCATAAGGCAAAGATCGGGAACCAGATACCAGTAGCAATAATAAATAGCTCATCACTGCTATCTTTCCGAAAGTCTTTAAAGACTTAGTTCTTTTCGAAATAATTCTGTTTACCTAACCCACGATGTCTCGATATACCTCTGTTCTCCCTCTGCGAGCAGTCTTCAGTCATTTTTAGCGCCAAGACGCCCCCGGGCATTCGTGCGCTCTATAAATCTGGCAATCAAATCAAATCAAAGGGAGAAAGCATGTTATAATGCTAAATGGAAATAGGTTAAATATATACCTATATTTCACCCTCCCTTGCTAGTAGGTTATTTTATAACTAAAGAAGGTCTCTTAGGCTTGTATAGGGGACCCCATAACTCAGAGATTAGCAGGAGTGATTCACATCGAGTTCAGCACAAGCTCCCAGCATACGAATGTTCTTCAAGTGTGTTCAATCATGCCTATACAGCGTATTATTAAAGGCGCCAGTATCTGAGTTGCCCAAAGCTGCATATATGATATGTCTAGAATGTGCGCTGATCAGTTCGAAAAACAGCAACAGTGCTGATATAACCTTGAAGGCCTCGCCACTCACTGTTCAGACTAAGCTTACAAAGCAAGTCTAGCAATGTAGAAAAACAAGTTATTCTCATGTGAAGAAAAACTCTCAGTCTAACTCGAAACAATATCTAACGTGTGTGCTGTGTGCAAAAGAAAGCAAAAGGTAAAATGGCGTTTAAACTTCTAATAAGTTCATACTAACTTAACACTGTATAAATTCAAGGCTCAGCCCCGCTACAGGACCATTGAGCAGTTCCTCAACCATCACTTAATTGTGGCCAAAAACATGTACGCTAAAGGAGTCTCCACCCATTTGGCATTTATAGAACTGTCATGCGCGTTTGACTACATATCTAGAACAAAACTGCTGCCCATTTTACCGAATATGAGTGTCACTGAGGGGATGGTTTCATTTTTAAAACTTCTTCCCCATGACCTTACGGCAACAGTTAGGTATGGTAGTGCTGGTGAATACAGAAAATCGTTTAGTATTAAGCGGGGATGTATGCTTGCCCCAATCCTTTTTCTCCTCTACACGAATGATCTGGAAAAACTCTGGCATCCTTTGGGGCAGATGTGCTGTGTGTGGAGAAAATTGCAAAAAATAAAGTTGATGGACAGAATGTAGAACAATGTCTTACATTCACCCCAGTACAAAGATCTGGGCCTAAATCCATCTTTTTTTGCACTCCACACCACCCTAGGTCAGACAATGGCTATATGCAAATCAGCCTTGACCCTGTGCCTCATGGGAGCAGTCCAGCCCGAACTACCAAGCCATGTCTTTCCTAGCCCGGAATCAAGCATCCAAGGCCGGTTTCTGGCTATCAGCCTTCTTCAGCCTGGATAGCTTGACTCCAGTGATGTTGAGAGCCTGGGACTCACGTCTGAGCATACCCAGCCCACTCGGGGTGAAAATTGCAAAAAACACAGTTGATGGACAGAATGTAGAACAATGTCTTACATTCACCCAGTACAAAGATCTGGGCCTAAATCCATCGTTTTTTAGCACTCCACACCACCCTAGGTCAGACAATGGCTATATGCAAATCAGCCTTGACCCTGTGCCTCATGGAAACAGTCCAGCCCGAACTACCAAGCCATGTCTTTCCTAGACCAGAATCAAGCATCCAAGGACCGGTTTCTGGCTATCAGCCTTCTTCAGCCTGAATAGCTTGACTCCAGTGATGTGGAGAGCCTGGGACTCACGTCTGAGCATACCCAGCCCACTCGGGTGAAAATTGCAAAAAACACAGTTGATGGACAGAATGTAGAACAATGTCTTACATTCACCCCAGTACAAAGATCTGGGCCTAAATCCATCGTTTGTTTGCACTCCACACCACCCTAGGTCAGACAATGGCTATATGCAAATCAGCCTTGACCCTGTGCCTCATGGAAACAGTCCAGCCCGAACTACCAAGCCATGTCTTTCCTAGACCAGAATCAAGCATCCAAGGACCGGTTTCTGGCTATCAGCCTTCTTCAGCCTGAATAGCTTCACTCCAGTGATGTTGAGAGCCTGGGACTCACGTCTGAGCATACCCAGCCCACTCGAGGTGAAAATTGCAAAAAACACAGTTGATGGACAGAATGTAGAACAATGTCTTACATTCACCCAGTACAAAGATCTGGGCCTAAATCCATCGTTTTTTAGCACTCCACACCACCCTAGGTCAGACAATGGCTATATGCAAATCAGCCTTGACCCTGTGCCTCATGGAAACAGTCCAGCCCGAACTACCAAGCCATGTCTTTCCTAGACCAGAATCAAGCATCCAAGGACCGGTTTCTGGCTATCAGCCTTCTTCAGCCTGAATAGCTTGACTCCAGTGATGTGGAGAGCCTGGGACTCACGTCTGAGCATACCCAGCCCACTCGGGTGAAAATTGCAAAAAACACAGTTGATGGACAGAATGTAGAACAATGTCTTACATTCACCCCAGTACAAAGATCTGGGCCTAAATCCATCGTTTGTTTGCACTCCACACCACCCTAGGTCAGACAATGGCTATATGCAAATCAGCCTTGACCCTGTGCCTCATGTTAGGATCTGTGCAGTGCCAAGAGGTTGTCCTTATTCCTCTCATTAATCAGTGTTATTTGGTCCCTATCTTATTTTAATAGCTGCATGATTGTTTTGTTTAATGACCTGCATTCTTGTTAATGTAAATGCTCTGAAGGCCTCAGAATGAACCTGTCTAGCATTTACTGTTAGCAAGGCTTGTTTATTGCTCTTCTGTATGTCTCCCAATTCGAGTGTGCCTCAGTTCCAGAACAATCTGCCTAGAAGATCAGGTTTGCATATATAATGAAGCGCTGCACGTTTAAAAACGAACTTCTCAGCAACGTGCAGCACGCCTGGCCCCCACCCGCCTTGCTCCTATAAAAGCGCTCCTCATGCTGTGCCTGATGCTTGTGCTCGTCGCATCGGTGCAGCTTACCTGGTATCCCTCACTCGCTCCAGCATCCCTCCTTCCAGCTTCGGTTTCTTCAGAAGACATCAACCTCGTTTTCCCGGTTCATCTCCAGACTCCGTCCTTTCACGTCCGGCACCCCAGCTTCCGGTTCCCAGTCGTAACTCTCTGCCTGCAACACCTTCCCTGGAAGTTCTGAAAAGGAAAATAAAGACAAACAGGTTAGCGCGCTAACGAAGGCATAAAGACACAAGTTAGTGAGACAAAACTTCTTGGAATTATTTCATTTTGGAATTCAACCGAATGCTGCAATATCTTATCTGTGCAATCAACAAGAAAGACATTTTGCAGGCATAAGTTCTTCAATTCAACTCCTTGGGAAATCGTTTTTATCTCAAAGAACAAAGCACATAAGAAACTCTTAAGACAGACTGAAGCCAAGTTTGTTAACCCTTTGTGCTCCACTTGCAGAGAAACTGATTTTGAGAACATTTTTACAGTATTTCATTAGGCGCTAAGGAGTAAGTGTGAATACTGATAGCACAGTTAATTCAACAAGACAGATTGGAAGTTAATGATTTATTTACAACTGCTCATTTGTTTTTCTTAAGGATACAGCTCGTTTGACAAGCACCTTAGACGCTAAATTCTGGTGAACTTAGAACCAGAACAAGAGAGGTATTGCTGATGATGATACATCGTTATTTTGTTTTGCTCATTTAACCCATGACTGTTTGGTAATTGTTGTTTGCATTTTATATGTTATGTGATATTAGGTACACCAAACAGTTCCTAGAGAATCGCCTTAGACGCAAGCAAGGAACAGTGTTTCTCTCTCTCTGTTTATTATTTTCTCCACTTTCCCCTTCCCTTGAATTCCTCTTCTTGGCCCACTGTCTTCACTTCAGTGGCGGCAGGAATAGGGGTTTGAGGGTGCGTCGAACAGTCTTCAGCTTCCCAGCAGAACCAACTGGATAAGCAGGTGGGTTGCATTGTGACAGAAGCACAAGCCACCAACTAGGTTCTGCTGGAAAGATGAATACAGACGATGATATGGATGCTTTAAATGCTTCTGATTTAGCGCAGGCCTTACAGGAAGATCTTTCAACTAATGAGTCCATGACTGCTGTTGTACAGCACATGCAAAGAGAACTAGAGAAGTTAAGATTAGAAAATGATGCCTTAAAACAGGACTTAAAATGTTACAAACCACGAGATACCCTGTGGGGGACGAATTTTACACCTTTGAATAAGATTCCTTTTGATGCAGGAGCAAGACCCAAAACAGTACCTTCCAGTTCCTCTCCTTTCGAGTTAACAGTTATTGTCCCAAATGCTGTACCCTTGGCTGCTCCCGAACGTTTTCATGGAGACAGCAATAAATTTCATGTGTTCCTGAACCAGTGTCAATTACATTTTGTGTGTAAACCTCAACAGTTCCCCTCTGATGCTACTAAGGTGGCTTTTGTGCTTTCCTATTTAGGTGGGACAGCAGCGAATTGGTCTATCCCTTATGTTGATAGGGATGATCCTATGTTGCATAATTGGAACCTTTTTAAAAGAACCATGACACGTCTTTTTGCCAAACATACTTATATGCAGGCAAGTGATAATGAGTTATTGAACCTCAAACAAGGGAGTAAGGATTTGTTAACTTACCTTACTAGTTTTAACCGTCTCCTAACTGAAACTCAGTGGCCAGAGGAGAAACGTGTTTCTCTTTTCTATAAAGGCTTAAGAGATGATTTAAAAGATGCTCTCGCTCATATTGTAGATTTACCTGAGGAGTATTCTGATTTTGTGGATCTGGTGGTAAAACTAGATCACCGCTTAGGAGAACGTAAAGGTGATAAGGCTAGATTGGAATCACGATTAACTTTTCTGAAAAATGAAAAGAAAGACACAGACACTAAGGTGCCTGAATCAGAACCCATGCAAATTGGTACTCTCAAGGGTCCTTTAACAATTGAGGAAAAGGAAAGGAGAAGAAAACTACAACTCTGTTTATATTGCGGAAAGGCGGGACATTTCGCTAAGGAGTGTCCTATCAAACCAAAAACCCCTAAAAAGGTAACCGTAGTAAATACAAAATCTTTAGATTCGGGAAACGAGTAAACTCGGCAAGGGCAGAGGTCACTTGTTCGAGAACCTGTCCCTGTCAGACCTCACGTGTAGCAGCATATACTGTACCGCAGATCCCTAAACATTTTTTGATCCATGTCATTTTAATTGTTAGTGCACAAATTAGGTATACTCTACCTGTGCTTCTGGATTCTGGGGCTACAGGTAATTTTGTAGACAATACTTTGGCCACTAAATTAGACCTGCCCATTGTTCACAAAACACATCCAGAGACTGTTTGTGCAGTGGATGGGTCAGAATTAACCTCAGGTTTAATCACAAGACAAACTGAACTTATCACTATGGTTTGTCAAAATGGACATACCGAGACCCTTAGTTTTGATCTCATTGACACTCCCAACTTTGGTCTAATACTGGGAGTGCCATGGCTAACCACACATAACCCCAAGATAGATTGGGTTTCCCGTACAGTAACCTTGGATTCCTCTTTTTGTCGGTCTCAGTGTTATCAAGAAGCAAGTCAAGACCCTTTGTCTGTAATACATTGCGCAAACATCATTAAAGAAGTCAGTGCTATTCCCTCTGAGTATTTAGAGTACAAAGATGTTTTTGACCCAGTAAAGGCCAGTGTTTTACCTCCACACAGGACCTATGATTGTCGCATAGATTTGATCCCGGGAGCTCCTTTGCCTAATAGCAGAGTGTATGCTCTCACAGAAGAAGAAACTAAATATCTAAGGACTTATTTGGATGACTTATTGCAATCAGGTTTTATACGACATTCTACATCTCCTGTATCATCTCATTGTGACACTTCATGGGAACAGTCCAGCCCGAACTACCAAGCCATGTCTTTCCTAGACCGGAATCAAGCATCCAAGGACCGGTTTCTGGCTATCAGCCTTCTTCAGCCTGGATAGCTTGACTCCAGTGATGTGGAGAGCCTGGGACTCACTTTTGAGCATACCCAGCCCACTCGGGGTGAAAATTGCAAAAAACACAGTTGATGGACAGAATGTAGAACAATGTCTTACATTCACCCCAGTACAAAGATCTGGGCCTAAATCCATCTTTTTTTGCACTCCACACCACCCTAGCTCAGACAATGGCTATATGCAAATCAGCCTTGACCCTGTGCCTCATGGGAACAGTCGAGCCCGAACTACCAAGCCATGTCTTTCCTAGACCGGAATCAAGCATCAAAGGACCGGTTTCCGGCTATCAGCCTTCTTCAGCCTGAATAGCTTGACTCCAGTGATGTGGAGAGCCTGGGACTCACGTCTGAGCATACCCAGCCCACTCGGGGTGAAAATTGCAAAAAACACAGTTGATGGACAGAATGTAGAACAATGTCTTACATTCACCCCAGTACAACGATCTGGGCCTAAATCCATCGGTTTTTTTGCACTCCACACCACCCTTGGTCAGACAATGTCTCAATGCAAATCAGCCTTGACCCTGTGCCTCATGGGAACAGTCCAGCCCAAACTACCAAGCCATGTCTTTCCTAGACCGGAATCAAGCATCCAAGGACCGGTTTCTGGCTATCAGCCTTCTTCATCCTGGATAGCTTGACTCCAATGATGTGGAGAGCCTGGGACACACGTCTGAGCATACCAAGCCCACTCGGGGTGAAAATTGCAAAAAACACAGTTGATGGACAGAATGTAGAACAATGTCTTACATTCACCCCAGTACAAAGATCTGGGCCTAAATCCATCGTTTTTTTGCACTCCACACCACCCTAGGTCAGACAATGGCTATATGCAAATCAGCCTTGACCCTGTGCCTCATTGTAACAGTCCAGCCCGAACTACCAAGCCATGTCTTTCCTAGACTGGAATCAAGAATCCAAGGACCGGTTTCTGGCTATCAGCCTTCTTCAGCCTGGATAGCTTGACTCCAGTGATGTGGAGAGCCTGGGACTCACGTCTGAGCATACCCAGCCCACTCGGGGTGAAAATTGAAAAAAACACAGTTGATGGACAGAATGTAGAACAATGTCTTACATTCACCCCAGTACAAAGATCTGGGCCTAAATCCATCGTTTTTTTGCACTCCACACCACCCTAGGTCAGACAGTGGCTATATGCAAATCAGTCTTGACCCTGTGTGTGGAGAAAAAGCCTGTTCCAGCACTCCTATATGCTGACAATGCAGTGCTTCTGGCAAGGATGGCCAACGGCCTCAATAGGCTTATATTTAGTTATGTCAGTTTCATGAAAGAGCTGGTCTTGGAGACTAACCCAATAAAACCTTTACTATGTTTTGTTGACCCAGAAATACGAAAACATGTACCCTCAAAATTGCTGGTGAAAAATTAGATAGGGTTAGTTCCTTCCCTTACCTGGGACTGGAATTTAATGAGGGCTGTACATGGTCTATCTGTGGAGAATGTGCTTTACCCAAGCTGTTGGCACGACGTCTTTGCTTGCCATGTTCATTGGCAAATCATTCTCCTCCATCTTGTGAGTTACAGCCTACCTGTGCCCCAGATTGCAGTGAGCAAAGTCCAGGAAGTGGTAAGGAGACTATTGCTGTCTCTTCCCAAGACAAAAAGTTGTTTAAAAAACGATTTTCACTTTCTGTTTTTACTGTCTTTGCCTGTGGTTGTTACAGTTAAAAAATGTAGTTTTAGCCTGCCTGTAATTGTATATTTGATCACATGTGTTCTGTTTTAAACTTGTGGTTTTCCCTGCTCATGAATGCCTCCATTTAGCGCGTTGAGTTATGGGATTTGCAGTCCAACCTCTGTAGTTTGTCCCTCTCATTCCTTGGTGACAATTCTGTTTCCCCTCCAAATTTCTCCTTTGCTCTGTGCTAAGACCTGTATGTTAAAAAAGTGCACTCCCAGCCACCATTTTGTGTTCACAAGCCATTGAAACTAGCCCCCCTGCCTTCCCCCAGCAACAGGGATTTTCTACATCAGGGGATGCTTCTGTGAGCTGTTTAAACTTTGTTTACTAGGGCCTATGCACTTCGTTTTTTGGCCAGCAGAGAGAGTAAAGTTTTATTCAAACAGTATTGTTAGATTTCAAGTTAGTGAGGCCCTTACCTGCTGAAGTCCAAAGTGTGGTTTGAGCCTGTCTGTCTCCTAGGAGATTTTGAACAGGAGAAGCAGCTGCCCAGCCCACACCCCCAGGCCAGCAGACCATTGGCTATTCAGCTACCAGGCAAGTCTGAGCTCTCCTCTCACACCTGCCTAGGCCTCTTATGGCCTTGCTGGGTGCACCCCAAATCATTATCCTCCATCTTGTGAGTTGCAGCCTACCTGTGCCCCAGATTGCAGTGACCAGAGTCCAGGAAGTGGTAAGGAGACAGACTAGTGCTGTCTCTTCCCACGACAAAAAGTTGTTTAAAAAACGATTTTCACTTTCTGTTTTTACTGTCTTTGCCTGTGGTAGTTACAGTTAGAAATTGTAGTTTTAGCCTGCCTGTAATTGCATATTTGATCACATGTGTTGTGTTTTAAACTTGTGGTTTTCCCTGCTCACGATTGCCTCCTTTTAGGATATTGAATTGTGGGATTTGCAGTCCATCCTCTGTAGTTTATCCCTCTCATTCCTTGGTGACAATTCTGTTTTCCCTCCAAATTTCTCCTTTGCTCTGTGCTAAGACCTGTATGTGAAAACAGTGCACTCCGAGCCACCATTGTGTGTTCACAAGCCAGTGAAACCAGCCCCCTTGCCTTCCCCCCAGCAACAGGGATTTTCTACATCAGAGGGGGCTTATTTGGGCTGTTTAAACTGTGTTTATTAGGGCCTGTGCACTTTGTTGTTTGGCCAGCAGAGGGAGTAAAGTTGTATTCAAACAGTATTGTTAGATTTCAAGTTAGTGAGGCCCTTACCTGCTGAAGTCCAAAGTGTGGATTGAGCCTGTCTGTCTCCTAGGAGATTCTGAACAGGAGAACCAGCTTCCAACTCCCTGGCCAGCAAACTTTGTCTGAGGTCGCTGAGACCTTATATGGTCTGCTAGTGGTTGGTACATGTCTACACTAATTGGTGGTTGTATCTGGTGTTTCTAGGGTTAATATCTTCATTGGTTGCGTATTTGAGCGTTCTTATTGGTTTCTGGGTCTGTGATTCCATCATTGTAGGGTTGGGACTAGGGCTAGGGTAAGGATTTCTATTGGGCTTCTGGCGTGATTGGTTGCTGGACTAGTTTTGGGACTAAGAGGTTAGGCTTTCTATTGGAAGTAGGGACTGGGGATACCTGTGCCATTGTTTGCTTGGACTTGGGTTGGGACTACTGGTAGGGCAAGTCCTCCCTCAAGGTCTCCACCCACGTGGACGACACCCTCAACACTGCCGAACACCTGCACTTCCGGATCCACACCGACCTCAACACCACCCTCAGAGGAACACTCATCTACAGACCCCCCCGGACCCTGAGTTCAGTTCAGCGACTCCATCGCCGATCTCGCCAGCACCCACGCACTCGCCTCCACAGACTACATCATCCTCAGGGACCTGAACTTCCACCTCGAGAACAACAACGACCCCAACTCCGCCACCATGATCGACAACCTCACCAACCTCAGTCTCAGACAACTCGTCACCACGCCCACCCACACTGCCGGACACATACTGGACCCCATCTTTTCCACCAGCGCCCATGTCGTCTTCAACCACACCACCGAACTCCACTGGACCGACCACCACTGCATCCACTTCACCCACAAGAAACCAACAACACACCACCACACCCAACAGCAGCCCCGCCACTGCTGGAGCAAAATCACCAAGGACCAGCTGACCACCACCCTCCCCATAACCCACCCACCGACACCACCGACCCAGAAACCGCCACCGACAACCTGCGACAATGGATCAACGACTGTGCCAACACCCTCGCCCCGCTCAAGAAACCCTCCGACAGCCACGCCAGCAAGAGAGCCACCTGGTTCACCAACGAGCTCCTGCCTCCAAACGCACATGCCAGAAACTGGAATAGAATTGGCTCCACAAACGCACACCAGACAGCCACACAGCCCACAAAGATGCCACCCACCAACACCACCACCCCATTAGGCTAGCCAAGAGATCCTCCTTCAAAGACAAAACACTTCCTATAAGTTACTACATTCACATAATGACATAGGTTCAGAACTGGGTAGTATGCTACTTCCTTTCTACCACTGGCCCCAAGAAGACTGAACATACCCGGCAGTCTAAATCAATGTAGCTTTCCACACACCAACATTTTAGTAAGTTCATCTCCGGCCGGAAGAGCGATAAAAGCATTTTCGTTCTTCTTCTTAGGCAATTTACTGGGCCAGGCTACACTACAACCTCTCCCTCTGAAACCACAAGTTTTTTTTTCCTTGTCATCATTGGTGACAAGTTTTGGCAATCTTCTACCTTCCCTTCCATGACCCTGACCGGTATCCAAGTCATTATTGAATTCCCTTACGAACAGTTCCAACACACTGGCACGAGTATCACCTGGCATGAGTCTATCCTCCTGTTCCATCAAGTGACTACTGAAGAAGGGTTCCTTAGAGATTTCTGGGTCGCACCACTTAAGCCTTATCCTATTATCACCAAACAGACCTTTCTTCTCTGACCGAACATTAGATGAGGAACATTTTGGTACTTCCTGCGCTTCCTTTCTCTCACTCTGCAACTTATCACTGTAAAACATATGAAAATATTTGCCTTTATTTTCACCAGTCGACTCATAAAGGCTAAAACCCACTTCTCTTTCCTGATCAAAAATATCAGTGTTCTCCTCTTCCGTTTTGGACCTGAGGTTAGCCCCTGTATGACTTTGCCGCACCACCCTGCGGTTAGAATAGTTACTTTTACATTTTTCCAAATCTAGGTCTTTAGCTTTGGTAACAATACACTCTACCCTTCTCTCCAATTCTCCGTTTGGTCCAATTATGCCTTCGCTGTTTATTCCATCACATTCCTTGCCAATTTTCCTTTCGTCCCTCAAACCTTGGTATGTTTCATCCTTTTCATGGAATGTGTCCTTAGCTGCTTCTTCTTCCCAAATTTCCTTTCTTACTACTCCTACCTTGACCACCACACCTTTAGATTGTGGCAATCTGGCAATTGACCTTTCCCAATTTGATACATGCACTTTATTGTTTTGTGCCCGCTCACTCATACGATCTTTTCTTTTCACATTTAGGGATTTTCTCAAAGACTTTTGATCCTTCCACCCATCCATGGATGGTCCACTTTCTGTTATATATATAGTACTCCTAATACTTTTCCTTTTGTAACTTAAATCCAGTACTTTGTATCCTATTAGGTTGATGTCTTCTCCAATGTACGTTGTTAGGGATATATTGGCCTCTCTTAGGCCATCTCCATTTTTTTTAGCTAATTTTCCATTCCATACACTTTTGTTTACAACTCTATTCCGTGATCCAGAGTCTGTGATTACATCTGTTTCTACTCCACCTATGAAGATGGTAACCACTGAGTTTGTTTCACTTGTATGAACTTCCTCCTTGCTACTCGCTTTATCCTTGAAGACTTCATCCCTTTGTAAATTACCGTACGAGGCTTGCATATAATGTTCATCCATCACATTCAAGATGTTCCCCCACCTATTTCTGTCAGTTCCTTTATTGACAACCTTTTCCATTTCATTGTACATTTTCCTTCCTCCTGTTCCTAAACTGTGCAGTAATATTTCAGCTTTTTCCTCAGGTAATAGAGATTCTTCCTCTTCCTCAAGAACTGATATGTAATTTTCAAAATAATCTTTCCACACTCTCCAATCTACTATATTTTTACCCTCTTCTTCCATAAAGAGGTCAGGTGGCGGAGAATCATCTCCTCGGCCTAACTCCATGTTACGTGTGCTATTGTTGATTGGAAATATAGTGAGGGTGTAATGTCCACCTCCTACAGGAAGATGGCACTACCAGCAAGAGGCGGAAAACGCCCTAGCGCGCCAAAACAGATAAAAAATGATGCTCAAGATATATGCCTCAGGGATAAAGTACTTGTTTTTTTTTTTCTTTTTAAGAAAGTGATAAGTTTCTTCATAAACGGAGGTAGAACAGGAGTTTCGTTCATTCAATCAGCCTACAAATCTGATGCATGCCGTCGTACAAATACCTGTTCCCTCTTCTTTCAATAATTGATCAGGTGACGCAAAATTACACAGTTTGCTTTTGGTGGTATATATATTTCTTTAAAAATTTCTCCTGATATTCACAAACATCAATTACTTATTTCTGTTTATATGTGTTCCTCACACACACCACAGTTAACACTCTTCCCAGAATTTAACTTAAAGATTACAGTCTTTGTGCTCCGTCTGCATTTAGTGCTCCGAAGATTGTTGTGCAGTGCCTAGCTATGCGTGAAGAGCCCAGTGGGAACGTTCCGAGCTATCTCATGCCCCGAGTACAAATTTTCAACTCCTTTAGATGCGCCTTTCGTACTAAACCTCGTGGTAAAAGTTCCGATATAAGACTGTAATTACTATTATTATTATTTTATTTTTTTTCTAACCCTCCTTTTACTGCCACTCTTAGATAATATATTTCTTTACGTTTTGATCCTGTCACAGGGTTTTTTCATACATGTCTTTCACTTTCAAGATGGCTGCCCTTTACGTTCTACATAAAAAACGTTTGTTCCTTCGGGACGGCGATGTTCTGAGGAGAAGCTTTTGTTTCCTGCTCCACCTCCAGCTTCCACTATCGGCTTGCCGAGTTACTTATAAATGCCTAATGCAGATACCCCTGTGAGCTGACTACGGGTCTTCTTATGAATTATCGTAGATATTTTAACACACACTTATGCTTAATTTCACTGGAACAATGGCTATCAAATTTTCATGACGCTAGGATAATAAATCCTTCTCAATCTTCCGTTAAAGTACCAAGTAGATACGCATCACACTGTCGACGCGCTGCCTCAGATCAATTTCAAACTCAAATTTTCATGACGCTACACCAGGGGTTTACTGCACACCCTGTTCTTCTCACATCCTCACGCAGCTCAAACACGCTGCCTAAAGTCAGTTTCGGATGCAGGGGTTTACAGCACACCCTGTCCTGCTCCCGTCTCCTCACCCGGTTTCAAAGACTCCTCCAAGCACTTGCCACACTTCTGTGTTATCCAACTTGGTTCCAGCCTTCGGGAAATTTTCATCTCAATCTCATGTACGAACATGCCCGAATTCACAAAGGTTGTACTTTAATTGTCATCCGATAATACTTTGTGTTGAAAACACTAACTTCCCAATGCTGTCACTCACTCATGCTTCAATCGCTTGCCGCACAGCCTCAAGTCAGTTTCCAAAGCGATGTCAGAGATTAGTCATAAATCCCCGCTCAGTTCATTTCTCCACAGACAGCTTAAAAGGCTCACCTCATTCACTTGCGCAGATCCCCTTATTCTCTGACCGGAGTTTTGCTTTCCTCCACAAATACGAATTTCAAAAGAGCGCCAAAGGAAAAAATCTGACTATTACTTTCTCCTTTAATCCTCTCTCAGTCCAAGTAATGATAAATACCAGCTCTTTCTCATTTCATTTCTCAGTTGGGATTCACTGCACCTCCAATACAAAGTCCAAGGAGTACGTTGAACTCACTCTTGCCTCAGCTGTCAAACTCCTTGGCACTTCATTTCAACAATTCCACCCGCGGGAGTTCACCAGTGTGCCGTTCTACACACTGTTCAAAAATGCCACCAGCCTCCTCTCAACTCAGGAAAAGACCGGCTCTTCAATCGGGTAAGTCATAAATCACCATCTCTTTATTTTTATTTTCCTCGTCCAAGCTCAAAATCATTCCAGGGAAGAGGCACCACACTGACCCTGGCTCAGCTCCGTTTCCTCTGTCGCCAAAATGTAGTAAAAGATATCCACACGTTGAAAGTTTATAGAACGTTTATTAGGTTCAATTCAATATAGGTGCCCCCTGCTTGGCAGGATAATCATTGTCAACATTCTACTGCTGCCTTCAGGTGACAGCACGGGACATACCAAGAGGGGAGGAAGCAGAGGGGGGAAAACACCAAGGAGAGGGAGGAACCAAGGGGTAAGTTATAACAGTCCGCCATGCTCACTGGCAGACTCTAATACTATTGCCAACATTTATAGCACTAATCATATCTGGAAACCCACATTTCACTTGCATTAAAATGTTAGTGTTTGTTGTTTCTTTTTGGGCAATTTGAAACAAAAGACCTACTCCTTGGAAGAGCAGGCCGACAATCCCAAGCTGCCGTCTATGTGGGTCTAAACATGAGACAGTAACCCACATCTTATGCATATATGTTCAACACTCTTAGAATATAGAATGAAGTTACTCAGATGATCAGTCTTCATGCAGCTCCATGTAGACACCAATTGGCTTCACGTAGACTCAACCTCTCTGGTGGGCCAGGGCACAACATTTCTATTTCTGTGCCTGGTTCAAAACCAGCTTGGTGATTCACTGCACCAGGGGTGATAAAGAAATACTATTTCAAGGGTTAAACGCTTAAGATTGTAAGGGCCACATGTATCAACCAATTTTGCCTTCGCAAACGTTTGCAAATTCAAAAAAGGCTATTTACTTGCATCAAACCCTATTTTGTGATTCAGTAACCTGTCACCAAATTGCAAAATGGGTTAGGTAGTTGGTATATGGAAGGGGTGTGTCTAGGGCGTCCCTTACAAATAGCAAATCGCAGCAATATGTATGAATGTTTTGTGAACGTGAATGCCGTCGCAAAACATTCACAATTTACCACCAACTTCAAGTTGGTGGTTACCCATTCGCAATTAGAAAAGGGTTCCCAAGGGACCCCTTTCCCTATGCGAATGGTGACGAAAATGTTTTTTAAGAGCAGGCAGTGGTCCCAGGGCCCACTGCCTGATCTTAAAAAAAGAAAAGAAAACTTTTCAATTTTGTTTTTTAAACTCAACCCATTTTCCTTTAAGGAAAACTGGCTGCATTAAAAAAATATATTACTTTATTTACAAGCAATCACAGACATGTGGTGTGCTGAACCCAACAGGCCACTATCCCCGTGATTTTAGCGAGTCCTAGGGGATCACAAATTATGACCTACCTCATTAACAATAATGGGGTAGGTAGATTTACAAGCCCCTGCAAATCACTAAATGAAACTTTTGGAGTTTCATACATTTGGAATACCGATTATGTATTTGCGATTCCCTTAAATTTGCAATTTGGTAATCGCTATTCCAAATCTTGATACATGTGGCACTAAGAGTCTGGCCAAGCACTTCACAATTTAGTTAAAGCATTAGGCAATTAAAAAGCTTGCAGGCTATAATGCTTATTCGCGCAAAGCTTCAACCAAAGGCAAATAGCCGGACATATGAACTTTCATGCACAAAAGCACTCGCACCTTTGCTTCTTAATGACTGAATAGCAGGTGTATCATTGTAATAGTTTTTAAATCATTTTTTCAATCATTTTAAATTATGGTAATCAGGTAATTGATCCACCCATGGTGACGAAACATGTGTCGACTGGTGCTCTTTTGTGATATACTCTAAGACTTTATAAACACAAACCCACTATAAGAAATTACCGGTGTCCATCTTTGCAATTCCTTTACATTGAGTACCATAGAACTGTGCATTGACACTTTGAATTACCACTCCTAACGTGTGCCCGGGACTTGTTGTCATTTACAATGTGGGTCCGCACCCACATACTTACGGGGGTTTTCCTGGGTTCTCCCCTGACCTGGCAGCACCGTAACTTTTGCTTGTTTCTCATACCCCTCCACCAACCAGTTTGAGTGCCACTCTTCCTACCTTTTCTAAATCCTACGCAGAACCAGTAAACAATAGTAGTACCTCACGTCATGCAGTATATATCATCATTCATATTAGTAATCATATTATCTTTCTTGTTGTAGTAGTGAGGGTGAAAGTGAAATTGAGCATTTGCCATTGATTTAACAGAGTATGGCCATAATAGAAAAAAATATAATTGTGTGGTACAGCTGCCCCACCTGGCGAAAGTTCTTGAGAAATACGTGTAACAGCAGCTGAGACAACACATCACCAACTTCCACCTACTAGATGACTTCCAATCAGGTTTCAGTCCTGGTCACAGCACTGAAGCCACCATCCTACACATTGTGGATGATGTCCTACAATCCCTTAACCAAGGCAAAACGTGTCTCCTAATCCTCCTTCACCTATGCTCAGTTTTCAATACAGTTAACCACAAAACACTGAATGTGCATTGGATCACCTCTACCAAGCTCAATCTTAACAAGAAACAAATGTAATTTCTTCTCATCTCCCCAAACAAAAACAACCCTGACATTCAAGAATTTATCAAGGCTATCACTGCGTTAAACTGCCCCCCTATCATTGTAGACTCGGCCACATCCCTTGGAATAATCCTTGACGGCTGCTTTAATATGCATGGCCATATCAATTCGATGGCCAAAACCGCCAGATTTCACCTGAGCTACCGAAGAAACCTGAAACCCTTCCTCGACACTCCCGACCTAAAAATACAATCCAGGCCCTAGTCATTTCCAGACTAGAATTTGAATTCCCCACCCTCGCAAGTCTACCCAAGAGCTCGTTGGCCCCACTGCAAGCCTGCCTCAACGTCGCCGCCAGACTTCTAACAGGTTCAAAGAAATTCAACCAAAACTCTCCACACTTGAAAGCTCTAAAATGTATTCCTCTAGAGGCCAAGATCCAACTTAAGCAGGCTTGCATCCCTCACAGCGCTCTATACTACGATTTCCCGGCATTTCTAGTCCAGAAACTCGTGATATCCGGAGGAGCCAGAAATTCCCGATCTGCCAGAGAACGTTTGCTCCAACAGGCGCACTTGCGGACAATAAAAAATACAATCCGACCTTCTCTGGGCCCGCTCCAAGAATTTGGAACTCACTTTCGCCCGCCATCAGAAGACTTCCCACTCTGGCTAACTTAAAAAAAGAGGCCAACATTTTCCTAATGGACAAATTCCTTCTCTAATGCTGACATTACATGCACCTCAGTGTCCCTGTTCCACCCTCTATTTCCGCATTATCCATGGTCTTTCTGGATGATACCTACCCACACCGAGACTGTTGTTCTAAATGTTTTCACCAGTTTTTTCCCACAGATATCCAGGGATTGAAACCGCCTGCTTTTTTGTATAATGTATCTCCCTAGTTTTATCCCAACTGTTTTCTCCCCTCCCAAAGCCCTTTGTTTACCTCCTATCATTCCTGTAAAGTGCTCTGATACCCTCACAGGTCTGATTCGAGCTCTATAAAACTATAAATAAATAAATAATGTGAGTCCACAACACAAGTATGTCTGTCTAGGGCACAAGCTTACTGAGCTGGCATGCCTACAAGTTTAATTTAGCTAAACAAGAAAGAGAAGAAGAATACTTGTCCACTCCATAGTGCCTAATGCCTGAAACTCTAATCACATCCAAATCTTAGGGGCAGAGGAAGTGAGGATACCACAAATGGTATATACTGCTAGTGCTACTGTGCCACTATACTTTTATATGTAAAATTGTGTGTTACAGTTTTGCTGAGAGTATTTGTTACAATTGTCTTTTTTCTTTCTTGATATAGCTACTCCTTCCCAACCCAACAGGCAGGAGTTAGCAGCCAGAGCCTGGTATACTGGCGGAGGAGGAGGAGGCAGCAGCTGCAGCCTCAAATGCCCCAGGCCCCAGCCATGCCCCCTAATGGTAGCACCATACCAGGCCGGTGGTATGGCGCCATGTTCAGACAGACTCCCCAGCAATTCAAACACTCATGCCCACATCTGTTGTTCCTGCAAAAGATTTCAGCACTGCATGCGTCTCCGAATGCCTTGCCTAGAGAACAGGATTGAGGAGCAGTTCCATGCTGTAAAGTAAAAGGTCCAGTAAACCCGCCGCTCGACCTCAGTTTTGACCCTTGTCCTTTTTTAAAAATCTTTTTTTTGGTGGGTGGGACTTGTTGGGGAGAGGGTGGGAATGTGGGAGTTTGGGAAAACTTGGATGTTCTTTTTTTCATGGACATTAATGGACAATTAGACTTTTTACTGGACATTGGTTGGGGTTAGGGAGAGGGGCGGGTCAGGTGGTGTGGGTTTCTTTCTTTCATTCTAGTTTATTTGCTAGGTGAATACATTATTTACAGTTTCTTACATATGATATAAATCTTTTTTGGGAGGTTACTCTTCTATTTCCCACTGTTTCCCTTGCTGCAGGGCCGCAGACAGTTTTTGAAATTGGCCGATAGTGAAACACACCAACAGATAGATGCGGTACCCTCACTTGTCCTACTACTGTCAGTCTCTTCTCCTAGTCTGTGCAGTCTGCAACTAAAACCCCCATGGGCACAGAAGGGTGTGGTTGTGTGAATGAATTAATTTCCATAATATATACATTATGCCTCCCCCACACTTCTTCTCTTACCTGTGATTGATGTTTAGGCGAAGCAATGGCTGCATGGTGACGGTTTGGTTTCCCAAGCTAAAAACTTGACAAATGTCATCTACACCTGATACCTGGCCGCACAGCACAAAGATTCATTTAACAATGTTAACTGAGTTTTTAGTACACTATACACTCAATAATGTAAACTGTAGATAATATTCCTCAGATAACACTGCTCTGTCATGAGACAATGACTAGTGATGAATACATGCATTTTTGAGACTAAATCGAAATCATTTTACAAACCAATATTTCCAAAATATATTATTTAACAAAATTAATATTTTCTTAAGAAGTCCATTGAAGATGCCCAATGCATTTTGGGAAGGAAATTCCTTCATCAGGGGCCACTGTAAACAAGAAACAATAGAAATGGTTGTAAAGGTAATCCTAGTTATATACAGGAAGGGATTGATCATAAACATGTATTATGTGTATATTTAAAGGTGTAAACCAATGTTCTAAAATGCTGTTTAAAAGAGTGTGAGACTGTGAGATTAAATTCACCAAACCCTTTTCAGAAACAACATTATTACCAATAGCTGCAATCACAACATGCCATCACCAAATGAAGAAAAAAATCCAAAGACGTGTGCAATTTTGTTGTGTGAGGAAGAATTAAGCTAATAAAATGGTACTGATGTGCTGATAGACAAAAAACCACAAATATTATCGACAGTTACAATCTAGGACATCACAACATACCATCACCAAATAAGAAAAGAATCCAAAGACGTGTACAAATCTGTGCTGAGAGGAAAGATTAAACTAATAAAGTAGTGCCAATATATTGAGAAACAAAAGACCATTGATTAAGGTTCAAACCAAAATATGCTGCTCTCGGCAAACATGCTACTTACTCAATGTGGCATAACTGTTCAAAAGACTCTTATCACTTAATAAACATAACCTACAAAATAGTCAGTAAAGCACACAGTGAATAAATGTGCAATTAAAATGAACTAGAATGTTATGAAGAAGGAATATAAAGTAATGGTGTCCTTGAGGGAACATTGAGAGTTGAGGCAATTAGAAATCTCCAAATATAAACTCGCTAGTACCCTAAAAAAATTTAAAGTATGAATGACTGTTAACGGCAATTGTCTAATGTTTGCGAATCTTCATAAATGGAGCTTCTACAACAAAACTTCCTACCTTGGGTCAGAAGTCGTGCAATTCTCTCGATAGCTGTTGTACATTAGCGTAATAGTGGAAATGAATATGATAGACACAAATTTAACCAAGTGATGGAAATGAACGACAGACTGATTCAGTGAATGTGTGCTGCTTAGTAGAAACATGGTCGCTATATTGGAGTTCATTCAAATGGGAAATCAAAAAACAATGGCACATGTTACACTGCTAGCCTTCACACATTATGCACAATAACGGACTTCGGGCTTGGAACTGAAGCTTCATAATACCAATGGTGCAAAAACAAAATTGAACCATAATGCACGAAAATAGACTGCCTAGTTAAAAAAACACATGCGCCAACATAGAGGTATATGTGCAGTGTAAAAATAGTGCAGAATAGTTAAATTGGCATGAAGCCAACTGTTGAACTATAAACCACACAATCTGTATGGACTACATTGTAAACTAAAGTGTTAATAATTTTCACTAAAGACATATACCCTGATTATGTGGTGTGAATGACAAAAAGTTGTTAACAAAAAACAAATAGGCGAAATAATAAAACTTCTTGAAAATCATGTGTGCTATTCTATCTCACAGTCACTGCGACTTAATGTTAACCTAGATGAATATCGGAAATATGCGGAGAAGAGAACGAGCACAAAGAGAGATATACTTGCGTTATTTTGTTATAATAAAGAGAAGCGCTTGTAAATAAGCTTTATCGATAATGCCAATGTCTTATGGTTACACTAAATACATTCTAACTACATTGATTCAAATACATATTGTTGAAGATTTGAACTGGTCTGTTGCTAACAAACTTTTAACATCCAGCTTTGATTCATAAAAAACCAAATCATATCTATTATATCATTCAAACCATTAGGAGTTGTATTGAACTTTTTTTTCCACCAGATTTCCCTCTGCGATAAGCATTTGGAATTATCGTTATCAGGACTGGTTTGTAGTGTTTCTAAAATAAGGAAACTTAATTGAGGTATGTTGTGTTTGTGTTCTAGCCAATATGCAACTAAATTGGAGTTAGTATTTTGGTTCTGTATCATACTTTTGTCTTCTGTTATTCTAATCTTGATTTTTCATTCTGTTCTGCCAATGTACATCATGCCACAAGGACATTTGATGCAGTAAATCAAGAATGTTAAGTTGCAATCCCCTGAATGCCATCATTTCACTGGCTTTCCCTCTGTGGATGTACAATTGAAATTCCATGAATCACGTTATTGCAATGTACGCACTAATAACATTTTTGGGTTCCAGTTTCAGAAGTACTGCGTGCCATTTTAGAATTAGTCAGCATTTCATTGATATTGCGACTTCTTGTATATGCAAACAGTGGCTGCGCTTCCAATAAATGTTTGAAATCTGGTTCATGCTGGAGAAGTTCCCAACGTTTCTTGATGATTGTTTTTATTGCTGCCTATTTGGTTGAATATTTGAATGAAGAAAAACATTTGATTCTGAGGTGTTTTGTCTCTGCTCAATAACAAATCGTGTCTATGCTTTGTCTAGTAAGGAATTAGGATATCCTCCTTTATTTAAAATTGTGTTTTTGGACTGAAAGTGCTGCTTTGAAAGCTCCCTGTGCTGTGTGGAAGATATTCTTTTTACCCTCAACATTTGTGAGTATGGTAAATTCTGGATGAGGTTGGGTGGATGAAAACTGTTGATTGTTCCTATCTGTTTTTTTAAGACTGTGGTTTCCAACCTAGTTTTCGATTTAGTGATTTGAACATCCAGAAAGGTTATGCTTGTAGTGCTGATGCCATGTGTGAACTGTATTTGGGCTTTTTTTCTGATTTAGTTCTGTTATCTTAGTTTCTAAATTAGATTGAGCAAGACAATATTGTCAATGAAATGACAATAAATGATCAAATTAGAGTTTCATTCTGGATCGGTGAAAATATGGTACTGCTTAAACTTCGACATAAAGATGTTCGCGTACGCAGTAGCGCCAGCAAAACCCATGGAGGTCCCACTTACTTGCAAGATGAAATTCATGGTTAAACTTGAAAGAACTATGGTATAAACAAAATGAAAACTTTATTTGCTTGAATTGCTGGCTATTGTAATAATGCCCTTTCACAAGCATCAATGCCTTCCTGTAGAGGTATAGATCTGTACAGTGATGTCACATCAATAGAACAAATTACCCATTGGTCATGTGTTTTACTGTTGAGATTATGTAACTGTTGTAAGAAATGTGTAGTATCCTTTATGTAGGATTTCCAGTTTTGCACAAATGGTTGGAAAAAGAAATCGACATTTTGTCCCAATTGTTCAAACAGCGAATTGCATCCTGAGACAATCGGTCTGACTGGAGAGTCGTGAAGATCTTTATTTATCTTCGGCAACATGTATAGTCGAGGACGTCTACGATGTTGCACTAAGAGAAAATTTGGGTGTTTGAAGAGATCCAATCCATTTCTATAGCTTTCTCCAATATTTTGTTCAGGGTCTTCTTTATTTCAAATGTTGGATCATTCGCTAGTTGCGCATATGTTGAGGACTCCATTATATGTTCTTGTACCTTTCCTTGGTAAAAATTTGTATCCATCACTACTAGGGCCCCACCTTTATCCGCAGGTTGAAAAGTTAACTGTTGGTTCAGTGAGAGATCTCTGAGTATTCTGTAATAATTTTTCGACAGATTAGATTTGCCCATAGAGTGCAAATTCAGTGCTGATAAATCTTTTGTAATCAACATTTCAAAGGTGTCCAACATTTTATGGGAAATCGGTGCCAAGTACGAGCCAAGAGGTTTAAATTCCTTGTATGAAATGTCATCTTGTGGTGATATCAATGATAAGTTCTCCTTGTCTTGTGTGGTTGGTAGTACGTTTGTGGAGAAATACCGTATTCTTAAGTTTGTCATAAAATAAAAAATCGATACCTCCATTCCAGTGCATTGGTATCATACTTTGGTATGATGTTCCCTTGTTCAATACTTTTCATTATTGCTTTGTTAATGTTGTGGAAGATATGTTGATGATCAGATCTTGGTTTTGATCCGGAGGTTCTTGCTGATTTGTTCTCTTTCTTTTCCTTCTACGTGTTTTTTTGGCCCGTTTTGATCTGGTGGATGTCCTATTGGTTGGCCACTCCCTAAAAACGAGGACATAGGCTGGGTGCTAGAGCCTGCAGTATTATATAGTTGTTGAGTCACCTCAGGCTGATGACTGGAGCTCAGTGGTGTTCTGTTTGTTTCTATTTCATGGTCAGATACTATGCTTTCTTGTGATGATGTTGCTGGTTTCTGAGTAGCTCTTCTGTGAGCATATACCTCAGCCCAGGTATACACCTCATTCAGCTTGTAGTCGATTGTGTCCCATTTGAATTTTCTCAGTTTCCGTTCCTGAATTTCTTTGCCGTAAGAATCCAATTTTTTATTCAGGTCCTCAATAGTCTTCTTCCAAACTTCTGGTTCAATTCTTGATATCAGGTCTGATCTAATCATTTCTATTTTCTCCTCTAATTCTCTTATTGTGCGGGAAAGTTTTTATATTAAAAGGAGTATAGGGTATAGGGTATAGGGTCCAACGTGCATTTGTTGAGAAAGGCTTGCCATTTTCCCCTGAATACCTTATTAAATTGGAATCTGAACAGCATGGGTTTTATTAGTAATCTCAACCTGCATAGAATCCCATGTACCCTGTGGTATTATATAAGCGTAGAAGTGTGGAGCCGTTGATTCAATCCTCTTCTGGAAATTAATTCAAGTTGTTTAGGTCGTTGTGTGATTGAACCTCCCTGTATATTAAAAGATGTGGTGTCTTGTTTTAATGCATAAATATCAGTTGCCTGAGCTGATGTGTATGTTTTAGTGTCTGCTCTGTTGTCCGTGATGCTAGATATAGCTTCAAAAGACATGGTGAATATGGGGTTGCTGAAACTGACAATTTGGCAATTGATTTGATTACTGAAATGTGTTGCGCACACTCTATTTTTAACTATTTGTACAGTCCCTAAACATCAATTACGTGCTTAATTACTAATGATTTCAACAGTTTAGCGTGCAGGTCAGGGAAGAGACTGCCTACCTCTTATAACATCTAAACACTTGACAAGTGTCAACTACACTTGATACCTGCCTGCGCAGCACAAATATTCATTCAAAAATGTTATCTGAGTTCTTAGTATACTATACACTAAACAATGTATGTCATAGTCAAAATACTTTATTCGGTTTTACAAATAGCAAACCATAAAAGCAATGTTTCAGCAATAAAAGGGACAATTATATAATTAAAATATGTACATTAACTTGTACAAGTAATAAAATGATTCATTCAAATGTTAATACAAAACATGTTAAAAAGCTTTCATCCTTATGAGATGTACAAACTAAAGACTAAAATTTGATTGATACCATGACTACAGTACGAGGGTCCATTAGTTCGGAAGGCTTTTTCTCAGTCTCAGTGCGTATTTTAAAAAAACAACCACAAATAAAGTGCTTTCTGGGCTCAACATTTGCAGAAAGCAAAGAGCCGGACGACCTGGGTAAAGTTCATCTTTTTTAATAGAGGTTTTAAAAAGAATCTACGGGTAGCATCATAATGGTGGCAAAACACCATAAAGTGCATTAGGTCCTGTGGAGATGAGACATCGCAGCCACAGGGCGGCAATACCTGCCCTTTATGGCTTCCCTTTGAGACAGCAAGTAGAAGGTGATAATAGTTAAACCTAAATCTAGTTAACAAGAACCGCTCATCGGAAGAGATGGACCACATAAGATATGGTTCCAGCAAGGGGACAGTTTTAAGTAACAAAATTACGAACGCTGGGTTTAACCAATTCTGCCCCTTCTCTGTTAAATTTTTTTGCATAGAGAAAGGTTTTTTTAACATAGGCCACGTCCCCGGTGGTGATCGTTTCAGGGCTTAAAAAAAGGTCCAGTCGTCCCAGGTCATTAAAGCAGGATTTTAGATATTTTAGCCAGGGGCTTTTAAGCATGTTATCCAGAGTCAGGGCCTCTTTAAGTAGCTGGTGATTAAGGGTTAGATCTTTGTTTAACCAGCATTTCAGCCAAAAAAGCAGAGGGCGCATAGCTAACGTGTCGTCGATGAATGGGAGCCCAGTTTCTGCATGAATGATTAGATTTGAAGTTCCCTTTGGTACTCCCATTAATTGTTTTTAAAAAATTATTCTCTGCCACCTGGATGCCCTCCATGCTGCATATCCCCATAGCTCACTGCCGTAGCTACCAATTGCAACGCTTTTTGCCTGGTATAACTTCAGCATTGCAGCAATTGGGCGTTTAACCATTTTGCTTGCGAAGCTAAAGATGGGGGCATTTGCCCGTGTGATCTTCCCTCTTTTTCTCTCGACTAAAGCAGCCCAATTTAAATGGTCGTCAAACAAAACTCCCAAGTAAGAAAAAGTTGTGGTTATGGGCACTTTTCCGTTATTTATCATAAAGGGGTAGTTGCGTTTCGGGTGGGTCCCGACCTGCAGTATGAAGGATTTGGAGTTATTTATGGCTAAATCACGTTCAGCCATGAAGCTGTGGAAAGCATTCAGTAGAGATTGCAGGCCACTGGCTGTTCTAGCCAGAAGGACTGCATTGTCTGCATAAAGGAGGATGGTAAGGCCCCTCCACCCTACATAAGGGAAATTCACCCCGGTTACAATCAGAGACTTCTCTAGCTCATTAATATATAGGTTAAAAAGAAAGGGTGCTAAAAGGTAAATGTAAATGTACAGGAATTTATATAGCGCAAATCACCGAGCGGTTTCTAAGCGCTTGCTTAGGGAACCCGTCCTGGTATTCCCCTGTGAGATAACCCCGGCAGGGTATCCGCAAGGTGAAAGCCAGGCATCCCGCCGCGAGGGGCCGTTGTGGAGATTAAGCAAGCTATTGCCCAGAGTCGCAGAGTGTGAACCCGTGAATCGAGTAGGCACCGGAGCGAGAATTGTCGAGTCCATGGACATTTTAGGACTCAAGACCCCGCCGAGCCGGGAATTGAACCCTGGTCCCGGGCTGACCTCTGCTTCCAGGTCTGCCTCCTCTAACCAGTGAGCCACACTTCTCCAAAAAGAAAGGGTGCTAAAATGCACCCTTGCCTTACTCTCCGAGTGACTGTAAAATCCCTCGATACTCCAAGGTCTTCTGAAAATCTAATGTTTGCTCTGGTGTCCCTGTGTAGATCCCTTAGGAAGTTAACTAGAGTGCCATCCACCCCCATGGCGTCCATGGACTGCCACAATTTCCCCCGATTGACACAGTTAAAAGCAGAGGAAAGGTCCAAGAACGCCATGTAGATGGCACCCTTGTGGGCAACAGTATACTTCCCAAGGATCATATACAGGTTAAGACATTGTGCCAAGGTAGAATGCGAAGGGCGGAACTCGTACTGAATATCAGAGATGACTCTATTTTCTTCAGCCCAAGTGGACAATCTACTACTCCTCCCACTACCTTGACAACAGAATCGATAAGGGAGATCGGTCTGTAGCAACCAGTGCTATTGCGGTCTCCCTTCTTAAAAACAGGGACGATCGTGGAGGTACCCCACAACTCTGGGCAGCCTTCCAACACTGCTGCATTGAGCACAGCCGTGAGGGCTGGAGTCCAGAGAGGCTGATTTGATTTAAAGAGATCTGGGGGCAGGCCATCCGGAACTGGAGCCTTGTTACAGGTCAGGCCGGAGATGCCTTTCTCAATCTCACACAGCGTAAATTGGGACAATGTTTAATTACTACCCCCCAATTTCGGGTATGAGTTTGACGTGGTGCAGGTAAATATGGACCCAAAATTATGTACCCAGTCATCTTCTGTGATATTTGTGCCAATAGCGTCCGCCTCTTCTCTTTCAAATAGGGGTTTGTTAATTATTTCCCAGAATTTCGAGCTATTACTTAACGTGTCCAGTTCAAGGACCGCCTTCCACGTATTATGCTTAATTACGGATTTCCGAGATGCCAGAACCTGTTTATAATTAAGGCGGAGAAACCTAATTCGAGATTTGTCTCTTGGAATGGACCTCAAACCTGCCTTTAACTCTCGAGCAAGAACTGTCAAACCACTTAGGGTCTCTAGGTAATGATTTTTTGGAGCGGATAGACAGCAGGGTTCCCGCCTTATTAACAATAGCCTCAAAGGTGTTAAGTACAACCTCTGGAGAAGAGTCAAGTGCTAAATCAGGGGCACAAGATTCCTGGATATTATCATAAAATGCTACAGGGTCCACCTGGGACCACATAAGTTGGCGCCTACCGTCCGTAAGTTTTGACACACCAGGCGATTCTTTCTTCCCTTGTTGAATCAGTAAATCACCACCAAGTCGTACACACACAGGGTTATGATCGCTAAAAATGCTACATTTAATTTTAAACTCCGTAAGGAAGATTGTAGACCGGTAGATATAAGAATATGGTCAATAAAAGAACCCGCATTATGACCTTTAAAAGAAGGAACAGGCTGTTTACTAGAGTCATCCACCAAGGACATGGCTGAAATCAGATGTAATTCATTGAGTAGGTTATTAAGCATGTCTCCCTGGATTGAGTGCTCAAAATGAAGACCCCCATCTTTGCACAACCCAGTTCTGCAACGCGAGTCAATGCCGGGTCAAAATCCATTTGTATTGCAAGTTTGATTCTTCTATACTGATGAAACTTACGACATTGTTGTTCTATTGAGAACGTGTCTTTAAACACTTTGATTATTCTAACCTTTTGACCGCAGTGTTTGAACCTCAAGAGATTACAGATGTGAGATTCTTCTTATAGTTTCGTCCCCTATTATGATTTCTGGGCGTAGGGCCTTCTGTTGTGTTTTGTTTTGTCTGTACTATTTCACACAGAATTATTCCACGCTTGCAACCACGCTTGAGATTTCTAATTCTATTTGTAGATGCTTAGTAGCTCTTTTTATACAATCAGCCTACGTACGATTGAGTCTCTCTTCTTCATTCCTTCTTTTCTCTTTTTTCATCCTCTTTAGCCATCTTTCTCCCTGGTTTATGATATTTAAGAATAAATACATTTATACTCCTCTCCCCAAACACACGTGTAAATAATTGATAGGGTGTGAATATGTATATCTGTAGATGTGCCTTGACCCCACTTTTTGTAAATAGGTACAGTATGGTTTAAAAGATTTTCTAATGTGATAATGTATATATGTATGAGGTGTTACCCCCTTTTCTCTCTTTTGTTTTGGTTCTGTACGATAACTAATCTGTGTGTCCATTTTTACCCAGTCCTATCAGACCTGGTAAATATTGTCCTGTAGGATGGAACTGGATTATTTCTGTATATATGTATATATGTATATATATATATATATATATATATATATATATATATATATATATATATATGTATATATATATATATATATATATATATATATATATAGTCTTTTTTTGAGACATCCCGTCTTCCCCAACTGTGCTCTTTTTAAACAGTTTTTGTAGATTTGCTGTAGTTTTCTTGTTACATTTTAAATGTTGTCTAATTATGTACTTTGTAAATATATATGTAGTATGTATTATGTATTTATGTTGTATGTTTGTGTACTTAGAGTGTGCTTTTTATTTGTACTTTTTTCAGCCCTGAGGAAGTTCCGAAAGGAACGAAACGTGTTGGCTGAGGCTTTTTAAAGATTGCAAAAATAAAGGACTTAACTTTGGCAAAATTGGAAGGTTTCTGGACTTTTATCTTTGGTGCACCATCCATGTCCTCATGGGGCACTAATGTGGTTTTGAGGGTGAGAAGGGAGTCACTAAGGCAAATGTTTGTTGGCAACAGTGAGCACAAAATTAAGCTAAGGGTGGGCGAAGCTTGCGGAGTTGCACTACGCTGAATTCCGCGGAGTTGCATGAAAACTCCATGGAATTCTGCGGAGTTCTGTTCTGCCCTAGCCCAGAGTCGCTGAAATAAAATACAGCCCGAGGGCAGTGGTCTGCAGCTCATTGGAGAGCTTGGGGTCCTATATACCCCCAGAGACCGAGGGCGGATGTTGCTTAGTTCCAGGCACAGCAAAAATGTTTGCAGGAGGAAAGGGAGGGAGTCCCTGTGCCCCGTGGATTGCTTATGTGTTAGGAGGCACAGATTCAAAGACGGGGTGGAGGAGGGAAAGGGGGCTACTCACAGTATTTTTGGCAGGATTCTTCCATTTCCAGAACAGGTTTTGTTTTCCCGGTCCTTTCTCTGGTACGTGCCTCTCTGTCTCAGCTTTTTTGTTGGACTCAGAGTCTGTCATGGGTTTGGGACCGGAGCAAAAGCCCTCCCTGAACCATGTGAGAAGAACTGGAGCACCACTTCCTTCGTATCCCGGCCCTCTCTTCACAGCCTCAGTACCGCATGGTGTCTGCCATCATTCCCTCCTTCCACCTTAAGTGCCCGACCCATGCTTCACAGGGGCAGTGTCCCCCACTGGCCTCACAGGCAGCCTTGACTCCGAGCCTGCGCTGCCTTGTTCCCATTACTGCTGACAGTGTCTCTGAGTGCAGCAGAGATGGCAGCTACCATGTTGATATGCTGTCAGGTCTCAATAGAGCGCTCGTCCCACCCAGAGCGTGGCAGCCGTATAGGCAATAAGGGGAATAGGTAGAGAGGGTGGTCCCTTTGTTGGAGAAGCTAAGGATTTTCCCCAGAGTACATCGTCTACTGGACCTGTAAAAACTCTGTTATAAAGGAAGAGCATCAGAGAGAATCTCTGATAAGGGATCGGACCAAAGGGAATAACTGGACCGCAAAATGATTGAGCACATCAGAGAAACATGTGCATGTCCGCAGTGGCACAGCTGCTATATTTTTGCCATCTAGACATTAACCTAAGTGCATTTAATGAAAGGAGCAGCAAAGGGAAAACTAATGGGTCTGCCAAAGGGTTATTTTAACTCTTTGCTGGCAACCAAGTGCAAATCTTCTTTTAAAAGTTCAGTATGAAGAACTGCAGTAATATCTTCCGAACCGAACATGCAGGAAGGGATGAGCAGGTGCAGGTAAACTCTGTTACACAGCGGGATTCAGAGTTTTTGCTGACCTTCGCTGTCCAATCGGAGTAGAGTGGCAAAATCTGCGCAAGCTCTGCTGGCGGATCGGAGTTAACGCCCACACTTACACAAAACTACAAATGGGGTAGGGGAGCATGGGTGAATACGGAGTAGGACCAGCAGGGCAAGGGAGGCCCATCTTTTGTGCTTATTCTGTATGCCTGATCTACTAGATAGAAATTAAAAGTAATGAAGTGAGCAACCCCTGCAATTTACCGACCGCACTCTTTCAAATAGCCTGCATGGTGTGGTGGGGGTTATATGAGGCAGAAAAGGTCTGTACCTATTAGCTCCTCCTGTGTATATTTTCCCTGATGGCCAATCCCTGAGTATCAAGAAGAAGAATACGCCTTCCTGCTGTAATCAATCCGGAGGGCCAAACATGAGCATGACTTTGTTCAGAACATTCCCTGTCTCTTTTATGCCAGTTACTATCTCTGCTGTGAGAACGATAATAAAACGTGTCCTGTGACATCCACCATGTCTGGGTCCTCATTGTAACCCCATTACTGTGGTGTCAGTAGTGGGATATTAATCCCTCGTCAGCAGGGGCTGGAGATGGCCCAACCCACAACAACGGAAGACATGATCAAACAACTTGAGGAAGGCCAACACCACTCACAGTTGAATATGGAAGGACAGGAAAAAGCAGCTCAACAGGATAGAGGAAACCTACAGGTGGCACTTACCACCCAGGCACGGGTCATGGCCAGTAATCAGAGCTGGAGAACCCTACCCAGCGAAAAAAATTCTCAAACCCCAATCAGGAGAGTATCCCTCGACCTCAAGGGAGAGAGTATGGGCAAGGGCCCCAATGTTTCCAATGCACAGAATGGGGCCACATAGCATGCAGCTGCCCCTATAAATCTCAACCAGTCGAACCTATTGAAATATGATACGCAAGGGGAAGGGTTTATGGGCTGGGGATACTCATTCAAGATTCATTAGACGGTTCTTAGTCAACATCAAACCCACCATGACTGGCTTATGCAGGATGCCGCTACTGTTGGCAGCGCAGAGAGAGTAGGCCCACACCAGTTGAAATAGGGGGAAACCGTCCTATCACTTGCATACAAGGGGACAGTAAGGCATATCCTGTGGCATGGATATCTATCAACTGGCGGGAGCAGGAAGAACACCTGAGGGTGGGAGCAGTACGGCATCTAGCTGAGGACATGACAATAGGGACTGGCAACGAAGACTTCAACACCCTGCTAGAAACAGTAGGAAAACAGGAAGGTGATTCAGGTTGGTTAAAGGAGGCCCCCTTCAGGACAGAAACAATACAAGAAAGTAAGAGTAAGGTACACCTTAGTCGCAGAGGGAAAGAAAGCACAATAGGCAGTATATTCTAGCAGTAACCTGCTAGCTAATGCTTCCCTTCTTCCACAGAAGCCCTAGGAACTATCCCACTTAGCTACCGTGCAACCCAGAGGAAAGATCCCAACCTGAGACAAGCATGGGCCAGTGCCAAGACCGAGGAGGATGGTCAAGTAGGACCATATTTTTGTATAAACAACTGTTTGTTTGTCACATAGTAAAAAGTGATGAGGGAGTCGTTACATGACTAATAGTTTCCCTTCCATTTAGGGATCAGATCTTGCACTTGGCACACAGCCAGACTGGGGTGAGGGGTAACTCTGATATATAAAAGATGGAGAACTATCTAATAAAGCGTTTTTACTGTTTGGGAGTTGTTAGAAATGGGATTTTTGGTTGGCTAGGGCATGCGCCTCTGCCAGGCAGAAACCACCACTTTAGTCAGAGCAAGGGAGTTACACACTAAAGATAACCCCTGCTCACCCCCTTAGTAGCTTGGCACGAGCAATCAGGCTTATCCCAGAGGCAATGTATAAAGCGTTTGTGCAACACACACACAGCAGCAACACATTAGGCACACTACAAAGGAAACTCTACATAAGGTTATATAAAAAATAGACTTTGTATTATCCAAAACACATTAGAATCATAATCACACATATACACTGTGCCAACTGGGACTGGGCAATGTTCACAGGGGATTATATACAAGACAGGGCCAATCGGGCCACTGTCAGAACCGTCACAAGTACAAGTAGTAAAAATATCACAACCAGTAACTACTGGCCAAATACTGTACTCAGCATTATCACATTAGCAGTTGGGCATAATCATCAGCATAACCACATTATGCAATCTCTGTAGGCATAAACACATTATGCAGAAACATCCTAAGCATAAACACATTATGTCATAGGCATCCCAGTAGGCATAGACACATTAGGAATAAACCACATTAGAAATAAATACATTATGCCTTGGCTGTGGGGTTTTAGGTTTAAACCTATAATAACTGATAAAACCCCACTGAAAGAGAAATGACCCTCACCAGTGAAAACATATAAACACTGAAAAAACACCTGCACAACCACAAATCCTCAAAGAAAGGAAAAAGAGTGAAAGAGTCATTTTTTTTCTTCCTGAAGGGGCCATTACAATGTAACTTTGTTATACAAGCTAGCAGTAAGAAAGACTGGCTAACATTATTCTGCTTGAGTTTTGATGTTAGGGATGCCACTAAAATATTGTTTCTTCTTCCTTTTGTTTGTTTCAGTTTTTGTGGTCTTTGGTTTAAAGATGCAGGGTTTAGAAGCACGGTTTAGGTCTCGTTAAATTAATTGATAAACTGTTGAGCATCAGGAAATATTAAAATCATATTTGATATTTTGGCTGAGTTTGATTCTTTCACTGATAGGTAAAATGACTGGTTTCATAAGAATATTTTCTAATATGTGTCATCACATTTACCACAGAGAATCTGTAAAAACCCTTAATACATAAGCCCACAGTTTCTAGTGGGTCAGTATTGATAGTAGGAGAATTGCCAACACCTCAGGATTTAAACATTCAACGCAAGGTATACTGACAAGTATATGTATAAAGAGCGTTATCACCAAGCATCTGGGATAGTGGTGAAACCATGACACTAGACTTTTGGAAAACATGGAACGCAGTATCACTTGGAATGCTCTTCAAGAAAAGGTTCTTTCCAAGTTCAACAAAGATTGGAGTGATATTGTTTGTATTTCCAGTAATTGAGCTATGTATATGAAAAAGTTGTGTGATGACCGGCCAAAATTGATACCGAGCTGGACTAATTCCCTGTAGGAGATCCTTGCCACTTGTTAGATGGTATGCTGAAAGCATCGTTACATTCTTCAGCGTTAATGAGGGATCCTGTTTACTTTTTAGTCCATTCTGAAACACTGTTTTCTTATGCACAGGAACTAAAACGCAAATGTTGATCATTTCTTGCTTTGTGTGGCATCAAAGAGTCATCCCAACTGTGTCCTTTAGCTGATTGTTCTCAGTTCAAGGGGCTATGAATGCTATATTATCCATGTGGCAACCCTTTACAGAATTTTGGTTGAGTGATGATGCCAAAGGCAAGAAATGTGAGGATCTTTGGTTGCATATTGATAGTGATGTAAAAAAAAGTACACTCTACTGCATTATTAGGTTTTTATAGGAAAACATAACTGCTGTAGTGGATATGATGAAAAAAACTAGAGTTTGAAAAAACCCTTGTCTGACAAGTGTTCAGCATAATTGGTGTAGATGTGAAACATCTTCTAGCGAGTAGGCTGGGCGGCACCTTTAGTGACTTTGGCACTGCAACATGTTCCATGTTAGAGTGCTTGCCACTTGGTAAGCAAAGCAATGTTGAAGAGCAATTCAGGAACATTTATTTTACAATGTATGAGAAATGGCTTGCAATGATGCATAGAAATGTCCCTTCACCACCAATGGCATTTGAAGTCAATGACATCTAACTGTGGTACTCTGTACAAGTTCTAGATCCCTTCAGTAAAGGGGACAAGCGCCAGCTCAATGCAAATGTTGCAGAACCTGTCATGAGAATCGAAATGTTCAAGTGCACCACTATTGCCATGGAAAGCAGAGTTTTATATAGCGTGAACTTGACCCGAACTGAATAGGGTATCACAGCGCTTTACATAGCACCAGTTACGTTACATAAGGACACACATTCATTTTTGTTAGGCACGGGGAGATTAAGTGATTTGCCCAGGGTCACAGGATGTTTGGCGTCGTTACCGAGACTCGAACCCAGATCCCCAGGTCCGAGGTTGAGCGCCCTAGCCGTTAGGCCAACTCCTCTCCCCTGTCAGTGGCCAGAGTTAACAAATAGTGTACTGGCTGTTTTGGCGTTGCCCATCTCAAGTTCCAATGTTGAGAGGGCCCTTTTCACAGAAGTTTACATGGGAAGGAAAGAGCGAGCACACATGACAAAGACTCACTGAAGAAGTATTGTATGGTGTACTACAATAAGTTTAATTTGCAAAAATCTATTTAGACCTCATATACACTATTTGTACACTGTCTATATACCATGTTCTATCAGTGCAGAAAGCAAGCAATTATAAAAGCAAAACATTCCATAAACACCGGAAAAACACTTTTTTTGTTCTTTTTAGTGGCGCGCAAATATGTAACCACTGATAACAACTGTTTTTTAAGGTATTGAAACCACTGAAAAAACCCCACCAGAATTTACCAAAAATAGAAACTGAAAACATGAGTACTGCACCCCAGTACCATAGATAAAGTGCACAGAGCACCTTAGCATATACAGTGAAATGGCCCCCAGACCAACTAACCTTCTGTGGGGCTCAAATGCCCTTTGTTCAAAATGTCAGGGTGCAACCCTAGAGCTTTGCATGTGCTCTTTTGCTGCCAATGCAGCCAAAGCAAAGTGTGCAATTTCCTGGGGCAGAGGAGCGTATCTCACTCCTTTATCATTTTGAAAACAAAATGCTCCCATGTTGCAGCTGCCTGCTCTCTCTCGTAGTGCAGCTGCAAATTAGGCTGGGAACCACTGTGCCTTTGGAGCCCCACTCCGGGACTCTTAAATACAAACCTGCCTGCATGGTGCAGCTGGACGCAAAGGCGGCGCAGCTGAGGAAATTTGCTTCGGCACCACTGTGCCTTGGGAGCTCCCCTCTGGGACTCCTCCTAGGGCCCTCGATTGGCACCAACAATGCGCAAATTTAAGCCCCACTCACCGGGACTGTCTCTCTCCGTTGCATGCAGCCGTCAGCTGGGACTTCTCCTTATCCCTCGGGCCACAGCAGAGGCAAGCCTGTGAGGCTCGGCTCCCTCTCACGGTCAGATGAGACCGCTTCTGGACGGTGGGACTTCCTCTCTGCCTCGCTCACTGGGATGAAGTCTCGGTTGTCGCTTTGCCACTCTCCAGCGCGGGGTAGGCTCCCTCCTGGCTTGTGCTCATAGGATGGAGCCCGCCAGGCTCCGATTCTGCTTCCACACGCGGGGCTCCCACCGGCATATGGGGCCACGCCTCTCTCCAGGCATGTCTGGCCTGACTCCCGGGGTCTTTCTTCCTGCCACACCGCCTACCAGGCCATATGCCTGACGTCCGGTCCACCAATTGTGGCAGCGAACTCTCTTGCGGCAGTTCCTCAATGCTGGGGGGGCTCCCGCTTCTCAATGAATACACAATGCTGGGTAGGCTCCCGCCTCTCAGGTGACCAAACACGGGTGGGCTCCCACTTTCCTTTAGCAATGCGAGGGCATCTCCATGGTGGGATTCTCACCCAACATGGTGACCTCTGACCCTGTCACCAGGCAGGTCGCTCCCCCATTCGCCACGCAGCCCCCTGTGGGTTGAACCTGCTGCCGTTCTTGGCCACCTGTCTGCTCGCTCCCTCTCTCATTTTGTACCCCTGCGCTTGGCATCCAGTGCCATCTTGTTTTTCTTGCATTCTTTGCCCCTGTGTTTTGCCTTCTGTACCCCTGTGGTCCGTCGTCCCCCTCCTGCAGTCTTATCCCGCCATTTTCCCCGGTTCTTCCCCCGCCACTGAGCCCTGCGGCCCCGCCCCCTTCACTCCCATTGGCCACCCCGCTCCCACCTCCCAGCTGCTCCTCCTTCCCTCTGCCCTCATATGGAGGCCACGAAGCGCCCGCGACGCTGGCGCACCGAAGGCACGCCTAAGGCAAGCCCGTCTGTGCCCGTCCACACCTGGACCGCGCCCAGCGCCAAGACCCCTGGCCCTTAACGTCACCAGCCCACCTGACTGACTTACGTCGCTGCCACCCTCCACGCACTCAACACCGGCGGGAACCCCACCTGCCACCAAGCCACCCCGAAACGCACCCACGGACCCTTCACCTGCCAAGCCTGCAAATTCACCTGCCTCCGGACCTGCTCCGCACCCACCAGGCCAGGCACCAGCAACAACCACCTCAAGTGTATCCTGCTCAACACCCGCTCCATCCACAGGCACGCCGTCGAACTCTGGAACCTCCTCGACACAACATCACCAGACGTCGCCTTCCTCACAGAAACCTGGATGAACGCCTCCTCAGCCCCCGACATCGCCATAGCCATCCCGGATGGCTACAAGATCACCCGGAGGGACCACAGCAACCAAACCGGAGGAGGCATCGCCACCGTCCACAGAAACACCATCCGCATCACGACAAACTCCGACGACACCCTTGCCGCCACCGAGCACCTTCACTTCCAGATACACACCGACCCCAAGACCACCCACAGAGGCACTCTCATCTACAGACCCCGGGGACCACGCACACAATTCAGCGAAGTCATTGCAGACTTCATCAGCCCGCACGCCCTCACCTCCTCAGACTACCTCCTCCTAGGGGACCTCAACTTCCACCTGGAAAACAACAAAGACAACAACACCACCACCCTGCTGGAAAACCTTGCCAACCTCGGACTCAAGCAACTGGTGAACACCCCCACCCACTATGCCGGCCACACGCTTGACCCCGTCTTCTCCTCCAGCAAGCACATCTCCTTCCGCCACTCCACCGGACTACACTGGACAGATCACAGCTGCGTCCATTTCAACTTCAGGAGAACCACGACCCACCACCACCCGCATCAGGTTCCACGAAGAAATTGGAGCAAGATCACTGCCGACCAGCTCACCACCTCCCTTAGCCAGAACCCTCCCACCAACACGACGGACCCCAACGAAGCAGCCCGCAACCTCACACAGTGGCTCACCAACTGCGCCAATGAGCTTGCACCGCTGAAGAATCCTCCCAGCAGACCCGGCAGCAAGAAAGCCTCATGGTTCACCATCGACCTCAAAAACTCCAAGAAATCCTGCCGTAACCTCGAGAAAGCCTGGCGCCAAGACCAGTCAACAGAAAACATGACAGCCCTCAAGAACGCCATCCGCAAACACCACCAGCTGATCCGAACCACCAAAAGGACAACATTCAGAGAACGACTAGACAACAACACCCACAACAGCAAGGAACTCTTCAGCATCGTTAAAGAGCTCTCCAACCCCAGCGCCTGCAACAACGACATCACACCCTCGCAAGACCTCTTCGACTCACTCTTCCACCGCAAGATCGCCGACATACACAACAGCTTCGTCGCACAGACCACGCACCCAACCACTGAACCAGCGCCCCCCACCACCACCCTCTGCACCTGGACCACGGTCAGCACCGAAGACACCACCCGCATGATGAACACCATCCACTCCGGCTCCCCAACCGACCCCTGTCCACACCACATCTTTAACAAAGCCGACTCCATCATCGCAACCCAACTCTGGGACATCATCAACAGCTCCTTCGCATCCGCCACCTTCCCGGAGAGCTGGAAACATGCCGAGCTCAGCGCCCTCCTAAAGAAACCCACCGCAGACCCGACGGACCTCAAGAACTTTCGCCCCATCTCGCTCCTCCCTTTTCCTGCCAAAGTCATCGAAAAGACCGTCAACAAACAACTCTCCACCTTCCTCGAGACAAACGGATCCCTCGACCCCTCACAGTCCAGTTTCCGAGCAAACCACAGCACCGAGACCGCCCTCATCGCAGCTACCGACGACATCAGGTCCCTGCTCGACAACAGGGAAATAGCTGCCCTCATCCTCCTGGACCTCTCGGCAGCCTTCAACACCGTAAGCCACCGCACACTAATAGAGCGCATCAGCAACACCAGAATCCAAGGGACGGGTCTGGAGTGGATCATCTCGTTCCTCTCCGGAAGAACCCAGAGAGTCTGCCTCCCCCCTTCCGATCCGCGGCCACCGAAGTCATCTGCTGCGCTCCTCAATGATCCTCGCTCAGCCCCTCCCTCTTCAAAGTCTACATGAGCCCTCTCGCAGCCATCGCACGCCAATACAACCTAAACATCATCTCCTACGCGGACGACACCCAGCTGATCCTCTCCCTCACTAACGACCCTGCCACCGCAGGAGCCAGCCTCCAGGAAGGAATAAAAGACATCGTGGAACGGATGAAGCGCAGCCGCCTGAAACTAAACTCAGACAAGACAGAAGTCCTTATCCTAGGACCATCCCCCTCTACCTGGGATGACTCCTGGTTGCTCCCTGCAATGGGCACCACCCCCAAGCCCACGGACCATGCATGCAACCTGGGCTTCATCCTGGACTCCTCCCTCACGATGACCAAGCAAGTCAACGCCGTCTCGTCATCCTGCTTCAACAACCTGCGCATGCTCCGAAAGATCTTTCGGTGGATACCCACCGAAACCAGGAAGACGGTTACCCAGGCCCTTGTCACCAGCCGACTGGACTACGGGAACACCTTCTACGCTGGAACCACGGCCAAATTCCAGAAAAGACTCCAGCGCATACAGAACGCTTCTGCACGACTCATCCTGGACGTCCCCCGTCACAGCCACATCTCTGCCCATCTGACAGACCTGCACTGGTTCCCCGTCAGCAAGAGGATCACGTTCAGACTCCTCACCCACGCACACAAGGCTCTCCACGACATGGGCCCCAAATACCTCAACAGCCGCCTCACATTCTACACACCCACCCACCAGCTCCGATTCGCTAGCCTCGCCCTTGCCACCATCCCACGAATTCGCAGAGCCACCGCCGGAAGAAGATCTTTCTCCTACCTGGGGGCCAAGACATGGAACTCCATCCCCACCCACCTACGACTGACCCAGGACCATCTCTCCTTCAGGAAACAACTCAAGACATGGCTGTTTGAGCAGTAGCGGCTCCCCCTCCTCCCAGCGCCTTGAGACCCTAGCGGGTGAGTAGCGCGCTCTATAAATATGTGTGATTGATTGATTGGATTCTATCGCAGCTCAGCTCAGTGCTGCAGAGGCACAGGCACTCCTCCTTACCTGGAGCAACCAACAAGAAAGGTGCAGGGCTCACGAGGTGCTGTGCCCCAACAGTTCCAGGGCAAAGGCTGGGACCAGGTAGGGGAGCACACAGGGCCCTCCAGCAGGGAGGCAGTCCCTCGTGGCGGTTCCTCCTGGGGCCCAGCAGCACGTCCCTCCTAAGCACAGAGAAGCACAAGCACAAGCACAACATTTTCATGGGGCCACAGCCCCAATATTTATACTCCACTTTTTCTTTGTCTACCCTGACACAGTTGTGGTACTGAAAATTCTGAACCCGTGTTATTAAAGTCGTCGAATCATGACGATTTTGGTAACATCAGACCGAAAATGACGAAAGCAAGGTGTGCATGTATTTTCGTCACGTTTGAGTGGCGAGATCACCATTAAATCATGGATTCCGTCCTGAACCCTCGGGTTCCATTTTGTGCACAGCAGCCATTTTGTGGTTGCCCTCACATAGGCCGATGACTAAGGCCAAGCGAGTCTTAAGGACACGTACACCTTCAGCTGACTTCTGTGTGACCTGGGCAAGCTGACACCACTGCCCGAAGCCAAACCTGTTCGACCAGTTCCTTTCCCAGTAGCTGATCAAGATTAAGCATCAAGGCACAGGAGATCATAAACCTTTATTGCACACAACTATGTCTTATCTTACTCACACCTGTCTCTGCTCCTTTCTTTATGGCCTGTTTACGATGGGGAGGTGCCCGTTTTTATTATGGGTTTGTGCAGCTTGTGTAAGAAGGAATGTTGGGTTTTGCATGCTTGCAAAACCTAGGACTGCAACTTGCTTTTGTACTGAGTCATGTAACGCTAAAAACATATAAAAGGCCTCTGTCCTCTGTATTCCTCAGACTACCTCATTCAGTTGCTACGGCTTCTGTATGACGTGGCCTCACTATGTTAAGTATAATAAAGATGTCTTTTCATATTACAGCTTCTGTGCCAAGTTCTTTCTTTCTATTAGTAAGTATTCCCTGAGAACGAAAATCTCAGTACTTCAAATGGCGCAGCCAACGCGGGGCTCATCAGGAGAAGTGTCTTTCTGTGGGAGTGATCGTGTCAGGAGACTGAAATCTACTGAGGAGGACAGAACAGGATTCTACTAAGAAGGTACTCTGTGCACGGGGATTCTGGAGATTCTTTCATTCTGTAGCCCAGTATATTTCTGATCTTCCTGATTTTGATCCTCCACATGATGTCACTCCTGACTGAGAACCTTTTTGGCGTGAGTATTCTTAAAAAGACTATTAGGTCATGTAGAACTTGACAGTTAGAATCTGGATAACCTTTTGATTAGTAAAAGTAAGAGTTAAGTATAAGTGGGTCGCTCCCAGTCCTTTGTTCTTTGGTTCCTTAGTCTGGTTCTTAGTTTGATTTGTCCTTAGTTTTTATTTGAATATTGCAATTTTCAAAAACCGAGGGTCTTGTATATTTACGAGTGTATCGATAGAGATAGCCCCTTGAAGTTTGAAGCTAGATTAGTGAGCTATAAGATGCCTGATCTTAGCAAATTTGGAGGTCTGTATTGGCCAACTTTGTATACGTTTGGATTAGCCGGCTTCCCCTAAAGGGAATATCTAAATAGGTTTAGATTTAAAAACATATTTCTTCCTTGGTGATTTTGTATCCCCAGGGAATTAAAATATGACATAATACAAAACAAGGATCCTTTGTTCTGCGCAGTTTTATGAACAAAGATATGCAGAACGATTATTGGTGTTCTGCCAGTCAAAGCTAGTGAATTAAGTGTATTGTGGCTTCGTGCACATACAGCAGTCTGTTGGGCTTTTTTTTTGCAGTCTTTTGGAACCCTATTGAGACTTGTTTCTTGTAAATATGACTTACAGCTAAATATTTACAAATGGGTTTGGTTTGGGTACAGTCTGTAGGCTGCCCTTTGTTTTAGTCCTGAGTGTTGATTTGTGGGTTCAATGTGTGTTTTAATGTCTGTGTGGTTTTTCTCATTAGTGTAACTTCAGTATGTGGATTGCGATGGCAATTTATGAAACAATAGCTACAGCGCTGTATTGTGTGTCCTGAGTGTCTGAATACTTTAGTAGCAACAATGAAGGAGTACCCCCTAGGAGGAGAAACAGAAAAAAGATTATTTTCTGTGTCTAGAGCGTAAAGCTCAGGTTAGCACAGTATGCCCCAACCCGTAACAGGACAAAGCATGTCCTTGAAGTAGACCCCTCACTCACCAACCTGGTTGGTGACATGCTTCATCATCGGGGTCCCACCCCATAGGCCGAATGCCCATAGGGTGTGCTGCGACACCTGATTACAGTGGAGCGGGTTTTTTTGTTTATATGTGCAAAGGGTTACAATAATATGTGTGTTAAAAAGGGGCCAAATCTACTCACAACAAGGCTTTATTCTTGAGTGTTTGGACCCTCATAAAAAACTGTGTGGCACCTGTGCCTAATTAGGAAGGCTTCGGTGTCTAAAGAAGTGTATTAAATATTAAAAATAGCGTAGTGTGCTATGTGATTAATGAAAATTAGGACTACATGTTTCAATCATTAACAGATTGTAGGTTTTCGTCAGGACCGTGGTGATTGGACGGGGTGATCCGCACACGCTAAGGTGCGTCCTGCCCTCGTTCAATTAAAGACCATAAATAGCGGTCTAGTGTAAAAAAAAAATTTTCCTGGATCAGGAGAAAAGCCTGTAAGAGAAAAAATTGTAAAGGGTTGGGATTACATACTGGGGGAGACAAAAGACAAGGGTGCATACTTAACAATTATGGTGCTTAGTGGAATCACCCTGGTAAGGTGACAAAGACACATCTATATTGATCAGGTCGTACCCGTGGTCTGTTGGCAATCACAGACTGAAGTGCTCGATCGGTAAACTACCGGAGCGTGGGTCTATGTTGTGTAAATCAACATTCCGTGGATATGGCAGTCTATTGGCAGTGGTAGACTGAAGTGCTCGAGCGGTAAACTACCGGAGCATTGAGTTGAGTGCCTAAGTCAACATTCTGTGGATATGGCGGTCTAGCAGTAAAGAAAGGTGGGAGGGGGGGTGAGGAAGAGTGATCGCCAACTATATTGCGGCGTTTGGTACGTTATGGCTTAACAGAGTGTGGTCGGCGGCTAAACAATCGTGCCGCTTTTGAAGCGGGTTACATAATTAATCATTGATCCATGCAGAGCGTGGTATTAGGCTCAGCTTACATTCGAAGCGGTAACTATCGCTTCATGGGCATCAGAGTATCCAAGACGGCAAGTTTCCGTCACCTGGAACATGTGAAAATACGGGCAGAGTTACAATTAGTGCACGGCCCTTACTCGATGTATTGAGTACAGTACAGGAACGGTCTGCGGCGTGGTTCGCCGTGCCCGACAAAGGATGACAGCACTTACTTGCGGCTTCTGCTCGTCTGGAATTGAAACCTACTTGGTCATTTCTCCGAATGCCCCGTGGAGTATTCTGTTCGATCTGCGGCGCCGGGAAGTAAACTTCAAGTTGCTTCCGTGTTGGGCGGGGCGTTAAGCAGGACCCTTAGTGGGCCAATCAGAACAGCTCAAAGGGGCGGTGTCCGCTGCAGGTTGTGTGACGCTGCAACTGACGTGGGATGTTATGAATCCATAGCAACCGCGCTAGTTAGGACGGCGCTGCTGCGTGAAATAAGAATGGGACGAATGTTATGAACAAAATGGCAGGACGGATTAAGGGACATGTGTAATATCCGTGCTATTCACAAGTAAACATAGACAGAATGATTATCGTCCATAATTTAGAATCATAGTGATATTGATAGCTGATTGGCCTGAAGCATTCAGTGACATCAAGGTGTGATTTGAAAAAGGTTTTTTTTTATCCCATAGCAGTGTTCCATGGGATATTGTCATTGAGGCCAGTTTTATGAGTGGAAAGTCTATAGACCCACCTCTGTTCTTTTTCAAAAAGGCGTTGATTCAGATTGGGTCCTTGTTGGACCTGTTCAATGACGGTCCACTGTAATTCATCCGCGCTATCCCCTGTCAGCAGATAATGTTCAGTGAGCTTGGTGTTAGCCTTTTTGCACCTAATGGTGCTTCTATGTTCACCAATGCGGATTTTTATCTTTCTGCTTGTCATACCTACGTAATGTAGGTTACAGGGACATGTCAATCTGTACACGACATTCTCGCTATTGCAATTAGTCTGTCCTCTGATCGTCCAGGTTTTTGTAGGTTCCAGCTGTAGGGTCTTAGTGTTGTAAGTGAACGGGCAAACACTACAATTCCCACATTTGTAGTGGCCTGTCACTCTGGGTAGCCCCCAGGCGTTCAGGACAGTTTCGTTAGCCACCTGACTTTTCTTCGGTCTGGTGTTCACTACGGCATCTTTTATGCTGCGTGCCCTTTTATATGAGAACAAAGGTTTGTCCCATCTCAGATTGCCGGTGTTAAGTATGCTCCAATGTTTCCCTATAATTTTGGTTACCTCGTTGGAAATGGTGTTGTACGTGGTGACACAGGTTAAGGGAATCTCCTCCACGGATTTTGACTGATTCTCCAAAAGAGCGCCTCTGTGTTGATTTCGAGCGCGTTTCTGGCTTTTGCGTAGAATCTTATCCGGGTATCCCCGGGTCTTTAATTTGAGAGTTAGATCTTGGGCCTGTTGTTTGTAGTCGTCAAGCTCGCTACAGTTTCTGCAGACCCGCAGGTATTGACCATACGGCAAGTTTTCACGCAGTGGTCTCGGATGAAAGCTTTCAAAACGGAGTAGATTATTTTTGGCAGTCGGTTTGTAGTGAGTAACCGTTGACAGCTTCCCGTTTGCTTTTGTTATGGTGAGATCTAGGAAGACCACGAATTGTGGTCCATCACGTAAGTGAACTTTAGATTTTCATCCAGTGTGTTGATCCAGTCGAAGAATGATGACAGGGTATCTTCAGTGCCTTTCCAAATTGTGAGCACGTCGTCTATATATCTTCTCCAAAGTAAGATATTGGAACTGTAAGGGTTCGTGTTGCTGAGGATATATTTCTCTTCAAAATCGTGTACATACAGGCCCGCTACACTTGGAGCAAATGTACTGCCCATAGATGTACCCCCAGTCTGGAGAAAGATCATGTCATCAAATTGGAAATAATTCCTTTTGAGGGCCAGTCGAGCACACTCCAGAATGAATTCTCTTGGTGTTCTTGATGTCCATTCTTCCATCTCAAGGGCCCTTTTTAAGACCTCTAGAGTGGCGTCTTGGGGAATGCTGGTGTATAAGCTCTCAATATCAAAACTCACCAGTATGATGTTATCATCTAGGGTGAGTTGGTCCAAGAGTTGTAGCACACTTTTAGTGTCCTGTAGGTAGGTGCTCGTTTTCTGTACCATGGTCTTGAAGAACACGTCGCAGAAACTGGACAGGGGTTCCAACAGGAAACCTAACCCAGAGACAATGGGCCTGCCAGGTGGTGGTATTTTGTTTTTGTGCATTTTCGGGAGCGTGTAAAAGTACGGGATCCTCCCCTCACTTTTACATAGGTAATCCGCCTCTTGTTTTGAAAGGTAACCTTCTGCTTCTCCGTGTTCCACCAGTGAAGTAATCTCATTTCTAAGATCTTCTCTGGGATCCACTGGTAATCTCCGATAGTTTCTGTGATCAGCCAGCAGTCTGAGGCATTCAGTTTGATATGCTGATTTGTCAAGTATGACTATCCCTCCGCCTTTATCCGCGGGTTTGATTATGATGGTGTCAGACTTTTGTAGGTTGTCAAGTGCGGTTCTTTCACACTTCGTGAGGTTCATGTACGGTTTTTTGGGGGAGGCATTTTCAACCTCATTGAAGACCGCTTGTTCAAATGTGGAGATTTCCACAGGAACCATGTGCGCTGGTGGTGTGAATGTGGATTTGTTCCGTAATCCTGTTTCATTTGTATCAGGGTTATCCTCCATGTTGGTTCTTTTCTCAAAGAAAGCCTTCAATCTCAATTTCCGAAAGAAGGATGCTAATTTGCAGTGCAGTTTAAATTTATCCAATTTCGCTGTGGGCACAAAACCTAACCCTTTGTTTAGAACAGATTCCTCGTCCTTGCTGAGGGGTCTGGTAGAGAGATTTGTTATTAGGTTTTCCGATTGCTCGGTCCTGCCTGTTGTGGTTTGTTTCTGTTCGTGCTGGTGCTCGGGTCTTCCGGTGCCCAATGTACTTGGTTGCCCTGATTGGCGTTTTTTCTCCTTCCCCGTCCTCTCCCGCCCCGGTTTAAAAAAGGGGGGGCATAGGGGTTTTGGGGAAAAAAAGGTTGTTGGAAGGGTGGTTGCCACCCATACATCGGAAGGTTTGGTGGATGGTTGTATACATCCTGGAAGACTGGCATGGGCATTGGATTAAAAGTCGGCCAATTGCCCTTTCCCCTGCCTCGTCCTCTGCCTTTCTGCTTCATGCTCCCGCTGCTGGAATTCCCACTGGAGTTGGAGGCATTACTCAATGCATTCCTCGAAGCGTCAGAGTTATCATCTCCTTTGGATGGAGGTGCATAGTCCGGGTCTGAGTAAGGGTATGCCTTTACCATTGAGAACCACTTTTTGTTGGGTCAGGTTGTCTTTGTAGTCCGTCATTTCTTTGTTCAACTCATCTAGCTTCTTTTTAAAGCCTGTAATAGTGGCTTTCATATTCCCTTCAGTCACTTGTATTTCCACTTGGATCTTCTCAGAAAGTCTCAAGGCAGTTTTTAAAATCAGCACTATCCAGTCATGTGTGCAGTGCCATGCTATGGCAGCCCAATCTTTCCGAAAGAGTTCATCTTCTAAAAAGATGCGAGGAGCATTGGAGACTAATAGTCCTTTCGGCACCATATTGTTGCTCAGATACTGTTTCAAAATCGTCCCATGCAAAATCGTCCTGATTCTGTTCCTTTTGAGTTCCGTTAGGTTTTCCCAATCTTTTGTTGCAGAGATGCTTTGAGCTATGCTAGCATCCGCAAAAATAGAAAGGTCACTCATCACCTCCTCCACCTCCTCCGAGGTGTAGGAAAGACCCTGGTTTTCCGCCGTGGTTGTGGAAGTTAAAATATAATTATGTGAAGCTCTCGCAGCTGTGCGCTGCCTAATGTGTGTATAACAAGGGAGAGAGTGAGGGAGATTACACAAGTTATGTGTGGTGGGAACTCCTGGTCCCCGGATTTAATAGTAGCAACAATGAAGGAGTACCCCCTAGGAGGAGAAACAGAAAAAAGATTATTTTCTGTGTCTAGAGCGTAAAGCTCAGGTTAGCACAGTATGCCCCATCCCGTAACAGGACAAAGCATGTCCTTGAAGAAGACCCCTCACTCACCAACCTGGTTGGTGACATGCTTCATCATCGGGGTCCCACCCCATAGGCCGAATGCCCATAGGGTGTGCTGCGACACCTGATTACAGTGGAGCGGGTTTTTTTGTTTATATGTGCAAAGAGTTACAATAATATGTGTGTTAAAAAGGGGCCAAATCTACTCACAACAAGACTTTATTCTTGAGTGTTTGGACCCTCATAAAAAACAGTGTGGCACCTGTGCCTAATTAGGAAGGCTTCGGTGTCTAAAAAAGTGTATTAAATATTAAAAATAGCGTAGAGTGCTATGTGATTAATGAAAATTAGGTCTACATGTTTCAACCATTAACAGATTGTAGGTTTTCGTCAGGACCGTGGTGATTGGACGGGGTGATCCGCACACGCTAAGGTGCGTCCTGCCCTCGTTCAATTAAAGACCATAAATAGCGGTCTAGTGTAAAAAAATGTTTTTTCCTGGATCAGGAGAAAAACCTGTAAGAGAAAAAATTGTAAAGGGTTGGGATTACATACTGGGGGAGACAAAAGACAAGGGTGCACACTTAACAATTATGGTGCTTAGTGGAATCACCCTGGTAAGGTGACAAAGACACACCTATATTGATCAGGTCGTACCCGTGGTCTGTTGGCAATCACAGACTGAAGTGCTCGATCGGTAAACTACCGGAGCGTGGGTCTATGTTGTGTAAATCAACATTCCGTGGATATGGCGGTCTATTGGCAGTGGTAGACTGAAGTGCTCGAGCGGTAAACTACCGGAGCGTTGAGTTGAGTGCCTAAGTCAACATTCTGTGGATATGGCGGTCTAGCATACTTTCTCTGTATGTCTGCAATGAGCTCAATGTGTGTTTGTGGGTTTCTTGATGTGTTCAGTCTGTTAAGTAAAAGGTCAGATTAATTAATATTAAGTAGAAATTAAATAACACTCCAGCAATTTACTATGTCACATGCTAAAATGGCTACATGTTGCTATTCAATTTACAGACTAAGCAAAAACGCATATGTGCAAACTGTTAAATGCTTAAAATAGATACAGTTAAAATCCACATTCACTAAGAATATGAAGGGCCTCAAAAATAATTGTGTGTTTTGTAGCAAAACGAATTTATAGCATGTTTTACTTACATGCATTGTAGTACATGTAAAAGGCAAGCACTTCTGCTAAAGTGAGTTTTTGCTAGATTTAAATGCATCTTATTGCACGCGCATTTTTAAAACTTGAAATGTCTGTTTTCAGTAAGACTGAAAGCGTGCTCAGGTTCCAGCACTGTGCAGGGCCTTTCCTGCCGTTAAGGCAGCAGATGTTGTTTTTCGAAGGCCATGAATGGCATCGGAATGTTTATTTAGCACAGTTGGACTTTTTCATTTCAGAATAGTGTTTTAGAGGGTTACAAAAATAAGGTACATCACTTTTTATCACTGGAAGACATTCCAATTGCGGTTTTCCTCTCTTTAAGCATTTTTTTCAAAGTATATTTCTGGCTCTGTTGCTAAATACTGATTGTCCTTTAAAAAAATGGCGCGAAAAATGTCATGTTTTAAGTTAGGCTTTTGTGCTTAGGCGCATAAATGAATGCATTTAAAATGATAGGCAAGGGATGCAGCTTACCTTTATATGTGGAATTATCATAAAAACAGATCATTGGTTTCATTGAACGAAAAATTATTAATTATGGAAAAATTATTTTGAAAAAATAAGTGTTTTTTTTAAATCGTTTTTGATATTTATAAAGCTTAATACTCATACTATGACCTCCGAGTATTAAAATTTGATTTAAGTTATGTGTCACTGTATAATTAGGTAATTTGCATGTTGGTTTTCACTTGGCGCAGGCGTAAAAACTCATTTTTTCAAAGGAATTAGATGTGATATGCTCAATGTCCAATCTTTGCAATCTGTAAAGCACATTCTGATGATGATTAATAAGTAATATAATTTTAGGATTTTTATTTTTAAGTGCCCCAGAGATAAAAGTCGAAATTGAGTTAAATGGATTTTTTAACACAGCATTCTTGTCATTTACCATAGCTTGAAAGTGTCTCTGGCTTCAGTAAATGCATACATTTGTGTATAATACAAGCTTGTGAGTTGTTATTAAGGTTGTTTTTCATAAGCTCAGTGAGCCAATGTGCCCGGTGCAGAGGTTTGTGTTTTATATCAGGGTTGAAGGTTCTAACTTTAGCGGGGCCCATTTAGGCGTTCATCCATGTTAGGTTGCTAAAATGAGTACCATTGTATAGGGTGGTAGCAAACATTTGTTCTAAAAACTGGTATGTGTGAATCATTCACAGTAAATGTAGTAGGCCTTCTGTCTTTGTCAGCCTCGGAATGAGCAGAAATTGTGGGCTAGGAGAACAGGCTGCTCAAGTTGCGCTAAGATGCTATCTTTAGTTTTCCTGTAAACAATGGAGGAGGCTGTCATGTTGACATTTGTGACCCTTTTAAATCCGAGCCTTGTCTCTGTGAAATGCAGAATGACCTTGCTAAACAGCCTCTGAAAGGTGGGATTTCTGGTTTCTCCATAGGAACATCAATAAAATTAAAGAACCTAATTCCAAAGGGAAATATATAAAAAGGGTTTCTTTAAAAGTCCCAACATCATGACATTTGTATTTGTGCTCTAAAAAATAATGCCTGCTAGTCGCTTTTATTTGACAGAAAACGAAGTGTTACATTAAGTCTTAGACAAAAAAATAAGATGCAGCCTTTTACAAACATTTTGAAGCCTACATGAATAAGTAAGAACGATTTGCCAATTGAGAAGTATTTTTCAAAGTGGAAGGGCTTCATGTTGCAAGGTGACTGACAAGATGGTAACAGTTAAGTAATGGAAATTTATTTTTGTGTTTGTTAATGTATATCATGGTTTGTCTTCTGCTTAAAAGTTATAATTGTTGTCTGTTTATTATGAAAAATGTCTCTCTTTTGTGTGCTGTGTATTTTTTCTCTTCGCTTCTGCTCACAGATCATTTATGGATTGCTCTGGGGGATTTTAAGCCTAACAAGACACGTGAGTTTGGTTGGCTGAAATTAAATGGTTTTTTTGCGTAACTCCTTTTGAAAGAAATGTCCATGCGTTTTTCATGTTTGTGTATTTGGTTCTATCATGAATTGTTCTTGCTGGTTCTATGTGCCTCTCAGTTGTATTTGACAGCAGATACCCACAAATTGGTGATCTACTGTCAAAAAGGAGGGTAAGGATTTTAAACCTGACACGGTATTATGCGCCACCGCTCATTTATATATGCTATTGTTTTACAGCGAGTATATCTGATGGCTTGACGTCCGTTTTGTGCGGTTTTTGCTTGTTTTATGTTTTATGTTTCTGCTTAAGAAATTATTACGAGTTCACCTGTGTTGTTGTGAGGGGACATGTATGACGATACGTGTCGCGGTACAACAGTTGGGTAAAATTTTCGCTGATACTAAAATTCACAGATATGATTTTTTTTCATATTGTGAACCAGACAGACAACACTTCACCAGTGTATGTCAAATTTGGCTATAAGTATTGAAGAAAAATAATCAGCAAATTGTGTCATTTGTAGTCACAATACTGCCCTTTCCTGTAAGGAACAGGCAGCCCTAAAAATATGTATCCTGATTGGACGTAAGGATAAATTATAGATTTGTGACTCTTGTACATGGTGACCTAATTTCTATATTACATTAGTCAGTTTTATTCTGCTTCCTAAGTAGTATATGGCTTTGTACCATAAAAGAAACCAGGTTTCATTTTTCCCTGAAGAAGGAACTGGAACATTAGCTGAGATTACCGTATATGGTGTAGCGGCCAGCGGTAGAGTTAAATTCGTAAACTATTGTGATTTTTTGTGTATCACCCATACTCTTGGTATTGTGTCACATGCCTGACTATCACCCAAGCGCATCGTGCCTAGTCATTAGGGATTTTAACTGTCCTAGTCCCATTTCTCTTTTCCTAGTTCCTTTCACCAGTCAGCTTTTATTATTATTAGTGTATTGTTCAGGTTCACACTTTCAGATTGCAGTACTGTACTATGGACCCCCATCTTATGTATAATTCCCTTTTGCATAACCAGACTGTTTTCCCCGATAATCTGCATTATGCGATTTTTCTTTTGAGATGTTCTTGATGAGGAATTTAGGAACACCTATATGTAATTATTGAGATAAAATGTGTTTGCTCCATTAGACGATGCCACTATGTGTGAGAACATCCATTCAGATAGAATTCCCATGTCACTATCTACCCTTAGATGATGGAGGATATGCTCTCACACGGAAACCCAATTGAAGAGCCTAGAGGCACTGTTTTGCCTATTTCCTTTGTTTTTGTATTGCCTTTGAGAATGACAATGTATTTCAACGCAGAATTGTCTCATGGCGTGTGGCCACTCCTTTGAAGATCGCAGGCCACCTGTTTGCAGTCCCCTTGTTATACAATGAACTGTTTACTTCATCGCACTTGCTTCATCAGAAGGCGTTCAACATCGGAAAAGAAGGAGGAGCTGGTTTTGCCACAGAACCAGAATTTCAGTGCAAAAGAGCGCCTGTCATGTGCTGGTTAACCTCTGACAGTGTGCAGTCCCTTTAGCCCTTGGCCTGAGTTTTGTCCACGCACCGAGCGCCTGTCATGTGCTGGTTAACCTCTGACAGTGTGCAGTCCCTTGAGCCCATTGGCCTGAGTTTTGGCCATGCACCCCTTTTTCCTTTGCTTCAATGGAAGTGCAGTGCACCGGAGGATCTAAGAAGTGGCAAAAGGAATTCCATTCTGGTGCCCATGAAAGAGCAGCCTGAGCGTCCTCTGACACTGACTGATGAGTGTTGGAGTCTGAGAACGGTCCCGGGTCTGCACGAGATGATTTGTGCCCATGACCAATTAAGAGCACAATATCTGTAGTGTCTGCCGCAGAGAAGAGATACTGGTGCATTGCATTGAGACATTGAGACTTTTTGAATGAGCTATGAGTGTGTGCCAGGAGGGCACTCCAACGGATCATGAAAGGCCTGGATGAAGAGGCCCATGCAAACAACAAAAGAAGATTTGATGGACAATAGAAGCCTGCCAGAGAGGCTTTTTGAACGGACTCTGGGCATAGTTGGGTTCACAAGTGGTTTCCGTGCGATTGCATATAATAGGTGTTAGGAAACAAGCTTTTGATTGTTTTGCTGGCATTATTTTAAAGTAGTATTCTGTTTAGTAAAAGCAGAATAAAGTCCATTTTCTGTGGAAGAGTATCCCCTTTTCACCTCAGAGCATTAATGAGGGTCACCACTGTTTCACTTGAACATATAATAAATTTCAGAAATGCATAGGAAGACCTAAAATGTTACTAGATAATTTTAGGATTTACTTTTTGCTTAGGGTTGTGAAAAATTATGATTTCATTTGTAATAGCGGTCACTACATTCTCCTGTTGTCTATATGTACTTAACAACGTGTTTTCTAGTGTTTTTTAAACATTGTCTTTTATGGGTGGGATTGTTTTTCTTTCTACTCAATTGACATCTGTACCCACCTCCCAACCTATGTCTCTTCATACCCAACCTATGTCTCTTCATACTACTACTTCTTTGCATTCTTTCCATATTTTACCTGAACATGGACTAGTTCGGAGGTCAGAGTTTACTGATAATTCCTTTTGTACAGTTTCTGCATCAACACCAGTTAGTAGTGAACATCACTAATTGTTGGGTGTGTGGTTTTATACCACATACTACAGATAGAGGTATTCCCTATTTGGTCCTGCCATACATGGCCTTTGTGCTACTACGTGTGTAAGGAGACCTGCCCGAAGAGTTGCTAAGTAATAGGATTATACTTCAGCAACATCTCGATGATTTGATGAATATAGACCTGGACTCACATTAGCGTAAGTGTAGGTTATTGCCTATGTAAGGGCAAAAGGAGGGTCTGTGGTACTGAAAATTCTGAACCCGTGTTATTAAAGTCGTCGAATCATGACGATGTTGGTAACATCAGACCGAAAATGACGAAAGCAAAGTGTGCATGTATTTTCGTCACGTTTGAGTGGCGAGATCACCATTAAATCAGGGATTCCGTCCTGAACCCTCGGGTTCCATTTTGTGCACAGCAGCCATTTTGTGGTTGCCCTCACATAGGCCGATGACTAAGGCCAAGCGAGTCTTAAGGACACGTACACCTTCAGCTGACTTCTGTGTGACCTGGGCAAGCTGACTCCACTGCCCGAAGCCAAACCTGTTCGACCAGTTCCTTTCCCAGTAGCTGATCAAGATTAAGCATCAAGGCACAGGAGAGCATAAACCTTTATTGCACACAACTATGTCTTATCTTACTCACACCGGTCTCTGCTCCTTTCTTTATGGCCTGTTTACGATGGGGAGGTGCCCGTTTTTTATTATGGGTTTGTGCAGCTTGTGTAAGAAGGAATGTTGGGTTTTGCATGCTTGCAAAACCTAGGACTGCCCTTGCTTTTGTACTGAGTCATGTAACGCTAAAAACGTATAAAAGGCCTCTGTCCTCTGTATTCCTCAGACTACCTCATTCAGTTGCTACGGCTTCTGTGTGACGTGGACTCACTATGTTAAGTATAATAAAGATCTATTTTCATATTACAGCTTCTGTGCCAAGTTCTTTCTTATATTAGTAAGTATTCCCTGAGAACGAAAATCTCAGTACTTCACAGGGCTTGTATAAATCCAGCCTCAACTGGTTCTGGGTGGTGTGGAACACTTTGTTTCCAGGGATCCCACCCTCCTTTGTCAGGTTGGGGCTCTGTCATCAGACACATCACAGGAGGGCAGAGCCAGCACTCATCTAGGCAGGCACAGACCTATACAGGGGACTACTCCTCCCACTACTCCAAATGCAGATCTCCTATTCAGCCTAGCGCTGACTCACTCTGCCCTCCCTGGAGCCACACACACCTCCCCAGCCCCTGTCACTCCAAAGCCAGACATGCAATACACATCAGGCAGGCAGACACATATCACACAGAAATGCCAACTTCTAAAAGTGGCATTTCTGAAATAGGTATAATAAATCTGCGCACACCATTGCACAGCATTTATTATTATCATTCCAAATATACCAGACTTGACCACGCTGCTCCTCTCATATCAGGAATTACCACTGAAACACTTAACAGGGAATACCCAATGCATTCCTATGGGAGGGCAGCCTCACAGCAGTGAGAAACCAAAATGTCTGTTTGTCACTACCAGGACATGTCACACACTTAAGGTACGTGTCCTACCTATTACCTACAATGCACCCTGCCCATAGGGCCAGCTAGGGCCTATCGTAGGAGTGACTGACATGTAGTAAAAGGGGGATCACGGTGGCAGTAACACTGCATGAACAGGCCCTGCAGTGGCAGAGGCCTGAGACAGATTTCAAAGGCTACTTTTTTGGGTGGCGCAAACAGAGCTGCAATCCCACCAGTAGCATTTAATTTACCAGCCCTGGGTATCTGAGATACCACTTTACAAGGGACTGACAGGTAAATTAAATATGTCAAACAGGTGTAGATCAATCTTACCATGTTTACCACAGAGAACACACACACTTTACACTGGGCAGCAGTGCTAAAGTGCCCAGAGTACTAGAACCACCAACACCATGTCAGAAAAAAGGCTAGGAAGAAGGCAAAAAGTTCAGGAATGTCCCTGAAAAAAGGGCCAAGTCCAACAGGAGTATTTCCAGATATCCGGCGGTTTTGTGCTGCCTGTTTAAAATGCCAGCTAAAAAACTCTCCACATTTAACCAAAGCTCCTTTGAGAACCTTATCCATTATAGGCATACCCTTTTCAAGGGTCGGTATGGACCTGGTAGGTCCCTTGATAACTTCTGTTCAGGGCACCAATATATCTTGGTGTTCACCACAAGGTATCTAAAAGTGGTCCCTTTATCCAGCATGATGACCAAAAGTGCAACCCAGGCCATGATCAAGATTTTTTACAAGAGTAGGATTTCCCAAAGAACTTCTGAAGACCAGGGGACCCCTTTTATGTACTGACTCATGGCTCAAATCTGTCAGCTGCTAGGGATTACTCAGATCAGAACTTCAGTGTACCATCCACAAACAGATGTGCTTGTGGAATGGTACAAAAGCACAGTAAAAACCCTAGTAAAAAAGTAGTGTCGGACATGGGTAGAGACTGGGACAAAAAACTGCCCCTAGTGCTATACATAATCCCCACCCACTTTAAGTCATCCACAGGATACAGCCCTTTCAAGCTTGTTTTTGTCAGGCAACCTAGGACATTGCTTGACATGGCTGCAGAACAATGGATGCAGAGGAGAAGGAAGGGCTGGGTCTGTTTAAATGTGCCAGGGGTCTGAAGGAAAAGATACATACACTCTGGGAAGAGGTCAGGCAGAATATGAGAACAGTAGACTGAAGGAACTAAATGTAGGTATGAAAGCAATGATTCATTCTTTTACATTCCAATAAACACTTGGCAACCTAGCAATTCCCTTGCTCTGTTATGGCTCAGGTCACTCCGTAACCTATAGGCTGGCTGTTCTTCACTGTCCGGGAAAAGGGCAAAAATATCATATCAATTTGTTAAAGAAATGGGTGGAAAAGCCTGACTCCGATGAGGTACCACCCCGGCTCTCATAGTGACAGACACCCAAACCCAGTATACCTCTTTTCCCCCTACAAGGGAACCAGTCAGTCTGGATGAAACAAGAATTGGGTCACAACGGAGTCCCAAACAGAAAACAGCTAATGTGCCTGAGTGAACAACATCACACTGTTTATTCAGGCTGTCCCGATAAAACAAGCTTAGTACAGCATGATATACAGACAGAAGGGTCGGGCAGTGTGCCTTCATCCCTACCGCATCCCGAAAGCCAGAAGACAGGCAGTCGAGAAAGACGTAGCCAGCATGATAAATGGGGGATAATTGTGCCATCCAAAAGCCCATTGTGTTCCCCAGTGGTATAAGTGCCAAGGCCCAATGACTCAGTGAGATTCTGCATAGACTTCCACCAGCTCAACAGTCTATCAAAATTTGGCACATAGCCCATGCTAAGGGTGGATGAGCTTATTTACAACCTTGGGTCTGCCAACTACCTCACCACATTGGATCTAATGAAGGAACGTTGGCAAAACCCCCTGACTCAATCTGCTATGAAAAAAACAACTTTTTCCACACGTTCAGGACTGTATCAGTTTTGGGTAACGCCCTTTAAGTTGCATGGGGCTCCAGCAACCTTTTAGAGTTAATGGATGTGTTGTTGTTGCAAAATAAAGGGTACACAGCAGCTTATCTGGATGTTTTCCTCATCTACAGTACCACATGGAAGAAACGTTAAAAACATCTGTGTTCGGTTCTTATGACCCTCCATCAGGCGGGTATCACTGCCAATCTGGATAAGTGTACCCTTGCGACCGATACAATCAAACATTTGGGCTAGAAACTAAGCCCACAGGCTGATAAGATAAAGTTGATAAAAGAACTAACCAGACCTGTAGATAAGAATGCCTTGAGGTTCTTCCTGGGTCTTATTGGATATTATCACCTATATTATCATTGATTCATTCTTAAGTTGCAAAATTGCTTCCTCCATGACTGATATCTTGAAGAAAACCCAACCAAAGAAAATCACAAAATGGTCCTACTTCATACAGAGTAGTTTTGACAGTTTAAAGAATGCCTTATGGGAGCTCCCTGTATTGGTATGTCCAGACTTTACCAAGCATTTTGTTCTGCAACAGATGCCTCATATCAGGGATTGGGTGCTGTGTTGTCCCAACCTGATCCTGCCGTCCATCTACACCATGTGGTTTATATCAGCTGGAAGCTAATAACTTGTGAGACACACTACCCTACCATCAAGAAGAAGTGGCTTGTGATTAAGTGGGCTGTGAAGCCACTGCAATATTATATACTAGGGAGAACATTTACTTTGCTAACTGATCATACTCTCTTGGTGTGGTTATCACAAAGATATCAATGCCAGAATTCTCAGGTGGTTCCTAGGACTTCAACCCTTCTCATTTCAGGCTATAACATACCTGGGAGGAGGAAAGCTAATGCAGACTTTCTATCAAGATCCCCTCGCTCAATCAGCCGAGCCTGGGTAAGATCTACTGTGACTGGCCATACGATGACACGGGTAGCAGTAGCCCGGATCGGTACCACAGGGGGACGAGTCTACTCCAGGCAGCGGTACTAGTGATGGAGCAAGCCACACCCTCTCAATCATTCATGGCTGCATATAGGCCAGCCCCTGAGGTAAGAGGTCATCACAACCCGGAAGAAGCGGAAGCGGCTCGGGATGGAGAGGAGGCATCAACACAGAAAGAACAGGCAGACAAAGGAGACAGAGTAGACAGAGGAAGGGGGAACCACACAACGAGGTGTTAATGGGAAGAGGACGTGGAAATCAACGAAAAGAAAGGCTCGGCTGAGACCCACGGATCAGAGGGAGCCGATAGGGGAACTCGACCAGACCCCAAGGAAAGGTGATGAGGACGAGATTGCCTGGACTCGAGGACTGAGTCACAGTCTCCAACGAGTACCGGGATAAGGAGCCTCGCCGGGTACTCTCTTGGTAACAGGCGTGGGGGCACTAATGTGGTTTTGAGTTTGGGAAGGGAGTCACGAAGATGGGAGCTTGTCAGCACCAGTGAGCACAAAACTACAAACAGTAATAGGGGAGCACAGTTGCCTAAGTAGTAGGACCAGCAGGGAAAAGAAGCCCGTCTTTCTTCCTTAATCTCTAGGCCTGATCTACTAGATAGAAAAAAAAAGCAAGCACCAGTTACTATTCCGGCTGTGAAAGCTATAACTAACCTTGTCCTATGACATCCACCTGGTCTGTGTCATCATTGTAACCCTGTTACAAGCACCTTAAACTCACTTCCAAGGAGGGTCCAGGGCTGAGGTGGCACCACTTGGCAGGCTAGACTCACAGATGGCAGAGTACAGGTTGAGATGAAAGGTTGTTGGAAGCATGTTATGTTGCTGAGTCTTGCGATTAAGATGCCAGATAAGTAGCCCTTCGAGTCACCTTGGTTTCTGGGTTCAAAAGATGGAGGTACAGTTCTTCTCACCCAGGAATGAGGGCAGCAGGTTATCACAGCAAAGCAACAGTCCAGCAGAAGGGCAGTCCTTGTAGCAGCACAGCAGTCCTTTTTTCCTGGTAGAGCAGCCACAGGTCCAGAAGTGTACTGAAGTGGTGGTGTCTGAGATCCTTCTTTTAGTTTAAGAAAATGGGAAAAACAACTATAATTTTGAAAACATTCTTGAGCAAGAAATGTTACACATAGATTTGCGGGCATACAAATATTGACTTAACATGTAAAGATACAATAAACAGAGTACTATGATCAACAATCAACAATAAGTCAAATATGATCTGTTCAAACTTACAAAAATACTTTTATTTCTTATACAATTTTACAAAAGTTGACTGGAGTTAAAATGTAATTAAACAGTTTGGTAATCAGCTATTTAGAAGTTGTCCTTAAATTTCATTGATACATAATTAAATATCAAATATCAAAAAAGCATACAGTGCTTTTGTCAAACATGATCATGAATCATACTGTGGAAGGCTTGAAGATGTAGTTACTTTGCAAGTTTTGGAAAAAGAGCCTTCATCAGGAAGCTGTCACATCAATGTCTTGCCACAGGTGTGAAGAGGGATCACATGGGCCAAATAATATGTAAGAGCATCCTGAGATGTGTTCCTGGACAGTGAGAGTAGTCCGGCATTACAGAGATGACATGGATTATGTGCCCCCATAATATGTGTTTCCTCACTATATATAGCAACACTGCACATGACAAAGGGTGACTAGATTTTTTGTTAGATTTTTACCATCAATGTTACCCATTTGATATTTTTGCCTTTTATCCCATCTTGTGGTTTCTGGATGTTACCATGAACTATGATTAACCTCTGACTAGCTGCTCCAAATGATATAAATGTAGCTTTCCAAAACACCGAAGGTATTTTACGAGTAGTATCTTTATGGGCTCAGAGTCTCTGAACATAAAAAGTTAGCACAGTCCTATCTTCTTTTTGTACAAAGACTCCACAGTCGTTAAGATACTACTTATGAAATACTTTAGTGAATAGCAAACAATTGTAAACTTACACAAAGTGTAAGTTTACCTGTGTGAATCAGGGCCAATGTCTTAGATCTTCAAGTATTCCAAAATAACTCATTAGCAATAATAGCTATAAAATGTCCTACCCATGTTGACTAGACCGCTGATCCAACAACAACAGATACTCCACTACTATATACTCACCAGGGCCCATAAACACACACTTGGCTGAGTAAACCGCTGGAGTCAAAGTTTATGATTTTTACAATGCTTAAGATTAGTAATTTCATACTCCTAACTAACTTTTCACAGATCAAAAAGTTCTTTCCTCTGGTCGATAGACCATTATGTGATCTAGTTGAGGGTGATAATTAACTTAGAACAAACTATACTTTTATTCAAAGTAAATAACCACAGACTCAGGAAAGTTTTAAATCTTTATCTAAATTTCAAATGCATGTGAACCAACTTGTTATGTTATGTTATGTTATGAAAATTTATTCAGCGCACAGCTGCTCCAGCGAAGGAGCGTCCTGGCGCTTGACAAGGTAACCAACACAACACAACTAGAAGGCAGCAAGCTAAAAGAAAACAGGCTCAAGGGAATAAAAAAGTTTTTATGGCCCTACGAAATGAAAAGAGATTGTCAGAAGCTCGTATCTTTAAAGGAAGAGAGTTCCACAGGACCGCAGCCCGAACGCGAAATGAGCGGCCACCAGCTCGGCTAAGTTTAAACCGAGGGACCACTACTAGATCCTGACCTAAAGATCTCAAAGAGCGGGTAGGGACATAAGGCGTTAAAAGATTCCTAAGAATCGGGGCAGGAGAGCCTTTAAGGATTTTATAAGACATGCAGAGGACTTTGAATTGAATCCTCTGCTTAACTGGAAGCCAGTGGAGAGTGCGTAGAGTGTTGGCAACGGAGCAAAACCTGGACAGACCCACCACAGCTCTGGCTGCCGCGTTCTGAACACGCTGCAAACGAGTAGTTTCTGCTTGGTTCACCCCTACCAAGAGAGAGCTAACGTAGTCGAGCCGAGAGATTACCGTTGCCTGCAGCACCAGTTGCCTGGTAGAGGCGTCAAAAAATTTCAATGCTGGTCTTAAACCTCGCAGAATGCCAAAGCAGCTGGCGGCAATGCTCTTGGTATGGGAGACAAAACTAAGGGCGGGATCTAGCCACACTCCAAGATTTTTTGTCTCCATTACCGGAGTCGGGGTAGGCCCCAGTTCCGGAGGCCACCATATGTCGCCCCAAAGTTCCGATTTCTTGCCGATGATCATTATCTCATTTTTTTTGCGTTCAGCTGGAGATAGTTGGAATTCATCCAGCTGTCAAGCGACCTCAGCCCATTCTGAAACCTAGGGGCATCCAGATCAGAGTCCCCGCTAAGCGTGACCGCCAGCTGAGTGTCGTCAGCATATGAGACCATAGTCAAGCCCCATTGCGTGACGACATCAGCCAGCGGCCTCACGTACAGATTAAATAACGTGGGGCTCAGCGAGGATCCCTGAGGGACCCCCTGGTCCAGCGGATGGGATTTGGACTGATGGGGTGGAACAGCTACGCAAACAAATCGATCGGCAAGAAAAGAACGGAACCACTGGAGGGCAGTCCCTGAAATACCAACTTCTTCCAAGCGCTGGAGAAGGATTTTGTGAGAAACGGTGTCAAAGGCGGCGCTAAGATCTAATAAAACAAGCGCGGCCGTTTGACCTGAATCCAACACCACGCGCAGAAGTTCCACCATGAAAAGAAGGGCTGTCTCCGTGCTATGGTCAGCACGGAAACCATTCTGCGTAGGGTCTAAGATGTTTGCCCGCAGAAGATGGTCAGAAAGGACTCTATTCACGTGTGCCTCCATAACTTTCGTCGGTCATGGGAGGAGCGATATCGGACGATGGTTCTCTGGTTTGAGAGGGTCTAAGCCAGGCTTCTTCAGAATAGGCGTTATTACCGCATGATTCCAACTGGCAGGCACCATGCCAGTAGAAAGCGAGAGGTTAACAGCGAACGCACCGGTAAAAGGTCAAAAGACGACGGGTCCCTGAAGAGGGACGGTCTTAATGGATCGGCCGGAGAGCCGGACTTAGTATGTTGGGCCAATTGATTAAAAACCTCAGGCGATAAACAAGGGAAGGTATGCAGTACCGTATGTTCCTCGGGCCTAAGGGATGGTCCGGAGTCCAGTATGGAAATAGGAAAGGAACGACGGATGCCTTGGACCTTCTCAAGAAAGAAGTTTGCCAGTGCCTCACAATGTGCAATCGATCCAGAGTCGTTGACAGGGGCCTTTTTTGCCATTAAATCCTTAAGAGCCTTAAAGATAGATTTGGAGGGGTTAGAGCTTTTGCGGAACTCAAGAGAATAAAATGCCGCACGCGCTCTGCAGACCACGCGATGGTAAGATTTAATAGTGGCAAGATATGACACTTTTTTACTAGTGTCATAGGCTTTCCGCCACTCTCTTTCAGCACGTCTGCACGCACTCTTTAATGTACGTAAAGATCCATCATACCAGGGGCTAGGATCCCTTGTGCTACATTTGCTCAGGGTCACCGGGATAATAGAATCCAGGGCCCGGGTAATCCACTCACAAAAAAGGTTGTAGCCCAGTTCCATGTTGTCAAACGGGCCAAGTGGGTCCTCCGACAGGGTTCAGTACAAGTCCCCTAATCTAAGTTTGTTCCAGTGTCGTCTCGGGACGACTCTGGCCATAGGTTTCGAGGGGGGCTCAAACAGAGGGCACTGGATCCTGACCAGATAATGGTCAGTCCAGGCAAGCGAGGCAGAAGTTAAAACCCTAGCCTCTGTGAGATTGGTGAAAAAAGGGTCCAAGGTATGCCCTCCCACGTGAGTGGGGTAGGTAACCCGTTGAGGCAATTGAAAGGCTTCCAGATCCGCCAAAGTACTACTGACAGCAGGGGTGGACAAACTCTCAAAATGGAGATTCAAATCCCCCAAGATGGAGAAGTTAGCACAGCCTACGGCCAGCATACCTATAGCATCTGGGAGAGCCTCCCTGAACGCCGCGTCACTACCCGGAGGACGGTAGATTAATATGCCGGAGAAGGAAAACTAGGGACTGATAGAAATCTGGAAAGAAGCACTTTCACAGCCCGCAATTTTTAAACCACTCCAGTCACAGGGATAGCATGATCTGACAGCAAGCGCTATTCCCCAGCCTCTAGTAGGGCGATTAAGCGTATATACCGAGTATTCCGGCGGAAAAGCCAAGTTAAGGATAGCAGTATCAGCCTCCTGCAGCCATGTCTCGGTGATACAAAAGATATCGGGAGACTCATCCTTAATCAGGTCATAGATAGCCTGGTAGTGATTCACCAGCGACCTAACGTTCAGGTTCCAAATATTAAGCTTGCGTGGGAGGGATTTACTCCTGGGTACTGAGGATTTACCCATAGAGCGAGGAAGAGCGGGAGTACAGAGCGCCAGCCTACCGCATGCACACTGGTAGGGGCCACACAGTGGGCTCACAGGAACCACATCACAACTGGCGACCTGCTGTCCAATGGATAGTAAGTCATCTCTAGAATAGCATATCGGCGCACTCACCGCAGAACTAACAGAACGAAGCTCTGACATGACCGACACGACCGGCACATCCAGGCGCGGACGGGCGCAGACGGGCAGGACTCTGGCACGACTCAGGCTAAGTGAAGGCACGCCCGCTGCGCGATCCCGCTGCGCTTAGCAGGGAGCATTAAGTAGGCACCCCTCACGAGGTCCTGTGCACTAAAGCGCTCGAAAATGCTGGCGTCCAGGCAACAACACCACTCCAAGATGGCCGCTAAAAATATTGACCCCACCCCGGGAACTGGACCCGCTCAAACAGCGGTGCGGTACAATTAAGGTGCAGATAAGGGGGCAGAGAGTCCCTGGAATAAAAACCGGGTAGAAATAACTAAAATGAAAGCAAATGGAAAACGGGTAAGTTAAAAACAGTAGATCACAAATAAAGCGCGATGCGCTCAAACAGCGGTTCGCTACCTTGTCAGAGCTACTCTGGGACAGCTCGCCTTAAGTAGGAGTCCCTCACGAAGTCCTGCGCACTAAAGCGCTCAAAAATGCTGGCGTCCAGGCAACAACACCACTCCAAGATGGCCGCTAAAATTATTGACCCCACCCCGGGAACCGGACCCACTCAAACAGCGGTGCGGTACAATTAAGGTGCAGATAAGGGGGCAGAGAGTCCCTGGAATAAAAACCGGGTAGAAATAACTAAAATGAAAGCAAATGGAAAACGGGTACGTTAAAAACAGTAGTTCACAAATAAAGCGCGATGCGCTCAAACAGCGGTTCGCTACCTACCTCAAATACAAAGTGCAGGCACTATCATTCTTTGGCGAGAAAATTCAATTAATTAATCATCAAACACATTTTTTTTTTTAAACTCTTTATTCATGACTGTAACAAGCATTACAATGCACAGTCGATCATCTTACATATTATCAGTTTTTTCCGTTTTCTTTAACTTAACTTTGGCATATTATTCCTACCATCCATTTATTTGTCGTGCCTCGTAACATTCCCAGAAAACATTTTAATATAACTTGTATTCCGCGTCCGTAGAATACTGCATTGCCTCTTCAAGTCCCATCCCTCCCAACTCCCCCCTCCCTCTTCCCGTCTCCTGGCAGTCCCAGTGTACATCGTCCATAAGATGGATATACCAGTTTTATGTCTGCAGGAATGAATACTACATTGGATAGGCGTGGTTATCGGTGTAATCGGGCTAGGTAGCCGCGCATATAGGCACTCCTCATACCAAGCGCGTGGTCATACAATATGTGTCAGTCACATTTCTGGGTTATCGTCCTCCAGTTCTATTAACATACGGTCCCAGTCCTGTGCAATGGGGTATTTACGGTGGCCCTTCTCTTCCTCCCTGCGCAGCTCCGCAGCCTCTGCCTTTCCCCATTTCAGCATGTCGGACCTCCATACCTCTACATCCGGGGGCCTAGGTGACTTCCATCTCATGGTGAGGGTGCGGAGTGCCAACAAGAGAGCCAAGTCTATAAATTTCAATTGTGCCTTACAGGCCTTGGGTCTCTTCCTGTTACCTATCAGGTAGGGCAATGCACCCTCAGGGATCTGCAGAACAGTTATAGTGAACAGTGTATTTCTAATTGTCACCCAGTAATTACGTATTCTCGGGCATGTCCATAACATGTGAATAATATTAGCATCATCTTCCCGACACCTAGGGCAGTTGTGGGGGGTGTTAGGAAACATCCTATGTAGTCTCTGGGGAGTGAGATATGCCCTGTGCAAAACGATGGCCTGTATAAATTTGAATTTAACGTTCCTGGACACTCTCCTAGGGTGACCAAGGATGGTCTTCCAATCGCCGTCTGTGATCTCCTCCCCTGTGTCTGTAGTCCAGGCCTCCTTAAGTGCGGTGAGGGGCAAAGCTGCGTGTTCTCTGATGCCTACGTAGAGCCACTTTACTAAGTGTCCGCCCGTCCCCATGTAGTGGAGGAGAAGGACCAGTTCGTGTTGGTCCGGCTTAGTGTGTTGTGGAGCCCAGGTGCGTCTAATCATCAAACACATACTTTGGACTCATGCAATGATCAATGCTCAGAAAGGGAGAGACTGACTACTAGCTAATGGTTTGACCCTATAAACAGTAAGGACGGGCCTAATACATCAAAATATACCAATACTGTTAACACTTTAATACATTATTTACGGAAAAGGCACATTAATCAATTCAATGTGAATCTAATAATCACATCTTTTTTTATTTAGTTTGTTTTGGATTGAATATTTTATCTTTTATCAAAATAAGTCTCAGTAGTCTTTACAATGTTCACTACCCACACCCACATTTTTCAAATCACAAATAACAAATTAACAAGAATCACAAACTGACCTAAACCCAACATCTTATATAACAAAAAAAACAAACATACAAATGCATTTATATACACAAGAAAAAAACACAATATTGACGCATTTTAAATACACTCAAACACATAGAACATTTAGACCCAACAGTACATTATTCTTAATGACCCCTTTTTGCATCAAGCGACACAATACATTCTTTTGAACTAGGATTGGACTAAATCTAATAGTAGCTTGAACGTCCCTGGGGGCAGTTTCCCTTTTCTTGTACTTGTTGGAGAACCTGTATGGTCAAACATGATCATGAATCATACTGTGAAAGGCTTGAAGATGTAGTTACTTTGCGCATTTTGGAAAAAGTGCCTTCATCAGGAAGCTGTCACATCAATGTCTTGCATGGGCGTGAAAATATATTTACCAAGAATGGTGTGAAGACCAACCCCCTGGCCAAAGGGCTGCTAAGGGTCCCCCAAGACAGATAAAGTGGCAAAGACCTCAGGACAGGAATCAGAACAGGATAGATGACCTCTCTAGAATACTGACGACAGCGTTGCACCCCTCTCTGACACTCTCTTCCTCCTCGAGAGTCTTCCACGATCTTCTTATCTAACCCAATTAAATTAGGATAGAAGGTTCTGCATTCAGCTCTTCATCAGCATCTCACAAGATCGCTACCACCAACAGCACCTACAGCAGCAACAGCATCCCATATCGTGCTAACTAACTAACTAACTAAGGCTACCTCAATTATACCTAAATCTGATTGGTAAGGCAATGGAGGAAGATCATCACATCATGCTTACATGTCAGCTAAATCAGTTTGCCCATTGTTTACAAACCCATCCACTTAATTTGTATTCAAAATGTTATTCCCATTCACTACATGTATCCAATTTGAAACATTAATGACACTACAATGAATGGAACATCTCATTGCTGAACTATGCACCATCTGTTCCCAGAGTAGGAAACTGGCGACCTTGGCATCCATTCAACCTCTATAGTAATCATTCCTGGTTAACTTTCAGTGGCCATGCGCAGTAGTCACGTGTCTCACCTTACTTCAGTTATACATGAGAGGCCCATATATGCACCAGAGATAAATTCAGAAAGATAGATGTTACTTTAAAAAAGAAATGGTCTCACTGTATACCACCCACCTCTACTCCGTCCCAGTTTATTTCTTAGATGTGTCCCCACATTTGCTTTAGTAAAAACCTCTTGATTTAGTTCAAGCAAGCAGATGCCAAGCAGAGGAGTCTTCAAGACTCCATTTTAGCGTCTTCTGCTCATGCGCAGGAATTTCCACCTAAGCAATAGCTCGTAATACTGTCTAGATGCAGTTGACGCATGCACAGTAAAGATTTCCTGTTTAAAGCAGTTTTCTAAGAGTACAACTGGAGTGTCTACCATTCATCAGGACCTATATGTATAAGCTACTACAAAGAGTGAAAAGATGGAACAGATACAACCATACACACCAGATCTACAAATTCTGGGCTGTTATAGCTGTCAGACCCATTATGTGTGGGCAAATCACTTCACCTCACCTGCCAACTGCTCAGGACATGAGGCCCGCTCTGTCCATCTGTACCCCGGGCTATACTGAGCCGTCATGGAAGTGAGGTGATTTGCCCGAACATAATGAGTCTGACAACTATGACAGCCCAGAATTTGTAGATCTGGTGTGTATGGTTGCATCTGATCCATTGAACAATAATTATTTATTTTGTAGTCACTTTTGTCACACTTATCACCTTTTCACTCTTTGCAGTAGCTTATACATATAGGTCCTGAGGAATGCTAGACACTCTGTAAGTCACGGAAGCAGAAACATGTTGACCCGCCCTCATAAACTTTATAGTTACAGTTATTTTTTCAAACTGCATGAGCACTGTTTTTAATCTTTAACACCATGAGATAGATATTAAAGAGGCTTTCTCATGGTAGCCAGTTTTAATACACTTCACTTTTTTTTACTCAAGCACTGCACCCATCACTTTGAATTACATTAGAGCTCTTCATCTGATGGATCTTAGTGTATCCAGTTGTACTCTTAAAAAACATCTCTGAGCTCCGCCCTCATAGTTGAGGGGGTTGTAGCCCTCGGCTGTACTAGGTTTTACAGCAGAGAGGAGATCCCAGATGATGACACATGTCACCTTGGGTGAGTGATGGGATTCTGTCCTTTAAATAGGGCTTTTAAGTGAGAGGCCACCTTAATCGACGCATACTTTATTATTTAGACTTGTGTATAGGACGCCTAGGCGCCAGGTGATTTGAGAGACCCACAGATCCATTTTTGTATTTTCTATGCTTTAATCCTACCTCATCCTACTGCCATTCAAGAGTCTGTATGCTCTGAAGAATTATTTCAGAGGGCAACTGGAGCAGATATCAGATAATTTCATCCATAACAAGAGCTGAAAAGATATATGGCCTGTCAGTGTCAGCATAACTGAGACCCCAGACTTGCATTACAAGACATACTTCCTAAATAAAGTGGGAGCTGGGAGGAGGGATTTAAGGGCCATGAGTTGGTAATGGGGTCGTGAAGAGGCTGATGAGGATGACACCATGTTCTTCAGATGGGAAATGAGCCATAACCACTGGACGAGAAGAGAATACCTGAGCCAGTGTACATCGGATGAGGCCTGCATCTATGAATGATGATGGTAAAAGGGCAAAAGTCAATAATGAAGCAGCCTGCCCTGAACGGTGGTGGAAGTGGGGTTGCTACCCGTACCAGCCAAGATATGACCTCCTAATTATTCCAATTTGCTCTTAAGGGGTACACAGACAGGGCTGTTGCATGCCACAACAGATTCGGGGGAGGGGTCAATTCATCTGTGCACTTCTGGATGAGAAAAATGTGCCATGGAGCCCATATACACTACTAAGATAGGATACAAAGGTTGAACTTCAAGAGAGGAATGACTATGTATGTGAACTATAATGGTGCGAAGGCTCCCTAGCACAAGTGATGTGCAATTTCAAGAATGAAAAGACTGGAAAGACAAAGGGAAGAAAGGGGCGAGTTTTTCTAGACACACAGCACTGAATCCTGAATATGAACTGGTGCATCTCAGGTACAATCTGCGAGGTTGTTCTTTTTCTGTGATCTTGCTCTGAACTTCTCACTTAGGAGCAGTCCAGAACTTCAGTGAGTTAGGATAATGGTTAAGGCGAAGCAGTTGCAGCTCACAACCTTACAACATGCCAGACTGGAAACAATAGTGCACAGAGGTAGGCTTGTCTCCAGAGCACAACTAACTGCAGAGGGGTTACCCTGGCGTAGACAAATTGGGAGATATTCTGTCTACTACAGGTGAGACTAAGGAAGATTTGGAGCTCAAGATTGACACATACAGTTGCAGCAGATTTGGGACTTCTTAAGGGTAATAAGACCATGTTCTCAGAAACAATAAAAGAAACTGAGACCACCCTCGTTTTAGTATGTGCTTCAGTAAAAGGTCATCAGGACTTTTCTGGAGGATCAATGTACATATCATCTGGTTCCCTGCAACATAGAGCTTCATGGAGAGGACTTGCTCTTGACCCAGGTTGCGCCCAGGAACCTGTCAACATTCTTCATGGTGTATGTAGCATCGAGGTCACCCAAGCTGGCATTAACTTTGCTCCCCTGTAATAGACTGTCTGTTAAGTTATCTATGAGGACAGGAACATTTCACTCCCAACAGGCACTGCAACACGGCAGTTACACAGTTGACAACAGCAAGTTCCTTCTGATCAGGGGTTTCACAACTGCTGTACAGAAGCAGAGAAACAAATTCCTTTGTATTAAACACATGCTCAGTGGTCTTGTGGTGAAAAAGGTGCTGCTTTTGTCAGCTAAGCTCATTTTCATTGATGGAAAGGCCGCACACTTCTTCGTTATTACAACAGCTGCGAGGGGCTGCGGAACACGAGCTGCACATTGCAGAATCTTCAGCCCGACCCCAGCAAAGAAGAATTTTCAACAGATGATGGCCAAGAAATATACACCATCTGTGGAACGGTCATACTTCGAGCAGATGAAAATGGTAGCAGACATGCTCAGTGGAGGCACGCCATATCTAGCAACCCAGAGGGATTGTCAGACACTGACGGATCTCATTATGGAAATGGAAGATAGAGAAATATAGACTGACCCACCACAGAGGATCAAGCCCATGACTTGTCAGCATATGAACAGACACCTGCAGAGCATCCGTCAACCGGGTGATGCCTGTTCAGTCTCCGGGGTCCTTCTGATCATTCGATAACAATTGGGACACAATGCAATGCAGCCGCCTGAACTAGAGTTCCGCTGGTCCAGCATCAGCTGTGTACATGGCTATGTCGGCTAAGACATTAAAATCACAAACTTTCACTCCCACGAGACTGTAACCTCTGTGTGTGCTTAGGCTCCCAAGAACAGTCCAGAGATGCTTATTTTCCAACATCTCATCTTCTCTATGGACAGTGGTGATTCTGGTCCTAGTCTTTGGGGGAGTTCCGTAGCAGCTGCACATATGATTGGTTATAACTATCATGTCGTAATTTGCTGTGCGGCATTTGTGTGAAAAAGTGAAGAGGGATGTTCAATAGGAAGTTATGAGTCTATGTTATCATAGGTCAAGTGGATGTAACAGAAATCTCGGAACTGTCCTGGAACTCTGGCATCATATAATAGTTGTTTAATTATGCTAGATTATGCCTTGATGTGGAATGTGAGGGACAAGGACATCCTGAAAAGAGGTAAAGAATGCGTGCCTATCGGTTAGGCATGGAATAGACCTTGTGTGCATTAAAAAAAACTCACCTATCCAAACTAGAGGGCTACAGAGTGCACAGGAAATGGAAAGGACAGCTCTTTTAGCCTTTTTACTCCTCAGACGACTGAGGTGGACTGATAGAGTTGAGATCTGGGGTGTCTTCTAGGTGCACCCGGCCCACATTTATATGTAGAGCACATTTGTGATACTTAGTCAAATTCTGAATGGGAGACACTTGTGATGATGTGTATGAATTCACATCATGTTTTACAAGTCACTTTCTTTGAATGACTACAGGCTCACATTCTTCCAAATATTCAAGCCCCAAGCTTTTGGACCAAAGTTAACTGTGTGCAAAACAGTGAGAGGGTTAGATCCTTTCCTCCCCCCCTCCCCTCAAGTGAACGCTTACACAGCTACATCTGCAGTTCCCCTGACATGGCTTTGATGCTGTAAACTACCAGATACATGGTGGGTGTCACATCCAGACATGACAGAATACTCATGTTACTCCCACACATGCTGGACACTCCAGACTACAATCCGGAACCTAGAAGGGCAAGCGGTTCTCTCTGAATGCCTAACTTGTTCACATTTAGATCAATGTCTTTTATAGGTGCACTTGAAACAGGGCAGGCAGATGACCGGTATCCCCCCACCTCTCCCCCCCCCCGTAGAGGCTCCCAATAACGTTGTTGACAGACACAGCATTTCTTGGAACCCTAAGGGAACACATACAACATAATGCCAGGGGCAACAGCATTTAGGTATACATCTGGGATACACATATTGCGATCATACAAGTGAGGAGAGCCACTCTCAGTAGAGACATCACTGAGTCGGAATTGACATGGTTGGAACTGGAGTGACAAGGGAAGCCTAAATGATGGAGAAACGTTTGTTGGCCTGATCAACCTATAGGGAGCAAGTAGATTGCCTCAAATTGTTTGATGATAGGTCATTTTAGACCAGGCAACAAGCTGAGGGAACCACATAGAGCTGTCTTGGCCTGGTCGACGCCGACCAATGACATGCATGGTCCTAATAATGTACTCAGAACTCTCACAGGCCTATTGATCAATACACAAATTCAGAGAAACAAGAAGATGTAAGCCTACCATGAACATCAATACGGTGCTTCTCATGCTCACTCGACAGTGCAACTTCAGTGCGTTTTCTGGACCTCGACAGCTTCCCCCACAGATTAATATGCTTCTCTCCTTCAGGCAGATACAGTAAGCCCTAAAAGGCCTGGTGACCGGGAAGACGACTAGAAATGATGGACTTCCCACTGAGTGTTATGTGGCGTTCAGCGCGTTTCTAGCCAAGAGCCTGATGTCGCTGTCCTCTTTGAAAGAGGTCCTAATTGTGACTTTGCCCAAATCATAATGCAGCCCTCTATCCCTGGTCAACCTACATTGTAAAATCACATGTAAAATTCAACCTACACGATTTCCCTATTGTTGTCTCAGTTGATCCATATGATCTAGTCAGGCTCAATAATTAAATAAGTAACCTCCCAGGGCTTGTCCCCGGTGTCAGACTCATCAACAAAACTATTTGTTTGTGAAACCCCCAAAAACTGTTTATTCATCTCTAGAAGAATGAAGACTCTTCACAGTGCTATGCTGGACAAAAAACTTATTTGGACCTGTTACGTTAAAGTGAAAAAACAAAATAAGCTTCCAGAAAAGAAAATCAGTCTTTCTGAATCCCTTAATCACCCTCTACGTTCTGAGGAAATTACATCAGAATTGTTGTGCAGAAGTATTTCACGTGTTCATTCATTTCTTGATTTCAATAATGTATTCTTCAAGCTAAGCAATTTCCATGATATGCAGCTAGAGATTTCAAGAAGTATCTTAAGCTATACTGCATATTGGAAGCAAAAGGTTGTCTGACCCTGAAATCCCAATCAAAGAAGAGTTGGATAAATTCTAGGCATTACAAAAGTACGTCTGCCATGGAACATTAAGAAAACCACACCTAGGAAAAATGAATATGCAGGCCATCTAAGGACAGCAGCATGAAGACAGACGCTGCCAAGTTCGGAAATGCAAGGCACGCAACATCTTTAAAATTAGCCTCTCAAAATTAGGGGAACTGATAGCCTCGAGAACGAGCGCACGGGTTGTGGTCCCAAAAGTCATATGATAATTCACGCTACTGTGATTCACCCAAGACACAGTGGCCTTTATTTCAAAATATGAATAAATAAAAAATGATTGTGCCAAGGATAGCATGCAGACGGATGAATACAGCACTCTGGACCACGAGAACCAAACATAAATGCCTGAAATCATAAGAATGCATGGTACATATGACACACAAAACACAGGGCGAAAACGGACTCTTGTGAAAAACAAAAGCAGCAATTACTTACCATCTGTAGGATTATGTACATGACAGTGCAGTTCATGTCGAATATTGCATAATATTCTGTAGTGACAAAGGTCACAGTTTAGGCGCAACCGGGATTGTTTCTATTTAGCTTACCAAGCTGTGTACAACAGAACGCGGACACACGTTCATTCTAAAAGTAATTTGTACATCATTTTTGTACATTTTAAAATATGTATGACTGCACACATCTAAAGGGGAGAGGTTGTAGCCTTACAGCTAGTGTGGTCGACCTCGGACCTGGGGAACCGGGCTGGGAGTCTCGCCAAAGACGCTACACATCCTGTGATTCTGGACAAATCACTTAGGGGTATATTCACAAGAACATGTGCTAAACATCACCAAAAAAAGCTAACACACCTTTATACATTGCAGCCAATCGAGGAAAAAAAACCCTATGTCAACTTGGAATTCACAACCAGACGACCATGCGATAGTCTGCCGAAACCACCGCCATTGTCTGCGATACAACCACCTTGATGGAGATAAAAACACAAAGCTCAACATGAAAAAACATGGGATGGGCCGAAGCGCGATGAGAAAATCAGCTATAAGCAGCGCCAGCCTGCCATACACACATGACAGGTGGGAAAAATCACTATAAAAAAGTAGAAAAAACACTCAAACACAAACTGACCAACACCCAAGCACCAAGGAGGCAGCCGGAGCAGGCGCAGAGGACGAGCACAATCCCACAAGCACCCGGGACGACCAACCTGGGACCTCTGGGAAAGGAAAGGGCAAGGGCAAGAAGAAGAGGAAGACAAAGTTCAGTCCGCAGGAAAACAGGATCCTAGCCACGGAGGTGATGGAACACCATCAACAACTGTTAGTCACCTCCAATGTGTCAAAGGCCACCAAAAATACGATATGGCGGGACTTCGTGGACAAGGTGAATGCCGTTGGAGAGCAAAAGAGGTCAATGGAGGAGGCTAAGAGGCGATGGATTGGCATTAAGCGCACGACCAAGGATAAACTTGCAGCCAACCAGAAGGCAGCAATGCAGACTGGAGTTGGGAGCCCAGCGCCACAGCTCGTGCTGGATGACGTGGAGGAGCTGGTGTCGACAGTCATCAGGGTGGAGACTGTGGCTGGAGTTGGGGGACCGGACACTGCTTGACAGGGCACAACACAACTGCAACAGGGGGAGTGACCACCAGGTACTGGGAGGACAGGTGGAGATGGCAACAATGGCACACATGCAAAATCAAGCAAAGCACGGTGCACACCCACAATGACTCTAGGTCATGGGCATGATGTACAGACTGTCACAATGTACAATGCCATGCTGTCTGAATGTCAACATGTACCATGCAGTTACATACATGTGGACACATTGTAATACACCATCTCTTCTTCACATTGCAGAGGCACGGTCAACACCTCCTGCACAGCAGTCCCAGCCACTCTTCACTGATAACAAGCTGGACACCCCCAGCATCGACACCCAAGCCCTCCTAGACATCATTGACATCATCAGCAACTCACCTCCAGGATCAGGGCAGCCCAGCTGCATCGAGGAGACCCCACCCACTAACCAAACCACCCAGCAGGAGGCACCCACAGCCACAGCAGTATCCCAAGACCCTCAGGAACAACACATGGCCTTTCAACACCGTGTGCTGGAGGACCAGAGGCAGAGATTAAGCAGGTGCAGGAGGGATTTGGCCTCATGGCTACCAAACTGGACGCCATCCATGGGTGTCTAGGTCCCATCAGGGACCAGTTCCAGTCTCTAACGGACACCCACGGCCTGCTCCATGGTCTCCGACGAGCCCTGAACGACATCCTGGAGTCATGACGTGGAGAGAAGAACATCTGTCCGCTCAGACTGGCTCCAGCGATCCCAGCAGTGAGCTGGCACACATCCGTAGGCTCATGGAGGACATGGTGCAGATGGAGGCAGAAAGGATGGCAGCCACCACTGCACATCAGCAAATGTAGTTGGGATCCACCATGCCCGGCAGATCCTCATCATGGCATTTCTGCCAAAAGGCGTGGCGCTGATGAATGCTGCTGCCCCCACACAATCCACTTCTCCGCCCGCTGGTGCGTCAGTGCCTCACAGTGCAACAGCAAACAAATGGTGGACGGAATGCTGACAATGCAAACATTCTCCCCCAGTCAAAAGACCTCGGTTAAATCCATCGATCTTTTGCCCACTATGCCACCCCAGTTTGGACCCAGCCATATGCAAATCAGTCTTGACCCTGTGACCCATGGGAACAGTCCAGATCGAACTGCCAGGCCAGGTCCTCCCTGGATCAGAAACACGCATCCTGGGACTGGTTTCAGGGTATGTCACCCTTCTTCAGCCAGGCTAGCTTTAATCCAGTGGCACAGTGAGCAAGGGACCCACGTCTTGGCACACCCATCCCACTTAGGGCGAAAAGTGTTACAGCAAACAAATGGTGGACGGAATGCTGACAATGCAAACATTCTCCCCCAGTCAAAAGATCTGGGTTAAATCCATCGTCCTTTTGCCCACTGTGCCACCCCAGTTTGGACCCAGCCATATGCAAATCAGTCTCGACCCTGTGGCCCCTTGGAACGGTCCAGACCAAAATGCCAGGCCAGGTCCTCCCTGGACCGGAAATAAGCATCCTGGGACAGGTTTCAGGGTATGTCTCCCTTTTTCAGCCAGGCTAGCTTGAATTCAGTGGCACAGTGTACAAGGAACCCACATCTGGGCATACCCATCCCACTTAGGGCGAAAAGTGTTACAGCAAACTAATCTAGGCCCAGATCTCTGTACTGGGGTGAATGTATGACAATGTTCTGCATTCTGTCCATCAACTGTTGTTTTTGCAATTATCACCACGAGTGGGACGGGTATGCTCAGACGTGAGTCCTGTGCTCTCCATGCCACTGGAATCAAGCTATCCTGGCTGATGAGGGCTGAAAGCCCGAATCCGGTCCTGGGATGCTTGTTTCCAGTCAAGGGAGGACCTGGCTTGGCAGTTAGGGCTGGACTGTTCCCATGGGGCACAGGGTCAAGACTGATTTGCATATGGTTAGGTTCAAACTGGAATGGCATTGTGATAAAAAAACGATGGATTTAGGCTCAGATCTCTGTACTGGGGTGAATGTATGACATCGTTCTGCATTCTGTCCATCAACTGTTGTTTTTGCAAATGCCACCCTGAGTGGGACAGGTATGCTCAGCCGTGAGTCCTGTGCTCTCCATGCCACTGGAATCAAGCTATCCTGGCTGATGAGGGCTGAAAGCCTGAAACCGGTCCTAGGAGGCCTGTTTCCAGTCCAGGGAGGACCTTGCTTGGCAGTTCGAGCTGAACTCTTCCCATGGGGCACAGGGTCACCCTTCTTCAGCCAGGCTAGCTTGAATCCAGTGGCACAGTGAGCAAGGGACCCACGTCTGGGCATACCCCTCCCACTTAGGGTGAAAAGTGTTACAGCAAACAAATGGTGGACGGAATGCTAACAATGCAAACATTCTCCCCAGTCAAAAGATCTGGGTTAAATCCATCATTCTTTTGCCCACTGTGCCACCCCAGTTTGGACCCAGCCATATGCAAATCAGTCGCGACCCTGTGGCCCATGGGAACGGTCCAGACCGAAATGCCGGGCCAGGTCCTTCCTGGACCGGAAACAAGCATCCTGGGACCGGTTTCAGTGGTATGTCTCCCTTTTTCAGCCAGGCTAGCTTAAAGCCAGTGGCACAGTGTACAAAAAACCCACGTCTGGGCATACCCATCCCACTTAGGGCGAAAAGTGTTACAGCAAACAAATCTAGGCCCAGATCTCTGTACTGGGGTGAATGCATGACATTGTTCTGCATTCTGTCCATCAACTGTTGTTTTTGAAATTATCACCACGAGTGGGACGGGTATGCTCAGACCTGAGTCCTGTGCTCTCATGCCACTGGAATCAAGCTATCCTGGCAGTTCGGGCTGGACTGTTCCCATGGGGCACAGGGTCAAGACTGATTTGCATATGGTTAGGTTCAAACTGGAATGGCACTGTGAGCAAAAAACAATGAATTTAGGCTCAGATCTCTGTACCGGGGTGAATGTATGACATTGTTCTGCATTCTGTCCATCAACTGTTGTTTTTGCAATTGTCACCCTGAGTGGGACAGGTATGCTCAGTGTGTCCTGTGCTCTCCATGCCACTGGAATCAAGCTATCCTGGCTGATGAGGGTTGAAAGCCTGAAACCGGCCCTAGGAGGCCTGTTTCCAGTCCAGGGAGGACCTGGCTTGGCAGATCAGGCTAAACTCTTCCCATGGGGCACAGGGTCAAGATTGATTTGCATATGGCTAGGTTCAAACTGGAATGGCATGGCGAACAAAAAAACCGATGGATTTAGTCCCAGATCTCTGTACTCGGGTGAATCTATGACATTGTTCTGTATTCTGTCCATCAACTGTTGTTTTTGCAAGCGCCTCACAGTGCGGCAGGCATATCCACTCCGGCACCTGATGTGCCACTGCCGCACAGTACAGCCGACAATCCTCCTCCAGCTCCTGATGTGTCAGTGGTACACAGTGCTGCAGTGGTACTGCAAAACCTACAGGTGAGGCAGAGCGCACATCCGAGGATGAGGATGGGGATGGGATTGTGTTCAGAAGGAGGCACTAGCATTCACTACGTCACATTCCCGTCTGCAGGTGGTTACTGGATGACGGACGCTCCACGGTTCTCAATCATAGAGGGGCCATGAGTTGTTGAGTGTTGCACAGAGTTAGTGGCACCCGACGCCTTGCGGCCATCACGTGCCTACCACCACGTGACACTGACTGGCGTTGCACTAGGTTGGGGCACCAAAATAGCTGAGCGGGTGTGCAGCCTGCTTTGATGTTGTGTGCACTGATGTGGTCTCCGCCATTGATGACTCAGTCCTCAGTGTCATGTGTGGGACCTGCTGGGCTGCGGGACGGGCCCGCATGATGTGGACCATGCCATGGAGGTGGGACCGGGGCCTGGAGCTTTCACAGGCACCTGGGGTGCCTACTGGTGGACACACCGGTGGCAGCAGGTGAACAGTGGGGCCTGTGTGGGCAGGGGCGGCAATTTTTCTCTCTCTCTCCCTTCCTTTCATTCTCTCTCTCACTCTCTCTCTCTTCCCTCTCTCTCTCTCTCTCACTCACTCTCTCCCTTCCTTTCCTTCCCTCTCTTTCTCTCTCTGGCTTACTTTCCTTATCTGTTTCTCTGTGCCTCGCTCCTTTGTTGTGCGAATGACACACGTCCTGATTTTGACGTTGAGATTGTCCCTGACGGATCGGACAGGAGTCTTCCGCATTGGTGTTTTGGTTGTTACTTCAGTGCTGTGTGACTGTTTCTCGTTCTTCTGGCCACACATGTGTGTATTTATTTTGGCAATGTGCATCATCATGCACTTTTTGGGGTTCTTGTGTCGTGCACGGTATGTGCATGTCCAGGTGGGAGGAGGCGGGGGGGCTGGGGGTGGTGGAAGGGGATGTTGTGGCCTTCATGGGTATCGGAGCTGCATGATCATTTCTCCATGGCATCTATCGGTCTTCAGGTGTGTGTCTTGGCTGGGCTCCCTTTCATGCTGCGGGTAGTCACCTTGCTTAACACCAGCAAAAGGCATGTGTTAATTCCCTGCTGCTACCGCGGCTTATCGCCTGTTTTTGGTTCGCCTCGCAGATCTGGCAGTTCGTTATGAAAGTGGTGTTGTGGTTTTTTCGTGTGTTTTTGCTCGGGAAGGCCTACTCCGCTTCTCATCAGGTGTTATTTGGTGGTGTCCACTGTTGAGATACATTTTGGGGCAGCTATCTCGGGAATTCTGGCGATGTCTGCAGTTTGCACCAGCTTGTGAATGGAGTGTTAAATCTATCTCCACTTTTGATGCATTAAGGTGGAGATAAATCAGAGATAAGTCCTTGTGAATATCCCCCTTAATCTCCCGTGCCTAACAAAAAAATTAATGTGTTCATCTGTAACGAAACAGGTGTTCATGTAAAGCACTCTGATAACCGATGCCTCGGGCCTAGTTCGTGCTATATAAAGCTCTAATAAATAAAAAAAAAGACACTGAGCCTACGCTCACATAACGTCCAAGGAAACACCGGTATGAACATCTAGTATTGGCCTGGCTGGAAGACAGTAAATTGAGGCATTTTTATACCCATTCACAGTGACGTGTCAGATGGCAATGTGTACTCCAGTTTTAATGAGAACTATTTGTAAAAAGCATGAAACTTGGTTCACTTGTAAGCATGGCGGTTTTAGGGCATCGTCCTTCAGAAAGTGTTGTCTGGCAACTTTTCATGTTGTGTGGCTGTGTTCAGTTTACATTAAATTCATTCTCCAGCTGTTCTTTTGTTTGTTATTCCCTCCTCCGCCCCCTAGGATGAAAAGGATTTCGGGAGAAGCACGGATGGAGGAGCCGTTGGTGAGAAGCCAAAGGAAGGACAAGAGATTCTGGGGATAAAACAACATAAAATCAGATTATTTCTCCTTCTCCATTTGGATAAAAATGAAATCAGGTTAAGTGGAGTTTACTTGTTTCATAATTAGTTTCAAGTATGAACCATTGCTAAGCTGCCATTCGTCACTGGCTTTAACAGGCCTAACAAGGAAGCTTGAAGAAGCTGTTGTTGTTTTCCCACTTCGAGAATGTCTCCCTTTACCCTAATCAATTGGGTCAGGTTCTAGTCATTGACTGCAGAACTCACCCCTTACCCCACCCCACCGCCTTGAGACTCTAATGGGTGATTAGCCAAGCTCTATTAGAACGTAGATTGATTGATTGACCCGCTTTCAGAATCGTTTATCTGTCAAAACAGCAGCTTACTTCCTACATGACACTTGTTGAGGGAATCAGCTCATAGAATGTTGATAAGATGTCACAGTTACTAGAGGAGTTAGTTTCCTATTTGAGGTACCAGAAAAAGGATATTGCACAACTGAAGTGACATATTCAAGGAGCATGCACAAATGTAAAAAAAATCAAAAGACCCAAACAAGTTTACCAACACAAACAGTGTTAAGTAGCCATGGTCGGAACAAATCTGATCACCTATCTAGGCTGTCCTGATTTCCACACCTTTTGAAATTACTGCATATCAGTGTTTCTTTGGCTGCCTAACCACCCCCCCCCCAAAAAAAAGAAAATGTGACAATATCTATGTTTTCCAGTGGTTACAAAACATTTTGTTGTTGCAGTGATTTGTTTTAATGCACATATTTAATTTAAAGGAGATGAACTGCAGGGTGTGTAGTGTCCTTCCGTTAGTAGTGTGGCCAATGAACTTACAGTAGACTGTTTAAAGCATAGAAAGTCTGTGTACTGCACTTTCACTCACATCTTATTACCCTCTATCTAATCTCAGTACTTCTCACAGGACTCAATAAAGACTCTTTCTGGGTTTCATGACTAGTAATGGATTAAGAAAGTAAAAGTACTGTATGGTTTAATAATAAACAAATTCCTGGGCACAGCTCAGTGTAATTCTTCTACTCCTTACTGAATATTATGATATTGTAGCGGTGGTAATCCCTGCCAACAGCAGAATACCTTGTGAATCATATAAATGTTTGAATTACACCAGATGAAAGTGTAACCCTATACGCTAAGGTACCTGAAACCTTATTTTTTAAGGATTTTCACCACTGCTTTTCTGACCTCTTTGTCTTTCTACATTAACGTGGCACTGCTGTTGTGTAGACATTCGTAGAGATCAATTGTCCCCATTGCAAATGTCTCACTATAAGTCAGTCATGAGCTTTTAACAGACATTACTTTGCATTCTGGGACTTGAAACGTTGTTTTAGCATTGTTAGAGGAAGCAATTCTTCAGTGCCCTCTGGAGACAAGAGGGTCTAAATACCTAACAATCTAGTGTCTTAATTTTGGTGGGAGATGACATAGATAGATGGTTTGAGGCTTATGAGATTGCCCTGCAGATGCAAAAGATTATTGAGGAGGATTGGGGAGCTAGTCTGTGGAGGCACATCCCTACTGAGGGGAGAGGCATCCTAATGGTTGTAGATGCAGGTGACTAGATGCAGGTGACAAGATGAGGTATCTTCCCATGAAAGAAGCATTGATCAGAAAAAATGGTTGCCCTAGAGAAGTATAGACAGACGTTCTGAGCAGTCAAAACCTGTTTAAGCACCCCTGGATGGATTAGGCTGAATTTGTTTGCAAGGCACTTGATGGTTGGATGAAGGGCAGAGAAGTCAAGGATTATCAGTGGTTGTTCAGTCTTTGTTTACCAGCTCTGCACCAACACCTTGTCAACTGTAAACTCTCTGACCCTAGGTGGCTTGCTAAGGAGGAGGACATCTGGATCCACACCAGGGTACCAAAGAAGGTGACTGGAGGTGACCCCAATAAGGATGGTTCAGGGTCCCCCCAGAAAAGTGAGGTGGAGGTCAAGGGAGACACAGACAGGTCCCAGGGAAAGGAGGTAGCAAAGGTTTCCCATAACCTTTGTGAGAAATAGGGAGAAGGTTTGGGTCACAGTTGCCCAGGGAGCCGCATGTCCAGCCCTACTTCTTTGACTGTTCCCACCTAGGGCACAAGCAGGAGAAGTTTGTCTGTCCTTAGAAATCAACAACCGGTAGTATCTCTACAGGAGTGGCCAATGTGGCCTCAGGGGTAAAAAGTCCCCAGGAGCAGCTTATATACCGTGCCATAATCTCCCTTAGCTGGTAGGTGAACACAGGGGGCGAGTTGGTGATCCCTGAAAGTGGAAGTCATCACTTCCACCATGTGAAAGTGACTGGGTTACCAGTCACTCCTGTGAGGGACACAGTGGCTAGCCAGACCATGATTGTGGAAAGGCACATTTTCGCTGAGCAGTACACCAGTCAAGGTGTGTAGGGTAATGCAGGCCCAATGACAGTGCTGCTTCTGCCCTGTGGCCCTGGTATCCCTGTAGTGTGGTGGGGAGATAACCTAGAGGAGGGTATTAGGTAGTCCCCAGATGCCCATAGACTGCATTCTGAAGAATGAGTTGCCCCTGGTGTCACAGAAGCTGGGAGGGGTGATCACCCAGGGTGGCCTGACAGTTCAGTTTTCTGGGGGCACTACTCCCAGGTGGAGGGTGCAGGACCCCAGATGGAGGGGCAGGGTGATGGAGAACTCTCAGCTGTCACTTATTTAGCCTCAGGGACAGACCCTGGCCTGCGTGACCAGTTTAACAATACTACCCCTGAACTGGTGAGAGACATAGTGGAGAAAGGGTAGAAGACACCTGGGGCTTCTGCCTCCTACCCTGAGAAACAATAGAGGTCAGTGACACCAGGATGGCCTGGGGAGTGGTTGTGGACAACCCAGAACCCAATCCAGAACCAGAGTGCCTTAATCGCATCCTGCTTAGGATGGCCGATCAGGATGTGGATGGACCATCAGTCACAGCTAAGTTCCCTTTGTGTGTGGCTGTCTCGAGGGAATGCACAAAGCACAGCTGTCACCCACCCGAGATGTGTATTCAGAGAGAGGCAGAAGGAACCAAAAGTCTGAAGTAAGAAAATAGCACATTTCTAAAAGTGGCATTTTCAGAATTACAATTTAAAATCTGCGTTAACCATATGTTGTACTTTTAAAATGTGATTCCAGAGACACCAAACTTGGGGGTCCAATCTCTTCACAACTGGAAATTACACTTATAAAATGTATTAATGTAATCCCAATGTTATACTAAGGGAGAGATGCGCCTTGCAGTAGTGAAAAATGAATTTAGGAGTTGTTTACTACCAGGACATGTAAAACTTTGAAGCCGAGATCCTACATTTTATGTACAGTGCAACCTGCCCTTAGGCTGTCTACCTTAGGGATAGCTCATATATATTAAAAATGGTGGCAAAGGCGATAACTTGCCAGGTGGACACGGCAGTTTAAAACTGCACATACAGGCTTTGCAGTGGCAGGCTTTAGACATATTGAAATGGCTACTGATGTGGGTGGCACAATCAGCGCTGCAGGTCCACTAGTAGCATTTAATTTACAGGCCCTGGGCACATGTAGAGCACTCTACTATGGACTTATAACAACATTAAATATGCCAATAGTGGATACGACAATGCTACCATGTTTTAAGTCGGGAGCACATAAACCTTAGCACTGTGTATCAGGGGTAAAGTACCCTGAGTCCTAAAGCCAACAAAAATGAATTCACCAAAATGAGGAGGAGGAAAGCAAAACATTTGGGGTGACCCTGCAGAAAGGGCCATTTACACCACTGGTGTAATAATTTCACCACTATCCCATGAGCATGGTGGCAGCACTTGTCACTCCACCTTGCATTGAATGTTGAAAGCCTAGGGCTTGTCAGTTCTTTACTTTCCTTTCTTTGAATGACATTTTAATTTATGGTTGTGCAGGTGTGTATCCGTATTTATATGTTTGCACCAACGAAAGATGTTTTCCCTCCATAGAGGTTTTAACAGTTATTATAGATTTAATCCTAAAACAGGATAGCCTACACATACCACATGTTAATTCTTTGTTTCAGAGGTGAATTCTAACATTCTTAAAACTGTTAAGGAATCTACTCACCTCAAAACCAGTGATTAATTTGCCCAAACAACCATTAGATTTCTCCAAGTAAAACATCATCAGTTCAACACAAAAGGCAATAGTGGTCCAAAAGAACACATGGCTCTCAGTCCAACAAGAAACTATCTAGTAGTTGTAGGAGTAATATTCACATCTTAAAACTCTTCAGGTAGGAAATTATGAGCCTTATCAAGAGTTTAGCAGACAGGTCCTTCATCACAAATGTGACAGAGATCCTGTCCACCTTTTCACAAGTGTATCCTAATGCACTTGTAATAAGGTTTTTAGAATACCCATCACATGTGAGATGGCATACCTACGCACTAAAATCTAAATCAGACCTTAGTAGCCATGAGAGGTCAACATAAATAAATGCCTACTTGAAAAAACAGTGAGAACAGCAATTGAGGCAGTGAGGTGTGAAAATTCTGAACTAAGCTACTAGGACGTTGCAGCTGACTGAATTATCCCACAATGCAGGAAAATCGGACTTCAGAGAACTCTATGGTCCTTGCGAAGTGGGAAGGCTTGCAAGCTTATTTTACACTGGTATTGGAACTCTAGATAGCACAAAGTTTGGATATAGTAAAACTCCATGAATATGAACAATTGAAAGCCAAAGGCCTCAGCTAATGTGACTGAATAGCCTCTCTTAACTACTTTTATGTCACCATAATTCCACATTATACTTTGGCGCTAAAGAAATGACATGGAAGTTACATAGGCGTAACCTTGTTTTCCCACATTTTTCTCACATTTATTTTTGCTGGTTCAGCAGTTTGTCTGCATTGCCACTAAAATGGTACTATAAATTGAGGTGATGCAATGGGTATATTATTCTCTCCAGTAAATACATTTTAATCTAGCATGGATATTGCACCAGTGGCTTGGAAGTTAAATATTATATACTACCCAAATATATGACAGAAATGTATGGGTGTTCTAAATAACTCTCCAACAAGGCCCAACGGTCCACTGAAGACTAGATCCTGCACTAGTTGTGGCTCTAGAGAGCCCGGGTACCTAGACGTTTGACCTTAGGATGTGGGACTACAAAAGACTAGAAAAAACATTCCCAGCAGAGAAAATTAGGACTTAATCATTTGTTTCTCATCTGAACAAGGTCCTGAGGGCTGGTCAGGGATAGTACACAGTTGAACAAGAAAACCATGTTGTCTCACTGTGCATGCACTGAAAACTGTGGGACCTCACACTAAAGTTACCTGGCTTTGTAGAGCCCTGTTCGGCTACAGCTTCCAGCCTCGAGATGTTGAGAGCCAATCAAGTGACTAAGTCCAAATATAAATACTTGGATCAGGGTGATTTTGAAAATATATCTCAGCAGCAAAGCGATCTCAGCAACTATGAATTCTGGTTTTGACCCGCTAACAAGTGTTGGTTCCAAAACCAATGGCGTCTGCGGGAAGTTCAAAAACAATTCACCTAACTTCAAGGGACCTGTTGGAAGATTTCTAAATCAGACAAACAATTGGAGTCCCAAGGTAAATACTTTGAATAGGATAACCCTTTTGGTGTTACCCAATCTCTGCTCCATCGTGGTTAAATTGAAATTGGACCTCGGCACCATTCAACTGCTAGCGGATATTTTTCAATGATGCTCTACATTTCCTATTGGCTTTTTGTCCTAAAAGTTTGCAAATTCATTTCTAACATCTCCCATTCAGTAAATTGCATCATTTTGATGTTTGATTGCTTATTAAAATATTCTCTATTTTTTTTAATTGGTTTGGAAAAGTTATTGGCATTCAGCCTGCAATGGCAAGTCTGCGACCTGTTTTCAAAGTCTACTTAAGGGGGTAACCCGATAAGTGCTGTATGCCCACTAGTAGCATTTAATTTACAGGACCTGGGTGTAAGGTATACCACTCTACAAGGGACTTATGAGTAAATTAAATATACCAATTGGGTGGAAGCCAATCTTACTATGTTATGGAAGTGAGCACAAGCACGTTAGCACTGATTATCAGTGGTAAAGTGCAGAAAGTCCTTGGGCCAACAATAATGAAACCCTGGATAATAGAGGGAAAAAAGGCAAAATATTTGGGGAGGAATTCCACTTCAAAGCCGAAAGATTTAACGCCCTTGTTATTCAAACCTCTTCCCTTTAACTGCCATGTGAAGATCAGCCTTGGCCAAGCAAGACCCACATCAGTAACTGCCACCCTGCTTCTCAGATCCACTGCATCTCTGGTTTGGGTGCTGGTTCCTCTGCAGGGGGTGATTTTTTTGCTGCACTGCTACATTACCCCCTTCAATCATCCATTATATTTAAGCTTTTTTTCAATAAGGAAGTTGTAAAGAAACAGTCTGAATAGGGGCTAAGTAGTGTAGCTGACACTGTGCTAGACATCTGCACTTATAAATTTTGCCCTGAAACAAACTGAGATACATATGTACTATCTCATGAAATATTATTGGAGTTGGAGTCACACATTAATGGCATGTCTTTCCCAGTCTTACCAAGTTCAAGTGTAAACATAGTTAAAGGCAGTCAATTTGTGAGTACTTGAGTGTTGAAGGGCTGCCAGTACTGTGTAGCCTTTTAAAACTGTGTTCATTCTTTTGAACTCAAAGGGCCTAATTTACAAAGTGCACTTTCTGAGTAAGTTTACACATTTGAGTATGTTTGCTACTTTTCAATAATAACAAACTGCACTTTTGTTGTAGCTTATGCTTTTGTAGTAATGTGCACTTTTGTAATAAGTCGAGCACCACACTTGGCCAACCATTGGTACTGCAATTGCCATTATTTTCTATGGGATGTGCAGTGCTGGACTTTGTTTGTTTTGTTTTTCAATTGTAAATTACTCTCAGAGTTTGTGAATAAGGCCCTTAGTGGAGGTCAAGATGCACTCTGGTCACAGGTTTGTTCTAGCCCCCCTAGTGCGTTTGTGTAAATATAGTTCAAGGCAGACCATACCTCAGAGTATTTGTTGTGGTAGCTTAGGTGTTAAAGCACAGCCAATAGAATTTAGCCCTTAAAAACACTGGGCCTCATTTATGAGGTTTTACTGTAAGGCAGCACTGCAGGCCTCCCTGCTGTGCTTCCCTACGGTAAAATAAAAGGGCAAGAATGCGCAGTTTCTATGAGATACAGCACCTTCCTGTCCTTTTCCCCAGTTCCGGTGCACAATGGGCTGCTGTGCGCCAATTTGTTTTGTTCTTTTGAACTCTTCAGAAAGGCAATGAGTTTTCTTGGGGAGCCTGACCCTCTGCTTAACATATGTGGATGAGTGCCAAACAGCCCCCAGAAGCAGACGTCTACCCTGCAGGGGGAAATAACTTGCACATACATTAGTTGCTTGTGGATTCGCACTGTTCAGAAGGGCAAACAACATTTTGAGACGTCTTACAGGGTTTTAAAGGTATTAGAATGAGATGGAATACCATATTTAGATTGTTGTTCATACTTTTATGCTTCCATTGTTGCTTTCCTACTTCAGATAACTCAAGGTAATGATTTGTTGTGCTCATAGCGTTTGGAAGTGCCCTTAGGTGATTTGCAAAAACACTTAAAACTAATGAACTGAAACTGCAGTAGATTCTGTTTTGATTTGTTATGTTTTATTTTGCAACGCCAACAGATATCGTTTCTGAATTTTCTTCATGCCGCTATTCCGTTGTTTTTCAAAAGTAGGACACATTTACAATTAATTAGTTCCCAAGATATTCATCTCGAAACTCCATCGGAATGCTGTATTATTCTCTCTTGCGCTGTAGTAACTCCTTTGGACGTTGATCATTTGCTTTAGTAGTGAATGTCAGTATACTCTAAATCAGGGGGCCTCCAATCTATTCTGTACTGAGAGCTACCTCTGATCACAGAAAAGCCTACTGGGCTACTGCCTACAATATGGGTGTTCAAATAAGGGCACACAAAGCCTCGGAAACGTACAAGCTGTCGCTAGAGTATCTCAGTCCTGTCCCACAGAGCATCAGGGCCATAGCCATGGGGGGCAGGTGAGGGCCGGGCCAGCCCTCACTAATCGTTGCCTCCCATCCCAAATGGCTGAGGCAGCTGGCACAATATTTCTGAGAATCTCCTTTAAATTCAGAGGGGCAGATTTATGAGGCCCTTGCGCCTCTTTGCGCCGCAATTGCGTCACTTAATTTGACGCAACAGCGGCGCAAACAATGCGCCCTATTTCCATTTCAAATCTTTATTTCGGTCACAAGACCATAAAAGATAGACACAATGTTACATCCATAAAACCATATTACAATCGTATTTAAAATCAATTCAATCTTTGGAAAAATTTTAAGTAAAAAACAGGCATAATTAATAGAAGCGAGCACTGTTGTTATTGTTCCCTGGCCACCTTTAAAAGCCAGGGAACAGGGATTTGGGCCCAGATCTTTGGACTGGGGTGAATGTGTGACATTGATCCACATTCTGTCCATCATTGTTGTGTTTGCAGTTACCGCTCTAAGTGTACTGGGGATGCTCAGACGTGAGTCCCAGGCACTCCACACCACTGGAATCAAGCTAGCCGGGCTGAAGAGAGGTGTTACCTCGAAACCGGGCCGGTCCTCGGATGCTTGTTTCCGTTCTGGGAAGGACATGGCTTTTGTAGTTCGGACTGGACTGTTCCCATGGGGCACAGGGTCAGCGCTGATTTGCATATCGCCATTGTCTAACCCAGGTTGGTGTGGAGTGGAAAAACGATGGATTTGGGCCCAGATCTTTGGATTGGGGTGAATGTGTGACATTGATCCACATTCTGTCCATCATTGTTGTGTTTGCAGTTACCGCTCTAAGTGTACTGGGGATGCTCAGACGTGAGTCCCAGGCACTCCACACCACTGGAATCAAGCTAGCCAGGCTGAAGAGAGGTGTTACCTCGAAACCGGGCCGGTCCTCGGATGCTTGTTTCCGTTCTGGGAAGGACATGGCTTTTGTAGTTCGGACTGGACTGTTCCCATGGGGCACAGGGTCAGCGCTGATTTGCATATCGCCATTGTCTAACCCAGGGTGGTGTGGAGTGGAAAAACGATGGATTTGGGCCCAGATCTTTGGACTGGGGTGAATGTGTGACATTGATCCACATTCTGTCCATCATTGTTGTGTTTGCAGTTACCGCTCTAAGTGTACTGGGGATGCTCAGACGTGAGTCCCAGGCACTCCACACCACTGGAATCAAGCTAGCCGGGCTGAAGAGAGGTGTTACCTCGAAACCGGGCCGGTCCTCGGATGCTTGTTTCCGTTCTGGGAAGGACATGGCTTTTGTAGTTCGGACTGAACTGTTCCCATGGGGCACAGGGTCAGCGCTGATTTGCATATCGCCATTGTCTAACCCAGGGTGGTGTGGAGTGGAAAAACGATGGATTTGGGCCCAGATCTTTGGACTGGGGTGAATGTGTGACATTGATCCACATTCTGTCCATCATTGTTGTGTTTGCAGTTACCTTTAAAAGCCTTGCGCGTATAAACCATATTGCAGTTAGAAATTTTGACATCGCAAAGACAGTTATCGGGGATAAGTCAGTTTTTAAGACTCTGTATGCCGGTTGAAGCTGTCTGAAACCCATATTTTTAAGCAGAGGAACGATCCAATGCTTTCTGCTGTTCCGATATGCTCTACACAAAAACACAACATGCACATCATTCTCCTGTGAGTTCTCGCATGCGGGGCATGCCGAAGTGCTAGGTTGTGTCGTCCATCCTTTTGTGAAGGACCTCCAAGGTAAAGTCCCATACCTCATCTGTAAGAACAGTTTTCTTGTTAGAGGGGGCATGATGTCGTTCAGGACACATTCCATGGTGTAAGTGACTTTACTTTGGATGAAATGAGAAGTTAGTGATCCCGCATGGACCTTCACAAGTGCTCGAGCCAGCATAAAATCATAATAGGTTTTTGAAAGCAATTTCTTGAAAATGCTAATGCTCGCTTTTTCCGGGTCTGTCCATAGTCCTGGAATTCCAAGGGACTCACACATGGTCTTTATATAGCTTAGCCAGGGTATGTTACTGGCTTTTGGGATTAATAAAAGGTCCTGGAGCTCCGCTCTGTAGGTTGTCAGGTCTTGGCTGCTCCACAGGCGGCGCCAAAAGGTCAATGGTTTGAGGCCATGTTCCTCAGTGATTGGCCTCACGCCCAAATCCAATCTTAGGGGGAGCAGTGGTGTACTTCCTGGAAGGATTGTTAACTGCCTGAGGAACTTATTTTCGGCAGTTAAAAGGCTTTGGGAAAATGTATGGCCCCAGAGCTGTCCTTCGTAAACAACTGCCCCACGGGCCTGCGCTTTATAGATTTGTATTGCAGGACCAAGCGGGTGGTAAGATGATTTACTGGCAATTCTTAAGATCCCTCCCGCCCTCTGGGTTAATTTCATAGTGGATTTGGTTTGGTGTGCCCCCCACGTCAGGTTTTGATTCAGGGTTATTCCCAGATACTCAAACGTCTTCACCCTTTCCAGGCCTACATCTCCTAGCCTCGGGTTGGGTCTATTGGTCGGCATTGGGTTTAGGATCATAAATTTGGTTTTCTGCGGGTTAACTTCAAGACCCCTTTCCCCGCAGAATTCCAGGAACCCATCTAACACCCGCTGGATGCCCATGGGGGATTTGGACAGCAGCAGGGTGTCGTCCGCAAACATTATTGCCGGAACCCTGCTGCCGCACAATTTCGGGGCATCAATGTTAGGAATCCTAGCCAGGTGCTCTATTACCCCGTTCACAAAGATGCAAAACAGGGTCGGTGCGAGCACACAGACCTGCCTTACACCTCTGCGAACGGGGAATCTTTTGGTTAGTGAGCCACTTTTTCCGCACCTGACTTGTGCAAAGTTGTTTTGGTGCAATTTGATAAGGATTGCTAGTATGTCTTTTGGGACACCCATGTCGTCCATGACCTTCCATAGCTTGGCTCTAGGCACCAGATCGAAGGCGACACGCAGATCCACCAAAACCGTGTACAGGGTGCCGCCCTCGATCAGCGCTGTTCTCCAATAGATGAGATTCAGTCTAAGTATTTGGTCAACCGTCGAGACCCCCCTCCTGAATCCCGCCTGGTATGGGCTCAGCGTGTTTGGTTTCCTCTAGCCAGTTCTGTAGCCTGTCTAGCATCAACCTCCCAAAGAGCTTCTGGGAAACATCGATCAGACTGATTGGGCGGTAATTGGCCGGCAGCAGAGGGGATCCCTTTTTAAAAATAGGGACCACCTCTGCTCCCAGCCAAGTATCTGGTACCCCCATTCCTCCAAGGACCGCATTGAACATCAGCCTCAAATATGGAGCCCATATCCCCGGTTCTTGTTTGTAGAGGTCTCCGGGTACCCCGTCTAAGCCAGGGGCTTTTGACAGCGAGAGCCCTGCAATGGCAGCCTGGACCTCTTTTATCGTGAATGGTTCACCAACTGGTAGAGTCTCAAGGGTATATGGGGTATGCATCGAGGCGCCTTCCTCTAGGGCATAAAGGGACTGAAAGTGAGTTTCCCACACACTCGGGGCAATGTTAGGCTCGATAGCTGTGGGAAGATCTTCAGAGTCGTGATTCACAACTCTCCAGAATTTACGGGAGTCCCTGTTCCCTAGAGCTCTCGTGAGTTTCTCCCAGTGGGCTTCATCCCACTCCACCCTAGCATTTGACAGGAGATTTTTGTGTGTCCTTCTTCTCAGTTTTATTTCCTCCCTGGTATGACCTGCTTTGATAGCTGACAGGAGGTCGTGTTTGGACTTGCGACACGTGGAGTTATACAAGGACTTTCCACGCGTCCTGCCGGATCTAGCGTTTCCCTTGGTGAAAAGGTCTGCCTCCATTGCATTGATGAGGTCTTCATGCGTTTGCCACAGAAGTGCCCTAGTGGCTTCATTAGAGGGTTTGTCTCCAATAGCAGCTGCCTTTTCTAGAACGGGGATAATTTTATCATAGAGTCTGGCCAACTTATCATCACTTGAGGCCAGTTTCTCCCATCTCACTCTCCTTCTATTGCTCTCAAGGGCCAGTCCTGGGTTTGGCCCTGAGTTTTCCGGTCCCTCAATCGTAATACCGGTATGGCGTATTCCAGTTCTAGGGCATTGTGGTCGCTGTCCCATCTGTCAATTATCTTAAAGTCAATGATATGCGACCAAGATGACATTTGAACTAAGACATAGTCCAGTCTTGATTCAATTCCAGTTTTATTATATGTAAATTTGCTTGGGACGTCTGATTTCGTACGGCCGTTACATGCCCGGAGGCCATAATTAAGTGTGAGAGCTGTTACCTGCAGGGCGAGAGGAGTCCACGCCCTTGCAGGGGGGCCATGGTAGCCGGCACCAGCCACCTTGAATCCTCCTCTATGGAGGGTCCATCAAGAAGGCCTGGTAGTGGCTCGAAATGTACATTTAGATCGCCTCCCACCAGGTAAGGGAGCTCCCCGGGTATTTGACTCAAAAACACAGAGAGTTCTTCAATCGTATTCGACTCTCTTGATGTGGACACTGGTCTTGAGTAGACATTAATTACTACAAGTTTGTGAGAATTAGGCCATTCTATCTGTACCGCTAGGATATCATCTGTCTACGCTTAGGGTTTTAGCGTTGCAGCCCAGGTGGGTAGCCACCCAGGTTGCCAGGCCTCCTGATGGTCTACCCTGACCCCCCCCACTTTGCAGGTTTTGTGAAAACTGCAAAGCCCTGGCGAGTATGCTCTTCTCTTGCCCAGGTTTCCTGGAATAGGCATACACTTCTTGAATTAGTAAAGGAGGCCCATTCCTCACATTCCAACTTAGTACCCAGTCCCGCCACATTCCACGAGATCAGGTTCAATAATAGGGGTCGTGTTGATTCCTGGGACTCGATTCTAGTCAGCTGTATTATTGGGAGTTCTAATATGTCCTCATCACATGTTCTCTCGTTTGAGGCTCCGACAGTAGTCTCTGCCATCAGCTGGTTTGACTCTTGGGAGAGTACCTGGGCCCGTGGGACAGCTGTATTTTCCTTTGGCCGGGAGGTGGGTCCCCAAGGGGTAGATCTATCCGATTGTCAATCGCACTCATCGAGGTAGGAAAAAGCATTAAATCTATTAGAAATTTCTAACGGAGTAAATGGAATCAGATGGTTCACGCAGCCCTGCCGGTCGGATGCACACAAACCCCTCAGGTGCTGCTGTTCCCACGGTTAGAACCGCGCTGCGGGACCCGCGAAGCGGGTACGGCGAGTTGCAGCCTTTGGCCCCAGTAGTGAAGAAGCGTGAATGTAGGAGCAGCGGACGGGTGAGTTTGCTATCAAAACTCCCAGTGCAAGTGTCCCGCTAGCAAAGTTCCAAGCCCCTGTTTAACTCCGTGGGCGGGGGGGCGTGGCCGGCAGGGAGAGCAGCCCAGCTGGTGGAATTCAGGCGTGCAGGGACTCCTGGTCCACGGAGTCCCTGCCTTGTGCTCGCAGCCCTGCTGGTCGGATGCACACAAACCCCTCAGGTGCTGCTGTTCCCGCGGTTAGAACCGCGCTGCGGGACCCGCGAAGCGGGTACGGCGAGTTGCAGCCTTTGGCGCCAGTAGTGAAGAAGCGTGAATGTAGGAGCAGCGGACGGGTGAGTTTGCTATCAAAACTCCCAGTGCAAGTGTCCCGCTAGCAAAGTTCCAAGCCCCTGTTTAACTCCGTGGGCGGGGGGGCGTGGCCGGCAGGGAGAGCAGCCCAGCTGGTGGAATTCAGGCGCGCAGGGACTCCTGGTCCATGGAGTCCCTGCCTTGTGCTCGCAGCCCTGCCGGTCGGATGCACACAAACCCCTCAGGTGCTGCTGTTCCCACGGTTAGAACTGCGCTGCGGGACCCGCGAAGCGGGTACGGCGAGTTGCAGCCTTTGGCCCCAATAGTGAAGAAGCGTGAATGTAGGAGCAGCGGACGGGTGAGTTTGCTATCAAAACTCCCAGTGCAAGTGTCCCCTAGGAGATGTGTCACGTTGGAAAGCCCTGCGCCATAAGGAGACGTTCCTGCGCAGGGGGGGGGGTGTTCCTGCGCAGGAACGTCTCCTAAAAGGATTTCACTCAGTCACATTCTACGTCAATTCCTTACGCCTGCTTGAAGCAGGCGTAAGGGTGACGCACCATGCATTGTAGGGTTGGCCCCTGTGCATTGCAGGAGTCATGTCGCACTTGCGACATGACTCCAGCAATGCGCCGCCCGTACGCCGAAAGATGCGTCACGCATCTTCCCTGCCTTGCACCATGGTGCGCCGCATTGTAAATGCGGCGCACCATGGGTGGCGGAGCTGTGGCGCACTGTGGTGCACTTTAACTGGCGCATCCCTGGGGATGCGCCAGTTAACATAAATCTGCCCTAGAGTATCTAAATAAACTACATTCACATTTAAATGCATGCAATCTAATCAGGGGAAACATACTGGTGTTCCGAAGGTGAATGAGCAGTAAAAATGCAATTGTTTGCCTTGTTACATTAGCTGTGTGTCCATAGACAGGCGTTAAATGTCAGGCTATATCTTCTGACAAAACGCTGCTTATTCTTTTAATGTTGATATGTGGTTTACTTTTCTTTGACTGCAAAGTGAGAGGATTTTGTAATGTGAACTATGTGATAATCTTGCCAGGGTACAGGCAGGACACTGGAATTATGCTGCTGGGGAGGCTCAAATGATGCAGCAAGGTTGACTCAACTATGCTGCAAGAAAATACAAATTATGCAGCCTAATACAGCAGATCTTGTGATAGTATTACTTCATTATTTTTCGATTTTTACACATTAACACTATCTGAGCAAAGATTTCATTTCATTTGTACCAGAAGTGTAGAAATCTATGGAATGTGCATTGTTACTATCATTCCGTATTTGAATGCCATTGTGAGATTTAAAGAAGTGGCTATAATGAATATATGTTTGGGACCTGCAGTCATGATCTAGATTACAAATCTCTGATTAACTGACAGTGTGTGACAGATATCTTCGGTTATTCTATGCATGTTAACATAGCAATGGTTGGTTTATTGCCTGCACAGTTATGGTGATACAAATCGACCAATTCTGGCAACTTGGGTAGTTGTGGTATGTGGGCCAGGGCTCAGTAAGCACCTAGAGAAACCAGCCCGACCCACATATTTCTAAAAACTATACATCTAGGGTAGTCTGGGGTGGTGTGACTATCAAGGAACACAATATCTTTTTTTAACCAGAATGCCCTGCAAACACCAAACTTTGCCTAAATCACAGATTTTCCTCATATTTCTGTGAAGGAACATTTCTGAAACTTTGAAGATCCATAAAAGTCCTGGCATCCAGTATTCCCATACTTTTACCAATAAAAGCTTTGCCTGAAATTTTCACCACGAATAATGCACTTTGTACATTATTTACATAGGACCTCATAATAGAAATGTATTTGCTAAGACTATAAGTTAGCCAGGGATAAAACAGAATGTCAAAGGAGCCAATACATTTTAAATAGCAGATTAATACTACACAAATCATAAATTACAATGTATAAAAATCAGAAAATGTTAGCCTTTGTTCTGTAGAGAAGTCTAGAGAGGTCAATTATAATACAAATGCTTTCAGCCTTGCCTTAGATGCCGTCATTATGGTTTCCACAATATTTGTTTCAAGGAGATGAAGCCTCCGCATGTTGACCCTGGCAGGGTTATCTACATATTATACAGCTTCTGAAAAATAGATAGTCTGTTGTGGCATCCTTTTGTGACAAGGCAGTATTGTTTGGGTCATTATAGATTCACACTATTGCAAGTTAGGGTATTCGCAACCTCTGTAGCAGACACATTAAGCTAACAAACTATCTGGCTAAAGAAAACAAAACAAAGATCTCTAGAGTAAATACATTATCTTACCAGGAAGTATTTCACATTAGGCCAGTGTAGGCTGGAGCAATGTCAGTCAAATGTAAGTTGGTCCTGACTTGTGAAGATTCTCCCCAGCACAATTGCTAATCATAGCCCTATGCCTTATTGGAATCTGGAGTTTCCTGTTTGGACATTGCTTCTGAATGACTGGTTGGTTTAGATACTGATTTAAAAAAAAATATATTTTTTATTAACATTTTTCAAATATGCTCACATTACATTGCAACACTTATATTCAGGCAACAGGAGTATGGGTATTCGACCAGCGGACACGCCGCTTGTATCAGGCAGAAGCACTCAAAGTACCAGTCCCCTTGTCCTTGCTGTAATGCGAGTTTGGGGGGGGGACTAGGGATTATAAACCGGGAATGTAATGTGGGGGGAGGGGGGGCTAAGGAATGGATCTCGTGGAGGATTTGTGGATCGTGTCAGCCACCATCTGTCTGCGAGGTCCGGTTTAGATACTAATAACCACTTATGTATCAGGAACAGGAAAAGAAATGAAAGTTACTTACTTTAGAACAAAATACCACAATGTCCTGTACGTTTATGCAATATTTTCACCAAGCAAATTCATGTTAGATATACCATATATGAAAGGTAGTTCAGCTAACTAATGCTCGTTGAATTCTTGGCCTCTTAGCTGTGACTCTGAACTATTGTTGCAAAAAACACAGTTGATGGACAGAATGTAGAACAATGTCATACATTCACCCCAGTACAAGGATCTGGGCCTATATCCATCGTTTTTTTGCACTCCACACCACCCTGGGTTAGACACTGGCTATATGCAAATCAGCTCTGACCCTGTGCCTCATGGGAACAGTCCAGTCCGAACTACCAAGCCATGTCTTTCCCAGACCGGAATCAAGCATCCAAGGACCGGTTTCTGGCTATCAGCCTTCATTCAGCCTGGATAGCTTGACTCCAGTGGTGTGGAGAGCCTGGGACTCACGTCTGAGCATACCCAGCCCACTCGGGGTGAAAATTGCAAAAAACACAGTAGATGGACAGAATGTAGAACAATGTCATACATTCACCCCAGTACAAGGATCTGGGCCTAAATCCATCATTTTATTGCACTCCACACCACCCTGGTTTAGACACTGGCTATATGCAAATCAGCTCTGACCCTGTGCCTCATGGGAACAGTCCAGTCCGAACTACCAAGCCATGTCTTTCCCAGACCGGAATCAAACATCCAAGGACCGGTTTCTGGCTATCAGCCTTTATTCAGCCTGCATAGCTTGACTCCAGTGGTGTGGAGATCCTGGGACTCACGTCTGAGCATACCCAGCCCACTCGGGGTGAAAATTGCAAAAAACACAGTTGATGGACAGAATGTAGAACAATGCCATAAATTCACCCCAGTACAAGGATCTGGGCCTAAATCCATCGTTTTTTTGCACTCCACACCACCCTGGGTTAGACACTGGCTAAATGCACATCAGCTCTGACCCTGTGCCTCATGGGAACAGTCCAGTCCGAACTACCAAGCCATGTCTTTCCCAGACCGGAATCAAGCATCCAAGGACCGGTTTCTGGCTATCAGCCTTCATTCAGCCTGGATTGCTTCACTCCAGTGGTGTGGAGAGCCTGGGACTCACGTCTGAGCATACCCAGCCCACTCGGGGTGAAAATTGCAAAAAACACAGTTGATGGACAGAATGTAGAACAATGTCATACATTCACCCCAGTACAAGGATCTGGGCCTAAATCCATCGTTTTGTTGCACTCCACACCACCCTGGGTTAGACACTGGCTATATGCAAATCAGCTCTGACCCTGTGCCTCATGGGAACAGTCCAGTCTGAACTACCAAGCCATGTCTTTCCCAGACCGGAATCAAGCATCCAAGGACCGGTTTCTGGCTATCAGCCTTCATTCAGCCCGGATAGCTTGACTCCAGTGGTGTGGAGAGCCTGGGACTCACGTCTGAGCATACCCAGCCCACTCGGGGTGAAAATTGCAAAAAACACAGTTGATGGACAGAATGTAGAACAATGTCATACATTCACCCCAGTACAAGGATCTGGGCATAAATCCATCGTTTTTTTGCATTCCACACCACCCTGGGTTAGACACTGGCTATATGCAAATCAGCTCTGACCCTGTGCCTCATGGGAACAGTCCAGTCCGAACTACCAAGCCATGTCTTTCCCAGACCGGAATCAAGCATCCAAGGACCGGTTTCTGGCTATCAGCCTTCATTCAGCCTGGATAGCTTGACTCCAGTGGTGTGGAGAGCCTGGGACTCACGTCTGAGCATACCCAGCCCACTCGGGGTGAAAATTGCAAAAAACACAGTTGATGGACAGAATGTAAAACAATGTCATACATTCACCCCAGTACAAGGATCTGGGCCTAAATCCATCGTTGTTTTGCACTCCACACCACCCTGGGTTAGACACTGGCTATATGCAAATCAGCTCTGACCTTGTGCCTCATGGGAACAGTCCAGTCTGAACTACCAAGCCATGTCTTTCCCAGACCGGAATCAAGCGTCCAAGGACCGGTTTCTGGCTATCAGCCTTCATTCAGCCTGGATAGCTTGACTCCAGTGGTGTGGAGAGCCTGGGACTCACGTCTGAGCATACCCAGCCCACTCGGGGTGAAAATTGCCCCAGGCTCTCCACACCACTGGAATCAAGCTATCCAGGCTGAATGAAGGCTGATAGCCAGAAACCGGTCCTTGGATGCTTGATTCCGGTATGGGAAAGACATGGCTTGGTAGTTCGGACTGGACTGTTCCCATGAGGCACAGGGTCAGAGCTGATTTGCATATAGCCAGTGTCTAACCCAGGGTGGTGTGGAGTGCAAAAAAAGCGATGGATGTAGGCCCAGATCATTGTACTGGGGTGAATGTATGACATTGTTCTACATTCTGTCCATCAACTGTGTTTTTTGCAATTTTCACCCCGAGTGTGCTGGGTATGCTCAGACGTGAGTCCCAGGCTCTCCAAACCACTGGAGTCAAGCTATCCAGGCTGAATGAAGGCTGATAGCCAGAAACCGGTCCTTGGATGCTTGATTCCGGTCTGGGAAAGACATGGCTTGGTAGTTCGGACTGGACAGTTACCATGAGGCACAGGGTCAGAGCTGATTTGCATATAGCCAGTGTCTAACCCAGGGTGGTGTGGAGTGCAAAAAAGACGATGGATTTAGGCCCAGATCGTTGTACTGGGGTGAATGTATGACATTGTTCTACATTCTGTCCATCAACTGTGTTTTTTGCAATTTTCACCCCGAGTGGGCTGGGTATGCTCAGACGTGAGTCCCAGGCTATCCACACCACTGGAGTCAAGCTATCCAGGCTGAATGAAGGCTGATAGCCAGAAACCGGTCCTTGGATGCTTGATTCCGGTCTGGGAAAGACATGGCTTGGTAGTTCGGACTGGACTGTTCCCATGAGGCACAGGGTCAGAGCTGATTTGCATATAGCCAGTGTCTAACCCAGGGTGGTGTGGAGTGCAAAAAAAGCGATGGATTTAGGCCCAGATCATTGTACTGGGGTGAATGTATGACATTGTTCTACATTCTGTCCATTAACTGTGTTTTTTGCAATTTTCACCCCGAGTGTGCTGGGTATGCTCAGACGTGAGTCCCAGGCTCTCCACACCACTGGAGTCAAGATATCCAGGCTGAATGAAGGCTGATAGCCAGAAACCGGTCCTTGGATGCTTGATTCCGGTCTGGGAAAGACATGGCTTGGTAGTTCGGACTGGACTGTTCCCATGAGGCACAGGGTCAGAGCTGATTTGCATATAGCCAGTGTCTAACCCAGGGTGGTGTGGAGTGCAAAAAAAACGATGGATTTAGGCCCAGATCATTGTAATGGGGTGAATGTATGACATTGTTCTACATTCTGTCCATTAACTGTGTTTTTTGCAATTTTCACCCCGAGTGGGCTGGGTATGCTCAGACGTGAGTCCCAGGCTCTCCACACCACTGGAGTCAAGCTATCCAGGCTGAATGAAGGCTGATAGCCAGAAACCGGTCCTTGGATGCTTGATTCCGGTCTGGGAAAGACATGGCTTGGTAGTTCGGACTGGACTGTTCCCATGAGGCACAGGGTCAGAGCTGATTTGCATATAGCCAGTGTCTAACCCAGGGTGGTGTGGAGTGCAAAACAACAATGGATTTAGGCCCAGATCATTGTACTGGGGTGAATGTATGACATTGTTCTACATTCTGTCCATCAACTGTGTTTTTTGCAATTTTCACCCCGAGTGGGCTGGGTATGCTCAGACGTGAGTCCCAGGCTTTCCACACCACTGGAGTCAAGCTATCCAGGCTGAATGAAGGCTGATAGCCAGAAACCGGTCCTTAGATGCTTGATTCCGGTCTGGGAAAGACATGGCTTGGTAGTTCGGACTGGACTGTTCCCATGAGACACAGGGTCAGAGCTGATTTGCATATAGCCAGTGTCTAACCCAGGGTGGTGTGAAGTGCAAAAAAATATGGATTTAGGCCCAGATCATTGTACTGGGGTGAATGTATGACATTGTTCTACATTCTGTCCATCAACTGTGTTTTTTGCAATTTTCACCCGAGTGGGCTGGGTATGCTCAGACGTGAGTCCCAGGCTCTCCACACCACTGGAGTCAAGCTATCCAGGCTGAATGAAGGCTGATAGCCAGAAACCGGTCCTTGGATGCTTGATTCCGGTCTGGGAAAGACATGGCTTGGTAGTTCGGACTGGACTGTTCCCATGAGGCACAGGGTCAGAGCTGATTTGCATATAGCCAGTGTCTAACCCAGGGTGGTGTGGAGTGCAAAAAAACGATGAATTTAGGCCCACATCATTGTACTGGGGTGAATGTATGACATTGTTCTACATTCTGTCCATCAACTGTGTTTTTTGCAATTTTCACCCCGAGTGGGCTGGGTATGCTTAGACGTGAGTCCCAGGCTCTCCACACCACTGGAGTCAAGCTATCCAGGCTGAATGAAGGCTGATAGTCAGAAACCGGTCCTTGGATGCTTGATTCCTGTCTGGGAAAGACATGGCTTGGTAGTTCGGACTGGACTGTTCCCATGAGGCACAGGGTCAGAGCTGATTTGCATATAGCCAGTGTCTAACCCAGGGTGGTGTGGAGTGCAAAAAACAATGGATTTAGGCCCAGATCATTGTACTGGGGTGAATGTATGACATTGTTCTACATTCTGTCCATCAACTGTGTTTTTTGCAATTTTCACCCCGAGTGGGCTGGGTATGCTCAGACGTGAGTCCCAGGCTCTCCACACCACTGGAGTCAAGCTATCCAGGCTGAATGAAGGCTGATAGCCAGAAACCGGTCCTTGGATACTTGATTCCGGTCTGGGAAAGACATGGCTTGGTAGTTCGGACTGGACTGTTCCCATGAGGCACAGGGTCAGAGCTGATTTGCATATAGCCAGTGTCTAACCCAGGGTGGTGTGGAGTGCAAAAAAACGATGGATTTAGGCCCAGATCATTGTACTGGGGTGAATGTATGACATTGTTCTACATTCTGTCCATCAACTGTGTTTTTTGCAATTCTGAACTATTGTTGGCACCACATTTTGCAACAACTCCTCGCACATATGACATCACTCAGGGATCGTTAATATCTCCTCTATTATTCACTATTTACCTAACCCCCTTATCAAGCCAGATTAAATAATTCAACTACACCTGTTGCAACTATGCTGATGACACCCAAAGCATTTGGATGGATGGTCTTGAAGACTTGATGACTGCCTTCTGGCCATAAATACATAGATGGTGAATAACCATCTAAAGATTAATACTGCAATATGGCCTAGGAACATGAGGCCCCTCCAACAATATCAAGAGAAGTCAGAAACCTAGGGGTAACAATGTATTCAGACCTATATTATTTATAAATGTATTCATGTATAAAGTTTTATATAGCGCAAAGATTACCCAATTGGGTATCACAGCGCTTTACAATATGTCAGGAAGGAAGAAACATTAAACAAACAACAACATCAAGAGCTATACAAGATGTGGTGGGTCCCAAAAAAGGCAGGAGGTCACTAATGGGACTAGGTTGTCACAAAATATACAAGATCATGGGAGTGCAGAACTGTACATGGGTGTAGCAAATGTAGGCAAATTTTGGAGGCTACTCAGGTGCAAGAGCCTTAGAACAAGAACTTGTTCATTATTAGTGCTTGACTTCCTTTTTAAATGATACAGGCGTGAGGTTCAGTCTGATTTCAGGGGGCAGGGAGTCCCAGATTCTCAGGGCAATATTTGAGAACGCTCGATTGTAAGTTGTCTTTTTCCAGCATATCTGTGGTTTTAGCAATAAAGTGCTTGAGCTTCTGGAAGATCTGCAACCACAAGATAGCTCCAGTTTTTGTGCTAGGTACAACAGGCTGTTAAGATGTAGGGCTTTATGGGTCATACATGCAATTTTTAACTCAGTCCTTGCTTTAAAAGGGAGCCCCTTTACAGCGAGTAGATCAGGAGTTATGTGGTTATATTTTTTAGATCCTGTGATGAGATTTGCAGCAGAGATAAAGGAGGCCCTTAAAGGGACCTGTGTTGATCTAGGTAGGCCAAAGAGGGTTGTTGTGCTTCCATAGTATAACCTGGAAGTGACTAAGTCTTGAACTACTGCTTTGAAGTTGTCTAGGTGGAGGAACTGTTTAAATTTCCTTATGATGTTCATTTGGAAGTTGATACCTTTAGTGACAGAGCTGATGTGTTCCTGCATATTCAGGCTCTTGTCAATGGTTATTCCAAGTGATACCACCTGTTAATAACGTCAAACAGATTGCCTTCTAAACAGCAAAAACAGAATGCTGCTGTCTCCAATGCTTTGGGTATCAACAGAAACTGTAAGCCAGCCTCACACTCTGAAAATACGCTGCTGGCTATGACCTGGTGAGCATGTAGCCCTAATACTACATGACCATTATTGCAAACGTTAACTTGAGGGGTTCCAGAGGATCAGCATTGTCCCTTGTTTATGAATCACACTGAGAAGTTTAAACTTGTCTTCTCAATTTTGAGTTAGGACACAAAGGTCAATTAGCAATAATTCATTTTGCAAGGTCCGTGCAGACTTCATAGATATCCACAAGTAAGTATATCTCAGCCGGTAAAGTGCACACTATACAACAGCCACACAATAATGACATACAAACTAATGTATGAAGAGATTCCTTTAGGAAGGTAGGCACACTTTAAACAAAGGAAGAGAGGCAACAATACAGAAATGAAGCAATGAAGAAAGGAAGAGAAAGGAAGGAGGAGAAGAAATTTAAAGGAAGTAGAGGGAGAAATAAAAGAAAATGTGAGGAAGAAAAAAGCAGAGAGGAAGGAAGCAAGAGACAATGAGAAGAATAAACTAAGAAGCTGAAGTTGGATTGAACGGAAGATGCAGAAGAAGCCAGGGAGCAAAAGGAAGAAACGCGAAAGGATTAAAGAAGAGAAAAACAGTAAGAAAGGGGAGTGAATGAGAGAGATAAATGAAGGGAGGGAGAGAAAGGCGGGAAGAGCATTGAAGAAAGAAAAAACAAGAAAAAGAGAATAGACGAGAAAAAGGAAAGGAAGAAATAAAAGGACAAGAGAAACAAACAAAAAGGAAAGAACGAGAGGAAAAGGACATTGGAGAATCCTCAAAAAGAGAGAAAGAATGGGAATAAAAAAGAGATTAAAAAAGGAGCAAAACAATGGCTAAAAAGAGAAAAAAGAAAGAAAACAGAAAAGGAGTAAAAGACAGAAGCAGAAAAAGAAGTGAAAGGAGAAAAAGAAAGGAAAAGAAGTGGAAAAAGAAGACTAAAAGAGGAAACATGCAAATCAGAAAGAAAAAAGTGTTAGGAAAAGGAAAATGAGAGGAGGTAGAGCCCAACTTGAGAAGCAAAGAGACGTAGGAAAACTACAGTGAGATAAAACAAATTGAAACAAAAAGAAAACAGGAAAGGATGGCAAAGGAGAGAAAGAAGGAGGGAATGAAAGAGGGGAAGAAAAAAGAAAGTAACAAAAAAGGGAGTGGAGAAAAGGGGGAGAATTGAAAGGATGGAAGACAACAAGAAATTGAAAATGAAAGACAGGAAGAAAAAAGGAAGATAAAGAAGAGAGGTTGAGAATGAAAGAAGAAAGAAAGGAAGAGAACGTGGAGAGAAATAGGAACAAGAAATGGAGATAGAAGAGTGAGTGGCAGAGGATGAAACAAAAAGGAACAAGAAGAAATGAAGAAAAGGACAAAAAGAAGCAAAGTAGCGAAAGAAGGAAAATAGTAGCAAAGAAACAAAAGAAAAAGCGGAGAAACAAAGAAATAATTTTGCAGAAGAGTGTGGGCTGCATGGTCCTACATTTTCAGCTTCCCAGGCCACATAAAAAGCAGTGCTGCCTCAGCATATGGCAGCTGCATATTGTCACACCAGCTGACAGGTATTTATTATGTCCATGCTGTTCAGATATAACCTGAGATCTACTGGTAGCTCTGGATCCACCAGTTGGAGACCCCTGCTTTAATGTCTGGCTTTCAATCATATATGATGTCTCCTTGGGCTCTTCTTACAGCAAACTATTTGGTATATAGTGCTAGTCAAATATACAATACTTTTTCTTGTCATCTCATGCCCCTGACACTGTTTCTTTGTTTCTGACTCTGCCTAGGCTGCTTTCATTCCAGTTGCTTCCTGGTGTTTAAATGTGTTTAATTTCAGGTATTTCTTTGCTGGAATTTTATTGATATCAAGTTGAACATACATTGTATTTAACATGGCAAAATATAGGAGTAATCGGCCTGTGTCTCTGTTTCTACGTACTCACTCTTTCTCTCTGCCTTTCAATATCACTTTACTTATGTCTCTCTTTCTATTATTATTTTTCTTTGTTTTCCTTTCTTTCTATCTCTCTCGTTCTTTTTCATTCTTTTTCTCTTTTGTGTTCTCAGTTTTTCTGTACCTTTCTCTTATGCTTGTGACGCGAAATTCCCTATACTATTCTGTTGCATAATGTAGGAGTTGGCAAAATGGCATTTCAGGATTGTTTATGTGCAGGAAGGGACACCTTCCTACACATAAACAATCCTCCCCTGCATGCACACACCGATGCCTGCATTGGCACTAGGCTGCTAAGTGTAGAGCCAGCGCAGGGGGAAACACATGGTGCAGCCGTGCGTTTCTAAAGCAGCGGATTCAGACGTTAAGCCATGATGGATAACGCCTCACTCTGCCACTTCCCTGTGTTTTTATAAGTGAGGTACCATAACAGTGAGGCAATTTACACAAACAGTAGCAACTTCCTCTTCCTGTATTGAAAACGTCTCATTGTTCTTTTTTGACTTCTTGGTCATTAGGGTTTGGATAATGGATGGAAATCATCCTTCATCTAATTTCTGCAATCTCTGATGCATGATCAGCCAATGATTTTAATTTTCAGAAAAATCAAATAAGTTCAGTTAAGTTCTTTGAAAAATAATTGTTTTGATGGGCATATGTTTGAGGGATGGCAGGTTTTACCAGTTTATATTAATTTTTTTGCATTTATATATTTTGCTTATTAGTTGCTGCTGCACATGAATTATGCGATGCTCAACAGGCTCATTTGGGAGTAAGAAAAATATAAGAAGAGTAATGGTCATTTTGAAGGGGTGTAGTCCTGGGGATATGAATCCTTCTTTTAAGGGTGGGTGTAATTTGCATATATTGGTAGGGGGATTTTGTCAAGCTCCAACTAAAATTATGCGAAATGATAAGTCATTAAGCAAAATGTATTACCCACACCATGCGTTCAAAACAGAAAGCAGGGACACATATTGTACTAAAAAAAGAGTAAAATCAAGCATTTTGAGATGTGCAAGAGCACCCCTTTTGATTAAGGTGAGGCTATCCTGTCTCCAGCCTGCTGCGGTGTGTCTGAATCCTTGCACAGCCCACTGAAGTTGGACCCTTTTCTCCCTCATCTACTCTATTTTCATTTAGGTTTAACTTCTGTCATGTCTCTTGCCCCTGTAGTTTTATTTTTCATTTTTTTACTGCCTGTCTGCTTTTTAGATTTTAACAGCAGAAAAAGTAAAACGTCCCTGACTCTTAGAGTAGCAGATTGGAAATAGCTAACTTAATATTTGTAGACATGGTCTAGCTTCAGGGAGATAATTCTCTATATCATCATACAAAGGACTAAACTACACACTAGACAAAGTGAACTGCTGAACCACAACTTAATTAAATTAAACACACAGCTGAATATAACAGTCAAGCCATTTTTGTCATGTTAAAAATGATCATGGAATTTATTGTTTACCTCCCAATTGGGTTACAATCTAAAAGAATAACACACATATAATTTAAAAACACCACCTAATGTGGTCATACAATGAAAATGCCAAAAACAAGTCAGAGTTACAAAAACAGTCGACGCAGCGTTTCGGTGCTTTTTTTCTCTTGACACCTTCTTCAGGACCTTAAAACATTTGACTCCAATATCTCTAAAAGTAAATGAGAGCATTTTAGTATTTATATTTATTGTGTGGGTTCATCTCATTTGCCTAGTTTTACACTACTTGTTACTTATGCATATTTAATCGTGCTAGACCACTTGCCTGGATGAACAGAGCTTTTTTTTGTACATGAAAATTAATTAACAAATACCAAGTATGGAGGTCCTTCATGAGGTTCTTATTTTAAGTACAAAAACAACCATTACGTTGTTTTATTTTACTCAATGCATCACTTTTTCAATTTTGGATGCAGCTTTTAAATCGTACCTGTGTTTTGAAATTGATTCGTTTCGAATGGCTGCTACACGTACTATGCGGTGCTCAGGTATTTCATGTATCCTTGAGCTATATAAATCATAAACACAAAACCTCGATTCAGTAACTCATCCAGATATATTCTACATTTTTAGAATTATAAGCAGTATCGATTTACCTCTCATTATGGAGATATGGTCTTCTAACTGCACGGAGGAGCCACCGTCGGTGAGGAAAGGAACTTCTTATAGTCTTTTAAGCCTGGATACAATTTTTTTTTTATATATACTAACATCTATCCAGCCTTTGCATGTATTCTCCTATTTTCCCTGGGATACGGTATACTGACCTGTTTCAGATTTTGGCCAATTCTTTGATGGACATTATTCATGTTAGTTTGTATGCTTCTTGCCCTTTGTCCAAATGTTCTCCTTATAGGTGAGAAACAGGATCTATCAATCTACGACAGAAAATACCACAAGGGGTTTGTTGATGGATTCTGTGGTTCTGCTAGAACATGTCCTTAATATATATATGCCATATGAGAGAATTCAAAAGAAGGGGTCACTCTCAATGTATAGATAAACGGCGATTTAAAGCGGTTACACAAGTTATGATGACCACTAGTGTCTACATCATACTCTGGATTAATCCTGAGTATTTTATACCTGTTCTCCTCGAAATAAAGGCTGGCCTCACAATTTTTATCAAATGGATTTTGTTGGCGTTTAGTTTAAAAATTAAAGTTTGAACACTAAAGACATGTAAGCGACAACAACCAAAAGGGGGTTTTGTCTTGTAATTATATGCAGGTCCTGGGACCTAACCTCACCTTGTGTTTGGATTTTGGCCTCCCTGCTCCTCCGTGCTATCGTCTTCCTGGAAATTCGAAGAGTACCGAGAATGCTCGAAAACTGCATTTTTATGAGTCAGGAACCCATGGTAACCCGGAAGAGATTCGGTTATTTGTAATACCGCAGTTTAATACTTGCAAATTAATCATTCAATTCGCATTTTTGATATTGCCCTGTTATTCGATGTGAATGTATGTTAATACAATGCGATTCTTGTCTAGTTTCGGAAAAACCAGGCATGATCGACCCGGAAGTCAAAGACCTCGGTCGCCGCAAAATCTAAATTATTTTCCTATTCCTGTAAGACATTGAGCCGCCTTCTTTTTTCTATGTATATTTCGAGAGGCGGGATCTTCACCATATCTTAAGTTTGCAACAATGTCTATATTCGTATATGTAATTATCGCCGAATTTTCGATGGCGGCCATCTTGGAACGGGCTACTAAACATAAATTAGCTCACTAATTTGTGATAACCATCGCTAATGCTAACTTTAAGCCAATAAACTAGAACTCAACATTGTTATTCTAACACATACACATGCTTCAAATTGCTAAATCATTATAACAGTCTTATCATTTCTACTGTCCACATGGGTTTATCACGTTCTACCTTTTAAATACATCACTCATAAAAATCAGACACATGTCTATAATTTCAGTATTCACGTTATAATATATTGCATGGTATTAACCATCTATCTCTACTTTGATTTGTAATCATTTCATTTCATGTGACCGGGCTAGGTATTCAGTGTCTCATAATAACAGTACAGTTATAGCCCATTACTCAAGACATAGAAATAACAAAATTCTTAGTTTCATAGAGGAACATATAGGATAAAACATTGTTGAGATTTTAGTCTAATACCTCTAGAGTATAGAAAATAATCAACGGTATGTGAGTGCCAAACCAAGGGTGTTCTCTATGTACTCATCTAAATGTATCTGTCATACAAAAGAACGACCTATACGGTAAAACATGACCTGATATAAGTATAGTTATGAACACAGGACTAGGTCTAGGAGTCTGACAGATGTTAGTCTAATATTGAATCAATCGTTGTTTTATAAGATCAATCTCTCCCATTCCTCCCTGTTATTTAGCCCAGTACGGAAGGTATTAAACAGGGACATATAGAACTGTTCTCTTTTTTTCCTTTTATTGTCCATGTTTCCGCCTCTGGTGTTATGTGAGATGGCCTCTATTACACACCATTTAAGATCTTCTATTTTGTGGTTGTGTGTTAACCAATGTTCCACTAAAGGAGCAGATTTATTTTGAGTTCTTATAGCAGACTTATGTTCTGTGATTCTGGTTTTTATCTCTCTCGCTGTTTCACCAATATAGGCTTTATTACAGGGACATTTGATCATATAGATTAGATTTTTAGTTTTACAATTCACAAAGTTTTTAATCTTATGTTCTACTCCGTTGTATGAGACTGCCTTGCCTTTGATTAATGATGTGCAATTCAGACACATATTGCAAGTAAAGAATTGCACATCATTAATCAAAGGCAAGGCAGTCTCATACAACGGAGTAGAACATAAGATTAAAAACTTTGTGAATTGTAAAACTAAAAATCTAATCTATATGATCAAATGTCCCTGTAATAAAGCCTATATTGGTGAAACAGCGAGAGAGATAAAAACCAGAATCACAGAACATAAGTCTGCTATAAGAACTCAAAAGAAATCTGCTCCTTTAGTGGAACATTGGTTAACACACAACCACAAAATAGAAGATCTTAAATGGTGTGTAATAGAGGCCATCTCACATAACACCAGAGGCGGAAACATGGACAATAAAAGGAAAAAAAGAGAACAGTTCTATATGTCCCTGTTTAATACCTTCCGTACTGGGCTAAATAACAGGGAGGAATGGGAGAGATTGATCTTATAAAACAACGATTGATCCAATATTAGACTAACATCTGTCAGACTCCTAGACCTAGTCCTGTGTTCATAACTATACTTATATCAGGTCATGTTTTACCGTATAGGTCGTTCTTTTGTATGACAGATACATTTAGATGAGTACATAGAGAACACCCTTGGTTTGGCACTCACATACCGTTGATTATTTTCTATACTCTAGAGGTATTAGACTAAAATCTCAACAATGTTTTATCCTATATGTTCCTCTATGAAACTAAGAATTTTGTTATTTCTATGTCTTGAGTAATGGGCTATAACTGTACTGTTATTACGAGACACTGAATACCTAGCCCGGTCACATGAAATGAAATGATTACAAATCAAAGTAGAGATAGATAGTTAATACCATGCAATATATTATAACGTGAATACTGAAATTATAGACATGTGTCTGATTTTTATGAGTGATGTATTTAAAAGGTGGAACGTGATAAACCCATGTGGACAGTAGAAATGATAAGACTGTTATAATGATTTAGCAATTTGAAGCATGTGTATGTGTTAGAATAACAATGTTGAGTTCTAGTTTATTGGCTTAAAGTTAGCATTAGCGATGGTTATCACAAATTAGTGAGCTAATTTATGTTTAGTAGCCCGTTCCAAGATGGCCGCCATCGAAAATTCAGCGATAATTACATATACGAATATAGACATTGTTGCAAACTTAAGATATGGTGAAGATCCCGCCTCTCGAAATATACATAGAAAAAAGAAGGCGGCTCAATGTCTTACAAGAATAGGAAAATAATTGAGATTTTGCGGCGACCGAGGTCTTTGACTTCCGGGTCGATCATGCCCGGTTTTTCCGAAACTAGACAAGAATCGCATTGTATCAACATACATTCACATCGAATAACAGGGCAATATCAAAAATGCGAATTGAATGATTAATTTGCAAGTATTAAACTGCGGTATTACAAATAACCGAATCTCTTCCGGGTTACCATGGGTTCCTGACTCATAAAAATGCCGTTTTCGAGCATTCTCGGTACTCTTCGAATTTCCAGGAAGACGATAGCACGGAGGAGCAGGGAGGCCGAAATCCGAACACAATGTGAGGTTAGGTCCCAGGACCTGCGTATAATTACAAGACAAAACCCCCTTTTGGTTGTTGTCGCTTACATGTCTTTAGTGTTCAAACTTTAATTTTTAAACTAAACGCCAACAAAATCCATTTGATAAAAATTGTGAGGCCAGCCTTTGTTTCGAGGAGAACAGGTATAAAATACTCAGGATTAATCCAGAGTATGATGTAGACACTAGTGGTCATCATAACTTGTGTAACCGCTTTAAATCGCCGTTTATCTATACATTGAGAGTGACCCCTTCTTTTGAATTCTCTCATATGGCATATATATATTAAGGACATGTTCTAGCAGAACCACAGAATCCATCAACAAACCCCTTGTGGTATTTTCTGTCGTAGATTGATAGATCCCGTTTCTCACCTATAAGGAGAACATTTGGACAAAGGGCAAGAAGCATACAAACTAACATGAATAATGTCCATCAAAGAATTGGCCAAAATCTGAAACAGGTCAGTATACCGTATCCCAGAGAAAATAGGAGAATACATGCAAAGGCTGGATAGATGTTAGTATATATAAAAAAAAATTTGTATCCAGGCTTTAAAGACTATAAGAAGTTCCTTTCCTCACAGACGGTGGCTCCTCCGTGCAGTTAGAAGACCATATCTCCATAATGAGAGGTAAATCGATACTGCTTATAATTCTAAAAATGTAGAATATATCTGGACGAGTTACTGAATCGAGGTTTTGTGTTTATGATTTATATAGCTCAAGGATACATGAAATACCTGAGCACTGCATAGTACGTGTAGCAACCATTCGAAACGAATCAATTTCAAAACACAGGTACGATTTAAAAGCTGCATCCAAAATTGAAAAAGTGATGCATTGAGTAAAATAAAACAACGTAATGGTTGTTTTCGTACTTAAAATAAGAACCTCATGAAGGACCTCCATACTTGGTATTTGTTAATTAATTTTCATGTACAAAAAAAAGCTCTGTTCTTCCAGGCAAGTGGTCTAGCACGATTAAATATGCATAAGTAACAAGTAGTGTAAAACTAGGCAAATGAGATGAACCTACACAATAAATATAAATACTAAAATGCTCTCATTTACTTTTAGAGATATTGGAGTCAAATGTTTTAAGGTCCTGAAGAAGGTGTCAAGAGAAAAAAAGCACCGAAACGCTGCGTCGACTGTTTTTGTAACTTTGACTTGTTTTTGGCATTTTCATTGTATGACCACATTAGGTGGTGTTTTTAAATTATATGTGTGTTATTCTTTTAGATTGTAACCCAATTGGGAGGTAAACAATAAATTCCATGATCATTTTAACATGACAAAAATCGCTTGACTGTTATATTCAGCTGTGTGTTTAATTTAATTAAGTTGTGGTTCAGCAGTTCACTTTGCCTAGTGTGTAGTTTAGTCCTTTGTATGGTGATATAGAGAATTATCTCCCTGAAGCTAGACCATGTCTACAAATATTAAGTTAGCTATTTCCAATCTGCTACTCTAAGAGTCAGGGACGTTTTACTTTTTCTGCTGTTAAGATCCCCCTCCCTGCCATAAATTACAGGGGAACCTCCAGTTTGTTTGATACAGTTGATGCTTTTTAGATTTTGCCATCTCGGACACCCAGTCATGGCAGATAGCAGGACTCACTCCCAGAGGTGGGCATAACAATTCACAACATTTTAATAAATAGGGGTGGGCGGAATATTTAATTCTGCCCACGGAATTGGTAGAATTTGGTGACTCTGCATTGTTCTTGTAACGTAGATTTCAGGCAACATTCCGACAATTGCTTTGTGACAGAAATTTTTCCCACGACCCTGCAGAAATGTGAGCGAGATTTGGCATCCCCTATCTCTATTTTCTAACGTGCGCGGTTGCAAATGGTAGCGGCCCGGGAGCTGCTTCTCAAGTAGATTTTCTACTCAAGCGGTGGCCAAATCAACTCGGATGGCCTGCAATCATGCGCACTACATGGTGCTGTTCGCACTAATTTTCAGTGCTGCTCAAGCTACTGGTGCTAAATTGTAGTACAAGGAGCAGAACAAGAATATTGTCTGCCGGGTGATGGAACTCCACAAAATCAAATGGAGTTTTTTATAACTCCACAGAATTCCATAGAGTAAAACTCTGCAAGTTCCACCCACGCCTATAAATGAGGAGGACGTGGGGGCACTCATTGTTTTTTGTGCTACGCAACTTTCCGCTCATGTTAGTAGCTGCTGTCAGGGCTGGGAAAGGCTATACCCTAGAAAAGCTCACACCAAGGGCCTGATTCAAAAAGGTAAACTAACAGTTTTGTGTAAGTTGACTATTTTTTTGGTATTTAGAAACTACGAGTTTAACTTCACTAACTGCAACTTTGTGACTGTGGAGACTTTGCGCATAAAAAGATAGGGCAGGCTGGTGTGGGGTTGGGCACCAAACCTCCATTCCACGGTCAGCCTACCCACCCTTCCGCAGCACATGGCCTTTGCCGTGCATGGTGTGGGGTTCGGTGCAGGGCCTGACCCTACCACCGCTGGCACTCAATCCCCGCTAAGCATGGCCTTTGATCCACGGGCTCCCTTATGCCTCACAGAGCAAGGTCTGACTATGTGATTTACCAATGTAAAGCCAGACCTACTGACTTTGTTAAAGGATCAAAACACCAATATATAAAAAGTTGCCCAATTGGCTTTATCAAGCGCTACCAGCATTTCAGCATAGACAAAGCAGACCTATTGTCTTTGTCAAAAGTTCACCAATAATTATAATCAAACCAATATTTTAAGAATTCACACATTGCAATGTTTAATACAGGTGATTGTTATAATTTAATTTGAATAAAGCCCCATTAAGAAAAACATGCCTTTGAGTCTTTCTTTAAAACGTTAAAGGCCACAAGGTGCAGCCTTAGAACCTATCAAAAGACGTTTTTGTACTACAGCTGAATACGATATAGCACCAGCTATATAGTAATCTCTTCTGGAGTCATGGATTCAATGCCTCAGGAGACATACTGTTTTTTTTAAATGTTGCTGGGGACACCTTGCATGCTGGTGCCCTGCCCCTTCTAGCACCAATACCAGGTTATAAACAGAAATATCTTGCAGCTCAACATGGGGAAACCATGCCACAGCAGTGAATAACATATCGGTGGATCTTGCTGCTCATTTATTTATTAAAGAAAAAAATATATTTTGTGTGCCCCGGTGGCACACCCAGCCCCTAATATGTATTTTTATACTTATGTTCAGTACTGGAGACTTAGGGCTAGATGTAGGTAAATCTTTTTTACTGATTCTAAAATACCGAATTTTACCGATTCGGTATTTTAGAATCGGTAAATTAGATGTAGGTAATAATTTGGTATTTTTTACTGAATCGGTAAGATTCGGTAATTACTGAATCGGTATTTACCGATTCGGTAATTGCCATTCATTCCTATGGGCCTCCAGGCCCATAGGAATGAATGTCAATTACCGAATTGGTGAATACCGATTCGGTAAAATTGTGAAATGGTCAAGGGTGGCAGACTGTCACTTTGACACCCTGTTGCACTCCTGATTAGTGCTTGTGTGCCATGTGGCACACATACATGCCCTAAGGGCATGTATGTCTGTCATATGGCACAGGTGTACATGCACAGATTTGCATATACACAGGTATTCGTTATTTACCACCAACTAATAGTTGCTGGTAAATAACGAATCCTCAAAGCCCTGTGGCACTGTTTACAGTGCCACCTACATCTCAAAATACAGATTCGGTAATTTTACCGAATCGGTTAATTTACCGATTCGGTAAATTTACCGATTCAGTAAAATTACAGAATCTGTATTTCGAGATGCCCTACATCTCAGTATCCAAATACCGGTCGGTAACGGCCGAAAATCAGTATTTTCGGCCGTTACCGACTGGTATTTGGATACCTACAACTGGCCCCAGGTCTCTGAGTCTGAAAAACGCTATCTCCACCTCTTTGTTCAGAAAAGTGGAGAAAAAGAGGAAAAATGAAGATATTTCTCCTTGTTACACCTCCCTTGCATTTTCGCACATTCCCAGGTCTACCAGTAATGGTTAATTGGGAATGCATCAAAATCCATGTGTTTTGCGTGGGAACACCCATGCACCACCCATGGGATGCCTCCCTGGAACACATTACTGAATTCAGCAACTAGTGCTGGGTTGCGTTACTTTGGGTTTATCAAGCCACTCAGGGCCACACAGGGTGGCCTTCCATGGCTTGATAAACCACATTTTAGGCTTGCATTGCGCATGGACCCTGTTTGCATGATGCAAAAGTGACACAATCTGTGCATCAATATGCCCCTCATTGTTTAAATTAAAAAGGGAAAAAACAGTGAAATAAGTGGAGTAGCTGATAACTCCATCAAAGCTTCTTCTGTACACATTGCTCTATAAATGAGTTGCTTTAGAGGTATGAAAGTAAGTGCAAAATAGCTTAGACTAAAATGAAACATCATTATTGCGATCATACATAAGAACCCCAATAGGTGAAGGAAACTTGTGTTGTGTGCACAATTGACACTATAAGCTGCATTGGTACTGAGTTCATGTTGACTATAAACCACATATAAAAGGGTAACCTGTACTGCACATGGCATTCAATCTGTATACAATAGTTCAGGGAAAACCATCTTCCTCCATATACTGAATCCCTGTTACTTAACTAATGCCCTACACTAGACAGTCTTTACATGTCTCAAACCCCTGAAAGTCACTGAACCTACTCTGAGGAATTCATTTTATATGAGTACATTGTTTACTCTATTGAGAGAGTTCACAGTACCACACTATTTGTCGACAGTGGAACTCTCATGAGAAATACACCACAGAATCTTACAAAGCATCTGCTAAGAACACTGTACACTATGCAAAGCGTGTCCAAAGAGCGACACTTCACTTAAAATACCATAGGTCTGAAGGTGCTAAAGATCACACTGCCTGCAGCATTCACACTGTAGTGAAAACTTTACAAATAACTCATCTTCTGAAGAAAAACAAGCACAGGTACATTGGTTAGTACCTGGCACACACAGTCTTCTATGTTATGTATAATTTGTCATGCTGAGACAATTCTGTCTAGTAACTCAAGGCTGCTTACAAAACCTAATATGCTTTATGCAGGATGTTTTCCCTGTTGGCACCTTTTCTGCAGTGCAAAAAACATACGTGGAACGTGCGAAAAACAAGTCGTCAACTGTCAACTGCACACAGAGTTACTCTTCAGTACAAAGATTTATAACATATTCAATACCTCTACAAACCTATGGTGCATTAGGAGCACATTTTTCGTAAACACTTACACCCATTACCTGGACACAGGTTGTACAATATTAGGTAGAAAAGTACTATGATAGTTACACACCACTATGTAAACTATAAACAAACTAACACACTCTTTGGATGATTTAATCAGTGACATCATCAATGATATAATTTTAAATATCATAAATGATGCCATAGAACATGTCATGATTGATGTAAAATGTGAGGTCATAGGCAGTGCATGACATAGTGGCAAGTTATAGTTAGCTCTGATCCTGTTAGACCTGTCTGCAGCTTTCAACACAGTCTCACACAGTCTTTTGATGCAATGACTGCATGAGGATAGATCCCAATCGATCCAGCTGCTCCCCTTCAGGTCAAAATATTGTACTCCCAAGTGTGGTGTCTTTCTGGGCTCCTCACTCAGCCGCTCCTTGTTTAATATTTATGTGTCTGCATTAGCAGGCATTGTCAAGGAATGGGGCTTTGAGATCCTCTCCTATACTGATGACACGCAGCTTGTCATCTCTGTAGGAGGGAAACTGGAAGAGACACAAGACAATCACATTGGCTGCCTATTAGATGCAGTCTCACTGCCTAAAGTGAAATGCAGAAAAACACTGAAATGCTAATATCTGGCGGAGCTAGCAAAATCTGGAATGACTCTTGGTGGCAATTTAACAGCAATGAATTGGAACTCTTTGCCTCCAGAACTTCGTTTTTTCCCTAATCTTGTTAGGTTGAAGACTTACCTATTTCCTCAATAACTGGCTTTGCAGTGGCAGACATTCTTATGTATTTATGTATTTATTTATTTATTAACAGTTTTCTATAGCGCGGACATGACCCATGGGTATAAGAGCGCTTAACATCATATGGTATGGGTTAACAACACAATGTACTTAGAGCAGTAAGATCTTACATACTTAAATAGTGTTGTTTTCCACCTAGCAACTAAAAGGCTAATATAGGGGAACAATAAAGGGTCGGTATTGATTAAGACATGAGTTAACAATGTTCTGAGGTAGTATTTCTTTAAGGCTCTATCATTTCTATTCCCATATTGGGTATCTGGTCATCAAATCAATGATAAGTCTTCGGTGGCGCTTGTCTTGTCTATGGGAGGAAGATACTCATAAGAAAGATCTTAATTTCTTTCTTGAATGTTGCAGTGTTTGTTTTTTTCTGATGTTTGCGGGAAGGGAGTTCCAAATCCTGGGAGCTACGCCTGAGAATGACCTCTCATATTTTTTTTCTTCTTGAAGATAGGTGGTTTCAGGAGCAGATAATTGGCACTCCTGACGGGTCTGTTTCTTCCTGAAATTTCTATTTTGTGGGCGAGATATTTAGGTGTGTTGTGATGAATCGCTTTATGGGTGATACATGCCATTTTCGGCTGTACTCTGGCTTCGTACGGTAGCCAGTTTAAGGCTTTCAAGTGAGGCGAGATATGGTCAAATTTCCTCGACCCTGTAATAAGCCTTGCCGCTGCATTAAGGCAGGCTTTTAAGGGTGCTGTGGAAATTTTTGGTAGACCAGCAAGTGTAGTACAACCATATTCAATCCAAGAGACAAACAGTGATTGCACAGCTAGTTTCAAGTCTGTCTCCGTTAAAAAAGATTTCATCTTTCTCAGATAGTTCAAGTGGAAACGGGCGTTTTTTGCCATAGATTTAATGTGGGTTTTCATATCAAGGTTCTCATCCAGTGTGATTCCGAGGGATTTCGCCGAGTCAACTAGAGTAGGGATGCAATTTAATGCTGTGATCATTTTGGACCATTCTTTCACTATGGATTGATTTTTTTGTGGTGTGATGAGTAAGAATTCTGTTTTGGTAGCGTTAAGCTTGAGATGATTGTTAGTTAGCCATTTTAGCGATATTTTGAAGGCATCATTCATTGTGGTTATGTCTTCCAGGCTAGCAATCTTGATGTAAAGTTGCGTGTTGTCTGCATACATGTGGTAGGATATTTTTGATTTCCGCAGAATTTCTGTGAGAGGTTCGATGTATAAGTTAAACAGTGAAGGAGATAAGTTGGATCCTTGCGGTACTCCGAGTGTGTTTGGGCATGATGGCGATAGTGATTGGTTTACTAGGAACCTCTGAGTTCTGTTCTTTAAAAATGATTCGAACCATTTCAGTACCGTGCCAGACATTCCCATCCTGTCGTGAAGTCTGTTCAGTAATTTTTCGTGGTTAACTGTGTCAAATGCTGCTGACAAGTCTAGGAGGATGAGTAGACAAGATTGATTGCGATCTAGAGCTTGAAGTGCATCATCGACAATGTGTAGGATTGCTGTTTCCGTGCTATGATTTACTCTGAATCCCGATTGGCAGTCATCTAACAATGAGAAGTTGTCGATATGTTTACTCAACTGATTCTGTACACATTTCTCTATTAATTTGGCAAGAAAAGGGATATTGGTCACTGGGCGATAATTGTTTGGATCTGTTGGGTCCACTGAGGGTTTTTTGATGATCGGGACTACTTGTCCAGTCTTCAGGCTTTCTGGGAGGCACCCCTGTTTGAGTGAGGCATTTATGATATCTGTCCATATTGGAATCAAAGTATGGCTGATTTATTTCAGGCATTTCGATGGTAGTGGGTCGTTGTAATGGTTGTTGGGTTTCGTGGTCGCAAGCGTTTATGCAATTTCATTCTGGTCTAATAATTTGAAAGTGTTCCAGTGTGCTTTGTTTTTAGTCGTCTTGTTCGCATAGTTCAGATCAGATAGTGATGGAGGCGTGTTGTCTTTAGTGTATCTGCGGCGGTCCTAAGTTCTTCTTCCAACTTATTGGCTTTGTTAATGAAGAAGGTAGAAAATTCATCGGAACTTAGTTGTGTTTTAGTGACCTCTTAGACAGATTTTGCCAACTTGTTAGATTGTTGTTTTATGATTTCGAATAATTTACGTGGTCTGTTTTTGGTGTTATCCAATTCTGTTCTGATAAATTCCTTTTTTGTGTTGATGATATTCTTGTTATATTCATTTCTGAATTTTCTGAGTGATTTCAATGTAGGGGAGGATGGGTGTTGTCTCCATTTTCTTTCTGCTCGTCTCAAATTCCATCTTTCTTCATTCAATATTCCATTAAACCATGGATTTTTAGTCTTTTCCGTAACTCTTTTTAATTTGAGTGGTATGGTGGCATTGACTATTTCCGTTACTGTGGTGTTGTAATGGTTCGTTAGATCGTTCACATTTTTCAAGTTGTCAGGTGGGTTTAAGTCTCTCTTGCAACTTTCAGATAGCAAATCCATATTTGAGTCTCTGGTATCTTGGATCCATCTTTTCATTTTGTTAGTTTGAATCATTTTAATTTTCTCCCGTGATGGTATTAGGAAGGTTATGGCGTGGTGGTCTGACCAGTCGCATGGTTCAATGTAGAGGATTGAGATGTCCTTGTTCTTCGAGATAATCCAGTCCAGTGTAGCTCCTTTCGAGTGTGTTGGTTGAAGACATGCTTGGGATACTTTTAGATCATTTAAACATTCTTTAAAGGCGTTGACCTGTTTGTCGTTGTTGTCGTTCCAACGTAGAATGAAATCACCTAAAAATATATTATTAATGTCGGAGTTGGCATTAGCTGTGATGATCTCCATCAGTTGGTCAATGAAGTTCAGATTGTTTCCTGGTGGGTGATATAGGGCATGTAAGTTGCAGATCTGTTTGTTTGCCGATCTTATGTTGATCGGCAAACAAACCGAGGTATTCGCATGATTCGAAGGGGTCGGATTGAAATTGGCCAACTTCTAAAATCGATCTCTGGATACAGGCGATACCTCCCCCTGTCTTTATCTGTCTGTCCAGTCTTAATATGTTGTAGTGCGGTGGTACCAGGAGGTCCAGGACTGGGGACGAGGATTCAGATAACCAGGTTTCAGTCAGGATTGTTATGTCTATTTCTTGATTGATGATGATGTCGGCTATGTCAGAAGCATGTTTTGCTGCAGATCGACAGTTGAGCAGTAGACATTTCAGAGATTTCTCCATTTTGGTTGTGGTCATGTTTAACGGATCCGTGGTTATTTGGATTTGTTGTAAGTTGTTGAGGTTTAATTTTCTTTCATTCCTTGTGGAAGTTCTGTTTACGTCTATCGCTACTCTTTTTATTTCCTGTGCTATCATGGGGTCTGATGATTCATTTTCCTGGAGTAGTGATGTTATGTCTTCTTCGGTTAGATAATTTGGGTTCCTATCTGGTCTATTTTGTCTGTCTGTCAATGGTAAAGATCTCTTGTTGTTTATAACTATGGATGTATTCACTAGCTCTCTGACGAGTTCTACTTCATTCTGAGTATTCTTTGTGATATCACATAGTTTTTCTATCTCTTTCATGGAGTTTTGTATTTCCTGTGCTAGGTTGGTGATTTGTGTTTGGATCTCACAGATTTTTCTCATCATGACCTTGGGTGCCTTAGTGTGAATAATCCTCTGTAAGTTTCCATTTTCACATTTTCTGTTCCTGAGTTTCAGTTTAGAGCAATGTATCATTGATTTCTTGATACTTCCCTTCGGTCGATTATTATCATTCTCATTGATTTCTGGGTTAGCCGTTCTATCACGCTTTGTTGAACCACGGCTATCGTTGTTATTATATGTATTTTGTGTTCTCTCTGATTCATTCTCGACTAACGTATTTTCTATTTCGCCTATGGCTCCTTGGTTGAGAGACTTCTTCCCGTGGGTTTTTTGATGGGGTGCTGGTTTGTTCAGGTTCCTGTTGGTCTCTGGTTGGAATAATATGTATAGGGTTGGTGTCGGATGAGCTTAGGTTGTCTGTTGGCGTATTCTGGAGTTGTATCGGCCTAGTGTCTCTTATTTGCCTAGCTTGTTCCGGTTCCAGTCGGACTTTGGTTGGGGTAATACTTATAGGGTTATTGTCGGATGAGATTGGGTTGTCTGTTGACAGATTGTGGCGTTGTATAGGCCTAGCGTCTTTTAATTGTGTAGCTTGATCCGGTTCCTGGTGGTCTCTAGTTGTTGAGCTGCTTGTCGTGGGATTGTCGGGTGGGACGGGGTTGTCTTCTATAATACACTGGTGAAGTAGTGGGTTCGTGTTCTCTACATTTCTTTTTAGGGAAGAGAAGATGTTGTCGAATTTTTCCAGATGGTTGTCAGCGGCTTGGATCAACACTGTTCCATTATTAAAGATAGTTATGCAAATGCCCGCTCTGAGTTTAGGTGATGCTGTGGTCATAAATGTTGTTCCATGCGGGATGTTGGTAGTGGCTTTAATATATAGCAAGTTTGTAAAGGTATTGCGCCATTTCGCCCTTCTTCTGGTGAAGAATATCATATCTTTTATAATGATTCCTTTATCCATGCAAAAGGAATTGTCAGAAATCAATGTGTCAGGGTTTTTCCTCATGAGGTTATGCTTAAATTTTTTTGGCTGCATTTTTAGAGAGATAGGTAGGGTATTGTATGTTATATGCATTCTTGCCTATTTGTTCCAGGTAGTTGTCTTCCATCTTGTGATATGTGTTGGCGTAGTAGAAATTGGATGCCTTCTTCCTAGTGGTATTGTAATTCTCTTAACATTAATTACTGAATAATAATTAATATAATTATATCAAGTATTATGACAATAATATTATCTTTAGTAACTGTAATTACTTATTAGATTCTTGGTATAGATTCCTCTTCCAGGTAGTTTCTTCTGTATTCCACTAGAAGGTGCTCTCTCCATACAAGTGATTAACTAGTACTTGTTATGATCTTATGGTGTTTGAGTAGACTTTTCAAGATGTCCGCCGTTTTGGTTGTCTTTCTGTGGGCTGAAGACTTTCTCACTTTCTACTATTTGAATTTGTCCTCTTTCCCTTTCCATCATCTGGAGTTGGCTCCTTTCTCCATGTCCAGTAATTAGTCAGTCCTCTCTCAATTGCACCTCTGAACTGTTGCCATTTTGAAGAACTCTCTCTGCAGTATGTTCTGCCACCATTTATCGTAATCGGCAGCAAGAGCTACCTTTCCTTTTGTAAAATGGATAGTCGAATTGTCCTAAGCGGCCGCCATTTTAAAGTCAGGCGCGCCGCTTCGTAATTTCCCTTCAGCTTCACTATCTGATCTTTAATATTAGTGATCTTAATTCAACCCCCGCTTGCTTTAGGGAGCGCAGGGTCCATTTAAATTCTTTCCACATGCCTCACTTTCGCTCCGCCTCCGCTCCCGTTCCTAACCTCGGTTCGGTGCCACGTCGGTGGTCGGCGCTCTCCACTCCTCACTCCGCTTCCTAGCGATTAGGCGCGTCCCTCCGGTTGGGCTATGTTCCTCATCCCCGGTCCTAGGGGCAGCGCAGAGGATATCGTGGTGTCAGCACATAGTATATCTTGGGGCCGTAGTATCAACTCCCAGGGGGCACCGAGCAGCCAGGGGCAAAGCGGCAATCTACTATTCTGTGTCCGGTGTCATCCGATGTCTTCGGCCATGCCAGGCGATCGACAGTGCCAGGATGGATCGTCATATAGTCACCTTCCCGCGTCCTCGAGTGCACTTTGAAGCCGATGATGGGGACATTCTCGTAGTCCGGTGAGGAGCAGTCGCGCTGGACTTTAGTATCTTCTTATCTGGGTAGGTCGTAGTATCTTTTTTCTTCTATCTCTTGTATAATCATATGTTCCGCTGTTATCCAAGTGTCCGGGGGGGGGGTTTAATCAGGGATTTAAACTATTTAAGTAATCCCGAACCCCAGGAGCTCTCGCAATGAGCTCCTACGACGCGGCCATCTTGGGATATACCTTCAGGGATGATGGGAGCACTTTCCAAATACTGTACATAAAATAAATAACTATAACTGGTAAATTTCTGTGTTTTTTTTGGTTCAAAATGTTACTGTTGTCTCTGACATATTCACCTAACTGTGAAAAAAAGAATGATATCATATATATACTGACTTGCCCGAATAAAAATTAAACTGCACCGATTACCGTGGTCCGGACCCGTTGTTGGAAGCATCCTTGTTTTCGTCGCTGGATGCTTCCAACAAACGGGTCCGAACCACGGTAATCGGTGCAGTTTAATTTTTATTCGTGCAAGTCGGTATATCGCCTTTCAGCTCTCCCATAGAAAACCTTTGAAATTCCTCCGTTATAGTTAGTTGTACTTAGTATAACTCGTGCGCCGGCAATACACTGCTGATGATGTCACATATTACATCACTCATGACATGGTCAGTGACATCACTGATGACATCTCAAATGACATCACTGATGACATCATCCAGTGATTGTGGTTTGGTTCGTTATTTAAATATGTATTATATATATATAGCAGTCTGCATTGAAGAATGAGTGGATATATAAATATAAATATCTGGATGGAGGATTTAGTAGCAGCATGATTGACTGTTTACTTGACTAATTTATAGTGTCTCACTAAATATATTGGATAGTGACTAAACTGTGTGAATATCTGTATCACTTTGTCAGTTGTTGTGTACACTGCTTCTCCAGTTGGTTACTAGCTATGTGAAAGTCTATATTAGTTATTGATTAGTTAACTGAGTATTTTTATGGGAGAGTGAATGTGTGTGTGGATCGGTGGGGGGGGGTGTGACTGCCCAAAGATGTGTGAATAGTTGATTCAGTAGGTATATGAGGTTAAGACTACATGTTATAACAGTTGTTTGGGTGAGTGAAAATCTTTATGGGTGTGGTGATGAGCAAATATATCTCTCAAAGTCTCAATGGTACATGTCCAACAAACTAGAAAAATAAAAGGCAGTGTCTGTGACAGTTGTTGTATATAAATAAGCATACATACGACGCAGTAATTGTATGTGTGACTGTATGGATAACTGTATATGGTAAGTGAATAGGATGTGTGCTGGTGTGTAATGTCAATATAGGTGTATAAGTGTATTTGATAGTGTTCTTTTGATCATTGACAGCATGTATGAGTGAATCTATAGGTTAGTGATTAGATGTGTGTGTAGATTTAGTAATCACTGAGTGGGTTTTTAGAAACTTGTATCAGTGTGTCAATGGATTCAAATATGGTACTCTGTATTTTACAGTGAGTGATGAAAGGTTATACTAGTGTATGATGAGGTGCATCTGATTGTCACATGGATGATGTCATCAGTGATGTCATCAGTGATTGTCATTTGAGATCTCATCAGTGATGTCATCAGTGATGTCACTGACCATGTCATGAATGATGTAATATGTGACATCATCAGCAGTGGATTGTGGGCGCGCGAGTTATACTTAGTACAACTAACTATAACAGAGGAATTTCAATGGTTTTGTACGAGTGAAATGTCCAGCTAACTATAACACCCCAAAAACCTATGTTTTTTTCAGTGAATTTCTAAGGTTTTTTAAATGCTAATTCCTAACTATAACATGTCGGAAACCTGTTTTTTTCTGTGAATTTCGAAGGTTTTTTAAATGCTAATTCCTAACTATAACATGTCTGAAACCTATGGTTTTTTCAGTGAATTTCAAAGGTTTTTTAAATGTCAATTTTTGAATGTATTAATTATTACATTTACTTTTTTGATACTGATTTACTACATTTTTTTAAACTATTTATTTTTAGATATTTTATTTTTTAAATTACCTTATAATTACATTACACATTACATTACAAAATATACTTTCACAGAATGAATTACATTAGTTTAAATACTTTGCAAATAGGTAAGTAATAGACTTTCAATTACAGTCGTTATAGTTGTTGCAATGGGCAACACAATTTCAAAGACAATGCAACATTAAGCTCCATAGGAATTTCTAGTTAAATGCAATTAGTTACTTTATGGATTACTTTTCTAACCACAGGACTGGATCCTAGATTCAGTCTTGGGACATCTCTTGTAAACAGTTGAGTAAAAGCGTTTTGCTTACAGTAGTGATTTTTAAGGAATATTATTGTATTTTAAAAGTTGACAGAAACTTTTTCACATAGAATCACCAATGTTATCCTATGGCAGGAAATTCACTTAGCAGGTAAGTAGTTTTATGGTTACTTTTTCTTAGGGGTGGATCTTGGAACCAGCACTGGTGCATCTCCTGTAAACAGTTGAAGGAGTTAAGTCATGCAGGCGATTTTTAAGGAATATTTGTAGTTTGTGAAAATCAACACTCAGAAACTTTTCTGGTGAAAACCAGACAATGGATTCCAATGGAAGGAAATACAAGTTACTGGTAAGTACGGTTAGAATTACTTTTCAGGGTCAGTGCTGGGTTAAAAGATGCAGCACTGGGTTCTCTCCAGATAACAGGTGAGTAAATTGGAATTCGTTGTTCGGATGATTTTAGGTGAGTATTTTAAAGTTCCAAAACTCCATACTTAGAAGAATTTCCAAGGGAAACCAATAATTGTTTGCAAATGGAAGGAAATTAAAGTTACTGGTAAGTACGGTTATAATTACTTTTCAGGATCAGTACTGGCCTCAAAGATGCAGCACTGATGTCTCTCCTGAAAACAGGTGAGTAAATCGGAATTCGTAGTTCGGCTGATTTTACTTCGGTCCAGTATATATAGAGCCACTTTCCTACACCATCCCCTCCCTTCACCACTGTGCAAACACGCCCTGTGTTGCATTTTAAGGTGGGAAAATAATTCCCCTTCAATCCTGTTGGTCCCTAGAGTCCAACTAGCCCATTAGGTACATCCAGTAAGCGCCACAGATCTGCGTAGCAGAGAGATGTAAAAAGGGGCACGGCCTGCACCACCTCTGCAACGCAGTGCAGTGGCGCTTCCTGGAAGCACCTGGTGGGCTACTTAGCCCCCAGGGTCCCTCAGGATTGAAGAGGATTTTTTTCCCCATTTTAAAACGTACCACAGGGCGTGTTTGCACACGTAACCTCAGACCCCGTCCCCTCCCTTCACCACTGTGTAAACACGCCCCATGGCGCGTTTTAAGTTGGGAGATTACATCCCCATGAATCCTGGGGGTCCCAAGGGTCAAACTAGCCCACTAGGTACATCCAGTAAGCACCACAGAGCTGCGTTGCAGAGAGGTGTAAAAAGGGGCACGGCCTCTGAACACCTCTCTGCAACGCAGCTCCCTGGCACATACTGGAGGTACCTGGTGGGCTTGTTGGCCCCCAGGGACCCTCAAGATTGAAGAGGAATTATTTCCTCAACTTAAAACACACCACAGGGTGCGTTTTCACAATGGTGAAAGAAGGGGGAGGGGCCTGATTTGACATGTCTACAAACACGCCCTGTGGCGCACTTTAAGTTTGAGAATTAATTCCTCTTCAATCCTGAGGCCCCCTAGGGGCCAACTAGCCCACCAGGTATCTCCAGTACGTGCCAGAGAGCTGTGTTGCAGAGAGGTGTTCAGAGACCATGCCCCTTTTTACAACACTCTGCAACGCAGCCAATTAGCATGCAGCTCATGATCAGGAGGGTGCACGGATCCTGCGCGGCCATAGATATATATGTACAATTAATTGTGATTTTTTAGGAACTACTGAACGGATTTACACAATTGAAGCAAAAGGCATGAGTCTGAACCAAGTACTACCTTTTTGCCAAATTTGGTGTAATTCCGTTCAGCAGTTCGGGCTGTAGCCGTGATGAACAGTTCCTAAGGAAAATTGCATGGGGAAAACACGTTTTGGGACCCCCTTTTTTCTTGCCCCCCGCTTCACGAATCACCCTGAGACTTTTAGGATAGGAGCGGACCGGAGCTGGCCATTAGTTTTGAAAATTTCGTGAAGATTCATCAACCGGCGACAAAGTTGTTCCAAATAAAATGTTGCGGATTTCCTATGGAAAATAGGTCCTAACTATAACTACCTACTGGCTACTGTCAGTGCGTAATATCTATCTATCTATCTATCTATCTATCTATCTATCTATCTATCTATCTATCTATCTATCTATCTATCTATATCTATATATATATATATATATATATATATATGTACCAAAAAATGCCCAGCATTTGAGGCCGCACAACACTGCGATGAAGGAAACATCCTTAATTAGAAGAAACAGGCAGCTTCCGATTCCGTAATACATCCTGTGGCCTGACGCGTTTCGATGGACTTTCACCATCTCTTCAGAGGCCTCGTGAGCAGGAAAAAATGACGTGCATGACTCGCCGCCCATTGTATTAATTGGCTTCCGAATGCCGAATTTGTTGCATTTTGGGCAGCGTAGTCCATTTAAGCACTATTTATCCCCTCCAGTGGGTAACATGCCCACGATTGATTGCAGGATAAATGTTTTTCAAGCCCTCCATTAGGCTTCCCGAATCGGACTTTGCCTGTTAAATTACAAATCACAGTACCATTTACAGGGGGAGGGGTTCCCCCTGTCCGCATCCATGAAGTTCTTCGGATGGTGCGATCCCTCTACGGCGTGGAGCAGCCGTATAAATATGTACCAAAAAAAGGCCCAGCATTTGAGGCCGCACAACACTGCGATGAAGGAAACATCCTTAATTAGAAGAAACAGGCAGCTTCCGATTCCGTAATACATCCTGTGGCCTGACGCGTTTCGATGGACTTTCACCATCTCTTCAGAGGCCTCGTGAGCAGGAAAAAATGACGTGCATGACTCGCCGCCCATTGTATTAATTGGCTTCCGAATGCCGAATTTGTTGCATTTTGGGCAGCGTAGTCCATTTAAGCACTATTTATCCCCTCCAGTGGGTAACATGCCCACGATTGATTGCAGGATAAATGTTTTTCAAGCCCTCCATTAGTCTTCCCGAATCGGACTTTGCCTGTTAAATTACAAATCACAGTACCATTTACAGGGGGAGGGGTTCCCCCTGTCCGCATCCATGAAGTTCTTCGGATGGTGCGATCCCTCTACGGCGTGAAGCAGCCGTATAAATATGTACCAAAAAATGCCCAGCATTTAAGGCCGCACAACACTGCGATGAAGGAAACATCCTTAATTAGAAGAAACAGGCAGCTTCCGATTCCGTAATACATCCTGTGGCCTGACGCGTTTCGATGGACTTTCACCATCTCTTCAGAGGCCTCGTGAGCAGGAAAAAATGACGTGCATGACTCGCCGCCCATTGTATTAATTGGCTTCCGAATGCCGAATTTGTTGCATTTTGGGCAGCGTAGTCCATTTAAGCACTATTTATCCCCTCCAGTGGGTAACATGCCCACGATTGATTGCAGGAAGCCAATTAATAAAATGGGCGGCGAGTCATGCACGTCATTTTTTCCTGCTCACGAGGCCTCTGAAGAGATGGTGAAAGTCCATCGAAACGCGTCAGGCCACAGGATGTATTACGGAATCGGAAGCTGCCTGTTTCTTCTAATTAAGGATGTTTCCTTCATCGCAGTGTTGTGCGGCCTCAAATGCTGGGCATTTTTTGGTACATATTTATACGGCTGCTCCACGCCGTAGAGGGATCGCACCATCTGAAGAACTTCATGGATGCGGACAGGGGGAACCCCTCCCCCTGTAAATGGTACTGTGATTTGTAATTTAACAGGCAAAGTCCGATTCGGGAAGCCTAATGGAGGGCTTGAAAAACATTTATCCTGCAATCAATCGTGGGCATGTTACCCACTGGAGGGGATAAATAGTGCTTAAATGGACTACGCTGCCCAAAATGCAACAAATTCGGCATTCGGAAGCCAATTAATAAAATGGGCGGCGAGTCATGCACGTCATTTTTTCCTGCTCACGAGGCCTCTGAAGAGATGGTGAAAGTCCATCGAAACGCGTCAGGCCACAGGATGTATTACGGAATCGGAAGCTGCCTGTTTCTTCTAATTAAGGATGTTTCCTTCATCGCAGTGTTGTGCGGCCTCAAATGCTGGGCATTTTTTGGTACATATTTATACGGCTGCTCCACGCCGTAGAGGGATCGCACCATCTGAAGAACTTCATGGATGCGGACAGGGGGAACCCCTCCCCCTGTAAATGGTACTGTGATTTGTAATTTAACAGGCAAAGTCCGATTCGGGAAGCCTAATGGAGGGCTTGAAAAACATTTATCCTGCAATCAATCGTGGGCATGTTACCCACTGGAGGGGATAAATAGTGCTTAAATGGACTACGCTGCCCAAAATGCAACAAATTCGGCATTCGGAAGCCAATTAATAAAATGGGCGGCGAGTCATGCACGTCATTTTTCCTGCTCACGAGGCCTCTGAAGAGATGGTGAAAGTCCATCGAAACGCGTCAGGCCACAGGATGTATTACGGAATCGGAAGCTGCCTGTTTCTTCTAATTAAGGATGTTTCCTTCATCGCAGTGTTGTGCGGCCTCAAATACTGGGCATTTTTTGGTACATATATATATATATATCTATATCTTTATATATATATATATATATATATATATATATATATATATATCTATCTATCTATCTATATATTCACTGAAAAAAACATAGGTTATAGACCATATATAGTTAGGAATTAGCATTTACAAAACCTTGAAAATTCACTGAAAAAACCATAGGTTATAGACCATATATAGTTAGGAATTAGCATTTACAAAACCTTATTTTACTCACACAAAACCATTGAAATTCCATATATAGTTAGTTGCACTAACTATATATCGCGCACCCGCAATCCACTGCTGATGATGTCACATATTACATCATTCATGACATGGTCAGTGACATCACTGATGACATCTCAAATGACATCACTGATGACATCACTGATGACAACATCCAGTGACTGTATGTTTCTGTAAAGTTAAAATGTGTCTTACATATTGAAGAATGAGTGGAAGTATAAGTGTCTGGACAAAGGATTTAGTAGGTGCATGACTGAATGTATGAGTGAGTGATTAAATGTGTCTCACTGAGTGCATGGGATAGTGACTAAACTGTCTTAATTTGTGCATCATTATGTCTGTTGTTCTGTAAACTGCTGCATGTGTTGATCAGTAGCTATATGATTAACTATATGGGTTACTGATTGATTGTCCAAGTATTTGTATGGGAGACTGAGTGTGTGTGTGGCTGGCTGGGAGGTGTGTGACTCTGTGCAGATCAATGTGTACTTGTATCAATGATTGTATAAGAAGGTAAGTATGTGTTAGTATATGTTTGAAAATGTAAGGTGCTCTATGTTTAACTGTATAGACAAGAAAATGGAAGTGTCATTGATTCTTTACAGGACTGACTAGGTGTGTGAGTAACTCCATGGATGAGTGGCAGACTGTGAGTGTCTGTATAGGTGTATGAGTGCATATGATAGTGTTGTAAAGATGAGTGATTGTATGTATGAATGATTGTATGGGTGAATGAGTGAATGTGTGTGTAGACATAGGAATCAGTGAGTGCGTATGTAGTAACTAGTATTGGTGTGTCAATGGTTTCAAAAATTATACTCTGTATTTAACACTGGGTGAAACAGAGGTTATATTAAAATGTGAGGAGATGCATTGTATTGTCACATGAATGATATCATCAGTGATGTGGTCATTGATGTCAAATGAGATGTCATCAGTGATGTCATTTGAGATGTCATCAGTGATGTCATCAGTGATGTCACTGACCATGTCATGAATGATGTAATATGTGACATCATCAGCAGTGGATTGCGGGTGCGCGATATATAGTTAGTGCAACTAACTATATATGGAATTTCAATGGTTTTGTGTGAGTAAAATAAGGTTTTGTAAATGCTAATTCCTAACTATATATGGTCTATAACCTATGGTTTTTTCAGTGAATTTTCAAGGTTTTGTAAATGCTAATTCCTAACTATATATGGTCTATAACCTATGGTTTTTTCAGTGAATTTCATTGTTTTTTTAACAGCTAATATCTGTAGCTGTAAAATGTATTCTTCTTTAAATCCAAAAATATATTTTATATGTTTATGAATAATTTTTTTTTAAAATATTTTTTTTTCTTTGTTCCCGCTTCGCGAATCGGGAAGCTTCCCGTTAGCTGACCTTGATGCCGCGAAATAGACCGCGAGCCGGTAAACGTTTCTTTACCGCAACTGCCGCGTTAGAAAACAACATCGTGACGCCTCCCGTCCGCATGACGTTTCACGTTGTCGCGTAATACGTCATATGACGTGCTACGTTAGCGAACTGGTACACGAAGCGAGTCGCAAAGCGCAGGTTTCTGGAAGCAAACCGGGAGGCCCTGCAAAGCGCTTAACGTAAACACAGCAGGTCATGTGACTTGGTAATAACACTTTTCATTGGTTCATTTCACTTTTGGTTTCCTAATGATGTAAGACTAGGTCATATAATCTAAAATGAACACTTTTCATTGGTTGAGAACTCTTGTTTTTCCCAAATGATGAAAATCCCTCCTTCTTTCCTCACTCTGACTTTCATCATTGTGAGAGAAAGACCCTTTGTTACCAGTGAGCAATGGCTTCTTTAGTAGCTTCAGCTGGTGCTTCCCCACCACCTCCACCACATCCAAGGAAGAGTGGACCACCTGCTCAAGTTATAATTCAACAAGAAGAGGAAGAAGAGGAACAGGACGACGAGCACGAAGAGAGGCAGTTTTTGCCTGAGGAGCCCAGGACGTCTCACCGGAAAGAAAACTTCATTTGGCAATTTTTTTAAATTCCCAAAGGTCAGAAAAAAGTAAATGCAAGATACGTAACTTGCCTTATATGTCAAGATAGACTGTCCAGAGGGACCGAGAAAAAATACAGTTTCGGAAACTACACAATGCATCGCCATATGACTAGGTGGCATCCTAACAACTACAGTGCTGCACAGTTTCGGAACGACCTAGATAATCTCCCTATTATGGCCAGAAGATCTGTTGTACCGGAAGTAACGGGACCAGAGGGCAGGGAGATAGTGCCAAATATACAAATGAGATTTGGTGAAGTAAAACACGTCTGCGTACATTGCGATGGATTCATTTGCTACGGAGAAAGAAGCATCACTCTGATCAACAGAGCTATTGACTATCATATGCAAGTTTGTACGAAACGCCCAAAATAATAAATACTTTTTTTTTGTTTTGTTGCTCCTGTTGAGCCCTTTACAATGAATCGTTTTCATTGCCCCCTCCAAGAAAAACCCCAAAAAATATAAAACTGTTCAGAAAAATTCAAAAAAAGTAAAAAAATGTTCAGAAAAATAATAAAAAAAATATAAAACAACAAAAACAATAAAAAAAAAGTTCTTTTCAGAACTACCTCCCCGTTATTAAAAAATTGGTACAATATTTGGAACTGTGCCAACCTCTATTTCTCGTAGTTCGCTTCCCAGTTCGCTCGCCGGTACGCGAACCGGAAGTGAACCAAAAATGTTTTTTTTTAAAAAGAACAGTAAGTATAAGGGAAGGAAACAGACACTTATGTTAAAAGAAAGACAGCTATAAGGGAGTAAACTAGAGATACTATTACCCGTAATCCACTGCTGATGATGTCACATATTACATCATTCATGACATGCTCAGTGACATCATCAGCAGAGGATTGCGGGTTTTTTGGCAACGTGCCTTATCCACGGTTTAATAACGCTGCCTTTTGCTTTATATAAGTTTTCAAATTGTATGAAATATATACCAATAGGTCGTTATGAACCTTAGGTAGTGCTTTTCTTCATGAGGTCTGGTCGCTTCCATACACATACAGATGTTTCAAAGATGATCAAGAAGTTTATCTGAATGGAGAGGAATGCACTGAGACGCCACATCATTCACTAATGTGTAGGCACATACAGTTACACGGTTCATGCAACAAACACCGACCAAATATGGCTTGCGTGTTGCAAGGCACGCCAGTTCCTGCTATCATCCCCACGTTCAAGTTGTTGGAAAATGGTAGTTATTTGATGCTCAATAATGGAGATTGTTCTGGGTTAATTAAAAGTATTCCTTTTATCGTAACAGTAAGTGAATGGGTTATTTGCTGCAGAAATGTTCTATTTCCTCCCACACATGAACATAGGGAGTTTTCAATCTCGCCACAAATACCAACCTTGGGAGCAGATTTCAACGGCATGGCAAGAATAAGAGCTCTTTTGTCTCAGAGAGAGGTGGCCTTGAGTTCGGCCCGTGAAACTTTCGTGCATATAGCGAACACCCGTACAGAGGTGCAGACCCTTTTCAATACAGATTTGCCTTTCCATTTCAGCAAGATGGTTCGGACTATCTTTAACGCGTCCTCCACAAAGGCCCTGGCGCACTTTTTTAAAGTTGTTACCAGTGGTCTCGTGACTTCATTTGAGAAAATCTTTGGAGTCATCCCTGCTTTCTTTCATTCTATTTTTTCCACTCTGCTTCGTGGATTCCCATTTTTACTTGCATTACCAGCGGACGCTCTTGTGCTTTTTTACATTTTTAAATATGGATGTCCCTCCTGTGCAAGCTCCCGCCCTGCAGCTGCTGACACTGTTCCGCAATCGCATGCTAGAATATTATGGCACAATGCCGTTGGCGATATTAAGCACGGCATATGGATTATCTTTTCGATTCTCCTACTTCACCTATGTCCAGCCTGTATTTCACTGCCTGACCTGTGATTTCCATTGGGCCATTGATTTGTGTCTCTGCGGACCGGTTTCTCCTGACGTCGACTTTAATCAGCTGATGACTCCTATCATTACTCACGAGTTGGTTTGTCCTGGCGAAAGGATTATGGCTGTGGCATTGATGCATGGACTAATTGGTCCCTGGAATTTACTGGCGGCAACACAGTCTTTCTTGGAACAGAGCTTTCTTGAAAACCCACCGAGCTGTCCTCTGATGGTGATAGAGGATCCGGTGCTGGGAGAGCACGTATGTTCTTTTCCGCTTTTAAATTGGATGGCTGAACTCTTTTCGGATGAAGACGGTGACTTCCTATTGGAGGCTGTTGCAGCTTATTTTGCATACACAGTTATGTCATAGACCTTTTTCATGTTTGATATGCTGAGTACTAGCATTTCATTGACAATTCATTGACTTATTTGTCAAGTTTTTATTATTTAGCTTGCCTATTGGCTTAAGACTCGATAAAGTACTTGGCTGTTTTATTTTTCTTTAGCATTAAATTTTCCTAGTTTTTAATGCTTTACCTTGCGGACCGTCCACATATAAACTTGCAATCTGCTCTCATGAGATGGCACTTCTATTATCTTATTCAGTTCGTTTCCGGATCATGGGGAGGTGTCATCTAGGTCCTGGATATCTTTACACCGTGTTAAGTTAGCATGGGCTCATTACCGGTTTAAACGCCATTTTTCCTTTTTTGCAACTTCTGCACACGACACTTAGTTGTTGCTTTAGCTTTCAACCTAGTAGTTCATCGTGGTTTACATGAGAATAATATGTTCTTGCTCTACTATCTGCTTTGCTTGTTAAACTATATCTGTACAGCGAGTGCTGAAGTTTCAAGAACAACACGATACAGAATTGTTATGAGGTCTGATCTCCACGACTTCATACTCATAACATAAGTGCAACTTCTGCCAATTCTGGGCATGAGGCGGGTTTTATATTGCTTTGCCGAACACACATACACAACAGTTGATGCGGTTCACATGAAGAGAGAGCTGGTGTATGCTGATGTGATTCCTTCAAATCTAAGACACTAAAGTATGGGCACGCCCTAAACCAACACAAAGAGACCTTCTTAGCAAATAATATAATATGTGTATTAGGGAGGGTGAGATATAAGCAGCCGCGGGCCGTGGAGGGAGTTACGGTGGGGCAGGGAGGCGGGGAGGGGGAGGGGCAGGGTGGAGCCCTCTCCACCCTGCCCCTCCCCCTCCCCGCCTCCCTGCCCCACCGTAACTCCCTCCACGGCCCGCGGCTGCTTATAAGTGTTGCTAACTCTTATTCATTTACAGCATGTTAACATACTGTCACCATTCGCTTTTTATGTACTAGTAACTATGCTGGTAATTTTGCTACTGATAATATGTGTACTTGTATTATCTAAGATACTACGCCTGAGAAGACGGCATTAGTAAATAAACATTTCAAATACACATGTGTTCTTCTTAACTCCATGTTCTGGTTTCTAAGAAATATATAACGACCGACTGTTCATGAGTTCCACGTATCCTGAGGTACTATAAGTTCATATTCTGGATTGTCTAAACATTGAGAGTTTGTTATATCCAATGTGACACTGTACCTAGCTTGCTAAGGGGTTTTGATTACTAAGGTGAGTTTTGGGACACCCTAATTCGCCGAGGTTCCAATCCTCTGTCCACAGTTCTGTGTGAGAACAGAAACCCTGCGACAGGGGCACCCCTGAGCCTTGCTGGAGCTTCATCACACTTGCGATACAACTCCAGCAATGCGCCACCTTTACGGCACAGATACGTCACGCATCTGTGCTGTTTTTGCCCCATGATGCGCCGCATTGTAAATGCAGCACACCATAGGTGACGGAACAGCGGCACAGAATGACTAACACATCCCTGGTGATGCGCCAGTCATCATAAATCTATCCCTATGCTTCTTATCTTGTTAGAGATGAACCGCCATATGTATCATCAAAGTTTTTTGCATTTCCTAAATAGCAAACTTTAAGGAATAAATAGCGATTCTTTACCATTCCTAGTTTGCGATGACCTATTTGCTAATTACAAATTACCCATTCATTTCCATGCAGCAGGAGGCCCATAGGAATGAAGGTGCAATTTGCGATTAGCAATTACCTCATTGCAAATTACGAATTTTTCCGAGGGTGCAGGGGTGTCTCAAGAACACCCTGCTGCACCCCCGAAAAAGAAATTTGGGGGCATATGGCGCACATACATTTTGAAAACATTCCTTTACCTCAAAAACGATTTTCTTTTTTTTTATATATTCATACTTTGAGTTTCAAAACAGTCTCAGAAACACACCAATTTGTCTTCAGCAGAGCAAAAGGTATGCACTCCAGAGTCTGCAGCTATCAAAAGCACAGAAATGCTGTAATTCCTCACACATATCTCTCATGTCACGCCAATCAAAACTCTTCCCTCACTTTTTTTCAAAGCAAAACCCTGCGCCCTCTCTGCTTTTTCTGCATAGCAACCACCTCTTGCAAGACCTCTGGTGTTTCCAAGTTCACACAACAATGTTGCAATTGAACTCTGAACTCTCAGTGCACCTGCATATCCAGAGCATTCTTTCATTTAATGATTTTTACTTCGTCACTCAAAATACATCTTTCAACGAACTCATCCATGCACACTAACTTTCTGTTTTCAGCAATCAAAATCCACCAATCACTCTTACTGCTTCATTAACACAGAAACTCCTCAGTTTTTTTCATTTTACACTCTCATTTTTTCAACTGCCATTTCATTGCCACACTTCATCTGACTGCAGGAGAACCTTCTCTCGCCATGTTTTCTGTCTGGATTGTTGGACATAGTTATATCTATTGGGCTCAAAGGTACGCTGAAAACAGGAATTTACCTAACCTCAATTTACAAGATGTGGAAATTAAGTGGTTTGGCCACAGAGGATTAAAATGTCACCAATTGATCCCATTGGTGAAAACCTTTATGCATTTGCCAAAACCTGACCTGTTAATTGTGCACTGTGGAGGTAATGATTTGGGCACTTTGACTGGGGTAGGTCTGGAAATGCTTTTAAAGGACACCTTTGAGCAATTGATGGCACTTTTTCCTCAGACTGCCTTGGTATATTCAAATATATGCCAAAGACAAAAATGGAGGTGGTCGAACCAATTTTGTCCACAAATTGAGAAATCGAGGAAGCATGTAAACAAATCTGTTTCAGCTTACATGAGAGACCATGGAATGGGCTCCCTGTACAACAATAACTTGCGTTACTACATGCAAGATATCTACAGAGGAGATGGAGTTCACTTCTCAGATGAGGGCAACAGAATTTTCACTCTGAATTTAAGACTGTGCATTGGTACCTACTTATAAGTACCTAAATGTACCATAAACCCAAAAGCTCTTCTCAGAGCTACCCTACATCTGATCACTCACAATTATTATTTTACTCTAACTTTTTTCACTAATTTTCAAGAAAGTACGCTCCCCAGAACGCTTCCCGGTTCGCGAACCGGGCGCACTCCACGCAAAAAAACTAAAAAAACTGTATATTTTTTTTTTGCCCTGCGAGACCCTTTCAAAGCCTCCACATCAAACCTAGGGGGTCAGGGACGATCTACTATGCCCCCTTATGGTCATTTGCCCCTTCGCTTTGGCCACCTCTTGTCTCTCGATCCTACCGAGAGACAAGATGGCGGCCGCTACGGACTGTTTGGAATGTTTACAGACGCCGAAGAACCAATCAGCTTCGCAAACCTCCGTAACGCGAAAAGTACACGAAGCGGAGCGCTGTTACAGATATATATCTTTTTTTGAACGTTAATTTCTCAAAATCCACTGGAGCACATATATTGAGACCTAGCAAAGGCACATCGGGCTACCAGTCCCTAATATTTTACCAAGTTTCGTGCAAATCCATTCAGCCGTTCGATTATTATTATTATTATTTTTTTTTGCCCCGCGGAGCCCTTTTAAAACCTCCACATCAAACCTAGGGGGTCAGCGAGGATCTACTATGCCCCCTTATGGTCATTTGCCCCTTCGCTTTGGCCTCCTCTTCTCTCTCGATCCTACCGAGAGACAAGATGGCGGCCGCTATGGACTGTTTGGAATGTTTACAGACGCCGGAGAACCAATCAGCTTCGCTTCACAAAGCTCCGTTGCGCGAAAAGTACGCGTACTGGAGCGCTGCCCGGTCCGCTGTTACAGATATATATCTTTTTTTAAACGTTAATTTCTCAAAATCCACTGTAGCACATATATTGAGACCTACAAAAGGCACATCGGGCTACCAGTCCCTACAATTTTGCCAAGTTTCGTGCAAATCCATTCAGCCGTTCGGGCTAAAAGTGAGGCCAACCGCCCTATGGAAAACTCAATGTTAAAAACACGTTTTGGGACCCCCCTTTTTTCTCAGCCCCCCCTTGACGAACCCCCCCCAAATTTTCAAGGGCTGCTCAGAAACAAAATGTGCCATTTTCCTGAAAATTTCAGCCAATTCCGTCCACAAACGCCAAAGTTATTAGACATAGAATTTTCAAAAATCCCATAGAGAAAAAATCCTAACTATATATACCTACTGGCGACCGCCAGTAGGTAATATATATATATATATATATATATATATATATATATATATATATATATATATATATATATATATATATATATATATATATATATATATATATATATATATATATATATATATATATATATATTACCTACTGGCGGTCACCAGTAAGTAGTTATAGTTAGGATTGGCTTCCATAGGAAATCCGCAACATTCTATTGGGAATAACTCTGGCGCCGGTTGAGGAATTTGTGTGTAGTTTTCAAAAATTTTGACCAGCTCCGCTCCGCTCCTTCCCTGGAAGTTTCGGGGGGATTCGTGGAGTGGGGGCTGAGAAAAAAGGGGGGCCCGAACCACTGAACGGAATTATGCCAAACTTTGCAAAATTATAGGGACTGGTACGCAGATGTGCCTTTGCTATATTTGGTGAAAATTGCTCCAGTGGTTTTTTTGAAAATTAACTTCAAAAACACATATATATCTATAAGCGCTCTCCGAGCGCTCACAAGTGCGCATACCGGGGAGCGCACCCGGCGCGCTACGGGAGTGCGCGAGCGGATAGCTGATTGGCTGTCGGGTGTCTGTCAACATTCTAAACAGTCCGGAGAGTCCGCCATCTTGTGTCTCGGTAGAATTGAGACACAAGAGGTGAAAAAGAAAGGGGGAAATAATTAAAAGGGGGCAGAGTAGACACCCCCTGACTCCTTAGGTTTTCTGAGGGGGGCCTAGAAGGACCCTGAAGGGAAAAAACTTTTTTTTTTTTAATTTTCACGGGGTAAGCGCTGGGTGCGTTCCCAGGTGCGCTCTCCGGTACGCGCACCCTGAGCGCACCAAGGGGAAAACAGTGAAAGAAAATAGTTTTAAAAAAGAATTGGGGTGAGGGGCACTCTACCCTGCTCTCTTTTCAAGTTTTGAAGTATTACATTTCAATGTTTTCTAAAACTACACAAAATGGCGGCAATAGGGTGTATCAGAGACAGATAGTGAGAGAAAGGAGTCAGGAGATGAAGAAGAGATATCAAATATACATTGGTAAAAATACATTGGGAGAAGGGCAGTAAATATGAGTAAACTTACTATGTAACCTAAAAATTGTGCACTCTATACTATAAGTATTTCATTATACTACAATCACTTCGCTTTTATCTCATAAATTAGAAATAAAAATGAATAATATGTCAACTAATTTTGAATTTGTAAATAATAATTTATTGTTCAGATTTCTCATAATTTAAAAGAACTTGTAGAATGTCCTCATCTGGTATTTCATCTTCATTCATATATTTAATCTCCTCATGAAAATTGTTCATTGATGTTTGTTGGCATTCTATTTTATCCAAACATTCAATTAGTTCTTCATCTAGAGATTGATCCAAAAAATATTTTAAGTCTTCTTCTGTTTGTGATGAAATGGTTTTTTCAATATCCATGTCATTTTCCTTTTCAAGATGTGTTGTTGTAATTTCAAAAGAAATTTCTTTGCTGTTCTCCATTTTAATTTCAAATTTCTTGCTGTAAATTGCAGAAAAAAAGTAATCACGTTCAATTATCGTTTTTAGTAATACATAACATAAAAGTAGCTTAATCAAGTATTTAGTTCTTTAAAATGAATTGGGCATTGTATAGTGTCAGACAGGAACTAGAAATATAAACCACTGCATGTGATGAAACCAATCTTAAACAATAATTACAACAGAAGGACTGTAAATAACTAATGGAAAACACAAAATGATAAGTACATTGCGCAAGGGGCTTGTAAATATGCCAATGAAACCATTATACTATCTCTATACCAGCATTAATGTCAAACATTGCGCAAGCGGCTTGTAAATATGCCAATGAAACTATTACACTATCTCTATACCAGCATTAATGTCAAACATTGCGCAAGGGGCTTGTAAATATGCCAATGAAACCATAACACTATCTCTATACCAGCATTAATGTCAAACATTGCACAAGCGGCTTGTAAATATGCCAATGAAACTATTACACTATCTCTATACCAGCATTAACGTCAAACATTGCGCAAGGGGCTTGTAAATATGCCAATGAAACCATTACGCTATCTCTGTACCAGCATTAATGTCAAATATTGCGCAAGCAGCTTGTAAATATGCCAATTAAACCATTACATTATCTCTGTACCAGCATGAATGTCAAATATTGCGCAAGCGGCTTGTAAATATGCCAATGAAACCATTACACTATCTCTATACCAGCATTAATGTCAAACATTGCGCAAGCGGCTTGTAAATATGCCAATGAAACCATTACACTATCTCTGTACCAGCAAGATTTTGTCGCAACGGCGTCCTAAAAGTGACGCAGTGAAATCTCATAGATTTCACTGCTTCACTTCTACGACCCTTCCTTGCGTCAATACGCCCCCTTTGCATACATTATACCTGGCACAGGTATAATGTGGCGCAGGGTTTTACAAAGGGACGCATCTACCTAGATGCGTCACTTTGTAAATATGACTCAACAAGGCGCATTTTTTACACCACTGGTGCGTCACAAAAAGTGACGCACCGGCGGCGTAAAAGTGACGCATGGCCTTATAAATGAGGCCTTTAGTCTTCTACTCTCACTTTTTCTTTCACTTTCTCTGTCTCTTCACTCCCTTACTCACCTTGTATCACACTCACTTGCCTTTATCCAGTCTGTATCTCCACTCTTTCCTAAATATCACTGCTCTTTTCTTACCCTTCCACACCCCTGTTACTTTACTACATTTTCTTCACTTATCCTCATTCCCAATGTTCACTCTCCTTCTCCACACTCACCTCCCACACTCTCCTTCTTTCAGTCCCCCTACTTCACTTCCCTTCCCCTCTCGTCCCTTTCTTTACTTTCTCACTCATTTTCCTCTCCTCTCTCACTACACTCCACTTCAGTTACTCTTTTAGATTTTTTTAAGAATACAGCTCTTTTTTGAGAATTGGAGGTAGTTCTAAAAAGAACTTTTTTTTTTCTTCTTTTTTTGTTTTTTTCTCAACAAAAACAAAAACAGGGAATGTCAAACTGCTCAACAGGAGCAAAAAAAAGAATGAAAATTAGGGATGGGGACGGCAGCGGTGGTTCTCTCTTGCTCGGACAATGTTCATAATACTTTGTTCACCATAACAAAGTCATTCACCACAATCTTTACAGTTGTTTGTGATGCCATGAAAAACAGGCTGAATATTTGGAATCAGCTGTTCTGGTCACCCCCTCACCAATACAGTTGCTCCTCCAGTTGAAGTAGAGGCACCATCCCTTGGAGCCTCTCGTGCCAGAGCCCTGACACTCTCCCGGGCATAGTTCTGAGGATGCCTGCGTTGAACGTGGCGAATCATAGTTGAATTTCCGAAACTGTACTTTCTTGTGGGGTCTTCTCGGGACAGTACAGTATGGCAGATCTTGCACTCCACCTTTGGAGCATTTACTTTCTTTTTATCAGCAGGTATTGAGAAAAATTTCCATATGAAGTGCTCCTTTACTCTAGGCTGAGAACCCTCTTCTTCAATGAACCCATCTTAGTCTTCACTGCTACTCGTGGGTCTAGCAGCCATGATAATTCCATAAAGGGTGAGCATCAAAAACAGGTCTTTCAGTCACAAAAGTGAAAGAAGAAGTGAAGGAAATGGGTGGGGTTTTCATTCTTTGTAAAAAAAACTGTTAGCAACCAATGAAAATTGTTATTTTAAGGTCACATGACTTGACGCGCTTACGCTGCGCGCACCGGAGCGCTTCCGGGGGCGCTTACGCAGCGCGATTGTGGGCGCTTCCGTGGGCGCTTACGCAGCGCGCCTAGATGACGTTTTGCTAGCTTTACGGAAATGCAAAATCATTTCCATTCTGAAAATCAAAAATACTATTTTTATAAGTATGGTACTGAATGTCTTGCATTATTATTTAGTTTTCATACATTTTTTTTTATGAACGCAGAAATAGCGCTCTCTCTGCGCTCTTGGGAGAGCTTACAGGTGCGCGCACCCTGAGCGCTCCAAGACAAAATGGTACGGGTAAGCTTACCGGTGCGCGCACCCTGAGCGCACCAGGAAAAAATGATTAAAAAAAAGAATACATTGAACAAATAATAAAAAAAAAAATATTTATAATTAATAGTTATAAAAAACAGCTAATAAAAAAAAATCATAGGTTACAAAGTCGATATACAAAGGAATTAGCTTTTAAAAAAACTATGAAATTCACTGAAAAAAACATAGGTTTCACAAACGTTATAGTTAGGAATTAGCATTTAAAAAACCTTTGAAATTCACTAAAAAAAAATAGTTTTCATAATCGTTATAGTTAGGAATTAGCATTTAAAAAACCTTTGAAATTCACTGAAAAAAACATTGGTTTCACACTCGTTATAGTTAGGAATTAGCATTTAAAAAACCTTTGAAATTCACTGAAAAAACCATAGGTTTCACACTCGTTATAGTTAGGAATTAGCATTTAAAAAACCTTTGAAATTCACTGAAAAAACCTTTGGTTTCACACCAGTTATAGTTAGCTGAACATTTTACTCATACAAAACCATTGAAATTCCCACGTTATAGTTAGTTGGACTCACTATAACTCGCGCGCCCGCAATCCACTGCTGATGATGTCACATATTACATCATTCATGACATGGTCAGTGACATCACTGATGACGTCACTGATGACATCTCAAATGACATCACTGATGACATCACTGATGACATCTCAAATGACATCACTGATGACATCACTGATGACATCATCCATGTGATAATACAATGCACCTCCTCACACTCTAATCTAACCTTTGATACACCCACTGTTAAATACAAACTACCATTCCTGAAATTATTGACACACCAATACCAGTAACTACATATGCACTCACTGATTTCTAGGTCTACACACACATCCACTCATTCACCCATACAATCACTCATACATACAGTCACTCATCAATAGAACACTATCATATTCACTCATACACCTATACAATCACACTCACACACTGTCTCTCATCCACGGAGCTACTCACACACCTAGTCATTTATGCAAAGAATCATCCACTCTCCCATTTCCTCATCTACAAAGTTATACACACTAAACTTTACTTATTCAAACATATACTAACACATACTTACTCTCTTTTACAATCACTGATACAAGTACACATTGATCCATACAGCCACTTACGCAATCACAGGCTCCCATGTATAGTCATTTACATATGTCAACTCTCCCAAGTACTATGTTTTACATATGTACTTACTTGGACATGTAGCACTGAGATATCCATTCACTCACCAACACACCCATGCACACAGTCAACCGCCCATACAGTTGTTTTCACATGCACTCTTGAACCCATACACCAAGTGAATCAACTGCTCACCCACGTATGCACAGAGTCACACACCTCCTAGCCACCCACACACACACGCAGCCTCACATACAAATACTTGGGCAACCAATCAATAACCCATATAGCCACTCATATGGCTACTGATCAACACATGCAGCAGCTTACACAACAACAGACATAATGATGCACACATTCAGACAGTTTAGTCACTAACCCATGCATTCAGTAAGACACATTTAATCACTCACTCATACAGTCAGTCACGCACCTTCTAAATCCTTCACCCAGACACTTATACATCCACTCATTCTTCAATATGTAAAACAAATTTAAACTTTACAGAAACACACAGACACTGGATGAATTCATCAGTGATGTCATCAGTGATGTCATCAGTGATGTCATTTGAGATGTCATCAGTGATGTCATCAGTGATGTAATTTGAGATGTCATCAGTGATGTCACTGACCATGTCATGAATGATGTAATATGTGACATCATCAGCAGTGGATTGCGGGCGCGCGAGTTATAGTGAGTCCAACTAACTATAACGTGGGAATTTCAATGGTTTTGTATAAGTAAAATGTTCAGCTAACTATAACTGGTGTGAAACCTATGGTTTTTTCAGTGAATATATATATATATTCACTGAAAAAACCATAGGTTATAGACCATATATAGTTAGGAATTAGCATTTAAAAAACCTTATTTTACTCACACAAAACCATTGAAATTCCATATATAGTTAGTTGCAGTAACTATATATCGCGCACCCGCAATCCACTGCTGATGATGTCACATATTACATCATTCATGACATGGTCAGTGACATCACTGATGACATCACTGATGACATCTCAAATGACATCACTGATGACATCACTGATAACAACATCCAGTGATTTTATGTTTCTGTAAAGTTTAAATATGTCTTACATATTGAAGAATGAGTGGATGTATAAGTGTCTGGACGAAGGATTTAGTAGGTGCATGACTGACTGTATGAGTGAGTGATTAAATGTGTCTCACTGAGTGCATGGTTTAGTGACTAAACTGTCTTAATTTGTGCATCATTATGTCTGTTGTTCTGTAAACTGTTGCATGTGTTGATCAATAGCTATATGAGTAACTATATGGGTTATTGATTGATTGTCCAAGTATTTGTATGGGAGACTGAGTGTGTGTGTGGCTGGCTGGGAGGTGTGTGACTCTGTGCAGATCAATGTGTACTTATATCAATGATTGTATAACAAGGTAAGTATGTGTTAGTATATGTTTCAAAATATAAGGTGCTCAATGTTTAACTGTATAGACAAGAAAATGGAAGTGTGATTGATTCTTTACAGGACTGACTAGGTGTGTGAGTAACTCCATGGATGAGTGGCAGAGTGTGAGTGTCTGTATAGGTGTATGAGTGCATATGATAGTGTTGTAAAGATGAGTGATTGTATGTATGAATGATTGTATGGGTGAATGAGTGAATGTGTGTGTAGACGTAGGAATCAGTGAGTACATATGTAGTAACTAGTATTGGTGTGTCAATGGTTTCAAAAATTATACTCTGTATTTAACACTGGGTGAAACAGAGGTTATATTAAAATATGAGGAGATGCATTGTATTGTCACATGAATGATATCATCAGTGATGTGGTCATTGATGTCAAATGAGATGTCATCAGTGATGTCATCAGTGATGTCATTTGAGATGTCATCAGTGATGTCATCAGTGATGTCACTGACCATGTCATGAATGATGTAATATGTGACATCATCAGAAGTGGATTGCGGGTGCGCGATATATAGTTACTGCAACTAACTATATATGGAATTTCAATGGTTTTGTGTGAGTAAAATAAGGTTTTTTAAATGCTAATTCCTAACTATATATGGTCTATAACCTATGGTTTTTTCAGTGAATTTTCAAGGTTTTGTAAATGCTAATTCCTAACTATATATGATCTATAACCTATGGTTTTTTCAGTGAATTTCAATGGTTTTTTAATAGCAAATATCATAAGCTGTCGAATGTCAAGTACGTGGTAAGTGAAAACATTTTCGTGTTTATGCACACTGATCTGCTTTGAATGGTGCCCCCCCCTCATTTCTATTAGGAGTACTCTCTCTTTGCACATAGTTAAGGGTAGTTAACGCAGGCCTTTGCCCCCGTTGTAATACGTCGTGCCTGCTTCTCTCTCCATTTGATTGATTGTTATCAAAGTATTTACTGTTTTAGAATTGGTTCTCTTTGGTTCATTCTCTATTTACAAACAAACACAGAGTCGCAATACTCTGTTTAGTCTTTGCAGATAACGAAAAATCGTGTAAAAAAAATAAGAAAAGGAATCGAGCAAAATCAGTAGGCCGCTAACGGGATCTCTTTTTGACCTCGCTAAAATAGAAACATTAGGAACAACCCCTCATGACAAATACAAAACTAGTGAAATGAACTGAACTCCACACAATGATGGCTGCAAAACAGCTCGGCTCCGCCACCCAACCCGCCCAAAATAACGATAAAGAGCGGCTGCCATGATTGGTTGCGGAATGGCCACGACGGAGCTACGAAATGGTACTGCTCTCATGCTAACCCCAGCTTCAGTCTGAAACATCCAGAAACACTGTAGACTACCAATTCGATCAGTTCCGGTAGCGCCCCAATGTAACCCGGTAGAGAAGAACTAGCCCTCCCCTCTTTGACTGATGGTTCTTGTTGCCTGTCCCTTCTGTTGTCATTTAACAGAACTATTTATCCTGCTGAAAGGGGTTGTGTTCCGACCGCTGGTTGGTGGAGACATTTTGACTATATTCTGGACCTGCGTTGTCGCGTAATGCGTCATATGACGCGCCGCGTTAGCGCATCCGGAAGTCATCCGGGGCGCGCAGCGCGTAACGTAAGCATAACAAGTCATGTGACTTGTTAATAAAACTTTTCATTGGTTCATTTTACTTTTCTTATTCTAATGATGAAAGGCTTGGTCATATGACCTAAAAATTACGCTTTTTATTACTTCCGAACATTATTTTTTCTTAAATATATGTTATAATGTTTCAGGCTAATGTACTTTCCCGGAAAATTTACAACTGTCCTGCAAGTAAAATATATTCTTTTTTCGAGAAAAAGAGCGTTTCTTCGTCCCATGACGGAGCCGTTGAGCAGAAGAGGGTCGACCTGCTGTCTTAGTCGCCGATACGCCTGAATATGAGATTCTTATCGATCACTTTATGTTGCAGGAATAGAAAACACAACAGCCCTTGACCATTTATCTTTACTGCGTTCCTTCGTATTATACCTTTTACCCTTCATGTAATTGGTCTGCTTTATTTCACTTGCCTTTTAATGATTCTAAAACAGTGACTATTATTAAAAACTTTACCAATGTATATACTACTACCATGTTTTCTTTTAAAAACCTTTATTGTGAAAATTTAATTATACAAATACGAGCCTATAACCACGTGGGCCGGCCACGGAGCAAACTGTAATCGTATATGATGAGTACACATTTACACTGTAGAGGAACGTAACGGGCGGGCCATTAGGTTGCAAGAACTAAGGTGTCTAACAGTTACGGAATCGGTGGACGTACATTTTATAATTAAAATACGACAGGGCCAGTTACAATAAAATTATCTAGATATACATTTGCGGGCAAGTACCATGGGTGACGTTAATTCGAACTTTCAATAGTACAGTAATCAATAACACATCAGAACTTAATATCAATAGGGATGTCGAAATATTCAATCAATTCTCGTCCCCGCCCGCCATGTGCTTCAAAACTGCATACGTATCTCGTGATTTCAAGGTTCTGCAACCAGTACACAACAAGGAGTTACGAGTCCCATTTATTCCGGCGCCATTTTGGGCGAGGACGGGCAGGTCCAGGATATAGTCAAAATGTCTCTACCAACCATCGACTATGATGATGTTCATATGCTGTATTTATTAGAGTAACACTCATCTGTCCACATGAAATTAATTTGCCACAATCTAAACATGTCATTTTAATCTTTCCAAAGTTCTTCTAAATATTTGGGACCGTTTCCCTTGCCTCTGATGCTGTCAGTGCCACTTCTTTGATGAATGTACTAGCAGGTCAGGGGTTCTCCTCCAAATCTCTCTTTCATGCAGCACTATAATTAATTGGTGCCACCTCTCCATATGACGATGCATGGTATAGTTACCATAACTATTTTTTTTCGGTTCCTCTGGAGATTTCATCGTGGCAGATGAAGCGTGTAACGTACCGGGCATTTACCTTTTTTTGCATGTACAGGAAAGGAAAAAAAAAATCGAGCGTCCGAGTTCTAAGGTGTCCCAGGGCCATTTAGTGGACCAGGCCCAAATCCAAAGAACAGGCCGCCATTTTGAGAGTCCTGTTGCAGCCGCCTGTCGCTGTAGCATCAAGAGCAGCCGAAACTCAGCTGAATGGCAACTGAAACGGTAAAGGGGCGCCCCACTACAGCAGACGAGCCTCCACCTAGGAAGGCCCGTTCACGCCGCCTCCCCCCCCCCTTCGGGCACCCCACGCCGTTATTCAGGGCAGTATTGTAGGATGGCCACACCAGTGCGGCAACTTGCTAGACATCACCTCGGTGGTAACCGAATCTCAACGCCTTGTGGTGTCTTCTATTCAGAAAACATTGTTATGCTGCCTTCGACCTATTCGCCGCAAGTGCGCACACAACTCAACTGCATAGCTTGCTAGACACCACCTCGGTACCATCCGGATCTTGGAATCTCAGCGCCTTTTGGTGTCTTCTCTTCAGAAAATATTGTTGCGCTGCCTTTGACCCCATTCGCACATCGGTCCGCTACTGACGCCATCTCACAGGCTAATGGGGCGCCCCACGCCGACTTTCAGCATTGTAGGATGACCACACCAGTACAGCAACTTGCTAGACATCACCTCGGTGCCATCCGGATCTCGGCACCCCACTGCAGATGAAGTGCCTCTCAACTATGAAACCCCCACGGTGACATCCGGATCTTGGCGCGTTGTGCTGCCTTCGCCCTATTCGCACATCGGTCCGCTACTGACGCCATCTCACAGGCTAATGGGGCGCCCCACGCCGACTTTCAGCATTGTAGGATGACCACACCAGTACAGCAACTTGCTAGACATCACCTCGGTGCCATCCGGATCTTGGCATCTCAACGCCTAGTGGTATCTTCCATACAGAAAATATTGTTGCGCTGCCTTTGACCCCATTCGCACATCGGTCCGCAACTTAGACATCACCTCGGTGCCATCCGGATCTTGGCATCTCAGCGCCTTGTGGTGTCAGTCAGAAAATATTGTTGCGCTGCCTTTGGCCCCATTCGCACATCAGTCCGCTACTGACACCATCTCACAGGCCAACAGGGCGCCCCACGCCGACTTTTACCATTGTAGGATGGCCACACCAGTGCCACAACTTGCTAGACACCACCTCGGTGCCATCCGGATCTTGGCATCTCAGCGCCTTGTGGTGTCTTCTATTCCGAAAATATTGTTGCGCTGCCTTTGGCCCCATTCGCACATCGGTCCGCTACTGCCGCCATCTCACAGGCCAACGGGGCACCCCACGCCGACTTTCAACATTGTAGGATGGCCACACCAGTGCGGCAACTTACTAGACACCACCTCGGTGCCATCCGGATCTTGGCGCGTTGTGCTGCCTTCGGCCTATTTGCACATCGGTCCGCTACTGACGCAAACTCACAGGCCAACGGGGCACCCCACGCCGACTTTCAGCATTGTAGGATGGCCACACCAGTGCTGCAACTTGCTGGACACCACCTCGGTGCCATCCGGATCTTGGCGCGTTGTGCTGCCTTCGGCCTATTCGCACATCGGTCCGCTACTGATGCAAACTCACAGGCCAACGGGGCGCCCCACGCCGACTTTCAGCATTGTAGGATGGCCACACCAGTGCTGCAACTTGCTGGACACCACCTCGGTGCCATCCGGATCTTGGCGCGTTGTGCTGCCTTCGGCCTATTCGCATATCGGTCCGCTACTGACGCAAACTCATAGGACAACGGGGCGCCCCACGCCGACTTTCAGCATTGTAGGATGGCCACACCAGTGCTGCAACTTGCTGGACACCACCTCGGTGCCATCCGGATCTTGGCGCGTTGTATTGCCTTCGGCCTATTCGCACATCGGTCCGCTACTGACGCCGCCTCACGTGCCAACGTATTTTCTCTGCATTTTATACCCTATGCCGCATAACAGGTCATGTGACTTGTTTATAAAACTTTTCATTGGTTCATTTTACTTTTGGTTTCCTAATGATGGAAGGCTTGATCATATGACCTAAAAACAACACTTTTCATTGGATGAAAACTTTTTTTTTCCCAAACGATGAAAGCCCCACCTTGTTTCTGGATGTTTCAGACTGAAGCTGGCTTCAGCATGAGAGCACCACCATCTCGTAGCTCCGTCGTGGTCATTCCGCGAGCAATCATGGCAACCGCTCCCCACCAGAAGCCTACAGGAGTCGGGGGCCCCCAAAACTTTTGATAAATCCTCAAGGCGGAGGGGACGCTTTCGAGAATGGGGTCCAAGACCTAGCAGACAAGCGTCCGATTTCCAAGGTGTCCCAGGGCCATTTCAGTGGACCAGGCCCAAAAAGGAAAGAGCCTGCCGCCATTTTGAGAGTCCTGTGACAGCCGCCTATCGCTGCACCGCAAGAGTGGGCGCAACTCAGCTGAATTGCGGCTTTTGACACAGTGGACCAAAAACGGACGGAATGGCAACTGAAACGGTAAAGGGGCGCCCCACTACAACAGATGACACTCCACCTGGAGAGGCCCGTTCATGCCGCCTCCCCCGGGGCGCCCCACGCCGTTATTCGGAGCAGCATTGTAGGATACCAAAACCAGTGCGGCAACTTACTGGACATCACCTTGGTGCCATCGTTCTGCTGCCTTGGAACTATTCGCACAACAGTTTGCTACTGATGACCCACCCCCCGCGACGCCCCACGCCAGAAATCTGGACGTTGTGCTGCGTTGGGACTATTCGCACAGCCGACCGCTACTTCGTTGTTTTTCCCTAAAAATGTTTATATGTTATTACTGTTTTTGTTTTCTTGTATATATTTACAAGTTATTAAAGTTTTATAATCTTACTACTTTGTTGGAGTGCTATATATTTTTAATGTGACACATAATTGTAAAAACTTTGATGTACAAAGAGTCATCCCTGGAATCTTCCGCTTCAGGCTCGGTCCCCTCCCCAATCACAATACAGGATGGTTTTCAGATAATAGGAACGCGTCTGCTGTGACGGATCTCATCGAGTGTGGGCCTTGATCTACTATAACTCCTTTGAAGAGGGGTGATTCTTTACAGCTGGGGCCATAAACTACATCTGCAGGGCTAGCTGATACCCTAGGACCGGCCTGGACAATCGGACACAGAGGAAAAGGAGTGTCAGAGGGTGCGGTAGTGAATAGGGCGAAAGGGAGGTGTCGGGCGGGCACAGGGTGTGATTCTCAGGGAAGAGCAGCGCAGATGGGGGGTGGTTTATTACCCATGCATAAGACAGAGAGCGGGGGTGACCACTGCCTGGGGGAGATGCTTGCGAGGGTGGGGAGTCATGCTAAGGATCGACAGCGTGCACAGAGTGGGTCTGGTCAAGGCATCTAAAATGACTGCCGTGCACGACAAAAGTGTGGCATTTGAAAAAAGGCAAGATGGCGCAGACAATGTTTTTCAACACTTCCTGATTTCCTTCGAATCGAACGTTAACAGACGTTGGGGCATATTACCAAAGTTAAGCGATATTTATCCCTAACGATGCTTAGCAACGATTTTTTTACCGCTAAGCATCGTCAGAAATTATCGCAGATAAACCTTGCTATTATCAAGGTTTATCGCAAATACGATAAAAAACGACCGCAATGCATTAATATCGCTGAAAACTCAGCAATATTCATGCATTACCGAGCTAATGCTCTTAGCCATGTTATCCACCTCCCATTGGATAACATGCCTTAGAACTGCTCAGGGCAGGTGCTAGCTTTTGGAGATATTCGCGCTTATCGCGAATATTTCCAAAAGTTGATAATAGGAGATAGCGATGTTAGCGACTGTTTCCAGTCGCTAACATCTTGGCATGCCCACTTTGCATGTCATTAGTGATAAATATCACTCGCATGCAAAGTGGGGCCCAAGATGGTCGCTATCTCCTACTAGCCATCGCTAACTGGTGTTAGCAACAGCTAGGTAATACAGATATAATTTTATCTCCGCGAAGCGGAGCACTGTTACAGATATATATCTTTTTTTGAACGTTAATTTCTCAAAATCCACTGGAGCACATATATTGAGACCTAGCAAAGGCACATCGGACTACCAGTCCCTACAATTTTGCCAAGTTTCGTGCAAATCCATTCAGCCGTTCGATTATTATTATTATTTTTTTTTTTGCCTCGCGGGGCCCTTTTAAAACCTCCACATCAAACCTAAGAGGTCAGGAAGGATCTACTATGCCCCCTTATGGTCCTTTCCCCCTTCGCTTTGGCCTCCTCTTGTCTCTCAATCCTACCGAGAGACAAGATGGCGGCCGCTACGGACTGTTTGGAATGTTGACAGACGCCGGAGAACCAATCAGCTTCGCAAAGCTCCGTAACGCGAAAAGTACGCGAAGCGGAGCGCTGTTACAGATATATATCTTTTTTTGAACGTTAATTTCTCAAAATCCACTGGAGCACACATATTGAGACCTAGCAAAGGCACATCGGGCTACCAGTCCCTAATGTTTTACCAAGTTTCGTGCAAATCCATTCAGCCGTTCGATTATTATTATTATTTTTTTTTTTTCACCTCGGGGCCCTTTTAAAACCTCCACATCAAACCTAGGGGGTCAGCGAGGATCTACTATGCCCCCTTATGGTCATTTGCCCCTTCGCTTTGGCCTCCTCTTGTCTCTCGATCCTACCGAGAGACAAGATGGCGGCCACTACGGACTGTTTGGAATGTTTACAGACGCCGGAGAACCAATCAGCTTCGCTTCACAAAGCTCCGTTGCGCGAAAAGTACGCGTACTGGAGCGCTGCCCGGTCCGCTGTTACAGATATATATCTTTTTTTAAACGTTAATTTCTCAAAATCCACTGTAGCACATATATTGAGACCTACAAAAGGCACATCGGGCTACCAGTCCCTACAATTTTGCCAAGTTTCGTGCAAATCCATTCAGCCGTTCGGGCTAAAAGTGAGGCCAACCGCCCTATGGAAAACTCAATGTTAAAAACACGTTTTGGGACCCCCCTTTTTTCTCGACCCCCCCTGGACGAACCCCCCCCAATTTTCAGGGGCTGCTCAGAAACAAAATGTGCCATTTTCCTGAAAATTTCAGCCAATTCCGTCCACAAACGCCAAAGTTATTTGACATAGAATTTTCAAAAATCCCATAGAGAAAAAATCCTAACTATATATACCTACTGGCGACCGCCAGTAGGTAATATATATATATATATTACCTACTGGCGGTCGCCAGTAGGTATATATAGTCTTAACTATATAGTCCTAACTATAATCCTAACTATATATACCTACTGGCGACCGCCAGTAGGTAATATATATATATTACCTACTGGCGGTCGCCAGTAGGTATATATAGTTAGGATTTTTTCTCTATGGGATTTTTGAAAATTCTATGTCTAATAACTTTGGCGTTTGTGGACGGAATTGGCTGAAATTTTCAGGAAAATGGCACATTGTGTTTCTGAGCAGCCCTTGAAAATGTGGGGGGGGTTCGTCAAGGGGGGGCCGAGAAAAAAGGGGGGTCCCAAAACGTGTTTTTAACATTGAGTTTTCCATAGGGCGGTTGGCCTCACTTTTAGCCCGAACGGCTGAATGGATTTGCACGAAACTTGGCAAAATTGTAGGGACTGGTAGCCCGATGTGCCTTTTGTAGGTCTCAATATATGTGCTTCAGTGGATTTTGAGAAATTAACGTTCAAAAAAAGATATATATCTGTAACAGCGGACCGGGCAGCGCTCCAGTTCGCGTACTTTTCGCGCAACGGAGCTTTGTGAAGCGAAGCTGATTGGTTCTCCGGCGTCTGTAAACATTCCAAACAGTCCATAGCGGCCGCCATCTTGTCTCTCGGTAGGATCGAGAGACAAGAGGAGGCCAAAGCGAAGGGGCAAATGACCATAAGGGGGCATAGTGGATCCTCGCTGACCCCCTAGGTTTGATGTGGAGGTTTTAAAAGGGCCCCGCGGGGCAAAAAAAATAAATAATAATAATAATCGAACGGCTGAATGGATTTGCACGAAACTTGGTAAAATATTAGGGACTGGTAGCCCGATGTGCCTTTGCTAGGTCTCAATATGTGTGCTCCAGTGGATTTTGAGAAATTAACGTTCAAAAAAAGATATATATCTGTAACAGCGCTCCGCTTCGCGTAACGGAGGTTTGCGAAGCTGATTGGTTCTCTGGCGTCTGTAAACATTGCAAACAGTCCGTAGCGGCCGCCATCTTGTCTCTCGGTAGGATTGAGAGACAAGAGGAGGCCAAAGCGAAGGGGGAAATGACCATAAGGGGGCATAGTAGATCCTTCCTGACCTCTTAGGTTTGATGTACCATTTTGCCAAGTTTGGTGTAATTCCGTTCAGCCATTCAGGCTGTAGACGTATGTAAATGTCCTATGGAAAATTGCATGGGGAAAACACATTTGAAAGTGTTGAAATTTAGAACCAATTAAAATGTTAATTTGGTTTTGTATTTGTGTGTGATGAAAGTTAATTGGTTATGTATATATGTCAAATGAGAGGAAACCACAGCCATTTTGTGATACTACTGTCTGAGGTACATTTGTGAGGAATTTTTGGTGGTGAATTTCTGGTGTTTGATTTACACAGTACTAACACTTCTCCTACTTTTAAAAAGGTGAGTTGTTAATTTGTAAGGGGAACTATGTTGTACACTTGAAGATAATTTGAAAAATGTTTTCTGTTATTTATTTGCAGTCCTTCTGTTATACTAAATACTTGATAAAGTTAGTTTTATATTATGTATTACTAAAAACGATAAATGAAAGTGATTCTTTTTTTCTGCAATTTACAGCAAGCAATTTCAAAATAAAATGGCTCACAATGAAGAGACCATGGCAATTTCTTTTGAATTGTCCACTACATTGATTGAAATTGAGAGCACCAATAATGAAATATTGTCACAAGGAGGAGATGACTTGTATGATTCCATTAGATTGATTGAAATGGACAGCACCAATAATGAAATATTGTCACAAGGAGATGACTTGAATGATTCCACTACATTGATTGAAATTGAGAGCACCAATAATGAAATATTGTCACAAGGAGGAGATGGCTTGTATGATTCCATTAGATTGATTGAAATGGACAGCACCAATAATGAAATATTGTCACAAGGAGGAGATGACTTGAATGATTCCACTACATTGATTGAAATTGAGAGCACCAATAATGAAATATTGTCACGAGGAGATGACTTGAATGATTCCACTACATTGATTGAAATTGACAGCACCAATAATGAAATATTGTCACAAGGAGGAGATGACTTGAATGATTTTTTTGATCAATCTGTTGATGGCGAATTTATCGAATGTTTGGAGACCATAGAGTTACAAGAATCATCATTGCAGACTTTTCATGAGGAAATTGCTGATGAGGACATGTTACTAGTTCTTTCAAATTTAGAAAATTCTGAAGAATAAATTTATATTTAGAAATCAAAAATTGTTTGAGACATTATTCATTTTTATTTTTAATTTATGAGGTTGTAGCGAAGTGATTGTAGTATAAAATGAGACTTATAGTATAGAGTGCAACATTTTTATGTTACATGGTAAGTTTACTCATATTTACTTCCCTTCTGCCACTATATTATCTCCAATGTGTATTTGACATCTCTTCTTCATCTCCGGCCTCCTTTCTCTCACTGTGTGTCTCCGATGCATCTTATCGCTGCTATTTTGTGTAATTACAGAAGAGAGTCAAATAAAATAGTTCGGAACGTGAAAAGGGGGCAAAGTAGAGTACCCCTCACCCCCTAGGCCTTTTTAGGCGGTCCCAAAAGGATCAGTTTCTGCTTTCCTGAGAGATTATGGTATGAGTTCCATATACCACAATAATTTGCATTACAACATGCAAGATATCTATCTCCTATTACCAACTTTGAGATATTCGCGCTAAGCGCGAATATCTCCAAAAAGTAACACCTGCCCTGAGCAGTTCTTAGCCATGTTATCCAATGGGAGGTGGATAACATGGCTAAGAGCATTAGCTCGGTAATGCATGAATATCGCTGACTTTTTAGCGATATTCATGCATTGCGGCCGTTTATTATCGCATTTGCGATAAACCTTAATAATAGCAAGGTTTATCTTCGATAATTTCTGACGATGCTTAGCGGTAAAAAATTTGTTGCTAAGCATCGTTAGGGATAAATATTGCTTAACTTTGGTAATATGCACCAACGTCTGTTAACGTTCGATTCGAAGGAAATGAGGAAGTGTTGAAAAACATTGTCTGCGCCATCTTGCCTTTTTTGAAATGCCACACTTTTGTCGTGCACGGCAGCCATTTTAGATGCCTTGACCAGACCCACTCTCTGCACGCTGTCGATTCGTAACATGGCTCCCCACCCTCGCAAGCATCTTCCCCAGGCACTGGTCACCCCCGCTCTCTGTCTTATGCATCGGCAATAAACCTCCCCCCATCTGCGCTGCTCTTCCCTGAAAATCACACTCTGTGCCCGCCCGACACCTCCCTTTCGCCCTATTCACTACCGCACCCTCTGACACTCCTCTTCCTCTGTGTCCGATTGTCCAGGCTATCACCTAGCCCTGCAGATGTAGTTTATGGCCCCAGCTGTAAAGAATCACCCCTCTTCAAAGGAGTTATAGTAGATCAAGGCCCACACCCGATGAGATCCGTCACACCACACGTGTTCCTACTATCTGAAAACCATCCTGTATTGTGATTGGGGAGGGGACCGAGCCTGAAGCGGAAGATTCCAGGAATGACTCTTTGTACATCAAAGTTTTTACAATTATGTGTCACATTAAAAATATATAGCACTCCAACAAAGTAGTAGGAATATAAAACTTTAATAACATATAAATATATACAACAAAACAAAAACAGTAAAAACATTTAAACAACGACGAGACCGTGGCAATTTCTTTTGAATTCCTGATGAGGACATGTTACTAGTTCTTTCAAATTATGAAAATTCAGAAGATGTTGCCTGGGGGTGGGTCGTCAGTAGCAGTCTGTTGTGCGAATAGTTCCAAGGCAGCAGAACGCGCTGAAATCTAGATGGCACGAAAGTGATGTCTAGTAAGTTGCCGCCCAGCAAATAACGGCGTGGGGCGCCGCGGGGGTGAGTGAGTCCAGTAGGCACCACAGCTATTCTTACCGGCATTGCAGAATTACTGCTGGGGACAATGCCTGTGCTGTAGCAGGGTCACAGCAGAAACAAAAAGGATTCTGTTCAAGATGTTGTTGGTTTTCAATTTGAATACAGTTCTGGTGTCAACTGCTATGCTAATGTAGTGGTTAATGTTTTGTTTTCTCTAGAAAATGTAAAAGAGGGGGAGGCAGTCCAAAGTTCCGTTAAAAGGGCAAAGGAAAGGATCGGTGGTTTGAACTATCAGTCAAAAAGGGGAGGGGGTGCAACAATTTTTCCTACCGGGTCACACTGTGCTTTCACCGGAACTGAGGTCTGCAGGATTCTAGTAATTCAAAGTGAGGCTGGCGCCAGCATGGGAGCGCCGACGTCCCGCGGATACATTTTCGTCACTCCACGGGCGATCATGGCAGTCATTCCCCATCGGGGGTCGGAGACTCCCGCGGTTCCTCTAGAATCTTCAAGGTCGTGGAGGACTACGGTGGTGGAGTCAACCAGTGACCGGGCCATTTCTTTATGCTGGGCCCGCTCTTGCCAGGTCGACCGCCATTTTGAGAGTTCGGTAGCTACTGGCGATAGCGGGGTCAAATGAGCGGACGGGCTCCACCCTGCCGGGCGAGACGTTGCAGCATGGCCACAGTAGAAGAACCCTTTTCCGGGCGCCTGGAGCGCTGAGGGTGCAGCTGGGAAGCCTCCACCTGGGGAGGCGGGAGAGGCCTGTTCGCACTGTCTCTCCCTCCCAGTGCACCCCACGGCGTCTCGCTTGAGATTTGTTATGGCCGGACCAGGCGATGAGGACGAGGGGGCGGGGGGGTCGGAGGCATGTGCAAGACATCCCCCCCAGTGTTGTCGCAGCCATTATTCAAGAAAGAAGAAGTGTCCCGTCCGTCTTCGGGCCGGGCTTCCGGTAGATGTCGGCCGGACGCCCCTGGCTCTGGCCCCATGAACGAGTTTCTTGGTTTATCGGCTGCAGCCGGATCCCGTCGGCCTCGGCCCCCCGACCGTTGGTGGCCGGACCGGAAGAGCATGTGGCGGGACTACCTGAAACTGTCAAGGGCCACCGCGGCCGGACTGGGAGAGAGAGGGGAGGGTCGAGGAGACATTCCCCCCCCCTGCAACTGTTCAGCGTTGTAAAGGCAATCCCCTGGCCGGGTCCCGCTGGCCTCGGCCTCTCCTCCGGCTACACCCTATGTTAGGATCTCCTGGCCGAGGCGTGGCAGCAGGACCCGCCTTATATGGGCTGCTCCCGGCTGGGCGTAGCCGCAACCCTGCCCCACCTTGGAAGTTTCCAGAGTGGGGGCGGATGTTCTACTGACTTGCATTTTCCCTAGTCTATCGATTTTTTTGGCGTGGCAGGCGGTGGGACAGCGAGGGGTGATTTGGTTTCTCTTACTGTTTTTCTGGTCTCTCACCACTGGCATATTTTAACGTTTTCTTGTTTCTAGGACATTAATAGGTTTTATCATTACGTTATGTTATCTTTTCTTTGTTCGTTGTTTAATAAAAGTTCATGTTCATCAGTGGCCTACTGATTTTCGTTTTCCTATTCTTTTCTTTCCAGGTTGTTTCATGCTAAAGTTTCTGTTAACAGGATACAGTGATCACTTCGTTATTATTGCATATGTCCTTTTCACTAGGGGTGCTCTCTGGTCGGGCCAGATGACGTATCTCTAGTAAATGGTCCGGGTGAAACAGGTGCATCAATCAGTGGGGAGTAGATAGGCATGACAGATTACAACGGGGGAGAAAGGTCCGCATTACGTACCCTTTCACTATTTGCAAAGATTTTCCTACGTATATGTGCAAACAGGGAATACCTCCAAAAAGAACCAATTCCCAAACAGTCAATGTTTGGGGAAACAATCAATCAATGAGGAACGAAATAGGCACGACGTGTTAAAGGTTTGCGTTACCTACCCTTCACTATCTGCAAAGGGAGAGAGAATATTCCTATTCTTCCTCGTTTGCAGGCAGAGAAGATTCTTAAGAGAACCAACTTCGAACAATTCAATGGTCGATTCAAACAATCAACAAGGGGTACTGTGAACACAAATGAACGCCGCTTATGTACATACACATTGGTATTATCAACAGGTTGTTCCTGATGTTTCTATTTTAGGGAGGTCAAAAAGAGATCCCATTAGTGGCCTACTGATTTTGCTTGATTCCTTTTGTTTTTTTACACGATTTTTCGCTATCTGCAAAGACTAAACAGAGTATTGCGACTCTGTGCTTGTTTGTAAATAGAGAATGAACCAAAGAGAACAATCAATCAAATGGAGAGAGAAGCAGGCACGACGGATTACAACGGGGGCAAAGGCCTGCGTTAACTACCCTTCACTATCTGCAAAGAGAGAGTACTCCTAATAGAAATGAGGGGTGGGGGGCAGCATTCAAAGCAGATCAGTGTGCATAAACACGAAAATGTTTTTACTTACCACGTACTTGACATTCGACAGCTTATGATATTTGCTATTAAAAAACCATTGAAATTCACTGAAAAAACCATAGGTTATAGACCATATATAGTTAGGAATTAGCATTTACAAAACCTTGAAAATTCACTGAAAAAACCATAGGTTATAGACCATATATAGTTAGGAATTAGCATTTAAAAAACCTTATTTTACTCACACAAAACCATTGAAATTCCATATATAGTTAGTTGCACTAACTATATATCGCGCACCCGCAATCCACTGCTGATCATGTCACATATTACATCATTCATGACATGGTCAGTGACATCACTGATGACATCACTGATGACATCTCAAATGACATCACTGATGACATCACTGATGATGTCTCATTTGACATCATTCTTGTGCTAATACGATAAACCTCTTCAGACTCTAATATAACCTTAGATACACTCAGTGTATACAGACACTCACACACTGCCACTCATCCATGGAGTTACTCACACACCCAGTCAGTCATGCAAAGAAACAATCTCACCTCCATTTCTTCAACTATACAGTTATACACACCTTACTTATTGAAACATATACTAACACATATTTACTCTCTTATACAATCCCTGATACAAGTTCACAATGATCGATACAATAACTCACTCATTCAGTGGCTCTCATGCACAGTTATTTATATATGCCAACTCTCACATGTACTGTGTTTTACATATGTACTTACTATGACATGTAGCATTGAGATATCCATTCACTCATCAATACACTCATGCACACAGTCAACTGCCCATGTAGCTGTTTCCACATGCACTCTTGAACTCATACACCTAGTGAATAAACTCATCACACATCTATGCATAGAGTCACACACCTTCCAGCCACCCCCACACAAATTCAATCTCCCATAGAAATACTTGGGCAACCAATTAATAACACATATAGCCTCTCGTATAGCTAATGATCAACACATGCAGCAGTTTACATCACAACAGACATAATGATGCACAAATTAAGACAGTTTAGTCACTAATCCATGCATTCAGTGAGACACATTTAATCACTCACTCATACAGTCAGTCACGCACCTACTAAATCCTTCATCCAGACACTTATACATCCACTCATTTTTCAATATCTAAGACATATTTTAACTTTACAGAAACATACAGTCACTGGATGTTGTCATCAGTGATGTCATCAGTGATGTCATTTGAGATGTCATCAGTGATGTCATCAGTGATGTCACTGACCATGTCATGAATGATGTAATATGTGACATGATCAGCAGTGGATTGCGGGTGCGCGATATATAGTTAGTGCAACTAACTATATATGGAATTTCAATGGTTTTGTGTGAGTAAAATAAGGTTTTTTAAATGCTAATTCCTAACTATATATGGTCTATAACCTATGGTTTTTTCAGTGAATTTTCAAGGTTTTGTAAATGCTAATTCCTAACTATATATGGTCTATAACCTATGGTTTTTTCAGTGAATTATATATATAGTTAGGATTTTTTTCCTATGGGATTTTTGAAAATTCTATGTCGAATAACTTTGGCGTTTGAGGACGGAATTGGCTGAAATTTTCAGGAAAATGGAACATTTTGTTTCTGAGCAGCCCCTGAAAATTTGGGGGGTTTCGTCAAGGGGGGGCAGAGAAAAAAGGGGGGTCCCAAAACGCGTTTTTCCTATGCAATTTTCCATAGGGCGGTTGGACTCACTTTTAGCTCGAACGGCTGAATGGATTTCCACGAAACTTGGCAAAATTGTAGATATTGTTTGCCCGATGTGCCTTTGCTAGGTCTCAATATATGTGCTCCAGTGGATTTTGAGAAATTAACGTTCAAAAAAATATATATATCGGTGACAGCGTCCCGGTTAGCGCCCCGGTTCGCGTACCTGACGCGTAACGGAACTTTGCGAGGAGAAGCGGATTGGCTCTCCGGTGACTGTCAACATTCTAAACAGTCCGGTGCGGCCGCCATCTTGTCTCTCGGTAGGATTGAGAGACAAGAGGTGGAAATAAACGAAGGGGGAAATGAATAAAAGGGGGCAAGGTAGACTCCTCTTGACCCCCTAGGATTTATGTGGGGCCTATTGAAGGGCCCCGCGGGGCAAAAAATAAATAAATAATTTTTTCGATTTTTCGCGGTGGAAGCGCTACCCGGTACGCGAACCGGGTAGCTTACCGGTAGCGTAACGGGAGTCCGCCATCTTGCGTTAAGGTCTAATTTGGACACAAGATGGATGCTAAACAATGCTGGGATTGTGTAAAAGGGAGCAAGGGAGACATATCCTGACCCCCTAGGTTTTGTGAGGGTGGATGAGGAGACCCATTAATGTCCCCAAAAAACCCCCAAAAATTTCAAATGTTCGCGCGGTCCGCGTCCGGTGCGCGAACCGGGTAGCGCTCCGGAAAGCGTAAATCGTGAAAATTAGTAAAAAAAAAATTACATTTAAAATGTATTTAGAGTGATCATAGTTAGGGTAGCTCTGAAAAGAGCTTTTGGGTCTGTGGTAGATTTAGGTACTTATTCCATGGTCTCTCATGTAAGCAGAAACAGACTTATTTACATGCTTCCTCGAATTCTCAATTTGTGGACAAAATGGCTTGGACCACCTCCATTTCTGTCTTTGGCATATATTTGAATATACCAAGGCAGTTTGAGGAAAAAGTGCCATCAATTGTTCAAAGGTGTCCTTTAAAGGCATTTCCAGACCTACCCCAGTCAAAGTGCCCAAATCATTTCCTCCACAGTGCACAATTAACAGGTCAGGGTGTGGCAAATGCAAAAAAAAATTCACCAATGGTATCAATTGGTGACATCTCAATCCTCTGTGGCCAATCCAGTTGATTTCCACATTTTGTAAATTGAGGTTGTGTAAATTTCTGTTATCAGCATACCTTTGAGCCCAGTGGATGTAACTATGTCCAATAATGCAGACAGAAAACATGGTGAGAGGAGGGTCTGCTACAGTCAGATGAAGTGTGGGAATGAAATGGCAGTTGAAACAGTAGGAGTTTGTAATGAAAAAAACTGTGGAGTTTCAGTGCTAATGATTCAGTAGCAGTGATTGGTGGATTTTGATTGCTGAAAACAGAAAGTTAGGGTGCATGGATGAGTTCTTTGAAAGATGAAATTTGAATGGTTAAGAAAAAATCATTTTAAGAAACAATGCACTGGATACGCAGGTGTACTGAGAGTTCAGAGTTCAATTGAAACATTGTTGTGTGAACTTGTAAACATGAGAGGTCTTTCAGGAGGTAGTTGCTATGGAAAAAAGGCAGAAAGGGTAGAGGGGGGAAGGGTGTTGATTTGAAAAAAGTGAGGGAAGAGTTTTGATTGGGTGACATGAGAGATATGTGTGATGAATTACAGCATTTCTGTGCCTTTGTTGGTTGCAGCCTCTGGAGTGCATACCCTTTGCTCTGCTAAAGAAAAATTGGTGTGTGTCTGAGACTGTTTTGAAACTCAAAAAGTATTTGCTAAGGTGAGAAAAGATTCATTTAATTTAGATAGAGATTAGTATGCTTAAGGGAAAAAATTAGGAAGAAAGTTGTGTATTTAAAATGTTGCTTTGTGTCAAGTGTTTTAGAAATAGATTTAGTTTCTTTGAGAAATTGTAATTGGAGATAATGTGAAGTATTATTGACAGGGTGTGCTTGTACATAGGAGCTGTGCTGTGTTTTCAAATTATGACTTGAAAATCGTTTTTGAGGAAAAGAAATGCTTTTTAAATTTATGACAAGGAAATAATGGTGTCTGCTTCTTTAAACAAATATTTCACTTGCCCCATGATTTAGGGAGAATAATTTGCTTACTTGATGTGTTTAAAAACGTTTCTTGAAGACATTTAGGTTTCTTGATATGTACTGCTAGAGTTTCATAGCCAGCATGGGGCATATTTAGAAGGACTTTGAGCCACTTTCACGTTATTTTCCCCATATTAAAAGTGACGTACAAGTGGTGCAAGGGCCTTGTAAATACACTCTCATGTTTGAGCCACTTTCATGTTATTTTCCCTATGTTAAAAGTGACGCAAAAGTGGTGCAAGGGCCTTGTAAAATATGCCCTCATGTGTGTTAGGGCATTTTAAGTCACTTCACCATGAATCTGGGTGAATAATTTGCTTACTTGATGTGTTTAAGAACGTTTCTTGAACTCATTTAGGTTTCTTGATATGTACTGCTGGAGTTTCATAGCCTGCTTGGGGCATATTTACAAGGCCTTTGAGTCACTTTCACGTCATTTTCCACATGTTAATAGTGACGCAAAAGTGGTGTAAGGGCCTTGTAAATACGCCCCCATGTGTGTTAGGGCATTTTAAGTCACTTACCCCATGATTTAGGGAGAATAATTTGCTAACTTGATGTGTTTAAAAACGTTTCTTAAAGTAATTTAGGTTTCTTGATATGTACTGCTAGAGTTTCATAGCCAGCATGGGCCATATTTACAAGGCCTTTGAGCCACGTTCACGTTATTTTCCCCATGTTAAAAGTGACACAAAAGTGGTGCAAGGGCCTTGTAAATACGCCCCCATGTGTGTTAGGGCATTTTAAGTCACTTACCCCATGACTTAGGGAGAATAATTTGCTTACTTGATGTGTTTAAAAACGTTTCTTGAAGTCATTTAGGTTTCTTGATATGTACTGCTAGAGTTTCATAGCCAGCATGGGCCTTATTTACAAGGCCTTTGAGCCACGTTCACGTTATTTTCCCCATGTTAAAAGTGACGCAAAAGTGGTGCAAGGGCCTTGTAAAATATGCCCTCATGTGTGTTAGGGCATTTAAAGTCACTTCCCCATGAATCTGGGTGAATAATTTGCTTACTTGATGTGTTTAAAAACGTTTCTTAAAACGTTTCATAAAAAAAAAAAAATGTAATGAACCAATGAAAAGTGTTATTTTCAGGTCACATGACCTGTTACGCTTACGTTACGCGTCCCGTTCCGCGCCCGGTTCGCTTCCGGGGTGTTGCGTTTCGCGCCTCGGGACGCGAACCGAAGCGCTTCCGGGTGCGCTAACGCGGCGTGTCATAAGACGCATTACGCGGCAACGCGATACGTCGCGCTTACGCGACGCGTCACGATGTTGTGTTCGATCGCGGGAGTTGCGCTAACGGAACGTTTCCCGGTGCGCGGATCGGGTCGCGGCACCAAATTGAGCTAACGGGAAGCTACCCGTGCGCGGACCGGTAGCGAAACAAAAAAAATAATTAAAAAAAAATTACATTAGATACATATAAAATATATTTTTCCTTTAAAAGAAGAAAATATTTTACACCATTTGATATTTGCTATTAAAAAACCATTGAAATTCACTGAAAAAACCATAGGTTATAGACTATATATAGTTAGGAATTAGCATTTACAAAACCTAGAAAATTCACTGAAAAAACCATAGGTTATAGACCATATATAGTTAGGAATTAGCATCATCAAAACCTTATTTTACTCACACAAAACCATTGAAATTCGCATATATAGTTAGTTGCACTAACTATATATCGCGCACCCGCAATCCACTGCTGATGATGTCACATATTACATCATTCATGACATGGTCAGTGACATCACTGATGACATCACTGATGACATCTCAAATGACATCTGAAATTCACTGAAAAAACCATAGGTTTCACACCAGGTATAGTTAGCTGGAAATTTTACTCGCATAAAACCATTGAAATTCCCACGTTATAGTTAGTTGGACTCACTCTAACTTGCACGTCTGCAATGCACTGCTGATGACGTCACATATTACATCACTCATGCATATATTTAAATATTTAAACATTACTCGCTAATATATGTATTCACTAAGATACACTTAATAAGCCAGTTAAGCAATCAATTAAAAAAAAAACACTGTCATGAGTGATGTAATATGTGACGTCATCAGCAGTGCATTGCAGACGTGCAAGTTATAGTGAGTCCAAATAACTATAACGTGGGAATATATATATATATATATATATATATATATATATATATATATATATATATATATATTTTATTTATTTTTTTATTTTTTTTATTTTTTTTTGGTACAAAGGACCCCGCACACAGCAACTTCAGTTCACAGATTTATTGAGCAAGGCCGTCAGGCTGAAACGCGTTGGTGTTAGACTGGGCACTGAAATAAATCTGTGAACTGAAGTTGCTGTGTGTGGCGTCCTTTGTACCAAAAATGGTTTTTTGGCCATTGGTCTGGCCCAACGCCGGCACCCGCTGGAGAGCGATCCTATTACAAGACCACATTGCACGAAAAAAAAAAATATATATATATATATATATATATGAAGCTCCAAACACACCAAACAAACGAGTCACTCTGAAAGCGGGAGCTAATAACGCGATGGTGTTCGCGTAAATAAATGCAGGCTCCAAATTCCTTAAACATGCCCAGCCGGGCTACAGGAAAAACCAGCACTCTCGAAGGCAGCAGCAGTGATTCAGCGGATAAGTTTATTCAAAAACAGATGCGTTTCGGGAGTAGAATCCCTTCGTCAGTGTTAACATCGGAGAGTGATGTGCGGCACCATTATCTATGTTTGAAGATTGTATTGACACAAACAACGGACTTAGACGTCCGAATGCATAATATACGCCATCTTTGAACATGTTCATTCTCATATGTAGCAATATCGAAATATCTTGTTTGCTCTTTCATGTTGAAATCATTTCACAAGAACCGCCAAGTCTTAACCCTCGAATGCATTACCGATGCATATTTATGGAGCGGTTACAAAATAAACAATATCGCCGTGTATCGGCAAACGTTTAAATGGACACATTTATCCAAAGAACACAAACCTGAAAAAAAGAGTTATGGCACTATGAAACACTGTGCCTATTTGATGCGTTAATCGCAAAGTTATCAAGCTCAAATGAGCAGAAATCTAGCCGTGGATCGGCAATTGCAACCAGATAACCGGTTGCTATAATTTCAGGTGAGTGATACAGGAAATGACAAACCTTGTAAAATCTCGCCTTGCTACACAAATTTTTCAACCAAATGCATCTTCAAAACATTAGACTCAGTTAATACATCAAATTTCAATCTTCCAATTTCTGAAACAGTTTTTCTCTAAGAGCACTTTTTTTCAGGTTTGTGTTCTCTTCAGGGGCTTTAACGGAAGCGGTGCTTCACTTAGTAACCCCCAGGGTGCCGGGGTGGTGCATACTCCGCGGCTGGACGGCCGCGTATAAATCAATGCTCGAAGGTGTCCACCTTTGAGTAGCACGCGAACAGCAGCTTGGTTTATGTATAGGTGAGGACGGGGATCCACTCGTAGACGCCACTCCGTACGGGATCTGCCCGACGCGTTTCGAAGCTCCATTTGCTTCTCTTCAGGGGCTTTAACGGAAGCGGTGTGCGCAACCGCCGACCCACTTCCCCATTTTATATATAACACACCCACCGATGGGAGGCTCAAATGAGACTGTGCATTCTGGGAAGTGTGGTCCGGGAAGCACACAATCAAGTCCTGTATGGACTCCACAAGTGGGCCCGTCCTCGATTCCAAGTACGACTGCTGCTTCACTTAGTGACCCCCAGGGTGCCGGGGTGGTGCATACTCCGCGGCTGGACGGCCGCGTATAAATCAATGCTCGAAGGTGTCCACCTTTGAGTAACACGCGAACAGCAGCTTGGTTTATGTATAGGTGAGGACGGGGATCCATTGGTAGACGCCGCTCCGTACGGGATCTGCCCGACGCGTTTCGAAGCTCCATTTGCTTCTCTTCAGGGGCTTTAACGGAAGCGGTGTGCGCAACCGCCGACCCACTTCCCCATTTTATATATAACACACCCACCGATGGGAGGCTCAAATGAGACTGTGCATTCTGGGAAGTGTGGTCGGGAAAGCACACAATCAAGTCCTGTATGGACTCCACAAGTGGGCCCGTCCTCGATTCCAAGTACGACTGCTGCTTCACTTAGTGACCCCCAGGGTGCCGGGGTGGTGAATACTCCGCGGCTGGACGGCCGCGTATAAATCAATGCTCGAAGGTGTCCACCTTTGAGTAGCACGCGAACAGCAGCTTGGTTTATGTATAGGTGAGGACGGGGATCCACTCGTAGACGCTGCTCCGTACGGGATCTGCCCGACGCGTTTCGAAGCTCCATTTGCTTCTCTTCAGGGGCTTTAACGAAAGCGGTGTGCGCAACCGCCGACCCACTTCCCCATTTTATATATAACACACCCACCGATGGGAGGCTCAAATGAGACTGTGCATTCTGGGAAGTGTGGTCCGGGAAGCACACAATCAAGTCCTGTATGGACTCCACAAGTAGGCCCGTCCTCGATTCCAAGTACGAATCCAAGTCGGGCAGATCCCGTACGGAGCGGCGTCTACGAATGGATCCCCGTCCTCACCTATACATAAACCAAGCTGCTGTTTGCGTGCTACTCAAAGGTGGACACCTTGGAGCATTGATTTATACGCGGCCGTCCAGCCGCGGAGTATGCACCACCCCGGTACCCTGGGGGTCACGAAAGTGAAGCAGCAGTCGTACTTGGAATCGAGGACGGGCCCACTTGTGGAGTCCATACAGGACTTGATTGTGTGCTTCCCGGACCACACTTCCCAGAATGCAGAGTCTCCTTTGAGCCTCCCATCGGTGGGTGTGTTATATATAAAATGGGGAAGTGGGTCGGCGGTTGCGCACACCGCTTCCGTTAAAGCCCCTGAAGAGAAGCATATGGAGCTTCGAAACGCGTCGGGCAGATCCCGTACGGAGCGGCGTCTACTAATGGATCCCCGTCCTCACCTATACACAAACCAAGCTGCTGTTCGCGTGCTACTCAAAGGTGGACACCTTGGAGCATTGATTTATACGCGGCCGTCCAGCCGCGGAGTATGCACCACCCCGGTACCCTGGGGGTCACGAAAGTGAAGCAGCAGTCGTACTTGGAATCGAGGACGGGCCCACTTGTGGAGTCCATACAGGACTTGATTGAATGCTTCCCGGACCACACTTCCCAGAATGCACAGTCTCATTTGAGCCTCCCATCGGTGGGTGTGTTATATATAAAATGGGGAAGTGGGTCGGCGGTTGCGCACACCGCTTCCGTTAAAGCCCCTGAAGAGAAGCATATGGAGCTTCGAAACGTGTCGGGCAGATCCCGTACGGAGCGGCGTCTACGAATGGATCCCCGTCCTCACCTATACATAAACCAAGCTGCTGTTCGCGTGCTACTCAAAGGTGGACACCTTGGAGCATTGATTTATACGCGGCCGTCCAGCCGCGGAGTATGCACCACCCCGGTACCCTGGGGGTCACGAAAGTGAAGCAGCAGTCGTACTTGGAATCGAGGACGGGCCCACTTGTGGAGTCCATACAGGACTTGATTGTGTGCTTCCCGGACCACACTTCCCAGAATGCACAGTCTCATTTGAGCCTCCCATTGGTGGGTGTGTTATATATAAAATGGGGAAGTGGGTCGGCGGTTGCGGACACCGCTTCCGTTAAAGCCCCTGAAGAGAAGCATATGGAGCTTCGAAACGCGTCGGGCAGATCCCGTACGGAGCGGCGTCTACGAATGGATCCCCGTCCTCACCTATACATAAACCAAGCTGCTGTTCGCGTGCTACTCAAAGGTGGACACCTTGGAGCATTGATTTATACACGGCAGTCCAGCCGCGGAGTATGCACCACCCCGGTACCCTGGAGGTCACGAAAGTGAAGCAGCAGTCGTACTTGGAATCGAGGACGGGCCCACTTGTGGAGTCCATACAGGACTTGATTGTGTGCTTCCCGGACCACACTTCCCAGAATGCAGTCTCATTTGAGCCTCCCATCGGTGGGTGTGTTATATATAAAAAGGGGAAGTGGGTCGGCGGTTGCGCACACCGCTTCCGTTAAAGCCCCTGAAGAGAAGCATATGGAGCTTCGAAACGCGTCGGGAAGATCCCGTATGGAGCGGCGTCTACGAATGGATCCCCGTCCTCACTTATACATAAACCAAGCTGCTGTTCGCGTGCTACTCAAAGGTGGACACCTTGGAGCATTGATTTATACGCGGCCGTCCAGCCGCGGAGTATGCACCACCCCGGTACCCTGGGGGTCACGAAAGTGAAGCAGCAGTCGTACTTGGAATCGAGGACGGGCCCACTTGTGGAGTCCATACAGGACTTGATTGAATGCTTCCCGGACCACACTTCCCAGAATGCACAGTCTCATTTGAGCCTCCCATCGGTGGGTGTGTTATATATAAAATGGGGAAGTGGGTCGGCGGTTGCGCACACCGCTTCCGTTAAAGCCCCTGAAGAGAAGCATATGGAGCTTCGAAACGCGTCGGGCAGATCCCGTACGGAGCGGCGTCTACGAATGGATCCCCGTCCTCACCTATACATAAACCAAGCTGCTGTTCGCGTGCTACTCAAAGGTGGACACCTTGGAGCATTGATTTATACACGGCAGTCCAGCCGCGGAGTATGCACCACCCCGGTACCCTGGAGGTCACGAAAGTGAAGCAGCAGTCGTACTTGGAATCGAGGACGGGCCCACTTGTGGAGTCCATACAGGACTTGATTGTGTGCTTCCCGGACCACACTTCCCAGAATGCACAGTCTCATTTGAGCCTCCCATCGGTGGGTGTGTTATATATAAAATGGGGAAGTGGGTCGGCGGTTGCGCACACCGCTTCCGTTAAAGCCCCTGAAGAGAAGCATATGGAGCTTCGAAACGCTTCGGGAAGATCCCGTACGGAGCGGCGTCTACGAATGGATCCCCGTCCTCACCTATACATAAACCAAGCTGCTGTTCGCGTGCTACTCAAAGGTGGACACCTTGGAGCATTGATTTATACGCGGCCGTCCAGCCGCGGAGTATGCACCACCCCGGTACCCTGGGGGTCACGAAAGTGAAGCAGCAGTCGTACTTGGAATCAAGGACGGGCCCACTTGTGGAGTCCATACAGGACTTGATTGTGTGCTTCCCGGACCACACTTCCCAGAATGCACAGTCTCATTTGAGCCTCCCATCGGTGGATGTGTTATATATAAAAGGGGGAAGTGGGTCGGCGGTTGAGCACACCGCTTCCGTTAAAGCCCCTGAAGAGAAGCATATGGAGCTTCGAAACGCGTCGGGCAGATCCCGTACGGAGCGGCGTCTACGAATGGATCCCCGTCCTCACCTATACATAAACCAAGCTGCTGTTCGCGTGCTACTCAAAGGTGGACACATTGGAGCATTGATTTATACGCGGCCGTCCAGCCGCGGAGTATGCACCACCCCGGTACCCTGGGGGTCACAAAAGTGAAGCAGCAGTCGTACTTGGAATCGAGGACGGGCCCACTTGTGGAGTCCATACAGGACTTGATTGTGTGTTTCCCGGACCACACTTCCCAGAATGCACAGTCTCATTTGAGCCTCCCATCGGTGGGTGTGTTATATATAAAATGGGGAAGTGGGTCGGTGGTTGCGCACACCGCTGCCGTTAAAGCCCCTGAAGAGAAGCATATGGAGCTTCGAAACGCGTCGGGCAGATCCCGTACGGAGCGGCGTCTACGAATGGATCCCCGTCCTCACCTATACATAAACCAAGATTCTGTTCGCGTGCTACTCAAAGGTGGACACCTTGGAGCATTGATTTATATGCGGCCGTCCAGCCGCGGAGTATGCACCACCCCGGTACCCTGGGGGTCACGAAAGTGAAGCAGCAGTCGTACTTGGAATCGAGGACGGGTCCACTTGTGGAGTCCATACAGGACTTGATTGTGTGCTTCCCGGACCACACTTCCCAGAATGCACAGTCTCATTTGAGCCTCCCATCGGTGGGTGTGTTATATATAAAATGGGGAAGTGGGTCGGTGGTTGCGCACACCGCTGCCGTTAAAGCCCCTGAAGAGAAGCATATGGAGCTTCGAAACGCGTCGGGCAGATCCCGTACGGAGCGGCGTCTACGAATGGATCCCCGTCCTCACCTATACATAAACCAAGCTTCTGTTCGCGTGCTACTCAAAGGTGGACACCTTGGAGCATTGATTTATATGCGGCCGTCCAGCCGCGGAGTATGCACCACCCCGGTACCCTGGGGGTCACGAAAGTGAAGCAGCAGTCGTACTTGGAATCGAGGACGGGCCCACTTGTGGAGTCCATACAGGACTTGATTGTGTGCTTCCCGGACCACACTTCCCAGAATGCACAGTCTCATTTGAGCCTCCCATCGGTGGGTGTGTTATATATAAAATGGGGAAGTGGGTCGGCGGTTGCGCACACCGCTTCCGTTAAAGCCCCTGAAGAGAAGCATATGGAGCTTCGAAACGCGTCGGGCAGATCCCGTACGGAGCGGCGTCTACGAATGGATCCCCGTCCTCACCTATACATAAACCAAGCTGCTGTTCGCGTGCTACTCAAAGGTGGACACCTTGGAGCATTGATTTATACGCGGCCGTCCAGCCGCGGAGTATGCACCACTCCGGTACCCTGGGGGTCACGAAAGTGAAGCAGCAGTCGTACTTGGAATCGAGGACGGGCCCACTTGTGGAGTCCATACAGGACTTGATTGTGTGTTTCCCGGACCACACTTCCCAGAATGCACAGTCTCATTTGAGCCTCCCATCGGTGGGTGTGTTATATATAAAATGGGGAAGTGGGTCGGTGGTTGCGCACACCGCTGCCGTTAAAGCCCCTGAAGAGAAGCATATGGAGCTTCGAAACGCGTCGGGCAGATCCCGTACGGAGCGGCGTCTACGAATGGATCCCCGTCCTCACCTATACATAAACCAAGATTCTGTTCGCGTGCTACTCAAAGGTGGACACCTTGGAGCATTGATTTATATGCGGCCGTCCAGCCGCGGAGTATGCACCACCCCGGTACCCTGGGGGTCACGAAAGTGAAGCAGCAGTCGTACTTGGAATCGAGGACGGGTCCACTTGTGGAGTCCATACAGGACTTGATTGTGTGCTTCCCGGACCACACTTCCCAGAATGCACAGTCTCATTTGAGCCTCCCATCGGTGGGTGTGTTATATATAAAATGGGGAAGTGGGTCGGCGGTTGCGCACACCGCTTCCGTTAAAGCCCCTGAAGAGAAGCATATGGAGCTTCGAAACGTGTCGGGCAGATCCCGTACGGAGCGGCGTCTACGAATGGATCCCCGTCCTCACCTATACATAAACCAAGCTGCTGTTCGCGTGCTACTCAAAGGTGGACACCTTGGAGCATTGATTTATACGCGGCCGTCCAGCCGCGGAGTATGCACCACCCCGGTACCCTGGGGGTCACGAAAGTGAAGCAGCAGTCATACTTGGAATCGAGGACGGGCCAACTTGTGGAGTCCATACAGGACTTGATTGTGTGCTTCCCGGACCACACTTCCCAGAATGCACAGTCTCATTTGAGCCTCCCATCGGTGGGTGTGTTATATATAAAATGGGGAAGTGGGTCGGCGGTTGTGGACACCGCTTCCGTTAAAGCCCCTGAAGAGAAGCATATGGAGCTTCGAAACGCGTCGGGCAGATCCCGTACGGAGCGGCGTCTACGAATGGATCCCCGTCCTCACCTATACATAAACCAAGCTGCTGTTCGCGTGCTACTCAAAGGTGGACACCTTGGAGCATTGATTTATACACGGCAGTCCAGCCGCGGAGTATGCACCACCCCGGTACCCTGGAGGTCACGAAAGTGAAGCAGCAGTCGTACTTGGAATCGAGGACGGGCCCACTTGTGGAGTCCATACAGGACTTGATTGTGTGCTTCCCGGACCACACTTCCCAGAATGCACAGTCTCATTTGAGCCTCCCATCGGTGGGTGTGTTATATATAAAATGGGGAAGTGGGTCGGCGGTTGCGCACACCGCTTCCGTTAAAGCCCCTGAAGAGAAGCATATGGAGCTTCGAAACGCTTCGGGAAGATCCCGTACGGAGCGGCGTCTACGAATGGATCCCCGTCCTCACCTATACATAAACCAAGCTGCTGTTCGCGTGCTACTCAAAGGTGGACACCTTGGAGCATTGATTTATACGCGGCCGTCCAGCCGCGGAGTATGCACCACCCCGGTACCCTGGGGGTCACGAAAGTGAAGCAGCAGTCGTACTTGGAATCAAGGACGGGCCCACTTGTGGAGTCCATACAGGACTTGATTGTGTGCTTCCCGGACCACACTTCCCAGAATGCACAGTCTCATTTGAGCCTCCCATCGGTGGATGTGTTATATATAAAAGGGGGAAGTGGGTCGGCGGTTGAGCACACCGCTTCCGTTAAAGCCCCTGAAGAGAAGCATATGGAGCTTCGAAACGCGTCGGGCAGATCCCGTACGGAGCGGCGTCTACGAATGGATCCCCGTCCTCACCTATACATAAACCAAGCTGCTGTTCGCGTGCTACTCAAAGGTGGACACATTGGAGCATTGATTTATACGCGGCCGTCCAGCCGCGGAGTATGCACCACCCCGGTACCCTGGGGGTCACAAAAGTGAAGCAGCAGTCGTACTTGGAATCGAGGACGGGCCCACTTGTGGAGTCCATACAGGACTTGATTGTGTGTTTCCCGGACCACACTTCCCAGAATGCACAGTCTCATTTGAGCCTCCCATCGGTGGGTGTGTTATATATAAAATGGGGAAGTGGGTCGGTGGTTGCGCACACCGCTGCCGTTAAAGCCCCTGAAGAGAAGCATATGGAGCTTCGAAACGCGTCGGGCAGATCCCGTACGGAGCGGCGTCTACGAATGGATCCCCGTCCTCACCTATACATAAACCAAGATTCTGTTCGCGTGCTACTCAAAGGTGGACACCTTGGAGCATTGATTTATATGCGGCCGTCCAGCCGCGGAGTATGCACCACCCCGGTACCCTGGGGGTCACGAAAGTGAAGCAGCAGTCGTACTTGGAATCGAGGACGGGTCCACTTGTGGAGTCCATACAGGACTTGATTGTGTGCTTCCCGGACCACACTTCCCAGAATGCACAGTCTCATTTGAGCCTCCCATCGGTGGGTGTGTTATATATAAAATGGGGAAGTGGGTCGGTGGTTGCGCACACCGCTGCCGTTAAAGCCCCTGAAGAGAAGCATATGGAGCTTCGAAACGCGTCGGGCAGATCCCGTACGGAGCGGCGTCTACGAATGGATCCCCGTCCTCACCTATACATAAACCAAGCTTCTGTTCGCGTGCTACTCAAAGGTGGACACCTTGGAGCATTGATTTATATGCGGCCGTCCAGCCGCGGAGTATGCACCACCCCGGTACCCTGGGGGTCACGAAAGTGAAGCAGCAGTCGTACTTGGAATCGAGGACGGGCCCACTTGTGGAGTCCATACAGGACTTGATTGTGTGCTTCCCGGACCACACTTCCCAGAATGCACAGTCTCATTTGAGCCTCCCATCGGTGGGTGTGTTATATATAAAATGGGGAAGTGGGTCGGCGGTTGCGCACACCGCTTCCGTTAAAGCCCCTGAAGAGAAGCATATGGAGCTTCGAAACGCGTCGGGCAGATCCCGTACGGAGCGGCGTCTACGAATGGATCCCCGTCCTCACCTATACATAAACCAAGCTGCTGTTCGCGTGCTACTCAAAGGTGGACACCTTGGAGCATTGATTTATACGCGGCCGTCCAGCCGCGGAGTATGCACCACTCCGGTACCCTGGGGGTCACGAAAGTGAAGCAGCAGTCGTACTTGGAATCGAGGACGGGCCCACTTGTGGAGTCCATACAGGACTTGATTGTGTGCTTCCCGGACCACACTTCCCAGAATGCACAGTCTCATTCGAGCCTCCCATCGGTGGGTGTGTTATATATAAAATGGGGAAGTGGGTCTGCGGTTGCGCACACCGCTTCCGTTAAAGCCCCTGAAGAGAAGCATATGGAGCTCTGAAACGCGTCGGGCAGATCCCGTACGGAGCGGCGTCTACGAATGGATCCCCGTCCTCACCTATACATAAACCAAGCTGCTGTTCGCGTGCTACTCAAAGGTGGACACCTTGGAGCATTGATTTATACGCGGCCGTCCCGCCGCGGAGTATGCACCACCCCGGTACCCTGGGGGTCACGAAAGTGAAGCAGCAGTCGTACTTGGAATCGAGGACGGGCCCACTTGTGGAGTCCATACAGGACTTGATTGTGTGCTTCCCGGACCACACTTCCCAGAATGCACAGTCTCATTTGAGCCTCCCATCGGTGGGTGTGTTATATATAAAATGGGGAAGTGGGTCGGCGGTTGCGCACACCGCTTCCGTTAAAGCCCCTGAAGAGAAGCATATGGAGCTTCGAAACGCGTCGGGCAGATCCCGTACGGAGCGGCGTCTACGAATGGATCCCCGTCCTCACCTATACATAAACCAAGCTGCTGTTCGCGTGCTACTCAAAGGTGGACACCTTGGAGCATTGATTTATACGCGGCCGTCCAGCCGCGGAGTATGCACCACCCCGGTACCCTGGGGGTCACGAAAGTGAAGCAGCAGTCGTACTTGGAATCGAGGACGGGCCCACTTGTGGAGTCCATACAGGACTTGATTGTGTGCTTCCCGGACCACACTTCCCAGAATGCACAGTCTCATTTGAGCCTCCCATCGGTGGGTGTGTTATATATAAAATGGGGAAGTGGGTCGGCGGTTGCGCACACCGCTTCCGTTAAAGCCCCTGAAGAGAAGCATATGGAGCTTCGAAACGCGTCGGGCAGATCCCGTACGGAGCGGCGTCTACGAATGGATCCCCGTACTCACCTATACATAAACCAAGCTGCTGTTCGCGTGCTACTCAAAGGTGGACACCTTGGAGCATTGATATATATATATATATATATATATATATATATATATATATATATATATATATATATATATAGCCACAGCTTTCTTCTTCCCACGTTAAGTAGAGTAAATATATATATATATATTGCCAAAGAGGCTTTAGTTTCCCAAAGCAGAGAGGGTCGCACTCACCAAGGATGTTCAGTTTCAAAATTTATTTCATGTGGCATTCCATTGTTATGCTCCAAACCAGACAGCAAAACAAAGCGCCGACGCGTTTCGCAGCAGCCGCTGCTTGATCACGGCATTACCAATACTTTTCAGTTGCTTGCATATAACATGTTTGAAAAACCAAAAGCATTACATCACTTCCTGACATGTGATCCACACACCCCTTGGGCTTATGGGACTTGTAGTCAAAATTGGTTTTCATAGTCTGTTGTGTATTCCACCATACACTTTAGGGGATTTTTTCTGCGATTGGCAACAAAACCATCCGACACATAACTATTTTTGGTATCTCAGTGTGTTACATCGTGCATTATCTTATTTTATCCTATTAATACATATTTTTTTAATTTATGCAATTGTTATTATCATACTCTTATATGTCTCTATTGAGTCTTGGATTATTTGATATGCACATATAATTCTTCGGACTGATTCAGCCCAAACGGGGTCATAGTCCTGAAATTTAAAATGTGTCGGGATTCTTTTTGACGTAGTATTCTTTCCAGATTTCCTCCCCGTTTGTTCTCTGATACTTGGTCAATGCCATAGAACTTTAGTAGTTTCCAGTCCCCGTTATGGCTTGTTTCCATATGTTTGGCAATGGCATTATTTTTGTCTTTATTGGTGGTTGCACGTGTATGTTCAAGAATCCTTTTCTTTAATTCACATGTTGTGCTCCCTATGTATTTTTTCTTACAGGGGCATTCAACCACGTACACCACATATCGGCTCTTGCAAGTGATTAGTTTCTCAATTTTCCACATTTTATTGTTTGCCATTTGGACCTCAGATGTTGGCTTTGCTATTTGGCACGTCTTGCAATTATAGCATTTTACAAATCCCTTTGTTTTCAACCAGTCACTGTTTTTGTTTTCAGGGTTGAAATGGCTTTGTATAAGCCGATCCTTTAAGTTTGTAGCACGACGATATGTTATTGTAGGGTGATCCCCCACCAAAGTACCAATGCTGCAATCTAATTTTAGGATTTTCCAATTCTTTTTCAGGATTGAGTTTATTTCCTGGTAATTTTGAGTGTAGTCTGTTATGAATCTTATTTCCTGTGGATGCGTTATTTCTTTTGGTTTCACCATTAGACAGTCTTTTCTGGCTTTTTCATTCGCTCTTTTCCAGCAATTACCCACAGTGCTGGCACTATATTTTCGATTTTGGAGTCTTTGTATTGAATCTTTGCTATTTTTCAACCATTCATTTTCTTCGCTGCATATTCTGCGTATCCGCAGAAATTCCCCATACGGGATACTCTCAATCAGCGATTTTTGGTGGAAGCTGTCAGCTTGCAGAGTGGCGTTTGTGGATGTTGATTTACGATGTAGAGTGGTCTCCAATTTGTTGTCCTTTACGTATATTCTTAGATCCAGAAAGATAGCTTCACTTTTGTTCATCTGATAAGTGAATTTGATGTTTTCCATACTTGTATTCAGTATGTTGAAATATTCCTGGAATTCCGATGAAGTACCTTTCCATATGATGAATAAATCATCAATAAATCTTGTCCATTGGACTATTTTAGTCACATATTTTTTATTCGTTATCTTCCACGCCACTTCTCTTTCCCACCATCCCATGGTGAGGCAGGCATAGCTAGGGCTACAAGAAAAGCCCATTGCAGTTCCATTGCATTGTTTGTATATTTCGTCTCCAAATAGAAAAATGTTGCCAGTCAAACATATTTCCAACATTTCAATTATCATGTGATTATGATTGCATAAATGAATGTCTCTCTCCTGTAAAAAGTACTTGCATGCATTTATCCCTAGATCATTAGCTATGGTCGTGTACAATGAAATCACATCCATTGTGATTAGGGAATAGGAGTCATCCCATGTAATTGATTCAATTTTTCGTAGCATGTCGCTGGTGTCTTTGATATAAGAATCAAGTTTTTCCACAAAGGGTTGCAAAAAGTGGTCCACATAGTTTGCCATTGGTTCCAACAATGATCCATTTGCGGAGACAATTGGTCTTCCCGGGGGGTGCACCGCATCTTTGTGCACTTTTGGGAGGAAATATATTGTGGCCATTGTTGGATGATCCACCACCAAATATTTCCTTTCGTCTTCATCTATTAGTTTTTGTGCTGTCTATTGATTTATTTTGTGATCAACCTCTTGTTTCAGTTTGTTTGTAGGATTTGTTTGTAATTTTTCATAGTAAGAGGTATCTCTTAACTGTCGGTGAGCTTCTTCAACATATGCTTGTTTGTCTAAAATGACAATATTGCCGCCTTTATCGGCCATTTTTATTATAATATTTTTGTCATTAGATAAATTTTGAAGTGCCACTTTTTCCTCTTTAGTCAAATTATCTTTCAGTCTTTGTTGTTTCATTTTATATAGATCATGTATGACAGCCTCTTGAAAAAGGTCTATTTTATTCCCCGGTGCTAATTGGGGATAAAATCTTGAAGTTGGGTGTTTTTTACTTAGGCCTGCTCCTATTTGATCAAAAACATCTTGGAGCCTTCTTTCTACATCCTCCAATGCATTGAGATTCAACAATGTAAGGTAAGCTGTTTCATCTTTTGCTTGTAAGTTAGATTGGGGGATTGGGTTTTGTTTGCATTCTTTTTTTGGATGTTCAATAAAGAATTTTGAGAGTTTTAGTTTCCTTACATAAAGATACAAGTCTATCCTTGTTTGTGCGATATCTATAGATTTGGTTGGGCAGAAATTGATGCCTTTTTTGAGGAGATTTGTTTCTGATTCAGTTAATTGTCTTTTTGATAAGTTGACTATTTGTAGTTCCGTTGTTGTTGACATATCATTTGAGTTGGTACTTAAATTGTTTTCATCCAGATGGGTATTTATTCTCGTTCCTTCCGTTGGGCCATGCTTCTGGTCATTGCACCAGTTTTTTCCGTTGAAACACTTGTTCCTTCTGGCTCTCCGCCGCGGTTTTTTCCTTTTGTTCGCCAGGAGCGTCCTCTGCCCCTTCCTCTTATTTGATTTTGTGCACCACGGCTCTGTTCCCATTCCCTTTGGTGAAGAACCAGGCGCAGGTCCCCTAAAAAATCCTGTTTTTCCCGTTCTGCTTGGTTGTCAGACTCCTCTCCACTTAACAGTCCTGTGGAGGTTAACGAGGAGGCACTGCTGGAAGTACTTGCTCTCTCATAGCCTGGAGCATTCTTTCTGAATGAGTCAAATTTTCGGGCGAAGGTGAATATACGTCCTTCCGCATAGTCCACTGTATCTCTGATGAATTTGGAATGCTTACGTTGTCTTACTGCTTCCTCATGTTTTTGTACATGGCCTTCAATTTCATTTTTATATTTTGTCATTTCCGGATTTAATTTCAGTGTTGCCAAATCTTTCTCCATTTCACATAACTCTTCCTTTATTTTGCTCAATGCCACATCAATGTGTTTTACAAGAATCTCCATTAAGCCTAGTGAAGATTTCAGCAAAAAATTGCCCCAGTCCTCCAATAAATCATTTGTTGCATCTTGGTAGTTGGGCATTAGCATGATTCGAAGGCCTCTAGGTACTCTGCGTACCTCCAAATATTTATTCAGAGCCAACAACTCCCAAGATTTATTTATTTCCTTTTTGCTTAATTTTTCCCAAAGTCGAAGTTTGCCTTTCACATCCAATTTCCCCATTGTGTTTTGTGTTTCCACATCTTTCTGTATTTGGTCTTTTTCAAACATAGAGGAGAAAAACTCCTGTCTATTTTCCTCTCTTTTTTCCATTTTTGGTGTGTAGCTTGGAGTAAACCTTCTGATGCCTTTATTTTAACCGTTATTTCTTTAATTTTGTCTTATTTGAACACCCTTGTTCGAGATATTCATTTGCATGTCATTCCCCTGTGTTAACTTGCTTGTGTATATCTGTTTGACACATTTGCGTTTATTTTCCCAGGTTATATATGTCAGAAGAGGTTCCCACTCCTAGCTTAGGAAACAAAAAAGACTCGCACTCCAGGGTCCGTGTGTAAGTCGTTTATTGGCGACGCGTTTCGACCTAGCGGTCTTCTTCGATAGCCAACCAAGCAAACAATTCAATCACCATTTTAAAGTGCACCAGGGGATCAGTGAACATAGACATAGGACCATATTCCAAGGTTCGAACTACAGGGCCTGTGTGGACTACAAATTATATAGAAGAAAGACTCATTGATGTCACCATTTCATGATGTCGTTTTTAGAAGGAAAATTAAATACATTTCACGTAAACATATTTGCATAGTATCTATTACTTGTGTATTACTAGATTGCATTTTACATTTTGATATTGTTTTAATTAACCAGCTTCATCAGATTAATTAAATGGGTAAATTAAATAGACAAATTAAGTTAGATTAACTTAATCTAAACTAGACATACTGGCCCAGTGGCCAAACACACATTTCAACACATTAGATTTGATTTTCCTTTGATTTATACATCAATATCAAGTCAAAATAGTCACACAGTTTTAGGCCAAGTGGCCTCGTTGCATTATTAGACCATTTCACATTTTAAGTGAACATGGCCGAGAGAGACACATGCCTACGCCTGGCCAGGTGGCCTGTATCCGGTTAGGGCATTCCCCATAACTGTAACTATCCAACAAAATGAGGGGGAGTTTAGAACAGGGAGTTGTGTCTCATCCTGCCAGTTGACGTCACCAAATTTAATCAAATAAATTGAGAGGTCGGGCTATGTCAAGGGGGGAGTGAGGGATGGCTTAGGGGGGTGTGGGGAATGAGGCCTATCTTCATAAAAGGATTAAGTTGGACCTAAAAAATAGATAAAAAATAGGAATTTGTTTAATTATATTAGTGCTAAAATTACGTCTTTTAGCACTGTGATTGGTGCAAGGTGTGAACCCTATACTGGCTATGGGAGGCCTCCACGGACCTGCGCCATGAGGTACAGTTGTGGGTGTGATTGTGTGGTTAAAAATTGGTGGAAATATGGTGTGTGCTCCAAGGGAAAGAATAAACAGTACCGCAAGTGAGATGGTGACATATTTTGAAAAGTGCAAACTATCTTGCATGCATGAGCAAGTGTGGACTGCCGAAGTCAAAGTCTATGCTAGATTGTGAAGCTCATAACTCAGCAGCTATCATTGGAGAGAGCCCTCTCCAATGGGATAGTGTGTGTTGATGGTAGCATACACAATAGCTGGATAGGGAGGTGGCGAGAGATCCACGTGCAGAGATAATATAAAGTCATTGAGGGCCTAACATAAGGTCTTCAGCCAATGTGCACGTGTAGCTCCTCATCCTCGTTCATACCAAAGGGGTTCCTTGAATCTAGATGGATGATGTACTCGGATTCAAGTATGCGTGGCTGCTTGAATCTGTTGCCCCCTCTCGGATTCGCAGGAATTCTGTCAATACCAAAGAAAGACAATTGGTTAACATTGCTATTATGAAAACATAACCAGTGGCGTGCAGTGGCATAATTCATGTCAACATTTTTTATGGCCCTCATGTGCTCCAATATACGTTTCTTGATTGGAAAGATGGTACTACCAACATAGAACTTCGCACATGGGTAAACAATCACGTACACACAAAAGTCAGTGTTACAGTTCATAAACTTTCCAATTCGTTCGTTCCTGCCAGTAGGGAGAGAATACATTTTGACATTCTTGCTATTGGCACAGGCTTTACATTTGCCAAATTTGTAGAATCCTTTTTGTTCTTTTAGCCAATCTTTTGTTTTTTTGGGGGTCTTAAAGTAACTCTTCACTAGCATGTCTTTCAAAGAGCGAGCCTTCCTGTATGTTATCTGGGGTTGTTTATTGATTGTTTTGCCAATCACCGGGTCACTCCTGACAATGTGCCAGTGCCTCTTCAGGATCTCACGTACACTACCTGCCTTTACATTGTAGGATGTTATCAGCCTGACATTATTGGATTCCTGGCTCTCTGTAGTTCTGGGTCCCTTTTTGGTCAAGAGTGTCTTCCTGTCTCTGGCTCTAGCTTTCTCTCTTGCTGATGAAAGTACCTGGTTCGAGTAACCCCTGGCCCTGAACCTTTGTCTCATAGAGGCTTGTTCCATCTCATACGTGGTTTCTGAGCTACTGTTCCGTTTTGCCCTTAAGAATTGCCCATATGGGATACTCTCTTTGAGAATGTTGGGATGGTGGCTTTTGGCATGTAGAATGCTGTTGCCTGAGGTCGGTTTCCTGAACAGACTGGTTTGTATGGCCCCTTCCTCAATGCTAACTTTTATGTCAAGGAAGTCCATTTCTGTCTGATCTGCCTTGCTGGTAAATTTCAGATTTACATCATTACTGTTAAGGGAGGCGAGGAATTTATTCAGTTCTCTTTTGGAGCCATCCCAAATCAGAAAAATGTCATCAATGAACCTCGTATAAAAGGCAATGTGACGGGTGTGATTGACATTTGCATCTGACCATAGTACTTGTTCCTCCCACCACCCCATCAGCATGCAAGCAAAGCTAGGAGCAAAGCAACTTCCCATAGCCGTGCCCACCTCCTGTTTATACCATAGATCGTCAAACAAAAAGAAATTGTTTAGTAAACAAAACTCCAACATTTCGAGTAACATTTCTGTTAGATGAAGGAAAAAGACAGATCTGTCCCTTAGAAAGTGTTTGCATGCCATCAAGCCATCAATATGCCTGATACAAGTATACAACGATACCACGTCAATAGTAACTAGCCAATGATTGTCCTCCCACCTGATACCATCAATGTTAGTAATGAAGTCTGTACTGTCCCTACAATAGGAAGAGCGATCCTGTTACAAGACCACATTGCACGAAAAAAAGAAGAAAAAAAATAAAATATATATATATATATCTTACCTACTGGCGGTTGCCAGTAGGTATTTATAGTTAGGACCTCGTTTCCATAGGAAATCTGCAACATTCTATTGGGAATAACTTTGCCGTTGATTGACGGAATTGGCTGAATTACTCCAAGAAAATGGCCAGCCCCGCTCCGCTCCTTCCCTGAAAGTTTGGGGGGGATTCGTCAGGCGGGGGCCGAGATAAAAGGGGGGTTTCAAAATGTGTTTTCCCCATGTTAATTTCCAAAAAGGTTAGAATCCAAATCTGTAAATAAAAACAACATTACAATCAATTTAAAACATGTAAAAATTGTACCTAACGCACACCTATGTACGGAGGAAACAGAAACAGGGGAAAGGCAGAAAGAAGCCTCCCAACTCTAATGAGGACACACAGGTAAAACAAAATCTTGAAGCTTAAACAATCTAAATAACAGGAAAGAATTAGGACCCTGCTCCTAAATGTATTGCTAGTTCCTCATCCATATTTAAACCCCCTGGGTTTTTGGTTTGGAAATCAGTGATGTATCTTGATTCTGGTTGTCTAAGTGTGAGGAGCCTGTCCCCTCCTCTTGGATTCTTGGGGATTTGCTAGAGAATTAGATAGCTAGGTTCAGCTATATTGGCAAAATGTCTTTCGTGGAAGTGACAAGCCACCGGTACTTGGGATCTTTATTTGTGATGGATCTTAGATGCTCCAAAACCCTTTACTTCACTGTACAGGTGGTACTCCCAATATACCAGAGTTTACAGGTACACTCGATGACATATATGACAAAGCTAGTGGTACAGGTTAGAAATTGTGTGATTCTTTTGGTAACTCCTCTGTACTCCAGCACCCCCTAAACTTGCTGTGTCTACATGCCTTACAATGACCGCATGGAAAAACTCCTATCAGGCCATGGTTGGTGGTTGTGGGGTAGTTGGTAATGTCATTTTTAACTACTAGGTCACAGATGTTTCAGTCGTGCCTGTATGTTATATTGGGTCTCTCGGTAATAGTTTCACCTATGACCCCATCGGTTTTAAGTATGTCCCAGTGTCTAGCCATAATTAGTTTGATTTTCTGTGAATCAGAGTTGTATGTCAGAATCATGCATGTACTGTCTCCGTCACCATCGTCAGTGGTCTTGGGCTTGTCTCCCAGAGTGAGTGCTCTTTCTGCACCTTCTGCTCTGTCCTTAGCTTTGTTCAGGACCCAGTTAGGATAGCCTATGGTCTTAAACCTGCTTATAATGGTCTTACTCTCCTCAATGTAAGCTGCAGTGTTATTACAGTTCCTTTTAGCCCTCAGCAGTTCCCCATACAGTATATTCCATTTGAGTGCCTCCGGATGACTGCTGAGGGCATGTAGGACACTGTCCCCTGCCGCCACCTTCCAAAAAACGGAAGTAAATATCTTACCCTGTCTGATCTCAAGACAGACATCAATATACTCAGCTTTGTTAGCACTGATATTCCCAGTGAGGAGGATGTTGTACCTGTTAGTGTTCAATTTTTCAATAAATACCTCAGCCTGACTCTTGGAACCTTTCCAAATAATGAACAAACATCTATGTAGCGTAGCCACATGATGACTTGTTCAAAATTGTCTTTGAGGGCAAAGATTTCCTCCGTCCAGCAGCCCATGAACAGGTTGGTAAAACTTGGGGCAAAATAAGAACCCATTGCACTACCAGTGACCTGCCTATAGAGGGCTCCATTAAATGAAAAAAATTTTTTTTAAGGCAAAACTCATCTCTACAATCATACGACTGTGCTCGCGGTACCTGAGTGACCTATGTTTAAGATAATGTTCACACAATTCTAAACATTAATTGTGGTCTATTATGGTGTACAGTGAGTGAGCATCCAGGACAATGATGAGAGACTCAGAATTCCATTCCAGATTTTCCATTTTGCACAGAAAATCCTTAGTGTCCCTTATATAGCTAGGCAATTGTATGACAAAGTCTCTCAAAAAATGATCAACATATTTAGAAATATGTTCAGTGACGCTCCGTATGGATGAAACAATGGGCCGCCCTGGTGGTCTAGTGCTGTCCTTGTGGACTTTGGGCAGCAAATACAGTATGGGAAGTGTAGGATGATCTTTCTTCAGATAACAAAACTCCTCCCACTCCAACAGACCCTTGTCCCTCAAGGTTATCAACTTGTCCCAGACGTCAATAATGCTGTGGTTGTAAATGTTATAGGTGACTTGTATGTAATAACGACCATCTTCCAGTTGGCGTAAAGCCTCACTTATGTAGTCTGCTCTATTGAGGACAACAACATTCCCACCCTTGTCCAATGGAAGGGTGATAATGTTGGAGTCCTCTGTCAATGCCTTGAGTGCATGTCTCTGTGTGGAAGAGAGATTGGTGGACGTGCCTTGCTGTGCTTTCTTGGTCTTACGTCTAAAATCCTGCCTTAATGGTGCAGTTGTGAAACGTATCGATGTTATCATGTGGGAGTACAGGTAAAAAGGTGGACTTAACCTTGAAATCAATGCGTGCTGATGCATCTTGCTGTAAATCCATGCCCTCGAGAGTTTGAGTGACACTAATGTGTTAACTCCTTTCATCCCTATTCTGTTTAAGTCCTACCAGGGTGATAAGGGTATCTACGTCACTGATAGCGCGATTGCTGTCTATCCCCTTTTTCAAATTACTGTTGAAATTGTTCTGTCCTAATCTCTTCAATTTATGCCATTTCTTTAATTTCAGTTTTCTAACAAACTTGAAGAGATCAATTCTCGTGCTGGTATAATTAAAAGGGGATGAGGCACAAAAAGAGAGGCCCAAACAAAGAGTCAGTTTTTCATCATAAGTCTTCCGGAAAGGTTAACTACAGTTCTGTTTACCATTTCCATATCCATTAGTAATTCTTGTTGGAGCGTGTCTTACGATTTCCCATTGCGCCCCTTCTTCAGCCCGTGTTGCCAGCGTTGTTGGAGTCTCTTTTTTCTATTTCGACGTTTCCCTGTCCTCTTCCACTTCCTCATCCTCGTGGTCTCGTCGGTGGATTGTCTCTCAGGATTTGTCGACCCTTGCATAGGACCCAAAACTCGTCTAATAAATTGACTTGTCTTGGGTTACGTTCCTCACCTGACGTATTGCCACCAGAAACATCCGATTCAGTGTCACTGATGGTTGAGTTCTCTGTGACTGGCTTGGTTGCGGTGTCAGGAGTGACAGTCTTGTTGGAATTCTCATTGGAAACTTGGGTTATATACAGATGATCATATTTCTTACTAAAAGTAAGAATTCTGCCTCTCTCATAGTCCGCATAGTCGAGATTCAGTTTTCTTTGTTTCCTTGCTTTGATTTCGTCCTCATATCTCTTAAGGCATTCTTTCATAGGCTCAAGAGTTTTATTGAGTGTTTCAGCATCCATCATTTCTTGCAGTACACTCATAATTGTGTTGATCTGTTTGAGTATTTCCTCCCGGTCCATCCAGGCATATTTAATAAGCATTTCCAGCATCTTCCTGGAACTTGCTGCTGAGTGTTCCGAACATTTCTCGAGCATTTTAGGATTCGCAGCCTCATATGTTGGGGTGATGAATATCCTTTATCCTCCTGGTGCCATTGCCTGATCAACGTTGTTCTGCAGGGAGAGGGCCTCCCACCATTTTGATGTGTCAGCGCGTTTAATTTTCTCAAGTTTTTTTGATTTTCTCCTCAAGGGGCTGTATGGATGGTTGAGATTTGTCTGACGTCTCTTGTCTATTGGTAGTCCCAGGTTTCCTGCTGAATAAGGTCAGAGCTGCCGCTCTCCTTTCTGCTTCCTCCTCCATGATGTACTTAACTTGGACTGGTTTACAGATATATCCTTGCCCCTTATGTCCTCTTCATAAAGTGAACAGTTCCCTTTGCCCAAAGTGTTGTGCCTGTAACCTCTCCTTACACTATGCAGTGTAACCAGCAGCAAAGCTTATCACAGGATAGGTGATGCTTATGCACAGTTGCATAAGTATGATCCTTTTAGTAGTACACAAAGCGCATAGCGTACAAAAAGCTGATAGCGCTGGTGCGCGAGTAGTAAATCACCGCTGCACGCCTCTCTGACCATCTGACACAATGCATTCAACAGGGGGCAAAACTGAACACACCGTGTTGCGGTCTCATACGTAAATGGGCATTATTACATACGGCAGTGGCTGCTCGTCCCGCTGCTGCCCCGGGGAAGTGATGAGAGACCACATCCGCCGACGCGTGCCCCCAGCACCCCCCACAAGGGACAGACAAGCCGAAAGTACGCCTACCTTAATGCAACATCTGCCCGGCTCCAAGTGTCTAGTAATCCAATGAAGAAATCGCGAGGCCGGTCCAAACGTACTCCTCAGTCGTATCAAAAACCAAAATTGCTCTTTCTGGAGTGCAGGGACCCAAGAAGGGTGGCGTACAAGCCGGCAGAGCATACCGGCTAACAATTTCCCTAAACAAAAGTTTGCATACAGATCTGTATGTGTAGCATACTGTATATTACTTTGACATTTTTGCTGAATATTTGAGACTTTGTCTATATTTTGCTCTATGCACAACATTGTGGCAATAACACGACATGCGGCTCACTGGCCCGTTGAAGTGTTACAATTCTACTGGCTTATGCTTTCCAGGGATATTATCTCATGTATATTGCTCACATTTATCCCTATTTGGTCTCACTATATGTATGCTTTATTACATGCTTTTGTACCACTACAATATGGCCGCCATGCTCGTGGCCATATACTCAGTCCCTTTTCTATGTTTTTGTACATGCTGAAACTTTATCCGTTACTGGTGTTGGTGTACACTCTACACGTGATCAAGACTGTTCTCAGTCGAAACGCACCGTGTAATAAACTTGGATTAAGAAACTGGTGTCCTGCCCTTTATGCTGAGAGCGTATGGTATTGAACTTTTGTTTTGGGATATTACCTACTTGCGGTCGCCAGTAGGTAGTTGTAGTTAGGACCTATTTTCCATAGGAAATCCGCAACATTCCATTTGGAATAACTTTGGCGCCGGTTGATGAATCTTCACAAAATGTTCAAAACTAGTGTGGCGCGCCGGTCCGCTCCTATCCTGAAAGTTTCGGGGTGATTTGTGAAGCGGGGGCTGAGAAAAAAGGGGCCCCAAAACGTATTTTCCCCATGCAATTTTCTACAAGAACCGTTCATCGCGGCTACAGCCGGAACTGCTGAACAGAATTACACCAAATTTGGCAAAGAGGTAGTCCTTGGTTCAGACTTGTGCCTTTTGCTTAAATGGTGTAAATCTGTTCAGTAGTTCCTGAGAAAATCACAATTAAAAGTACATATATATCTATGGCTGCAGTGGATCCGCACATCCTGAGCACACCCTAAGCGCACCATCCCGATCACGCGCTGAATGCTAATTGGCTGTCAAGTGGTTGTCAACATTTGAAACCAGGAAAAGTTGGCAGACATATTGTGCCTCGGTAGAAGCGAGGGTCTAGAAATCAGTGGAATAAGTGTTTAAAATGTATAAATGGGGCAGGTTAGAAATATTTTGACCCTCTAGACCTGCTTAGGGGGTCCCACAAGGACCCGTAGGGCCCCCCAAAATGTTTTAAAATGGAGAATTGTGCGCTAGGTGCATGGATCCACCTTGAAAATAAAAACTAAGTGCAGGCTCCTATGCTTGTTTAAAAATTAGCTACCTGGGGGAGCCAAATCCCAGGGTCTAAAATATTTAATTTGATGGGGGTCCAGAGGGGCCCTTTAGCCCGGGGACCACCATCCCTCGGTGCTACAAAATAAATGGGTGAGGGGGCTCGAAGGTACTCCCTCAGTAAAATACTTGGGTAGGGGGGTTAAAGGCCCTCTCCAGCCCCGGGGACCACTACTCTTCGGAGCTTTGAAAAGAATGGGTCGGAGGGCTCAAAGGTCCCCCTAAGCCCCAGTGATCACCACCCTCCAAAGCTTTTTATATTGTGGGAAAGGGCCCATGTGGCCCCCATTCTGGAGCAGTCGAGGCCCCTGGGGAACTCTACTCCCCAGGGCCGGCTCCTGCTGTGTCTCGGGGTGCGTACCCCCGGGACAATGCTGTTTTGTATGGCAGGGCAGAAGTCGAGGTTCCCACTCTGTCATAGCAAACTCGAGGGCATATTAACAAGGGATATTTTGTCTTATTTTTTTTAAAAAAGGCAAAATTGTGGAGAAAATGATATCGCCCTATTTACTGTTTAGGCATGTAGACAAGGTTGGGGACCGTGAGTGGAGCCCCAATGTCTCTATAGTCCAAGCCAGCTCCCTGTGTCCTTGTGAAGCCGCCATTACTTTTCCTCATGGGGATCTGCTAATATGCAGCTCCCCGTGGGGAAAAAGCAATCTTCTTTGCATTTTGAAAGAGTGACCAGGTTTCCCTGTTCTCTCTTTCAAAATCCAAACCAAGAGGCATATTAGCAGAAACCTCATTAAAATCATTGCTGTTGTAGCTGCAGGAAACGGCCGCTAAAACACCGATAATGGGCTTGCTAATATGCGTTATAGAATTCCAATAGAAGTCCAGGTTAGATGTCCTGCACATCTAACCTGGGCTTCCATTGGAATTCTATAATGCATATTAGCAAGCCTATTATTGCCGTTTTAGCGGCAGTTTGCTGCCGCTAAAGCAGAGATAATTTTAACGCCGTCCTTGTAAATATGCCCCTAAGCTTTGGAATGTCTCAGGATCTTTATTTTAATATGCAGGGTGTGCCTCGGCAGTCTCTGAAGCCTCGGTGGTGCTAGGCAGTGGCTTATTTGTTTTCTACTCAGACGAACAGTACGTATGCTGTTATGAAGTGATACACTCATAGAACTCTTGTAGTTGTGTAATTTCTCAGGATTTATGTGCCTAAGAGTTAATTACATTATTTTTTGTAGGTGCACTGTAATGTTAAATAGTTTTCATTTTAAAGTCTTCTCTAAGCAAATAATTATCACACTAAATAATATATATAAACATTTTGTCAGAAAAAGAAGACGTATACACTCAGTTTATATATTTTTTTAAATTAACTTGTATTAAAACAGAAATAAACAAATATAAACGTATTTTAATATAACAGTATAGTAAACAAAATGTGAGATGGACTCCAGTGGTAGCAGCGCAGGTAATCTGGAAAACAAAAATGAAACATAAATCCTTAAAATTAGATCGATGTGATTGGATGAGGTGAGAGATTACATCGTTACGGAAGGCAAGATCTTTTTTTCTCACATACACACTCAGGGTAGTGCACCCCACCCCTCCCACAGAATCACCCTCAACAAGAGTCTGTAGGGCAGCGCTGGTCATAGGCTTAGGCCTAACGTATGGTATGAATGGTATTTAAAATGAGACAGAGATGTGACTGAATGAGGTCAAAGATCACAAATTAACATAACACTTGGCAATATTGCTTATTCGCACGTGTGCATTCTACGTGATGCATCCCACCCCTCTCGCAGGCTCGTGCTGAAGAGGTGTCTGTAGGTAAGTGCCCGCTGGCTGAGATCTATAGTATGGTCCAGCAGGTGTTTAAAATAATTCAGAGATAAGACTGCATGAGGTGCGAGATCACATCATTATGCAGGACAATATCGTTTATGCGCAATGCATTTAATTAGAGGCCTTGTGCACATAGGCCCCTCTGCTTACCTGGGGCAAACACTGCATTTAGCAGAGTTCACAACTTGAATTCTGCTTTGGATCTATACTGCAGACAGCGTTGATTTAGCCATGATTTATCAATCTGCAGTGTGGACAGCAGGGTTCATAACTTGAAAAGAGAAAGAGAAACAGTGTGAGAAAGAGGAAGAGAGAGAGAGGAAGAGTGAAGAGAGGAAGAGAGAAAAACAAAAAATGAGAGAGAGAGAGAGAGGACGAGAGAAAGAAAGACATTGAAAGTGTGAGCAAGAGAAAGGAATAGATGGAGCAGGAGCGGTAGTGTTGATACTGGAGAAAATCTTTGCAGCTTACCTTTTTGCCACCGGTGTGTGTCCAACCACGTGCCGGGTTATAGTGCACCCTCAAATTTAGTGATCTGAAAGATAGTATACAATTAGTAATTGCTGAGTACATACAACTGCACACGTATATTTCTGCGTTAAGCCTTTGCACACCCAGGGTACATGTATTACATCAACTCCCACTGCAAGGAAGTGTCTGTGCGCTCTTTTCCTCCCAGGGTGCTATACCCATGCACTCCCACTGCATAGCGGTGAGTTCTCATTACTGCACACCTATACTGCTACACCCCATTGACTCCCAGTGTCCGGAGGTGAGTGCCTTTTCCTGCGGACTCAGACTGTTGCAACCTATCCACTCCCACTGCCCGGAGGTGATTGTACATTCCTACGTACTCAAGTTGCTGCACACTATCCACTCTCTCCCCTCACAGGTGACTTCTCGTTGCTTCAGAAACCAGCTTCTCTGCTCTCCTTTGCCTTTGGCGTGTTTCAAAGAGGGTCCACCATGTGTCGAAGCAACCTTCCTATGCGTTGTTACGATAGCCACGCATCATCGCAGAATCCTCAAACGTTGAGCTTTGGAGGTGTTGGGGGGTTGCCAAATTGTGAAACACAACCTGTTAGATAAAAAGGAAGATACGATTGTGCATCATTTGTTCATCAAAGGAGAGAGGAAGTGAGAGAATGACTAAAAAGAATATTCACAGCTCATCTTTCTGTCACCCTGAAGCTCCACATCTAAAAGATAGTAAAAGAAAGATGTTATGATTGGTAATTGCCACTATCTTAATGTGGAGTAGAATAACATTGCCCTTTCACACACCTTACCTCTCCCATTAAAAATACAACCAATTGTACGGTTCAAACTTGTTTAATGGGCTTCGATTTATGAACAATTAGTAGAGTAGTAATGTTTTCTATCCGGTTATAGAAAACAATTGGTGCGCAGTCATACACGTGGTTTCAATCATCACGCCCATGTATGGGCACGATAATTGCAACCTCATGTGCTATTGGAGTCTATTATGTTCAACAAACATGTAATAGATACCAATAGGTCATGGACGGAGCAATGTGTCCGTCTCTGGCCAATTGCGTGCAGTCTTTTAGAAGAAGTCGCACGCAAAGGCCAATGGTTTAGCACGGAAGGAAACAGACACGCATGAGTGTGCGATTCATAGGTTAGGATCATATGCCCGTTTTTCATACAAAAAATGTCTCTCATTGCGTGAGCAGTGCTGTGCACTCCAAGGAAGGCATGTACTGTACTGCACACAGCAACGGAGGCCTGAGTGCTAAGTAAATTGAGAAAGGAAAGGTTGTCAAAATAAGATCATACATTTCTTTGTTCATTGTATCAAAAAAATAAATAGTCATCTACTTCACTACGCATGTAAGAGCGACGGACATTTGACTGACTATAAAAACGTTCCCACTATAGGTAAAAAAAATTAAAAATGCAATACGATAGGGTATGTAGGACTGCGTACGCCTAAATCGCTGCGTCGCTTTTTTGTATCCAGTCTGCTGTATTGTATCTACTCCCTCCGGTGTGCACCCAGACCTCACTGCTCACCTTTTTGTGGACAGAGCATCTTCTACATCAAATGACATCAGTGATGTCATCAGTGATGTCACTGACCATGTCATGAATGATGTACTATGTGACATCATCAGCAGTGGATTGCGAGCGCGTGAGTTACAGTTAGTACAACTTACTATAACAGAGGAATTTCAATGGTTTTGTATGAGTGAAATGTCCAGCTAACACCTCTGAAACCTATGGTTTTCCGATTCTCATAATGAATCGAACACTGACACAGGGTAGCATTAGCAATTTCGTCCTCACATTTAATTAATGTACACTGTAACGCGTTTCAGCACACCTGCCTTGATTACACAGCAATCGCTGTTAAAACATCGCATTTAAAAAAGCAGAGTAGCACGGTCACATGACTTTGTGATTCTCAATAGGCAGCAAAAACAGACTTCAAATGATGAAGAGAAAGCAGGTATACAGAAAAGTGACAATCAGCTTTCCAACAAATCAATATTGTTTGCAAATCTTGCTACAAATTTAATTTTAAATTATAGTATTACTTCATGATTAAAGCAACAATAAAAATGTCATTGCCACTAATAACAAGCTTATGACTGTCTTGAACACGTGCTAGTACAAATGTGATACACATGGCTTAACACAATTAGATATATTTATATGTGAAATTAAAGTGGTGCCCACGCTTGTTCCACCTCTGGGCTTTTACTGTTAGCCTTGGGCCTCTATAGCTACAGACATATCGCTGAAAGGAAAACGTAGGACACTAATGCGTATTCTATGCTCTCTAATTGAGAGCAGAGAATGTGAAAGCTGGGCGAGGAGGGCCGCTACAGAGGCTAGAGGGCCGTGTTAGGGACAGTGTTATGAGTAGGCTTCATGTCGTGCCAGAAATTGGGATATCATTAAAAGGAGGAATATTATTTCAAAGGCACTTTTAGGGGAAGGAACTCTTACAGCTAGGATCAAGGGGAAAGGATTAGCTACTGAAGCAATAACATTTTTTAAAGGCCTATCTTTACACATGCGTCCGGGAGTCAACTATATTACTAATCAGTGTCTGCATTTTATTTCCAATTTCACGAAAACCAATGAAGGACATTTAAAGGTAAAAGCCACGGGGAAAGGGTAGGGAAAGAACTTCCACACTTGTGCAATCACCATCACACCAGTCACCTCAATTCCGGTTGGTGGTACATTATGCTAATTTATTCTTCATTGATTTGTCATACATTTCTCTCACCTTTCTTTTACAGCATGGCCTTTTCAAAAATGTTCTTTGTTGTATTTTTCTTAACTTTTCCTTTCACTAATTATGGTATGTGCTAACTCCACATCCCAACGTCTGTTTCCTTTTACATGCTCTTTTTTATTCCTTACCTTATTTCCACTTCTCTTAATTTTTCCTCCTCTCTCTCTGGCAGCCCTCTTCTCTGTTTCGTATTCCTTGGTTTTCTGATCCTTACCCATACATTATTCCCCAAAGTTAAAATTTGTATAGCTTTGAATTTTCAAAGTGATACTTTGATTAGCAAAAATGTAAATTCTTTTAGTATAGGTTTTTCTCATAAACATTTACTCTAGCTTCTAACAAAATTACTTAATAAGTGACAAGCCAGAAAGACAACTAGAAGTGGAAGGACGAGGGGGCTGGGGATGGAAGTGGCTGCTGCGGAGTATGGATGTATTGATTGATCTTAGCTCAGTAATTCTTCCTTACCCTTTAGCCCAATCCTGAACCCTTTGCTGTGTCACTCATTTAATTGATGTGTTATGCTCCCTGCCCTCCCCTACGATCTCCCTTCACAGAATGTGCCACACTTTTCCCCACACCTTATTTTATGCCATCTCTTAAATTTGTCCAACATCTGCCTTCATTTACCCAACTCATGTATAACTAAAATGGGTAGCTGAGCAAAAATAAACCTTACCTTACATACACTTGCTTCCTAACCCAGCGACAATATTTTTTATAGTGAGAATTAATCAGTGGGACGGTGTGTCGTGGGTTGGGATTAGGGTAGGTTAAGGCCATGAACATTGAAAATAATATTGTGTTAATAGTTGTCCAAGAATCATGCAGCGGCTTGGCTAAATTAATTTTGGTGCATCTCTAAAAAGTCACAAACATTGCGCTGCATAAATAAATATGCTACATTTTCTGTGGCAGTCGCCCTTTCCTCTTTGGTCATTTTGTAAACATGATAAAAAAAGTTGTCACCTCATCAAAACATTTTTCATTCAGCTAAGTTTAAAACGTTTTTAAATATGTAGTTAGTGGTGAATTTATTTGTTAATGGCAAGTGCTGCAAATAGTAATTATGTTAAGCTCTAAGCACTGTTAACACTGGCAGCACTCTGTTTTACGTTTACAGACGCGTTTTAATTGTTTTACAGGATGTTGCCTCACTTGGGGGTCCATTACAATGTCGGGCGGATTTCCTCCGCCAGGCTGGCGCCCGACATCTATTTTAAATCAACAGAAGAGTGACAATAAATATTCAAATACTAAAGTAAGGCAGTAAAATAGTTCAGTTACTACCACCAAAGTACGGAAAAAAAGAGAGATGGTAAGTTTTGCACGTGCATAGTGGAAAAGAAGAACCCTCAGGCACCAACAGAAAGTTGGTTGCCAGTTGTCTTTATTGGGTTCTTATGGAAAGCGTGATTTTGTATCCACAAGTGCTAAAAAGTGAGTTTAAAAGGAGTGTGGACTACTCCCAAAATTATTTTAATGAAGGGGTAGTTCTAACTCCATTAAAAACAATAGTGAGGATGGACTCACATGTGGTTGTGTTAGTTTGAACCAAGAAGTCCTATACATAAAAAACAAAAGAGGTCGACATGTTTCTGCTATAAAGAGCTATCAATCAGCTCAGCATTCATCAGGACCGAAAAACAAAACTCGCCCAGTGGCTGGTGCACACTAAGGTACCAGAACCAACTATTGCGGGACAAAAGACAACACAGATTACAAACTTGAATGTAACCGATGCACAGGTACTTCCTCGTGCGTCCTCTCCAAACGTGAGAGATGAAATATCTGCTAAATATCAATAAACATGAAAATGAAAAAAGAAAAAAAGGGGGTAAACTACTAAACATAACCCAGTTTTGACTTTCATTTCCCAAGCACAATTGTTGCCAAGAAAAATATCGTGTGCAAAACCCACCGAAAGATCCAAAAGATTGGTAGCATCCAGATACACCTTATATCCCACCAAACGATGTTAATAAGCTGCTTTCACCCAAAAACATACACAAAATTCATGTGCCTAAAATGACCTCTGCAAAACTTTGCAGTGTTTCTGGCAATATTTAGCCTTAGGGATATCTACCTCCTGACAACACTCATGACCAATTAACATAAGCGGGCCGGGAGGGACTCCCTCACAAATTATTTGAAAAAGTGTCCGTTTACAAGTAAATAAATATATTAAAATGCACCTTCAGACAGAAAACTCGATAAAGAATAGAGCCTAGGGCATAGCACTCACTCGTATGATTCAGGAGCGGTGCCCCATAGGCTCATGGCAGGGGGAACTCTTCACGCCCGGATTAACTAAAAAGTAAAAAACGGAGTCAGCTGACAACCGTAATTAACCAGCATTATTTTTTCTTTTTGAAACTCATTCAAAAGCTACAAGGTGCTCGGTGAGAGCAACGTGACAGGCATTTAAAACGGGAGTATAGGAAGCATCGTCCGGGAAAAACTTACTTTTTTCCAGGCGACTACCCGCCAGACGACCTATATCTTCCACATCCGCGGCGCCGTGCAAAAACGTTGGTTTAAAGAGATGCGTGATCCACTTTAGTTCCGATCACGTGCTCTTTCCACCGATCAGTCATTCTTAAAGGGGCCGCCCTGGTTATAAGCCTAACTCGCTTGGGGTAAACAGCATTAGCATCTTTTATGGAAAACTATATCAGTTTGACAGTATGTATAGTTACACAAAATACGCACATGTCGTTCTCACAGAAAAGAAAGAAAGTATACCCTCTTTCAATATTCAAGCATAGTAATAGTTTCACAATAAACAAAAAAGGGGGCAGTTTAGAGAATTTTGCTCATATTCCCTTCCAAGGCAGAGTCGAAGGGTGACACCATAGTGTGCTGCCTGTAGTGACTGTCGATTAAAAAAGTATGTTATGCTTGACATATAAAGGGTCCACAATAGAATATCCAAGTAAGGACACCTAATTTACGTTGGTCTGGACGTATGAGTGTCTGTATTTAAAATCTAAGCAGTTAATCGTATCAGACAAAGAACAGTAGAAAATCCAACTATCAAAAATGATATGTGCATAATGTAAAGTAGAATCCATTGATTGCATAAACCATTCAGCCGAAGGAAAGCAATTGTTGTAACTAGTCACTAATCTAAAGCTCTTTAGGACAATAAACCTTTAGGAGTGAAAAAACCTCACAAAATTCCAAAATTCACTGTTATTTGGAACAGAATAAAATCGTGAAAGGCTCTTAATAGACTGATCACCGTCGCATAACTGACCCCCAAGGTATGTCATCATTTACTTCATGTGTATGGGTGGATAGACGGTAGATCCATCTTTGTTCTTTCTCAAAGATGCTACTTTCGTTGGACTGATTCAATTGCTCTATTACTGTCCATCGGATGTCATTAGGACAGTGGCCTCGTTCCAGAAAGTGAGCTGTTAGTTTTGTGGTGCTCTTACGGCACCTCACATTGCTCCGGTGCTCTCCAATACGGATTTTTATTTTCCTCGTGGTCATCCCCACATATTTTAGATTACAAGGACAGTTGACAAGATAAATAACGTTACTTGAGTTACAGTTCGTGTGTCCTCTGAGGTGGCAGAGTTTACCCTTCTCCAAATTTAGTGTCTTTGTTGCTGTAGTGAGGTGGCAAACACTGCACCCTCCAAATGGAAAGTGACCAATCACTGGGGGTAAACCCCATGTGGTTAGTACGTTGTTGTCCTGAATAGTGTAATAGGTTCTAAGGCGGGTATGAACAAGAGCCTCTTTCAGACTCCTTTCACGTTTGTAGGAGAACAGCGGTTTTTGCCAATTGCAACCAGTGCTATTCAAAATTCGCCAATGTTTACCTATGCAGCGGCTCACAGCATTGGATATGTTGCTGTAGCTCGTCACACAGGTCAATGGCAGCTCGGCTTCACTGTCCTTCTCATAGTTTTCTAAGAGGGCTTCCCTATTTTGATTTTTAGCCCTCTTTTGGCCCTTGCAAAGGATTTTTTTGGGATAGCCTCTTGTCCGTAACTTGTTAGTAAGATCTTCTGCTTGTGTTTTGAAGTCACTCAGGTTACTACAATTTCTACGAATACGTAGATATTGTCCAAAGGGCAAATTTTCCCGCAAAGAACGCGGGTGAAAGCTCGAAAAATTGAGCAAGTTGTTTCTGCTGGTAGGCTTGTAGTAAGTTTTAGTAGTTAAATGGTTGCCTTCCCTTGTTATTGTGACATCCAGAAAAACAATGGAGTTTGGGTCATGTTGATGGGTAAGTTTAAGATGAGGAGCGCATGTGTTCACCCAATCGAAAAAAGCCAAAAGGCTTTCCTCAGAGCCTCGCCATATTAAAAGCACATCATCAATGTACCTATGCCACAGGATAACATTGAGAGTGTAAGGATTGGTGGCAGCTAAAATATGTGTCCTTTCAAAATTGTGCACATGCAATCCTGCAATGCTCGGAGCACATGTACTCCCCATCGAAGTACCCATTTTCTGTAAATAGATGGTGTTCTCATATTGAAAGAAATTACGCTTGAGAGCTAGTGTCGCACATTCAATAATACAAGTCCGGGAGGTGGTATAGTCCCAAGGGGTCTGTTCTAAGACGTCTGCCAGGACTTTTATGGTTGCGTCCTGTGGTATGCAGGTATACAAGCTTTCAATGTCCAACGAGACAAGAAAGCAAGGTTCTACGGGCATCTGGACGGGTATAAGCATAAATAGCAGACTTTTGGTATCTTTTATGTAGGTACTGGTGGACTGTACCAAGGGTTTAAAGAAGAATTTGCAGTACTTTGAAAGAGGTTCTAATAAAGAACCAATGCCCGAAACTATCGGTCTTCGCGCTTCGTGTTTGTTAATGTAACCATCTCTTTCTGCTGTCATGACCAATTCCATTATTTCATCTTTCAGGGAAGGGGAGTGACATCTATTGCCCAATTCCCCCCCCCGCCATATTAGGATGGCGGAGGGGACCGTGGCGGTGTAAACACCGCCCGCCTATTTTCCGCCCGGTCGCCTTGCGGCCGGGGCGGAAAATGATTAATATGTAGGTGGTGTCTGTTAGACACCGCCCGCCATATTACAATGGGCTTTTGCTGATGCATTGCCGCCATGGAAAGGCATGCGGAGACTCCCTGCGTGGGCACCTTGCAGGCCCCCTGGAAGTCCGTGGCTTGGGGGGTGCACATGGGGGGTACCTAAATGTAAATGTAAATGTAAATGTAGACATACTTGTAAAGCGCACTGATACTCCTTAGTGTCCTGGCGCTGTACTCATACCGCTAGGGAACCCTTCCTGGTTTTTCCCCGTTAAATGTCCACTCCTGGGCATCCCCAGGGTGCAACCAGGCATCCCTAGCGCTGTAGGGGGCCGTTGTGGAGACTAAGCAAGCTATTGCCCAGAGTTGCAGTGTGGGACCCATGCTTAGAGTAGGCACCGAGGCGAGAAATCAGGTCCGAGGAATTATGAACCCAAGATCCGCCGAGACCAGCCAAGGCAGGAATTGAACCCTGTTCCCGGGCCAGACCTCTGCATCAGGGTCTGCCGCTCTAACCATTGAGCCACACTTCTCCACGTGGGGGGTACCTATGGTACCCCCGCATTTCTAAGTGCAACATGGCAGGCACCACGCAGTGCCTGTCATGTTGCGCTTAGAAAAGCACAACTTGCACTTTTACCATTGCGGTGGGCGGATAATTCTGCTCCGCCCGCCGCAATGGTAAATATACAGGATGCACCCGCCTGTGTTGCGGGCGCATCCTAATGCCCTGATCGGAACCCCCGCCCTTATGGTGGGCGGTCCCGGGTCCCGGTATGATGGCGGGCGGACTAAGTCCGCCCGTCATCATAATGGCCCCCTTGATGTTCAAAAGCAGTACTACGTCTCATGATATGATCGACATGTCTTCTGCAGTTTCAGGATCATCACAAGCGCAGTCGGTAAAGTAAATGCCTGGTTGGAATGCTTTTGGTTAGGTTATTGACCAAGGTTTTCTGATAGCGGAGTTTTGTGAATTAGAGTTCCTTTGAAAGTTCCTGTGAAGGTATCACTGGTGGCAGAAAGCTCAGAAGAGCGATCTCCTTTCTTTAATGAAATGTTGAGCAAAACATTTGTGTCTGGTAATGGGTCAATAAGGCATTCTTCTTCTGTTTTTTGAGAGTGGTTATTCTTTTGAGTTTGATAGAGCGCTTACAGCACTCTGAATTGTATGGGTGCATAATACTCATGGTTTAAACTCACTCACATGTATTTTATCATTTGCAGTGTTGCATGTTTATTAAGATGCACTTTTTCATGCTATATAAGTATTGAAATGTAGTGTACACATTCAAGCAGGATTTTACATATATTAGACAAGTCCTACGGGCTCATGCATCAAAGGAAATTGCATTCACAAAAGGTGCGAATCGCAAAATTTGGCCGTTTGCGAATGCAATTTCCATTTTTGGGATGCATTATGCATTTTGTTGTTCTCGCAATTTAAGAAATCGCAAAATTGCGATTTCTTAAATTGCAATTGCGTTTAAGGAATCTCAAATTGAGATTCCTTAAATGTAATGCATCAAACTTTTAAAATTTGCGAATTCACAAATAAGGGTTGCAAACTACCATGAAGTTGACCTTCATGGTAATTTGCGAAAACTTTGAAAAATGCACAAAAGTGCATTTTTCAAAGTGCCATTTTACACACACACAGGCCCCAAATGTACTTAATGTAATTTCAGGGGTGCAACAGGGTGTCCTTTGGACCCCCCCTGCACCCTTGAAATTGCATTCTCATTTTGCGATTCCTTAATTGCGATTCGCAAAATGAGAATGTCTTCCCATTCATTCCTATGGGCCTCTAGGCCCATAGGAATGAAAGGGAAGGGATTCCTTAATTGTGATTCTTAAATTGAGAATCGCAATTAAGGAATTTTAAGAAATCACAATTTATTTCGCGATTTCTTGTGCATTGCAGTTTGCGATTCCTTAATTGCGATTCCTTATTTTTCGCAATTAAGGAATCGCAAACTCCAATGTTGATGCATGTGCCAGTTGAATTCCTGTATGCATAATGTGCAGAATGACATTATATTCATATAAATGTATTTGTGTGTTGTTTAAATTGCCTCCACTGTAGGCCCAGAACTACGGGTTGTTGTTGGTTTAGAATCCTTGATTGCTCAAGAAATAATTAAATGACTTCTTTTTATATGCGAAGACAGTATGTTCTCATGCTACTGCAGGTGCAGGAATTCGACCTTGTTATTCTTTGATTAAAGGAGATACACGGAATGTCTTTGAAGAAGACTAGAAGGCGAAAAGGGAGGACACCTTTAGTTTCTAGCTGATCTGGGAACCAAGGCCATAGAGCAGGAGCTGAACAACACGGCTCCAGTGGAAAAGTACAGACAGACGAGATTGAAAGGTTTTTATGTGATGTATTAGGAGTGGAATATTTTCTTTCTGTATAATGCGCAGGGACAGTGAGGGGAGACTTCTGCATTTTTCGGAGGAGAAGGAGCATCTTAAAACAAGCTCCGTATCCTTAAGCTTTCTGACCCATTTTGACGTGAGTATTTCTTAGGAAGTCAACACGTGCTGACATCTTTGGGATATGGTATAAAGGAAAACGGCAGGACCCTCAGTGAGAGCAGTGTAGGGAAAGATAACCTTTGTTTTTCTTCCTCATGAAAAAGGATTTGGACTCAGCTTAATTTCTGTGTTGCATTTTGCTTTTGGAGTTCATCAAATTATGCCTTCTATGCCGAATGAATTATATTCATAGACTCAGCTCTGTATTGATATTCATGTACCTATATTCTCTGATTTTAAGGTGTGTTTATATTCAATTATTTTTGACCTCATAATAAAATTCATGAACGGAAATTCAGAATCTGTGGTCTTTTAAACATGACTAAATTGAAGTATAATCTTGAATTGTTTACTCCCCTCAACCACTTTCAGCAGGCAAAGAAAAGACCATCTGACCTGAGTTTAGTAGGGAAGGCAAGGACTAAATTTAGCGTAATCAAATAATAGCAGAGGTTTGTTTGCCTCTAAAGTGAGGGGAGAATAAAGGATGTAGAGTAAAAACCGGAGGAAAATTGGGCTCTGGAGTTGGTGTAGACGACAGTGAAAAACGAAGATTGATGGAGGTCGGTGGATGCTGATGGAGCGGCGGAAACGGTGGTAGCGTGAGTATGAAACTGTGTGGTGTGCTAGATGGTACACACTCAAAATATTGAGTTTTTAAAATCGATTTGCATTAATATCGAATTAAAAATATAGAATGGACACAATATCGAATGGACAGAATATAGAAAAAAAAATATCGAATGGACAGAATATAGACAACAAAAATATAGAATGGGCAGAATATAGACAACAAAAATATAGAATGGACAGAATATAGACAACAAAAATATTGAATTTGAGGTAATTAAGTTAATTTCAATTTTTTAAATAATATCCAATTTGTTAAAGTGATTTTTTATGTTAGTATATGTGTGAAAAGTGTATATTTATTTTATAATTTATTTTAATTAATTAATTTTATGGTATTTAATTTTTGCGTACTATAATTCTGTAGCGTGTTGTGGGTTTATAGGGGAATAGGGTGGGAAGTAATTTAATTATAATTAATTGAATTTTTTTATTTATTTATTGGTATTTCTTTTGAATTAATTGTTAATTAATTGTTAATTGGAAATTAATTTCAATATAATTGGTGATTAATTTTAATTGATTGATTATTTGATAATTATGTAAATTGTATTAATTTATTTTCTGTAGCGGGTTGTGGGTTTATAGGGGAATAGGGTGGGAAGTAGTTTAATTATAATTAATTAAATGTTCTAATTTATTTATTGGTATTTATTTTTAATTAATTGTTAATTAATTAAAATATAATTGGTGAATAATTTTAATTAATTGATTAATTGATAATTATGTTAATTTTATTAATTTACTTTCTGTAGCGGGTTGTGGGTTTATAGGGGAATAGGGTGGGAAGTAATTTAGTTATAAATAATTTAATTTTTTTAATTTATTTATTGGTATTTATTTTGAATTGTTATTTAATTTTTTTATTGGTAATTATTAAAATATAATTGGTAATTCATTTTAATTAATTGATTAATTGATAATTATGTTAATTTTATTAATTTATTTTCTGTTGTGAGTTGTGTGTTTATAGGGGAATAGGGTAGGAAGTAATTTAATTGTAATTAATTAAATATTTTAATTTATTTAATGGTTTTTTGTTGTTCTAATTTTTAATTGTTTTTTAATTGTTAATTAATTAATTGTTAAATGGTAAATAATTTGTATTAATAGGTAATAATTTTTAATAACTAATTTTTATTTGTATTTTTAATTGATTAATTATTATATTATATAAAATTGTTAATTACTTTTAATTATTTTGTAATTGGTATTAATATATATATATTTTTTTTTATATATGAAGTATTTACTTTTCCTACTGTTGCACTCTCTGGAGCGGGAATAGTTATTTTTACCCCTACGCTATCCAATGCTTTCCCTTCTGTTGCACTCTTTGGAGTGTGAATAGTAAATTTTACCCTGCCGCTATCCAACATTTTCCCTACAGTTGCACTCTCTGGAGTTGGAATAGTAATTTTTACCTCCACGCTATCCAACGCTTTCCCTACTGTTGCACTCTCTGTAGTGGGAATTGTAATATTTACCCCTACGCTATCCAACGCTTTCCCTACTGTTGCACTCTCTGGAGTCGGAATAGTAATATTTACCCCTACGCTATCCAACGCTTTCCCTACTGTTGAACTCTTTGGAGTGGCAATAGTAAATTTGACCCTGCCGCTATCCAACGTTTTTCTTACTGTTGCACTCTCTGGAGTTGGAATAGTAATTTTCACCCCTACGCTATCCAACGCTTTCCCTACTGTTGCACTCTCTGGAGTGGGAATAGTCATTTTTACCCCTACACTATCCAACACTTTCCCTACTGTTGCACTCTCTGGAGTGGGAATAGTAATTTTTACCACTACGCTATCAAATGCTTTCCCTACTGTTGCACTCTTTGGAGTGGGAATAGTAAATTTTACCCTGCTGCTATCCAACGTTTTCCCTACTATTGCACTCTCTGGAGTTGGAATAGTAATTTGTACCCCCACGCTATCCAACGTTTTCCCTACTGTTGCACTCTCTGGAGTTGGAATAGTAATTTGTACCCCTACACTATCCAACGCTTTCCCTACTGTTGCACTCTCTGGAGTGGGAATAGTAATTTTTACCACTACGCTATCAAATGCTTTCCCTACTGTTGCACTCTTTGGAGTGGGAATAGTAAATTTTACCCTGCTGCTATCCAACGTTTTCCCTACTGTTGCACTCTCTGGAGTTGGAATAGTAATTTTTACCTCTACTCTATCCAACGCTTTCCCTACTGTTGCACTCGCTGTAGTGGGAATTGTAATTTTTACCCCTACGCTATCCAACGCTTTCCCTACTGTTGCACTCTCTGGAGTGGGAATAGTAATATTTACCCCTACGCTATCCAACGCTTTCCCTACTGTTGCACTCTTTGGAGTGGCAATAGTAAATTTGACCCTGCCGCTATCCAACGTTTTCCCTACTGTTGCACTCTCTGGAGTTGGAATAGTATTTTTCACCCCTACGCTATCCAACGCTTTCCCTACTGCTGCACTCTCTGGAGTGGAAATAGTCATTTTTACCCCTACATTATCCAACGCTTTCCCTACTGTTGCACTCTCTGGAGTGGGAATAGTAATTTTTACCCTGCTGCTATCCAATGTTTTCCCTACTGTTGCACTCTCTGGAGTTGGAATAGTAATTTGTACCCCCACGCTATCCAACGCTTTCCCTACTGTTGCACTCTCTGGAGTGGGAATAGTAATTCTTATCCCTACGCTATCGAACGCTTTCCCTACTGTTGCACTCTCTGGAGTGGGAATAGTAATTTTTACCCCTACGCTATCCAATGCTTTCCCTACTGTTGCACTCTTTGGAGTGGGAATAGTAAATTTTAACCTGCCGCTATCCAACATTTTCCCTACTGTTGCATTCTCTGAAGATGGAATAGTAATTTTTACCCCTACGCTATCCAATGCTTTCCCTACTGTTGCACTCTCTGGAGTGGGAATAGTAATTTTTACCCCTACGCTATCCAACGCTTTCCTTACTGTTGCACTCTCTGGAGTGGGAATAGTAAATGTTACCCTTTCCGCTATCCTACGGTAAAAATATTGTAATTTTTTATTAATATTACATTTAGATATATATATGTATTAACAAATCAATTTGTATGTTTTTTTACTTACATTAATTATTAATTAATTTTAAGGTTATTTAAGTATTTTAAGTATGTTTAAGTTAATTATATTTATTATTTCATTAATTTTTAATTAATTTAAAGAATTTTAGAAAATTCGATATTTTGGCTAACTATATTTTTTACACCGATATTTTTGATTCAATATTTTTGTACTTACCTGTTTGGAGATAGGAGGTCGATATTTTGGTATTCTATATTTTTACCTCGATATTTTTGTAATTCGATATTCTTGACGTCGATATTGTTTAAGTGATCCTTGCTAGATTGCGGTGATGAATTAATTGTGTGATGTCTTGCGGAGTTGGGATACAAGTTGAATGATTGTGGGTTAATTGGTTTACTGGTCCAGACATGTACGGATCAGGATGTTTGGTGAGCAGACTCAAGAGAAGTCCAAGATCCTGGGATAGTATATGTGATTGCCCGATTTGTGGGTGTCCTGAAGCGCTATCGGCGTTCCACTTGTGATGGGGAGCTTTGTGTGAATGTAAGAGTATGTCGCAGTAGAACATCTCAGGTACCGGGGATGGACTACGGTGATTGAGTGACCAACGCAGGTCGGGTGTCACAGCGAACGAATGTTCTTGTAAGAGTGTTCTATCGATCTTTTTGCAAACGGACAAATACTTGTTTTATGTAACTTTAAGTTATTGTGGCTGTGTTAGGAAGTAGTTACTTGGTTAATAACTTTTGGTTATACAGTTATTTGAAGTACGAATGTGTGAGTGAGTGTACAAGTGAAATTGTAAAGGAGGGTGAGCTGCTGCAAAGAGGGAGTTGTGACGTCAGTGCGCGCTGCGCTGGGATATGTCGGTTGGTGTAACGCCGTGCGGGGATTGGTGGAAGTTCGTTCGAAGTTGAATATTGAAGTTTGGATTACAATTAATCGATTTATACAATGAAATGTTTTAAGGTATTGCGTGATTTGTGTAGAGGCGACACAGGGATGGTAACTCGGGTGGGAGAAGAAACTCCACCAGAGGATACTCCAACACATTACATGGCATACAATGTAGGACTCCATGCTATAGTGTGGCTGCAAAATTGGCATAAAATCACAGATAAAGAGGGAGAATTGGCTTTTCCTTGTTATGGGTCATTTCGGATGGAGGTGATGTACCAGCTGAGAGGAGTGATGTCTTCTCTGAATCCTCCACCTAGACCAACCCAATTTGAGGCATGAGATGCGTGGATGAGAGCAGCAATGGCAAAGAGAAGATAAGCTTCACAGGGAAGAATGAAGAAAGCAATGAGGGCATATCAGGAGGCCTGGTGGGATGCACAATTGAAGAGGTGGAGAGTAGACACCATAGAGGGCGAGCGCTTATATCCATTCAGGTTGCTAAAAGGAGTGTCTGAAGGACAGAGTGAGACAGAAGAGGACAGTTATACAGATGATAGGTTCCTCGAAAGATTGCTAGCAGAACGTCCTCCACCTAGTGACTCCAGGTTGGAGCCTGAGAAAACACAGCAATCGGAAGAAGCTTTAGGAGGGGATTGAACTGGTTCAGAGGAGCAGACAACAGGAATAAGAGGGAGAATGTCAGTGGGAATATGAATTCCAGGTGGATCTGGAGGGGCAGGGTATGCAGCTCCTGAGTCAGATGAAACAGCATGTGCCATGCGGTTACCAGAGTCTCTAACCGTACCAGTTACTATTGGACCTGTGGTTTCAATATATGACGCTAGTGAGAGGGCAGGTGAAAGTCAACAGCTAACGGGAGGAGAAGAGACTATGGGGTCGATTCCGATTCAGGATGAAAATCCGTGGTACGATTCGTATTCGTAGCCGTTTACGTACGAATTGAAAAAAACCCGTCCGAATTGCGTAGTACGATTCGAAGTCCGCAAATACGTACGAATATCAGCAAACCGTACGAACCACATTCGAAAACCCATACAAAATGTCATCGGAACTCCAACCGTACGATTTGTAAACATGCCGTACGAACTAACAAGTACGATTCTGACCAGGGACCAAGTACGCGATTTCTACGGGCAAACGTAGTCCCACATGAAGCACGATTCGTACGGAAAACATCGCGTATGAGCGAGCCGCACTAACAAATAAGAGGCTCACACCCCACAATCAAGCGCACACCTACCCCGGACATGATAAACGAGCCTAACTGCCAGACGCACTAACAAATACGAGGCTCACACCCCACAATCAAGCGTACATGTATCCCGGACACGATAAACGAGCCTAACTGCCAGACGCACTAACAAATATGAGGCGCACACCCCACAATCAAGTGTACACGTACCCCGGACAAGATAAACGAGCCTAACTGCCAGACGCACTAACTAATACGAGGCGCACACCCCACAATCAAGCGTACACTTACCCTGGACACCATAAACGAGCCTAACAGCCAGACGCACTAACAAATACGAGGCGCACACCCCACAATCAAGCGTACACTTACCCCCGACATGATAAACGAGCCTAACTGCCAGACGCACTAACAAATACGAGGCGCACACCCCACAATCAAGCGTACACGTACCCCGAAAACAATAAACAAGCCTAACTGCCAGACGCACTAACAAATACGAGGCGCACACCCCACAATCAAGCGTGCACGTACCCCGGACACAATAAACGAGCCTAACTGCCAGACGCACTAACAAATACGAGGCGCACACCCCACAGTCAAGCGTACAAGTACCCTGGAAATGATAAACGAGCCTAAAAGCCAGACGCATTAACATATACGAGGCGCACACCCCACAATCAAGCGTACACGTACCCCGGACACGATAAACGAGCCTAACTGCCAGACGCACTAACAAATACGAGGCGCACACCCCACAATCAAGCGTACACATACCCCGGACACGATAAAGGAGCCTAACTGCCAGACGCACTAACAAATACGAGGCGCACACCCCACAATCAAGCGTACACGTACCCCGGACATGATGAACGAGCCTAACTGCCAGACGCACTAACAAATACGAGGCACACACCCCACAATCAAGCGTACACGTACCCCGGACACGATAAACAAGCCTAACTGCCAGATGCACTAACAAATACGAGGCGCACACCCCACAATCAAGCGTACACCTACCCTGGACCCGATAAACGAGCCTAACTGCCAGACGCACTAACAAATACGAGGCCCACACCCCACAAGCAAGTGTACATGTACCCCGGACACGATAAACGAGCCTAACTGCCAGACGCACTAACAAATACGAGGCGCACATCCCAATAAACAAGGCTACAGTCTACACAGCATAGGAAAACAATGTCCTTGGCATATACAAACAAACAAACAGAGGGCCCAAGTCACAACCACCCCATGACACACCCACAAAAATTTCAAAAAAAGCCACACCCACACATGGACCAATAAAACGGCCCACACATACAACCCATCATCCTTTGCAACATACCTATTCTTGCTAAGACACAGACATCACACCCACAACTGCAGCCACACACCTTCACAAATACACCCTATCTCATTCACACACACCACCCCCTTCACAATCAGACCCACAAACCCTCATCCATACACACCATCACCCCCCCAATCACATACACCCCACACCATGGCCACAACAAAGGGTCCAAAGTTCACTAACCCGGAGATGGAGATCCTTACAGATGAAGTCATCAGAGTCTATCCACAGCTGTTTGGTGCATTGGTCAGACAGACCAGCATAGCTCAAAAGGCTCGCTTGTGGGACAGGATAGTCGAGAAGGTGAATGCTGTTGCACCCATCAGGCGCACCAGGGCGGTTTGCCAGAACAGGTGGTACGATCTGCGGAGGATGGTCAAGCGCAAGATGGATGAGGACTACGCCAACGCTCATCACACTGGAGGTGGACCTCCCGGCAGACCTGCACAATACCAGCCCTGGGAGGAGAAAGTCATGGCCATGCTACCACCGGTGGGAGTTCACGGAATCAAAGGAGCCGTTGAGCCTGGTCAGTATACAAACAACTCATGTAACATGGGTGGACTTCCAGCAGTGCGGGGGGTGTGGGGTGTGAGGGGGTGGGCCATGACTCCCAGCAGTGCCCAACAGTATGGGAGTGGGTGGTGGTGGTAGGGGGTGGGGGGCTGTGGCCATGAGTCCCTGCAGTGCCCAACAGTATGGGGGGGTTGTGGCCATGACTCCCAACAGTGCCCAACAGTATGGGGGGGTGGCCATGACTCCCTACAGTGCCCAACAGTATGGGGGTGGGTGGGGGGGTGTGGGGGGGTGGCCATGAGTCCCTGCAGTGCCCAACAGTATGGGGGGCGTGGCCATGATTTCCAGCAGTGCCCAACAGTATGGGGGTGGGTGGGGAGGGGGTGTGGGGGTGTGGGGTGTGGGGGGGTGGCCATGATACCCTGAAGTGCCCAACAGTATGGGGGTGTGGGGGGTGGTCGGTGTGGGGGTGTGTGGCCATGACACCCAGCAGTGCCCAACAGTATGGGGGGGTGGCCATGACACCCTGCAGTGCCCAACAGTATAGGGGTGGGGGTGGTGGGAGGTGGGGGGGGGTGGCCATGACACCCTGCAGTGCCCAACAGTATGGGGGGTGGGGGGTGGGGGTGTGTGGCCATGACTCCCATCAGTGCCCAACAGTATGGGGGTATGTGGCCATGACTCCCAGCAGTGCCCAATAATATGGGGGTGGGTGGGGGGGATGTGGGGGGGTATGACCATGAGTCCCTGCAGTGCCCAACAGTATGGGGGGGTGGGGGGTGGTGGGGTGTGGGGGGTTGGGCCATGACACCCTGCAGTGCCCAACAGTATGGGTGGGTGGGGGGGTTGGCCATGACACCCTGCAGTGCCCAACAGTATGGGGGGTGTGGGGGGGTGGCCATGCCTCCCATCAGTGCCCAACAGTATGGGGGGGGTGTGTCCATGACTCCCAGCAGTGCCCAACAGTACGGGGGTGGGTGGGGGGGTGGGGGGGTGGCCTGAGTCCCTGCAGTGCCCAACAGTATGGGGGGGTGTGGCCATGACTCCCAGCAGTGCCGAACAGTATGGGTGTGTGTGTCCATGACTCCCTGCAGTGCCCAACAGTATAGGGTGGGTGGGGGGGTGTGGGGGGGTGTGGCCATGAGTCCCTGCAGTGCCCAACAGTATGGTGGGTATGTGGCCATGACTCCCAGAAGTGCCCAACAGTATGGGGGGTGGCCATGACTCCCTGCAGTGCCCAACAGTTGTCGGGTGGTGTGGGGGTGTGTGGCCATGACTCCCAGCAGTGCCCAACAGTATGGGGGGTGCAAGGGGAGTTTCAGAAGGCTGCAAGGGGGAGGGTGAGAGGGTACAAGATATATGGTAGGAGGCAGCACTCAACCCATATCGGACAGGTACACACCCATGCACCATGCTCAATGCACAGGGAGTGTGAAAGTACTGACAAGATAGCTGACACTGGGCCCTGGTGTAGGCAGCACATGGGCCTCCTGTGACCAGTGCAAACACTAACACCAGGACAAGTGAAGATATCTGGCACAGGAACTCACAACCACAATCATGGCAGCATGCTTCATGGGGGGACAGACACACCACGAGGGACGCCCACTTGCCAATCACACTCAAACTACTACCATGGTCTGTCACACACACTCCTTACAGAAACTGAGCCCCTGGGGACAGACAATGGAGTGCACCACTGTCACAATGGTCATGTAACAAAACCTCTCAAATACTGATCTGATGACGTATGCAAACAAATAAAGCACAGTGCAGAATCACAAGTCCATTGTGCCTCTCACACAGTAATGTTGCCACAGCTTGGTGATGCTGTGGATGCATTCAAGTAACACCATGGACATGGGTATTGACAAGCTAATGCATCTTAGAGAAGTGCCACGTCCTAAAGCCCTGTGCCTGAAGAGGGTGTACTGCTCCTGGGGGGTTGGCAGTAGGTGGCAGTCTTGGCCCTGCAAACCCTCTCTAAAGTAGCTTGATGAAATCAGCTAAATTCCAATCAGTCTCCATCATAAAAATGCAGCATAAAAACCCTGTGCATGCTTGCACCAGCAATAATTATTCAGACTGCATTGTGCAGATTGGGCCACACAGAGCACATCTTGAACTGTGTGGTGCTGGCCACACAAGCCACAGCAATGGCTGTGACATTCATCAAAAGACAGTACCTAACATGTCAAGCACCCCTGATCACATGTCAATCTCAGCCCACAACATACACATACACAAGTGAACAATTTCTAAAATACAAAGCAGGGGGAACATTGATAACGACTATGGGCCTTATTTATGAAGGCCTCGCGCCGCCGGTGCGCCACTTTTAAAATGGGAAAAAGTGACGCACCGGCGGCGCAAGGCCTTCATAAATAAGGCCCTATGTATATTACATTTGGTTGTTGCATGATAGTGCATTAACAGTGTTTCTCTCTCACACCCACAGGGGAACGTGTGGAAATTACCCCCAACCAGGGGGGAGAAGGATCCTAGTCCCAGGCTCAGCACGGCAGTGACACCACCGTAACTGAAGCCTCTCAACACACTGTGGATGACCCCAACCAACCAGGCTCCTCTGGATCCCAAACCCCTGCAGCAGCTGGAACAGATACATCTGTGCCAACCACCACACCCATTCCCGCCACATCCCAGCAGACAGCTCGGAGCCCTGCCCATAAAACACAACAGAGCTTGTCTGACAATGAGGGACATCATTCGCCGGGCACCCATGAGGTGGCAGACGACACCTCTACTGCCAGCACTCATGGGATCCGTCGACATGATGTGCCCACAAGCGTTGGACCGGCTCGTGTGGGCAGGAGTGGTGGGAGTGGCGCTAGGCGGAGGCGAGAACCTGACGAGCCAGCTGCAGGGCCCGGTATGTCCGAACTCCGAGACATCATGGATGAATACCAGCTGGACACCAGGGAGTTCAGCCTGGTAGTGGAGGCCCTCAACAAAATGACAGAACAGCAGGCCCAGCTACATGCCAGTCAAGAACGACGCCAGGGATGGATGGAGGCAAGACTGGATGAGCTTGTGACGGTGCATCGGGAAATTAACCAATCGCTCCGTCTGATCGCTGTCAACATGCAGCACCCTACCTGTGTCACGAGGCCAGAAACATCTAGGCAAAGACCAACAACAGGCACAGGGAGGGAGGAGGAGGTGGAATTGTCAGACGGAGATTCCCATGCATCGCCAAGACCTGCACGTGAGGGTCCCCCAAGGAAGATTGGTCGTCCACGGTCAAGACGTTGAGAGGCATAGGGCCATGAACAACTCCCAGGTCACCTGGTCTGGCATCTTGCCTTTGTGTGCAACAGCATCACCCTATTGACTTTCACACTCTCCCCCATGGACTTGCTGGTCGCAGTGTGCCCAATGATGCCAAGCACTGTGGCCTGGACTCTGTTGGCTCATACTGTAAGGCATCACATCTCCCGCTGTGAACTTTGAATTCCCCCTTTCTTGTACAGCACCTACTCACGTTACACGCACAAGAGTAAAAAATAAATCTCACTTGCACTAAAAGCATTGATGTATTTGTATGTACTCAGATTCTAATACATTTGTGAGGTGAAATGTCTTCAAATGCCACCGTCTCCTACAAACTATTGCCATCTACACACATGGATTTTAGTTCGGCAGTGGAAATACATAGGTCACAAGATAGCCTAAATTACATACATGGATAGCAATACTCACCGGTGATGGTTACTAACAGCAGAAGATGGGGTTTGCTTGAAATACTGCAATGACAGACAGTCATACAAGAGTGTGTGAGGTGTCAAGAGCATGGCAAATATGCTAGGTGTCCACGGAGTGAGCACCAGGATCTGTGTAATGAGGTATGAGAACTAGCAGCCACATGCTGTTGTACTGTGGATGTGAAGATTGATGGCCTGGCCGAGGGTGCCAACAGGGACTGTGGGCAATAGGGTGTTAGATGTTAGACGTCCATATCATTTTATTTAGCTTGGGTCTGTGGAGTGCCGACTGAGTGTGGCTGATGAGTATGAAGGTGAACCTGCATTTGACTGTGGGACCATTGTAGGTATCTCAGGCAGATGGTCATGTGGCAGCAGCAGGGGATGTTGAGGATGAGGTGTGTGCATGCACCCTGCATTTCCACAAGTACTCCGTAAGTCACGTTCTTGTTCCTGTGTAGAGGTAGTTGCTGTAGTAAGGCTTGCTGGTGTTGTGGACCGTTACCAGGCTGAACACCACCTTGCCAACAGACATCACCATAGAGATACCTGAAGGAAATGACAATTCCCGCTAACACCACACCGACAGAGTGGTAGGAGGAAATCCCATCATCCACATTAATAATCCCAGAGTCACTACCAACAACAACGACACCCTCCACATCGCCTAAAACATGCATTTACTGATCCACACAAACAACACCCTCTGAGGAACAGTCATCTACAGACCACCTGGAGTCCCAACACTATTCACCAACTCCATCGCTCACCATATCAGCACGCATACCCTCGGCCACACGGACTACATATTCCTTGGGGAAATTTACTGTCACCATAATTACAACTATGACGTAAACTACACCGCCCTAATGGACAACCTTGTCAGCCTTGGATTACAACAACAAGTGACAACCCACACACACAACGCTAGACACACACAGGACCCCATATTTGCAGAAACTCCACACATCTCATCCAACAACAACACCTCACAACACTGGAGAGACCACAGAAGCCTACACTTCACCTTCAGGAAACCAAACACAATCCCCCTGCACACAGACCATGCCACGCAGCTGCTGGTGCAAGCTCAACAAGGACTAACTGACAGCCACCCTTACCCTGGGCCCACAAGCCTACACCACCAACCCCCACACCGCTGCCATCTTCCTCAAACAGTGGATCACCGACTGCGCAGACACCTTCATCCCAATCAAGTCCTCCGCCACCTAACACAACAACCACATTGCCACATGGTTCACCAAAGATCCCCGGACCACCAAGTCCTCCTCTTGTAAGCTGTAGAGAAGCACGCACTGCAAACAATCACCAAAAAGCTGCAACGTACACCTGAGTGCCCCCCGCATACACCACCAACACTTCATGACCGACAACAGGACACCCATCAAGGACCGGCTAGACACCAACGCACACACCAGCAAATAGCACATCAACATTGCTAATCAACTCTCTTTAGCCAAATATAGCGCCAACAACATTCCACCATCACAAGACCTGTGTGACTCACTGGCCAACTCCGCTCACGGTAAGATCAACCACATCCACAAAAGATTCTACTCCACCAGCCCCACATCCACAACCGAGACCACCCCCCTGCGACAAACACCCACAAAATTGACCTTATTGGCTGCTACAACGTCCGCACTGAAGACACCATCATGAGCAAGGACTGCATTCACTCTGGATCCCCATCTGACCCATGGCATATCCAATTTTCCTAACAAGCCAGATGAGCAATCTCACCACTTCTCTGTAAAAATATCCTACTTCTCCTTCAAGACAGCAACCTTCACAGGGAGTTTTGACAAGGGTGTGTTCACTGCCTTACTGAATAAACCTATGGTGGACCACAAATACATCTCGAAATTCATGCACATCTCCCTGCTCCCCTTCCCAGAACAAGTTATGTTGAATATAATCAACAGACAGCTGACCCTTAACCTCAAAGACAACAACATCATAGAACCAACACAGTCTGGATCCTACATCAACCAGAGCATGGACCCCGCCCTCATAGCCAACAACATCTGCAACCTCATGGACAAAGGAGAAACAGACGCCCACATCCATCAGGACCTATCAGCAGACTTCCACACTGTCGCCCACGGCACCCTAACTGTACACATCCATGGCGCAGGAAGCAAAGCGAGTGCCCTGGCTGGCCCACATCCTTTCCCACCGGCACAACCTCGGGCATCTGCCTACCACAGTACTGTTCCAATACCACTGACACCATCCACAGCGTCACACAGGGATCATCCCACAGCCCAACTGACTTAATTATCCACATGGCCCAACTCACCCATGTGGCACAACAACCAAGCCTCAATATCATCTACTCTACCAATTACACCCATTTGATCATATCCCTCACCAAGGACCCACACACTGGCAACATCTACCTCCACAGAGGAATCATGGCTGTAGCAAAATGGAGTAAGGACAGCAGGTTGATGCAGAATCCTGAAAATTCTGAAGAACACATCCTCGGCCCAACCATCTCAGCCTGTGACGACTCCTGGTGGCAAACATCGCCAGGAACAGCACCATAAGCCACCAAACACGCACACTACCTGTGGGCCATCCTGGACTACTCACTCCCCATGACCAAGCAGGACTACGCCATCTCTGCTTTCAGCTTCAACACCCTCTGAATGGGCCGCAGGATCTTATAATGGATCAGCTCTAATATACAAAATACTGTCACCCTGCCCCTCTCCAACAGCTGACTTGAGTAAGTGAACGCCATCTACGCAGCTAAAACAACCACACTCCTGAGCCTGATGCAACGCATCTGGAACACATCGGCACGTCTGATCCTCATTTACCACAACCCGGCCATATCACACAACACCCCAGAGGACTGCACTGGCTCCCTGTCAACAACAGAATAAGCTTCAAAAGCCACATCCACGCACACAAATCCCTACACCACGCAGGACCAGCATACCATAACCACAGACTCACCTTCTACACACCCACCCGCAGCCTCCGCTCTACCAACCATGCTCTCGCCACTGTCCCTCACATTCGGAATAACACGGACAGTGACAGATCAATCTCCTACCTCGACTCCAAGACCTGGTACACCCTCCCTACAAGTCAACTACAGAACCAGGACCTGCTGCCCTTCACAATAATTCTCAAGGCCAGTGTGTTTAGATCAGTACCAGCACCCCTAGCGCATTGAGACCATCACGGGTAGGTAGTGCATCAAACTAATGATTCAACTGATTGAATGATTGTGGGTTAATTGGTTTACTGGTCCAGACATGTACGGATCAGGATGTTTGGTGAGCAGACTCAAGAGAAGTCCAAGATCCTGGGATAGTATATGTGATTGCCCGATTTGTGGGTGTCCTGAAGCGCTATCGGCGATCCACTTGTGATAGGGAACTTTGTGTGAATGTAAGAGTATGTCGCAGTAGAACATCTCAGGTACCGGGGATGGACTACGGTGATTGAGTGACCAACGCAGGTCGGGAGTCACAGCGAGCGAATGTTCTTGTAAGAGTGTTCTATCGATCTTTTTGCAAACTGACAAATACTTGTTTTATGAAACTAAGTTATTGTGGCTGTGTTAGGAAGTAGTTACTTAATTAATAACTTTTGGTTATACAGTTATTTGAAGTACGAATGTGTGAGTGAGTGTACAAGTGAAATTGTAAAGGAGGGTGAGCTGCTGCAAAGAGGGAGTTGTGACGTCAGTGCGCGCTACGCTGGGATATGTCGCTTGGTGTAACGCCGTGCGGGGATTGATGGAAGTTCGTTCGAAGTTGAATATTGAAGTTTGGATTACAACTAATCGATTTATACAATGAAATGTTTTAAGGTATTGCATGATTTGTGTATAGGCGACACAGGGATGGTAACTCGGGTGGGAGAAGAAACTCCACCAGAGAATACCCCAACACATCACATGGCATCCAATGTAGGACTCCATGCTATAGTGTGGCTGCAAAATTGACATAAAATCACAGAGGAAGAGGGAGAATTGGCTTTTCCTCGTTATGGGTCATTTCGGATGGAGGTGATGTACCAGCTGAGAGGAGTGATGTCTTCTCTGAAACCTCCACCTAGACCAACCCAATTTAAGGCATTAGATGCATGGATGAGAGCAGCAATGGCAAAGAGAAGATAAGCTTCACAGGGAAGAATGAAGAAAGCAATGAGGGCATATCAGGAGGCCTGGTGGGATGCACAATTGAAGAGGTGGAGAGTAGACACCATAGAGGGAGAGCGCTTATATCCATTCAGGTTGCTAAAAGGAGTGTCTGAAGGACAGAGTGAGACAGAAGAGGACAGTTATACAGATGATAGTTTCCTCGAAAGATTGCTAGCAGAACGTCCTCCACCTAGTGACTCCAGGTTGGAGCCTGAGAAAACACAGCAATCGGAAGAAGCTTTAGGAGGGGATTGAACGGGTTCAGAGGAGCAGACAACAGGAATAAGAGGGAGAATGTCAGTGGGAATATGAATTCCAGGTGGATCTGGAGGGGCAGGGTATGCAGCTCCTGAGTCAGATGAAACAGCATGTGCCATGCGGTTACCAGAGTCTCTAACCGTACCAGTTACTATTAGACCTGTGGTTTCAATATATGACTCTAGTAAGAGGGCAGGTGAAAGTCAACAGATAACGGGAGGAGAAGAGACTATGGGGTCGATTCCGATTCAGGATGAAAATCCGTGGTACGATTCGTATTCGTAGCCGTTCACGTACGAATTTAAAAAACCCGTCCGAATTGCGTAGTACGATTCGAAGTCCGCAAATACGTACGAATATCAGCGAACCGTACGAACCACATTCGAAAACCCGTACGAAATGTCGTCGGAACTCCAACCATACGATTTGTAAACATGCCGTACGAACTAACAAGTACGATCCTGACCAGGGACCAAGTACACGATTTGTACAGGCAAACGTAGTCCCGCATGAAGCACGATTCGTACGGAAAACATCGCGTATGAGCGAGCCGCACTAACAAATACGAGGCGCACACCCCACAATCAAGCACACACGTACCCCGGACATTACAAACGAGCCTAACTGCCAGAAGCACGAATAAATACGAGGCGCACACCCCACAATCAAGCGTACACGTATCCCGGACACGATAAACGAGCCTAACTGCCAGACGCACTAACAAATACGAGGCGCATTCCCCACAATCAAGCATACACGTACCCCAGACAAGATAAACGAGCCTAACTGCCAGACGCACTAACTCATACGACGCGCACACCCCACAATCAAGCGTACACGTACCCCGGACACGATAAACGAGCCTAACAGCCAGACGCACTAACAAATACTAGGCGCACATCCCACAATCAAGCGTACACGTACCCCGGACACGATAAACGAGCCTAACTGCCAGACGCATAACAAATACGAGGCGCACACCCCACAATCAAGCGTACACATACCCCGGACACGATAAACAAGCCTAACTGCCAGACGCACTAACAAATACGAGGCGCACACCCCACAATCAAGCGTACACGTACCCCGGACACGATAAACGAGCCTAACTGCCAGACGCACTAACAAATACGAGGCGCACACCCCTCAATCAAGCGTACACGTACCCCGGACACGATAAACGAGCCTAACTGCCAGATGCACTAACAAATACGAGGCGCACACCCCACAATCAAGAATACACGTACCCCGGACACGATAAACGAGCCTAACTGCCAGACGCACTAACAAATACGAGGCGCACACCCCACAATCAAGCGTACACGTACCCCGGACACGATAAATGAGCCTAACTGCCAGACGCATTAACAAATATGAGGCGCACACTCCACAATCAAGCATACAAGTACCCCGGAAACGATAAACAAGCCTAGAAGCCAGACGCATTAACATATACGAGGCGAACACCCCACAATCAAGCGTACACGTACCCCGGACACGATGATTGAGCCTAACTGCCAGACGCACTAAGAAATACGAGGCGCACACCCCACAATCAAGCGTACACATACCCCGAATATGATGAACGAGCCTAACTGCCAGACGCACTAACAAATAGGAGGCACATACCCCACAATCAAGCGTACACATACCCCGGACACAATAAACGAACCTAACTGCCAGAAGCACTCACAAATACGAGGCCCACACCCCACAATCAAGCGTTCACGTACCCCGGACACGATAAACTAGCCTAACTGCCAGAAGCACTAACAAATACGAGGCGCACACCCCACTATCAAGCGTACACGTACCCCGGACACGATAAAGAGCCTAACTGCCAGACGCACTAACAAACACGAGGCGCACAGCCCAATAAACAAGGCTACAGTCTACACAGCATAGGAAAACAATGTCCTTGGCACATACAAACAAACAAACAGAGGGCCTAAGTCACAACCACCCTATGACACACCCACAAAATATTTAAAAAAAAGCCACACCACACAAATGGACCAATAAAACGGCCCACACATACAACCTATCATCCTTTGCAACATACCTATTCTTGCTAAGACACAGACATCACAGCAACAACTGCAGCCACACACCTTCACACATACACCCTATCTCATACACATACACCACTCCCTTCACAATAAGAACCACAAACCCTCATCCATACACACCATCACCCCCCAATCACATACATCCCACACCATGGCCACACCAAAGGGTCCAAAGTTCACTAACCCGGAGATGGAGATCCTAACAGATGAAGTTATCAGAGTCTATCCACAGCTGTTTGGTGCATTGGTCAGACAGACCAGCATAGCTCAAAAGACACGCTTGTGGGACAGGATAGTCGAGAAGGTGAATGCTGTTGCACCCATCAGGCGCACCAGGGCGGTTTGCCAGAACAGGTGGTACGATCTGCGGAGGATGGTCAAGCGCAAGATGGATGAGGACTACGCCAACGCTCATCACACTGGAGGTGGACCTCCCCGCAGACCTGCACAATACCAGCCCTGGGAGGAGAAAGTCATGGCCATGCTTCCACCGGTGGGAGTTCACGGAATTGAAGGAGCCGTTGAGCATGGTGAGTATACAAACAACTCATGTAACATGGGTGGACTTCCAGCAGTACGGGGGGTGGGGTGTGAGGGGGTGGGCCATGACTCCCAGCAGTGCCCAACAGTATGGGAGTGGTTGGTGGTGGTAGTGGGTGGGGGGCTGTGGCCATGAGTCCCTGCAGTGCCCAACAGTGCCCAAGAGTATGGGGGGTGGCCATGATTTCCTGCAGTGCCCAACAGTATGGGGTGGGTGGGGGGAGGTATGGGGGGGTGGCCATGAGTCCCTGCAGTGCCCAACAGTATGGGGGGGGGGCGTGGCCATGATTTCCAGCAGTGCCCAACAGTATGGGGGTGGGTGGGGAGGGGGTGTGGGGGGTGGGGTGTGGGGGGTGGCCATGAGACCCTGCATTGCCCAACAGTATGGGGGGGTGGTAGGGTGTGGGGGTGTGTGGCCATGACACCCGGCAGTGCCCAACAGTATGGGGAGATGGGGGGTGGTGGGGTGTGGGGTGTGTGGCCATGACACCCTGCAGTGCCCAACAGTATGGGGGGTGGGGGGTGGTGGGGGTGTGTGGCCATGACACCTTGCAGTGCCCAACAGTATGGGGGTGTGGGGTGTGGGGGTGTGTGTCCATGACTCCCATCAGTGCCCAACAGTATGGGGGTGTGTGGCCATGACTCCCTTGCAGTCCCCAATAGTATGGGGGTGGGTGGGAGGGTGTGGGGGTGTGTAACCATGAGTCCCTGCAGTGCCCAACAGTATGGGGGTGTGGGGGTTGGGGCCATGACTTCCTGCAGTGCCCAACAGTATGGGGGGTGTGGGGGGTGTGGGGGTGTGTGGCCATGCCTACCATCAGTGCCCAACAGAATGGGGGGGGTGTGTCCATGACTCCCAGCAGTGCCCAACAGTATGGGGGTGGGAGGGGGGGTGGGGGGTGTGGCCATGAGTCCCTGCAGTGCCCAACAGTATGGGGGGGGTGTGGTCATTACTCCCAGCAGTGCCCAACAGTATGGGTGTGTGTGTCCATGACTCCCTGCAGTGCCCAACAGTATCGTGGTGGGTGGGGGGGTGTGGGGGTATGTGGCCATGAGTCCCTGCAGTGCCCAACAGTATGGGGGGTATGTGGCCATGACTCCCAGCAGTGCCCAACAGTATGGGGGGGTGGCCATGACTCCTTGCAGTGCCCAACAGTTGGGGGGAGGTGTGGGGGTGTGTGGCCATGACTCCCAGCAGTGCCCAACAGTATGGGGGCGTGCAAGGGGAGTTGCAGAAGGCTGCAAGGGGGAGGGTGAGAGGGTGCAAGATGTATGGTAGGAGGCAGCACTCAACCCATATCGGACAGGTACACACCCATGCACCATGCTCAATGCACAGGGAGTGTGAAAGTACTGACAAGATAGCTGACACTGGGCCCTGGTGTAGGCAGCACATGGGCCTCCTGTGACCAGTGCAAACACTAATACCAGGACAAGTGAAGATATCTGGCACAGGAACTCACAAACACTATCATGGCAGCATGCTTCATGGGGGGACAGACACACCACGAGGGACGCCCACTTGCCAATCACACTCAAACTACTACCATGGCCTGTCACACACACCCCTTACAGAAACTGAGCCCCTGGGGACAGACAATGGAGTGCACCACTGTCACAATCGTCATGTAACAAAACATCTCAAATACTGATCTGATAATGTATGCAAACAAATAAAGCACAGTGCAGAATCACAAGTCCATTGTGCCTCTCACACAGTGCTGTTGCCACAGCTTGGTGATGCTGTGGATGCATTCAAGTAGCACCATGGACATGGGTATTGACAAGGTAATGCATCTTAGAGAAGTGCCACGTCCTAAAGCCCTGTGCCTGAAGAGGGTGTACTGCTCCTGGGGGGTTGGCAGTAGGTGGCTGTCTTGGCCCTGCAAACCCTCTCTAAAGTAGCTTGATGAAATCCGCTAAATTCCAATCAGTCTCCATCATAAACATGCAGCATAAAAACCCTGTGCATGCTTTCATTAGCGATAATTATTCAGACTGCATTGTGCAGATTGGGCCACACAGAGCACATCTTGAACTGTGTGGTGCTGGCCACACAAGCCACAGCAATGGCTGTGACATTCATCAAAAGACAGTACCTAACATGTCAAGCACCCCTGATCACATGTCAATCTCAGCCCACAACATACACATACACAAGTGAACAATTTCTAAAATACAAAGCAGGGGGAACATTGATAACGACTGTGGGCCTTATTTATGAAGGCCTTGCGCCGCCGATGCGCCACTTTTGAAATGGGAAAAAGTGACGCACCGGCGGCGCAAGGCCTTTATAAATAAGGCCCTATGTATATTACATTTGGATGTTGCATGATAGTGCATTAACAGTGTTTCTCTCTCACACCCACAGGGGAACGTGTGGAAACTACCCCCAACCAGGGGGGAGAAGGATCCCAGACCCAGGCTCAGCACGGTAGTGACACCAACGTAACTGAAGCCTCTCAACACACTGTGGATGACCCCAACCAACCAGGCTCCTCCGGATCCCAAACCCCTGCAGCAGCTGGAACAGATACATCTGTGCCAACCACCACACCCATTCCCGCCACATCCCAGCAGACAGCTCGGAGCCCTGCCCATAATACACAACAGAGCCTGTCTGACAATGAGGGACATCGTTCGCCGGGCACCCATGAGGTGGCAGACGACACCTCTACTGCCAGCACTCATGGGTCCCGTCGACATGATGTGCCCACAAGCGTCGGACCGGCTCGTGTGGGCAGGGGTGATGGGAGTGACGCTAGGCGGAGGCGAGAACCTGACCAGCCAGCTGCAGGGCCCGGTATGTCCGAACTCCGAGACATCATGGATGAATACAGGCGGGACACCAGGGAGTTCAGCCTGGTAGTGGAGGCCCTCAACAAAATGACAGAACAGCAGGCCCAGCTACATGCCAGTCAAGAACGACGCCAGGGATGGATGGAGGCAAGACTGGATGAGCTTGTGACGGTGCATCGGGAAATTAACCAATCGCTCCGTCTGATTGCTGTCAACATGCAGCACCCTACCTGTGTCACGAGGCCAGAAACATCTAGGCAAAGACCAACAACAGGCACAGGGAGGGAGGAGGAGGCGGAATTGTCAGACGGAGATTCCCATGCATCGCCAAGGCCTGCACGTGAGGGTCCCCCAAGGAAGGTTGGTCGTCCACGGTCAAGACGTTGAGAGGCATAAGGCCATGAACAGCTCCCAGGTCACCTGGTCTGGCATCTTGCCTTTGTGTGCAACAGCATCACCCTATTGACTTTCACACTCTCCCACATGGACTTGCTGGTCGCAGTGTGCCCAATGATGCCAAGCACTGTGGCCTGGACTCTGTTGACTCATACTGTAAGGCATCACATCTCCCGCTGTGAACTTTGGATTCCCCCCTTCTTGTACAGCACCTACTCACGTTACACGCACAAGAGTAAAAAATAAATCGCACTTGCACTAAAAGCATTGATGTATTTGTATGTACTCAGATTCTAATACATTTGTGAGGTGAAATGTCTTCAAATGCCACAGTCTCCTGCAAACTATTGCCATCTATACACATGGATTTTAGTTCGGCAGTGGAAATACATAGGTCACAAGATAGCCTAAATTACATACATGGATAGCAATACTCACCTGTGATGGTTACTAACTGCAGAAGATGGGGTTTGCTTGAAATACTGCAATGACAGACAGTCATACAACAGTGTGTGAGGTGTCAAGTGCATGGCAAATATGCTAGGTGTCCACGGAGGGAGCACCAGGATCAGTGTAATGAGGTATGAGAACTATCAGCCACATGCTGTTGTACTGTGGATGTGAAGATTGATAGCCTGACCGAGGGTGCCAACAGGGACTCTGGGCAATAGGGTGTTAGATGTTAGACATCCATATCATTTATTTAGCCTTGGTTTGTGGAGTGCTGACTGAGTGTGGCTGAGGAGTATGAAGGTGAACCTGCATTTGACTGTGGGACCATTGTAGGTATCTTAGGCGGAATGGTCATGTGGCAGCAGCAGGGGATGTTGAGGATGAGGTGTGTGCATGCACCCTGCATTTCCACAAGTACTCCGTAAGTCACGTTCTTGTTCCTGTGTAGAGGTAGTTGCTGTAGTAAGGCTGGCTGGTGTTGAGGACGGTAACCAGGCTGAACACCACCTTGCCAACAGACATCACCATAGAGATACCTGAAGGAAATGACAAATCCCACTAACACCACACCGACAGAGTGGTAGGAGGAATTCCCATCATCCACATTAATAATCCCAGAGTCACTACCAACAACAACGACACCCTCCACATCGCCTAAAACATGCATTTACTGATCCACACAAACAACACCCTCTGATGAACACTCATCTACAGACCACCTGAAGTCCAAACACTATTCACCAACTCCATCGCTCACCTCATCAGCACGCATGCCCTCGCCTACACGGACTACATCTTCCTTGGGGAAATTTACTGTCACCGTAATTACAACTATGGCGTAAACTCCACCGCCCTGATGGACAACCTTGCCAGCCTTGGATTACAACAACAAGTGACAACCCACACACACAACGCTAGACACACACAGGACCCCATCTTTGCAGAAACTCCACACATCTCATCCAACAACAACACTTCACAACACTGGAGAGACCACAGAAGCCTACACTTCACCTTCAGGAAACCAAACACAATCCCCCTGCACACAGACCAAGCCACGCAGCTGCTGGTGCAAGCTCAACAAGGACTAACTGACATCCACCCTTACCCTGGGCCTACAAGCCTACACCACCAACCCCCACACCGCTGCCATCTTCCTCAAACAGTGGATCACCGACTGCGCAGACACCTTCATCCCAATCAAGTCCTCTGCCACCTAACACAACAACCACATTGCCACATGGTTCACCAAAGATCCCCGGACCACCTCTTGTAAGCTGTAGAGGAGCACACACTGCAAACAATCACCAAAAAGCTGCAACGTACACCTGAGTGCCCCCCGCATACACCACCAACACTTCATGACCGACAACAGGACACCCAACAAGGACCGACTAGACACCAACGCACACACCAGCAAATAGCACATCAACATTGCTAATCAACTCTCTAAAGCGAAATATAGCGCCAACAACATTCCACCATCACAAGACCTGTGTGACTCACTGGTCAACTCCGCTCACGGTAAAATCAACCACATCCACAAAAGATTCCACTCCACCAGCCCCATATCCACAAAACACCCACAAAATTGACCTTATTGGATGCTACAACGTCCGCACTGAAGACACCATCATGAGCAAGGACTACATTCACTCTGGATCCCCATCTGTTCCCATGAGGCACAGGGTCAGAGCTGATTTGCATATAGCCAGTGTCTAACCCAGGGTGGTGTGGAGTGCAAAAAAACGATGGATTTAGGCTCAGATCCTTGTACTGGGGTGAATGTATGACATTGTTATACATTCTGTCCATCAACTGTGTTTTTTGCCCCATCTGACCTATGGCATATCCACTTTTCCTAACAAGCCAGATAAGCAATATCACCACTTCTCTGCAAAAATATCCTACTTCTCCTTCAAGACAGCAACCTTCACAGAGAGTTTTGACAAGGGTGTGTTCGTTGCCTTACTGAATAAACCTAAGGTGGACCACAAATACATCTCGAAATTCATGCACATCTCCCTGCTCCCCTTCCCAGAACAAGTCATGTTGAATATAATCAACAGACAGCTGACCCTTAACCTCAAAGACAAAAACATCATAGAACCAACACAGTCTGGATCCTACATCAACCAGAGCACGGACCCCGCCCTCATAGCCAACACCAACAACATCTGCATCCTCATGGACAAAGGAGAAACAGACGCCCACATCCATCAGGACCTATCAGCAGACTTCCACACGGTCGCCCACGGCACCCTAACTGTACACATCCATGACGCAGGAAGCAAAGCGAGTGCCCTGGCTGGCCCACATCCTTTCCCACCGGCACAACCTCGGGCATCTGCCTCCCACAGTACTGTTCCAATACAACTGACACCATCCACAGCGTCACACAGGGATCATCCCACAGCCCAACTGACTTAATTATCCACATGGCCCAACTCACCCATGTGGCACAACAACCGAGCCTCAATATCATCTACTCTACCAATTACACCCATTTGATCATATCCCTCACCAAGGACCAACACACACTGGCAACGTCTACCTCCACAGAGGAATCATGGCTGTAGCAAAATGGAGTAAGGACAGCAGGTTGATGCAGAATCCTGAAAATTCTGAAGAACACATCCTCGGCCCAACCATCTCAGCCTGTGACGACTCCTGGTGGCCAACATCGCTAGGAACAGCACCATAAGCCACCAAACACGCACACTACCTGTGGGCCATCCTGGACTACTCACTCCCCATGACCAAGCAGGACTATGCCATCTCTGCTTTCAGCTTCAACACCCTCTGAATGGGCCGCAGGATCTTATAATGGATCAGCTCTAATATACAAAATACTGTCACCCTGCACCTCTCCAACAGCTGACTTGAGTAAGTGAACGCCATCTACGTAGCTAAAACAACCACACTCCTGAGCCTGATGCAACGCATCTGGAACACATCGGCACGTCTGATCCTTATTTACCACAACCCGGCCACATCACACAACACCCCAGAGCCCTGCACTGGCTCCCTGTCAACAACAGAATAAGCTTCAAAAGCCACATCCACGCACACAAATCTCTACACCACGCAGGACCAGCATACCACAACCACAGACTCACCTTCTACACACCCACCCGCAGCCTCTGCTCTACCAACCATGCTCTCGCCACTGTCCCTCACATCCGGAATAACACGGACAGTGACAGATTAATCTCCTACCTCGACTCCAAGACCTGGTACACCCTCCCTACAAATCAACTACAGAACCAGGACCTGCTGCCCTTCACAATAATTCTCAAGGCCAGTGTGTTTAGATCAGTACCAGCACCCCCCAGCGCATTGAGACCGTCACGGGTAGGTAGTGCATCAAACTAATGAATCAACTGATTGTAGATGGCTTCGGCAAAATCTGTGTGTAGTGTAGAACAGCTGTAGATGATAGTTACAATTATGCTGGTCAGGATGCTGGTGTGAAACAGGCTGTGCAGATGTTTGACAATGCAGAGTGTGTCCATGGTGTTGGATGTGACTCAGAGGGTTTAGGCCGTTAAGTCTGACCAATCATAATCCTGGATTGGGTGTGTGATCCCTGTGGGATTTGGACAATCCGTCTGTGATCTCCCGGCATTAGTGGTGTTCTCAGGTTGCGTACTACCATGTTACAGCATTAGAGACGATGTGTGGTGGTGTTGTGTCAATGAGGTAATACACCACAATGGGGGTGCTGCTGGAAGTAGTGTGTGTGCAGTACGAGGCACATGACCTGGTTGTACGTACACGCACTGTTAAGTGTGTCTGCGTCGAGTTGTCAGTATGAGTTGCACACACAGCCTGAGAGCCTGTCATGGGTGTGTTCGTGGTAGCGTGTTACCAGGTGGATGATTGTCAGCTGTTCACTGTGTGGAGGTTGTCTGGGACAGGAGTCTGTTGTGTCACATGTGTAATTAAATACAAAGGAGTCTAAGTGGATACCATTGGCAAATGCCGCACCCCATTCAGATACTGTTCAACAACAAAATGGTCAAACCCAACTCTCAACAAATTCCTTACAACCAATGGCAGAGTTACATGGCTAATCTAAAATACTGCCTCAGAGGTGTACCTTTACACTAATCCATAGGGTCATGTCGTGTTTTATGTTTACATAAAATTGACACCAAGGTCTGATCCCACTCACTAAATTAAAAATGAAGAGAGCTAAGAGAGAGTGCCTCACGGTAGCAACACCCGAGGGGGTTCCTGACAGACAATTGCCAGTTTACCCACTTCTCATCATCGGCCACTGTGTCGTCGTCTGAGTAAAGAACAAAGAGGTAAATACAAACAGTGATTCACTAACTAATAATAATATGGTGATAAAATAATCAACCACTATGTCCCCTCATGGTAATTATGGTGAAATTCATGTGTGTGTGCACCTGGTACCCCTATGAGAGCCAAGGACAATCGACCACCACTATTGAAAAGGGGAGGGGCTTGCTAGCTAAACAACTTCCTACTGATGCGGTCACATGTGTCATCAAATGAGCTGAGTGTCTAGCAGTGTGCATGTTGCAGGTGCTGACGGACCTGCCTTTGTCATGGCAGTTGTGCAACAGTGGCACAGACAAGATGCGGCATGCTCCAATGATGGAAGGATGGATGTATGGATGAGTATCTCATAGGTGTGTGTGGCTTGATTGGGGCATGCGGTGCAGCGTTGTGGCTGTGGATGCTGTAGCCGGGAGGAGTGAACACATGAGGGCAGAAGGGGCGATTGAACATGCCAAACAGCCACACAACCCAAGGATTCTTGCTAGGCAAAAATTGACATGTGTATGTGAGCCTGGAGTGGCTGGTTACCCATGGGTCAGTCCCAGCAAATGTGTGAACATTGAATAAACATCACGGCCACAGGACCAGTCACCATAATGCCAAGCAGGGCACACGACACACTGCGTCAGCAGCAGTAGCCTGCACGTTGTGTGTATCAAGCAACAGAACACATACACAACCATGTACATCATGCACAATATGGTCCATTAGCCATTATGAACAGCATGCTTGTTGTCAGTATACACATAACCACATATGATCAATCACTGTAAAGAATGAAATATTGAATGCATGCAGTCTGGAAAGATACTGGCGGTGACAGAAATGAGGCACAATGTACAGTGTGAAACACAGTTCCTACACAATGGTATGAACTTACTTGCAAGGCCATGCTGCATCAGCCAATTTACATGGCCAGTGGCATTGCTCAAACAACTATAACACTCATGCAATGATGTTACCTGTAATGCTGTTGATACACTCTCCACACAACTGCCAGGGACTGTCCGTACCTGTGACCATCAGAGTAATGTGATGCTGGAAGGTTTCCATCGCCCAATATCCCCTTGGTCTGACTACTAATGACAGACACATTAGGGCGATCAGGCGAGGGAAGGTGAGGATGGGAACTGCAGGGAGGGAGATCTGAAAAAAGCAAAACATGCATGAGGATTCCATACTTTCAGTTACAGATTCTCAGATTATCTTGGCGCCTACACTGTACCACTCACACCTGTGTACTGTAACCACTGCCACTGTGTCTTATTAGTGATCACAGATCTTGCAATGAGCCAAGATCAGATCCTTCAACAGGGACACATGAGAGTTGGTAGGGGTTGTCACCAAAATGGAGCATGTATGACGCTCACTAGGCTGCTACAATGCAATGAGATCCATGCAGTCATGAACGACGTCAAAGTGTATGATTGATGCTCACGATCTCAGTAATTGTGACGTATAGCAGTGCAAATGACACAAAGCCAACTATACGTACTCAGCCCTGTGAATAAGTGAGGGTCATGAAGGGAAAGTTGACATCACCCGCAAAAGCCGTAAGCAGCTCCTCAAATGAGGAAGGAAATAACCTAAACAACATGAAGCCCCATAGGGGCCACTCATTACCTCTTGCAACTGTGCCTTACTATGCTAGACAGGACAAGCATGTGTAAACAAACTCAACTGTGAGTACATAGGCACAATGCTAAAAGATACAACCCTACCGTGACCAGGATATGCTGCATGGCAGAAGAGATTTCAGACATTTACCTCAACGGACTGTTCCAATGTAAGTGTGAACATTAGCTCCAGGCCAACGTTGTGATTGTCACAGCGTACCTTCACAAGATTCCAGTTGTTTCCGTCTTGAAGATGCTTAGTCCCAATCGCTCTAAGATCCGACCAGCGTGACAAGGTAGGAAAGCACTTGCCACTACCAGTTAGGTCCCAAAGGGAAGGGGAAGTGGAAGAGAAACAAACAAAGAAACACAGGATCTCTTCTAGAGAGGTCTGGCGTCTGTTTCTATTGAAGTATTCTGGGCTGCTAGTCGTTCTTTCACAACACTTGAGATATCTAGAACAATAACAGTTAAATCACTAACCATTCTACCTTTGACTATAATTCCTTCAGACTTTTACATACAGGATTATACATACCGACGCAAATGTCAGCCCATTCCTATACTTCTTGGCAAGGATGTTAAGCACTGTGATATAATGGTATTTGCACCTTTGAAAAATAAATATACCAGTTGTAACTGTATGACTTCAGAGATTAAGTATGACTTCATAGATTAAACCAGGTGTTCTCAAACGGTTATTGTGTTAGTACAACTTATTAATCAACCTTCAAGAAACTCTCTTACCTTGCTTGTTTTTTCTAGTGTCGTAATTGGGAGTCTGTAAAATATATAAACAAAACAAGACAGAACCTACAATTCCGTATACATTTACAACCTCAGGAATTGTTATCACTGGTAATGTACTTTTGTGCAGTTACTAATCACTGCTAAGAATACTGTCAACATACAATTATAATGACTGTCAATTGTCAATTACAATGTCAATTACAAGCACTGCTCACAAATTGCCCACATTGCTATCTTCAGATCAGATCTGATGCAATTATTAACTTTACTCCAGAATTGTCATTTAAATAGGTTCAAAAAGAAAAGCTTCTCCACTTGTTCGATTTGCATTTGTCAAGGTTTGTTTGTTTAAAGCTCTGTTCAATTGCGCTATGATTTCGCTTCCTTACTGTCTCCTTAGATGCAGGTACCGGAAACGATCTCCGCCTAGGCCTGAATCACTGTAGGACAAGGTCCGGTCCGAAAAGCGCTCCGTCGGAAAACCGGAAGTTCGGGAAGAAACTAGAAGCGCCACTGAAGACTCCTCTTCTCTTCGTGTCGCCGCTGAAGGGAACGATGGGCCAGAAGGGAAACAGGTAAGAAGGGACAGGGAACCAAGAGAAGAGCCACAAGGAAAAGCTGGAACTCCGCTGGAACACTCGTGAAGGACGCAGAAGTCTTCAAGCAAAGCGTCTTTCACGAGTCAGGCAGGGGTTTTTATAGATGTCCCGGCACGCTTGGAAACGTGAGGTTTGCACGTGTGACAAACGAACGGTTTGGGCAGGGCTTCCACGTGTTGCCAGATAGGAACCATGACGTTTGGAATTTAGACAACAAGCTTTGGTAGCACAATATTCCCAAAGCAACAAGCATTGTCAAATGTCAGTATACAGTTCAACCATACAACGTTGTACTAGAAATGGTACAAAAAACAATGAAAGCAACACAAGACAAGTTTCCTACAGAGCTATCATGATCTAACCCTACTATTCCTAACAGTTCCCCCCCCCCAAAGGTCTTCTAACCGGTTGTGGTTTACTTGGGTGAAGGGCATGAAATGAACGAACCAATCTTGGCGCATGGACATTATTCTCAGGTTCCCAAGATCTTTCTGATACATCATAACCTTTCCAGTCAACAAGATAGTATAAACGGCCATGGATACGTTTTGAATCAATAATTTTCCTGACTTCATATTCTTCATGGTCCCCAACTATAATTGGAGGAGGTGGATCATCGGGTCGAGTGTTGGGTTGCACTGGTTTAATGAGAGACACATGAAATACTGGATGAATTTTGTAATCAGAAGGTAAAATCAGTCTAATGGAAACTGGATTAAGGACTTTATCAATGGGAAACGGACCAATGAATCTAGGTTTCAATTTTTTAGGTCCCTCAATCTGGATATTCTTTGTGGATAACCAAACCAGATCTCCTGGACAATACGTAGGGGCTGGGATTCTATGTTTATCAGCATATCTTTTCATAGTGTCTTTTTGTTTAGTCAGTGTTTTCTTTACACTTTCTTGAAATTTACGTAAACTTTCTAATCTTTCTGACACCAAAGGCATGTCATTTGTCTTTTCTGAGAATAGAATAGGTAATGTGCGAGGATGCTGACCGGTGAGAAAATAAAATGGAGAGCATCCCAAAGCAGAGTGTTTTGTATTATTATAAGTAAATTCAGCTAGTGGTAGTGCTTCAACCCAATCTGAAGTCAAAGTTGTAGTCAAGCATCGTAAACTCTGTTCTAGATATTGATTTAATTTTTCCGTTTGACCATCCGTTTGGGGATGAAAGGCCGAAGACAAAGCTATTTCCATACCTAACTGTTTGCTGAAGTGTTTCCAAAACTTTGATAAAAATTGCGGGCCCCTGTCTGACACAATTTTTTCCGGTAACCCATGGAGTTTAACAAGGTTAGCCAAAAATATTTCACTGAATTCGGCAGCTGAAGGAAGTTTTGGTAAGGGAATAAAATGTCCCATTTTTGACAAAAAATCCACTACCACTAAAATAGTTGTCATACCATGTGATTTAGGTAGATCAGTGACAAAGTCTAAGCTAATTGTATGCCAAGCAGTTGAAGGAATCTCCATAGGTTGTAATAATCCCATTGGAGGAGAATGGGATGATTTCTGCCTTGCACATACTGGACAGGTCTGAATGTATTGATGTATGTCTGTCCTCATTCCATTCCACCAAAAATGTCTTTGGCATAGTTCTAAGGTTTTATTTTCTCCTGGATGGGCCACTAATGCTAGGTCGTGATTCCATTTTATAACTTGATCTCTTAGTGTATCAGTAGGAATGAAAATTTTTCCTTTATGATAAAATATTCCATCAGAAACTGAGGTATGTTTCTTGGAAAGCCAATTTTCCCGATTTAAATCTTTACTTTGTTCTCTTAGGACAGTTAAGAAGTCAATAGTAGTGATTTCAGCACAAACTTTCTCTTCAGGAATTATACTCTGTAATTCTGAACTTTGTTCCTTGTCTCTATTACAAACCAGACGTGAAAGTGTATCTGATAGTAATTGTTTAACTCCAGGACGATATGTAATTAAAAAATCAAATTCGCTAAAGAATTGTAGCCAACGCTTCTGTCTTGGAGTAAAAGCTTTAACAGTGGAATAAAACTGCAAATTTTTATGGTCTGAGAAGATTGTAATTGTATGTTTTGCTCCAAGAAGATGATGTCTCCATTCTTGGAACACCGCTTTAATTGCCAAAAGCTCACGCTCAGCAATTGTGTAATTTTGCTCAGCAGGTAGGAGTTTTCTTGAGTAAAAAGCTATTGGGTGAAAACTTCCTGTTTCCACATCCTTCTGTAATAAGACTCCACCTATATCTGATTGAGAAGCATCCGCTTCTACAAAGAATGGTCGATCCGGATCAGGATGCTTTAAAATTGGTGCTGAAGTAAACGCCTTTTTCAAAGTATTGAAAGCTGAATCTGCGTCTGAATTCCAGACAAATTTCTTACCTTTTTGTAAGAGTTGTGTAATTGGTACCACAATGTCAGAAAATTTTGAGGTAAATCTCCTATAAAAATTAGCAAATCCTAAAATTCTTTGTACTTCTTTTATAGAGGTAGGAGCAGGCCAATTTAAAATTGCTTCCACCTTTTTGGATCCATTACGATTCCTTCGGGAGACAGCCAATATCCAAGGAATTCTACCTTAGAGGTATGGAACACGCATTTTTCAAATTTGACAAACAAGGAATTGTCTCTGAGTTTTTGCAAAACGGATCTGACATGTCCAACGTGTTCTTCAGGATTTTTTGAATATATCAAAATGTCATCAATATATACAATAACGCAGATATCCAATAGGTCATGCAATACTTCATTAATAAAGTATTGAAATGCAGCTGGTGCATTGCATAGACCAAAAGGCATTACTGTATACTCGAATAAGCCAAATTTTGTGCGAAAAGCAGTTTTCCATTCGTCACCCTCTTTTATACGAATCAAATGGTATGCTCCTCGCAGGTCTAACTTAGTATAAATACTTGACCCTTTTACTTGGTTTAAAAGCACCGGAATCAGAGGAAGAGGGTAACGGATCTTAATTGTGGCTTTATTTACTGCGCGATAGTCGATGCATGCTCTAAGATCACCTGACTTTTTGGCTACGAAAAACAAAGGAGACGAGACAGGAGAAGTAGAATGACGAATAAAACCTATCTCCAATAACTCGTCTAAATAGGTTCTCAAATACTGGTTTTCAGGTTCTGTCAAAGCGTATATACAGCTGCAGGGTAAGATAGCGCCTGGTATTAAGTCTATCCTGCAATCGTATACCCTGTGGGGAGGTAATTTAGTAGCCTTCACAGGATCAAAAACATTAGAAAAATCTTTATACTCCTTTGGAAGATCTATGGCATTAGACTGTATAGTTGCACAAGTAAGTGGCATGGTTGAATTTGTAGTCTCTTGATAACAATATTCTTTACAATGCACTGAGTCTAAGGTCACTGTGCGTTTGACCCAATCAATTTTTGGATTGTGGAGCTCTAACCACGGTATTCCTAGAATAACCCCAAAAGCTGGGGTGTCGATGAGGTCAAATGTGGTATGTTCTGTATGACCATTTTCCAATACTAGAATCAAAGGTGTTGTATGAAATCTAATCAGACCTGAAGAGAGAGCTGAGCCATCTACTGCCCGTACAGGTTCTGGTTCTTTCTTGGGAACTTGAGTTAGGCGTAATTTTCTAGCAAATTCTAAATCAAAAAAGTTACCCGTAGCTCCTGAATCAATAAGTACGGGTATACTATGTCTCTGATGAGTAGACAAAATCAAAATCATTCTAATTGTAAAATGTCTAGGTATGTAATTTCTGGTACAAGTTGCATAGTGAGAGATCTTCTGACTAATTTCTCTCGAGAAACCGATCTCTTCGTTTCTCGAGACGTCTAGTTTTCCGACTCTAGGGTAGGATTTTGTGTTAATACCATAACCTTCTTTTTGATTGGTCTAATTGGACAGTCTTTGGCAAAATGACCTGATTTTCCACAGTATAAACACAAATTATTCTTTCGCCTCCTATCCTTTTCTTCCTGCGTTAAGGGTCCCTTGATTCCACCTATCTGCATTGGTTCTACCTGAGGATTTTTATCTTCATTGGTCTTTCTTTCTGTCCTAAAATGGAGATTTCTAAAATCAGTTCGAGGCTTTTCATTTCTTCTCTCACCTAATTTATGGTCTAATTTAACTACCAAATCTTGGAATTCTGCGAAATCATCAGGCAAGTTGACAATATGGGCCAGAGAATCCTTTAATTCTTCTCTAAGGCCTCGATAATATAAAGACACCCTCTTATTCTCAGGCCATTGAGTTTCGGCTAGCAATCTATTAAAAGTGGTTACATATGAAATCAAATCTTTAGAACCCTGACGTAAGTTTATTAACTCATTGTCTGAAGCCTGCAAGAAAACATGTTTTGAAAACAAACTGGACATGGCAGTTTTAAAATTAGTCAGATTATGTATTAGTGGATCATCCCTGTCAACTAAAGGCATGGCCCAATTAGCTGCCACTCCTCCCAGATAAGAAATAATAAATGCCACCTTGGTAGTATCAGTGGTAAATATCTGAGGCTTACACAAAAAGTGTAGATGACACTGACTCATGAAAGTATTGAATGAATTACTATCTCCAAGGAACCTTTCAGGATTCGCTAAAGGGACTGGACTTGGTGAAACTACCGTTAGTTGGACTGGTTGGCTTTGAGTAAGTCCAGGGGTAGTTTGATGCTGAAAACCCAGAACCCCGAACTTAGGTGAAGTAAAACCAAATTTAGGTGGTGTTAGAACAGGTCGACCATCTGTATTCTTTTCTCGCCAAGACGTAAAACTAGTTCTGGAATCATCTAACTCTTGACGAAGTGATTGGTTTTCCAACCGTAAATCCTGAACTTCGTCGTTCATTTTACGTACAATTTCTATAATTTCTGAAACATCCAGTTTTGAAAGATCCATAATTAAACACCTTCAAGAGGAAACAAAGGAAGGTTTGTTTTTGGCTTTGCTTTCTGTCACAGCGTACCTTCACAAGATTCCAGTTGTTTCCGTCTTGAAGATGCTTAGTCCCAATCGCTCTAAGATCCAACCAGCGTGACAAGGTAGGAAAGCACTTGCCACTACCAGTTAGGTCCCAAAGGGAAGGGGAAGTGGAAGAGAAACAAACAAAGAAACACAGGATCTCTTCTAGAGAGGTCTGGCGTCTGTTTCTATTAAAGTATTCTGGGCTGCTAGTCGTTCTTTCACAACACTTGAGATATCTAGAACAATAACAGTTAAATCACTAACCATTCTACCTTTGACTATAATTCCTTCAGACTTTTACATACAGGATTATACATACCGACGCAAATGTCAGCCCATTCCTATACTTCTTGGCAAGGATGTTAAGCACTGTGATATAATGGTATTTGCACCTTTGAAAAATAAATATACCAGTTGTAACTGTATGACTTCAGAGATTAAGTATGACTTCATAGATTAAACCAGGTGTTCTCAAACGGTTATTGTGTTAGTACAACTTATTAATCAACCTTCAAGAAACTCTCTTACCTTGCTTGTTTTTTCTAGTGTCGTAATTGGGAGTCTGTAAAATATATAAACAAAACAAGACAGAACCTACAATTCCTTATACATTTACAACCTCAGGAATTGTTATCACTGGTAATGTACTTTTGTGCAGTTACTAAGCACTGCTAAGAATACTGTCAACATACAATTATAATGACTGTCAATTGTCAATTACAATGTCAATTACAAGCACTGCTCACAAATTGCCCACATTGCTATCTTCAGATCAGATCTGATGCAATTATTAACTTTACTCCAGAATTGTCATTTAAATAGGTTCAAAAAGAAAAGCTTCTCCACTTGTTCGATTTGCATTTGTCAAGGTTTGTTTGTTTAAAGCTCTGTTCAATTGCGCTATGATTTCGCTTCCTTACTGTCTCCTTAGATGCAGGTACCGGAAACGATCTCCGCCGAGGCCGGAATCACTGTAGGACAAGGTCCGGTCCGAAAAGCGCTCCGTCGGAAAACCGGAAGTTCGGGAAGAAACTAGAAGCGCCACTGAAGACTCCTCTTCTATTCGTGTCGCCGCTGAAGGGAACGATGGGCCAGAAGGGAAACAGGTAAGAAGGGACAGGGAACCAAGAGAAGGGCCACAAGGAAAAGCTGGAACTCCGCTGGAACACTCGTGAAGGACGCAGAAGTCTTCAAGCAAAGCGTCTTTCACGAGTCAGGCAGGGGTTTTTATAGATGTCCCGGCACGCTTGGAAACGTGAGGTTTGCACGTGTGACAAACGAACGGTTTGGGCAGGGCTTCCACGTGTTGCCAGATAGGAACCATGACGTTTGCAATTTAGACAACAAGCTTTGGTAGCACAATATTCCCAAAGCAACAAGCATTGTCAAATGTCAGTATACAGTTCAACTGTAGTGTAGTTCCTATTATCCCAATAGGCTCTGCGCATTGGAATAATATCTTCAATAGTATAGACCTAGGGCAGAGGTTAACTAGGTCTTCTACTGACGATATTAGACTTAAAGTTTTTGGTTTTGCCAGCTAGCTCAGAGTTCACTAGAAACATTCTCGAATAGACAAGGAGGAGTTTAACTTCCCTGGATAGACAAGAAGGGATTTAGTTTCTGACAACCATAGAACATGACAACTTTGCTCTCCCCCAATCAAGAGTGTATCTCTAGAGTCGTGTGAAAACAAAAGACAACTTATTTTACTCAGTCTGTACGTGCATTCTTAGTTTCACCAGTTTGTAGAGAAAAGGAAGAGACGGGCGTGTTCAATAAAAGATGTTATTTATTGATCAGTCTCTTTTCTCGTACAAGAGAAATGAATCGATATTATTGCGATACTTATGGTTAAGTAAAGTGCATACAATAAAAGCAGAAGTATAAAATAATACTGCAGAAGCATTGATATGGTTTCTAAGCCATATGATAGTTAAAATTGATAAAATAGATACATACATATATACATTTGACTAACCGTACTCAACTGGTGCTTCTAACCATGCCTACCCCAGTGTACCTGACCTAAGCCTAATACGTGGGCGGGAGTAGATAAGTAGCAGTTTAAGTTAAGTTTGTTTTGCCAAGTGACTGACTCAAGAATTCTCTGCAAGGGGTTGTTCAGTTCTGTACCTGAGATCTAGAATGGTTGAGGGCTGGTATCTCTCGTCTCTGGTCTTGATATTCCAGCTGCCTGCGAGGGCTGCTTGGAAGCGCCGGAGCTGGATTTCTCGGCAGGAGAAAAACAGCTTCTCGTTCTCAGCGCGTCAGGAAGGCGGGGCAGCGCGTGTGGGCTTCGCTCTCTGCTGGGCTCCTCAGCGCGTCTCGCTGCTCCGATCTCGTCACCACAGCGTGTGTTTGCTTAAGGCAATGTCGGTAATATTTATACCTGTAAGGTGTCGAGATTGACGTAAGGATGGACATGGATGCGTCAATAAGGATGTCATACGAACGGGCTTGTTCGCACATTCTTTTGCTGAAGTTCTCGGTGAAATCAAAACAATGGCCGCAGGGATTTTCCCAGGTTGTCATAGGTTTGATTTGTTTTGAGAACTCCGTATGCCTTATCAGGGGCTGGAGGAATAGTGCTTGTCTAATTAGATGGCATGCGTTATTACCTAATCAGATAACACGTTTCTGTGCCGTGGTGTGGCTTAATCAGATAACGGTTTTTTGCACCGTGGGTCGGCTGCTAGTTAAGTATTAACCAGAACAGGGCCGGGAATAGGGGAATCGATACAGAACCTATAGGAATACCTCACACCCACTCCATGCTGACTATGTCCATATTTACAAGATCTAGGCATAGCAAATACACTAGTAGAGCATGTGTATACCGTACCACCCCAAAATACATCCATATGCATTTTGAAACATGAAATATACGAAAAGATATATATATATATACATTATATGCACTCAAGCAGTATATTAATGCTAAATATCACGCATATTCATACATCATTATTAATAAAATATGAAAATTACACATGAAATGGCTCTTAATACAGAAGAAAAAAAATGCGAGACCATTTCATCACAAAATAAAATATTTATGAACAGGCTAGAGGGCAGCTAATGATTTTAAAGTTCCTAAAATAGAAATATAGTTCTCTAAGAATAGTTTCTACTTTAAGCAGAAGATAAGTGTCCCGAAAAATTGTAAAGTATTTTTGGGGCCGCTGAAAAATAATGTTCCGCTGTCCGTAAACTGGAGAAAATTGTTCATGATACTTTATTATCAAAGTTGAAGGCCACATTCTTGGTGTTGGGAACGCCTTGTGCTAGCTTGTTCAAAGGTCATTATTTCTGCTCTGGTGAGAACATCATATCATTTAGACTCTCGAAAAAGCTGTCAACAGCTTCCTGTGAAAGTTCCATTAACTCGGAAAAAGATGTTACCATGCATTCGTGAGCATGATTGCCTTCATTGATGTTTGGATCAGCATAGCTGACAGAAGGTCGTACCTGATTGATGCTGCTTTCATCTTGAACCTCACTACCCCTTAATCGTAGTGGTGAAGTCTCCACGAATGCCGTCATCAGGATTGGTAGCCGCTGGGGACAGCACAATGCATGAGCCGTGACCGGACCAAACAAAGTTTCTGCATCCATTGGCGCATCCGATTGTAGCGTCAGACAGGTGTCTAACACGCATTCTTCTCCGCACAGCAAGCACCTTAATACAGGTAAAACACAGCTTTGCCACATAGGTCTAAACGAAAGAAACCAAGTCATGTTCAGGTCTCTAAGCCGGGACAGTCCAAGGATTCTAGATATCTGGTCCCGGTATCCAATGGCTAGGATTGTTTCTTCCCTTGTCGCAGGTGTCTTGTCTGTGACACGGTTTGCCATAGCGAAATAACAGGATCAAAAATAGGATTCCTGCCACTAGTCCCAAAAGGAGAGGAAGTCCACCAAAGACGGAATGGACAAAGTCTGGAAAAATACCCAGAATGGCTTTAAATGGTGTTAGAGCCCCTGAAAACACTGTCTTAAATACATTTGAGACTCCACTGGTATCAGAAATATTTAAGATTTCGTTCAGGATTTCTGCGAAATGTATGGGGGAGTTAGTTGATAACAATGAATGAATCTCTGCCGTTGTCCTTGCAACTTGGAGATCATACGTTTCTTTTGATGACGTGAGCCTGGTTGGCGTCTGAAGGAGCACTGTTTTCATTCTGCTTAAAGTATCAACTCTAATGGAAGAAATTTTCAAATTCGGCCATAACCTTGCCTCCCTGTCTGGCATTGCGCTGGGGAACAATACTCGTTCACAGCACATGACCTTCGTACTTATAAGATAAGCTACTCCGGGCACCAAGCTACAACATCTGCGGTCTACGATTATAATGTAACTCCTAAAGAATGGTTCTATTTGTGTCGCAGGTGTGCCTAGCTGGTGACATGAAAGGTTATTTGAGGACCCTTCACAGGCTCCGTGTAAACTAATACCATTACACAGAAGTGTACCGCTTAGTGACATGGCACAATTATTGCCACTAAGAAACACTTTCCGGTCTTTATTACTGACACAAGCATGTGAATAGGGCAAGTTCCATGTTGACTTAATGTACCCTTTACCCAATTTTTCGTACATGCCAGCCTGTATATATTTTTGGCAGTATTGAAACCTGAAAGTAGATATTGGAATATTAATTATTCCATGTATTATCCACTCACTGACAGGTCGTTCTGACATTGTCAATGGTAATCTCTCGAGTTTCTCAATGCTCAGGATTGTATAATCAGCACCCTTCTGTGCCATACTGATTTGTTTATCAGTAAGGTTAAAGATATTGAACAGTGACGTTGTGTTGATTAAACGCCAAGGCACATAGCCTGAACGCAGATTTTGTAACGTCCAGCCAAGTTGTACAATAGAACGCAATTGGGACTGACCGTGTTGTAACAACAGTAAGTCTTGCGATATTATGTCGATTGCTGAAGACACAATGCTGTCCAAAGAGTATATTCTGGAGGACAGAGTCATTAACCCATTGTCCACTACAGAAAGTGATTTTTCCAAATTAATACGGTCAATTTCCCGTATTCTCTCTGATGTTTCAATTTGAGTTATTTTCCAGACTTCGTTATAAGCTGCATATACAGAGGCTGCTATGAAGCGTTTTTGACGCTGTTTGCGTGGTCCCATAATGAAATTACGCAAGTCAGCACCATCAGTAAGTAAAGTTAGGTGTTGCTTAATTTCTGCCAGTGTGGATGTTTGTAGCCATTGAAGGCAGAGCTTGCCCACACTGTACGTGGTAATTATCCCTGGGTGTTGTCTTTGGGAATATCTAGGGTCTGGCCTGGTCAATTTGAACCCCTGGATTTTGTTCAGGAATCTGTCTTGACAGTTATTAGTATCTGTGGGCCAGATAAACCACTTTTTCCAATCTGGATGTGTTCTGTTTTGGCTTAATATATGGTTTACGTCTATCTCCTCATCTGTCGAGCTATTACTGTTTATCGTTGGCTTTGGAATAGACGGTTTGTTTAAATCTTTGATTTTGGCTAGGCCAAGACAGGTAGTTTGTTGAATAGTGTCATTCAAAAATATCATTTGTTCTGGGATCATGCAGGCTCTAAACAATGATTCTATACCTTGTACTTGCCATTCCTTTGTACCCCAAACACTTTTCACTTCAACATTTTTGTCCCAGTATTCAAAACCAAACGTACTCATTTGTTCAAAAAACGAGTCTGAATATATCAATTTAGTGTTTGTAAGCATGGTCTTTGTACATGTCTTGTTTGATAATTTGAAATAAAATGTTTCTGCATTACTTGTGTTGAACCCTGAAAAATATGAATATTTGTCATAAAAAGTTCTTGAGCTACCTTTTGGAGGGGTTGCACAGTGTTCCCATTGATTATAATTTAAAACATTTCTAGGTTGTGCAGATTTATGCAGATAATGATTACTATAGTGATTATAGCAGAACATTTTATCATAATTAGACGAACCCTGCAAATAATCATGTTTTGTAAATTTAGCAGACATCACTAGGTCAGACATCATATTATTAATGCTTTCCACGTCCCAATCATCAGCAACTGAGCTTGGTTTTACAAAGTCACTCAATGAGATCTTGTTTTGGTGTGGATATTTCAGGATTTCAACCGGACCATAGATTTCATAATCAGTATTGTCCCATGCTACCCCACCGGGTATAGGATTGGCTGTGAAGTTGACTGAAGAAAGTTCCCTTTTCTCGATGTGTGAAGACGTGTGTGGTTTGAGGACCAAGTTGATTTTCTGGCTTGCTGTGTCCATTTTAGCATATTTTCCCTCAATGAAGTGTCCCAAACATAGTACCATGATGAGCCAAAGTATGAGGATAAGTGCACCTAAGGCCACCCAGAATTCAATCCATGGAGAAATCAGATAGGTTTCTTTCAGTTGTTGAAAAAGTTCCTTAGCTTTGTCTTTAAAGGTTTTTGTTGATGTTTGTTCCTTTCATTTACTCAGGTTTTCAGATGAATCGCTGAAGTTGATGAAGTAACCGGATGCCATTCTGTCTATTGTTCCAATAGATTCAGGATTGATATTTGCTTTATCCGTGTGTTTTGTTGCAGCAGCATAGTCATTAATTACTTCATTGTAGATTGGTGTGTCTCTGCTAAATGTTTTTATTTGGGTTTTTAGAGGTTTAAGTTCCATAGCATTGTTGCATAGACCTTGTTGTTGTTCTTTTGGCATTTCAAACGTGAGTAGTCTCTTAGATTGAACCTCTGTGTTTGTAGCAAACCTTGGTGTTCTACTACTTATCGGGAGTCCACTTGGCCTACTGTTTGTTATCGGCCACATGATTGTGGTTTAACCAGGTCGATGGATACAACTCGGTTCTCCTTTTTACCAGCAAGGGGCGGTAGTACTACTGATCTTGTCCCGTTGATAGACAAGACAGGAACTGCTTTTCTGTAAGAAGGCCCAAATTCCTTCTTTACCGCGATCTTTTCTCTGACTAGATCCCCGACTTTTGGAATCCAGACAGGTCTTGCTGGGACAGGTGGTATTTCTTCAGTGGTCGTTGGCTGTTGTTTCAACTTTATGTTGCTCAGGTCTTTCCTTGTTTCGTTTAAATCCTGTAAAATAGCCAAACGATCTTTGATATCAAAGCTTTTTTCTTTAACCACTGAAGTCTGACTGTCAAGATCTAAGACCATCATTCTAGTTCCAAACAATAGTTCGTACGGACTGAATCCCCTCAGAGAATTTCTTGGCAGGTTATTTAGACTACGTTGGACACTTATTAGATGTTTGACCCACCCAGCTCCCGAACCTAATACCTTCGCTGTTATAGATTGCTTTATGCCTTTGGTTTTTTCTTTACACCATCCCGTTCCCTCAGGTAGGAAGTGAGAAGAGTCCCGCTATGCTATGCTCATTTGGCCATGTTTTTCATACGCTTTAGGGCAAGAAGAAAAAACATTCAGCCAAACGTAGCATGCTTCTAGCGTATATGCCATTATAGACTCGCAAATCTTTTTCTAACAGTCCAGACGTCAGCCAAGTGCTGGGGTCTACATCACAAGTGGAAACTAGTCTTTATATGTTAATTGGGACGACGGGCGGTAAGGGACGACGGTGGCAGCATCTCCCGACCCCGCTTGGTGCCTACCTTGGTATTTAAGCTGAAGCGCTGTCTCAAGGCGCTCTAACCTACTGTTAAAATTGATTAAGAATTTTAATATGTCCCAGCACTGACCCCGCACTCTGTTTTAAAATTGATGTGATAATTTTTAAAAGCTTGCACCTATTTGCACTGATTGTTTTAAAATTGATGTACGAATTTTAAAACCACTCTTTATTAAATCACCAGCGCCTGACAGGGCTCAGAGGGGCTCCCACGGCATTTTGTTGTTGTCTTGACTCGATACTCTAGCCTGCCCGCCCCGGTCCGACTCGGTAACCTATACCGTTGAGCGGAGGGCGGGGCAGGCAAGAGCAAGACACTCCCAGGAAGGCGAGCGGTTAGCGCTGCAGCTCTCCTCTCCATAAGGCTATATAGGCAGCGAGGAGGCAGTGGATCCTGGCGGTAAGGGACGACGGTGGCAGCATCTCCCGACCCCGCTTGGCGCCTACCTTGGTATTTAAGCTGAAGCGCTGTCTCAAGGCGCTCTAACCTACTGTTAAAATTGATTAAGAATTTTAATATGTCCCAGCACTGACCCCGCACTCTGTTTTAAAATTGATGTGATAATTTTTAAAAGCTTGCACCTATTTGCACTGATTGTTTTAAAATTGATGTACGAATTTTAAAACCACTCTTTATTAAATCACCAGCGCCTGACAGGGCTCAGAGGGGCTCCCACGGCATTTTGTTGTTGTCTTGACTCGATACTCTAGCCTGCCCGCCCCGGTCCGACTCGGTAACCTATACCGTTGAGCGGAGGGCGGGGCAGGCAAGAGCAAGACACTCCCAGGAAGGCGAGCGGTTAGCGCTGCAGCTCTCCTCTCCATAAGGCTATATAGGCAGCGAGGAGGCAGTGGATCCTGGCGGTAAGGGACGACGGTGGCAGCATCTCCCGACCCCGCTTGGCGCCTACCTTGGTATTTAAGCTGAAGCGCTGTCTCAAGGCGCTCTAACCTACTGTTAAAATTGATTAAGAATTTTAATATGTCCCAGCACTGACCCCGCACTCTGTTTTAAAATTGATGTGATAATTTTTAAAAGCTTGCACCTATTTGCACTGATTGTTTTAAAATTGATGTACGAATTTTAAAACCACTCTTTATTAAATCACCAGCGCCTGACAGGGCTCAGAGGGGCTCCCACGGCATTTTGTTGTTGTCTTGACTCGATACTCTAGCCTGCCCGCCCCGGTCCGACTCGGTAACCTATACCGTTGAGCGGAGGGCGGGGCAGGCAAGAGCAAGACACTCCCAGGAAGGCGAGCGGTTAGCACTGCAGCTCTCCTCTCCATAAGGCTATATAGGCAGCGAGGAGGCAGTGGATCCTGGCGGTAAGGGACGACGGTGGCAGCATCTCCCGACCCCGCTTGGCGCCTACCTTGGTATTTAAGCTGAAGCGCTGTCTCAAGGCGCTCTAACCTACTGTTAAAATTGATTAAGAATTTTAATATGTCCCAGCACTGACCCCGCCCTCTGTTTTAAAATTGATGTGATAATTTTTAAAAGCTTGCACCTATTTGCACTGATTGTTTTAAAATTGATGTACAAATTTTAAAACCACTCTTTATTAAATCACCAGCGCCTGACAGGGCTCAGAGGGGCTCCCACGGCATTTTGTTGTTGTCTTGACTCGATACTCTAGCCTGCCCGCCCCGGTCCGACTCGGTAACCTATACCGTTGAGCGGAGGGCGGGGCAGGCAAGAGCAAGACACTCCCAGGAAGGCGAGCGGTTAGCGCTGCAGCTCTCCTCTCCATAAGGCTATATAGCCCTCGTCGGCCACAAGCGCGCAGTGGTTGCGCGCAGTGGGGCGCCGTAGCCGCGCCGAAGACAAGCCAAAGACCTGCCCGTCTGCGCCCGTCCGCGACAGGACGGGGCCAGGGGCCGGAGGCTATGGAGGGACATGCAGGTATACAGCTAACCTACACCTCACAGGTAATGCTAGAGATATTAAAACTGTCATCAACGATCTGCCCAACCAGGGTGGAACATAATGTAGAAGGCCCTTTCTCTTGCCGACTATGTAAAACTCAATTCAAGGCAGGAGCGGTGGCTTGTAACACTTCCCCAGCCACCGCCAAGCAGTGTCCCCCTGGCAGTCAATCTACGGACCATAACCCCAAGCGTGTGATGAATACGGCTAAAAATAACACTTCTCCTAAAACCAAAAATCTGCTATGTAACATCAGATCCCTACCTAAGCATTTTACAGAAGTATGGGACCTTATTAATTCGCACCTACCAGACCTATGTTTCCTGACCGAAACATGGCTCAAACCTCACTCTGTCCCTGCCATAACATTGGGAATTCCCATAGGGTACAAAATTGTCAGGATGGATCGTCCCATTAAAGTTGGCGGTGGGCTAGCGATTGTCTATAAACAAGAAATCAACATAACAGTGTTGGATGAAATTTGCACCCCCTTCCTAGAAGTACTAATTTTTAAAATCCACACTTCGAGTAAGAATAATAGAAAGGGAGCACTAGTATACCGCCCCCCGGGGCCATGCGCAGAGGCATCTCTCAATCTGATGGAAATACTAGCACCCCACATATATGAAAACTCTGACTTCCTTTTGCTAGGCGACTTTAACATCCACAGCGAGCTGGACTTCAACAGTGAAGCACAGACGTTACTGTCAGACCTCGCCACACTTGGTTTAAGGCCAATCAATAATGAACCCACCCACAAGGCAGGACATGCGCTAGACCTTGTCATAACTAATTCCCTGCAGGTCGAATGTAGATCCCCTTGTCAAGTGGAATGGACTGACCATTTTATAATAGAATTCTACACCCCCACTCTTATCTCATGTGACAGCGGAAAACTCACCCTAGCCAATAAAAGAAGACCTTGGCATAAGCTGACCCAACAAGATTTTAACAAAAAATTTGTAGCACCTAATCTAAATATCGAAGAGGACATTGACAATGCCTTACAAAAATACGAGGAAACACTCCTCAAAACTATAGACAGCATTGTTCCGATGAAAACCTTTAAGCCCAGACCTGCACACAAACAGGAGATCTGGTTTTCAGAGAATCTTAGAGTGGTCAAACAAACAACTAGAAAACTGGAGAAGAAATGGAGGGCCTCACGCCAAAATCAAGATAAGAATTTATACAAAAGCTCTCAGAAAATATACCATAAAGCGATCCGAGCGGCAAGGAAAAACCACATTGCATCACAATTACTAGCAGCTGGGAACAATCCCAAAACTCTCTACCAGATATTAGAGACTTTTTTTAAACCCACAGCCTGTGAAAGCACAGAAGTGGCGTCACAAAAACTTTGTGACGATATCTCTCAGTTTTTTAATCAAAAAATTGATGCAATTTATAGCAAAATCACACTCTCGAATCTTTATAACGCCACTGATAATGATCTCATTGCAAATCTGGGAACAGAAATACTGACTAGGCATTCCCTCTCTGCCTTTCCCCCTATGTCAATAGAGGAAGTAGAAAGAAACATCTCTCTGATAAAAAGTGGATCCCCTATGGATACCATCCCAGCACGGATCATGCCCATTCTGGCCGCGGCTCTAGGACCTACTATCCAGCAAATAATTAACTTTTCGCTGAGTACGGGACAGGTTCCTAAAAGATGGAAAAAGGCTTTGGTGAAGCCCTTGAGGAAAAACACAGCTACTCCTTGGGAAGAATTAGCTAACCTCAGACCCATCTCCCTGCTCCCATTTTTAGGCAAAATCATTGAAAAACATGTAAATAGTAAATTGTCTGAATATATTGAATCTGCTGCAGTACTAGACCAGTCCCAATCCGGGTTTAGACCCAGACATAGCACGGAGACAGCCCTGATGTCAGTCGCAGACGATCTACACATGTACCAGGACAGAGGTTACTCTGTTGTCCTGGTACTGTTGGATCTGTCTGCGGCATTTGATACCGTATCCCATTCCATCCTGACCACTAGACTGGCTAACATCGGCCTGAAACAAGAAGCCTTGGCATGGTTGAAGAGTTTCTTGAGAGACCGCACCCAGCAGGTAACTATGGGTGCTTACAGGTCAGAGGAAGTTGAAATCTCCAAGGGGGTGCCACAGGGCTCATGTCTGAGCCCCACCTTATTCAACATATATGTGGCACCCCTGGCTAACATCATGAGAAAATATGGTTTCATCCCAATTTCTTACGCGGATGATACACAACTCCTCTTTCCTTTTAAGATCTTTACACCTGAGGTCAGAAACTCTTTCTCCCAGGGCATGAAGGCAGTAGCACGATGGATGTCTTCCAACTACCTGCAGTGCAACGTTGGGAAGACGGAAGTCATGTTGTTTGGTGAGGCAAAAATGCTCTGGACCCCAGATTGGTGGCCACAAGATCTCGGCCCAGTGCCCATACCCAAACAAACTATTAAGAACTTGGGGGTCCGATTAGATCAGGAGCTTACTCTCAAACAACATGGCAACCAGGTGGTGGGAGCTTGCTTTCATATAATTGGTATGCTGCGGAAAATCTTCCCATTTCTACCTGACACAACAAGGAAGACGCTGGTCCAGGCGCTCGTTTTGAGTCGCCTGGACTATTGCAATGGCTTGCTCCTGTCTGCTAATGAGGGAGTAATGAACAGACTTCAGGTAGCTCAGAACACGGCTGCACGGTTGGTTCTGAACGTTCCTCCCCGTACACCTTCTAAACCGTTGCTGACCAAACTGCATTGGCTACCTGTTAGACAGAGGGCTAAGTTTAAGGTATGCTGCCTCATACATAAAAGCCTGAATGGTATGGGTCCCGCCTACTTGAACACCAAATTTACACCTTATATTCCCACTCGAACACTCAGATCAAGGGAACAAAGCCTTCTATGCATACCCAGAGCTAGAAAGGCCAGACATGGAGCAAAAACACTATCAATAGCTGGACCCTCGCTCTGGAACGGTCTTCCTATATCCCTCAGGCAATGTATAGACCACCTTACTTTTAGGAAAAAGCTGAAGACCTTTTTGTTTGGACAGTAACATTAGACCATCCTGAAGACTCCTCCTCTTAAATACATTTGTAGAAGCCAAAGGCGCGGAGATACTCCTCCGGGAGTGAAGCCAGCGCGGTACAAAACTGCAAATAAATAAATAAATAAATAAATTGGACGCATTAGTTTTTATTGTTGATCAATTCTGGAGTGAAACGCCATGCTAATATACCGTTTCTTTCGCCACTGCGATCTCTATTGCAGTCTGGGCAGTTCTTTACAAAGATGTGATGATGCAGGCTCATACCTGGCCACCAGTACATTGATTGTAATTCTTCCAGAGAATCTTTTTGTTTAAGGTGTCTGAGACCCTCACCCATATGTGCGTCTGCTATTAACAAACCTCTCCTGTCCATGTTTGGAATCACTCTGTCCCCCACTCCAGGGATTCGAGCAAAAGGAAAGAAGTTTGCATCGATTATGTATGTATAATTGAGTGGATAGTTGATCGGTAGTGCTGAGCAGTCGCCTTTTGATGACGTTTTCACCGCCAGCATAGTTTCACCGTCAATGTGTTTTACTGCACTCTTTTTCTTGACTACGGAAGCCGATTCAGTTGCTGCCGTTGTGGCTTTCTCAGCCAATGAATTCCCTGCAACGTGAACGCCATCACGTTGATGACTCAGTGTATGTATCACGTGAGTCTTTGGTAGTTCTTTTTGCAAATGAACTACTTGTTCCCAAAGCACTTTTTGCTTTATTGTTGCACCTGTGTCATCTTTGTAACCGTTTTGAATCCATTTCTGTAAATCGTTATTGTATGATTTGACGCAGTAATACGAATCGCACACAATAAGTGTCGGGAATTCGCGATCGGCATTATCTAGCGCCATTTTTAACGCTATTATTTCAGTTTGTTGTTCTGAATTATTTTCCACTGAGTGTGTTTTTGTAAGTAGAGGTCTTAATTTACCTCCGCGCCACACTTCTTTTACAATTTCGCATGTGGCCTTGTAAGCCAGCTCTCCCCAAACTGAGGGTTGAGCATGCCCGTCTGTATGTATTACACAGGCGTACTGTCGTAAAGGCAGAATGTCGATTGGCAGAGGGTATATTATTTCATATTCTAGATATTTTAATTCCTTTAATTCTGGATCAAAGTAGTATTTTACTTTGTCCGTTGCAATTGAATTCACCCATTGTATCCATTCTGGATTCAACGCTGTTTTTGGTAAATTACATGGGGTTGTTAATGCCTCAAAGGCTGACTCCGCTGTTCTGACTGTGATATGTCTACCGTCGGCGTTGTCTTTTTCTCTTGCTATAGCCGTTTGAACTGCATGAACAATGTTGTTTTTAATACTGAACTTCTTTTCAGCTTCTGTGTACAAGTGTGATTTGTATGCAATTGGTACCTTTTCTCCCTCATTAGAGGTCAGGTATGTGAATCCGCATCTTCCTGGGATGACTCGAATCACAAGATTGCGTGTGTTATCACGTGTTTCTAATTTTGTTTTAATTAGCATGTCTGTTTGTAAAGATCTCAAAATTTCTGTGTGTTTTTGAGTCCAATTGATTCTTTTAAAATCTGGTTTTATTAGATCATAAAGGGGTTTGATCCTTTCTGCGTAATTTGCAATGTATGTTCTTCCGAAATTTAGGAAGCCTAGAATTGATTGTAAGTTTTTTAGTGTTCTAGGAGCTTGGAGTACAGCACATTTCTCTAGGAAATTGTCAGCCAGGCTTTTGCCTTCACTTGATAATTCATATCCTAAAAACAGGACCGTTAGATGGGCAATTCTTGATTTTTTAATGTTGAATTTGTAACCCTCTGCTGCGAACCCAAGTATTATGGTGTTCACTCTCTTCAAGTGAGTATCCAAGTCATCATCTGTTAGGTAAATGTCGTCGACATATGATAATGCCTCGTCATCGTATGTTTGTAGTAATTCTGTTACTCTCTTTGAGAATAATCCTGGGCTATTCTTGTGCCCCTGGGGTAAACGGCAGAAACTTTTTTGCGAGCCATTTACCGAGAACGCAGTCAAATATCTGCTCTCTGGTGCTATATTTTGACAAAAGAATCCATTAGAGATGTCTAATGTTGTTTTGTATTTTTTGCGTACTATGTTATTCATTAGTGCAGCACTATGTGAGTTTTGCACTGCAAAAGTTTTGCAACATGAGTTAAGGTGTCTGTAATCCAAAACTAGACGATATGAGTTGTCTGGTTTGGAGACAGGAAACAAAGGATTGTTCATTTGTGAGGTGCAAGTTTCAATCACCCCCTGGTATTCAAGTTGATCTAGGATCTCTTTTACCTGTTTTTTAGCTTCTTGCTTAATTGGGTACTGCCTCTGTGCAGTAGGTTGTGATTTTAACTGGATTTTGTGAGGAGGAGAGTCCTCATCCCATCCTACATGATTTTTATATAAAGCAGGAGCTTGAGCTACTGCCCACTTTCTAGCAAGTGTATATTTTTTATGAATTGGAATGTGATTTGAGAAGGCAGGCATAATTATTTCTTCGCCATGAGGGCACTCTCTGACGAACTCGGGTGGCCAGTCTTTTTCAGCTAGAAGGATGTCATAGCCCTGGGAGAGATTATCCCAAAATAGTCCCCTTATTTTTCTAGTCTTATCCCCTTCTATACGCAATGTAATTTCATATATTTTGTGAGGTTTGCTAACTCTGGTGTCGGCAGTTTCCACTTGAATATATTCATTTGTGTCCACTGTCTCCAGATGATTCATAAGGACTTTGCGAGCTATGCTCACTTCTGCTGCGCTGTCTAGCATTGTCTGAGCCCATTCTCCATTTTTCAGCTGTGTCCTCAGTATTCTCGGCATCTTTGATTACTTTAATACTGGCTACCTTCTTTTTTGGAAATTGTAACTTTTTATTCGGATGAGCAAGTTCCTTGTCTTTGGACTTGACGTGCTCTTCCCTGTGTTCTGATCGTCCTCTTCTTTCCGATTTCTGCGAGGAAGTCTGAAAAGATTGAGAGGGACGTGTATCATTATCTTGATATCTATCAGGTTTCTTTATATTATCCATATTTCTAAGGTTGTATTTTTTCGCAGAGGGCTCACTTTGGGGTGACCTGCGTCCTTGGTTCGGAGATCTTTCTCTCCGCCGAGGAGACCTTCCTCTGGACTGGAATCTTTTTTCTTTAGGATTGGATTGTTTGTTTCCATCCCAGCTCTTTTTTTGAGTGTTTAAATTATTTTTAATAAATATCTTTTCAGGACTTTCAATCAGTTGAGGTTTTACCGGTATTCCACCCAGACTATCTTTTCCTAGTTCTTCATAGGATTTCTCTATGATTCTGGCAATTTCAGTTGGTTGGTCTGCTATATCTGTCTCTTTTAACCTTTGGCGGATCGCCACGTTTGCTGCTTCTCCCTTTATGTTGGCTAATAATATAGCCAAGACCTGCTTGAAGTCCTTCAGTAATTTCATACCGAGAGTTAAAGCGGGTTCTGGACCATATTCATTTTGAATTTGTTTTAGCACATCTGGTATTACTGACATGGATGGTACACCATGTGTTTTTGTGTATATGGAAGCAAAGACTGTACCCCAAGTGTCACAGTCCTCCACATGTGGTGCGATTCCCATTGGAAGACAGATAGTCAGAATCCTGTGTTTATCTACAGGGGTGGTGTCTGGAAACACCGCCTCTATTTGAGTGATTTTTTGTGCTAGCCAGAAAGGAATTTGTTCCCGTTTTGCGGGTACTTTACCTAGACAGGACTGTATGTTCTGTGGTGTAATTTTATTTGTGTTACCCTGATGAGGGGTCAGCTGTGGAATTTTATTTGCTGGTTGGACTGTTGAAGTCCGCATTACATATTGGACTAATTGTCTATGTATTTTGATTAGTTGTTTTAGCTGTGCTAAAAGATCTGGTGCAGACATTTCTTCAATGTCTGGATGTGGTGTATATCCGGCTAGGACCGGCCACGTTGCTCCTGGTCTACCTAGTGGACCGAGCCTGGTGATGTGATTATTATGTTTTAGGGCGCCATTAAACAAGAGCAGGTGCTCTTGGAATTTGAGTGGTACTTCCACCTCCTCGAAAGGAGTGTAGGTATCCGGTGGTTCCTCTATTTTATAATAGTGGAACTCTTTTGTTACAGCGTTTGCTGCTGGAAAGTTTATCCATGAATAGAATACCTCTGTCTGCCGATATTCGTGTGCCTCAATTACGAATATGACTGTACCACCTCTCGATGTCAGTCCATTTTCTATAAGTTTTAAAGTTATAGATTTTCTTATGTTGACCGGGATGAGTTTTGCATCCGGGTCGTTTTCCAGCAGAGTATTGTCTGCTACTAGGAGTTCAGCTGCTATTCTAGCTGTCTCCCTTTCTTCATCACTGTCTATCATTTTACCGACAGGAAGGTTATTCTGTTTGTTTGCAGATCAGGTTTCTATGGAAACAAAGATTAGATGCACAATATTTTGGAACAGTGTATCCTTCAACGTTGAATAAACCAAGAACCATACATAGGAGTCTCCTCCTGCGAGGTTTGACGGATATGACCTTTTACCCACTCCAGACGTCTTTGGAGTATTATGGGAAAAAGGGGTTCTGTGTGAAAAAGCACGACTGAGTTACTCTAATGTCTTGCGTTAGTTTTATCGCCTATCCAAACGTTTGGGCGCCATGTAGTGTAGTTCCTATTATCCCAATAGGCTCTGCGCATTGGAATAATATCTTCAATAGTATAGACCTAGGGCAGAGGTTAACTAGGTCTTCTACTGACGATATTAGACTTAAAGTTTTTGGTTTTGCCAGCTAGCTCAGAGTTCACTAGAAACTTTCTCGAATAGACAAGGAGGAGTTTAACTTCCCTGGATAGACAAGAAGGGATTTAGTTTCTGACAACCATAGAACATGACAACTTTGCTCTCCCCCAATCAAGAGTGTATCTCTAGAGTCGTGTGAAAACAAAAGACAACTTATTTTACTCAGTCAGTACGTGCATTCTTAGTTTCACCAGTTTGTAGAGAAAAGGAAGAGACGGGCGTGTTCAATAAAAGATGTTATTTATTGATCAGTCTCTTTTCTCGTACAAGAGAAATGAATCGATATTATTGCGATACTAAAGTGCATAAAATAAAAGCAGAAGTATAAAATAATACTGCAGAAGCATTGATATGGTTTCTAAGCCATATGATAGTTAAAATTGATAAAATAGATACATACATATATACATTTGACTAACCGTACTCAACTGGTGCTTCTAACCACGCCTACCCCAGTGTACCTGACCTAAGCCTAATACGTGGGCGGGAGTAGATAAGTAGCAGTTTAAGTTAAGTTTGTTTTGCCAAGTGACTGACTCAAGAATTCTCTGCAAGGGGTTGTTCAGTTCTGTACCTGAGATCTAGAATGGTTGAGGGCTGGTATCTCTCGTCTCTGGTCTTGATATTCCAGCTGCCTGCGAGGGCTGCTTGGAAGCGCCGGAGCTGGATTTCTCGGCAGGAGAAAAACAGCTTCTCGTTCTCAGCGCGTCAGGAAGGCGGGGCAGCGCGTGTGGGCTTCGCTCTCTGCTGGGCTCCTCGGCGCGTCTCGCTGCTCCGATCTCGTCACCACGCGTGTGTTTGCTTAAGGCAATGTCGGTAATATTTATACCTGTAAGGTGTCGAGATTGACGTAAGGATGGACATGGATGCGTCAATAAGGATGTCATACGAACGGGCTTGTTCGCACATTCTTTTGCTGAAGTTCTCGGTGAAATCAAAACAATGGCCGCAGGGATTTTCCCAGGTTGTCATAGGTTTGATTTGTTTTGAGAACTCCGTATGCCTTATCAGGGGCTGGAGGAATAGTGCTTGTCTAATTAGATGGCATGCGTTATTACCTAATCAGATAACACGTTTCTGTGCCGTGGTGTGGCTTAATCAGATAACGTTTTTTTGCACCGTGGGTCGGCTGCTAGTTAAGTATTAACCAGAACAGGGCCGGGAATAGGGGAATCGATACAGAACCTATAGGAATACATCACACAACCATACAACGTTGTACTAGAAATGGTACAAAAAACAATGAAAGCAACACAAGACAAGTTTCCTACAGAGCTATCATGATCTAACCCTACTATTCCTAACAGTGATGTAATCAGCGCAACATACCTGGCATCATGAGAAAGTAAAGTTAACATCAACTTACTGAGAAGGCTAGCGAAGAAGTGTCGTCCACCGGCACTGAGGTAATGATGTGACAGTGACATGACATACTGTCACAAGGGGCAATGCATCCATGCAAATAGACTCACAGGACAATTGACAGAACATGTGGGACATACACTGGCCCACACCGGCACAACATGGTTCACAGGAAATCAAACTGTACTGGCCCACAAGGTTGAGTGGATAATTTGGACACATCCTGCTGAACACAGTGAGGCAGCAAATCTCCACAGTGCCTGTGTTTGTGATGTCACACAAAATGGCAACCCGTGCAATCCGCAATGAGTCAGAGTCAATGTTAAGACACATTGATGCATTCACCAAATTCAAAACTCGACTACAGATGACTGTCAAGTAAGGTGACTGTCTTGTCATGAGAGTGGCGCTACATGCAATTTGATACATGGCAATGTGACATCTATGTATGGGCCTACAACATGCACACAAACGGTTTCTACACAATAACAAACCATTACAACAATGAACTGCCTGTTTGGAATCCTTACCCAAAATGACATTTCGACATGTCTGTGCAGGGTACGCTGATTCACCCGACGTTGCTATCATCAAGAGGAATTGCAGGAGGACCAAGATGACACAAACGGACAACAGCCCGGGCAACCTGGAAAGGACAGGCACACAAGGGGCCACTTACTGTATAGATTCATTTAGACATGGTCACGTACAATACACTAACAATGTAGTACACTTGTACATTTGAACTGCAATCATTGTGCTCATGTGTGTTGCAAGACATCTTCACTTGTGTGACACAGCACCACAAACATCAAAGTGATATTGTGTACAGTCTGCTGGACACACATTATGCTACACATGTCACTCTATGGTGGTAGATTGCACACTATTATACAGGTACTGTTATGAGAAGAAGTTGCGTTGGAGTTAACTCCGGATATCACCATCCTCCTCCTCATCGCTAGCATCCTGGCCAAGGCCTTCGTCCTCAACGGGCGGATGGTCCTCTTCATCAGGATCCAGGATGAGTGGCACCTACCCCTCCACTGCCATGTTGTGCAGCATGCAGCACACGGTGAAGATGTCACACACCTTGAGCGGGGAGTATGGTAGTGATCCGCCTGTCTTGTCGAGACACCTGAACCGGCTCTTCAGGAGTCCAAACTTACGCTCTATCACACGCCGTGTCTGGCCATGTGCATTATTGTAACGCTGGTCTGCGGCAGTTCTGGGGTTGCGTAGTGGAGTCATGAGCCACGGCATTTTCGGATATCCTGCGTCTCCTACAACAATACATCATGTCAATGAGTGTGCAATGAGTAGCCATGAGAGAGATAATTTACATTGAGACATACATGACTAACAGTGTATACCCACCAACAAGACATGCCCGATGGTTGCGCAGCTGCAGCATCATCTGTGGTACTCTGCTCCGCCTCATGATGAATGCATCGTGGCATTATCCTGGAAAACGTGCACCAACATGGGAAATCATCATGTTAGCAAGACACACCACCAGGGCATTTATGGAGTGGTAATGTTTCCGGTTGCGGAAGGCCTGCTCCTGAGCCTGTGGTGGCATCAGTCCAACAAGTGTCCCATCAATGGACCCAATTACATGTGGCATGTGTCCCAGGGCATAAAATGAACCCTTGACATTGTTCAATTCTTGTGGAGTGAGGAACTTAATGAATTCATCAATGTGCTGCAACATAGCAGCTAAGACATCACGGAGGACATGGCTAAACATGGTCTGGGACATCCCCCCACATCACCTATGGTGAATTGGAACTTACCTGTGACAAAGAAATGTAGGGCTGCCATCACCTTTACCTTGGGTGTAAGCGCAGTTGGATACCTGTGTCGCGGTTGTAGGTGTGGTTCCAGCCTGTCAGTCAAATTCTGAATCAACTCCTCTTGAAATCTGTAGCGGCGGATGCAATCCTGTTGCCTCATGGCATCCAAGTCAGGCAACGGCCTTGGCAGAGGGGGTGCCCTGCACGACATGTTTGGGTAAAAATGTGTACAACTATCAGCCAAAACATTTTACAGTGTACATAGCACAATCAGCACTGATTACACACATGAAATCACTTATGAACCTGCCGTGGGCTATACATCATGGACAGTTATGCAAGCTACTTGGCACTCTTACCACATAACTGATTCCCCTGTTGTCTGTGAAATGTACATGACATGCACACAAAAGATAATCTGGGCATGTCAGAGTTGGCAGACCAATGTATAGCGTCAGTGACACACGTCACGTGACCTGCATGAGAAGGTGGTCAATACATCCAGACAGCTCACTGCACGGAACACACCCACGTCGCATGTGCTCTATATTTCGCATTTCAGTGATATTGTGCATGAGTTTAGCATTTTACAATACTACACCACAGACATCCTCTGAATGCAGATCTGTATGTCTGTGGCCAAATGCTCTATGATGCCATCACACACATGAGCTGCTGAAATGCCCCTGTGGCATGGTGTGCGTACATGTGAGACACTTGCTATCACGAACAGACCCATCATGGATGCACCTATAGAGGATGACGTTTACCCAATACAAACAGCATGTCCAATATATTACATGGCACACACATTACATGGTCACACAGGGTCATGCATAGCCTAAATTGGTACAATGAGACAGTGCCCCTGTCCCTGGCATCATGTGACAGCTGTCCGTAATGAAGAGTGTGCCATCACAGTGTTTATGTGAATGACTACATGTCCATTGTGTTACTCATGTGACAAGTGTGAAGGTAATGTAAACCACATAGTGGCCCTTCACAAATGTCATGTCTCCACAGCCCATCACACATCAACAGTGCCATTAGTTCACATGCCCTCTGCTATATGACTGTGTGCCACACCGGGGGCCTGCTAATGTAGGTCTGCCATGCAAATACATACATGGACATCCTCATGATGAACTCACACCCACATCCCTGCCATGTGTTTTCCTGTTGTCAATATAGTAATGGTGCCATGTGTGAGCTTGTGGAACGCACTGTACACATGCATTGACTGGAGCATGTGATACGCACAGTACCCCACTGGTGCGTGCAGGTGTACGTGGGGTACGCGGGTGCTTATGTTGATCTACTAAACCTTTATAAAAAATCCATTTTACAAGCAAAAACCTCTTACTTTTCACAGAAAATTCTCAATTCTGCTTCTAAAACCAAAGATATATTTTCAATTGTAAAGGAACTCTCTCTGCCAGACCGTGTCACTGCCCAACCTCTACCCACACAAACTCTCTGTGATTCCCTTAATTCCTTTTTTATTGATAAAATTATCGCTATTAAAAATAACATTCCCCCTCCTTCCCTGTCCACTGTCTCTTTTTTACCCCCTTTGAATCCCAGTTGTTTCAATGCCTTCCCTCCTATTTCCCTGACTGAGTGTATCTCTTTATTACATACGGTGGGCTCTGGTACACCTAATGATTGCTGTCCCCCCCATATCCTGAAAGCCGCCTTTCTGGCATGTCCCGATCCCCCTTGGCACTTCTTAACAGCTCGCTTGCCACAGGCTCGGTCCCATATGCTTTCAAACAGGCGGTTGTGGTCCCCATACTTAAAAAACCTGGGGGAAGATTTATGAAGAGTGCCGCAACTCTGCCGCAACGCAGAGATGCGTGAAAAGGCTTGCGTCGCCGCTGCGATGACGCAAGTCAATGCTGAAGCGCCAAATCTATGAGGTGACGGAGCGTGGCGCATCTTGGCAATCTGCGTCAGACAAACTGACGTAGGTGCCGCAAAAGTGCCGCAAGTCAGCCTGACGCAACGTGCGGAAAAGTCACGTAAGGTCGTTTGCGACACGTAACGCCATTGCGGCGCCGGCGCAACACTGTAAAGTGCGGGAAGCATGAAAAGGTTGAAGGATAAGTGACGCAAATATCGATTGCGATAGCTGTGGACCACAGAAGACAAACAAAAATGGAAGAAGCACATACCAGCAGCCAGGACCCTCAGGCAAATCCTGCTAGCAGAAGCCCAGATGTACAGGCTGAGGCTAAACGCAAACGGAAGTCAAACTTCAGCCATGAGGAAAATGAAATCCTGGTGGCAGAGGTCACCAAGTACCAGCATCAGCTGTTTGTAAATTCAAAGCTGCCCCATGGTAAAAAAGAGGCAATATGGAAGCAAATTGTAATGAAAATCAATAGTGTAGCCCAGGCCAAGAGGACTGTCCTTGATTGCAAAAAAAGGTGGCATGATTGCAAGCGCCGCACAAAAGAAAAACTTGCGGCAAACCGCAAGGCAGCTTTTGGAACTGGAGGAGGCAGCCCAGCAGATCAGGAGGTCCTGGATTAACTAGAGGAGCAGGTGGCACAAGTCATACCAGAGGAAATTGTCATCGGAATCTCCGGTCAGGATAGTGCTGCCAGAGAAACTGCAGAGCACACAACAGGTAAGTACAAATAAGTGCGCATATCTCTGTAATGGGTTATGGTGGTCATAGCACTTAAACATTTCTGTATGCCATAATAGTCCTTGTATAGGTCAATAATCACAATGAGTTGAATCGTAAGTCTGACACATATTTATATCTAGATTGATTAATGTCACAAATTCAATCATATGTCCATCCCTCCTTGAGCACACAAAATGGCCTTCATGTATTTAGGCTCTTGCACCACCACAATTATACTGTTGTGGAAGTACAAACTGAAGAGCTGATGGTGTAAGGACCACTTAAAACATGTGCACAGGACAATCCATATGCCTACATGCATAACCTAGAGACCACAACTCAAAAATGGATGTCTGGATGTCATGCGTGACGTTGCCAATAAGGTGCAAGTGGTGCCACATACTGTCTGCCTGTCCTTGTGGTGTGCCAGTGTGCCTGGGTAGTTAGGGAACAATGGGTGGAGGACATGTGCAGCGGGGTCATGTATGTAAGTGTAGGCAAAGTGATGACAACAAGGCACTCCATGACAAGTCTTTAGCTGTCCAGTATATATTTGTGAAGTGGATAAATGATGGTGGTGTTGTTTTGTGGGCATGGTGAATCAGTGACAGTCACCATGAAGGCTGGATCATGTAAATAGGGGTGGGGGTGTGCTGTTGGATGTCACTACTGTGGAGGACAAGTGCCTGTCTATGTCTCCTGTGATGTGGCTATGTGTTCACAAGAGCACTCTTATTTAAATGTCACAAATATCACAAAGGAGGTAATGGTGCCCTCTACATGGTGGTGTGTGTTTTGCAGTTTGAGGACCAAGGTCATGATGTACTCATTGATTTGGGGGGGTGTAAGCCTGGTGTGCAATGGTGGCTACAATTGTATGAGAATATGTGTTCTGCTTGCCCATGGGGGCCTGAAAATAAATGGACCAAAGTGGATGTTGTCCTGCCTGGCCTGTCTATGTAAGTTGTGTAGTACCATGCTCACTGATGGTCATTCAATTGTATGTTTAGACAGAGTGTCCTCCTAACCTGTTGGATATGGCATTTACTCAGCCTTAATGTGGGCAGTGTGGGAAATTAAGTAGCTGTCACTGAGGGTGATGTTCAACATAGATCCGCAACAAATGTATGTGTCTGTTAAGTAGGTGAGAAATGAAGAGTGAACAGCAATGTAGTGTCACGTTTCTGTGGTGTGCACGTGTAGTGCATGCACATTGTGGAGGATGGCCTTGAGCGGGTTGTGTGCAGTGTACTTTTGCTGGGTGGCACAAGGCACTATTGCCCTGATGTTGAAGCATTTCTTCCCTGAGATTAGACTTGTGCGGGGTGCAAGATAAGCGTACAGTCTTGCAAGATGTCTAGTTAGTGTTTGTGTACACGGTGGATGTTCTGTATGCATGTGTTGCAGCGTAGGAGTGTGAAAGAGTAATGGTCCTGACTGATAAGTGTGTTCGTGATGCAAATGCCTGTATATGCTTTCAATCATGGTTCTGGACGTCATGCCACATGTACACAACAACACACGTATCACATTGAAATGTCAAGTACAAGTAACCACAGGCAGGCATTTGCTATCACATTTTATGTGATATGAATGCATTGAGATGCAACTAGTGCAGTTACAGTAGTTCCTGCTTAGGTAATGTGTTTATCTGTGACATAGCAAAGTAATTGATTTCCATTGTCAACAAATATTAGATTGGCTGTCCTGTTCATAAATAATGTACATTAGTCTAATTTATTTTGTAAGTGTCGACAAACAAAACAGGACTCCCTTAGGGGAGTACATTGGAAACTACGGTGTTCTATGGTCGCAAATGTAATAATTCTCAGTAAATTTCTACAGGAAAAATCACAAAAGTGTGTGTTAATGTTGATAAATAAGCCATTTTGACATTGTCTTGTCTGCAAATGATTACAATAGGGTGTATTCTGAGGCAACATTTATAAATAGGGTGTTGTCTGGGACAAATTATTATATTAGGGTTTTTTGTTGGGATACTATGGTCAGATTCACATGCCCGTATGCCACATTAGCGCAACTGTTGTGTCACTTTCGTGCCCCAAGCTTTGCTGGAGCTGCGTTGCGCTTGCAACGTGACTCAAACAATGTTGCTCCTTTACGCCAGCAGATGCGTCACATAGCCGTCTAGTCTAGCATCATGGTGTGGTGCAATGTTGTGGAAAGAGGTGTTGCCGTGACGCACAATAACTGCTGCATCCCTGCTGATATGCAGGGGTTCACCAGTTAATGTGAATCGACCCGCTAGTGTCCTTTTAGAGGAGTCATATGAAGCTCATGTAACTGTGGTTGTAATGTGTCATAAATGTTCCTTTTTGGGTAGGACATTTGATGATGGTAAATGTAATGCACAATGCTATCCTATCCAGCTCTAACTACACTCTTGTAATAAGAGACCTAGTGGTAAGCATCATATGTAAAAGCAATGGCAATGCAATGTTATGTCGGACAACAAACTGTAACATAATATTAGCTGTAACTGGTCTTCCTGCTGCGCTTGCATGCACACCTTCTTGAAGTGAGAAATTATGTAGGTGCACTGGACAGATGGCTGGAGGATAAATCCTGGAAATATACTGTAAGGGTCAGGGTTGTTTTGAGTGTGTGTCACAGATTGTTTGACATCACATTGCATATTTTAAAGATCAAACAAGGTCTTGAAAAGCCTCTTGTGTACACCTTTGACTATGAGTCTGCTCCAAGGGATATTAAGCAGCCAGGCTCCCTCATATAAGTGACTTTAGGCCTGCAATGTGGTGTTGCAATTGTCAAGCATGCAGGGGTAGTGTGTTCTGGCAGAGGCCTGATGGGTGGCCATGTACTCCATACATGCTACAGTGTTGGCTGCATTGTGAACATAAAACTGCACCTGACTGTTTTGGCCAGACTGAGAGCACAAAGGAATAGACATTGTACACTTAAGTAGGCATATCACTGATTCCTGGCCCACATCTAAAGGTCAGAAGTCCCAATGACCATCCTACAAAACTATGAAAAATCGCACCACCACATAGATCAATCACCATCATGGAATTTGTTTCAACAACTAACATTCTTTTCAAAATTATGGTCCAAATGCTGCTGCAAAATCAAAGATTAACACATGTGCACCATATTTCCATGGCCATCCTCCACTACACATCACCCCTTCCACTTAAATGGACAACCACACAGTGGTGCGATGTGATGCATCCTAACAAAGTTGGTTATTCTGCCAGCGTGAGATACAGCTAGGTGTACTGAAAGAGTCTTGGGTACAGCATTCCCTGCCAAGACAGCTGGGCAATTAAATGAAGGAGATGCAACATGCATCCCTAATGTGTGTTGTTTGAGTGGCAGTGCAACGTTAGTGATAATCATCTCAGGGACAACACCCTCCACAGCGTATGCCAGTGTCCCACCCTGTTGGACAGGATGCAGATATGTGTAGGCCACCATTGCAAACCTGTTTGGTGTAGCACAATGATGTACTGTTGCAGCATGGTATGCAATGTGTTTATCCCTAGGTATTCACTCCATACAACATGTAACATCCACAAAAATAACACCATGTTTGGGTGTACATCAATGTCTCACAGCACATCCCAGCAATAACACTGCAACACAGCATCCCTTGTTTGATTAAAAATGGCAGACCAGCTTTGCCTCCCCGAGTTGTGAAATTGTCAGTGCCGACAATGTTTGGTATGCCATTGTGTAGTAAGAGTGTACAATGATATGACATGCACACTTCTATTGATCATCAAAGAGCATGTACTCAGTAGTGTAGAACAGATATCTTCATTGTTTTAACTTTGTGTCTGTATGGGCATGGCATTAGGGGGATCTGTGGTAAGTGTTGCTTGGTGAGGTTTTGGGGCCTGGGTAGTCCATTCAGCACAATAACCAATGTCAGTTACCTTGGCATCATTGTAGGTTGACTCCTACGATCATTCACAAAATGGCATTGACATAAGAGATTGTGTTGAATAATGTCATCCAATTTGTTGCAAATGTGTATTGTTTACAGTCATTGCTTCACTGCAATGTCAACAACAAATTTTTACTAAGCAGTGTGTCTGTCACTCTTAATTGCAGACAACTGTAAATCCTGTCTTGTCAGAAAATAATCTGACAACGTCAGAAACAGTGTGTCCTTTGCCGTTGATAGGCTGCCACACAACAAACTTCAGATAAATAGGGTGTGTGATACTTTGAGTGAGTACATGTACCCATGGACCGTAAGGTTCTAAATTTGTACAATGATACATCTCAAGTGTTTGTTTTCAAAGGAGCCGAACACCCTGTAATCACACTACATTTTACAATTGCAGTGTGAGACAAAAAGTGCACACGTCATGGATTGGATTAAACATTTCTACGATTAAACCTGCCAACACTACTAACATATTTGCACAATTTTTTCACAGTGGATGCTGCATCAACTGCACAAGAACTGGATGACAACAATGTTTTGGATGATATGGATGATAATCCTCCCACCATTGACACTGACACCCTCGAGGTACAAAGAGCCACCATACGTTCACCCACACCCCCTCCACAGTGTGACAACATTGTGGTTGATGCTGAAGTTGAAACTCAACCACCACCACCACCTGTACCTTCCTCAACAAACATGATGAACGAGTGGCAGGACACACAACGTGAGTTCCAAAGAACTGCTGTAACTGTACAACGTGAACTCCTTAGTGAGGTACATGTGGCATTGCCAAGTATCGCTGGCACAAGGGCCTCATAAATCTGCCACGCTGTGTCAAACGCCCGCACCTGCTTGGAGCAGGTGTAAGGATTGATGCTGCATTGTACAGATAGGGCCAAACCAAAATTTCTAGTTGCTGTGTGACACTTGCAACACAATTCCTGCAATGCGCAGGCTTAATGGAAAACATGAAACACACATCTGTACCACATCGGACTGGATGCACATACAGAGGGCATTGCGGGCCAGAGCCAGTTAAGCAATGGATGAGCCAGTAGGCACAGGCATAGCTTGAGCAGCAGCTGTGAAATCCATCTGGACAGGCCTCACATAGTGCATTGTGAACATTTCTGACCTGCGCTGACCCACATGCAACACAAGTCCAGACTGCAAGGGACCACCACACTCCCCTACTCCAGGACTAACTTTGAAGCTTGTGGGGGTGACATCTTGGTACAGCGCCAGGCACGGACTGGGCAGAAGGCACGAGTCGTGCACACAGGAGTGCCTACAAAGCGGACTTGAACAACGGTGGGGGGGCACAGGATAGCACCAAATGTGATGGACCGGATGGAATGACACGCAGCAATCAACCAGAGCTGAACAAGTGGCGTAGGTGGCCTACCCTGAGTGGATTCCCCTTGACGACAGAGGCAGCAAAAAGGGGCCTTGTGAGGAGCCCGTATGTATTGACGGGCATGCCAATCCTGAACATTGATTCCAACGGCGCAGCAGCCAGCGATGGGGAGGTTAAGGGACAAGCCAAAGCAGCATCAGCAGGCGGCGGGTGACACGGGACCAATGCAGGAGAGGATCAGGGAGGACTTGTTTAACTTAGTGAAGTGAAGAGTATACTGTTTAGGAATTGAACTCATTTCTGGACCTGGGGCTGGGTCGCTCAGGGGCTTTTACATCACGTATACTCTCGGACACATCTGATACCTGCGTGAATTTTTACACAATACAATGCAGCCCATGATAGACATAATACATATTGTATAATTCACTGTTGAAAAGTTCGCAGATTCATGTTTCAGATGGACATTTATGTGCATTATACTGTTGATAAAATTAAAAAGCCAATAGACAGATTAGAAAATGAAAATTGGAACAAAATACTGCACATCACTGAATTTGTTCATCCATGGTGCGCTGCTTTGTAAATGCTGTGCACCAATGGTGGATGAGCAGCCGCGCTAGCTATGTGGTACATCCCTGCTGATATGCAGGGTGCGCCAATAATTGTAAGTCTGCCCCTTCACGTCCGTGATACATCACAACCCTGTGTGTACTTACAGCAGGCGTGAGGGGTGTGACAACATATTAGACATAGCGTGGCCTTCAGCATTGCGTCATCCAAGTTGCATTTGTAACACAAGTCCACCAATGCCCCACCATTACATCGCACTATTTAACCCACATTGCACAATAATTTTTCAGCGGGGTGCAGCATAGAAAATGCTACACAATTATGGTGGGCCTGGGAAGTAAATGTGTGTTGCATGTGTGATGGTGCATCCCTGCAGATTTTAAAAAATGCATCAGGACACATTTATCAACACAAAATGGCATTAGAGCCAATGAACAAGCCCCCTGCGGCACCACTACGTCACTTTTAGTGACGTACTGGTGGCGCAGGGTGGTCCTACAAATTTACAAGGAGAGGAAAACCCACCCTGCGTGACGTGTCCTCTCCTTGTAAATTCTGCCCCTTCACACGGAGCACTGTGTGTGGAAGGGGTGTTTCATGGGTGTGGCTGTGGATGTTCATGGAGTGAGATACATCTACAGATTTACCGAAAAGTTGTTCAGCTGGAGATGCGTGTAAATGGTACGCCACCCGAGAGGTGGTGTAGTGAGGCACAATGATAAATGTTTGTATTTATCCTTGTTTGTTCCACTTTCAATACATGCTGTATTTTCCAGCACGCGTTGAAAGATGAAAAAGTGTATTGCAATAGATTATGCACAGGATTTTGGCCCTTACTGCACAACAACAATCTCCCCATGGCGCAGGCATCCTTGCACCATGGTGCAAGGGTGCCTGCGCCAGTGCATGGTTGTAGTTTGTGCATCAGTGTAGGGGGATGCACAGACACACCACATATTCTTGTAAATATGTTGCATGTCTGTGCTTTCAAAAGTAAGGCAGCACGGCGTAGAAAAATGACTTGCGTTACTTTGACGTAAATATGAGACATCTTTTGTATGTTTTTTAACATAGCAAACTTTTACATATTTGTACATTACTGAAAATGACAACATGAGTAAGATTACAAATGTACTCACCGGTTGTCCCACCGACTTCCAGGCCAAGATGGTCCAGCACATCACTCTCGCGGCTGACGGTGTCCTGCCAGCCGTGTTTGATCTGGTGTACTGTGCGCTCCACCTTGAATAATTTCGCCAGATGTTGCTGGACCAGATCCATCGACCTCTACGCTCAACAGTGGCGTATCCCTGGCTGACACGCCCACCCATGCTCAGCATTCTTGGGAGGTAATGAAAAATGAGCCACAGGAGCCCTCCAAACTCCCTGTCTGATAAATGTGAAGTAATTTAAATTTAAAGTGGATTGTAAATATAAAGGAAACTTAACCAAAAAAAGAATGGAATGAAATAAAAACCCAACCCCTATAATTACACTAACAATAACTACCCCTATGGACAAACACCCCTAAATAGACAGTACAAGTAGCACACACAAGACAAACAATAGACAGAGCAAAGAACAGCAAAAGACACAAAAAAGTCAAAAAACACACAGGGAAACACTACTCTCAAACAGAACTGTCTCAAACACCTCCTCCACCAAGCACACACCCAAAGAGAGTGACAGAATGTGAAAACAAAATGGCCTCCCTGGTTTGGAAGATTCTAGAATGATGACATCACTTCCTGCTGGAGTTGCTGCACGTTTTTATGATTTGCAACACGCTTTTTACGATGCGTTATTATTTCAATTGCTAGCTAATCTAATCCTGTACATGCGTGACGCTTGTTTATTTTAAGTGTTGCATCGTACGTTTACATGTATTTACAATTATGAAGCGGGACATTTTTTATAGTGCGATGCTTTTTGTGTAGATGCGACACGTTTTTGTGGCTGTGCGGCAATTTACTGGTAGATGCAACACTTTTCATGTACCTTGATATTACTTACATTTGGTGATGCAACCCATTTGTTTCATTGAGTCATTTGATGTAAAGATGCGACACTTATCTTACATTTGAGTGACTCATTTCAAATTTGAGTGAAGTTTAAAATTAAGTGAGGCTTTCCAAATTGGAGTGGCTCATTATGAATGGGATGCCTTTGAGGCAGTTATTTGTGGACTTTGTATCTCCTCCACAGCAGAGTCTTAAATTGCTATGCACTACGAGTCCCAAGATGCCAGTAGCCACGCCCACAAAGGGCAGGACGTTAATAAATATAGTGCAAAGAAACATGAATGAGCTAGTAGCAGTCAGCACACCACCATTGATAAAGAGGACAGGGGTCCTTGAAACGCGTCTAGAGTTTGTGCTTAAGAACTTTGTAGGAAGTGGGAATCACGCTGCAAAAAGAACCTTTTCGAGTTTTATATATATATATATATGTTTTCAACAAAGATTCTTCAATGAAGACGCCGCACACTACCTCGATTGTGTTGACTTATAGATTTATTTTCTGTAGGTTCCCCACCTACGCGTTTCGGACAGGCAGACAGTCCTTGATCACGCTTAACAAACACTTGTCCATCATTTGTGTTTACCTTAAATACATGCAAACTCCACTTAGCTGTTATGATGCATTGTGGGTTCAGTAGTTTTTTAGGTTTTACAATTTGTAGTTTCTTTTTTAACTAACAATGTGCTGTTACAAGCCGGATCGCGGCATTTTCGCGACCAACTGGAAGTTTATGATTAATTTTTATATACGTTGCGCTGGGGCATATGGCATAGTGTCATAGCATCGCAAAGTGTTTATTGTTGAGCATTTAGCAAAGATGCAACGCGCAAGTTATTAAAAGGAACTAGTACAGGACTGAGTGTCCATTTTAAGTTGCAATTACTGGCTGAGTGCCCTATAACCTATTTGAGTTGTCTGAAACAATTTAGGCTGAGTGCCTCATATTCCAGTTATGTCGTTGAATGCTTTGATCAACAGCTAGCACAGCGCAAAGATAAAGCTTCTATTATTATTTGTCACATATATTGCACTTAGATCAATCATACGAATGAATATTCAAGAAACAGCGATTGATTGTCTATAATTGGAGAAATTCAGTTCATCAAAATTATAAGTGTACATAAAGTTCTTCGTCCGTGTTGAGACCCCACGGATTTCTGGTTTTCAACCTGGTGATTAATTTAGATTCAAGGCGTCTCAGTCTCATAACGCGATCCCCACCTCTTTCATTCTCCCCCACCATGGCGATTCCAGCATATCTCATATTTTTCCAGGTTTTTCCAGGGTGTGTCTTGAGATGTTTGGCTGTCGCATAACTCATATCATTGTTTTGAATGGCTCTGGTGTGTTCGAGTATTCTTTTTTTGAGTGGACAAATTGTTGAGCCAATGTATTTTTTGCCGCAGAAGCACTCAATTTGATAAACCACGAATTGTGATTCACATGTTATCTTGTCTTTTATTTCGAAGGTTCTTCCCTTTGGATCTATTAATGTTTTCATATTCTGGCCAATTGTGCATGCCTTACATGTTAGGCACTTGCTGAATCCAAGTTGTCGTTTATCTAGCCAGCTCAGAGTTTTTGCTTTTTTAAAATGGCTGTTAACTAGCGTATCTTGAATAGAGGGAGCTTTACGATAAGAGATTGAAGGTCTGTCGCCAATTAACATTCATATCTCAGTATCCCTTTGTAATACATTCCAGTATTTGGACAGAATTTGGCGGATTTTGTAACTTTCCTTTGAAAAAGTTAGAATCATTCGTGGCTTTTCTTCATCTATGTTCTTTTTGGATTTGTTTTTTGATATCAAGGTGTCTGCTCTCGTTTTTGCTCTTGCTTTTTGTTCGCCTCTAGTTATGTCTGATTGTTTATATCCTCGCTTGGAGAAACGGTCTTTAGTTTCTTTAAACTTGTTTTCCATTTCTGTCTCTTCAGAGCAATTGCGTTTCATTCGTAGAAACTCCCCGTAGGGGATGCTTTGTTTGAGTGAGACAGGATGGAAACTTGTTCCATGCAGCACACTGTTCGTAGATGTTTTTTTTCTGAACACAGTTGTTTCCAATGTATTATTTTTGATATAGATCTTTGTATCAAGAAACTCTATTTCCTTTTTTTGGATGTTTGATGTGAATTGTAGTCCCACTTCATTCACATTCAGAATTTCAATGTATTCTGTAAGTTTTTGTTTCGTACCCTTCCAGAGGAGGAACAGATCATCTATAAATCTGAGCCATATAACCACATCTGTGGTGTATGGCTCGTTTTCCTCTCTCCAAGCTATGTTCTTCTCCCACCAACCCATGGTGAGATTGGCATAGCTTGGAGAGAAGGAAACTCCCATGGCACAGCCGCAGGTTTGTGTATAGATCTTTTTGTCAAAAATGAAGACGTTATTTTCCAGACAGAAGGACATCATGTCCAGTAGCATGTTAGTGTGTCTCAATTCAGATATTGGTCTCTGATTTAGGAAGTATTTTGTTGCATTCATGCCTATATCATGTTGGATCGAAGTATATAACGACACAACATCTATTGTTGCCAACCAGTACTCTGGTTGCCATTCCACTCCCATGATGATTCTGAGGAAGTCTCCAGTGTCTTTAATGAATGAACTTAGAGTAGGTACTATTGGAGCCAAAAAATGATCCACATAGGAGGCTACATTCTCGCACAGTGATCCGCAGCTTGATATAATCGGACGTGCATGTGGTTTATTAGAGTCTTGTGTATTTTCGGAAGAAAATAAATTGTTGGCATTATAGGATGATTGGCTATCAAAAAATTCTTTTCTTCCTTACTTATTAGGCCATTTTCTTGCCATACTTCAATGCGTTTGTGTAGTGCCCTTGTCATATCCACAGTTGGATTCTGCTCTAGTACTTTGTAGTTGGTTCCGTTGTTCAGTTGGCGATAGGCTTCTTCCAAGTAATCAGTCTTATTTAGGATCACGATGTTTCGTCCTTTGTCTGCTGGCTTTATTTCTATCATTGGATTTGACTGGAGATTTTTTAATGCAGTACGTTCGTTTTTAGTTACATTTTCTCTTTTGTCAGTGGTGTTTTTCATTGTCTCCAGTTCTGCCACAACAAGATCATGAAACACGTCTATGCGGTTGCCCGGGTATAAAACAGGACAAAATTTTGATTTGTTCTTGAGTTTTGTCTTAGGATGTGCTCCTATCATGTGGCCCATTTGAGAAAGTAATTGAGTGTTGGTTTGGTCAGTTTGCTCCACTTGATGAGATAATTCGAACGCAATTTGTAAGCTGGTTGCATCCGCAACTACAAAGTTTTCTGGTGGCTTGTCTAGAGCGTTCTCACTCGCTGTTGAAGGTTCTTCTCCTCGTTTGTTCTTGGAAAAGAATTTTTTCAGCTTAAGTTTTCGAACATATTTGTAAATGTCGATTCTGGTTTCAACTTCATCATGGTGTTTGTCAGGGCAAAAAGTCAAGCCTTTGCTCAGGAGGGTCTCTTCCGTTGTTGTCAGTTTGTAATTAGATAGGTTGATAATTAACTTCGAGTCAGGTTTGATGACTTTATTTATTTTTTGAATGTCCTTTTGCGAAGAGGGTATCTTTGATTTGCGGCCTCTCCGGGTTTTCCTCCTTGCATAGGGTTTGTCACTTGACCCCTTCCACCTCCTCTTGTTCTGATGCTGCCACGTCCCCTTCCCCGTGTTTTTGGGGTTTGTTGATCTTTTTTGGAGCATCTCCATCTCCTCTAAAAAAGTAAGCCTTTTGGGTGGCACTTTGGTTTGTTCCCCCTCACTTACTTCAGACTCGGTTTCACTGACAGTAGTGTCATATTGTGCATTTGATGTTCCCGCCTGATGTTGTAATTTGAGTGTTTCAAAGCGTTTGGCAAAAGTAAAGATAGTCCCATTTGCAAAGTCCGCTTTATCACGCTTAAACTTGCGTTGCTTTCTGTCTTGTATTTCACTGTCATGTCTATCTAGGTTTTTATCCATGTTCTGGCGTAGATTTTTTATAGTTTCTTCACTCTCTCCTTGCCCTTGAATTTGATCTTCCATTTCTTTTATCTTGATATGTAAGATTTCTATGTCTTTTCTAGCGTGTTTCAAGATAATGAGAATCATTCTTCGTGAGCAGTCCATGTTATTCTGTCCCCACTCTTCCAGCATTTCTAGGCTGGTGTCTGGATGGTTGGGTAAGGTGAAGATCCGTAGCCCTCTTGGGACTAAGCCTAACTCAGTGTATTTATCTAAAGTTATTATTTCCCAACTTTTAGAGATTTCTTTTCTTTGCAATTTTTCTAGTTGTTGGAAAAGTTGCTTGGTGGTTAATTTGACATTTGTATTCGTGAGATCTTTGACAGCTAATGAATTGGATCCAGAGACGTTTTTAGTAAAGATGCTTTCCGCTTTCTCTAGGCGTTTAGCTGTACGTTGTTCCATTGTTGGTGAGGAGGTTTTGGGTTTCAAGTGTAAGTTGAATGTTTTTCAAGTGCAAAAATAGCGTTGGTGACCTGTGTGACACGTGGTTGTTTAATGGCGATCTGCGCAGATAATAAATGCGCTACTCCTATATTTAATTCCTAATGCAGAAAGTAAATTGTCAGATCGAGTTAAGTGATATCTGGTTCCCGTCCGGAAGCAGCAACAAAAATTATTAGTGCGTTTCAGCAGTCCAAAAACGTACTATGTTGATCACTCGCCACAGCATTACACACACATCAGCAAACCAAAAAGCTTATTCCCGTCGTTTCACTTACCCGGGAGTCTCCCGTCGCTGGTGATGCCCTCCGACACTCCCAGTCGGCGCTCGACCGGTGGAATGACAAATGGTTTTTTGCTTGCGTGTCAATTTCTTCTTCGTGCTTGAAGAGTCTGCCCGTGAGAAAAGGCAGATGACGGCAATTGTTCCAATCCGTGCCAGCCGCTCCGATTCCAAGGAGTTTACCAAAGGCGAAGCACTGTTGTCATATGTTTGTTTGAAGCACGAACGTAATGCTGGGCTCTCTCTCATGAGCAAATCAACGTGGAAGCAAACGTCCCAAGATGAGAGGAGCAACAATGGCTGGTGCTGGCGGCGAGGTTCAGGACACCCTCGCAAGACAATGTTTTCAACAAAGATTCTTCAATGAAGACGCCGCACACTACCTCGATTGTGTTGACTTATAGATTTATTTTCTGTAGGTTCCCCACCTACGCGTTTCGGACAGGCAGACTGTCCTTGATCACGGTTAACAAACACGTGTCCATCATTTGTGTTTACCTTAAATACATGCAAACTCCACTTAGCTGTTATGATGCATTGTGGGTTCAGTAGTTTTTTAGGTTTTACAATTTGTAGTTACTTTTTTAACTAACAATGCGCTGTTACAAGCCGGATCGCGGCATTTTCGAGACCAACTGGAAGTTTATGATTAATTGTTATATACGTTGCGCTGGGGCATATGGCATAGTGTCATAGCATCTCAAAGTGTTTATTGTTGAGCATTTAGCAAAGATGCAACGCGCAAGTTATTAAAAGGAACTAGTACAGGACTGAGTGTCCATTTTAAGTTGCAATTACTGGCTGAGTGCCCTAGAACCTATTTGAGTTGTCTGAAACAATTTAGGCTGAGTGCCTCATATTCCAGTTATGTCGTTGAATGCTTTGATCAACAGCTAGCACAGCGCAAAGATAAAGCTTCTATTATTATTTGTCACATATATTGCACTTAGATCAATCATAAATGAATATTCAAGAAACAGAGATTGATTGTCTATAATTGGAGAAATTCAGTTCATCAAAATTATAAGTGTACATAAAGTTCTTCGTCCGTGTTGAGACCCCACGGATTTCTGGTTTTGAACCTGATGATTAATTTAGATTCAAGGCGTCTCAGTCTCATAACGCGATCACCACCTCTTTCATTCTCCCCCACCATGGGGATTCCAGCATATCTCATATTTTTCCAGGTTTTTCCAGGGTGTGTCTTGAGATGTTTGGCTGTCGCTGTCGCATAACTCATATCATTGTTTTAAAAACGAACGTACTGCATTAAAAAATCTCCAGTCAAATCCAATGATAGAAATAAAGCCAGCAGACAAAGGAGGAAACATCGTGATCCTAAATAAGACTGATTACTTGGAAGAAGCCTATCGCCAACTGAACAACGGAACCAACTACAAAGTACTAGAGCAGAATCCAACTGTGGATATGACAAGGGTACTACACAAACGCATTGAAGTATGGCAAGAAAATGGTCTAATAAGTAAGGAAGAAAATAATTTTTTGATAGTCAATCATCCTATAATGCCAACAATTTATTTTCTTCCGAAAATACACAAGACTCTAATAAAACCACCTGCATGTCCGATTATATCAATCTGCGGATCACTGTGCGAGAATGTAGCCTCCTATGTGGATCATTTTTTGGCTCCAATAGTACCTACTCTAAGTTCATTCATTAAAGACACTGGAGACTTCCTCAGAATCATCATGGGAGTGGAATGGCAACCAGAGTACTGGTTTGCAACAATAGATGTTGTGTCGTTATATACTTCGATCCAACATGATATAGGCATGAATGCAACAAAATACTTCCTAAATCAGAGACCAATATCTGAATTGAGACACACTAACATGCTACTGGACATGATGTCCTTCTGTCTGGAAAATAACGTCTCCATTTTTGACAAAAAGATCTATACACAAACCTGCGGCTGTGCCATGGGAGTTTCCTTCTCTCCAAGCTATGCCAATCTCACCATGGGTTGGTGGGAGAAGAACATAGCTTGGAGAGAGAAAAACGAGCCATACACCACAGATGTGGTTATATGGCTCAGATTTATAGATGATCTGTTCCTCCTCTGGAAGGGTACGAAACAAAAACTTACAGAATACATTGAAATTCTGAATGTGAATGAAGTGGGACTACAATTCACATCAAACATCCAAAAAAAGGAAATAGAGTTTCTTGATACAAAGATCTATATCAAAAATAATACATTGGAAACAACTGTATTCAGAAAAAAAACATCTACGAACAGTGTGCTGCATGGAACAAGTTTCCATCCTGTCTCACTCAAACAAAGCATCCGCTACGGGGAGTTTCTACGAATGAAACGCAATTGCTCTGAAGAGACAGAAATGGAAAACAAGTTTAAAGAAACTAAAGACCGTTTCTCCAAGCGAGGATATAAACAATCAGACATAACTAGAGGCGAACAAAAAGCAAGAGCAAAAATGAGAGCAGACACCTTGATATCAAAAAACAAATCCAAAAAGAACATAGATGAAGAAAAACCACGAATGATTCTAACTTTTTCAAAGGAAAGTTACAAAATCCGCCAAATTCTGTCCAAATACTGGAATGTATTACAAAGGGATACTGAGATAGGAATGTTAAATGGCAACAGACCTTCAATCTCTTATCGTAAAGCTCCCTCTATTCAAGATACGCTAGTTAACAGCCATTTTAAAAAAGCAAAAACTCTGAGCTGGCTAGATAAACGACAACTTGGATTCAGCAAGTGCCTAACATGTAAGGCATGCACAATTGGCCAGAATATGAAAACATTAATAGATCCAAAGGGAAGAACCTTCGAAATAAAAGACAAGATAACATGTGAATCACAATTCGTGGTTTATCAAATTGAGTGCTTCTGCGGCAAAAAATACATTGGCTCAACAATTTGTCCACTCAAAAAAAGAATACTCGAACACACCAGAGCCATTCAAAACAATGATATGAGTTATGCGACAGCCAAACATCTCAAGACACACCCTGGAAAAACCTGGAAAAATATGAGATATGCTGGAATCGCCATGGTGGGGGAAAATGAAAGAGGTGGTGATCGCGTTATGAGACTGAGACGCCTTGAATCTAAATTAATCACCAGGTTCAAAACCAGAAATCCGTGGGGTCTCAACACGGACGAAGAACTTTATGTACACTTATAATTTTGATGAACTGAATTTCTCCAATTATAGACAATCAATCTCTGTTTCTTGAATATTCATTCGTATGATTGATCTAAGTGCAATATATGTGACAAATAATAATAGAAGCTTTATCTTTGCGCTGTGCTGGCTGTTGATCAAAGCATTCAACGACATAACTGGAATATGAGGCACTCAGCCTAAATTGTTTCAGACAACTCAAATAGGTTCTAGGGCACTCAGCCAGTAATTGCAACTTAAAATGGACACTCAGTCCTGTACTAGTTCCTTTTAATAACTTGCGCGTTGCATCTTTGCTAAATGCTCAACAATAAACACTTTGAGATGCTATGACACTATGCCATATGCCCCAGCACAACGTATATAACAATTAATCAAAAACCTCCAGTTGGTCGCGAAAATGCAGCGATCCGGCTTGTAACAGCGCATTGTTAGTTAAAAAAGTAACTACAAATTGTAAAACCTAAAAAACTACTGAACCCACAATGCATCATAACAGCTAAGTGGAATTTGCATGTATTTAAGGTAAACACAAATGATGGACACGTGTTTGTTAACCGTGATCAAGGACAGTCTGCCTGTCCGAAACGCATAGGTGGGGAACCTACAGAAAATAAATCTATAAGTCAACACAATCGAGGTAGTGTGCGGCGTCTTCATTGAAGAATCTTTGTTGAAAACATTGTCTTGCGAGGGTGTCCTGAACCTCGCCTCCAGCACCAGCCATTGTTGCTCCTCTCATCTCCGGACGTTTGCTTCCACGTTGATTTGCTCATGAGAGAGAGCCCAGCATTACGTTCGTGCTTCAAACAAACATATGACAACAGTGCTTCGCCTTTGGTAAACTCCTTGGAATCGGAGCGGCCGGCACGGATTGGAACAATTGCCGTCATCTGCCTTTTCTCACGGGCAGACTCTTCAAGCACGAAGAAGAAATTGACACCAGCGCACCGACATCAGAATCCGATGTAACTGCCAATGAGTCCAGTGATGACCAAACAGACCCTTTGAATGACCGAAGAAGCGTCGCTGTCCCTTTTCATGCAGAATTCAAATTGATAAGGCAATCGTGGCTCAGGGGCAGAAAGAACAAGCCCCCAGAGGCAGGAAAAGGAGAACAAGGAGATCAGGGGGCGGTGGCAAAAGGAAGAAGAAAGGGCAAAGGAGGAACCCCGAACTGGAACAGTTGCAGCAGAAAGAAGAGTTAATGGTCACTGAGGATAGCAGGCCTGCTGCCCTCACTGTGGTGAACCTCACGAATAAACATTTAACAGTCACCGAACGGGAACTTTTGGAATTGGGCTTAACATTCTGCCCGAGTAACAATATGGAGTATACCCAAACAAAAATCGATCTCTTCCGTTTCACGAGAAAATTGAAACTTTACAAGTACTTTAAACTAAGATCGCATATGAAAGATACATCTAAGCAGGGAACTAGATTGACAGCTACAGATGCATTGAGTGGCAGGGATCTGCCAGGATTGGAGGCTATGGAACATTTGAGAATGAAGTAAGAAGGAAGTCCTCTTAATGTTACGAATGTGGACATGGTACAACGAGCCCTACTACAGGGTATAGAACAAGAAAGAGAAGAAAGCCATTTTAAGCTGAAGTCCATTTTCGTCCCTCAATCACCATGGGACGCCATTGATGCTTTTACAGAGGCCATGACCATGGATTTGATCAACTATAGGAAGGCAACGACTCCTATTAACCATAACATCACGGAGCCTCAATGAAAAGCCTTGCGTTACCTTATGGGGGATAACAAGATCGTAATAAAGCCCTCTGATAAGGGGGGTAGCGTGGTACTGCTAACTAGCGAAAACTACCGGCAAGAGGCAATGAGACAGCTGTCTGACCCCAAGTACTATTCTATAACTACCAGCAAGGCTTATGAGGAGAGCATCAATGATTATGATGAACTGATTCGGAAATGGTATAACTTACATATGCTGTGGAAGGATGAACATCTCTTTCTACGGAGCAACAACCCCATGAGTCCGACGTTCTACCATCTTCCTAAGCTCCATAAAAACTGTACATCTCCTCCAGGCCGCCCCATCGTTGCCTCAATCTATGGACTTACTGAAAACATGTCTTAGTTTGTGGACTCTATTCTTTTTCCCCTTGTTACCATCCTTGACTCATATATTCAAGATACAAAAGATTTCCTGAATAAAATTGCGGATATGAGCTGGGGGTCCGACTATTTATTGATGGTGATGGATATCACCAGCCTTTACACTAACATTGACCATCAACATGGTTTGAACGCTGTTGGGCATTATTTAGATAAACGTCAACTACGCTTTGTACAGCACAATACCATGATTCTCGAATTTGTGCAGTTCTGCTTAAATAACAACATATTTTTATTTGGAGAACAGCTTTACAGGCAAACCTCTGGTACGGCGATGGGCACCTGCTTCGCTCCCAGCTATGCAAACTTGTTCGTTGGCTGGTGGGAGGAGCAGGTGCCCAGGAGCTGGTAGATGGGTCAGGAGCATGGTAGGGTGGTACATTGGTACCACTACATCGATGATCTTTTCATCGTGTGGCAGGGTACGACTGTCAGCGCGGAAAAGTATATTGAGGATTTGAATAACAACTGCTACAATCTGCATCTTTCTGGAACAGTTAGCCGAGTGGCAGTCGACTAGTTGGACCTGAGGGTGTATATTGATGAGGGCCAGGTACATACCTCACTATATAGAAAAGAAACGGCAGGGAACTCAATTCTATTTGCGAAGAGCAGTCACCCACCCAAACTCATTAGGAGAATCCCGTATGGGGAACTCCTTAGACTCGGTAGAAAAAGCACACAAGAACAAGAGTTTTTAGAGGGCAGCCCTTGAGTGCCTGGCACGCTTCCGACTTAGAGGATATGATGATTCCCTATTGCAGAACACACTCAGGAGAGTCAGGAGAATTCCAAGGGCTGAATTGCTCAAAAAGAAAGAGAAGGAACAGCCAACTATGAATGCCACTACAGAAAAGAGTAAATTCAGGATGATCACACCTTATTCTCCTGGAGCTAATCCCCTCAAGGCCATGATGCGTAAGAACTGGCACATCTTGCGCACAGACAGTACGTTGAGGGAGGATTTGCCCCCACACCCTCTGGTGACCTTCAGTAAAAGTAGATCATTAGGGGATATGCTGGTACGTAGCCATTTCGATAAACCCACTGTCAGGCCCAATACACTTAAGGATATGAGTGGGTTTTACCCGTGTGGCCGCTGCAAAGCCTGTGCAGCCAGTAAGAGAGTCCTCCGATATGAAAATCAGGTGACAGGTAGATCCATGGAAATTTAGAAATTCTTGACTTGCAGTACTGTTTATGCACTGTATTGTTTGGTGTGCCCGTGTGGCCTTCGCTACATTGGGAGCACCATCAATCAACTGAAAATGAGGGTGCTAGAACATCTTAGGTTCAGAAAAGGGGGTGGTGATGAACAGAGTGTCTGAATTAAGCAGACCACTCTTACCCAGTCCAAAGATCAGGGCTTGATCCATCACCGTTTTTTAGCTCACTGCACCATCCCAGCTCAGAACCTGGCTACATGCAAATTAGTCTGTTCCTGTCCCAGTGCATGATGGGAACAGGGCAAACCAAACTACCAAGCCAATTCTTATACTGGGAAGGAAACAAGCTTCCGGGGACCGGTTTCTGGCATTTCAGTCGTCGTCGGCCCGGCTTGCTTGAATCCTGATGGTGCAATGAGCAAGGGACTCACATCTGAGTATACCCTTCCACGCTTATGGTGGACAAAATGATTCAGAAAAGGGGGTGGTGATGAACAGAGTGTCTGAATTAAGCAGACCACTCTTACCCAGTCCAAAGATCAGGGCTTGATCCATCACCGTTTTTTAGCTCACTGCACCAGCCCAGCTCAGAACCTGGCTACATGCAAATTAGTCTGTTCCTGTCCCAGTGCATGATGGGAACAGGGCAAACCAAACTACCAAGCCAATTCTTATACTGGGAAGGAAACAAGCTTCCGGGGACCGGTTTCTGGCATTTCAGCCGTCGTCGGCCCGGCTTGCTTGAATCCTGATGGTGCAATGAGCAAGGGACTCACATCTGAGTTCATCACCACCCCCTTTTCTGAATAGTTTTTGGCCACTATAGATGTGGCAGGGTATACTCAGACATGAGTCCCTTGCTCACTGCTCCATCAGGATTCAAGCAAGCCGGGCCGACGAGGCTGAAATGCCAGAAACCGGTCCCCGGTAGCTTGTATCCTTTCTGGTGAAGAATTGGCTTGGTAGTTTGGTCTGCCCTGTTCCCATGATGCACTGGGCCAGGGACAGACTAATTTGCATATAGCCAGGTTCTGAGCTGGGATGGGGCAGTGAGCTAAATAATGGTGATGGATCAAGCCCTGATCTTTGGACTTGGTAAGAGTGGTCTGCTTAATTCAGACACTCTGTTCATCACCACCCCCTTTTCAGAACATCTTAGGGCCATTGATAAGGTAGATCCTTCCTACCCAGTAGCCCGACACTTTGCAGAGCATCATAATAAAGATCGGAGCAAATTGCAATACTTTGGGTTGGACTGTATACCTAGCAATATCAGAGGTGGAGATAAGTTGAGACGACTCAGACGGCTGGAATCGAGGTACATCATCGATTTAGCTACTAAACATCCTGGGGGTCTTAACAGCGGGGAGGAAATGGCCGTCCATTTAGGGAAGTAATTTACAACAGGGGAAATAGCAGTACGGCCGTTGAAGTTTATGTTTAGTGTTCAGGATAAATCTGTAAGACGACCTTGGTATAATGAATTGTAGGATGTTTCATGATGATTTTTTGCTATGACCAACCACAGTTTACCTTTTAATATCTGTATGTATATATTGAATTATCATTTCCATCCCTTCCATTGTTTCTTTCTATTATATTTTTCCCTTATTTCTTTTCTTAACCCATTTTCCTTTCTTTTCTTTTTCTCTCTTCTCCCCCCCCTTTCTTTCCCCCTCCCCTTTTTTTTCTTTTTGCTCCCCTTGTATTTTATTTTATCTCCTTCACATGGATGAGACGGTTGCAGGGGTATATTAATTAAACCTCTTATGGGTTATGATGTGGTATATAATGGTCATCACATTTTTTGCTTGCTCCTCGGAGCACAGAATGTAGAAATATTAGAGTTAGAATGGCCATTTATCATATTTATATTCATATTTATATATGCATATTTATGTATTTGCTCTTAATGATTGTTTCGCTGACCCATGCTTTACTCCTACAGGGATAGACTGACTGTCAAAGGACTTATGCTGATCCACGGCTAGATGTTGTTACATTATATTTTGTATAGTTATCATTTTATGCCCATACCTCTTGTTTTTGCACCGATGTGCGGTATTAGTTTCTTGCACGGGGTGCAGATACATATGTTATGTATTGGACTCTATCCGTTAAAAGATGGCGTCTACATTTGACTTTGGGCTAGTCCTTTGCTTATGTCTGTGACCGTGAAGGAACTTTAAAATTGAGTCGTGTGCTTTTTGTCATTGACACTGACAAAGGCTTGCGCCGAAACGCGTTTGTTGACTTTTCATTAAAGACTGCTGTGATCTTCACCACCCCCTGAGTGCTGTTGTCCTTTTTTGAGGAAAGAGGACTTTGAGCGTCATATATATATATATATGTATATATACACATATATACAAACATATATATAATTCTTTAATAAAGTACTTTTACAATGTATATGACTTTACCACACATGTATTTGCGTTATAATGGCATGCGTGATAAAGTCATATGCTTTGTAAAAGTTATAGGAATGATGGCTTTGCGGAGTAATAGTCCTGCGTTATAAAAATTGCGGAGTGATGGTATGCGGGATGTTGGATTGCGGAATATCGTCATATATTCTTTGACGGTGAAACACCTTATTCGTATTTGACTGTCCTCGTTAGACCGTATACGTGCCAAGGTGAGCGTGCCTGGCAATGCAGCTGCTGTAGCGGATATTGTTTCATCCGTAATAATCGGCAAGGATTCCTGGTGGTGGGCTTCCACTTGGAGGTTATTCAACTGTATTGATGGAAAGGCAGTGCTAAGGAAGTTTCTTGATTTAAGGCATTGGAAACAATATACAATAAACATGGCTGCACACGCGGTAATTTTATATAAAGTGAAAACTAACCACGGTGTCTCAGGAGGCAAAAGGAAGCATCTTGACATTTAGGCCTTGGAAACAATATCAATATTGACATTTAGGCATTAGAAACGGTGTCTTAGCAGTGAACAATTCATAGCCAAAAATGTGAAACTGAGTTTTTCACATCTAATGGAAACAGGGGTCATGACACATAAATCTACATGGTAACGTGTCTTCAATATTTATTTCAATGAGCATTTTGGAACTGGTTATAACAAGCATTTTTTTAAGACTTTTCAATGTAAGTAAAGGGTAATCTTGGTTCTGTGTGAAGTATCAATTTTATACAATGTAGAACCATCATAGAGACATTAAAGTACTACGTAAATTAACACTAAACTACGGTTGATGTAAGGAGACCACAAGTACATACACGGTTCCAGTGTATGGCCGGAAGCTAAGGAAAGCAAGTTCAGTGTAACAGTCTGCCCATCTGGGTCTGTTTCCTCATGTATGTTCAGGCCACGGTTGACAGAATCTAAGGTGTGGATCCAACAGCATTCTTTGTAGTTCAAACTGGTGGTGATGGTTCCACCTCTATGGTGTACAGTGAGTCTCTCCAGAACCCACCACTCAAGATTTTCAGAAGTGTGTCCTACACTCAAGTAGTGTTCTACCAAAGGTGCTCCCTGCAATTTACATTTAATTCTACTGGCATGTTGCAAACTCCTATTCCTTATTTTTTTTATGGTTTGACCTATGCAGATCAATCGGCAGGGGCATCTGACTGCATAAATAACATTCTGACTGTTACAATTTGTGAATTATGTGTGGACATATGTTTTACCATGATGCCAAAATGTGGATCCTGTTAGAGTAAATTGTCAGTCCTTACAGTTAGCACATTTATGGTGTCCTGTCACTGGTGGTAAGCCCAATTGTTGTCTAATATCAGGTGCAGGTGGTGTTTCCAGATATGAGGAAACTACATAGTCGTTGACATTTTTTGCATGTTTGAAGGAAAACATAGGATCTTTGGTCATGTTGATTTTGGTTCCAACCAAGTTCCAGTATTTTTTAATGACCTTGTTTATGTCATGGCTTCTGGTGTTGCAGGTCGTCACACATATAAGTGTATCCATTTTTTTACCACAAGTTTGTATTTCCAGGAGAGATTCTCTGGGTCTATACCAGGCTCTTTTTGCAACTTAATCCGGACTTACAAAACTAAAACAATTGGCTCCTATTTGTATATGTCATCCGTGTCACCAGTGTACAGCACTTTTGTCACTTTTTTGTCAGTACATGTACACTATTGTTTTTTCGCAGCATATGTGGTTTTTGTCATTAACAGCCGTTTTTATTGATTTTGCATGTATGCTAATACAAAGTAAAAACATTTGCTAAGCAAAACGCTGTTTTTGTTGTGTGTTGCTTGGATATTTAAATGATATTTTTTTGGAAGGTATAATATACCTAGTACAAATCATTGTTTTTACCCAACAGAACCATTATTTATGTTTATGTTCTCACCCAGGTCCTGAGGGTTACTGGGTTACCCCATTATTTCGAATGGCTATCTAACCATGCCAACAATTTACTTGCCTTGTCTCCAATTTCATATACCCGATATTGAGTGGTGCGGTAGTGCGCTCGGGCTGCCTCCCTGGCTTTATCGTTGTACTCCTTTTGTTGCACTGCAAGTCTATGGGAAGTGTCAGGGGAGTGATGAGTTTGCGTTCGAGGTTGGTCACCTCTAGTTCTATATCCTCTAGTTGCTTACGTTTCTCCTTCCAGTGGCTCGCCACTGCCGCCACCCCGCACCCACAAATAACCTTCTTATATGCTTTTTATAGCATCACATCCGATGCAACAGAGCCCTCGTTTTTGGCGAAATAGTCCGTAACAATTTATCCCTGATCTCCAGAACCCGACAATACTATGGGTTGAAGGCCATCTCCTAACGGGAGCGGGATGGTACACCACCGTAGTGGTCCAATACAGGAGAGTGGTCAGATATGCCCCTGGGCAAAAAGGTGATATCCTTAAACATAGAGAGCTGTGTGGCTTGGCAGAAGAGGTAATCAATACGGGAACCCTGGAAAGGAAGGTGTACTGCCGATTGGAGGGGTGGTGTGTACACCACACATCCACCAGTTCCATGGCCATTAGAAAGTTGGACACAAGGTTCCCCTGTGGTTCACTGTGTCTGGGTGGTAAGCGATCCAAATCCCCAGCCAGGGCGGCATTACAGTCTCCTCCCAGTAAAATGTCCTCTTCGGGTAGAGTCAACATCTGAGGGCCCAAATCAGTCAGGGTGGAGGAGTGGAGTTTGGGGGGTATGTAGAGTGAGATCACATTGAGGGAGCGACCCTCCCACAATCCAGACACTGTAAGCAAACCGCCAGCATGGTCGAGTGCAATTTTTTTTTTACTTGACAGGGAAGGGAGACGCATGCCAGAATACCCAACCCTCTGGACCCTCATGTGTAACCCGCATGGGCAAGTCATTTATAACCCCACTGATTCAGTGCGCTGTATGTGGTGCCAGGAATATGTGTTTCTTGAAGCAACACAAGGTCAGGTGTGTGACGTTTAAGATATTTCAAAACTATCCCCCGTTTTATCCAGTCACCCAATCTGTTCACATTCCTGGAGATTATTTTGAGTCGACCCAGGGAGGCAGAGGCCATAGGAATATCACTCGTGTACACCGGAGAATGGGAGCCCTACCTCCCACAGGGCCCATGAAATGCGTAATGGGATGTATTGCCCCACTGGGAGACGAGACCCCCCAGAATGTGAAGATTATACAGGTTGGGTCACCGTGTGTGTTGGTAACCACCGTACAATTGTATGTGATCTTAATAAACAGACTGCTCAGAAAACAAAACAAAAATACAAAAAAAAACCTCAAGAAAATACCCTGGAACGCCACCCCACCCTGCCTCCCTGCAACGTGGACTCAGAACTGCCCACCACCCCAATTTGCAGAGCACTTGTAGACCCATACCTAGAACCATGTAGAGGGGAACGCTACACAACCAAACTATCCTAAGGTTAAACTCTTTTCCCCCATTAAGGGCAAATACTGTTGATCAGCAGGAAGCCTAAAGGATCTCAGAGACCCATACCAGGAACACGTAGCTCCAATTAGTACAGGAGATATGTCCCCACAGCCCCCTTCCCCCAAACCACCCCACAATCAAGCATTTATAACAATCGTAAAGCGCTCATCATGGGAGGCAACACACGTGTCAAACAATGTTCGGATGCCAAGTGTCTCCTGTCGTCTAAGACCAAGTCACGTGGCCAGGAGCATCACAGTCAATATCGTAGCTGATCACTAAACACGGGGTATAGACCCCAGTTCATGTTAAGCCTGCAAATACCAGTGTCACAAGAACTCAGTCAATCTTTCCGGTTGGTGCCATGCGGCTGATTCCGGGCTGAGCCATCGCGGTCCACGGAGGAGCGCCATCCCTTCAGCCAGTCCCAGGCCTCCTTCGGGGACAGGAAGAACAGCGACTTACCATCTGATTGAAAAAGCAGCTTTGCAGGGAAGAGCATGGCATATTTCAAATTGTGGCCCCGGAGAGCTCGCTTTATTTCCAGGAAGGAGCAGCGTTTCTGCTGCACTTTGTAGGTGAAGTCCGGGAAAAAAGTGATGTTCGAGTTCTTGAACTTTAGTGGAGGACCACTCCTCGCAGCTTGAAGGATATTGTCCCGGTCACGAAAATTGAAGACCCACGCCAGGATGGGACGTGGTGGAGCGCCCAGCTTCGGAGAACCTCCAGGTACCCTTTGGGCGATTTCGACTGAGAAATATTTGAAAAGGGAGGGGGTTGTGGATGATTTTGGATCAAGTTTTCAACAAACAGGCCCACAGTCTGTACCTCCGCCTGTTCAGGAAACCCCAAAATGTGGACGTTGTTACTTCTCACTCGTCCTTCATAATCTTCCAATCGAGCCTCAAGATCAGACGTCTGGGCCTGCAGTTGCTTGACCGTCGATTCCAGATGCATCGTGGAATGCGTGGGCATGTCGATGGAGTCTTAATTTGCCTTGACTCGTTCCCCCATATTTTTCAGATTGGCGTTGATAAGGTTGACATCAAGCGAGACAGTGTCACTCGAGTTCCAGTGCCGTACGGACTCCCTGGGCCACCGCCATGATGTCTGATAAAGTCGGGCCACCATCATGAGATTGTTGACTCGCCCCCACACCATCCAGTTTCTCCTCCTTGTCATCTGGCTTGGAATGGGCAAATTTCGACAGTTTTAGCAAGGCAGATGTCTTGGGGCCCCTAGCTGTGGCCATTGTGTCCCGTTTCACCACTTTGACTGGGAATGATTAGATCAGGGGAGCGTCGAGCACCGGGTATACCGGACAACAGACAAGAGAGGTCGGTGCAGCTGCTCCAGTGACCTTTCGTCGGGAAGCAGGCCATAGCGCAAGACGGCGGCTGTGTCGCAGATCTCAGTTCTCTCAAGGGGTTAAGGTGTTCACAGCACGGGCGTGTGAAGAGGCCACACAATCAGGGAGGTGACCACTCACGTAAAAAGCCCCCGGCCCCAAACAGAGCCAAACCGCAAAATGGAGGAGGGGGAAACGGGGAAAAAGGGGGCTCCGAGCATCCTGCATCACCAACGGGCCCCAGCACAGTACATATGTGCAGCAGGACATACTGCGACGGGGGCCTCCGTCTGAAGATGCAAGCACGAGCCGCTGAGGAGGTGCCGCACACCCCGGGTGCAATGTCTCAAGCGCCGCGGGTCTCCTATCTTCACCAGCGGTGTATCGACGTTCCTTTGAGCCTCCAAGCCTGAAGGATGTAGAGCTAGGCAGCTGGCACTGGACAAGGGGCCGGTCTAGCCAGGCGTCTCCCTGGGCTTATTGACTTCAACATGCCCACTGGCGTCTGGAAAAGCCGTGCGGCGTCACGGCCGGATCTGCATTCTGCTCCCAGCCAGCAACTTTCAGCAGAAATATTCCCAGCAAGTGGGGTCAGATTGGGCTTGACAGTGGATCGGAAGGATCAATGAGAATGATATAGGAGGAGGATTAGTTGGCTGCCAACCGGAGCCTTATTCCAGTGCAGCCATTTAGGTGTTGCCTAGCCACGCCCCTCCAATCTATTCTCCAGATATTAATGCTTCACTCCAATTGTGATCAACTCTTTTTTCAATCCTTCATTGTCTTTGTCATGATTGTCAGTGTGTCTTCCATATTGGGGATTCTGTGTTGCATGCAATCTAAATACTCCATTATGGTATCAATTCTCTTGTTAAAGCTCTCTTTCATGATTTTGACTGATTTGTCCTGTGCCAATTTTAACATTTAAATCTCCTGCTGGATGCTATAGAGCACATTTTCTACAATCCTTGCTCTTGATCCATTAGCCTGACAAATGGTTGCTAATAATTGATTTGTGTACACCTCTCTTTAGATAGCCTGCAAAGTGAAGCTAGATTCACCGCCATTCATGTTGTCTTCAATTAAGCGGAGGGGTTTCCACTTTAAAGTTATCTAATGAATTTGGAGTTTAAGATTGATCATCCTCATTGGAAATTTAGTATTGGTTGCCTTACTGGCTTTAAATTTACAGAAGAAGCACTATTTATCATTACCTGCTCTTGTTCCTAGTTCGGGGATGAGTCTCGCTGATACAGTCGATCTGTTGCCTCATGTACCTGAGTATTACCACTAAATCCCCCAGAATTCTTTTTTCAGTTGAATTAAGCCCACCTTAGACCTTGCAGAAGAATTCAGTATTATAAGCTTGTGCCGGATATTCCACATATCTCTTGTGACTGGAGGTGAAGCACTCTTTCCTGTATTCATAGTTTTGTTAATGAGGACCTAGGTGGAGAACTAATCATAAATCAAGATTGTTGGTCACTCATTGAAGCAGCCTTTAGAGGGGTGGGTCATTTTAGGAGCCATTTGTGTAGCTTAGAAGATGTCTGGTGCTGGGAGGCATGCACTGTTACGTTTGTTATCAAAAGAGCATCACCATCGAAATTTAAAATATCTAACAATTACTTAAGGATTTCTATGCCACCGTTTTCCTTTATGTCACAGATCACTGCCCTTTTGCCTCCAGTGTGATTTAATAATGAATTTAGTTTGCAAACACCACCTAAATCTGAGGAGATTGTGCTTTTATCTTTTCTGGACATTTTTGATCTCTAGGAGTTTGGCCTCATTGGGACAATTTTGATTTGTTACTTTTGATGGTGTTTAAGCCTTAACGAAAGGGAAATCACTGTGTACTTAGGTAGACAACTCCCAGTAAATCTGATGTACCAGTTACAGCTGTGATAGGGTGTGGAGAACTTATAAGTTACCCAACATTCATCCCCCACAGACTTTGAGTACGCTGACATGAAATCAGTTCTCTGTCAGATACTACCACTTTGGGGACCCCACAAAGGTAAAAATCCCCATTAGGGCCCTGCCCACTACATGCTCAACTACCGACCTCAAAGGAATGGCCTCTGGGTAGAGAGTGTTGTGGCCCACCAAGACCACGATGAACCTATTGCCTAAAGCTGTCTTGGGGTCCAAGGGTCCAACAATTTCGATGCCTACCCTCTCTAATGGGGTTAGGGGAGCCTTCAGCTGTTTTCCTGACTTCCCACTGTCCTGACAGGTGGGACAGGACCTAAAGAATGCATCTGAGGCTGTCTTCATCCGGGGCCAATTGAAGTAGCAACAAGCCTGGCGAAGGTCCTGTCTTGCCCCAGATGTCCTGCCAGGTGTATGTCACAAGCCAACCTCAGCAGGAAGGTCCTGTGGTACTGGGGGACCACCAACACACTGGATGCCCCAGTTCCAGGAATCTTAGGCTAACTATAAAGGAGGAAATTCTCCCAATAGATCAGGTGATCCCCAGAGGTGTCAACTGCTGCCTGGGCCTCAGCTTGCAGTCCTCATTCCCTCTAAAGCAAGGCACTCTTTTGGCACCTGGTATAATTCCTCCATTGTGGGCCTGCCTTCCATTTGTCAGCCAGCAAGCTCAGGCTGGTCACCCAGTGTGGAAATATCCTGCCTGTTTAGCTCAGGGGCAATAACTTCAGGTGCCCCATTAACCTCAAGCATTGGAATTTTAGGGGCTGGTTTCCCATGTCCCTTGCTGCTCTCCTTCTTGGCATCTGTCTGTTGTTCCATGCTCCACATGTCCTTGACTCCCTCCCGACACCCATGTAACTTGTGATCAGACAGAACCATTCAGGTATTCCCAACATCTCCAAGTCTGCCCTGAACTATACCTCCCTCCAGACAGTGTGCTCCAGATCATTGCCCAACAGATAATCTACAGCCGTGGCATGGCTCACAGCTACATTTAGAGAACCTGAGACTCCTCCCACTCAAAGTGAACTAGAGCCACTGGTGGATGGCTCTTGTGATTGTCAGTGAATATGACTTGGTGGAATGTGTTAGGAAGGACCTGCTCTGAGGATACCAACTGACACCTCACAGTGGTCATGTTGGACCTTAAGTCCTTCAGAAACCCCACCCTTTACCCATTGATGGTGACCCACTGCCTGTACTTAGAAGTAGTGGCAGGCATATGGACATTTGGTACCATCTCCTTATCCCACAGGGAAACTAAAGTAACCCATGTTTGCTCCCCAAAAACTAATTGGGACTACCTCCTCCCCAAGCCCTACACTTGCCAACCCTGGTGTATGCCCACTGGTGAGGGTCTGTGTCTTCTTGGAATATTTGGAGTCGCCCTTGGAGTGCCCATGCTGGTAGCATTTTGTGCATTTGGGTACAAACCTCACTATCTGCTTGTCAAAGAACTCCTTCTTCTTAGGCTCATTCTGGGACTGGTTACCACTAGTCCATTGGAAACTATTTTGGGGGCCTTTTGAGGACTCCTTATACATTTTTCTCCCCCTCTTTCTTCTAATGTGTGCACTGACCACCCTTGTGGGAGTTGCCCCAGTTACCTTTTTTGAACACTCTGGTGCTAACGCTCAGTTCCACCTCCACAGCAAGCTTCCTGAGGTCAGTCAGCTTGCTACCAACTTAGTGCTGGCGCAGCTCTGGAAAACAAATACTGAGCATTTCTCTGTCAGCGCTTTCTCTGTCAGCGCTCTGTGGACTCGCGCTTACCTGCCGCCTGCTGCCCTGGGTCACTTTCTCTGTCAGCGCTCTGTGGACTCGCGCTTACCTGCCGCCTGTTGCCCTGAAGGAAGGAGCTTCGTGGCTGCACGCACTCTGCCAGTTCTGTGGGGGCACTCTACACCGGACGGAGGGACCAGCAAGGCTACAGGGCTGCGAGCGTGCAGGGACTACCTAACCCAGGTGTCCCTGCGAGACCGAGTCCACCTTCCGGTCCGCTCTCCCTGTAGCCCCGCCCTCTGTCAACCGGTGTGCTGTTAAAACACCAGCAGCAGTTTCTGACCCCTGGGACACTTTCTCTGTCAGCGCTCTGTGGACTCGCGCTTACCTGCCGCCTGCTGCCCTGGGTCACTTTCTCTGTCAGCGCTCTGTGGACTCGCGCTTACCTGCCGCCTGTTGCCCTGAAGGAAGGAGCTTCGTGGCTGCACGCACTCTGCCAGTGCTTGTGGGGGCACTCTACACCGGACGGAGGGACCAGCAAGGCTACAGGGCTGCGAGCGTGCAGGGACTACCTAACCCAGGTGTCCCTGCGAGACCGAGTCCACCTTCCGGTCCGCTCTCCCTGTAGCCCCGCCCTCTGTCAACCGGTGTGCTGTTAAAACACCAGCAGCAGTTTCTGACCCCTGGGACACTTTCTCTGTCAGCGCTCTGTGGACTCGCGCTTACCTGCCGCCTGCTGCCCTGGGTCACTTTCTCTGTCAGCGCTCTGTGGACTCTCGCTTACCTGCCGCCTGTTGCCCTGAAGGAAGGAGCTTCGTGGCTGCACGCACTCTGCCAGTTCTTGTGGGGGCACTCTACACCGGACGGAGGGACCAGCAAGGCTACAGGGCTGCGAGCGTGCAGGGACTACCTAACCCAGGTGTCCCTGCGAGACCGAGTCCACCTTCCGGTCCACTCTCCCTGTAGCCCCGCCCGCCGCCCTTTCCTAATTTCCTCATTGCTATAAACAGTGTCTGTCTCCCGCAGCGCGGGACGCAGCGCCGGGGCGAAGCCCGGGCAAAGGGCGGGCCGTTCTAGGCCGTTAGAGGCCGGCAGAGACCGGACCGGGCCACCCCTCTGACGCTTCCTCCTTTACAGCCCCTTTTCACTTACTCCATAATGGCGACTAGAACTTCACGGAGTAAGTCTGCCCAACAAGGTTTAAGTACTCTGGAAAAATTCTTCCCAAAGGCGAGTATTCAAACTAGTAAATGCCACTCAGTCACAGAAACGCACCTCGAGATGGGTCCCGAAAGTGTGTTTCTGGACCAGGGGGATACTTTTTCAACAGATGCTAGCACACCCATTCCTCTGGATGCCACCCATATGTCACTATTGGACAGTATTGATCAGACCATTGAGTCGGTTCTTCAGCAGTTAAGAACTCCTCTAACGCAGCGGGATAGGAACTCTTCCCGGCCATCTGGGAGCTCTGACCATTCTGCCATTCCGGATAATATGGGACTAGACTCGCATGAAGCGGGACAGGCTGCCCTGCTTATAGAGCCAACAGGCAGCGGAGTGGAACAACCTCCCAAAAGGAAAAGGTCCAGGGAATCAAAGAAGGCAAAAAGGGCCAAAGTTGATATAGTTGAATCAAGCCAGGGTGATAGTACAGACATCTCGGCCTCCCCTGAGCTCATTTTATCAGGGTCTAGGTCGGATCACATGGGCTCTCCAGCGCCTGCGTCCCTACCATTGCCTTCGGGCCCATTTATCTTTGGTGGGGCAACGTCTAATAGCACTGACACAATCATTAATTCACTAACAGCTATTTTTAAGAATTTGTTAATCCCCATCTCAGCTAAATTGGACGCCATAGAGAGTAGACTCCAGCCCTTGGAAAACAGTCGCATGAGGAAAAGCCCTGGGTCAGCTACAAATGCTCCTGTAGCTCCCCAGGATCCATCTGGGAATAGACCACTGTCTTCTGCACCGTCCCAGGCCTCTAATAGGGTACCGCTGAGCACAAACGGTGCGTCTGCGCCCCAGATGCGCCCTTTGCTACCTTCAGCGTCTAGGCCCCCTGTCCCGGCCCCCAGGAGATCTAAGCCACCTCCTGCGCCACAATCGGGGGGGGCAGTGAGTTCCACCAATGGTCCAGCTGGTGGTATCACTCCCCCCCCTGATAGGCGCAGGGTGGTTAATTTGCCCCCAGAAGCAGTTCCATACACGGCAATTATGGTGGGAGTACCTGAGTTAACTGGTGATAGAAGGGAGCCCCAAGACTCTCTACGCAACAAGGTTATAAGCTGGCTTAGTATCAACAGGCCGCTGCCCCCAAACCTGAAAGGTGAGGTTTTGATGGTTAGGAGGATCCCATGGATTGGCCCTACTCCAAAGAATAGGGTAGGGGATTGTATCGTTGTAAGTTTTAAAAGCCCACACGTCGCCAACTACATCTGCAATTGGCTTGTAAGGCCTGACAAGTCCAACATTGAACTAGTACCCCTTTCACACTTCTATCCAATTGTTAACAACACGGAAGTAGGGAGGGAGAAGGGGTGGACCAGAGTAGGCTTTGCTGTAGATGGCTCACGTTATAGATCAAGGCATTACTTACCACCTGCCCAGGCCAATTTTTTACATCATAATAGATTTTCCTGTTTGGATCAGGTCGATTGACCACAAACTAGGGAGACTTCTCTTGGTCCTGGGAAGATGGTGGATGAGGTGCAAAGTCGGGTGGGATTGAGTACCGCCCCTGTAACTGAACACGGTCCGCAGGATACCGCTAAAGATCGAACGGATATCACGGATATCACGGACGATAGTCTGGGTCAACAGGGACCCCCACTTAACACCGAGTCTGACCATATCTTGCAACCTGGGGGGGCGGAGTTGGTTGGGCCATCCGCCATCGCGGTTTGCAATATTGCTTCGCCAGACACCTACCCACCCATAGTCATTGCGCAACCTCCTACTGGAGGTCTAGGTATTCTACCACCAGATCCGGGGTTGAGAATTCTCTCCTGGAATGTGGCAGGAATTGCAAATAAGGAAGGCTCACCGGAGTGGGATCACCTAGTAGGTGGCAGTGACATCCTCCTTTTTCAGGAAACATGGGCGAGGGACACCCAAACTAGGAGAGGGTTTGAAATATTTGAAATCCCTGCCAAATGGAGTGGGAGGGGGAGGCCGTCAGGTGGCTTGGCAATCTGGATTGCGAGTCACACTGGGTGCCAGGCGGAACAGGTACACACGTACTCGCAGGACATTCAGTGTGTTCGGCTCACATGGCCTGGCAAACCACCGTGGGCGATTGTTAACGTCTACTCGCGACCAGTTGCCACGCCAAATGAATCACCGACCCTAAACGACCTGTCCTCCTTTTTGGGTCAACTTCCAGGAGATTTCAAGGTGGTGCTTGGAGGAGACTTCAATTGCCACTTTGAAGCCCTGGAAGGCCTATTGGATGGTGCCCTTACGGCCGAGGATGACTACTGGGGGGTCCCACCCTCGTCTTCCCCTCACCCCAAAGCCTGGTCCCCCCTAGCAATACAACTCATGTCCCTTACCCTGAACTACGCACTGAGGGCCTGTAATGGTCGTACTCCTTCCGATACCCCCTCAGTGTGTACTTTCAATAGAAGGGGCCATGAGTCGAGGCTAGACTATATTATGGTGGACATTACACTCTGGCCAAAAGTCCTCGACTTTGGGGTAATAAATAGGTCAGATAGTGACCACAATGCCCTTTGTTTAAACATCCAGTGCCCTCTGCCTTCAGCGGGCACATCTGCAGTAAATCGAGGGGAAGACACGGGGGATTTGCTCCTTACAACAAATAGGCGCCGGGTTAAGTGGGGAAAGCTTGTGAGTTCAGAAGAGACCATCAATAAGCTATATGAGTTGGCACTCCCAAGGTTTATGGAGGTGGATGTACTTCTAAATGAACCAAGAAGCCCAGGATATAATGAGAAACTGGGTAACATACATCAGGACTTAGTGAGGGATTTGGCTGAGGTATTTCACCCGGTGGTGCCAATCCGAAAGAAAAAGACCCATGTTCCCACCTGGTATACCTCCTCTTGTAGGGCAGCTAAATCTGAGCTCATTGCTGCAATAAAAGAGGGGTCAAATAAGGCTAAGGTATGTGACCTTAGGAAGTATTACAAATCAGTGATGGCGATCGCTAGGACCGAGTGGGACTGGAACCACTGGCAGGACCTTTATGACGCCCTAAAAGTTAGGGACTCCCGGAAATTTTGGGCTCTTGTAAATAATGGGACAGGGGAACTCAAAAAAGCAATTGAACCCAATATTGCCCCTGTGGTTTGGGAGGCCCACTTTGGGGTACTTTACCAAGACATTAATTCCTGCCCTGATACAGCCCTGCTAGCGCCCTCGGGCTCCCAGGTCTCTGGCATGGAACTATCCCTGAGGGAAGTAGAGGCGGCCCTGGAGCATTTACCGTTGGGGAAGGCGCCAGGTCTGGATAGGTTACCCGGGGATCTTTTCAGGCATCACCCGGACATCTGGGGTCCATACCTTCTCATCCTTTTCAATGCCATTCTAGGAGGTATGGCAATCCCCGGGTCCTGGCTGGGGGCAGAGATTGTTCCAATCCACAAGAAGGGATCCACTCTGCTCCCCGCCAACTACAGGCCTATTAGCCTAATAGATGTACCCCAAAAGCTCTTTGCGCGCCTTATCCTTAACCATCTCTTAGACTGGGTGGAGGACAATGACATCATGAGCCCCCTCCAGGCTGGGTTCAGAAAGAACACGTCGACCATGGACCAAATCTTCCGCCTCCTTCTCCTATATTGGAAGACGGTAACGTTAGAGGGAGGAAGACTGTACATGGTCTTCGTGGATCTGAGGTCAGCCTTTGACCTAGTCCCTAGAGGGAAACTATGGGAGGTTTTGCAAAAGCTAGGAGTACCCCATCACCTCCTTAGTATCATCATCAGGTTGCATGAGAACAACTATAAACAAGTAAGGTGTGGGAGGGATGGTAAGCTCTCGGGCAAATTCCCGGTCCGTCGAGGCGTCAGACAGGGCTGTGTCTTGGCCCCGACCCTGTGTTGTCTTTATATTAACAGCGTCATTCAACATCTTGACGCTGTTAAGGACAATGATGCCCCGCTTTTGGCAGGCAGGAGGGTCCCGGCAATAATGTTTGCTGATGATACCCTCCTGCTTTCCAAATCCCCCATGGGGATTCAGAGGATTGTGAATGGTTTTGGCCTTTTCTGTCGCCAACATGGGTTGGAGGTGAACACGGAAAAAACTAAGTTCATGGTCTTCAACCCCCCTACCAAAACTAGACCCAATCCTAAACTGGGGGAAATTAGTCTTGAGAGGGTCTCGACCTTTATATATTTGGGGGTAACACTTCAAGAAAATTTATCATGGGACTGCCAGGTAGCGAGATCTAGGCTGAAACTTTCCCAGCTATCGGGCGCACTCTTGAAAGTGGCCAACAAGTCCACCTTTAAACCTGTAAGCCCGGCCCTGGAAACATACAGGTCCCAAGCGAAGGCAGCAGCCATGTATGGTAGTGAGTTGTGGGGACATAAAGCAGGGAAGGTTCTGGCAGGTGTGGAAAATAGCTTTCTGAGACGCCTACTTGCTCTCCCGCAAGGTACGCCACTCCTCCCCTTAAGACTAGACTTGGGCCTTCCCTCTATTGCTGAGGATCTTCTGTCGAAACCCGTGAAGTTTTGGCATCGGATATGGTCCACCGAGGAACTGTATCATTATAGACAGGACCTTATTCATGTTATGAGGCTGAATGTCAACTGCAAAATTCCCTGGCTGGCCTTTATCAAGTCGGAACTGCTTAGCCTGAACTTGCCAGACTTATGGGATGACCCAGCTCAGGGCTGTCAAAGGATTACGCGTAAAACTCTTGCCCAGCTGTACAAGAACAAATACCTCGTTGACATGGATAATGCTTATAATAGTGGCACCTTGACGGGACGCTTTATGGAATCCAAAAATTCTTATGTGTTTGAACCTTTTATGGATTTTATTTTTCCTCTCTTGGCGAGGAAACTGTTCCTGCAATGGAGGTTCGGTACACTCCCCACCAAAGTATTCACTTACAAATGGTCCACAGGGGGTGACAAACTTTGTCCATGCTGTAAAGCCCATGATGAAGATGATCTACACATAATGTTTGGTTGCCACGCTTACCAGAGCCCGAGGAGGCGTTGGATAGCACCTTTGTGTCGGAACCTGGGCTTCAGGAAGTACTTACAGGCCTATAGGGTCATGAAAACCAACACTCTCGGCCATATTGTCTTTGCTGTTTCAAAATTTCTAATGGCAGCATGGATAATAAGGAAGAAAATGTCTTCTTGAACTTGTACTACCTTGTATCCCTTACCCCATGCAGGTCCAGTAGAATTTTTATATGTAAATATTGTGTTTTAATTATATGTATTGTATTTTATTGTATCTTTTATGGCCTATGTGGCCGAAATAAAGAATTTTTGGAATTGGAATACTGAGCATGTGCTCTCTCAGGATTATGTTGTACAATCAATTTTAGTCATCAACCTTGCTGCCTCATACCCAACGATTCAGTGCCTTGCTGAATTAGACAACAAAATCCATCCAGGAGTGGTTAGGGAACCTCTGACTGTCCCTGAACCTTTGCCTGTACTTTCCAGGGGTCAGCACAAATGTAGGTATCAAGATGGCTGTCATGGGTGAAAATCTGGTTTGGTCCCCAAGCTCTAAAGTAAGAAGAGTGTACTGCCCAACTGTAGACATGTATTCCCAAGAGCCATCCCCCAGTGCTCTTCTGGGATCTTGTGAACCCTCAGGGATACCAGTTAGGCAGAAAAACATTTGTCAATGTCATCTCCGACCATATCACTGGGTACCATAGCCTTGGGGATTAGGACCTTGTTGTCTCCTTTAGACACTGCAGGTGTCTCTGCTAGACTCTATCAATGCTAGACTCTGCCTGCCTGCCTGGCCTTGGGATCCAGCTCTTTCAAACTCAGCTCATGAGCCAGTAGTAAAATTTTCTCCCCAACAGCCCTCTCAGCTTCAGCCTTCTTTTGTTCTACCTCCGTGGAACGTTTCTTCTTTTCCATCCTGAGTCGGGCCATCTCCAGCTTGAACTCTCTTTCCTCCATTCTCTCTGGCAATTCCTCTGGGGACAGACTGTTCTTTTCATGTTTCAATTATGTCATCACATATTGCCCAGCAAACTAAATGCATTATCTTGGTCTCAGTTGTGACTGCAACTGGTACAGCAATGACAGACATTTGCTTTAGTTTTGGTGTTGGTGGTACCATTGTTAATAAAGGGGTAATCCTTCCAATATTTTCCTTCCCAGAACAGTGTGCAATGGCTATGCCTCTTCGCTCACCTTGCAGAAAAAGAAAGGATTAGCACAGTACAATATATGCTGAGCTAGAAAGGGACAAATGGGAATATATATGAAAGCTTTGTGCAATGCTTGCACTACACAACGTGGTACATGCATGACGCAATGCTCTAAGTCATATTTATGAAGTCATGCAAAGCCACTTTGCATGGCTTTGAGTTGCTTCAAAAATATGGATAAATACAACACAGCGCAAATAACTGTGTTGCATTACTCTGTACAAGGAGGCATTCCATGGGTGTTGCAGTGGCTGTTCCCATTTCAAATCCCATGGTTTTTGATCCATTTCCAGATTTTCCAAACGTGCTGAACATGGTAATGCGCCAAAAAGATACACCTCCCCAGGTGAGGCACAACAAGGAGAAATATTTTTATTTCTCTTTGTTGTTTCCTCTTTTGATGTGTGATGCATTCTGCAACACACGTAGAGAGAAGAAAAGCCTTATGTATTGGTTTTAAGCAGAAAGGTGCCCCTTCCTGCACAAATACAATCCTGACTACAACACAGGCAACCTTGCACCATGGTGCAAGGGGGCCTGCGTTGGCGTTAAGCTGCCAAAATGGCGCAAGCACAAAGGGAAAGAAGGGAACACCATATTCATAAATACGGTGAATTCCTGCCATTTCCCTGTGATGCAGGGCAGCGCAGAAAGGTAACTTGCTGCATTGCCCTGAGCCACAATTCTTGTAATTATGCCCCAAAATATTTTGACATTTCTACACCAAAGTCTTTGAGCATAGAATTAGCACAGTACCATCCACGCTGAGGTGTAAAATGACAAAAGCCTTTGAAGAGAGGTAAGGGAGCACCCACTATAAATCAAAACAATACCCTTTCAGGCTTGGAGTGAGGCATTAATTATGCAAAAAAGAAGCAGGGAATTCTGGGTAGTTCCCAAGTTTTGGTAGAGAGCAGCTCCTGTGTAGAGCAACACCAGCGACACTCTGTATTTGCTTACCACAAATGTATATTTTTCTAGCAAAGTTTTTAAGCATAGGACTAGGACAGTGCCATCCATGCTGTGCTGTAAACTGATAAAAAACCTTTTACCACTCCAGGCACAATATTACAGCTTTGGATTGGTAAAATACCATCCAAGCTACTCTGGAACGAATAAAATCAACCTCTGTATGTGTTCCGCTAACGTTATAACTCTTCAGAGTGGTTTAACTTTGTCCAAACTCAAGCGAGCACCTACTATAAGTAAAATAAAATACCTTTTAAGGATTAGAGTTCTGCAAAAATGGTGCAAAAAAGCAGAGAACTCTAGGTTGTTCCTAAATTTAGGTGGAGAGCAGCTACTGTATAGAGCACCAGCAACAATTAGAATTTTTTACGATCCCACAAAAGACCTGTGAACCACTCCAGAGAAGTCCACGAGAGTGAAGACACACCTATCAGGTTGATTATGATTTATTAACATCAATGCCACTAGTTTCAAGATGAAGTATCCATCTTTTTTCTGTTCTGTTGTTTGGCGTTGAAAGATGTACTGATGATCTTTCCCTTTCTGTACTCTGGTACCTTGCTTTTTTATTGAAGATATCATCTTTTGACACAGATGAAGAGGTTCTTGTGCCAAGTTCTGCTGTAGAAGTTCCAAAGCCTGTCAAAGCATCTTTAGTTTAGGATTCTTCTCTTATTCCAGGGGGTGCGTAGAAGGTAACCACAAAAATTGTCAACTATAAACTGTGGCAAAGAGTTTTCCAGAGAGACCAGACATAGATAGAGCTTGGCACCACAGGGATGTGGCACCATTTAACATCATTGTATCCTGCTCACATAGCGCATGCTGAGATGCAGAGAGCTGCACATGAGACGTCTTCAATCCCTCAGTAGCACAAGTCGGTCAACCAGCATCTACTGAGGTGCAAAATCAGGAGGCTCAGTTTAACCCAGCATGTTCCCAAAAAAGTGCTTTATTGCCATTAGTGTGGCACTGTAATATTTGTCTCTGAGCTTTGCAACACTGCTCAAGACAAATTAGTAACCCTGGAAGTGAATTCCGCTTGTGGAGTTTGCGGAGTTTTCCCCACTCCGCGTTATGCGGAGATCGCCGAGTTCTCTTCTTTGCTCGCGTTCTTCAACGTCATGTTGGCAGCGCGAGCGAGAAACAGCCACCTCCTTGCACAATTTTTCCTCGTTCGCAATTGTCAACATCAAGTTGTCGAGTGTGAGCATGGAAAATCAACCTCCCGGCGAGATTTCTCAATGCGGGGAATCAGATTTCTCATTGCGAGTGGTCACGCATGCTTGGGATCCCTCGCGTTGAGAAACTGTCCATTCGCATTGAGAAAGCTGCAGCTTGAGTAACAATCTACTGCAGCAGCAGAAAGGAAAGCAGCGCCCGCTAGCGCTGTGCATGGTGCCGTTCGCAATGATTGCACATTGCGGACAAGCATTCTGCACCGCAAATCATCGCAAACAGCATTTTTCTTTTGCACTCCACCGCTTTCAAAACTGTGCAAACTCCGCCCAGGGTTACAAATTATCTCAGCAGTACAAATGCACCCAGAGGAAGTACTTTTTTTTCAAGTTATATATTCAGTTTTTTGAAGCACCACAATGTTGTGGTTGCTTCAGTTAAAAAAAAAACTACTACAAAAAAGTTTACAACTAAAAATAGGCTTTTTTCACAGCTACCCTCTAATAATATGATCTATCGAGTGTATATTATAACCTCCCTTCTTAAACAAAAAAAGAAAATTGTCTCCTGCAAGAGTTTTGTGGGAACAGAAGAACATAAACTGCTACAATACTTATTTTGTTTCCAAATATCACTACATTATAGAATCACGTATTATACTATTTACTATTATGTTATTTCAAATATTTCATAATATTTTTTTTACCACTTTCAACTAGCTTTTTTCTGAAAGAATTTCACTACAGTGTGCTCACTATCCCTATTTAATGCTTCAATTATACATAGAGAAATTTCCTCCATGTCACTGATGTACACAATAGAACAGTATGGGTACACAACATTTCTGTATTGATATTCCTCTACAGGGAATAAATAGTTATAAACACTTGTGCAAAGGTAAATGGATATGAATACTAGTAGAGATTTGTGAACACTGATCATAGGAGTACTGGAAAGGACTGGTATCTGCTGAAATTTCTCTTGAAGATCATCATTGTTTCTAGTAATGTGTGAAATGTTCGAAGACAATTGTCTTTTGCATAATGTCTTTGCATAGTAGAATATGAAGAGGAACTGAGCTGTTTGCCCACAGGTATCTCTTTGATCAGAGTTGTATGTACTACACTACAATGAAATAGTATTCTGCTTGACAAACCCCTGTCATCAATAGTGAATATTTGTAGAAGAGTGTGGAAACAGTTGTATCTCTCCACTATGATTTTTGATTTGTATGAGAGCTGTGTGTCAAACCTTTAACAGACGACTTATCTATCTACTGTTTTCTTCAATTTTGCCACAGAACTATCTGTTGTATGGTCTATACTGATAGAGGTCTCTAACATAGGTGATCTTGAAAGTAGGGTATGGTAACATAGTTATGTTTCTTTTCAGGTTGCATGCAAGAGTGATGTCTGTAGAGTATAGGGAGTAACTAGTGTCTTAAATCACACTTATGTACATCAGTGTTATTTAAGACACTTGTGTGAGAAAAATAAATACCCTATGGGTTTACAAGTATCTCTCAGAGCTCAGCTGAATGCACTACAGTATAATTACATGATTTTTTTGTTTTCGTTTAATGTCCAGCTTCCCCTCTGATTGAATAGTTTTTCTAGTAGCTTGTAGAATGAACCTCATCTTTTTAGTAGCAGCTCTCTCTTCAAGTAAATGTCTGTAGTTGTTTGTCAGAACAGAATAGTTTGCTTAGTGAGATATCTGACTACAGAGATGCCTGTAATTATTAGTAAATACATAGATACTTATCTCTTGTGAGAGAGTTCTACTATGATATATATGGATAATAGAGTCCTTTGAACAACTGAAACCTTCACACAGATCTTTCTCTTGGATAAAGCGTTCTTAATAGCACATAGGGAAGACATTTTCTGTGCTGAATACTTTCGATAAACTAACAAGTGTGTATAGTATATTGTGGGAAAGACTGCCATATTAAATTACCTACTATGTCTATTTAGTATTGTGTAGGAAGATACACAAATCTAGTCACTAACAGCTTTTCAACATGGTAGGGTGTATGTTAGGGTATTGAAAAATAATTATCTGTGTGCTCCCTGGCTTATAGTGCACTATTGAAGGCTATGGGTCTGATTTAGATCTTGGCTGATCGGGTCCCCTTTTTGATTTTTCGACGATCTTCCCGCCTGCCGACTTGGTGGTCCGTCCACTGTATTTAGATGTTGTTGGGTCTATGGCTGAAAGACCGCCCAAGTCCCACCGACTCCACCAGAATAGTCCTCCCGCGTCGACGGTGTCATAGGCAAATGCAGATTTTGGAGGGAGTCCCACATAGAAGACTGACGCGCCGATTATGATGTGCCTTTCCGTCGAGGCAACTGTGGCCGGAAAACTTCCATATTCTAGTTGGCGGAATTGTAAGAAAAAGAGGTGAAAGATTACCTTTTCGGATTCCGACTTCTGTTTCTATCTTGAACCCCATTGTACAGTTTCTCCCTATGCTGCTACTACTTGACTACGATGCTAAGCGACCCCGTTGTCACTAGAATCTGTGCAACTACAATAAACAGTGTGTGTATGTTGCTGGTGTGCAGTATTATATGTGGATAAAAAGTGCATTACACATTATCTAAATTTACATATTGAGAGATCCACAACATATATGTGTAGTGAGATAATGATGAGTAGTATTTAACTGTCTCCACATCCCCATGGCCTCGCTCCCTCAGGACTTCACTATCAGAACACTGCCAGCACAACGGGAACATCTAAATTGGCTTGGTCTCCTGACAGCGACAGAGTACTATTAGCAAGCAGTGAAGACTGCTGACACTGTGGACTGGAGTCTTTTAATGCTACATCTAAATACAACGGTCAGAACGCCACCAGCTTAACAGAGTACTCAGAACCTCTGCCATGGCTGGACAATCGTGGTCCCACCAAGTTGTAAATCAGGCCTTGTTTCAGTTATTGTAGGTCCTCAACCAGTGTTATAGCACTGAGCCACACAGCCACTCACACCCTCACTCACCCTCCTCACACCCTCACCCATCCTCACACACCCTCACTCCCTCACCTTCACACCCTTACCCCCTCACCCTCACAGCCCTCTCACCCTCACTCACCGTCACCCTCCCACCCTCACATCCTTACCCCCCTTACCCTCACAACCTTCTCACCCTCACCCCCTCACACTCCCACACACCCTCACACCCCTCCCCCTCCACCTCACCCTCACCCCCTCACCCTCACACACCTTCTCACCCTCACACCCCCTCACTCTCACACCCCATCACCCTCACACCCCTTCATCCTCACCCTCACTCACCCTCACACCCTTACCCACCCTCACACACCCTCACTCCCTCACCCTCATACCCTTACCCCCTCACCCTCACAACCCTCTCACCCTCACTCACCCTCACCCCCTCACCCCTCACACACCCTCACACCCCCTCACCCTCACACACCTCCTCACCCGCACACCCCCTCACTCTCACAGCCCATCAACCTCACACACCCTCACCCTCACTCTCCCTCTCACCCTCACACACCTCTCACCCTTACACACCCTCTCAACCCCTCTCACCCTCACACACCCTCACCCTCACATCCCCTCACCCTCACATCCCCTTACCCTTCCTCACACCCTTACCCTCACATCCCCTCACTCTCACACACCTCACCCTCACCCCCACACCCTCACATCCCCGCACCCTCACTCACCCTCTCACCCACCCTCACCCACCCTTTCACCCTCACACACCCTCTCACCCTCACACACCCTTTCACCCTCACACACCATCTCACCCTCACACACCCACTCACCCACTCTGACCCTCACCCACCCTCACACCCCCTCACCCTCACACACCCTCACCCTCACACACCCCCTCACCCTCACACCCCCTCACACCCCCACACACCCTCACACCCCCTCACCCTCACACCCTCACTCTCACACCCCCTCACCCTCACACACCCTCACACTCACCCCCCCCTCAACCTCACACCCCCTCACACCCCCTCACACACCATCACCCTCACTCACCCTCTCACCCTCACACACCCGCTCACCCTCACACACCCTCTCACCCTCACACCCCCTCACCCTCACACCCCCTCACCCTCACCCTCACACCCACACACCCTCACACACCCTCACTCACCCTCTCACCCTCACACACCCTCTCACCCTCACACACCCTCTCACCCTCACACACCCTCACACTCCCACCCTCACACCCCCTCACACTCAAACTCACACCCTCACCTCACCCCCCCCTCACACACCCTCTCACCATCACACACCCTCACCCTCACACACCCTCACCCTCATTCCATCACCCTCACCCCGTCACCCTCACCCTCCCTCACACCCTCTCACCCTTACTCTCACACCCTCACAACCTCTCACAACCCCACACCCTCACAACTCCACAACCTCCCCCTCACACACACTCACACCCCCTCACCCTCACACCCCCTCACCCTCACCCCCCCACACCCTCACACCACTCTCCCTTCACACACACCCTCATCCTCACACACCATCACCCTCACACCCCCTCACCCTCACACCCCCTCACCCTCACACCACGTCACACACCCTCACACCCCCTCACCCTCACACACCCTCACCCTCACACTCCCTCAACCTCACACCCTCATACACCCTCACACACCCTCACTCACCCTCACACCCCCTCACTCACCCTCACACCCCCTCACCCTCTCACCATCTCACCCTCACACACCCTCACTCACCCTCACACCCCTCACCCTCACACCTCTTCACCCTCACACCCCCTCACCCCATCACCCTCACACACCATCACGTCCTTTCACCCTCACACACCCTCACTCACCCTCACACCCTCACCCTCACACACCCTCACCCTCACACCCTCACACCCCCTCACCCTCACACCCCCTCACACACCCCCACACCCCCTCATCCTCACTCCATCTCGCACCCCCCAACAAAATATAACATAGCATAACAAAACATAGCATAGCATAACAAAGCATACCAAAACATAGCATAGCATACAAAACACAGCATAGCATAGCATAACAAATCAAAGCATAGGATAGCAAAACATAGCATAGCATAACAAACCAAAACATAGGATAGCAAAACAAACGCCACCACATCACTCGTTAGCCATCACAACATCACTCAGCACCACCACAGCATCAATCTGTGCAACCATTTAACAACACCTGGTTCAAATATGTTCTCTCAATGTTTCAAGCTTTATTACAAATGTAACAAAAAGATGTTAACATTTCACTTCTGTTCTTGGATTTTCGTCACAATGAAATACACTGAACATAATCTTCACAAAAGGTATTTACAAATCTTTAAGCTATTGCCATTATAAATTACAATAACTTGTATTTAAGTATTAATTATTGAAAAAAATTAAAAGCCATTGTTATTTGTAATATCAATACATGGAAGTCACGTAAATACAACACATATTGCATTACAAATGCTATAGATTTCACATTTGCGAAAGTTATAACTATTGGCATTGTAAATGACAAAGCTATTAATTTCGAAAAACAAAACTGTGTAGTAAAAGTGTGGTCACCTGGGTTCAGTTGTTGAGTAATGAGAACTTCCGAATTTCATCATTCAAGCCATCCGGTCCGACCTAAGATGATGTATCCATCTTTGTTCTGTCCTGAATAGTGCCCTCTGTGTTATACCGGGATGAGATTCCAACACTAGCCAGTGTAATGAGTCTGGATTCTGTCCCTGGTCCCTCTAGTGAGTGTACATATTAGTTGTAACTCTCTGACACCTGATGTTGCTTTTGTGCTGACTGCAACATCAGGTGTCAGAGGCTTACAACTAAGATGTACATTCACGACAAGGTCGGACCGGGATGGCTTGAATGATGAAATTCTGTGGTCCTCATTACTCAACAACTGAGCCCAGGTGATCACACTTTTACAGCATAGTACATGTCCTGCCTAAATACCGTCTCCATGGCTACAGGGCCAGTTGCCTACAGCCTAGCTGACACACCCACCTGTAACATTTTGTTAGTTTGTGAGGCTCACATTACCCTCACACCAGAGCATGATATGGAGGGTCAAGGGGCTGGGCTTGAGGTACTTGCCAGCTGCCCTTCTGTTTTCTGTTGTCTATTCTTCCATTGTGAGATTGTCATCCCAGCGACTCACTTTTACGCATCACAACGGGAGTGAGTTATCACTAGGCACTAGCAGCGCCTTGCTTATCCCTGTAGGCACTGCAGAATTAACCTCTAGTGGGCAGGTCTCTATTGAAAATCCCATTATGGCTAACACATTGTCATTTCAGATAACACTCCTCACGCGTACTTGTGAGTTTTAAGTTATACTCTCCAGACGGGGCAATCTCACACTACACTTAATACTGTGAGCTCCATCGTGCACATTAACCATAACCTAGCGAGACTCTTTGCCCTTCCAAGATGGCCACCAGGCCTGACGAACATCGCTCGTTCTAAACCAGGAAAAGTAATTGCACCATATGACTGATACACGTGAGACGATACCCGGAAGCCAGCCCAGTCCCGTTGATTCCGGATAGAACTTTATTGTGACCCCACTTTGGTGCAGGACTCCCCAGTTCAAGCAGCAAGGGGCAGGTGTTCCAGCCCAATCTGGCAACACACTACTCGTAAGTAACGCAAAGGGATTGTGCCTGGGTCTTAATTTTGTGTAAGGTTAAGGGTTGTACTCACACCCCAATCTGGGTCGTCTCCTTACCCTATGGTGCACCGCCAGGCTGACTATTCTTGTTACGATCACTCTTTGTGGCTGATTTGCGGGCTGTCGGTCCGTAGACACTAGCGATTGACTGGACCACCGTGGTGAGCCGCAACACTAGCTAGTTCGATCTCTAGGGCTCTGACAGGCTTGGCGAGTTTGGCCCTTGTGGGGGATGGCCTTTAACAGCTGGTTCCCACGCTGGAGTCCTCATACCTTGCATTTTAATATAACGATGAGGCAGTAACCCCTTTAAGTAACACGTCCTGTCTGTCAATGGCTCCTTGTGTGTGATGTGTATTTCTGTCACCCATAGGACACCCGGTCTAGGTGTTCCGGTCCTGCTCCGAACACAAACTAGAGCATGTGGTAATACTGATTTAGGTGAGTGTCACCTCTACCTAAATAAACAGTGCACTTGTGGAGAATCTATCCACTCTTGTTCAGACTGTACACATGTACTTGACTTACACGAGGTCCGCTAGTCTTTTGATTTTATTTTAATTCTTTTGTATAGTTTTACCTACATGGTGGCTATCATGTACACATATCCCCCCATTGATAACCACTTAATTTCGTATAACCCATTACTGGGAGAGAGCATGGGTTATTGAATATTGGAGAGAGGACTTAGAACCCTGCAATGACTCTGTTGTGGTTACCTTTTGTATATTTTTCTTAGGTTACCTGACTTACTTGGAGAGACTGTTCCCATAGTAATTGACGTGGTAGGGAGCATCTGCACCCACCTTTTATGTGTAGATAGTGTGTCCTTCACACTAGGTCCTGAAGAATTGCTGAGGATCACTAGGACCGTGAGGCATGAAACATGCTGACCTACAGAGATGAGGAGAGCTGAGTTGAAGCTTGAATTCAGCTGGCTGCCACTCTTTGTTTGCTTTTAGTCAGGTGGATAGCCAGCCTGAATAAAGTTATATTTTGGACTATCCAACCTGTTTTGAAAATCACATCCACCCACTCACATCCACACCACTAGGCCCCTGACGCGCACTGCACCATATGGCCAGGCACAAAAGATCTCCACCAAAGAGCCCCTTTATGGGTGCCCATCGGGTATTGCAGCGCCGACCCGACGAAGAGCAGGTCCATATGATGAAGCATGACACCTAGCTTGCTGGGTGTGTCAGGACCCTAGTTCTGACAAGAGGAATTCCCCACCTCTTTTGTTCCTCTTCTCCCTGTCTCCATCTCTCACTCTTGCTTTGCCCATTGAGGAACTGCATACCCATTTTATGTATGGCACTGACTGTTTGTTCAGCCCTCTGGGGCTGACAAAACCAGTCATGGCACTCAGCATTTACTCTATGTAGGCTGCATGCAACCTACATAGAGAAAATAACCTCCCTACAGGCATCCGGCTGGGTGCCGTTAGCACCAATCACAACGCTACCATTGCAGTATTTTGATTGGCTTAGAGGAGGAGAGGGAGGATGCCTGCTTTTTGTTCCTGCCGGATACAGGAGAGCATGAAAGCATCAGGAAAACGCGGGTGCAGGACCGGGCCAGGAGCGGAAGCAGCACGGGACCCGAACCCCCGCACGAGTCCCCGCACGAAAGCCCCCACCCACCCCCTACCCGTGAGTAATTCGGGCTGCAACTGTACGTTACTCGGGAGTGGCCAAGAGACTTGGAAGACAAATGCCCTCTGATGTCAGATGTTTTAGGATGGATGACGAGGACTTTGACTCTACAGCTGTGAGGACCAAGCAATGCTGAGGAGGACCAGGATAAATGCACAAGCTGTCCCACGAAAGATGTTGAGTGCTGAGAAGTCGGTGTCCAGAAGGAGCACCAACAAACCTTTGCAAATGCAACTAATGCCGGAATTGAAGGAAGAGCAACATCGGGACCAGCAAATCCCAGGGGACTCACGAAAAGCAGGGGTGTCAGGGCAGGCCCCAGGCAAACAGGGGATCCCACGAGAAGCAAAGGTGACCCCCAAATGGACTCAGAGGCTGGAGGCACTGGAGTTGTGAGAAGACCTCAAGCAGCTGACCAAAAGATGCAGCCACGATGCACACAATGTGCTGAGACTGAAGATTCTGGTAACTGGAGGTGCTCGAGGTTGAGGCTACTTGGAGCCTGAAGATCTTCTTGGAAGGAAGGCAACAAGCCTTTGAAACTAAAAGTTGATGCGGTGCACAGGGTTTCGGTTATTGCAACCCCCACAAGGAATACAGGCCTCAAACTCAGTGAGAGGGCAGGGTAGGCCTCAGGAGCTGTCAAAAACCCCCACCTGCGTTGGAAAACCTTTCGGAGTCCAGAGGAGCTCAGGATCAGCACATCGGTCGACTTAGTTGCGGTGCCAGCGAATACAGGGGAGTGACTCCTTCACTCCAAGGAAGATTCCTTCAAGTGTCTTTGATGCTTCACAGGCCTTGAGAGGTTCCTGTATGATGCACTGTAATAAAACCATGGTAGCATTAAATGTGGACCTTCCCCCTACTTTTGGAGAAGCTAATTCACAACTGGTCTCTGTGACAAATACTCATCACTAATAAGTATTGATATGATTCAGATTAAATCTTATCCCTTGCATGTTGGGTTTTCCTGCGGGACATATTCAATTAATGAATTGCCAGTTTGCCCATGAGATGGCACCTCCCCTCAATCTAATCTTCACTTTATATTTTTCTGTACATTTTATATCTATGAGAGGAAAAAGTACATCCGGCCCATGTTTCTGAAATATAATTTTGTATAATGTCACCCAGGTTTGTTTTTGCTCGAAATGATCCCTTCCCCTTACGTAAATTTTTCTCTTGCATCCTATTTATGTCTGGCTTTATCAAATAGGAGATTGATTGGCTCATAATTTGCACTTTAACTGATTGTGGTACTTTCTTGCACTTTATATTATATACTCAATGAATTAAGCATGTTTTTTAACAGGTTTTATTAGCATTTATCTAGTTTTAGCAAACAGAGGACTGATTGGCTCATTATTTGCATTTTACTTTGCTTTGGTACTGTCTTGCCCTTTTTTTTTACTATATATTGAATAAACTCAGCAGATATTAATATAGTGTTTTATTTAAAGTCTTATAGATGGTTCCTAACTGTGTTTATCAATTGAAATGAGTTGGAATGTACCATATTACAAAATATGTATTTTATGAATTATTGCATTTTAATGATCTCATTGTGTAAGGTCGAATAAAGTTGATTATTTGAAATTGAATTGACTTAGTTGGGGATCCTGCGAACAACTCCTTCATTCCAAGGGAGATTCCTTCAGATGTCTTTGATGCCCACAGGCCTTGGAAGGTTCCTGTATGGTGCACAGACATAGACAATGCAGCAGAGTGGAAGGGGGACGAAGTCGAGCTCAAACGGAGTCAAGCAAAGTCCGCAGTGTCCAGATGGTAGAAGAAGTAGGGGTGTCTGATCTGAATCTTATCCCAAGACAAATCTAAGGACCTATACCCAGGTAAGCCCGTAAGTACCCTAGCAAAAGGGTTGGGATGATTCAGGGGACCCTCCCAGGGGTTTGAGCTGGACTATACACTGGGACACCAAATGTGCCCTTCATGCACGATTAGTGGCGCAGGCAAGCGCACCCACCTGGTCTCAATACACTAAATCCTGTCTGGGAGGTGGTCACGCTTTCCTGTGACAGGATGCCTATGTCTCTGCCTTCCCCTGCTCCAGCTTTGCTAAGCAGCAGGAGGTTAGAAATGTGTCTATGGTTGGCAGCAACCGTTTTGTGCTGTCCGGGGCTAGAAGGATGGCTCTGGGAACTCTGAGAGCCTAATGGAGGGCTCTTCTAGTGTTTGGAATCATACCTCCCACACCGTTTACCGTGTGAGGGTATGATTCCAACATGTTTGATACCAAACATGATAGGATTTGACGCAGCCATTTTCAAGATGGTCATTGGGTAATTACGTGGTGCCCCTCTATACAGTATAAGGCTGCTTCACTGACAACCAGAGAGAATGGACTCCGTAGGCTGTACGGTTGTCCTGCTCATGCAGGGGCACCCTCTCGCTTAGACCCAAGCACCCTGTTTTCAGGATTGCAAAGGCCTGCTATAGGGGTGACTTATAGGTTTTAAGTGCAGTAATCCTAGATAAAGGAAATGTATATGTTTAGTCAGTGATGCTAGCACCAGCTTACACAGGCTGCAATGGCAGGCCTGTAGTTTCATTTTGAATGGTCTCTCATGGGTGGCATAATGCATGCTTCAACCCATGGGAGACCTCCGGGGTACCTATACCCTGGGTACCTTAGTACCATATACTAGGGACTTATAAGGGCACCCCAGTATCCAATCTGGGATGTACCTAAGTACTAAACAGAACAATTCAGGGAGAAAGCAGATGGACTGAATTTCTGAATGGAAGGATCTCAGTTCGACTAGTGTAAACAGAGCTTAGCACCAGGCAAAAAGTGGTGGTAACATAGAAGGAGATCATGCTGCTCCTCCGCCTCCCAGGTACTCTCAGAGTTGCGCTGGCTTCCAGTCTTGCAGAGGACACAATTCAATGCACTGTGTATAGTGTTCAAAGCCCTGCACGGCCATGGACCAAATCATTGCAGGAGAAGCTCATATGGTACGTCCCTCCCCGAGCGCTTCGCTCCTTATAGGCCAATCTGGTAAAGGTGCCCAGAGTCAGGAAAGTTACATCAGGAGGCAGGCCTTTTAGTACGGCAGCCTCGTGCCTCTGGAACAGACTTCCACCTGATATCAGACAAATAGACAGCATCCTTGTTGTACCGCTTTGGCCGCCATAAGTGTGGCAGGGTATGCTCAGACGTGAGTCCCTTGCTCACTTTGCCACTGGATTCAAGCAAGCCGGGCTGAAGACGGCTGTAATGCCAGAAACCGGTCCTCGGCAGCTTGTTTCCGGTCCAGGGAAGGCATGGCTTGGCAGTTCGGGCTGGACTGTTCCCATGAGGCACAGGGTCAGACTGATTTGCATATAGCCATGTCTGAACTGGGGTGGCAGAGTGGGCTAAAGAACGGTGATGGATCAAAACCTGATCTTTTGACTGGGTGTGAGTGTTTGATTGGTTCAGATGCTCCATCTATCACCACCCCCTTTTGTACCGCTTTGGCCGCCATAAGTGTGGCAGGGTATGCTCAGACGTGAGTCCCTTGCTCACTTTGCCACTGGATTCAAGCAAGCCGGGCTGAAGACGGCTGTAATGCCAGAAACCGGTCCTCGGAAGCTTGTTTCCGGTCCAGGGAAGGCATGACTTGGCAGTTCGGGCTGGACTGTTCCCATTAGGCACAGGGTCAGACTGATTTGCATATAGCCATGTCTGAACTGGGGTGGCAGAGTAGGCTAAAGAACGGTGATGGATCAAACCCAGATCTTTTGACTGGGTGTGAGTGTTTGATTGGTTCAGATGCTCCATCCATCACCACCCCCTTTTGTACCAACTTGGCTGCCATAAGTATGGCAGGGTATGCTCAGACGTGAGTCCCTTGCTCACTTTGCCACTGGATTCAAGCAAGCCAGGCTGAAGACGGCTGTAATGCCAGAAACCGGTCCTCGGAAGCTTGTCTCCGGTCCAGGGAAGGCATTGCTTGGCACTTCGTTCTGAACTGTTCCCATGAGGCACAGGGTCAGACTGATTTGCATATGGCCACGTCTGAACTGTGGTGGCAGAGTGGGCTAAAGAACGGTGTTGGATTAAACCCAGATCTGTTGACTGGGTGTGAGTGTTTGATTGGTTCAGATGCTCCGTCCATCGCCCCCCCCTTTTGTACCGCTTTGTTCGCCATAAGTTGGCAGGGTATGCTCAGACGTGAGTCCCTTGCTCACTTTGCCACTGGATTCAAGCAAGCCGGGCTGAAGACGGCTGTAATGCCAGAAATTGGTCCTCGGAAGCTTGTTTCCGGTCCAGGAAAGGCATGGCTTGGCAGTTCGGGCTGGACTGTTCCCATGAAGCACAGGGTCAGACTGATTTGCATATTGCCATGTCTGAACTGGGGTGGCAGAGTGGGCTAAAGAACGGTGATGGATTTAGCCCAGATCTTTTGACTGGGTGTGAGTGTTTGATTAGTTCAGATGCTCCATCCATCACCACCCCCTTTTGTACCGCTTTAGCCGCCATAAGTGTGGCAGGGTATGCTCAGACGTGAGTCCCATGCTCACTTTGCCACTGGATTCAAGCAAGCCGGGCTGAAGACGGCTGTAATGCCAGAAACCGGTCCTCGGGAGCTTGTTTCTGGTCCAGGGAAGGCATGGCTTGGCAGTTCGGGCTGGACTGTTCCCATGAGGCACAGGGTCACACTGATTTGCATATAGCCATGTCTGAACTGGGGTGGCAGAGTGGCTAAAGAACGGTGATGGATCAAACGCAGATCTTTTGACTGGGTGTGAGTGTTTGATTGGTTCAGATGCTCCATCCATCACCACCCCCTTTTGTACCGCTTTGGACGCCGTAAGTGTGGCAGGGTATGCTCAGACGTGAGTCCCTTGCACACTTTGCCACTGGATTCAAGCAAGCGGGCTGAAGACAGCTGTAATGCCAGAAACTGGTCCTCGGAAGCTTGTTTCCGGTCCAGGGAAGGCATGGCTTGGCAGTTCGGGCTGGACTGTTCCCATGAGGCACAGGGTCAGACTGATTTGCATATAGCCATGTCTGAACTGGGGTGGCAGAGTGGGCTAAAGAACGGTGATGGATCAAACCCAGATCTTTTGACTGGGTGTGAGTGTTTGATTGGTTCAGATGCTCCATCCATCACCACCCCCTTTTGTACCGCTTTGGCCGCCATAAGTGTGACAGGGTATGCTCAGACATGAGTCCCTTGCTCACTTTGCCACTGGATTCAAGCAAGCCGGGCTGAAGAAGGCTGTAATGCCAGAAACCGGTCCTCGGAAGCTTGTTTACGGTCCAGGGAAGGCATGGCTTGGCAGTTCGGGCTGGACTGTTCCCATGAGGCACACGGTCAGACTGATTTGCATATAGCCATGTCTGAACTGGGGTGGCAGAGTGGGCTAAAGAACGGTGATGGATCAAACCCAGATCTTTTGACTGGGTGTGAGTGTTTGATTGGTTCAGATGCTCCATCCATCACCATCCCCTTTTGTACCGCTTTGGCCGCCATAAGTGTGGCAGGGTATGCTCAGACATGAGTCCCTTGCTCACTTTGCCACTGGATTCAAGCAAGCCGGGCTGAAGACGGCTGTAATACCAGAAACCGGTCCTCGGAAGCTTGTTTCTGGTCCAGGGAAGGCATGGCTTGGCAGTTCGGGCTGGACTGTTCCCATGAGGCACAGGGTCAGACTGATTTGCATATAGCCATGTCTGAACTGGGGTGGCAGATTGGACTAAAGAACGGTGATGGATCAAACCCAGATCTTTTGACTGGGTGTGAGTGTTTGATTGGTTCAGATGCTCCATCCATCACCACCCCCTTTTGTACTGCTCCTCTGCCTCCCAGGCACTCTCAGAGTTGCACTGGCTTCCAGCCTCGCAGAGGATACAATTCATTGCACTGTGTATAGTGTTCAAAGCCCTGCACGGCCATTGACCGAAATCTTTGCAGGAGAAGCTCATATGGTACGTGCCTCCCCAATCGCTTTGCTCCTTTTAGGCCAATCTGGTGAAGGTGCCCAGAGTCAGGAAAGTTAAATCAGGAAGCAGGGCTTTTAGTACGGCAGCCTCATGCCTCTGGAACAAACTACCACCTGATATCAGACAAATAGACGACATCCTACAGCTTAGAAAAATGATAAAAACCTGGCTCTATCCTTGAGTATGCTCTTTGACATATTGTTAATCTTCTTCTGGTAAGGGGCACAGTATCCACACTCAGCTAGACATTTGTATCACTCCACCAGGGTACCCGTAGGGTGTTAGCTGTGCTTTATAAGCAATGAGAATAATAATATTAATAATAGATGTAACAGCTATTCCCAAGAAACTGCTTTCATTTGCTCAGGTATTAAAGGAGAAGCGACTGACTCACTCCCAGTATGAGAATCCTAACTGAATCTCAGAGGCATCAATGCCTAATAGGAGACAATTCATGAACTCCTTTAATACACATCTCTGGTGATTAATTTCTAGTTGCTTCAGGCCAGAACCAATTGGTGCTCTTTTCAGATCTGAAAAACCATACCATTGGTTGTTCTCTAAAATATTGACAGTACAGAGTTCACACCATTATCATAGGCTGTTTTCCTTTACCCAGTCCTGATGAAGACCCAGGGTGATGTTTAGGAATTACACAAATAATGGGTTGAAACGTCAACTATAACTACTGGTACTCCCTTAAACTGCCAAGCTTTGTTCATCTCTAATGTAAAAATGACCTCTGCTTGCACAGTTATCTGTTTTTTGGGATTCTCTCAAAAAGAATCTTTTGTGTAATCATTGTATCTGTGTTTATGTAAACTATGTCTAAGTGTACGATTTGATGTACCCCTGTTTTTGCATGTTTTCTTTCATATTATAATGTCTCCCAACAGTCCTGTGTTACCTTATGACCTGCTATTTTGTACATCACTTTACATTATATGAATGATAATATACCTTGTAAATCTAACACTATTGGCTTCCTATATTATTTTTGTCTTGCCTAGGCACGATTGATCTGCCATGCCAAATAGAATGCTTGTGAAGGATTAATTCTCATGTTAAATAAATATTACCTCCCCCACAGAACCAACTGTTGCTGCATACTACCATCACAGACCAGAACAACCTGAGGTGGAGTTCTGACTAAGTCAGAACCCACTTCAAAACCCAAGGTTAACCCAACTAATCCCGTGCTTCCAGTACCACCACTTGTACCTGTGCTAGGGAGTGCAGTTGCCTTAGGGGCAGTGGTAGTAGGAGTATTCTCCTGTGCTTTTGGACAATCAGCATCCTCTGTCCAATGGGGTTTCACCTTACAAAAGTAACACTAAGGTTTCTTGTTGCCTTTCTTGCATGTTTGTGACTCACCCTAGATGCAGGTTTTTGGAGCCGGTGGGAAAACTCTTTTTTATCTTTGCCCTTGTCCCCACCCTTATGTTGAGCTTTAGAAGAATCTTGCTTCTTCTGGTCACCACCATTGCTCTGATTTGTCTGCTTAACCCTGGTTCTGACCCATTTATCTGCCTTATTTCCCAAATCTTGGGGACAAGTCAGATCTGAGTCCACCAGATACTGATGCAAAAGCTGTTTCTGACAATTATTAAGGATCTGCTCCCTCAAAATCAAATTATACAATCTTTGATAGTCATGCACTTCACTGCCAAGTAACGAACCTTCCAGAGCCTTAATGGCACCATCCACAGATTCTACCCAGTCCTGGGTTAGTGCATTCTGGGTGTCTCTAAACTTAATCCTGTATTGCTCAGTGTTTAAGCCAAACCCGTCAATTAGAGCACTTTTCAAAACTGAGTACTTATCAGCAAACTCTTCTCTAACAGTGAGGAGCTTATCTCTACATTTGTCAGCAAAGGAGAGTCACAAGATAGCTGCCCACTGCTCTTGAGGGACCTTCTGAACTTTACAGGCCCTTTCTAAAGCAGATATCCATTTGTGGATGTCACCCCCAACATGGTAGGGAGGGACAATCTTGTTCAGGTTCCTATGTTCAAAATAATATTCTTTAACTATAGGGACATTGTAGCTGCCACCATGGAACTCTATTCCCAATTTGTTTCGAGTTCTCTGTACTTCTAGGGACTCTATGTCAAGGGCCAACTGCTCTTGCCTGAGCCTAAGCTTGACTCTCTCAACCTTAAGAAGCTGGCAATCCCTATCTAAAAAGTTCCCCCTTGTATCAGAAATGGAGGTCCCTACTGACTGTCCTGAGCCATTAGATTCTGCAGAGGAGGATTTAGACCTTCTTTGTCTACTCTGCACCTTCCCAGGAGGATCAAAGGGGCATTCTCAAGTCTACCTATGTTCTCCTCTGGGAGGTCTGAATTTTCCAGGTGGGAGTCATCAGTCTCCACCTGGTCAGGGTAATATTCTAGGTCAAAGAGGGTCTCCCCTCCTGGTCTATCTTCATTCCCTGCCCTACCGTCTCTTTCGTGTTCACCTGACCCACTGGTTTTCCTGAGGTCATCTAACAGTAAAACCTCTAGGAGGCTCTTTTCCCTGTCTTCAACTTTCTAAAGGCACACAGTGCTTTCAGTTCTTGGAACTAAAGTTCACTGTATCTAGTAGTGAGAGGGCCACTGACATCTCCCTTGGAAGACATATAAGTGTGGTGTAATGCTGCATCTACCTAACCTAGTGGGAACTAAACTCTCTGAGGTTGGTGAAAGGGTGTGCTATACCCTTAACTACCCAACCCTAAATTCAGTAGAACTCACTTATTCTAAGCTTGTATTTTATGTGACTAGTATTGGTGATGGTTTTTCAATTAATCAACACAAAAATTGATCTGGTAAAACAATGCAGGCTTGAATCCAAACCACTGCACACCAATCTGAGAAGCTGGCCTAGTATATTAAGTCCACTAAAGTAAGTGGGCACCTTGCACCAGTCCATACAATCCTTATGGTTATTTAAGAGGTCTTAGACAACCTTTGAAAGCTCTCTAAGTGGTAGTTGTGAAGGAACAGGGTCAAGACTGATTTGCATATGGCTAGGTCTAAACTGGGTTGGCATGGTAAGTAAAAGAACAATAGATTCAACCCAGATCTCTTGACTGTGGGTGAATGTTTTGATTTGTTCTGCATTCCATCCATCATTGTGTTTCTTTTGCTTTCTCACCCTAAGGACGGCGGGTATGCCCAGACGTGAGTCCGGGGCTCACTGTGACAATGGATGGAAGTTTGCCTGGCTGATGAGGGATGAATCCCCGAAACCTGTCTTAGAATGCTTGTTTCTAGTCCAAGGAGGACCTGGCATGGCACTTCGGGCTGGACTTTTCCCATGATGAACACGGTCAAGACTGATTTGCTTATGGCTGGGTCTAAACTGGGAGGGCATGGTGAGCAATAGAATGATGAATTTAACACAGATCTCCTGACTGGGGTGAGTCTTTGATTTGTTCTGCATTCCATCTGTCATTGTGTGTCTTTTGCTTTCTTGTCCTAAGTGCAGCAGTTATGACCAGATGTGGGTCCCGGGCTCACTGTGCCACTGAATTCAAGCTAGCCTGTCTGATGGGGGTGAAACCCCGAAACCGGTCCTAGGATGCTTGTTTCCATCCAGAGAGGACCTGGAATGGCAGTTCGATCTGGACTGTTCCCAAGGGGAACAGGGTCAAGACTGATATGCACAGGGGTGGGTATAAACTGGGCCGGCATGGTGAGCAAAAGACAATGGATTTAACCCATATCTCTTGACTGGGGTGAATGTTTTGATTTGTTCTGCATTCTGTTCATCATTGTGTGTCTTTAGGTGCCAATACAGACACACATTGGAGTGACTGTGATTGCTTTGGATTTGTCAATTATATCCATCTCATAGCTTACTGTCACCCCTCGAATCCGTGCAGTAGTGTAACTAATTAATTCATGTTCTAACATTCTGCTGACCAGGTCCTTAGTAATGACCATACTAGATTACTGCAATTTGGTAGAAAAATGCCTTTCTTGCAAAGGATGCCCAACTAGGGCGGCTAGATTGGTGCTCAATCTAAAACAGTTTAACTAAAATGAGCCTGAGATGCACACACACCACCAACTCTCTATGACACCCAAGAATAAGTTCAAGGTTCTGTAGATTATGCACAAGACATTCTGGAAAATAAACCCACTTTCTCTTTCTAGTATAGTCCTTCAGTACATCCCTGCTTTGTACCTCCGATCTACCAAGTTATATTTAATTCCACAATCAGAAGTCAAATACTTGAACATGGGCCAGGCCTCTTCAACAAACCAACTTCATTTTCTGAAAGATACTGAAATCTGAACTGTTTAAGGCATTATTGGATTTATCTTCAGGTGTTCTCTATGATTGTTTTTGGTACTTAGATTTCTGTTTGAGTTAGAGAGGTCTGTCTCTCTGTTTGCTGGATGTGATGTTTACATTCTGTTTAAAATCTGTTGATTTTGCCATTCTTGGAGTGTTTGTGCCCGACTTCACATTTTAAGCCCTGTGCAAATTGTGTTTGGACACAGAATTTTCCCATGCAAATTTTTGCAGAAACGTAATGTCCAAATTTCGTTTTTGCCGTGCAGTAAAACTATAACATCATGTCCCCTCTAATTCTTTTTCTGGGAGGTTATACCTCCCAGTATTTTTGAATGACCTTTTGGGAAGGGTAATTTATTGTACTGAACATTTATTTAGAGTAGGTACAATGCTTACGTTTTGAAAGAATGAGCGCTGGGGCCAAAAGCTCTTCTCAGAACCTTGCAGCAGGTGCAATTAAATGTCAGCACCCAATACCAAGCTAGGTTGGTCTTGAATTCACCTCATGCTCTTTTAATCCACTGCCCAACACTCCCTAGACCTTTCTCTTGCAGGTTCCCACGTCTCCTTTTTAAGATGAGTTTTCTGTCTTTCTTATCCTCCATCTCTCTGCTTGGGTAATTTTTTTTTCTTCTCTTGCACTCTGTGAATGTCTGATGCTAAAAAATAAGGCCCACATTTACTAACAAGTCATGAAATGCAGCAAGACAACTTGCTTCTCTGCGTGAGAGAGAGAGGGAGAGAGAGAGAGACCAGAAATTTGCCATATCTACACCCATAATAGGGCCTAAGATATGTCACAATCTTGTTCTTCCCCTGACTAATACCACTGTAGGTACCCTTATACTATTGTGCAAGGGTGCCTGTGTTAATGGCATGCTCGGTTTTTTGTATAAAGGGATGCCTTCTTGCACAAAAACTATTCTCAGAGGCATTTTCTGATTTCTATGTGTGCTGCAGAATGCAGCACACATAGGAAGTGCAAATAATGATGAGGAATACAAATATTTTTCCTCGATACGCCTCAGTTGGGATGGCGTAACAGTTTGACCATTCCCAGATCTACTATTCTTAGTATATCTCGGAATGTACCAAAATCCATGGGGCATATTATCAGGAAACGAAGTTAAAATTATCGCCGCTTTAGCGGCAGGAAACTGCCGCTAAAGCGGCGATAATGGGCTTGATATTATGCCCTTATGAATGACCATAAAAGCCCATGTCCTGGTGTGAACATTGACTTCTATTGGAATTCTCAAGGGCATATTAACAAGCCATTATCGCCACTTTAGCGGCATTTTCCTGTCGCTAAAGAGCCGATAATTTTAATTTCGTTCTTGATAATATGCCTCTAAAAGTATATATGTGGGAACGACCATACTCCATTCATGGAACACCTTGCATTATTCTAGATTTACTAGTTTTACATTATTCTTGGTTTACTAAGCCATGCAGAGTTACACAAGGTGGTTCTGCGTGACTTAGTACATCTGACTTGTGGGCCTGCATTGCCTTGTCTGATGCAAGGGCAATGCAATCATGCTCTTCAGAAATCTGGGTCTATGTTCCGGTCCTAAGAAATGAGTGTTGCTGGCCCCCTCCGTCAACCACATGCTCAAAGTAAGCACTGGAGTAGAATTTCCCTGATAGAGTCACAAAGTGCTTCACTTTGCATTAGGCTTCTGTCCACCCTCTTTAAGGGCTTGATGTATCAAAATTAAATCAAATTTCGAAATAGCGAGTAACACCTAATTGCTATTTAGAATTTGCAAAATGCTATTTTCTGTGCAATCAGTGTCTTAAAAACCGATTTCTTAGTAATCGTTATTTAAGAATACTAAATCAGAATTTAGAAATCAGCATCATTCGCAAATATTGAATGTCACTGTTTCTCATATTTATGACATCACAGATTCTAAAATAGGCCTGGGAAGAGTGCATTTGTGTACATGGGAGACGTTTTGTCAAAGGTAGAAGGAAGAATCCATTGCCATCCACCCCCATCATGCATCATGGCTAGCCGAAATTCCCAGTGTGAAGGGAGTAAGAAGAACAAAACAACATTTAGCAACCAAAAACTTAGATTATTGACAGTAGAATTTGTTATTGAAAATTATAACATTTTTGGTCTGTGTACAAAGAAGAGGGACAGTGGGGCTTTTTCCACTCGCATAGGAGTGGGAGGTCCAGCATAAATGGGGGCCCCCGTCACAATGTCCAAAAAGATGTTATGCCGTTCCTCTAGTAGCAGACTCACAGGTTCAACAAGAGGCTGCGTCCCACTATGCCCACTTTAGGTCTATTGTTGGGAATCCATTTGTTGGATTGTAATGCCCTCACACACCCTTTCAGGTGTCATGCTTCATCATATGGGCTACTCCTCGTTGGGTCAGCGGTGCAATACCCAATGGGCTCCCTCGAAAGGGGCACTTTATCGGAGATCTTTTATCCAACAGCCGTAAGGTGAAGTGCGGGTATGGGGCCAGAACCGTGTAGATGTGTAGTGGTGAATTTTAAATAGGATTGGGAGTACCTAGTATGAATTGATGTATTCTGGGGGCCTCCTATCCTAGTTAAAAATGGTGAACAAGGCACTCATCCGAGTGTTATGTCTCGTGGTGGAGTGTACTTTGTTAAAAATTGTTGGTCAACATGTTTCTCGCTTCCAGTAAAGTATACTAGCGATTCTTCAGGACCGGGAATAAGCACCATCTACACTTAATGTTAATACTATGAAAATTACTCACAATACAATTTATCACATGCAAAATTTACCTGATATGATCTGGATCTACCAAATTCAGTAAATTCCCCAGGCATCAACAGTAACCGGGGGGTCACGCATAAGGCTTAGCTCCTATGTGTGCAAGAGGTTAACAGCATTATGTTACACCCACGACCTGCCCTATCCACCGGGTCTGGTCTGTCTTCTGCAACTGTTTTTGGAGGCTACCAAATGACAAATGTGGTCATTTATTCAGCAGAGGATAAATGTGGTTGCCCTGACATACAGGAGTGTGGAAGAAATCTGAAAAAGATGGTATGATGCAGGTTTGTGCACAAAGGAAAGACGTGCAGTTAAAAGACAAGATGCTTCACATATTGGAGGAGGGCCAAGTACTGAACCTCCAGCGACACCTCTGGAACAACTAATTGAATCTACTCTCCAGTTAGAGACAGTGATAGCTGTCAATACCATTGACACATCTGTAAGCACTCCAAGTTCCAAAGGAATTTTTCAAATCGTATGTGCTTTATGATTTAAAAAAGGTAACATACCTATATATGTGTAACAGATCATACATACATGCAAATCATTCAATGACGCATATATTATTTAAAATGTGTAAAAGAAATGTTTTAATGCAGTGGACATTTTATGTAGCATATTGCAATGTATTGTGGCCCATTTAGTCAAGATTATTAGATAGAATATTTGCTCTTGAAGCAAGCTAGTTTACAGTTAATCATATTTGATGTGTAGTGAAACCTTTCAATTGTTTATTAGTCAATCAAGGCAACATGTGCTATATGCAACATTACTGATTACTATTGAGCATATACTTTTTTCACATCTGAAATTATTGAGTAGTAACCACAAAGACACGGTAAACATGGTGAATGTGTAATTAAAACGAATGTACTTACACATTGCAATGACATCGCACCCCTCTCCTTTCTATTTGATTCTGCCATTGGTGATGCATCACAGGACCCAAACCAACCAACAACAAGAGAACAAGATAGCTCTGCTCCACAGGCAAGCCACTGAAGTGATACAAGCAAGGAAAGTGGACTTGTCCCTCAAGAGGAGCCGACTGATATAGAATAGGAAAGCTGACATGTAGTATGCTCTGCTACTAGTACAGCAACTACTGCGATCCAAACCATTGTGAGATAGGCACAGAAATTATTTTAACACGTAGCATGCTAGCTGCATGTAGTAGTATAGGAAGCACTCAGGGTAGCACAAGATCGACCCAAGCAGTACTTGGCACACCTTCACTTCCTGATTTTCAAAGAATTAAAAAAAAGATGTTAAGGGTGCCGGAAGAAAACAACAAAAGGCCCTATGTCAAAATAATCGCAATGTTAGTGGCTTAAAAGACACAATGTATGAAGGCGTTGCAGTAGTGACTCAAAGCTTACATTTAAATTTGCCGGCCATAGACCACACTGAATGAGGGATTTGCCGTTCCATACAACAACAAGAAACTATGTGTAGATCTGTGGATCGATTTAAAAATGCAACACTTTCTATGCCAACATACAACCAAATTGCAGGTTATGGCCGAAAAAAACCTATGGAGTTATAAAATAGTGTATGCCATATTAAAAAAGTCCATGAGGACTTACAAACCACAATGTCACTATTCGAAGGCCATTCTCACCAGATGACAGTCATGGTGTCCAGCACTGCAGCACAGCAGTGACAGATGCTAATGGGCAGGAGTAGGGAGAACGACTTAAAGCAACCACATCAGACCACTGGCAAAGGGGAAAAATACTACATTGTGAATTGTTTAAAATGTTTGAGCAATTTCTTGTTCTTCTGAATGACAAATTTCATGTGACGAAAAAAATATGAATTACTTTAGGACAATTTCCTGTTCTTCATATTCTTCATCTGTGGAGGAAAAGTGTGTTACTCTAATACAGTAGAATTATCAACATCAATATTTTTAGTATTCTTCTTTTAATGCTTACCTTAAAAATAATTAATTGTAATGTCAGCTGGTTGCCCTGCCCTTTGCTGCCATGGTTAACCTTGTGCTAGTTGTGTTGGGGAAACAGTGGATCTTCATTAGAACTATCAACCTCAGGTTTAAATGTTAACCCCTTTTTTATTGCTATATTGTGCAGAATTGTGCGGGTAGCTATCATTTGGCAGCTTATTTCAGGTGGGTTCTCCAATACTGCTCTGCTTTTCTAAAGGCAAAAAACCTCCCCCTCATACTTTCACAAGTGTGCTCTTCACTGATCTTGTTCGCTTATGTGCACTTTGTATCAGTTTTCTCTTGCAGTGTTTGCATTTATGTAAGTGGTCATAACCCGTGTATGAATTGTATATGAGCTGTTGCCTACATATAAAGAAAATGATCATTGTACTATAAGGGCAAGCAATGCGTACTTTATGAAAGGTTTCAATTATCTCATGACACATACCAAGAAGATAGCCATCGCCAAACTCTCCCCTTGCCAGCCGTTTGTGAAGCCCGGAATGAAGAAACATGGAAGAGTCATGTGTACTCCCAGGATATTTTGCTACTAAACATGTGATAATACAAGCAGCATCGCAATCTAGTTGAATATTCATTTAATGGTGTTTTTTTCGATTTCGATACAAATACTGAGTTTTTGTGTTCCTATTAACTTCGGAAACAGAGCAATGGCATGGAAATCAACCTTGGCAGCATTAGTTTTAGCAGGACTGCTTGGAAAAGAAACATGCAAATGTATCTTAGATAACATGGCATTTAAAAAATAGCAAACATCCTTGAAAGGTTACTTGTGATATCCCACCAGCAACTGCTACTATGCCCTGGTAGCTTCCTAAGGGTAGATGGTGGAGGGAACAAAGGGCCATATGCATGAACACATTTTCCCATAGACACAGAATGGGCAAAACCCTTTGATGCATCTGGACCAAAGCACCTGTATATATGTGGGTATGGCCTGGGTACGCCGTGTTTGTCTTCCTAAAATTGGATGAAGTTCATTAATAACATCCATAATAACCTGCCTGCTCAACCTGTATTTGGAAACTACCTCCTCCCCAGTCTACTCAAATAAAGTAACACATATCCTAAAACCCTTCCTCCTCCTTTGTCCTTGTGGTGCAGTCAGGATGGGCAGTCACCTCCAAAGACCATATAGTGCAGCCATTTTAAAACGTTGTAATGTGTGTCCCCTCCGCCCCTTTTATATTTTGCACCTTGATACCACATGTTTCAAACTAATGGTATATTGCACATGCAATTTGCATCTTTTAAGACTATTTGTTAATTCTGAACACTCCATACATAAAAATAGCAATGAACTAATACAGAATCGGTATTTAGGATTCGCGCTTTGATATGTTGAGAAATGACAGTTTCTTTGCATGTGAAAACCCATTTGCAACTGATTACCGACTCTTAATCGTTCATACATCAGGTAGTAAGTGCATGGCTTTTGGGTCAGTGAGTCTGCAATGATCAGTCAAAGGGAACGAAGACCTTGTTCGATCAGAATTTTCATCTAGTTAATTTGACATATAAATTTGATGTAAAAAAAGAAAATATGTCTATCAGTTACATCTCTCAAAATGGATTGCCTATCTGTGGATAGTGTCCAATACTAGTGACTGGTCCTTGGTCCATAAGTACTCTTTCAAGAGAGCCACATAAGAAAGCCATTTCACTTAGATAACAGGCATGCGACGTACTATGGCAGACAGGCTTGTCTCCATCTGGTGTAATTTCAGGTGGCATTACCACTGTATATCCAGGACTCTTTTATGTGGCACTGCCAGCCGCATGTGGCAAGGCACAATATAGGCAGATAGGTCAAAGAAAGATATTCTAATAATGGGTATCATTTTGCAGAAGCTTTATGTCCATATTAATGTTGCATCCATGCACTGAAGTCATAAAGTTGGGGAATAATTACATTACGCAGTTTAGCAGTACAAAATACACATTTCACACTATTTTACACTCAAACACGGCAATTTGGCATTTTTTATTTCAAATGAAGATCTATGTCTCGCGGGTGGCATTCCTGTTGCTGCCATTTATAGCTAAAATTAAATATTATGCCCTGAAGAAGACCATTCAATAGAATATGGAATCTGCGCGTCTGATAATAATATCGTCTGTAGCTATTTCATGCCTGATGATTTTGGAGAATAACGTGAGGAAATTACTGTAAATATCCCTTGGCACCAAAAGGCCACCACAGATATTTCTGTACTTCAACGGGCGGTTTACAGTACTCCCGTCACACTTCCTGGGTATGTTCTGAAAATGTTTGCAAGGCTCAGTAGAGGACAAAATTACCATTAAACCGATTACTAGTCATGCTCCATTCTCCCATGCATCATTAGGAGGTTTAAAGTGACTTCCTTATATGCTGATTGGCAAAATGTAAACCATGTAGGTGGGTTTAGAAGGCAGCCCTGCCACCGTTTTAGCTATGCAGGTGCTCGACACAGTTTATTGCATTCTGTTTCCCGGCCGCTTGAGCTTAGGCACGCTCAGCCGAGGCATACATAGCATTGCTGTGCGCATATCCTTCTAGGTAGCCTTGAGTGTCTTTGCAACTGCTTAGAAATGACAGTAACTGACGGGTGATTGATTTCTAGACTTGAAGAAGACATCAGAGCATGATATTAAATTGTGCATCTGAGTGCACCACGTGACCACTGCTCGTCCCAGCACTCAGAGCCCACTTCTTAGAGATCAAATATTATTAGTTTTAAATACAAGAATAGAAAACGGTATACAATAATAATACAGGAACGGTACAAAAAATACTTGAATAATAAGTATAAACTTAATGCAAACAGATCCAAGAGTACTTTACGAGCAACATTCGAGCAAGGAATGTAAAATAAAATGGAGCTACTGTAATTGTAGGTACAAGAGGGAGAATTGGATATTCTTACTAGGAATATTAACTCAAAATCATAGCAATCTAGAAATATAATCATGAATTGGTCTCAGACAAGCATTGTTAACCTATTATTATATAGGCAGAAAATGCTCAGTGTAAGTGACACTAATGATAATTTAGCATGCATGCATGTATGATTTTCCACAGTATGCACAGCAGTGGTATTACTGTTTCACCTGCGAGTAAATATATATATTCAGTTATTTGAGTGGCATCCGTCAAGGATGCGTACTTGCCCCCCTATTATTTTCCCTCTTCATTAACCATGTTGATACAACTTTAAGAATGATCAATGCAGACGCACCGACTATAGAAGGTAACCCTATCCCAGTCCTTTTATACGCGGACGACGCGGTCCTCCTCTCTAGGACTCATAATGGACTGCAACATTTAATTAACCAATTCCAGGTATTTATAGAAAACAGGAAATTGAAAATTAATAAAGGGAAGACGGTTACCATGGTCTGTGGTAAGAAACCAAGAAAACACAAGCCTTTTTTCTTAGAAGGGGGGAGATTAGAATCTGTTAATAGTTTCTGTTATTTAGGTATTACCTTCTCAGGAGATGGGAAATGGACTAATGAACAAAAAAGTGTTCTTTTTAAAATGGCCAGGAATACAAACTGTATTTTTAGATTTGCTGCTAAACTAGGGGAGCGTAGAATTCATGAAATGCTAACCCTTTTTAACGCCAGATGCATTTCGTCAGCCATATATGGGGCTGGAGTTTGGGGGTACGATGCACAGAGTGCTAAAACTGTTCAGGGGAAGGAAAATGTGTTTTTAAAAAGATTAATCAGTGCCCCAGCTTCGGCTTCAACGGAGTTATTACATAAGGAACTAGATGTGCATTATGTTAATGATCTAATTGTCCTCCGTCCCTTGTCCTTATGGCGTTCAATATGGGCAAAGGAGGAGACAAAGTTTACACAGGACGTAATAACTGATTGTATTAAACTTGATCATCGATCGAATATCCCTTGGCTGAACCATATACATTATTGGTATAAAACATTGTATGGTCTGGACATTTTTAATGATTTTAAAATGGATCCTATATTATCAAAACGGGAGTTGAAGGTCTCATTTTTGAAATATACAGCAGAGACGAGAGTGGAAAAATATAATAAACAGAGTACATTCAATCTCTACCAACAATATAACATCAACGTAGGTTTCCAATTTTATCTTGAAATAGTTAATATTCCTTCCCATCGATTTGTGTTAACCCGTCTCCGCTTAGGAATTGTGCATCATCTTGTGGCTTTCCCTGTGCCTAAAAAACCTGGAACCTGTCTGTGCCCATGTGATGGCAAATCAAAACAGAGCATGTGTCACTTTATGCTATTTTGCACTTTTATACTTCTTTTAGGAAATATTATTTGAAACCCATCTTCTTAAAATATGATACGCATCATTTAGAAACAGCAATGAAATTAGTGTTTAATCTAGAGTCCCCAGATGTATGCTTTTATGTGGCTACTTATATTTTAAAATGTATTTTTGCAAGAAAATCAATTATTACATGAACTTTCCCAGCTGCTAAATGTATTATGCACTTTAAAACAGGATGTTGTTGATATCATGTACTATTCTGCTAATTTGCACACATATGTTTGTCGGAGTAATTGCTGCTATGTATAATATCCATTGCTGGAATGGCCTAGCACTTGCACTTTGTCATAGTTCTTCCTTGCGAATGGCCAGACTAGGTGCTGTTATTTGCACATTGTACTTTAGGAAGGATGTTGCAGAATTCTCTTCAGAAATTGCCAATTTGTACATATATTAATATAGAGATGATACTTAGCACTTTAATTGTATATTTGCACGTTATCAAAGGTCGTATAATTATTAATATTACAACCAAATGTATTTTTTTAAATGACCTAATGATTTTGTACTATTAATGATTTTGTACTATTAATGCTGCTAAATGTCTATTTTATGTCTGTTGCTATATGGTTGTATTATTTTACAAACCGAATAAAGCATCTTTGAATTTGAATTTAAATGGCATTTCTCTTATCATTATTGTTTTACCGGTCTGTTTTTCCACAGGTCTAGTATGACAATAGCTAAAACAACATGCTGGCACTTAAAATAACGCAAATAGATCTAGGCTAAAAGACCTAGCTGGTGGCTTTGCCAATGCTTGTTTGGGACTGCACACGTGCATGCCTCAAGCAGAAATATTTTAAGGCATTAGAAAAGTGGGCTCTGTCCCAGGGCCCCAGGCTTTCAAGGGGCCCCCTGACAGAGCCAGCTCTGTTTTGCAGAGTCTTGCTCTGATGACCTTGAATAATTCTTAAACAGATTGGTTTAAATACGTTTTCCTTTAAAGTTTTTTTTGATGTGAGTGATGTGTGAGGGTCTATTACAGACATTTTGCAGAGAAATGTTGTGTTTATGTTTCATGCATCATATATAAAAAAGTTTCTTTCAGATCAAAACAGAAGCTCACATATGAGAAATGGAAGGTTGTCACATAGATTATTTACAGTAATATTAGTAAGCTTCTGCTGTTATACAATATTGAAAACACACTTCACTATCCCTAAACATTTGATGCAAACACATAGTAATTTGGACTAGTGCGCCCATGCACTTTCAGTGACCTGGCCAAAGAGGGCATGAAACAGCTGAAATTGGATCATAAATTCAAAGCTGTTCTGAACGGGGGCCCCCAAAATACATTGTAGCCAGGGCCCCCAAAATCCTTAAGAAGTGCCCGGCCTCAAGCTGCATTAAACAAAACCTAGGGCCAGATGTACAAAGCATTTTACCCTTAAAAAGCTTTTTGCGATGCACCAACCCTATTTTGTGAGCTGGTAACCTACTACATACTCGCCAAATAGAGTTTGCAAGTCGCTACTAGGAAGGGGCTTATTAAGGGAGCCCCTTCCTAATAGCGTGTTGCACTGGTATGTAGTAATGGTTTGCGACCAGGAATGCAATCGCAAAACATTTGCAGTTAGCACCAACTTCAAGTTGGTGGTAAGCCATCCACAAACGGGAAGAGGGTCCCCTGTGTGAATGTGGGTGCCAACATTTTTTAAGAGCAGGCAGTGGTCCTACGGACCCAGTGGCATAGCTAAGGGGGAGCGGTCTGCCCTGGGCCGCACTTTCATGGGGGCGGCGGCATTTCACATGAGGTGAGCAATTTTGGTGAGGCAAGGTAAGTGGTTTTCTTTTTTTTAAATGTATTTTTCCTTGTCATTGTCTGTCGACTCCCCCCTACTCTTATCTGCACCTCCCGTCACCAGGCAGAAAATTCAGGTACCACCCCTTTAAGGAAAATGGGCTGCATGACAAAAAAGAAATGCTAACTTAAAAAGCAATCACAGGCATGGTGGTCTGCTGACCCCAGCAGACCACCATCTCTGTGAGTGCAGGCTATTCCCAATAGGTCACAAAGGGAGACCTACCTTGTGAATATTAATGAGGTAGGTCTATTTGTGACCCACTGGGAATCGCAAAATGTGTCTAAGACACATTTGTACATGGGTATTTGAGATTTCCTAATTGTGAAACGTAATTAGGAAATTGCAAACTGACTTCTTTGTAGATCTGGTCTAAAACGACCGCCGATGTGCATTCATGCAAAATGTAAATGTAAATCCAGTATTTGTAAAGCGCACAGCTACCCGAAGGCATTCTAGCGCTGGGGGCTTGAGGGAAGATTAAGCGAGCTATTGCCCAGAGTCACATGGTGCTGGGCTGGCTTGCCACCGGTGCCGGGGTTTGAACTGTGAACCCCACCAGCCAGTGTCAGTGGCCCTGGCTGCAGCACCACACCTTTTCCATGAGACATAACTTTTGTTCATGTATATGTTATAATCTGTGCACACACCTGTTTCATGATGCATACACACGCCTGTGTCATGGTACGCGTTTGCACATACATATTAATGCAGGCAGCTATTTTTAATTTATGATCAGCGTAGCAAACGTCCATGGTAGAACAGTAAACTAAAATGAAAAAAGGCAAAACACCAGACCAACAGTATTTAGCATGTTCAGGCACTTGTAAAAAAATGTTTTCTCTTATCACAGGAAGGGCAATGGAAGTGGGATGGGTAACATCGGAGAGGGAGGAAGGGGGGACAGAGTGTGGTGGGGAGAGATGGAAAGACACAACCATGTAAATGTGTAAATTATTTAATATTAATATGGAGACGGGGGGAGTGCCAAGAGGTGCTTTGGGGAGTGGAGGAGGGAGAGGGAAAAGAGAACACACAGTGGTTATTGTTAGGAAACATACACAGTTAAATGGAGTGCTAAACTAAACTAAAGATAGAATTCTCTTGAGAATGTACTAAAAGGACCCAGCACATCCAATCAGAACACCGTGAGACTTAAATGCTCCTGGGAGTGACAAACATAAGGATATAGAGGAAAGACATCACATTGGGAACCAATAATTGAAATAGACAACAAAGCCACTCAATCACTAGCATGGAACAGACACAATGCCCACTCTAAATATAAGTTATGTATTGGCAACAATTGGTCTACTTGTTGACACCTAAGAATATCTGATGCTGAAACCAAAAAGTGAAACTAAATGATGTATTAATAGCAAAAGTAAATTACATATTTTGAAGTGTTGATTTGAGGTTATAATTTGAGGACTCAACAGATCCACAACAGATCCACATGTTTAAAATTGTGAGATTAGCATGAATGCCCTCTGCCAGAATGAATAGTATGTAGATTTTTATATTCTTAACTTTTTAAAAATAGCCATTGTCTATGTTTGTTTTCTTTTTAACTTAAATATATGATTGTGTAATCTGTTACATCTAGGATAAGGGAGAAAACAAATCACGATTTAACAATGAAGTTATCTCGGACAACAAAATGTTTTTGCACAAGTACATTCCACTTAGGTTTACAAAAACTGAATTTGAAATTCTACATCATTATGTATAGTGTTATGTATTTTCTGTCATAGTGGTGATTTTTTTCCACCTGTAAAGACTTAATAAGGTTGCCAGATTTGAAGTCAAGATGGAGCCTAACTACTCCCTAAACCAAAAATACCTCCAAAACGGTCGCTGATCCTTGGAGCAAATTATGTTACCCCAACCTAACAATATTGTGTAGTCTTTGGCTGTAACTTTGAAGGCATTCACTTCAGTAAAATACATATTCCTCAACCTAATCCTTTAGAACTGGGCTGTCCTTAACCCTTTGGGGGAGATCAAGCACCAACTCCAATGCTTCAATTTCCAAGGCCCAAATAGAGCAGCAAAGAACTTTGCGCACACGTATCAAAGATTAACATAGAGGACCAAAAATGGACTCCGACCCAAAAGACGTGAGTGGCCGTATGGGTGATTGACTGGTTGTCTGAGTACCTGCATGGGTGAATGAATGTCTGTGTGGGTGGGTGAGGGTGTGTGTGACTGCCTGCATGGATGAGTGAGTGGGTGAGTCAGGAGGAGCTGTATGGGTTTGTGAGTGTGTCTGTGAGGGGCTGTCTGGGTGACTGAGTGTGTGTATGGCTGTGTTGGTGAGTGAATGGATGTGTCAGTGGTATATGGGTGAGTAAGTGCATAGGAGGAAGGCAGTCTAGGTGAGTGTTGGAGTATAAGAGTGACTGTACGTGTGAGTGAGTGATTGTGAGGGTGGCTGTATGGGTGAGTATGTGTTGGCATCTGTATGAATACGTGAGTGGGTGTTTGCATTACTGTACAGTTGAGTAAGTTGCTGTGTGATTGACTCTGGGTGAGTGAGTAGGAGTGTGAGTAAGTCTATGGGTGACTGACAGTGTGTGAGAGGCTGTATGGGTGTATGAGTGGATAGATCAGTGGCTGTATTAGTGAGTGAGTTGGTTTATGAGTGGTTGTATGGGTGACTGAGTGGATGTGTGTGTAGACATATAAATCAGCGAATGAGTGTTTAAGTACTGGCATGTGTTTCAATGGTTTTGAGAATGCTAGTGTGGAAGTTGAAGTGGGTGTATGAAAGGTTATATTGGGGTGTGAGTGGTTGTGTCAGAGATTCTGCGGATGATGTCATCAGTGATGCCATTTAAGATGTGTGATATCACTATGTCATAAGTGAAGTAATATGTGAGGTCATAAGCAGTGCATTGCGGGGACGTGAGTTATAGTTATTTCAGCTAACTATAACTGCTGAATTTCTCTGGTTTTGTAGGAGTAAAATGTCAGCCTAACTATAATGTCCCTATAACCTTTGTTTTTTCTGTTAATTAAAAATAATATATATATATTTCCTAACTAGAATACCACTTAGATACAAATTGACAGACTTATACTGGCATTCACACAATCTAGTCACTCAGTCATAAATTCACTGAGACACATAATCACTGAGCTATACAGTCAGTTATGCACCCACTGAATCATCCATACAGGCACTCATATACCCGCTGATTCATCAATATACCTTGGTATATATATTTAAAAAACATAAACTTTTTTTAAAAACTCACAGTCATGAGAAAAGAAAAGTTTGTTTTGGCCTAATGACCGTGTCTTCAAGTCCTCTAACTGGCAGCCGCCATTCTGTTGATGTTGCGGTCAGCCAATCAGACTCTTCGGTCCTGTTCTATGAAAGTTCTGCAAGACCAACCATCCTAATATTACTAACATTTGAACCTTCATTTCTCAAAACCTGTCAAACAGATTTACATCAAATCACAAAAGCACAGTTTCTGAGTAAAGATCTAGCTTCTTGACAAATTTAGTGTAATTCTGTTCAGCAGTTTTTTTGCACCAGTCTGTGCTGTTCCTCCTTTGGGGTTTCTTCTTTTAGAAGTTCTTTAGTAAAGTACCAGTGGCATGGCACCACACCACCATCAAAAGATCATCACATGGTTATGGTCACATCATGACACCTAAAGAATTTAAACATCGAGCTTTTTCCCATGCATGTCATGGCAAACAAAACTTAGGATGTCCACATATGCCTAACATTGCTAACAATATAAGTTCATGGTCAGAGTAAACTTTCCTTCACAGAGGAACACTTAACAGTCAACATTCGAAAGCAAGTCAAGGAACTGTTACATTCAGAACAAATACGTTATATTACTCATATAGGGAACAATTCATTGTATTAGCTTCAGGGGGAAGGTCATATTCAGTGGAAAATAAGCATCTTGAAAGAAGGAAAGAAGGCCTTAAACTAGCATTGCATGTTAGAATAAAATAAGCTTTAACTCTACCTTATTTAAATGAATTGTTATATACTAATGCACAGATCAATGTATGAACTTCATGAGCCTTTTTGCATGAATGTCTACTTATTGTTATAACCTACCTACACAAACATTTTCACATTATCTCATGAATGCACATTTTTCAAAGTTCAAAAGTTTAGTTTTGTTTAAATGTTTTCATATTCCATAGCATGTCAAGTTCATATATCATTTCTAACGTGTAAGCATTAATTTATAATTTGGTTCACATTAGCATGAGACAATATATTACTACACTACTCCAATTTAGTGAAAGTGTCCATTAATAAGCATAGGTTTCATTAGTTCAACTACTTTTATACATATATTAATGTTATTCTACATGTGTTTTCTTTATCTTAGTTTTTTTTAAAGCATAGTTTTACAATGCCTCTACTAGAAATTCATTGAAAAAAGCACATAATCACTGAGCTATACAGTCAGTTATGCACCCACTGAATCATCCATACAGGCACTCATACACCCGCTGATTCATCAATATACCTTGGCATATATATTTAAAAGAACTCATAAACTTTTTTTAAAAACTCACAGTCATGAGAAAACAAAAGTTTGTTTTGGCCTCATGACCGTGTCTTCAAGTCCTCTACCTGGCAGCCACCATTCTGTTGATGTTGCGGTCAGCCAATCAGACTCTTCGGTCCTGTTCTATGAAAGTCCTGCAAGACCAACCATCCTAATATTACTAACATTTGAACCTTCATTTCTCAAAACCTGTCAAACAGATTTACATCAAATCACAAAAGCACAGTTTCTGAGTAAAGATCTAGCTTCTTGACAAATTTAGTGTAATTCTGTTCAGCAGTTTTTTTTTGCACCAGTCTGTGCTGCTCCTCCTTTAGGGTTTCTTCTTTTAGAACTTCTTTAGTAAAGTAGCAGTGGCATGGCACCACACCACCATCAAAAGATCATCACATGGTTATGGTCACATCATGACACCTAAAATAATTTAAACATTGAGCTTTTTCCCATGCATGTCATGGCAAACAAAACTTAGGATGTCCACATATGCCTAACATTGCTAAAAAGAATAACAATATAATTTCATGGTTAGAGTAAACTTTCCTTCACACAGGAACACTTCACAGTCAACATTCGAAAGCAGGTCAAGGAACTGTTACATTCAGAACAAATACATTATATTACTCATGTAGGGAACAATTAATTGTATTAGCTTCAGGGGGAAGGTCATAGTCAGTGGAAAATAAGCATCTTGAAAGAAGTAAAGAAGGCCTTAATCTAGCATTGCATGTTAGAATAAATAAGCTTTAACTCTACCTTATTTAAATGAATTGTTATATACTAATGCACAGATCAATGTATGAACTTTATGAGCCTTTTTGCATGAATGTCTACTTATTGTTATAACCTACCCACACAAACAGTTTTACATTATCTCATGTATACACATTTTTCAAAGTTCAAAAGTTTAGTTTTGTTTAAATGTTTTCATATTCCATAGCATGTCAAGTTCATATCTCATTTCTAACGTGTAAGCATTAATTTATCATTTGGTTCACATTAGCATTACACAATATATTACTACACTACTCCAATTTAGTGAAAGTGTCCATTGATAAGCATAAGTTTCATTAGTTCAACTCTTTGTATATATATTAATGTTATTCTACATGTGTTTTCTTTATCTTAGTTTTTTAAAGCATAGTTTTACAATGCCTCTACTAGAAATTCATTGAAAAAACCATAGGTTTCAGGGGTGTTATAGTTAGCTGGACATTTCACTCATACAAAACCATTGGAATTCCTCCGTTACAATTAGTTGTACTAACTGTAAATCTCACGCCCGCAATCCACTGGTGATGATGTCACATATTACATGATTCATGACATGGTCAGTGACATCACCGATTACATGACTGATGACATCTCAAATGACATCACTGATGACATCAACCAGTGAATGTGGTTTAGTTTGTTATTTAAATATGTATTATATATAAACCAATCTGCATTGAAGAATCAGTGTATATATAAAAATTTGGATAGAGGATTCAGTAGCAGTGTGATTGATTGTTTCCTTGAATAATTTATAGTGTCTTGCTAAATATATTGGATAGTGACTAAACTGTGTGAATAATATCTGTATTACTTGGTCAGTTGTTGTGTAAACTGCTGCACCAGTTGGTTACTAGCTACGTGAAAGTCTATATTAGTTATTGATTAGTTAACTGACTATTTGTATGGGAGAGTGAATGTGTGTGTGGTTCAGTGGGGGATCTGTGACTGCCCAAAGATATGTGAATAGTTAATTCAGTAGGTATATGACGTTATACATTACATGTTATAATAGTTGTTTGGGCGAGTGAATATCTTTATGGGCGTGGTGATGAGCAAATATATTTCTCAATGGTACATGTCCAACAAAGTAGAAAAAATAAAAAGCAGTGTATGTGACAGATGTTGTATATAAATAAATATACATAAAACTCATTGATTGCATGAGTGACTGTATAGATAACTGTATACTTGTAATAGTGATTTCATAACACACTAGAGTTACCATCTATATACATACAGAAATTGCTATTTGTATTAGTGTGTAGCTGAGTAAATGTAAATAAGATACATTGTTTCAAAAAGTAAGTAGGATGACTGCATAACTGAATAGGATGTGTGCTGGTGTGTAATGTCAATATAGGTATATAAGTATATTTGATAGTGCTCTATTGATCATTGACAACATGTATGAATGAATCTATAGTTAATTGATTAGATGTGTGTGTAGATCTAGGAATCACAGAGTGGGTTTTTAGATACTTGTATTGCTTTGTCAATGGATTCAAATATGGTACTCTTTATTTTACAGTGAGTGATGAAAGGTTATAGTAGTGTATGAAGAGGTGTATCTGATTGTCATGTGGATGATGTCATCAGTGATGTCATCAGTGATGTCATTTGAGATGTAATCAGTGATGTCATCAGTGATGTCACTGACCATGTCATGAATGATGTAATATGTGACATCATCACCAGTGGATTGCAGACGCGAGAGTTACAGTTAGTACAACTAATTATAACAGAGGAATTTCAATGGTTTTGTATGAGTGAAATGTCCAGCTAACTATAACACCCCTGAAACCTATGTTTTTTTCAATGAAGTTCTAAGGTTTTTTAAATGATAATTCCTAACTATAACCTGCCTGAAACCTATGTTTCTTTTCAGTGAATTTCAATGGTTTTTTAAATAACAATTCCTAACTATAACCTGCCTGAAACCTATGTTTTTTTCAGTAAATTTACACAATATTAAATTGCCTGATGCCAGACGACCTTGGGAAAATAGATGTAAAGTGGCAGTTGAAATTGAACATCCTCCAAGACACTTTCTGTCTTGCACTGAGCCTTGCTCACAAATACTTGTTGTCATCTAAGTTACAGGCCCAGTTTTATGACTGGATTTTTTCTTTACATCACCCCTAATAAGATAGCAAAATGGGGAACTGGAAGGGGAACAATGTGCCAACTTGGGGGCATATTATCAAGGACAGCGTTAACATGTTCTGGTGTAAACCTGGGCTTCTATTGGAATACTCACAAATTCTCAAAAGCCTACTGTTAAGCCATTATGGCCGCTTTAACAACACTTTCCTAACGCTAAAGTGAAGATAATTTTAACGCTGTCCTTGTAAATATGCCCCCTATATCGCGAGAAATACAGCGATAATTTATGTTCGCAGGTGAAAAGCTTAATAATATAGGACTGTTGACTCAACATATCAATCCACCTCACATATTAAACATGCTTAAGTCTACTTCAAAACAGATATTAGGATCCGACATAAACCGCAATTAGCGAGAGTTTTGCTATTGGTCTTCAAATCCAGGGCCGCCTTGTAAATACAATGCTGTTGTCATACCTCCCTCTTCTTTTTTATATTCTCATAGAAACACCTACCTTGCCATTGACAACACCTACATTGCAACTCATTGGAGATACGAGGCGAGCCCTTAGCAAACCGGCTGCTAACATGTATTAATGCATCTTAGCATCACCTAGTAAATAGGGCGTAATAATTTTCACTGCACTGTTTGCTTTTTTTGAAAAAATTGCAGCGAAATGGCACTTGTTAATGTGCCCTCAAGTTTGCTATGACACAGCGGGAACCTCGACTCCCGCCCTACCATACCAAACCCCCTTTTCTGAATCATTTTGTCCACCATAAGCGTGGAAGGGTATACTCAGATATGAGTCCCTTGCTCACTGCTCCATCAGGATTCAAGCAAGCCGGGCCGACGACGCCTGAAATGGCAGAAACCGGTCCCCGGAAGCTTGTCTCCTTTCTGGTGAAGAATTGGCTTGGTAGTTTGGTCTGCCCTGTTCCCATGATGCACTGGGCCAGGGACAGACTAATTTGCATATAGCCAGGTTCTGAGCTGGGATGGGGCAGTGAGCTAAATAACGGTGATGGATCAAGCCCTGATCTTTGGACTGGGTAAGAGTGATCTGCTTAATTCAGACACTCTGTTCATCACCACCCCCTTTTCTGAATCATTTTGTCCACCATAAGCGTGGAAGGGTATACTCAGACATGAGTCCCTTGCTCACTGCTCCATCAGGATTCAAGCAAGCCGGTCCGACGACGCCTTAAATGGCAGAAACCGGTCCCCGGAAGCTTGTCTCCTTTCTGGTGAAGAATTGGCTTGGTAGTTTGGTCTGCCCTGTTCCCATGATGCACTGGGCCAGGGACAGACTAATTTGCATATAGCTAGGTTCTGAGCTGGGATGGGGCAGTGAGCTAAATAACGGTGATGGATCAAGCCCTGATCTTTGGACTGGGTAAGAGTGGTCTGCTTAATTCAGACACTCTGTTCATCACCACCCCCTTTTCTGAATCATTTTGTCCACCATAAGCGTGGAAGGGTATACTCAGACATGAGTCCCTTGCTCACTGCTCCATCAGGATTCAAGCAAGCCGGGCCGACAACGCCTGAAATGGCAGAAACCGGTCCCCGGAAGCTTGTCTCCTTTCTGGTGAAGAATTGGCTTGGTAGTTTGGTCTGCCCTGTTCCCATGATGCACTGGGCCAGGGACAGACTAATTTGCATATAGCCAGGTTCTGAGCTGGGATGGGGCAGTGAGCTAAATAACGGTGATGGATCAAGCCCTGATCTTTGGACTGGGTAAGAGTGGTCTGCTTAATTCAGACACTCTGTTCATCACCACCCCCTTTTCTGAATCATTTTGTCCACCATAAGCGTGGAAGGGTATACTCAGACATGAGTCCCTTGCTCACTGCTCCATCAGGATTCAAGCAAGCCGGGCCGACGACGCCTGAAATGGCAGAAACCGGTCCCCGGAAGCTTGTCTCCTTTCTGGTGAAGAATTGGCTTGGTAGTTTGGTCTGCCCTGTTCCCATGATGCACTGGGCCAGGGACAGACTAATTTGCATATAGCCAGGTTCTGAGCTGAGATGGGGCAGTGAGCTAAATAACGGTGATGGATCAAGCCCTGATCTTTGGACTGGGTAAGAGTGGTCTGCTTAATTCAGACACTCTGTTCATCACCACCCCCTTTTCTGAATCATTTTGTCCACCATAAGCGTGGAAGGGTATACTCAGACATGAGTCCCTTGCTCACTGCTCCATCAGGATTCAAGCAAGCCGGGCCGACGACGCCTGAAATGGCAGAAACCGGTCCCCGGAAGCTTGTCTCCTTTCTGGTGAAGAATTGGCTTGGTAGTTTGGTCTGCCCTGTTCCCATGATGCACTGGGCCAGGGACAGACTAATTTGCATATAGCCAGGTTCTGAGCTGGGATGGGGCAGTGAGCTAAATAACGGTGATGGATCAAGCCCTGATCTTTGGACTGGGTAAGAGTGGTCTGCTTAATTCAGACACTCTGTTCATCACCACCCCCTTTTCTGAATCTGCCATACCAAACAGCATTATCCCGGGGGTAGACACCCCGAGATACAGCAGGAGTCACTCCTAGGGGGTGGTGTTCCCCAAGGCTTTCCACTGCTCCAGAATAGAGACCACGCTGCCCCCCTCTCTAAATATAAAAATCCCCAGAGGGTGGTAGTCCTCTGGTTTAGACGAATCTTTGAGCTCCCTCACCCATTTAATTTGTAGCACCGAGGAATGGTGGTCCCCGGACTACAGGGCCCCTCTGGACCCCCATCAAATGTAATATTTTAGACCCCGGGATTTGGCCCTCCCAGGTAGCTAATTTTTAAACAAGCACAGGAGCCTCCTCTTAATTTTTATTTCTATTACGGCAGATCCAAGCACCCAACGCATATTTCTCAGTTTTTTCCAAAAACAAAATAATTTTTGGGGGACCCCCTAAGCAGGATGATCAAAATATTTCTTACATGCCCCCTTTATAGGTTTTGAACACTTGTCCCACTATTTTCTAGATCCTCGCTTCTACCGAGGCACATAATGTCTGCCAACAATTCCTGGTTTCGAATGTTAACAACCACATGACAGTCAATTAGCATTCAGTGCGTGATTGCGACAGTGCGCTTAGAGTGCCCGCAAGATGCGCAGATCCACCGAGGTCATAGATATATATGTGTTTTTAATTGTAGTTTTCTCAGGAACTACTGAATAGATTTACACCTTTTAAGCAAAAGGCACAGGTCTGAACCAAGGACTACCACTTTGGCAAATTTGGTGTAATTCCATTTAGCCGTTCGGGCTGTAGCCATGATGAACGGTTCCTATGGAAAATTACATGGGGAAAACAAGTTTTGGGACCCCCCTTTTTTCTCGGCCCCCGCTTCAAATGCAATATTTTAGACCCCGGTATTTCTCCTTCCCACGTAGCTAATTTTTAAACAAGCACAGGAGCCCACGCTTTTTTTTCCCTGCCACCTTTATACGTTTTAAACACTTGTTCCACTAATTTCTGCATCCTCGCTTCTACCGAGGCACAAAATGGCTGCCAACCTGGTTTCGAATGTTGACAACCACTTCACAGCCTATATATACTTTTAATTATAATTTTCTTAGGAACTACTGAACAGATTTACACCATATAAGCAAAAGGCACGAGTCTGAATCAAGGACTACAACTTTGCCAAATTTGGTGTAATTCCGTTCAGCCATTCGGGTTGTAGCCGCGATGAACGGTACCTAAGCAAAATTGCAAGGGAAAAACACATTTTGGGACCCCCTTTTTTCTCAGCCCCCGCTTCACGAATCACCCCTAGACTTTCAGGATAGGAGCGGAATGGAGCGCCCCACCAGTTTTGAAAATTTCACGCAGATTTGTCAACCGGCGCCAAAGTTATTCCAAATAGAATGTTGCGGATTTCCTATGGAAAATAGGTCCTAACTATAACTACCTACTGGCGATATATATTACCTACTGTCGGCCGCCAGTAGGTAGTTATAGTTAGGACCTATTACCCATAGGAAATCTGCAACATTCTATTTGGAATAACTTTGGCACCGATTGACGAATCTGCGCAACATTTTCCAAACTTTTGGCCAGCTCCGGTCCGCTCCTATCCTTAAAGTTTCACAATGATTCATAAAGCGGGGGCCGAACTGCTGAATGGAATTACACCAAATTTGGCAAAGAGGTAGTCCTTGGTTCAGACTCGTGCCTTTTGCTTATTTGGTGTAAATCCGTTCAGTAGTTCCTGAGAAAATGACAGTTAGCGTCATTTATATATTTATGGGTGCGGTGGATCTGCGTATCTATCCGCATACCATAGGCGCAGCCTGCACGCACCCTGCCGTGCACGAGCTGTATGCTAATTGGCTGTCAACAGTGAAATCAGGAAGTGTTGGCAGCCATCTTTTGCTTCGGTAGAACCGAGGCACAAGAAACCCAAAACAAACGCCTCAAAACGCAAAAAGGGGGCAGGATAGACACACTCTGACACCCTAGGCCTGCTCAGGGGGGTCCCACAAGGATTTATTTTTTAAATCGCGGGGTGCGCGTAGGATCTGCGTATCCTAGCCATAAAAAAAAGGAAACGCGGTCTCCCGTGGAAAATATGGTAATTTGCCCAATCCCGGGGGCATTCTTAAAAAATAGTGTGGGGGTCTCGATCCCCCCCACACTGCCCCGGGGACTGCCACCTCCCGGGGCTTGTTTTAAATGGGTGGGGGCCTCTCAGGCCCCTCAGCCCCGGGGACAGCCACCCCCGGGGCTCTAATTTAATATATGCGGGGGGCTCATGGGCCCCCCGCAGCCCCGGGGCTTGTTTTAAATGGGTTGGGGGTTCTCAGGCCCCCCAGCCCCAGGGACTGCAACCCCCCGGGCCATCTATCAAATGGGTGGGGGGGCTCTCAGGCCCCTACAGCCCGGGGGACCGCCGACCCCCGGGGCTTCCTAAAAATGTGGGAGGGGGGCTGCGCGGCCCCCCTCCTGGAGCCCTCGATGGCCCTGGGTACCGCCACCACCCAGGGCCAGCTCCTACAGTGTCCCGGGGTGCCCACCAAACTGCTTTGCTTCACTGAAGCGAGAGCAGGGAAACCTGCTCTCGCTTCAATGAAACAAAGCAAATTGTTTTTCCATATGGGAAGAACCATGTTAGCTGTTCCCCATATGGAAAAGCAATGCCGACTCCCGCAGTATGCGGGGAGCCGGCTGGGACCGTGGGGGATCGGGGACCCCTCCACGGTCCCCAATTGAGAGGGCCATCCCAGGGGGATGGCGTCCCCGGGGCTATTAGTGGCCCAGGAGGGGGGCCAAGTGGCCTGGGAGATGGGGTCCCCAGAGCCAGAAGTGGCCAGAGGAGGGGGGCAAGGCAGCCCTCCTCCAGATAAAAAAATAATAATAAATAAGGCCCGTGCCCTGGGGGATGGGGTCCCCTGGGCAGATTATGGCTTTAGGAGGGGGGCCAAGTGGCCCCCCTCCCAGTTTTTAAATAGAAAAAAAATTTGGGGGCAGGCCCTGGGTGATGGGGTCCCCAGGGCCAAAAAAATAGAAAAAGAAGGGGGGCTACACAGCCTGCTTCAAAAAATAAAATAAATGAATAAAAGGGGATTGGGGCCGGAGGCCACGCCCCATTATTGCACCACTCAGCAAATGCTCCCCCTGGCACGTTAGCAGATGGGGAACAAATTCCCCTTGAATTCTGGGGGTCTCTGGGGGCCAACTAGCCCACCAGGTACCTCCAGTATGCGCAGCCCCTTTTTACACCTCTCTGCAACGCTCCTCTGTGGCACTTACTGGAGGTAGCTGGTGGGCTAGTTGCACCGGAGGAACCCTCAGTATTCAAGGGGAGTTAATCCCCCCCAACTTAAAATGCGCCACTGTGCGTGTTTGCACAGTGCTGAAGGGTGGGGTCTGTGGCCCGGTTTAAGTTGGGGAATTAATTACTTGTCAATACTGAGGGTCCCTGGGGGCCAACTAGCCCACCAGGTACCTCCAGTAAATGCCACAGAGCTGCATTGCAGAGTGTTGTAAAAAGGGCATGGCCTCTGAACTCCTCTCTGCAACGCAGCCTCCTGGAGCATTATGGAGGTACCTGGTGGGCTAGTTGACCGCCAGGGACCCACAGGAATGAGAAGGAATTAATTCTCTAACTTAAAACGCGCGACAGGGTGTGTTTGCAGACATATCACCTCAGGCCACGCCCCCTTCCTTCAGCACTGTGCAAACACGCCCTGTGGCGCGTTTTAAGTTGGGGAATTAATTCTCTTTCAATACTGAGGGTCCCTGAGGGCCAAATAGCCCAACAGGTATCTCCAGTATGCGCCAGGGAGCTGTGTTGCAGATAGGTGTTCGGAGGCCGCGCCCCTTTTTACACCTCTCTGCAACGCAGCTCTGTGGCGCTTACTGGAGGTACCTAGTGGTCTACTTTGACCCTAGGGACCCTTAGGATTGAGGGGGACTTAATCTCTCAACTTAAAACAGTGACAGGTCACATTTACACAGTGGTGAAGGGAGGGGACGGGGCCTGACATGATGTGTGCAAACACGCCCTGTGGCGCGTTTTGAGTTGGGGAAAAAATTCCACTTCAAACCAGAAGGACCATGGGGGCCAAGTAGCACACCAGGTGCTTCCAGGAAGCACCTCTGCACTGCATTACAGAGAGCTGTGCCCCTTTTTAAATCTCTCTGCTACGCAACTCTGTGGCGCTTACTGGATGTACTGCGAATTCCAATTTACTCACCTGTTATCAGGAGAGACCTCAGTGCTGCATCTTTGAGCCCAGTACTGATACAGAAAAGTAATTCTAACCATACTTACCAGTAACTTGAATTTCCTTCAATAGGCTAACATTGACTGGTTTCACTTGGAAATTCTTCTAAGTGTGGAGTTTTGGAACTTAAAATATTCTCTACAATCATCCGAACTACGAATTCTGATTTACTAACCTGTTATCAGGAGAGACCTCAGTGCTGCATCTTTGAGCCCAGTACTGATCCTGAAAAGTAATTCTAACTGTGCTTACCAGTACCTTGTATTTCCTTCCGTGGGCTAACATTGACTGGTTTCACTTGGAAATTCTTCTAAGTGTGGAGCTTTGGAACGTACAAATATTCATCTAAAATCAACTGTAGTACGAATTCCGATTTACTCACCTGTTATCAAGAGAGACCTCGGTGCTGCATCTTTGAGCCCAGTACTGATCCTGAAAAGTAATTCTAACACTTCCAAATTCACCCAGGCACTCTCCTTGCAGTACTGTAATAATTCAGTCAGTATCCAAGTACTCATGCAGCGAGCCAGGCATTAGCACATGGACTGCCTCAAATGTCTATCCACTATGCATGCAGTCCTCTAACCACCTACACACTTGTCTTTTACACCTTCAATTCCCCAGTCAGTATCCATGCACTTCCAGCAAACACCGTCACTCCCCTTGCACTCCTCCAGTGACCCATTCAGCACCTAGTACTAATCCATTCACTGTGCCAAAACCCAACCACTTATAAATTCACCCAGGCACTCTCCTTGCTGTACGCTAATCATTCAGTCAGCACCCCAGTACTCATGCACTGAGCCAGGCCTTAACCATTGGACAGCCTCAAACCCCTATCCACTATGCATGCAGTCCCCTAACTAACAAACACACATATAGTTCTGCACTTATACTTTCAACAAACAAAACTATATTCCAGTTTCAATTTTTTTTAAAAACATTATTATTTCCATTTATATTAAAAATATATAGTGTAATTTAAAAAATAAAATATGTTAAAATAAACAGTTAAAAACTGTAGAAAATCAGTATCAAAAAATACAGACAACTATTATTACATTTAAAAATTATCATTTAAAAAACCTTTGGAATTCACTGAAAAAATCATAGGTTTCAGACCTGTTATAGTTAGGAATTAGCATTTAAAAAACCTTAGAAATTCACTGGAAAAAATAAAGGTTTCAGGGCTGTTATAGTTAGCTGGAACTTTCACTCATATAAAACCATTAAAATTCCTCCATTATAGTTAGTTCTGCTAACTCGGGCGCCCACAATCCACTGCTGATGATGTCATATATTACATCATTCAGGACATGGTCAGTGACATCACTGATGACATCTCAAATGACATCACTGATGTCACTGACCATGTCATGAATGATGTAATATGTGAAATAGAAAGAGAGGGGCCCCTTCAAACACCCAGTGGGACTGGGGCACTCCAACAGTGTAAAATACCAAGATCCCAATGGGTAAGTTACTTGTCAATGATCCAGATACATTCAATGGATCTCAAAATGTCATTCATTCCATTCGCTCACCTCAAACATACTACAAACCTATTCCTATATGTACCTCAAAGACCAATGAATTCAATTAATATGTAATTTATTTGGTTACAGGTTCGTTTAAAATTTCACATTAAAAGCTGAAGTACAGCTGTACAAATTGATAAATGCAGTGCAAAATGTTAATAATCACAAATAAATACAAAAACATACGTAAAACATACATGAAGAGAGTATTACACCAGACCTATACACTTGGTCTTAAAAGGCTACACATCCCCTATTTCGTTATATGATAAATACATTACTTGACAACATTTGTGTATTTTTTGCCGTTCAAGTAGTGCGAGCCAAGGGGGTTGTGTATTAGTTAGTGTGCGTCGACGCGTTTCGATGGGTTCTCAGTTATATTCCATCTTTATCAAGACCAAAGGATTACTCTCGTTAAACAGGATACAGTTGTGAATAACTATGCACCTTCTATTTACAAGGTTAGCTGTTATGTTGACACCACGGCTTCTATTGCCCAATTCAGTCTGGCTTTTGGCCTGAAGTGATATTCATATGCCTTGTTGTAGAGGGAGCTCTATGCACCGTTGATAGATATTAGCTCCACTACTGTTTTCTTCTTTCCACGAGTTGTTATTTAAGGAATTCAACCTCAAAGTGTGAGCGCGATGGGCCTCCTTCTCTCGAGGTACCGTCTGTTTTCTCCGTTTGTATTTTTGGGAATTGCTCGGTGCTGACTGGCTCAAAAATTATTGTCGATAGGCTCAGTGTCTGTATCAGACATCTGTTTTCTGCATGTGGTCCAGTTCCTTCTCGGGGTCTTTGAGGTACATATAGGAATAGGTTTGTAGTATGTTTGAGGTGAGCGAATGGAATGAATGACATTTTGAGATCCATTGAATGTATGTGGATCATTGACAAGTAACTTACCCATTGGGATCTTGTTATTTTACACTGATGTAATATGTGACATCATCAGCAGTGGATTGCGGGGGTGCGAGTTATAGTTGACAGAACTAACTATAACCGAGGAATTTCAATAGTTTTGTACGAGTGAAATGTCCAGCTAACTATAACAGCCCTGAAACTTATGGTTTTTTCAGTGAATTTCTAAGGTTTTATTGAATGCTAATTCCTAACTATAACATGTCTGAAACTTATGGGTTTTTCAATGAATATATATATTTATTTATATATATATATTTTAAAAAACAATAATATGTTACTGCATATTTTATTAAACTTTACAAATTGTAAAATTACATGTTATTTTATAATTTCTGGAAAAAGAACTAAAACTCTGCAAACACTTTTTAGAAATATTAATACATAAAATAAACATACACACTCGACTATAGGTGGGATTTTTTTAAATAAATCTGTAAGTTAATTTGTATTTTTCTGTAAATTAATATTTTTATAATAATTAAATATATTAACATTTTAATACACTATACAAAATGATGCCTACAATGCAGAGTTAATGGCATTTCTACATAGAAAATAATTCCAAACAGAGAATTCTCGTTGATCAATAGTTAAGGACCATTGTTTTTCTTTATAATCCAAAAAATATTGGTTCTTTGTCTACACAAAATATGTAAAATAAGTTTGCATTATTATTTTACATAAAAATATGTTTTCGTTTTTTTAAGTTTAAGAAATGTTCGTACTTTTCCCTATATTTTACCCTAGTTGCGGAGAGCTTTGCTTCCATGTGAAAAGGTACCAGTAATAATGTTACAATTGCACATTTGGCCCTCACTCTGGTTTCAGTGTGTGGAGACATGTATGTTTAGAGTTTGTAGCAACTTTACACACAGAAATGTTGACTAGCCAAAAGTAGTAAAGTTACTGCAAAGTGTGAGAGTAAATGTAAGCACTAAATACCTATACCTGCGTATATTTACGTTTGTGAATAGGCCTCAGGGTGTTAAAAAAAAGTGTAAATGATGGCATCGTAATATGTTTTCTAAGATACCTAGGGGCAGATTTACAATTACTGGCGCATCCCTGCATATCAGCAGGGATGCGCCAGTAATTGTGCGCCGCAGCTCCGCCACCCTGGATGCACTGCATTTACAATGCGGCGCACCATAGGAAAAAAATGGCACAGATGTGTCACGCATCTTTGCCGTAAAAGCGGCGCATTGCTGGAGTTGCGTCGCAAGCGCGACGCAGCTCCAGCAATGCTCTGGGGGGCTCTATCTCCACAATGCTGCGTCAATCCTTACACCTGCTTCAAGCAGGCGCAGGGTTTTGACGAAGCATGGGCCCAAAAGTGACTGAGTGAAATTTTGTATATTTCACTCACCCACCTGTGGGCGACATTCCTGCGCCGGAACGCCTCCCCCTGCGATGGAACGCCTCCTTCTGGTGCAGGGCTTTACAGCGTGACGCATCTGGGAGATGCGTCACGTTGTAAATACCCCGCACCATGGCGCATCTTTTGCGCCGCCGCTGCATCACAAAAGTGACGCAACAGCGGCATAAAAGAGGCGCAGGGGCTTGTAAATCTGCCCCCTAGTGGGACCCTAAATGGGTGCTCCGGGGTTACACGCTACAGTAGACAGTTTGTACCAAACAAATTGAATGATTTTTTTAATTATATTTTCTCTCAGACCTACTTCTTTCTTATTGTATTTTATGTATCTGCTTGTGCGTTTTCTTTGTAATCTGTAGAGCCTTCTGTTAGATGGGAGAGGTGTTGTGATGTCTGAGGAGGCAGCACACACAAACCTTAGAGTATGCATGCCGCATGCGCCTGAAAGCCACATGTATTACTCTGTGCCTTGCAGTTTACTCATGTTGGACCTCATGCTTCACTGCACGCTCTTGTAACTTCAGTTACTGCCACTGGAAAATTGACAGGGCACCAAAGACAGTGGATATTGTCAGCATTGTAAGTCGTCATTTCTGTGTCCTGTTTAGTAGTCTCGGCTGCCATGTCTTCTGTTGGCCTGTAAGCTTTTTGTTTACAAGTTCGCTCACTCCAGGCAGCTGGAGATGGTTCTCCGTCACATTCTCTGGCAGCACAGCGTGCCGTCTTTTCCAGCATTCCATATTTCACGCTGTGAAGGCATATGTCAACCTTTCGCCCCTCTGCAGCAAGGGGCATGCCAGCCCAGGGATCTTTAAACATGTCCCAAATCATCAACAGAGTTTATCCAGAACCTTGAAAGGCATCACACCAGGCAGCTGACAGATTTTTATATGCCTTCTCGGAACGCATCGCGATGCATACCAGGGCTGGATGGAGGCAGGTAACGGCAGATGCTACCAAGAAAGACTTCATCCAGGAATAAAGCTTAAAGATCACTTGATAACTTGGCTCTGCCATAAATGACATTTTCACGTGAATAAAAGACCCATTTTCTTCTGCAGTAAAAGGAGCTCACTTTTACTCTGAAAGGTTGATGTAAAGTTCAGAATTATTAAAAGATATGTAGCAACTTACCGCTACGGAACGAAGTGTCGATGGTGCTTTATAAGGCTAACCAGAAAGCAAGTGAGTATGCTCACGCAGGGAGTGATGTGCATATATCAGAAGCTTATACTGTGCTATAAATTAATCCATTCACATCTGCAATGAGTTATCACATATGCATGTCATCTCTTCTAGACCGCATAACAAAAGTCCTATTCAATTTCATTTGCAGTTTCTCATGTCTTAGAAGGAATTTATGAAAAACCACCCGCAGTGCAATACTTTCTCTACTTCTCTGGGTGGAAAAAATGAAAAGATGTTCTGCATTTAACCTATCAGTGGGATATTGTGCTGCTCCTGGGCCTTTATTCACTCACAATCCGAGACAAGAGGCGCCAGAGCACCTTCAGACGGTCAAAAGGCAGATATGTGCTACTGGGTCTCCCCAGAGTCATTGGCTGAGGTCATTTTGAACTCGTGTCCTGAGGCGCACCCCACTGTACCTCTGAAAACTGGGCCACGCACACCATATCTGCACTTGACTCTTGGGGTAGTGGGTGACGTGAGCAGCCAAAGGCTTCTACGGGAGGGAGTGAGGGGGCAAGAGCTCAGAACTCAAATATCAATGTAATGTCTTGTCCAGCCCAGTGCTCCTCTTTGTGGTTAGAAGAAAGTAGTAAAGGGTAGGATTCCTGTTTTCAATATTTTGTGAGGTACTACACACTTTGCCACTGCCCGCGTCCCACGCAGGGGGACATTGGCAGGGCAGCCTCCTTAGTGGCCACTAGTCGGAGCCCCCTCCCCCCTGGTCCAGGGCTTCTAGGGGAGGCTCGGCGAGCCTCGCTTGCCCCTCCCCGGGGTCACCATGACGCGCGGCCAGGGGAGGGCTTCCCGGGGGGGCATGCCGGGTACTTAAGCCCCAGCTGCCCCTGGCTCTGCCTCTGTTCCTGCCCCTGTTCCGCCCGCCTGAGCGCTGTACGTCTTCGTTAGGTTCGCGATCGCCGTAGTGTTTATGGTGAGTGCCATGCTCTCTCCTCCCCCGCCCCGTCCCTGGGTTAAGCCCAGGTTGCACAGGGGCCTGTGGTTGTATACCACGGGGGGGAGGACGTGGCCAGGCTGCGGTCTCGACCGCATCAGGCAGGCGGGCGGTGGAGCACTTCGGGTTGCTCCTCGTTTTATAACTTAATCCCCAGGCGGTACAGGTGCCGAGGAACTTCATTCCCCCTGTACTCGGGAGGCACATGAACTAGCTCAGAAGCCCGCAAACACACAAAATTTCCGACACAACGACAGGATCGAGTCATGCTTTCTCAAAGATCAGTGCAAAGCTGTGATACTGCAGCAATTTTTAACTAGTGGTGTGCACAGTCTCCCCGCCGTTTACCGATGAATGTGTACAGCTCGCCCGAAGGTAGCGGTGTACACCGCCTTCGACAGGAGCGTGGCCGAGCGGTCTAAGCCGCGGAGTTAAAGCTCCAGTCTATCCGAGGTCTGAGTGTGTGCCCTCACTGTCTGCTAGTATGTGTCTGCACTGTCTGCTATCAATTAATTTTTACTGTTCCACGATCTACACATTAATGTCTTCCCGCCATTGTCCCGTAATATGGACTGCTCGCTCAAAGGGACCCCTGTGCAGGGACACATTGGAACAGTCTTCCTGCCATTTACCTATTGAGGTGGACAGCACACTCAAAAGTAGCTGTGTTCACCGCCTTGTAGGAAGCGTGTCTGAGTGGTTTAAGTCGCAGATTTAAAGGGCCGGTCGATCGGGGGTGTGAGCTTGCCTCACTGTCTGCCACCAATGACTTTCCAACTGTTCCGCAATTTCCACATTACCGTGGACAGCTCGCTCGAAGGTAGCGTGGCATACCGTCTTTCCGCCATTTACCCATTAAGGTGGTCAGCTCGCTCGAAGTGACCCGTGTACCCGGGAGTCATGGGAACTCGCGCCGAAGCCCCGCACACACATTAGCGGTTTGCACCATCTTCCCGCCATTTACCTATTAAAGCGGACAGCTCACTCAAAGGTAGCTGTTTACACCGTCGTCGAGGGAGCGGGATGAGCGGTCTAAGCCGCAGACTTAAAGCTCCGGTCTATCGGAGGTCTGAGTGTGTGTCCTTCTGTCGAGGGTGTCGAAATGTCCCGACCAACGTGGACATTTCACTCAAAGGCCCCCTGCCCCCGTCGGCTCGACGGCATAGTAACACACTCGTGTCTTTGGTGTCAACTCGTATGGCACTTTAGGCAGCGGTTGCCTCCCACCTACTCTATTGCAAGCAGAACGGCGGCTCGGTGCCCGGAACCGTCATCGCAAACACTTGTGTGGAAGCATCTATAGAGCTTGTGCAGATTATGCGACACACACAGAACTCCGGGAGGTCAACTTGGAGTTGTTCCGAACATCGAACCCGGGTCCGAGATCGAGCGCCCTGGCAATTAGGCCAAATCCTTGCCCGATAGGTCAAACCCCAGCCAGGTGAAATTGGTCGCTTTAAAGAGGGGCGTTAATCAGTGAGTTTGCACCGAATTGCAGGTAGTCGAGTCCCCTGCCAGTTTTCCACATGCCTAGTTCTTAACTACAAAGTCGGGGCCGCCCTCTGACCGTTACGCCACCCCCTCACGTGGCCCTAATGTTATCGTCTGATGTTGGACTAAAAAATTGCGCCGGTGTAATTTCCGGCCTCTCTTACTCTCCAGCGCGTTTTTCCAGGTTTTACTTGTCTCCCAGGGTCATTTCCGACAGGAAGAGCCTGTGGCCTAAGCACGCGTAATTCCCCGACAAGGAAAGGCTTGTCTCTGTCGACGGGGAAGCAAGCGACCCTTGTGTTGGCAGTGCGAACCGCTGTCGTTTAATTTAAGACTTTGAGGTGTGATCGCAAATTTTCCTCAAGAGGAATAAACGTTTTACAAGAGGAAACATCACATGTTCCCTACTGCAAGCGTCCACATAAAATGCAGATTTAAGTAAAAAACGAAATGGAGAAAGTGAGTCTTGCAGGCTGCGCAAACAGCTCGAGGCTCTGCACGATGTCAATTACTGGTTGCTTACGTCACAATCCGGTTACAGAGCGACCATGCAGGATCCAGGGTCGGTTTCTAGATAATCAAGATGGTCCCTGTGATCCTGTTGGTTGCCTTGAGTGTAGTTCGTGACCGTAATTGTGGTGGCAAACCATTAAAATAATTTTGAGGGCACAAAGGATTGGTAACTGATTCACAAAGAGGGAACTGTTCCAAGGGATGAAAGCGGGTCCAAATTGCTTTAAAACTAGGTTTCCTGTTGGTAATGTGAGTACAGCAAGGGAGGTACCCCCGCACTGCATGCCTATCACTGGGAGCTGTAAATAGCGACTTGCCCAATTAATATTCATTAGACTAGTCGTCCAGTAATGTCATGCAAACTAACCTTTTGTATAAATGGAAGTACATAAGTCAATTTTCAAATGCCAGGCAATTCGCAGAAAGTCAAGTGCGCAGTTATCTCCCACTATTTGTGACCTGTTCGTTCGTACATCTGTCCTTTAGACCTCATTACCACCACTAATCCTTCGCCAACAAACAATAGCTCTAAAAACAGTGTAATGTGATGACTCTACTCAGCTCTCCTGTTTTCAAAAGGGGCGCACGTGCTTAGCGGCGTGTGCCTTTGCCACGCATTTAAGCTAAGTTCAGGGTGTGGGGGTCCCCCCCCCACAAATATATTGTTGATATAAAGAATAATGTTAAACAATGTGTGGCGGAGGCATGCGTTAGGGGGGCACATGTGATCTAGGGAAGTGTAGGGTGATATGGGTGTGTTAAAGGCATGCAGAGTATTTCCCTGTGTTGTGTTGGCATACGACTGCCTCCTAGCAACTAAGTTCAATTCCTCAAGCCCCTCCCACCTGTGAGAATGTACCAGATTCATGCAGTTATGATTCTGCGTATCCCATCATCTTGTAAGATTGTCTGAGTTCTTCATCCTCCTGGCCATGACGAATCAGTCAATCCTCATCCACAGACGCAACTGCAAAGCAACCACGAGGTATATTGCAGTAGTCAAATGAGTATGGTGGGTCTATTGTTCCTGAACAAGACTCTGCAGGCAAGACTTAATAATAACACATATTACTACTATCAATGATGATAAGAATTTGATTTGTTTTAAGGAGTGCCTCATGTTTCACCTCTGCTGATCTAAGTGCTGTAAGTATTACCTGATGTAGCAGTGAATAAATTACAGACCTCAGATGGCTGTAAGTGCCTGATGTAGAATCAGTCTGGTTACTTTGTAACAAACGTGACGAACATCCAATACACCTTATTGTAAGTCGTCTAGAATATAATACATTGGTAATAGGAGCAAATGGATGTGTGTCACGTTTGTGAAGGGGTAATCCATCCACAAATCTCGACTCAGGCCCTAAATGTAAGTCACTAGTGACATGTGGATCACTGCATAGCTCAAAGGTTATGCAACTAATCCAGTGAGCTATCCTGCCAACCAACATCTTCATCCAGAACTGTGCAAGAACCACTTTTACCCTAGGTGTGGTTGCCCTGATTGTATATACCTCCGTGTATCAACTTGTTAGAGCCGTGCAAGTTATACCTGTTTGTCAAGAAACCAACATTTGTGAAGTGTTATCATATGTGCAGCGTCTGATCCACAAAATCCACCTGAAAACGTCTGATCCACAAAATCTACCTGAAAGGCAAATATGAAACTTATAACAATACCAAAGCATTATATGCGAGATTAGCAAAGAATGTTGCTTTCAAAAGCCATTGAAGCTGACCTCAGGAATGCACAGTGCCAATTTGCCATAAACAAATGTACATTGCAATTCATAACTGCATTGTGAATTTCAGTCTACTAAATGTGAACCCTTGAGAATTATCAGGGGTTGGGACATCTCCTTGCAACTTGGTTTTTTCACAAATACTGGGTGACCACGTCCATGGTTGCACAGTAGGAGATGCTTACCCATTGCCGGGGGCAGGCGCAAAACATTCCCAAATTGTGATATGTCAGTTTTTCGCTAACTTATACTGTGCGCATGCAGATATTGCACGAATACTCTGCAGGACTCCTGCAGAGGTAAGTAATTATTCATTACAAAGTACTCACTGCTATTTCATAGTGATAACAACGGTTTGCGATCTGTTCGGTTAATAAATATTTTACCCAATATGTACATATTAAAATGCTAAACATGCCAAGCACATGCCAGGTCATCTCTCTCAATGGAAAGTACTTCAGTTTGGGTTGGGATAAAGATTGTAAGGTGAAGGCTATAGTAACCTTACCAGATTTAATTTGACTAATGACATCGTCCTGGGCAACTTAAAATGTAGAGCCATTCCCAGGAATAATTCTTAGGTGTGCAGCTGTTTCTGTAAAAGTATGCACAATTGTGAGGAAAGTTCGCACAACCCTAAGGATTACCAACGACATCTTCCTGGTCAAATTAAAATGTAGCTCCATTCCCAGGAATAATTCTTAGGTGTGCAGCTGTTAAAAATGCCCACTCCTCTAGCTGATTTGTCATGCCTTTAGCCTGACATGTTATCCTTTACAATGCAATTTAAAAAAGAAAACCCTTCTGTCTTCCCAAATCAATAATGCATTATTGGGTAAATGCGAAACGGCGGAGGGTAAAGCAAAAGGTACCCTGGTATGTTTATGTGGAGTATCATGACAGGATGATTTCTCGAGGTTACCTGGTGAGCTCAATTGATGGTATTCCAATTTAAGGGCCAATGGGCTGAAAACATATCACCATCCAGTTGTGCAAACAGATCCTGTATATGTGGGAGAGGATGGCAATCAACCACAATTTGTTTATTAACATTGGTTAGATCGACATACAACCCTAAACGTCCAATTTGTTTCAGCAAAACTATGGGAGGAACCCAATTAGAGCTGTCAAAAGGTATCACACTAGGTGAACACATCACATTTAACATCTCGGTCAATTGACCCCTGAAACTCAGTGGGACATTCTCCCCTTTGTGTTTGCCAGGCGCAGTACTATATTTTAATGTAATAGTGTGGAAAGTTCGCTAAATTTTCCCAGTTGTTTGCTTACAACACCAATAATAAATCATAATCTTCATTGGGATTAACAAAGCATATTACTGTATGACCAAGTTTATCTGTTAACAAACGGATTCAATGAACACCCGTGGTACTTTAGACTTGCTGTATCAGCAACACAGCCACACAACAAACTCCCAGACCCATGTAGTTTAGGTGTACTTGGAATAGATTGTTGACTATATATGGTACTTTCGAAACTTTCCTTACTACAATACAGTCAGCCCGTTCAAATGTTTCCAGGCACAACTTTTGAAAAGTGACAGATTTTCCCACTCTAAAACCGTACATGGGGGGGGAAGCACCTGACTTTGAACAGGACAGGATTCTGTTCAGAAGGATTACATCAACGTTTAGAGAGAGAAGAAACATGTCCCCTGCTTCCAAGAACGGGTGATCATTTTCATGCCTCAACAAGAAGGTGATGTGAGTGGCCTGCTCTGACAGCACTAGGAGAGGTTTCGTGATTAGTTATTTTAGTGCGGAAGAAGGCGCAAACGACAGTTGAGGAGGGCTTACCCATGAAGCCAAAAGCTGACCCACGATCTCCCCAATACCACCACTGTCCCTGGGTGTGGGGCCGGATGTTACACCATGAACCGTGATAAAATTAGTGCCAGTGAGTGAATATCCGCTGCTACTTGTGTAAGGGTTTTGTGCACCTGCACAACATCACACATATTGGGCTTTCGGGACACATGCTATGCGTTCCACATACAATAATGAGAGGTAGCCTCACACCTTCAGCACGGTCAACAATGACCTGTCTATGGGCGGGCAGTGGTTTCATTAAAACACCGCCATCAGCGAATGCGGCTAGGCGGCAAGAGGAGGAAGGTTGTTTAGGACTGTCGCCACCCACTTTCCGCGTCCTAGTATACCAAACAGTGGTGTGGCGCAGGGCCAACGGCCATGCGAGTAGGTGTGAGACTTGTTAACTGGATAAGAATGGTGTGCAGTGCCCGTTAGGATGCCAGCAGTTAGGTCTGGGCTAGAAAGGGAGGCACGCGTGCCCATAGCTTAGGGGAAGCTGCCGCTCACTACTGAGTTAGTTTGGTTGGGATCCATAGCCGGCGTTGGAACAGCTTGTGATAGGAATTGCGGCAATCTTGGGGGGGTTGTCCCCCCCTCCCCATCAATTTGGCATACACTTGGGAGGCATGACTTTACTTTCCTGGGTATGGCGGCACCGCTGTAAGCAATGAAGTCCCACTTAGGTAGAATGAGCACCTAATTTCATGTAGTATTAGACCCAGGTTCTCGCACGGACACAGGACCAGGCGAACACCAACTCTCGCTAGGGACCCCCCTCCCACATGTCCTGATTACCCCATGCAAACTGATATAGGGATAATCCACTATAAGTGGGGCCACACCAGCGAGTGTGGTCGTAGATTGCTCCACGTAGGGAATGGCGGAGTGCCAGGTCCTTAGCTGCGGAAGAGGATTGCGAATGGGCTCAACATGGCCACGCAGTAGTTCACTGAATGGAAGGCTTGGGGTCCATCAAGCAGGCACTACTACAGGCAAAAGTGGAAGGCTAGATTATTAAGAGGTTGCGTGCACCTGTCCAATATCGGGATGGATATGTTTCTCTTTGATATACAGGATGTACTGGAAGCTGCGAGATGTAAGTAGGGAGCTCGGAGGTGGGGGGCTCTGTCATCGACGGTAGCCTCCTCCAGAGCTGTGGCGGAGTTACAGGGTGATCTGGAGGCAGACGGGTACAGTAAGGGTACCTCTGCGGCAGACTGGTACAGTAAGGGTACCTCTGCCTGGCACAGTAAGGGTGCCAGAGCCAAAGACCTGGAGCCGCAGGAGTTCCAGGGAAACCGCGACGGCGCCCCATTAGTCCTTCGGGTGGTTGGGGGGCCTGAACCAACCGGGGGTGTGCCACACCGCCCCGCCCTGAAAGGGGCGGGAGTGTAAGATAAGGATCTACAAGGTGCTGCACTGTCCGGGCATCGACCCACCGTGCTGGCTGGCTCATTAGGCGGGTGGGCAGCGAGGGGTTGCCCGCCCTGGATCACCCGTAAGATAACCCAATAATGGCATACTCATGTTGTATGAAAATAAACCTGCAGCAGTTCTTTACCCATAAACAATGTGTCCAGTGTAATCATTGTAAGGGGAATGTGCATGAAGTTGGGGGAGGGAGCGGATGACGGTGTGGGCACTATGTTACACTTCCCTTGTTTACAGAATTCCCTAGCATCTGCAATCCCTGGTATGTAACACTGGACGCGGCACTGACCAGGCACAGGTGAAGTTCAATAAAATACCGCACAGAATAGATGTGCACCACAGCTCAAAGCACTCTCACCTCTTAAGATCACTCTGTAAACAACTTATATGTATATGGCAGAATTCTGTTTGCTTCCTAAGTCTCTTGCTGCACTCGCAATTTTAGACCCTGCAGTTAATTGCATTCTGTTATTGCAGTTTGGGTGATGTGGGACGGACACTTGCTGCAGTACTGAGTCTGTGGGAGCGGTTCATAGAGTGTAGGGGCCTGTCCTGGAACTCAATAGTTAGAAGAAGCCTGCACTGAGGCTCACATTGCAGTACTCGACTTCTGCAGAGGTGGCTTTCCTAGTCCGGATGCTGCTAGAGGGATGGGATGGCAGATGCCACTCCAGGGTGAATTGTGACCATGAAGGTGTCTTTAACAGTTGCAGCCTCGGGCTGATCAGGGCTAACATATAAGTGGCAATGAAGTATTTCGACTCCACTCACAACAGTGGCAGCACCATTCTCTCGGCCACACAGAAAGCTGCCATTCACAGAAAATGTTTTGCACTTTCTGATGTCAGGGCGCAATACACAGCAACAATCCTTCAGGAAGGACGTGGTGACCCCTCCATACACAGGTAGTTCCTGGCGTTGTTAACATGGGTCACTCCTGGCTTCTGTCCCCTGTAGTCACTCCTCTCTGAGTTTATTCCAAATGGCAAGAATTCGCTGTCTTATCCTATTGGACAGTCACTCATCCTTTCATCATTCAGCGCACAAGCAATCTTCTAGGCTGCAGGCAAACCTTCAGAAAAAAGTGCAGATTTTAGGTGAGGCCTGCGAAAAATCAGGGAAACTGGCTATGATACAGACCCCAGTCATGTTTGCACAACAGTCCTTTAAATACTCTGCAGGGCACTACATTCTTTGCTCATTAAGGACTTGAAACTGTAACAAAATTGGATCGCTCTTTTACATACAGTTTCCAGACAGTGGATGTAGATAAACTATCTAAAATTTCAGAACTGGTCAGGGTTGCGTCTCTTTCAAATGTAATTTTCTTACTGCTCCTCTGACACAGCCTTTGTGAAAGGTGATGGCTCTCACAGTAGGTAACAAGAGCCTCGGCTGCAAGTAGGGGTATCCAAAACAAGTGTGCATGTATGTTTGGGATATCTGCATTTGCCTGTCATCAGTCTTGCTGAAGCAGGAATCGGGGACAAGGAAATGGGGAGGCACTTCCAATAAAATTCCCCACTTTTAACAAAAGAAATTGCAGTCCCATGCCTCACTCCTACTATCTATCAAAGGGCAGTGCACAGGAAGAACTAGTCAGCAGCCCTTTGCTAACATCGTCCTCATTGAACTGCTGAAGGGAGCCCTGTTTCCATCCTCCTTCACTTCAGCATCTGGGTCTCTATCCTCCAGCGAGAGGAATTCAGTCAATACACTTCCAGTATCGATCATTCATCTTGTACCGTGCTAAAACAGATGCTATCCAAAATGAATCCCACTAGTCCTCGTGCTGCTACTCAGCACACACAAAGTCCTACTACCATGTATGTGCCACACACTCTCTACACACACATAAGCACTCAACATGCACCCAGTAAGTCAGTGCAAGGATTTCAGGTCCCCAGATGCTTGGAAGTAGGAATTTACAGAAGAAGGATTAGTAGATCTCACTCTCCCTGACACAGAGAAAGAGGCCTGGTCACACTGCAAAGAATCACTAAACTCAGCACCCCTCCACCACCATTTTATGTGACTTATGCAGGGCAGTGACTTATGCAGCACAGAGGACAGTAGTCCTATGCTCACTTTGGGGTCACCTGCGGTGCCCCCGTCAAGGTCACATAACATGTATTTGGACTCCCAGTACCAGGTACTGGATTAGAACTCTGAGTACATGCTAGATATGCAATTTGCTGAAGGCAACAAACAATCAAGATTTCGGATTCACATGCAGTTGAGCACTCATAGCAAGAGTATATGTATGTTCATTAAGTAGGGCACACAAAGATGGTTGTAGCTGGAGGTGGAGATTATGGTTACAACTAGACGTACTTATAAACCATTCTAGCATGCCACATTATTGAACCAATGTGAAGAATAACACATGCTTATGTTTAACATGAATCAATTATTTGCCTGTCTAATTTCTGATTGCAGTCATTTAGTATCCTCGTTCCTACCATACTGTCTTCTGTTGGTCGAACTCCACATCTGGCACAGCTCAGGCGTCACCCTGACATTGCACTGAGAGGCTCTAATAATGAGTGACCTCGTAATTTTGGTGGAGCTGTTAACAGCAGTTACCTATCCCTTTGGAATTATGAGATATGCTTGAACAGTGCAGATCTATTTAGTTTCACCAAGCAATTTCTGCTGTAATAGGCAGCCAAAACATCCATGTGAACCTCTGTGGGAAAATGAAGACCTGCAGAGGGCATCTGACTTGGAATTGCTGATTCCTTGCTAATTACCCATCTCTAAGTGGAGTCTCCCGGTCATCCCCTGGAAACCCTGCCTCCCACTCAGAGTTGTCATTACTGGGGTGTATAAAAAGAGTATCTGAAACAAAGATATTGTGGGACAAATATCGTACCAAGAATATTGAGGACAACAATATGGTGAAGGTAATTTTCCATAGGTAAGCAAAGGTTATCTAAATGTATAACTCCCCATATATGTGGGTAACACATGACTTCAAGGTACATAGATGTGGAGTTAAGAATAGTAAATCTAAGCTTACCTATTTGTACTTACCTTCTCAATAATGAGGAAAATGAAATTTTGCCTGACCAAGATGCCCCCTACGTGTACCCTATGTTACATGTGTGTTACATATATGTGCATGTCACCCATGCTTATTTTCCCTTAAGTGGCCTGAACAAAGAGGCCTCTGCATTTACGTCCTGCTTTAGGATGCCAGTAATTAAGTCTCCCATGTAAGAAATATTAAGCTAACATGAAGGCCCATGTATTTACATTGTGCACTTTTAAATAAATCACGATGAAACCTTTTTGTGGTTCAGCTGAGCCACTTTCTGAAATAAGGGTTTTTCATGACTCCTGACACACTGAAGGCTGCAGTTACGTATCTCTGACCTCGCATGCTTCTAGCTCAGCCGAAAGAAATCCAGCAAGGGCTGCCAAGACAGTATATTTTGCTTAACAGTTATCTGCATGCCCGGTGAAAAAGGTAAACAGAACCCGTCTGCTGAGATAGGGCCCAGCTTTTCTGTCTCTGTTTAAATGAAATTACAGTACTTGCATCTGTAAAAAGCCGACAGCCCCCATGTAATGAACGAAGAAATATATGCTTTTTCTGATTCTTAGCGATGAATAACCTTTGCTTCAGATAATACATCCCCGATATCAAGATATCAGATAGTACAAGACGTGCTGGTCGCCCTGACACTGAAGGCTTCTCTACTAGACTTAAAGTCAGCTCTCCTCCCAGTTACACGTCAATTGCACGTCATGACCAAGTTGCACACAAGTAGGGCAAAGTTCCAGCTGGTCATGCAAACTCCTCCTCTGTGTACCACCCACCTATGACACCTACCTATCACCTACCTATGACTCATAAAGTGTACACCCACATGTACGCCCACATGCTCTTATCTCTTTCTTTCATGCTCTGCCTGGAGCGCTCCTCCCTATGTACAAGGAGAAATGTATATATGTGTTGTTCTCTGTAAATAATGTTAGAAGATCCTTCCTGAACCTCAGTGGTGATGGAACAGATTCTCCCTTAACTCGAGTTATTGGAATAAAGCCCTTTTAACTTGGACACCACGGACTCTCTACCTCTCATTTGATACATGCTAATTGTTAATGCCTAGAAATTATGCCAGGGTAATTATTTTATTTACCACATTAATTTGGCGCCCGAATTCAGGGACTGTCCCTTTCCCCACGCCCCGGAGTTGTAGGTCCAGCCTTTGCCCCCTTCCACAGCCGTGACGGACTTTAAAGTGTACACGCCATCGGGATTTCCCGCTACTCCCTCAGGCCCAGGAGGAGGACGGACTGCGACCAGGCATCCGTACGAGGCGGTGAGGAACGCGGATCGTCTCAACCAGAGCCCAACCCATGAGAGAGCAAGGTCCGAGGTCTCCAGAGGTCCACCTGTTCCGAGGCGCATGCGTAGACATCCGAGGCCTTCAAGTTTCAAGCTCTGCTTCCCGGTGAGTACCACTATGGGGAATGCATAAAGTTTCAAGACGGGTCCACGGTAAAACGTGGGCACGGTAAAGACGGGTTCACGTTATTCGTGAAAACGGTAAAGACGTGTCCATTCACATGTTCACGGTAAAGACGGGTTCGTTCACTCGAGCACGGTCAAGACGTGTCTCATTTTTGAGACCGGTATGGTTGTACTGTATTCCAGTGCATATAGTTTTTCAAGTACATGTTTAGTTCTCTGTATTGGTTTAGATCATGTTTGTTTTAATGTTATGATGTTTTAGTGTGAATGATTGTTGATTGTTTCAGTCTATTTTTGTGTATTGTATTTCCATTGTGTTGGTTTCAACATGCCACTGTTTTCAAAATTGCGTCAGATAGGGACCAGAAAAGGTATACTAGAAGAGTCAGTTAACATCCCGCCTAGAGACACACCTGGTCATTATATGTATAATAAGCATGGATTAGACGCCATCTTGTTTTTAGATTTATGGGTAGACTATACAAAGGACCTGGAGGAAAAGTATAGATGGCCTATCTCAGGAACATGGGATTCAGAATGCATTATGAGAGTAGAGGAAGCGCTATGGAAAAAGAAATCAAGACCCTCTCAGAAAGATGCCATTGAATTGTGGCGCAAAGAGTCACATAGGAGAGTAGAGAAAGAATTTAATAAAGTAGAGAGAACTAAACAAGCAGCGGAAAAAGCGAAAGAAAAAGAACTAGCTAGAGTGACCTCCTCAGAGAGACCCAGTAGGTCGCGAACGCCACCACCTGTACCATTTAGAGTATGTAGAAAGATGCCGACAGCATCAGAGGCTTTTATTTCCTCCTATCTAGAAGAGCCCGCACCGGACTACGTTAATGCAGGTTTCCCTCCACCCCCACCAGCAGATCAGCTCCAGCAACTTCAGCAGCAGCTAGTAAAAGATGACATAGGTCCCGGGGCAGTGGGAGGGGTGCCTACTGTAGATGTAGCAATTCCACAGTGTATATATGATCCAGAACCAGGAAAGGGTTCAATGCTTGTGATTTCAATAAGACTAAGACAAGCCGTTGCATATCTAGAGACATTACCAGACATGAAAGAACACCTAGATAAAATGTACCGTTTTATTAGAACGGGGGAGGGACCAGATAGTATAGCACAAGCCATGGCACAAAGATAGGTAGGGGTTAGGAACCATATCCTACGTTTTATTATTAACTGCCTGATCAGGGAACAAGACGAAGGAGACGGAGATGTAAAACAAGGTTTGATAGAATGGAGCGAGCACATAGATGCCGGTAGACATGATAAACAGGGACAGATAGATGCCATGTGCAAGAAAATACGAAAGGAAATAATAGAAAGAAACAGAAAAGAGTCTGATGAGAATGGTGAGTTATCAACAGAAGAAGTAGATGAGCCAAAAGACAAAATAAATTATGTAGGCAATGCCCGACGATTTGACAGACCCAAATGTCTTGACTACCGTAAACAAGGGCCAGCTATAAAAGAAAGATATTCCCTTGAAAATCTGTTCCAAGCTACTGAACAAGCCCTGAAAAAACGGATAGGGAGTGAGAGACCTCCCACCTCACACGAAATTGAATTGGCCCGGTCAGCCACCCAGTGGGTGTCTAATTCTGATATATATAGCAGTGATATAGTGGCTCAGACTTTCTTGAGCCTTCCGCCGAGCGAACAGCGTTTGGCTGGTATTTACATGGTCCAACACTTGATAACGTTGTATGAGAGTCAATATTCTGATCCTGGTCACTTGCATAAATTATTAGACGACTTGCTTCTAGACAGATGGACAGGCTTAGGTACTGAATTAATTAATGTTATCCTGGATCAACAACATAAGTACATAGATTCTCTGACTACATGCATGCCTCCAGTCTCACACCACGGCAGAAATAACTTACACATAGACAGACAGAACCCCCTACGAGAAGTACATCCCGTCAAAGACGCGGACAATGTGTTGCAACGGGTATATGTTTACACCCCCTTAACAAAAATAGAAATCTTAGAAATGAAAAAGATGCTGCCTTGTCATGATAAAGACCCAGGGGGGTTTCACCGAGAATTAAAAGACATCCTCCGCATAGGAGATTATACGTACGATGACATTCTGAAGTTATTGAAAGTACTGTTACCTAAGTGATAAAAAGTTAAGTTGGGAAGCATTGGAAACGGAAGAAAAAGGTAGGCTCCCAGGGGTTGGTCTTGGGGAAAAAGCTAGAGAACTGCCTGAACTCCTGATACAAGTTTTACCGAGATTATTGATTACTAAAAAGGAAGACTGGGATGCTATTTCAGCATGTAAACAAAAGCAAGAAGAAGACACAAGTGATTTCTATTCTAGATTTGAGAAATGCTTTACTATTAATAGTGGCCTTAAGCCAGGTAGTGAATCATATCCACACCTTTTTGTGAGCAAATTAGTAGAGAATTCCTTACCCCAGATCAAGAATAGAGTACTGAAGGTTGAGAGTACTTGGCAAGCAAACAGCCCTTCACAAATGTTACAGATGTTACAATATCATCAGAACAGAATTAGAGAAGAGCAGGATCAGGAAAAGAAACGCATGAAAGAGACAAAAATGAAGGTGCTGGTTGCCCAGACGGTACCAGCAAATAAGAACAGAAATAACACGACACCTGTCAAAGGGAACTGTAATTATTGCAAACAACCAGGTCACTATGTAAATGAATGTACTGTCCTGAAACACAATATAGCTACAGGCAAGACAAAAGAACGACAATACACTCCTAGACAGAATAGCACGCCACAGAACACGCAACAGACAGTAGCGAATTATCCTCCACCACCGCCTGTTAATGCCACACCACAAATGTATCAGTACACACAGTCTGACTATCCAGAATATCAACAGTTCTCATGAAACAGCCTTGAGAGGGAAGTAGGCTTGCCCCTTATTGAGGTACCTGTAGATCAAGAGGGTCCTTATGTACATAGTCGTGTATTAGGACAAGACCAAAAATTTCTGATTGACACAGGGCCGAGCAGAACTACCATCAGTCATGACGAGGTTCCAGGGGCACCTCTCTCAGGCTCACAGAATGTTTCCCTGGGATTTTCAGGAAAGCCTATTGTTAATGAAGTATCAAAACCAGTTTCTCTAGGGGTTGGTCCACTGTCACGTACCACTGACTTGCTACTTACTAAGTCATGTCCAGAAAACTTACTTGGTATGAAGACATTAAAAGACCTAGGAGCAGTTATCTGCTGCTCTCCAGAAGGAGTACGCCTGTTCTTACGTGATTTTAAGGGACATTATGTGCTGACTGATTTTGACCACAGACTCAAGAATGTGCCACAGACTCTATGGGCACAAGGACCGACTGACGTAGGTTACATGGACATAACGCCACACCATGTCACCCTCAAAGCAGGAGTAGTACTTCCACGTATTAGACAATACAAGTTACCACCTGACGCCGAAACAGCCTTATTGAAATTAGTTGACAAACTTATTGCACGAGGAGTAGTGGTAGAGACTGACTCGAATGTATGTAACTCACCTGTCATCCCTATCCTTAAACGATCTGACCCTAGTGTACTGCCAGTGTACCGACTAATTATTGACCTACGAGAATTGAATAAATGTGTAGTACCACAATATTCAGTGGTTCCAGACATTTCTTCATTACTGACTGCCATTGATTCTGAGGCCACGTTCTTCACTGTCATAGACTTGAAGAATGCTTTCTTTAGTGTTCCCATTCATCCAGATAGCCAATATCTGTTTGCATTTAGTTTAAAAGGGCGTAGTTTTGTGTTTACAAGAGCTCCTCAAGGTTTTACAGAAAGCCCTAGCATTTACAGTCAAGCATTAAAAAGACAGCTAGACAGTGTTCACATGCCTCCCAACACTGCCCTACTCCAGTACGTAGATGACATCCTAATTACAGCACGTTCAGAAAAAGAATGTGAAAATGCATCACTGACAATCTTACATTTTCTGGCTGACAAGGGGCACAAGGTGTCCCCTTCCAAGTTGCAATTCTGTGAAAAGCAAGTGGTGTACCTTGGACACTTACTTTCCAATGAGGGTAGACAACTAACACGAGAACGCATACAGTTAATTTCTAACCTTTCACAGCCCAAGACACAGAAAGAAGTACGTGCATTTATTGGCCTCACTTCTTACTGTAGGCAATGGATTCCCCAGTATGCCTATCTAGCCAAACCACTCATACAATTGACAACACAGGAGGCAGCCACTTCGACTGTCCTCCCTTGGACACAAGAACACACCTTGGCATTTGAGGAGTTAAAAAGAGCATTATGTCAAGCTCCAGTTCTAGCGACTCCAAGTTACAGTAAACCTTTTATGCTTTTTGTAACTGAACGGGATGGAACAGCGTTATCTGTCCTCACACAAGATCAAGCAGGAAAACACAAGCCTTGCGCTTATTTTTCTAGTACCCTAGATCCAGTGGCCCAGGCTCTGCCTGCGTGCCTGAAATCAGTTGCAGCACCAGCCCTAGCCATAAGACAAAGTGACTCTATAGTGCTGGGACATCCTCTGACAGTACAGGTTCCACATGCAGTGGAAGTTCTCTTAAACAGGACACAGACACAACATTTGACTATAGCAAGACTGACAGGATATGAACTGACATTATTTCAACCACACATAGAGATCAGACGTTGTAATATTCTAATTCCTGCTTCACTTTTGCCCTCAAGTACAGTAAATGCACCATCACATGACTGTGTGGAAGTAACGAATATAGTGACAAAACCAAGACAAGACCTGACAGATATTGCACTTCCAGACCCTGACCTAACACTCTATGTAGATGGATCATGCATGAGTACGAGTGCAGGAGAGTTAGTAGCAGCAGCCTATGCTGTGACCACTGCTACTAAAGTCATAGAGACACAGAAAATAGACACACTATCAGCACAAGCAGCAGAGCTCATCGCTCTGACACAAGCCTGCATAAGAGCTAAGCACTTGAAAGTAAACATTTATACTGACTCACAATATGCTTTTGGCAGTGTTCATGATTTCGGGGTACTTTGGAGGGAGAGAGGTTTCTTGACCTCCCTTGGGACCAAGATCCAGCACGGCCAGCTCATTCAAGTCCTGTTGGAAGCAATACATTTACCTACAGCCATTTCTATCCTGAAGTGCAAAGCTCACACCAAAGTTACAGACACCATTTCCCAGGGTAATGACCTGGCAGACCGAACAGCTAAACTTACAGCCCAGACACCAACAGACACGACAAGGACAGAGGTACCATTACTGACAACATGTATGACAGTCAGGGATCCCACTCAAGATGTACTCGACATACAGACACATGCCACTGCAGATGAGATAAAGAAATGGACTGAACAAGGAGGGGTCCAGACTGACCAAGGTTGGCTGACTAAGGGAAAAGGTACATGGTTTCTTCCAGATTCTATGGTACAAGTAATCATAAACACAGCACATAGTCCAGCACACTTGGGAGAAAAGGCAATGATAGACAGCTTGCAGAATATCTGGTTTAACAAGCACATGCGTACAGCAGCGAAGCAGAAAGTACGAACATGTATGATCTGTTGCCAGTTCAATCCAGGTAAAGGCATCCCGGTGGAACAAGGCGGATTTCATCCTCCTGACCACCCTTTTGAGGTCCTCCAGATGGATTATATCCAAATGAACAGATGTAGAGGTTACAAGTATGTCTTGGTAATTGTGTGTGCACTATCTAGAGGGACAGAAGCATATCCAGTTCCAGATTATACTGCTGTGACAACAGCCAGGCAATTAGTGCGCGAGTACTTCCCCAGGTATGGATCGCCTCGGGTCGTCTATTCTGATAACGGCCAGCCATTCTCCTCTGAATTAATGAAACAAGTGTCTCTTCTGTTAGGATATACTTGGAAATTCCATTGTGTAAGACACCCAGAAGCAGCAGGCCTTGTAGAAAGACATAATCAGACACTCAAAACAAAACTTGCCAAGATATGTGCAGAAAAAGGCGTGGATTGGATGGTGGCCATGCCGGTTGCCCTCTTTTTCATGCGAATGGTAGCTCATTCCAGAACAGGCCTATCTTCGTATGAAGTAGTCTTCGGTAGACCGCCAAATATGTGGGGTACGCCTATGCCAAAAAAAATAACTGATGTTGACAGTAACATGCTGACAGATTACCTGGCTTCCTTGATGTCTGCACTACTCTCTTGTCGTTCACAGGTTGCTGCCGCCTTCCCTGACAACACCCAGGTCAAGGAGCATGCCATAGCACCAGGAGACTATATTCTTGTCCGGAACTTTGATCGATCAAGCCCCCTTGAGCCACGTTGGAAGACGCCGAAGTTGGTGCTACTAACCACGAGGACCGCAGTGAAGGTGGAGGGACGCAAGGGGTGGATCCACGCTCAGCATTGCAGAAAGTACTTTGGACAATCTGGAACTTTGATAGACAATAAGGACGATACAGACTTTGCGCCGCCTTTGCTAGAAAAGACTCCACAGCAGGAGTATAAATCTAAGTTAAGATCTAGTAAGTCAGGCGTAGTTTAATTGTCTAAGTCCACTCGGTGGTGAATCGGTTAGACTAGATTTCTGACATGTATAAGATCACATACGAGAATAGTAAGAAAAGAAACATGAGAGAAAAATACTGCAAACTATTACGCAGTAGATGTATAGTTACTTTGATCATTCTTTTTATTCTGTGCATTGTTATAATCTGTGTCAGTTTATTACTACATGTTTTCTTTCCTCTTGCCTCACATATGCACTCATCCCTTAACAATACTGTAGAGCATACATTCAGTGACCTGCCACCTCATGAACTGTCATATCGACTTGCATTGCGTAACAATACTTTTATTCAAATGTTACACCATTCTCATCAGACCAGCAATGCGACTAATTGCTGGGTATGTGGCCAACTGCCACCTTATCAAAAGGCGAAGGGAGTTCTGCCCTCTACCGTTCTCACACAATGGTTCATGTGGAGCATGGTTTGCCTTAATGACCTCAATAGATAGAAAGTACATAGCTTATCCAGGTAGCTGGATATATGGAAACCTGAATAAAGTAATGAATGAAGCATGTTTTCCAGACAAAGACGGATTTCCTCAAAGGAAGGGAACCGATCTAGAGAATGAAGAGTACGAGCAGGGAAATGCATCCGTTAATTTTATAATGTTAAATGTTCAGCCCAAGCAAAATACAGGTCCACCGTTTATTTCAGTTCTACCAGCAAAAGGTGATTTATGTGTTAGAAAGAAAGGTTCAGTGCATATGGGACACAGCGAGTGTAAAGTTGTAGTAGAGTTTAATGATGAAGGACTTTCTTCTTTCAAAACATCACGCCATACCTATTTCATTTGCGGTCAGACAGCCTATGTACATCTGCCCTTAGACTGGGGTGGGACTTGTTATATAGCATTCTTATTGCCACCTGTATTCTTGGCCCCATCCCATTATTATAGAGATTCACGACTAGAACATGTTAGAGTAAGGAGAGAGACAGATGCCTCAGGGATTGATCAGACTGAAACAGCTTGGGAGCAATATACAGATTTCAATAAAGGATTCTTTTTTTTCATAGGTCCCGTCCAAAACAGTAAACTGATACGCAAATTAACAAGAACTCTTGAAGCAGTAGTGAATGTGACTGCGTCTGCCCTGGCGAACTTGACCCAGGAGCAGTCTGCCATTAGACTTGTCGTTCTTCAAAATCGTCTCGTTCTAGACGTCATCTTGGCGGATAGGGGCGGAGCTTGTAGCGTGATCCGATCTAGTTGTTGCGTTTTCATCCCAAATGCGATAACAAGGCTCCACAAGATTGCTCATGGCATACATCAAGACCCAGGCACATGGACTTGGTCCAGTTGGCTCTGGGGTGTGATATCTGCTTGGGGATGGAAAGTGTTGTCCTTCCTAGGAATGATCCTACTCCTGGTATTTGGTTGCTGTCTCTGTCTGCAGTGTGGCCCGGCCATTTGCGGCCTGTGTGCAACTGCCTGTATTCCACATCCAAGTATACAAAGGGTTAAGGACGAACAAATGATGCTGTATGATCAACTATACGGTCTCATGAATATAGATGTATCCTGAAGGGTTACGTAGGGGACAAGGAGGGAATGAGGAAAATGAAATTTTGCCTGACCAAGATGCCCCCTACGTGTACCCTATGTTACATGTGTGTTACATATATGTGCATGTCACCCATGCTTATTTTCCCTTAAGTGGCCTGAACAAAGAGGCCTCTGCATTACGTCCTGCTTTAGGATGCCAGTAATTAAGTCTCCCATGTAAGAAATATTAAGCTAACATGAAGGCCCATGTATTTACATTGTGCACTTTTAAATAAATCACGATGAAACCTTTTTGTGGTTCAGCTGAGCCACTTTCTGAAATAAGGGTTTTTCATGACTCCTGACACACTGAAGGCTGCAGTTACGTATCTCTGACCTCGCATGCTTCTAGCTCAGCCGAAAGAAATCCAGCAAGGGCTGCCAAGACAGTATATTTTGCTTAACAGTTATCTGCATGCCCGGTGAAAAAGGTAAACAGAACCCGTCTGCTGAGATAGGGCCCAGCTTTTCTGTCTCTGTTTAAATGAAATTACAGTACTTGCATCTGTAAAAAGCCGACAGCCCCCATGTAATGAACGAAGAAATATATGCTTTTTCTGATTCTTAGCGATGAATAACCTTTGCTTCAGATAATACATCCCCGATATCAAGATATCAGATAGTACAAGACGTGCTGGTCGCCCTGACACTGAAGGCTTCTCTACTAGACTTAAAGTCAGCTCTCCTCCCAGTTACACGTCAATTGCACGTCATGACCAAGTTGCACACAAGTAGGGCAAAGTTCCAGCTGGTCATGCAAACTCCTCCTCTGTGTACCACCCACCTATGACACCTACCTATCACCTACCTATGACTCATAAAGTGTACACCCACATGTACGCCCACATGCTCTTATCTCTTTCTTTCATGCTCTGCCTGGAGCGCTCCTCCCTATGTACAAGGAGAAATGTATATATGTGTTGTTCTCTGTAAATAATGTTAGAAGACCCTTCCTGAACCTCAGTGGTGATGGAACAGATTCTCCCTTAACTCGAGTTATTGGAATAAAGCCCTTTTAACTTGGACACCACGGACTCTCTGCCTCTCATTTGATACATGCTAATTGTTAATGCCTAGAAATTATGCCAGGGTAATTATTTTATTTACCACAATAGGTAAGCAAAGGTTATCTAAATGTATAACTCCCCATGTATGTGGGTAACACATGACTTCAAGGTACATAGATGTGGAGTTGAGAATAGTAAATCTAAGCTTGCCTATTTGTACTTACCTTCTCAATATTTTGGTCCTCAATATTTTTGACCCGATAATATGTCCACACAATATTTTTGCTTCCCATGTTCTGTCAGTGATCTCATTAGTGGAGCTTTCAGGTACTCTGGGTGGTGGTGTTACTGGGTTAGGGGTAGTTCAATGTCACTGTGGCAGGCAGTCAGGCCCAACCCTCACTAGCATTTACTCCATCAGAATTATCAGACAAACCTGCCCGCCTGTGGTGATCCACAAGGCCGCTGGAGGCTCCGATGCACTCTTGCACGACTACTTCTGGAATGGCCTGTGCTAGGCTTTTACCTTAGAGAAGGGGCAAACTCATGGACACAGAGAGAAAATAGTCTGTCTCCCATACTGACGTTGTTTGCTTCCATTTAGTACACTTTCTTTCTTTGTCGACTTCCTTTGCTCCTATCCCTTCTCCCCTGAATCTCTCTCCTTGGCTGCTACACCGCCTAGCCCACTGTCCTTTTGTGCCCTTTGACTAAGCACTCCTTCTCCCCTTGTTGGGGAAAGATCCAATATTTATACTCTGGAGTCTCAGCAAACCCGCTGAGAGAGTCCAAAGCGCTAAGGGAGCCACTCACAGCTGAGGTATGGTATGGCACCCCTTGCCAAAGCACTCCCTCTCCCCTTTTTGGGGAAGGATCCAGTATTTAGGCGTTGGAGTCTCAGGGACCCCTCTGAGAGAGTCCACTGCATATAGGGAGCCTCTCGCAACAGAGGTGGGGAAATGATACCACTTCCCCTGGGATCACAGCTTACTGGACTTTGGACGCAACTTTGACTTGTCTACCTGTTTGTGTCCCCTTCACCCTCCCCCTCCTCTTTCCATGCTGTGTCTCTCACCCTCCCCTCCACTTTCCCTCCTTCATTCTCCGTCTACTTCCCCTGCTCCTAACCCCCTCCCCTGAATCACTCCACTTGCCTGCTTTTTCCATTATGTATATGTCCTTTTTGTTTGTCTTGACCTTACATGTAACTATGTTGCCATGCTCTAATAACTGTGCAATCTTTGTAACAATGTAACCTGCAACTATGGTCTAATACTCATGTAAAGTGCACTGATACCTCCGGGTCTAGCCAGCGCTATATAAAACCTTTAAAATAAAAAAAAGTGATGGCACTAGTTCATTTATCATCCGAGAAATATATCATAAAAGCTGAACTTTTTCCTCAAATGACTGTGGTGATGTGGTTGTGGCACGCACTAATGTAACATAAGAACCGTAGGCTGCTCTCTGCTTTGAACTGTCGCTGAAACTGCAAAATGCTGCATTAGGGTGGGAATTGTTTGATAATTTCAGATACTGTTGCTCATTGTGTTCAAAGTAGTTTACTAAAGTGCTTAACCTTTGGCACCATACAGGTGTTCATTGTCAGATTCAAATACAGAAAAGAAAAGCTTTTATTGGAAAAATTCGTATTTCTCAAACTCCGTTCACAGACTTGGAGCAGATATTTTTGTTAATCATGCAGAAAAGTAATATTCTCTCATTGAAAAATTGTATTGAACAGAGCACTACAAACAAAAAGATCATAACAATACACGAATTGACATGATTTAAATCTAAATCTAAAAACGCACATAGTAAAATAAACAACGATTTTTGGTTTATGTAAAACAAAGATTTTTTTTCTTATATTTGTCTTAGTTTTTAGATAGCACTTCAACCACCCTGCCCCTAACGTTAAAGAGCTTTTAAGTCAACTGCAACGGCATTCAATATTTTCATGTCAATCAATCACAATTAAGGCATGATATGGGAAATTGGTTATCTTAGCATTGGCACATTTATACAACATGACCGAGTTATATTGAATTAAAATGACATTTTATTTTCTAAGATTCCAGTAAACCATCTTATTTTGGATATTAGCTTCTGACAACGTAGAAGGGTTTTCCGCCTCACAATCTTTTTTTTTATTTTTATTTTTTTTAAGTTTTTAAAGGACTTTATTAAAAGAAGAAGATTGCAATAAAACCGTATACAACATAAGTGTAATACATGAAGAAAAAAGCAATCAAATATAACAATAATATATATGTAATACCAAGAAGAGGGGATGGGAGGAAGGAAAAGAGAGAAAAAAGGTAGGGAGAGAAAAAGAAAGAAAAAAGGGGGGGGGGACTGAAGAGGGGAAAAAAAAATAGTCATCCTTTATATATCATATGCAACCTGTAAAAAGCTTTTACTGCTCGTATAAAAGATATCAAGCATCAAAAAAGAGGAAATAACAATTATAAAATACATATATGGAAACTATGTAATTGATTATCTCATGGAGGTTTGGGAACTTCTTCAATGGAGGGGGCATGCAAAGGGCGAGAACGAGTAGATGCATACAGAAAATGAGTAATTGGTAACCACAAAATATCACGTTTAATAGCCAAAGTAACAGGAGAAACATACGCTCTATCCAGCCGGTGGTTGTAACAAACCCCATACCACCAAGCTTGAAAAGAGATATTAGATGCAGACTTCCACGATTTAGTGATCTGTTGGAAAGCCACTGCTAAGAGTAGATCAATAATGGATACATTGGCATTCAGGGAGGACCATATGTCAGATAAGCTACCCAGAAAAATGTGTGTGAGGGAAAAAGGAAAATGAGTGAAAAAATAGAATTAATTTGACGCCAAACTTTAGACCAAAATATGTGAATTAAGGGACAGGTAAAAAGCATATGTTTGAGATCTGCATGAGAATGGGAACAAGACCAACAAGTAGAAGGGATAGAGGAGTCAATAGCATGAAGCTTGTTAGGACTAATCAGGAGTCTGTTATAAATGAAGAAAAGAGTTTGAGTAGTGTTGGCTGCTCTAGAGGATCTCCGTATTGTAGTCCATATATCGTGCCATAATTCGATAGAGAAAGTATCCTCCAAATCCGATTCCCAATCCAGTTCTATCTTGGACTTATCTCTAAGTAAAGGTACCACTTGTAAATTTTTATATATTTGCGAAGCCGAAGGTGACGACAAGAGAAAAGGTAGAGAGAGAGGAGAAGTCACAGAAGGAGAAGAAGGAGCAGAGAAAGAAGCAGAAGCGGTAAGGATAGCATCTCGGAGAAGATTATATTTAGTAAGGAAGGATTGAGGAAGAGAGAACAAAGATTGAAGGGACGTGAAGGAAAGGAAAAGATTATCTTGGAAGAGTTGAGAAACCCAAACAAGACCATGAGAGTACCAATCCTTCCAGAAAAGAGTTCTGTTCTTAATTTTAACAAAGGGATTATACCAAATAGGAGATTGTAAGAATTTTTCTCGGTCATCAAGACCATTAAAGAAAAATGGATGGAAAAGCCTTCTAGCATTGTTAAGAATAGGGAGAGACATCTTAGTGGGAACGCGTGATAAGGTGACAAATTCCTTAAAAGAAAAAGGCTGGAAGAAGAAGGGTTCAATTGAAACCCATATTGGTAGTGAGGAGGAGTCCGGGGACGAAACTAAGAGAAACGGAGCTGAATGGGAGAGGAAAAAAGAAGTATGATAAGCAGCAAAATCTGGAAAATTGACTCCACCTAGAGATTTAGGGCGTTGAAGTTTGGCAAAAGACATCCTAGCTTTCTTATGCTGCCATAGAAACCGTGAAAGAATAGAGGAAATACTTTTATAGCAAGACTTAGGAAGAGTAACGGGAAGATTAGAGAGAAAAAATAAAATTATTGGAACTAACATCATTTTAATAGAGTCTAATCTACCCCACCAGGACAGGAAAAGAGGATGCCATCTAGCTGTGGACGCAGTTAGAGTACCAAGTAAGGTTTTGATATTTAAGGCTACTGTATCTTTAATAGAAGGTGTAAATTCGAGTCCCAAATATTTAATTTTAGAAGGGTTCCAGTGAAAAGAAGAAACCAAGAAGTCAGCATGAAAACAATACTTATTGAGAGGAAGAATCTCGCATTTGTCAACATTAAGTTTATAGCCTGAAACTGTAGCATAAGCAGAAACTTCAGAGAGAAAAGCAGGAATAGAGGTTTGTGGATGGGAAATAAACAAAAGAATGTCATCTGCATAAGCAGAGAGGTTCAACTGCTGAGGCCCATAAGGGAAGCCAGTAATATCATTATTTAATCGTATTTTTGACAAAAACGGTTCCAGTGCCAAGATGAAGAGTAAAGGAGAAAGGGGACATCCCTGACGAACACCACGGAAAAGAGGAAAGGAAGAAGACACAAGACCATTAGCAAAAATAAAAGATCTAGGAAAGGAATATAGAAGAGAGATATAGGAAATAAATTTAGAACCAAAACCAAACCAGGATAATGTAGAAAGCATAAAAGACCAATTAACTCTATCGAAAGCTTTTTCTGCATCCAAAGCAATCGCAGCCAAAGAATGATTGAAAGTATGGGATTTGCTAAGAACATTAAAAAATAGACGGGTGTTATCCGAAAGTAGACGTCCCTTGATGAAACCACATTGTTCTCTACCTATGAGAAGTGGAAGAATTTTATCTAAACGTAAAGCTAACATTTTTGCATAAATCTTGTAATCTAAATTAATTAATGAAATAGGCCTATAATTTTTGCATAAAGTGTGATCCTTGTTTTCCTTGGGGAGGAGACAAATCAAAGCTTCTTGGAATGAGCCTTCAGACTTCTGGGAGGATATAAAGAAGGAAAAAAATTGATGAAGCTTGGGAACAAGAAAAGAAGAAAAATGGGAGTAGAACTCTATAGAGAAACCATCCGGGCCTGGAGCCGTACCTTTTTTTAAGACCTTAATAGCATGCAAAATGTCTTTGGGCAAAATATCTTTATCTAAAGAAGAAAAATCCATATCAGACGTCTGGGGAGGTGGGAGGGAGGATAAGTATTGATCAATATCCGCGGTTAAGGGAGGGGATTCTGGGTATAGAGATTTTGATAAAAGGTAGTAAATTCAGTTAAGATATCTTCATCTTTATGGAGAGTGATATTAGAAGAAGAGACAATTGAATCAATTTTTGTACGTTCTTTTTTAACTTTAAGATAATTGGCAAGAATATTACCAGCTTTGTCGCGAGCAGAGTAGAATTTGGCGCTAGATTTGAGTAAGACCAAATTGGCCGAATACGTGGAGAGTTTATTAAAGGAAAGTTTAGCCTTAATGAGTTGACTAAGGATGGATTGAGATTTGGTCGAATAGTAGGACTGTTCCAGTTGTTTAATTTGAGAAGTTAGAGAGGATAATAACTTTTGTGAACAGCGACGTTTCTTGGCAACATAGGAAATAATGAAGTCTCTAGAAGCAGCCTTGAAAGTGTCCCAAATCAACTGAGGAGAAGAGAGAGGTGTTTCATTTTCAGCAACAAAGCGTGGTGCAAAGTCAAGAAAAGCAGAAGTGAAAGAGGCATCTAAAAGGAGAGCATTATTAAAACGCCATCTCCGTGAACCTTTGATAGGTGGGAGTAATTCAAGGCCTAAGGAAACAGGGGCATGATCGGAAATTAGAATAGAGCCAATGTCAGAATGAGTCATGTGTTGTACCAATGCCTTAGAGACAAAGAGATAATCAATTCTGGACTGGGAAAAGTGGACGGGTGAGAAAAAGGTATATTCTTGCAGAGAAGGATTGGAAAGCCTCCAAGAATCGACAAGGGACCTTTGAGAGATATTAGATGTAAATTGTGTATGTGCAGGAGAGGGGGAAAAGCGAGAATTTGATTTTCTATCTAGAAAAGGATCCATAACCATATTGCAATCCCCACCAAGCACAAAATAGTCATCTGTATACTTCATGGAAGATTGAAGAATGTGGGGCCAAAACAATTTATCAGGAACAGTAGGGGCATAAACATTAAAAATAGTTAATGGAATCTTGTTAACCAATAATGAAACCACCACCCATCTACCTTCAGTATCATTCTCCTGAGAAAGAAGTTGTACGGATAAGCGTTTATGACATAGAATTGCCACTCCATTACGTTTTCCTGAACCCGGGGATGCAAAAACATGACCCACCCAATTACGGCGTAACATGGCTACCTCAGCATCTTGAACATGAATTTCTTGTAACAACGCTATATCAGTCTTCAGGTGAGCTAAATGGGACAGCACACGTTGGCGCTTAATCAGGGACCCCAAACCTTTAACATTCCAAGAAATTATATTAACTGTCATCTAAATTTGCAATAAAAAAGGCTAATAATGAAAGCGTTAAACAGTAATAGCATAAACAACCAGCAAAGTACATGACGCAACCAAAGAAAAAACAGTACTGATAAGGAATCGAGAAGTAATGACAGGAAGTATGAAGGAAAATTGAGAGAGATGTAAGGGAAGGAAAAATTATGATTGAAAAGTAAAGGACGAAAAAGAAGCTGACAGGTGAGAAGGGGAACAAAAGAAGAAGAGAAGAAAGTAAGTAAGAAGAAAAGAAAAGTGGAGAGCAAAAATCTAAGAAGCAACCGATATAAGAAACATACCACAGGGAAACAAGAAAAACGGGGATGGTGGAGCCACATGACGGAAATGGACGACGAAATGCAAACACTCCTGAACGAAACAGCAGGAAGGGAGATAACCTCAGGAAGTAACAATGAAGGCAGAAACACGATAAGGGACCATATTCAAAAGTACCTATAAGGGAGAGAAAAGGGGAGAAAAAATGATCTTAGAGAAAAACATGCAGAAGGAACATAGGATAATTACAACAACAAAGGAACGGTAAATATACAAATGAAAGTCTAGTTAAAACATGTATGGTGGAAAAATAAGAGTCACCAATAGAACAGAGACAAAAACAGAAAAGAAAAATAGATTACAAATAGAACGGAAAACAGAACATGTCTTAATGAGAAGAATTCAAGTCTTCATGGCTGCGGGATATCCATGGAATCCACTCTGCAACTATTCAGGAACCGTTGAAGAAGAGCAGGATCTTCGTATGAAGTAGTCTTATTGTTGTAAGTCACCTTAAAGAGGCAAGGGTGAAATAAACCATATCTCGCATTCAAGTTGCGCAGTGCCGGCCTCATGTCCAGAAATTTCTTACGTCTTTCAGCAGTGGATTTAGCATAATCCTGGGCAAAAAAGAGAGTAGAACCATTCCAAACAATCTTCCCACGTAGTTTAGCAGCCTGAAGAACACGAAGTAAGTCAGTATATTCGAGGAAGTATAGAATAACCCCTCTAGGTTTGGAAGAGGATGCTGCAGTGGAACGACTTGGACCAAGACGATGTGCACGTTGAATATTCAGAACTGGCGATTCAGGAAGGCCAAGCAACGTTGGTAAAAAAGTCTGAAAAAAGAAGATAGGTGTTGGACCTTCCAAATTTTCGACAAGGCCATAAATGCGTAGGTTGTTACGCCTGTTTCGGTTTTCCAAATTCTCAACTTGTTGTTTGAGGGATAGTATCTCTTTGGAGATAGAAGGGACTTGATCCGCAAGATCCTGAATGAGACCAACGCGGCTCTCCAACATTTCAACTTTTTGTTCGGTGACAGACCAGTTGGTTTCTAAATTAAGCAAACGACGATTGGTTTCCTCCATGTGAAGCTTAAGCGTGCGTAATTCCTCAACATTAAGGCCTGAAGAGTGTAGAGAGGAAGACGCAGGAGGAGGAGACGGAGGATGAACCTTGAGACGCTTCCCAGGTAGAGAGGAAGAACCTGATGCCACTGGGGTCGCTTTAGTATTTTGTTTAGTATTGGTGCGTGTCGTTGAGGTAGCAGACCCCTTGGAACTGGTGGAGTCCATGTGGGAGTCCTCCGTAGAATCCTGTAATGCATTAAACGGATTAAAATCCTCCAACGTAGAAACACTCTGAGGAATGGAGCCATTGCGATTGGTGCGCGCTTTTGCCATAATTAGAAGCCTGGAGGAACACAATTCCTGTTCTAAAAAGGGCGGAAAATACCTCACAGAAACCAACTGTACACAGGTAGGAGCACAGGTAGGAGAGGCGGCACTCGCAGTCGTGAAAATCACTGCAGCACAGCAAAAAAGAGCGCAGGAGTAATGTAGGCAAGTAGATTAAGAGGGAAGTCAGTAATGACCAAAAAATAGAGGTAAGTCATGAGGAGATAGCATTGGAAACATCCGTGCAGGCAGAGAAATGCAGACGCGCCAAAAACAAAATGGCGGCCGCGATGCTGTGGCGTAGCGCAGAAACAAAAACCTCAGAAAAAGGATGATAGCCTTACTGGAGAGAGTCGTCTTTCAGACATGTGAGCAGCATGACTTCCGACAGCAGGAAATGTCAAAAAGTCCGGTCAGAAAAGAAAGTTGGAGTCCTAGAAGCCGCCCGATTCCTCACGTCCCGGCGGAGCTTCGGCAGAACGCGGCCATCTCCTGAGGCTCCTAAGCCACGCCCGCCTCACAATCTTTTAAAAGTGGTATGTACACCTTTTGTAAGTCAGTATTTGATGTTTCCCTTAAAAGGGAGGAGGGACAGTTGCCCTGCTTTTTTATTTACATAAATTCAATATGTCATCTGTTTATTTAGCGGTATATATGTTTTTTTATCGTTTTTCTTCGTTATCTTTTGTGAAAATCTTTGTATGTATTTTCATCCTATGTACCGTAATACAAAAACATGGCCTTCTCCAGGTAGAGCACATCTTAATCCATGCATACATACATGCAAACACACATTTATAGTTCAGGGCACCATCATGCATTGCACTAGTCCATGTGTTTGTTAGGTTTTTATTTATTTATTTCTTATATTTTTATAGAGTACGCATAGCCACATGAGCAGAGGAGCACATTAAATATAATTAAGGATAACAATTAAAATTGCAAGGAAAGACTTGCAAAGGGTAAGAAATCATCCACTTAATGCGGAAGCTGTAGTCTGAAAAGATTCCTCTTGAACACTCTTTCTGATCGATAGTAGCTGCAGGATCCGTCTGATGTGCCCTGGAATAATATTCCACCATTTAGTGGCCAGAACATTGGAGGCGGCTTGGGTTAAAGTCTTGGTTTTCTGGTTATGGGCAAGTAGTAGGTAAGTATTGCACCCTTTGCAGCATTTGAGAATGTTGCCCGTTAAGTAGATCGGTAAGCCAGAGAGGGGGGCTTTATTTACTATGGGGGCTACAGCAGCCGTGACCCATGCAGGTAAGAGCAGTGAAGCCAGGTGATGGGTGGGGTGATTTCAACAGATGATGACAAGGGACAAGGGATAATTTAAAAAATAATTTATTTTCCCTCTTCATCGTCCATCAAAATCATGCCCCACCAGGCCCCACCGCTCTTACTTGCACGGGCCACTGCTGGGTTACGTTGAGGTTAATAATTGCTTCACGAGGGAGCAAATGAAGATTTTTTTAAATCTTATTTCTTTATTGGTATTTATAATAATACACCCTTTAAAATATTTATCTGACAAATGATAGTCAAGTTATCATTGCATGGTTACAACTATCGGGTCAGTAACATGTCATCTACATTACACCAGCTTATGCCTGATATGACCCTTAGGCAACAGATCCTTGATGTCATTTTACATATAGCATTCATTCATACCATACCAGTAACTAAACCAATGCTTGAAAATGGTTTAATATTTTTTCTGTGTCAATAGTTTACAGTTTCCCTATGCCTTACCTCAACCACTGTCCCAGTTACCCATTCTACGCTAAAAATATACTCTTCCCTAGTTAATTATGTCACTCATTTTGAACTACGATCCACCCACTGTTCCATAAACAGGTCCTAAAATATGTGCTTCACAGTTCTTCAAACAGTACCTGTTGGTCTTTTCGTTTATGAATGAGTTTTTCCTAAAAGGCCATTTTGTGCATGTCATACAGCCATTTCTCATGTCAGCAGGTGTGCCTTTCTCCAAGGAAGCAAAATGCCCCTTTTTGCCATGCTAATGGGGCTCAACTCAGATTAATTTTGTGACTTTAAAGGCACACCCGACAAGTGTTTGATCTTTCCTTGAGGCGGGCTGCCGCTCACCCCAAATAATAATTCAGTTTCTTACACATCTCAAATGACATCATTCATGACATCACTGATGACATCATCATTGAATATGACAGTGATGGAGAAGTGTGGCTCAATGGTTAGAGCGGCAGACCCTGATGCAGAGGTCCAGGGTTCAATTCCCCGCCTCGGCGGGTCTTGTGCTCAAATATTCCACGGACCTGATAATTCTCGCCTCGGTACCTATTCCAATCATGGAGTCCCACTCTGCAACTCTGGGCAATAGCTTGCTTAATCTCCACAACGGCCCCCACAACTCTAAGGATGCCTGACCTCCACCTTGGGGGTGCCCAGGAGTGGACACCTCACAGGGAAAGCCAGGATGGGTTCCACAGCGGTATTCGTACAAGCGCCTTGAGACCCTTGCAGGTGAGTAGTGCGCTATATAAGTATCAATTTACATTTGGTCAACTCCTGCACCAATTCTCTTTCTACCCAAGACTGATATGCTCAGAGTTCAGTCATATTGAGCATGCTATGGTTTAAAAAGATGGCTTTTTTTGATTCTTCAACACCAGACCCTCTTGTAGTTAGGGAGAGGTCTTTGGCCATGTTACATGTCTTGTTCATCTGCCACATTATCTTGGTGGACACTATTTGGCTATGCAAAGCAGGCCATGGGAACAGAATATGGTCTTCATCGTGTCCGATGCTCCTCCTTCCCCACTACGTCTGGAGCCTCTGCCCGGAAGTTGTTGTGACTGGCAGGAACAAAACAGAGCACTGCCTTTTAGGGAACATTTAATCTGTGCAGGTCCTATACAGCAACACTGGCTGGAAATGCTGTGGTTTCTAATTACTTTAAGTTCAGTTTGCCCAACAGCAATGGAATTATGTACAAACATAGCCTACAATCCTAATAGGTTCAGCCACGTAATTGATATATTAAAAAACAATGGCTTTAAAGAGGTGAAATGGTTAACATTTGCTCTAAGGTTGACATAATCATATTTTAGACTGTAGCTTGTGAAAAAGCTGAAAGCAGTCTTATGCATCTGCGCAGTTCTCCAATGGAGAGCTGTAGGAAATCTGCCTGTCCTACATGGTCACCTCAGATTTTCACCTTTTGAAGGAATCTATTTTTGCTGGACTTAAAATGTGCACTGCTTTCAATGCTAAACAAGAATAAAGTGCATGTGCTCACCTTTAAACATGGTTTCCCTGAATTACCTCGTTTTAATTGCCTATAAGTTTCTAGTAGGTGATATAGACAACGTACCTAGGGCCTGGAAGTTAAATGCTACCTGGGGACTGCAGCACCTGTTGTGTCATCCAGAGAGAAAATTTGGGACACATGGCTTCAGGCCTAACATGTGCAGCTTGACTGCAGTTGCATACAAATCTGCTGTCACATTTAATACTGCCAGAGGCCATACCTATGGAAATTGGGGCCCCTGATCTGTTTTCAGACTGTGACCAAAGGACAAGCCTTGTAACTTTGATTCCAGTGGGCACAGATAAAGACAGTTCCCAGCAGGATCTGAGTGCATGAAGACTGTATTTTGGGGTCACCAATATACACCCTCTCTGCCCAATGTTTATTTGCTATGGGGAAAGGATTGACCAAAGAGTTCTGATGGTAAAGGGGCTTGGCATAGGTGCAACAAAAAACCACACTCAGCATAAAGAAATATTGGCATTAATGCCAAACGGCTCTGGGGACAGGGGTATAGTATTTGTTAGAAATGGGGGTCTCTAGTTGGCAAGGAATTGCACCTTTGTCCAATAGGGACCCTTCTACCTAGTCAGGATAAGGGAGTTACACTCCTAAAATAATCCCTGCTCACCCCCTTAGTCGCTTGGCACGAGCAGTCAGGCTTATCTTAGAGGCAGTGTGTAAAGCATTTGCACATAACCAACAGTAATACAGTGTAAGCACTACAAAGGACACCACACCTTTAGAAAATTAGCCAATATTTTTATATACAAGACCAAAAACGATAAGAATTCACAATACAGTACTTAAAAAGCTACACTTATCAAAATACGCTTAAAAAACAGTTCCTTGATGCCGATAGCTCCATCCGGGGCTATCAAGGCCTCGTGAGCAAACAAATCCAAACAGTTCAGGGTGGTCTCGGTGTCGCGGACCAGCTACGGTGTCGGCAAGACCCACAAACAGTACCTGTTAGAGATGCAGGGCACTGAGGTCCTTGAAGTCACTCGCGTTGCAGGGCGAGCTCCTTTCTGTTAGGATCAGGAGCGCTGGCGTTGGCAGGCATCGGGTGCTGCGGTATGAAGTCCAGTGGTGCATTGTGCGGTGCCCTCAGGTCGCGGTGCGAGCAGCGGCAAGGTGGCGGCATCAGATTGCGTCATCGGGGAGACCAGGGTTGCGGTGCGAGGTGAAGGAGGTGCTCATCACGGTGCTGGCAGGTCACGGTGCAAGCAGCGTTGTCATCGCTGCTAAAGCGCTTTCATTGGCTGACGAATGGGAGTCGATGGTGCCGGCATTGGTAGGTCAAGGCTGCGGTGCGGGATGAGGGCGGTGCGTCGTGTAACTTTACGAGCGGTGCCCTCGAACCATGGTGCAAGCAGCGGTGTTGATTTCGGCATGGAGCAGTGGCATCAGGGAGGCCAAGGCATCGTTGTGAAGTGATGGGGTGTGAAGTGCGGTGCCCACAGGTCGTGGTGCGAGAAACAGCTCGGTGGCGGCGTTGTTGGTGACAAAAGGATCATGGGCCAGCATATCAGTGGTGCCCCTTGCGGTGCGCAGGCTATGGCGTGAAGCAAGGCGGTGCAGAGTGCGGTGCCCACAGATGGCGGTGTGAGCAGCAGCTCGATGGTGGCATCAGCAGGCATTTTCGGTGAGACCAGGGTTGCGGTGCGGAGTTGCGGAGGTGCCCTCTGCTGTGCCTGCAGTACACGGAGTCGGCAGCGGCATCGTAGACTTCGTCAAGTTGCTTTTCTTCTGTCACAGCACAAAACACACAGTCCCCAGTGATGAGGGCAGAAGAGCTTGAAGTCTTTGCAGTTTCTGAGACTTCTTGAACAGGGGGCAAGCTCTACCTCAAGCCCTTGGAGAAACTCACAAAAGTAGATTGCAGAAAGTTCAGTCCAGTCCTTTCACTGCCCAAGACAGAAGCAGCCACTGTAGGCCAACACAGCAAAGCACACAGCAAAGTGGTAGTTCCTCCTTAGAGCTTCTCCAGCGCTTCTTCTCGGTTGTCTTCTTGATCCAAAAGAGTTCTAAAGCTCAGGGGTCTGGGCCCCAGTGTTTGTATCCAAAAATCCTTTGATCCTCTGGGCAGAGGGTGTCTGTGCCCAGCCAGAACCAGTTCTGCCTTCTTTGGTGTGATTTCCCGGCAGGAAGTGGAGACGTTTGTTGTCAGAGGCAGACCAGGCCCTTTGAGGTGCTTCTTCTCCCCTCACAGCCCAGGTCTATTAAGCCCTTTCCTGACCTACCTAGACTATCGGGAGCCACCCTTGCTTCCTTGCCCTATGTCGTCCAAAACGCAAACCGGCAATCCACATTCCAGCAGAGGTACATGGGATGACTGAGCAAGAAAATGCCTACTTCCTAAAAGTGGTATTTTCAAACACAGAATTTAAAAATAACCTTTACTAAAAGATGCATCATTAGATTCTGAGTTCAGGCATACTAAATGTTATTTTCCCACCTAGTTCCCAGGGCCAGTTATGGTTAGAAGATGTTATAAACAAATTCCCATTCCGTCCTATGGGGAACAGGTAGCCTTGCAATAGTGAAAAACAAAATGGGCTGTAATTCACTATAAGGAAATGCCACACACACCAGGGCATGTCCTACCTTTCACATACACTGCACCCTGCCCACAGGGGTACTTTGGGCCTCCCTTAAGGTTGCCTGACATGTAAGAAAAGGGAGGGTTAGGGACTGGCCAGTGTTACAAACTGCGCGCAAACTCTGCAATGGCAGATCTAGGGTACATTTCCGGTCAACTCGAGTGGGTGGCACAATCCGTGCTGCAGGCCCACGCAGAGCATTTGATTCCCAGGCCCTGGAACACTCATTGCACTTTACTAGGGGCTGAGAAGAAAATCAAACAGCCAATCAGGGAAACACCAATCCATAACATACTTTACACAGGAGCACTCGCACTTTACCACTGATCAGCAGTGTGAAAAGTGTGCAGAAACACTACGGCAGCAAAAACAGTGTCAAAACCGGGAGGGTAGAAAGCAAAAACTCAGGGGAAACACGCCAAAAGATGCCAAGTCTAACAGTATTTTCTTTATTTACTCATTTTTAATTAGGTTTCTTGAATCTCATAATAAATAGCTGGTAAAACAAAACATTGCATTTTTCTTAATTTTTTGCAGCATTGCTAGGATCTACATATTTCAAGGTGACCAAAAATAAGTTATATATCAAAAAATAATTTATTTGGATGAACGTGTCATCCCAACTCCAGATTTCATCACACTTATTTAAGACACATGTATGCTTTGCATAAACGCTTTGCAAAGCATAAATTACGCTATTTTCTTGACTCGCAATTGAAAATCTTGAGGTTCTTTAGTCTTCCAATAGGGAGTTATTTCTGATCTTCCTATCAGCATTGCCAGGACTCACCATTGATGTGTGCCCTTTGATATAATCTCAAGATGACTTGAGCAACCCATTAGTATAGAAATAACATCTGGTCTTACCTTAATTTTAAGACAATTTATTATGAAGGGTAGAACATTTGTTTCAGAACTCTCATAACAAGTCACAAAGCCAGTTCATATGCAACCAGTTTACATAAGCCTCACATCTAGGGCAGTGGTCCATTATGATCTGATTATATTTGTGTAAAATTGCAGGAATATAATGAACCAACCTCAGAGTTGCATCCTTGAGAAATTTGGGCCACGTATTGTGTTTAAGATATCGCACCTCATTTCGAATTGTAGAATTAATTAACAGCCTTTTTTTAGCTTTCTCATATAGTAAACCTACGACCAATCAGCTAAATGTATGTTACATGCTTTAAAAATATAGACAACTACAGATTTAGAATTTTCAATCTCCTGCAATAAACAGTCAGTTAGTTTTCTGTGGACCTGATGATAAGAACATTTGAACCCTCCTATATTTGAACCTATTTTGTTTTTCACATTGTCCTAAGAAATACGTCTGTCATTTATAAACCAATCCCAATTATTCCAATTTTGATACCTCCCAAGAAGTATGTTCCTTGGTAATAGCTTCATACATACCACCCTTAATGATGTTAAAGTCAATACAATTGATGTTAAAGATTGCAAGAATCGCTGTTAGCATGAGCTGAAAGCTATTTTGTACTTGGCAGCCATTTTAGTTAGCCATGTCCTCGTCATGTGCTTTCTACCTTTTCCAGAGCCTTGCACATGCTCAGAAAGGCCTAGCTGATAGAATGCACCTGCTCCTAGTATGGAACTGTCAGGCTATTCTTGCTGATGTAACAAGAAATGTCTCTCTTCCCACTTTGTTGAGCAAGAAACTTTTGTATAGCCATATTAGTCAATTTGCACGCTGGAATGTGCCAGGACCTCCCCTTGGTTTTATGCTGATTAATGTAGCCTATGCATATATAAGGCCCCTGTTCTCTGTACTCATTTGAATGCCTCCTACAGTGGCCTGAGGGTACCGTATGATGCAGTCTCCCTCATCTGAGGTTAATAAATGCATCATTTTTATATTACAGCTTCTGTGCCAATCTCCTCTTTGTTGGTTAAAAGGACCAGCTGTATCATGAACCCCTTAGGAGGTTTATATTTCTTCAAATGGCGCCCGACGTGGACCTCATCAGAGAAGCGGCTATTCAAGGGTGTGGTCTTGACAGGAGATAGGAATCTACTGAGGAGGACAGGACAGGAATCTACTATGGAGGTACCCCGCGCACAGAGATTCTCTGTCTCTGCAGCCCAGTATATTTCGGGTCTTACTGATTTGATCCTCCAAATGTTTACCGCTCCTGACTGAGAACCTTTTTGGCATGAGTTTTCTAAAACGACCGTTAGGTCATTCAGAACTTGGCAGTGAGAGGTTGGAGATTTGTGCTTGGAAAGGTCGTTGACATGTGATTTGTTTTGGTTTAGGACAAAGATTTTGGAAACTTGGAAATATATCAATTGCAATTTGTGTAGGCAGATAATAAGGAGACTTTTCTCCAACTTTTGAATAATTCATAACAGCACATATTGTGTTCAGTGCCACTGCTGTATAATATTGTATATGCTGCAATATTTTTGACATGCCTGTTGCAAGCGCACTTCGAAGAATGTGTTGCTTTCTTGGAGGTACCATAATGGAATTAAAATGGAATCAGCTGGCTCCCCTATAGGGGATACCTAAATAGGTTTAGGCATAAAAAACATATTTCTTCCTTGGTGACTAAGTACCCAGTGGAATGAAAATATGTACATAAAAAAGCTCTTGATTTGTGCACTTTAACTTTTATAAGTAGTGATATGCAGAGCGCTTTTTGAGTGTTCTGCCAGCCAAAACTAGCGAATTTGGTGTATTTTGGCTTCTTGAACATGGAACAGTTTTTGGGCTGTTTTTGGTGCAGTTTTTTGTTGGACTACTTTTGAGAAGCTTTTTTGGTAAATATGCCTTACAAATAATATTTACAAATGATTTGGTTTAAGTACAGTCTGTGGGCTGTCTTTTGTTTCTGTCCTAAGTGTTGATTTGTGGGTTAAATGTGTATTTAAATGTCTAGGTGGATTGTGGTTTGACACCGGTGGTACTTGTCTGAGTAAGTAGCGATAGTGTTCTTTGTGCAAGAATGGCTAGCATTAAGCGCGTTGTATTGTGTGTTCTGAGTGTATGACCCCCTTCTGAACATGTCTGGAATGAGCTCAATGTGTTTTTTTTTGTCATCATTCTGTTATGCAAAATGTAATTTAATTAATTACATATTAAATAAAAAATCCAGAAATGAAATGATATTATATATGCCAATAGCTGCGCACTATCATTCAAATTGACAAAGTAAGAGCCTATAGACATGTGCAAATTACCACAATGCTACAGATAAAATTAGAATTCACATTCAATAGGTATAAAATAGGCCTCATTGAAAGGAAGGGAAAAAACGAAATTGTGTGTTTTGCAATAATTAGGACTAAAATACAAAATGTTACAACATTCTCCTTAGACCCATTATATTAGATATTAAAAGGCATTCACATCTCAGCATGGGCGTAAAATCCGTTCCGCTCGCGGATTTCGCGGATTTTCGGCAAATCTGCAATCCGCGAATTCCCGCGAATTTGCCAAAAATCCGCGAATCCGCGAGCGGCGGATTCGGGGGGCAAAAGTTCAAGCCTGGCCTGTTGTAACTATTTTACGATGGCGCCGGCAAGCTGCCAGCGCCATCCTAAAATAGTTACTAAGTTAGCTTCAACAGGAAGCTCTAATAGATAAAATAAAGCAGGTGCTCGGTGCCCTTCGGCGCGATTGCATAGTGACTCATTCATCAGGCCAAAAACAATTGTGTGCGCCATCGAGGCTGGGCAGGTGTGCCTTCTTCCTAAATCTACCGTCGAAAATCAGCTGTGATGCTGGACAGAGGCCTTCGCATCCTTGACTTTCACGAGCGCAATCCTCGTGCTGTTCCTGTGACCAGGAGCTTCTGTCTCTTCATCTACTGCTCTGATCGGTCTCATACCTTTTATACACACAAGAGGCATGTGCACTTGCATGGAAGCCCCACCCACACACTGGCGGTGTGCACCGTCTTCCCGCCATTGACCCACTATGATGGACAGCTCACCCTAGGGACCCCTGCGCCCTTCGGGCCGAATAAATCTGCAAATCCGCAAAATCCGCGGATCGTGGATCCGCGAAATCCGCCCATGCTTATTCACATCATCTGAATAAATTGGCTGCTTCTGAACTAAACACAACATTACAGAACAATAGATTTGTGTTGGCTTGAAAGGCGTGAGAATTTGATGCCTGCTGGTCAGAGCAACAGCGGCGTCAATAGCACATGGCTATTCCTGACCGCAAGCCACAGAGGAAAACAGCTGAGTCAACTAGATTTTTTAAGATTAGTGCAACCACAGTATAAAGGCCTGCATTACAGACTGTTGATTTTAAAAAGTTACAAAAAACAGTTTCATTATTTAGGATAACAGAGAGAAGATTGAAAGTAGGGATTTCCTTTCTTAATGCCTTTTTACATAAGCACATCCGTGGTTTTGATGTTAAATAATAGCTGTCCTTTAAAAAGTGGCGCAGATTTTCATGTTTCAATTAAGGCTTCTGTGCTTAGGGTTATAAATGAATGCGTTTAAATATGATAGGGAAGGAATGAGGCTTGATTTTCATACGTGGAACCATCCAAAGGGTTGGTGTTATTAAACAAAAATAATTAAAAAAGGGGAATTTTGAAGATATGAAAAATATCTTCAGAATATCCATTAAAAATAAGTGCACTAAAATGTTTTTTTATCTCTTTGCTGCCTAATTATCATACTGTGAACTCCTAGCATCAAAGTTGAATTTAAGCAGCGCTTTACTGCAATGGGGGAACTAAAATGGAAAATGTCACTTTACCCAGGCGTCCAAAACTCATTCTATATGCGTGTACCTTATATATTTGTGATCCCCCCATCCTGGGATATGTAGGGAACACTCTGGGGATGACTAATATGCCAACAAATTGTAGGTTTTTAATTTCTAAGTGCCCCTAACACCCAAAGTCAAAATTGGGCAAATTGCACTCTTTAAAAGCAATTCTGCCACTCAGAGCAGTTTTCAAACTGATCTTAGGCTTCAGTAAATGTACACATTTAAATATAACACACATAGCTGACCTCTATACTGCTAGAAAAGCACACCGCACTCTGCTTATAAATGTAAATAAGTATAAAAAACCAGCAGAAGGTATTATCTTACCTCTAAATTACTGGCAAACAGGAATGGAATAGGACTGCTTTTCAGCTATCAGTCTCCAGGGTCACTTTGAATTGAAAAACCACATGGAAAGCCTTGCACAAAATAGGACAGCTGGTAAGGGTTAATGGTCGAGTTCTGCATTTAGCAGCCTTGCAGGGCTCAGAGCAAGGTTTGCTTTGACAGTTCGACCTCCAAAAGTTGTTGAAAGATGAGATGACAGCGAAGGGAGAGAAAGGGAAGTTTTGCATACTATTTTTGGCAAAAGCAAATTTTTGTGCACTCATAAGAACAGAAGGAAATATAATGGTCTATATGGGCTCTGATTAAGAGAATAGCTCTGCCATGTATGTAGTACTAATGCTTTTATTTTGAAGATTACTGTGCAAGGGCTGAGATAAGGAGGCAATGGGATTTAGTTTGAATTTATTCACCCTCATTTTACAACTACTACAATTGCTAAAGGAATTGGTGGTTAGTTATTCATGTGTTTTAGCTAGCTACATGTGGTATTTACCTCCTACAAGTGTATTTGTGCCCAGCTGCCACAAATAGAAGTAGATAGTGTCGACAGAATTGAAACCTGTTTCAGGTTTCCTACTGTCGAAATGGGGGAAGGAGGCTAGCTCCTCTTCAAATTAAGCGTAGGCAAATTTATGTTTTCTCACTCTTTTTCTCCATTTTTGTAGCCTGTCTAAGCTGTCTAGGAAATAGCCATGAGACACTTAATTAGCTATTCAGTAATACTGTTTTAAAATTGTTAGCATTAATAAAATGAATATATAAATATGCTATGTTACTGCCCATCCTGTCTGATGAAATTATGAAAGGATGAGTAGTCTAGATTGCTGTTCCCTTATTTGACCTATAAGGGGAAAAATTCTCAGGTTATAACACCATTATTATTAGCTAGTCTTTGTAAATAAGCTGATAGTCCTTATTAGAGCTGATGTTGCATAGTTTGGATCCTGAAAAGTAGAATGCAGGAGAGACGCCCACGTGATCCTCAGCAAACATTTTTGTAGAAAATATTGTTTTATAGGAGTTTGTTTGTCACAACATGTTCTGCTGGAGAAATGTATGTACCCACTATATTGAAGTTTTTTTTTAGTTCTTTATGTAATAAGAATCCCTGTTAAATTAGCAGTATTAGATTTCCCTGCTGCACCTATAACATGAGAGCATGGTCCTAAGCAAACAATGTAGATGTTTTTATTAAGTGAAATCATTTTAGAAGTGTCTGCAGTCCTGTACAAGCAATGTAAAGTCTATGAGTAAAAGTGTAGAACATTTACTTATTTCTTGAGGATCTTCGAGTGAATAACATAGGAATACACAAATGCAAGGATTTGGAGTATGTCTGTATTGTTTTTCGCTTTTTCTCAGAATGTAATAAATGAACACAGACTTCCTTAGCTGCTTCAAATAGGGTAATAGGCCCAGGTGGTTTTTTTTTACTCTCAGATAGATGAAGTGGTTCTTGGGTGCCTTGCTAATATATGGGGCGTTCCAAGGCTAGGAAGTATTCTGAGACTATCCTCTCTTTTGATAGAATATTTCTGTGCATTGCCTAAAGACCTTTTGTTCTGTCCATCAATAGATATTTGCTGCCTTACAACCATTGCCAGAGGGGCCCGGACATCAGATCCAGCCTGGGAGTTAGACCAGTCCAGCTTGAAGCCAAGGTGAGGGTAACCAGCATAAGCGTTGCTGGCAACTAGGACCTCAGTGAAGCCGGAAGCACTGGGATGTGAAGTAAGTACCCCTGCCACTGTCTTGGGTGAAAGACGCGGTCATAAATCAGAAGGAGAAGTCATGGATCAAGTTTTTGATGCCCAGCTGAGTCACAGACCGACCAGAACGACAAGGAGGCTTTTGCTTGAGGTGATCCCTTTTGAAACAATGGTTGCTTCAGAGATCCCAGCATCAGGCCCCTGAATCCTGGTCCCAAAGTGAATGCAAGTTTGCACCTTTGTTTGTTAATCAAGAGATACCTGGGCATACTGGATAATGTTTGGCCCCAACAAAAGAGCACTGTGCCAGCAGAGCAAAACAGAAGTTAGGGAAGGACTTGATTTTAGGGTAGAGGTGCTGTGTCTCTGGTGCCTGTTAGATTGAAGTGAAGAAAATTGGTGCACTGCCTGAGACACTGGATAGGATCGTTGAAAGACTTTTTCTTTTCAAACTGAGCCAAGATTCCTGATTTGCGAGTTGTGCAGCTCCGCCATGGGAACAACAAGAGCCTGCCTGTGAGGCTCAAACAAACACATGGAGAAGACTCCCCCTCTGGCTGGTTGTACAGCGGCTTAAATTTCCCAAGGACTTCTTTTTGTTAGCAATGTGACTTTGCCTTTCCTTAACTATATTTAAATAATACTCTAGCCCTTATAAAAGGAACACAGGAAAAATCTATTGAAAATGTTTCTACATAGAATTAGACTAGATGGTTTTAGGATTTGCTTTTTGCTGAGGGCTGGAAAAATATTGATAATTCTGTTTGTGATAATAGTCATTACTCTCTCCTGCTATCTGTATGTTGATTATGACCCAATGTTTTGTTCCCTTTTTACTCCAGCTTATACCTTATATATACCCGCTTAATGAAATGTTTAGAATAAAAAATTAACACCAAGCAATGGATTAGGATATAGATACATTTATGAAAATAAATGTGCAAAATATTTTCTATGTTCCTACTAGATCATAGGAATGTCTTTAGCTCATGCTAAAAGGACTGTCTGTTAAAGATTGCAAGAATCGCTGTTAGCATGAGCTGAAAGCCATTTTGTACTTGGCAGCCATTTTAGGTAGCCATGTGCTCACCATCTGCTTTCTCCCTCTTCCAGAGCCTTGCACATGCTCAGAAAGGCCTAGCTGATAGAATGCACCTGCTCCTAGTATAGAACTGTCAGGCTACTCTTGCTGATGTAAGGAGAAATGTCTCTCCTCCCACTTTGTTGCGCACGCAAATTTTGTATAGCCATATAAGTCAATTTGCATGCTGGTATGTGCCAGGACCTCCCCTTGGATTTATGCTGTCTAATGTAACCTATGCATATATAAGGCCCCTGTTCTCTGTACTCCGTAGAATGCCTCCTGCAGTGGCCTGAGGGACCGTATGACGCAGTCTCCCTCATCTGAGGTTAATAAATGCATTATATTTATATTACAGCTTCTGTGCCAATCTCTTCTTTGTTGTTTAAAAGGACCAGGTGTATCATTGAACCCCTTAGGAGGTTATTATTTCTTCATTGGAAAATGCAGAAAACAAAACTGTTGCTGTTGTTAAACGAGTTTGCAGAACAAATCTGTATGAGCTTTTGATTTCTAGACCTATGTAAATTAGGAGATGGATATGAAAGTTCATCAACTTTGATTAAATCTAAAATTAGTTATCAAAATCGTTTGTACTTGATAGATTACCAAACTTCAGGTGCTAACCATGGCTTTCGTTTTAAAAAACAATTTTTCATACAATATGCACAGGAGTATTGAAAAAGAAATCTCAGTAAAGAAAGGATATTCATTTTCATGACAGAAATTCGCTCTATAATAGATAGAGGATGACCATTCTGTCATCGTAATAAGAATATGATTTTCTGTAATAATAGAACATAATTTAATGACATAATATATCGTCATTTTCAGGTTCGTTGTTTTAATTCTGAATCAGAAAGTGTAGCAGAGGCTGAGGGCTTGTGCTAAAGAGAAGAACCTCTGTTTTGCTATACTAAACGTATTATCCCCTTAGTTATTAAAGGAAGCAATTGTCTAACGAATATTTGGGTTCAATAATAACACAATATTTGTAGTATATAATTTAAACTTGAGAGCACCAGGGATTGCTGGCATGATAGAATCACTTCAATCAATCAAATAAAACATCTTTGTTCAACGAATTTAAAAAGCACTCATAAAATTGCATTAGTCATAAATACTAGTTTTAACAACAATATAGTTATAAGAATAAATAAGACTTTGTCAATGACACTGCAGCATATTTAAACATTTTGAAACAGAAATTCAGCTGATTTCGTTTGTAAAGCAGATTTTTTTAAAACATCTAACGTGATAGCAAACAACTTGATTAGGAAACATATGCAAACGATACAAAGCTTGTTTATGCTGATAAATCCGTATAGAGTAAGAGCAGGTTTTGAAAATGTCTTGGCGAAGAATTAATAATTTTTGAGAAAGAAACAAAATAGGCCAGAGTTTGGACAGAAACTTAATAGCAGGCAACATTAAGGCAAGACGCAGCATCATATGGCCAATGGGGATCTTATAGTGCCCAACTAAAGGTTTGACAAAAGCAGGGTTTCCCACGGGTCTTGACCCAATGCTGTTGGTAGTTTTAATAGCATAATCCTGCAGCACTGGTTTACCCATTTCCTTCTCTTCCCTGACCGCTTTGGAAAATGACATGTATATATTTTTTTAACATAATAAAATCAGCATTCACTAGCAAGCGAGAGGACGTAAACAGATCAGTCCTGTCTATGGCTTTAGTAATGGACTATATTTGTTTCACGGAACTGTAGGACCCCTACCACATGACAAGAAGTCTATAATGATTTCTTGATTAAGGGTAGCATTTCAAAGGCATAGGTTAAGCTCAATTCTTCATGCATGAAAAGACCTAATAAACACATGTAAAATTGTCTGTCCTCTAATTTGAAAGTTGGTGATATCATGACAGCCCTAAATCCCTGCCCCCTAAGTTAAAAACGATAAAAATGTATTTAATATATTTCAATGAGGGCTAAATTGGTTTGTTACCTACATTCCTAGTAAAATCAAACAATGCGCCCACAGAAATGTTTGAACACAAACATCATTTAGAGATACACGGTGTTAGGTTTTTACAATCCGGCCAATAGGCGGTGCTCACGAAGGCACTCTGGAGTCCTGCCTTTATGCCTGAATATGATGTTATCCACTTCAACACCTTGCATTGTCAGAGACTCTTCATACTGCAGTCCAGGCTTCCACACTTACATCCTGATGAATCATGGTCCGTGTAGTCCTGTCTGTCTCCAAACTTTGCCCCGATTGCACCCTGGTGGTGGGGTTGTATTCTGTATCTTGATTCCTGGTGCCAACAGCTTTTCTGATCTCTTTATATCTGCCTACTTGACTTTTCACTCTCTCAGCTCTGTTCCTGGCTTTTCTGTGTCCTGTCATTTGTTTGCTGATTTCCCTGGTCGTCTCACTTCCAAGTCCTAGTTCTGTCTCACTTTCATTGGTGGTTCCCTGATTCCTTGCACCGGTTTATTCATTGCACCTGGTTTATTCATTGCACCTGGCTCTCTCTTTGCATCTGTGTTCCTCCCCTGAACCTCCAGCTATTTCAGCCCGGTGAGCGCAGAGTGCAGAGGCTTGCATTTGATCCTGTGTCTCCTTGCTCTGTGTGATTCTTGAGCTATATTCCAGGCTTGCTCTTTTAATTGTTGTTTGGTTCTATGTTCCTGTACTGATTAGTTGTTTTTCTCTGTTGCCTGTCTCTTGTTTATCCGCTTCTTTGTTTTCCTTGACTCTTGTTCAGCCTGCACACATCCAGACCTGTTTTGAATATGCAGATTCCTTCTCCTGTATTCCTGTGTTTCTGTGCCGGCTGCGTATTCCTGTCCAGACCTAGTTAGTGTGCATGCCTCCAGTATACTCACTTTTGGGTATTCCAGTCCTATTTCTAATCCTTATTTAAGTGCATATTTTTCCATAGCTCATTTCCTGTTTTCGTATTCCTTCTAGTGTTCTGATTTGTCTCCTTGTGTGTTTGTATTAAATTCCGATTTTCATAGCAAACAAGGGTTCCAGTTAGATGTCAAGGTTTGTGCCTTTTACACGGAGGACCGCACAGCACTCCTTATACATAGGATCTGCTGGATGTATCTCTGAACTCAGTGAGATTAATCTGCTGCCTGCCTTCTTATAAGTTCTTTTTCACCTTACAGAGAGATCACTTCCATAGAGCTGATAACCTATAATGTATGATAGTTTGTCTATCATTTCCCTGCTTTTCTTTGTACTTGTGTTATCTTTATAGTTTACCCTGTAGACTTCCAGTTCCATATTCACTGTCTGTTCCAACCTTCTTCTGTCCTGTTTCCCTCCAATCGTTCAAGTACTGTTGTGTTCGTATTTAATCCTTTCTCTAGAAGTCCTTTGCCCCTGCATAGAGCAAGTCTATCACGCTGCCCTGTCCGGAAATAAACTAAAATATTGGTGCAAGTCAAAATCTGTCAAAATATTCCATAATTTACAGAGGTTTACTCTATTAAAGGCACTATTGAGGTCAATGAACGAGTGATCTAATGTCCCCATTATCTAACATATAATAATAATCAGGTATAAGTTATAACACTGCTTTTGGGTACCAAGCCCTACTCTGAAGCCATGTTGAGCAGGGGAAAACACCTTGACATGCTCATCCCAGTTCTCAATCCTACTAAGAGCTATATGCCCAACAAACTTGACTATTGAGTCTAATAATGAAATCGGCCTATAGCATTCAGGAGCTTGCCTACAACCCTTTTCATAGACAGGGACGATCACTGCAGTGTGACAGGAGCTAGGAAGTTTGGTAGTAACCGCTCAGTTTAAAACATTAGTGAATATGGGTGCCTTATTAAGGTCCGTCGGAACCCTATCTGAATCCGGAGGTTTGCATGCAGGTTTGACTTTGATCACCCAGAACACCCCAACAAGTTCAAACTTGATGTTGAAAGGAAAGGTTGGATATGTTTCTGGTGGGTTAAAATCTCCGGCCCTAATGAATAAATAAATGGTTATATAATGTTTAAACCAAAGATCCATTCTTATGTTTGTCCCTATGCCCCCAGTCTGATTGTCAGTCAGCTTGAGCTGATTTATGATATTCCAGAGCCTCTAATGTCCATAGCTATGGTGGCATTAACATGATCATCCCAGAGCCCCTCTTTAGTTCTTAGTATTCTGGACCTAATCGCCCAGTAACAGTCTGACCTCAGCAGTGCTATTAATTATCTGTCCAGCAGGAAGAGTTTAAGGGCCTTGCACAACCATTATTTGGCTTCCCTACATTGCTTATTAAACCAACCCCTACAGGTGATATTAGCAGCCGTAACAAGACAGTGGATTACATCTTTTTTTGATGATTTAATGTAACAAAGGAATCATTAATAAAGACTCTGGTTTGGAACACTGATAAACAAAATTATGAATCAGTTCTAAATTCGTTTTCATAACTGTGACCAGCAGCGCAGGAATATTGGTGTCACACCATCCAACCCTAAGTCCTCTGTAGGCTGTGGTCAAGTCCACTATTCCCTTTTCTAAGGGGCGGGGGGGGGGTGGGCTCTAACATGAAGGCTAAGATTAAGTTAAATTGGATTATGTTTATCTTAGGAATTTTATGTTATGGCCACTGATTGTACAAATACTCTCTTGGTGGACGAGGTAAAAATATACTCATTGATTGTACCCCGGCACCATCTGACAAAGGTCAGGAACTGATCTTTAATATTGCCCATCATCTCTAGTATGTTCCAAAGCGCACTTTTTATCAAATGTTTGTATAATTTCTCACCCCATGTTTTATATTATAGGGGAGGGGAAACTTATGACCAGTTTGAAAAGGCTGAAGCAATGTAGAATTCAAGTCTAATTTAGCATTAAACTCTCCCTCAATGTTGACATGAAACACTTGAGTACAGAGAGAGATCTGTCCTATTTTTTAGAATAACACTGGTGGGCTGGGATGAAGCCAATTTGGTCTGTGTGTATCAGACCTGTGATCACTGAGACTATTCATGAAGCTAACAATTGTGTTAATATTTTATGAAGTGTATTAAAAACAATATAGAGCAATGCAAGCTGATGCCCACCAGGCCTTTTTGTCTTTGAGAACACAAATTAAGATGGCATGTTTCATCCTGAGTGGATATGGTTGAACAGTTAAGTTAATGGGTGCTCTCACTTCTTCGATTAATAGTTGATTCTGCGAATCAGGCCATTTGTGAACTTAAAAAAGATAGATACATGTGGCCCTCAATAATTTTGCTCAAATGGGAATATAACCTCTTGGGCCTCAGTTGGTGAAAGAGTTGAAATTACTGGTTAATTCAAGGATTCCAGAATCTATTTATTTGATCTTTGTACATTCTTTTAAAATACTTAAAACCAAATGTTTATCTTTATTATCTTTGTAATATTATTGGTAATGGGCATTGCACTGGGGTCTATTTGTTTTAGATATAGCATTACATTATATGTATAGCTGTAATTCACCATGACAGTAGCTTCCCATACTCTAATTCTTCATAAACCTTTTGGCCTATTGAACAGGAATTAACTACTTCTTTTTAAAGTACATTTAATTTAAACATATTCGTTGAGGCTGTCCATTTATGATTGTTCTATCTGTTATCTTGCAGACTGAGGTCTAATTCAGCATGTACATCGAGTTCTGTAAAGAAATTAACTGGTTTCTATATTTTTTGTTTAATTGTACCCAGTATGCAATTATTTCGCCCCTTAAAGTGACTTTATAAGCTTCCAACATGTTTTCCATAGAAACATAACCAATAAGATTAATTTTGTTTTGTACTCATTATTATTAGCAAAAAGAGCATTTGTTCATGGGCATTTGACAAAATTCCATTTAGGGGTAATTTGGGGACACGGTATTTTTTCTCTCAAGGACACTGATATACTCAAAAGCTTACAGAGTGGTCTGGGAAGCAATTAGGAAAACATTTAATAGAGAAAGTTTGCAAAGTATTGGACGTTTCAAAATAGTCTAAGGATGAAGGTGACTGAAAACACTGGAAAAATAAGTACATCGATTGGCAGAAATATTCAAAACACTCCATGGATCAATAATCGACATGTTCTTTTTAAGTGTGTCCATAGATCTGGCAAGTCTTGGTTTATTCTGAAAAATATTTTGTCTTGAGGAATCTAAATGGTGTATACTGGAAAAAATATGTCTACACTCATAAATAAAAATTAGGTGATTCCGTCAAGCAAACAATTAAAACTTATATTTATTGTTGGAGCCTCTGTTGCGAGTGCTATCCATCTGCCAGCATCATCTTGAACAACTTCAGTAATCATTTCTGTAAGTGTGTTAGATTTTAGAACTGCAACCGCACTGTGTGCCATCACAGCCAAAGAGGGCAAATCCTGATGAAATGGTGACCAGATCTGTTCCGTTTCTAGTTATTTTTAATATGTGATTTCAATAATTGCATGAATAAAGGAGTGTGGCAAACCAGCAATGCTAATTTAGTTTTTTATGTTGTTTGGGCCATTTATATTTGTAGAGATTAAGTTTAGGTTGGCCACAAATAGCATTCATGTTTTTCAAATAGTGCTTTAGGCCCTATTTTAAAATGTACAACCTAGTCCCATTCACCAAACCTTTATTTCTTTAATACTACGCCCATTTGCTTGGCAACTACCCCCACGTTCCCCTCCATGTCCCCCATCTTTCTCCCTTTACCCTTTCCCTCCCCACTTGGATCGCCCTCGGCTAAATGCAATGAGAAAACCCTCTCTTACAGGACATGGTGATCTGTAAGGCACCTTGTATAAAAGTGACAATCAGCACCCCCTCACAAGCCCACTCATTCTATAAAACAAATTACTTATTTGCTTACATCTTGAATGTTTTATCATTATGACATGTCAAATTAACTTTGTTCTGGTCATACCAAAAGGAGCATAAACGTTTATAAAACAGAACATCATACAATAAAACGTAGGAATTTAAAACTACGCCCCCAAAGAAACTCTTGTTGCGCAAGATAAAATTCCATGGAGTGAGTTCCAAGTACAATTTTACAGAGTTAAACATCTGTCATACAATGATGATAATACATGTGATTAACAATAATTCTACCCAAAAAGCTGTAAAACGAAGCCAAGACTTTGTTTAATATGGGAAAAGAAAATTGTTCAAAGATAACAAAACACTAAATATTGTTCTTGATAACCGGGCTGCCCATACCATTTCCTTGTCTTCATCATCAGCCTCAGGTAAGAGTACACAATAAAAGCAATCTCCTCAGATCACACATGAAAGAAACACAGTACAAGGCTTCTTTGCAGCAGCACAGGGAGTCCCCAATTAAAAGAGGTTTCAGAATCATAGCTACTTAAGGAGCATACCAAATACAGAAGAACATAAGATGTAAAGTGCTTTGAACTGAAACCTGATCACATGGGGGGCAGGGTACTGGACTACGCGATCAGTAATTAGGAAAGGTGACAAGTCTGTGAAATATGTTGAGGCAAAACCTAAGGAGAATAAAGTGCATATAGTGCTGTGTTTCAAATGAAAAAACAAAGATTGCATATACATAGAGGGATCACGGTGCAGGTATTGAATAATAGAAAAAAGTGCACACACCCTGACCCCTCTTTCTTTCTCCGAGATCATGTAACATCTGTCCCTCAGTGTCTTCTTGGGTATGGTTGACATGGATCGGAGGAGTTCTTCAAAATGAACCCATCAGCCCAAGGTCAATGTCAGGTCCCCAACTCAGCCAGGGAATATCTAGGGACCGTGAGAGAGACACACAATCCTTATTTGTCAATCTATAGCCTCCTTCACCCAAATCCTTCGCCACAATAGCAGTGGACGAGTCCTTAGAATATTCTCAAGGTGCACAAACCCTAGTTCCCTATGTGAAATACATGGGGAGGTGGACAGTGGTAAGCCCAGAAGAGGTCATGTGAATTTGTTTTCAGTAGTTTGTAGTGGCGTTAACAACTGAATGCCCCACAGCCCTCTGCCATAAGTGGCCAAACCCACACAGTTATGTTAATAAATGGCCAACATGTGGGTGAGTGATCTGTTTCCCAGTTTATCCGTAAAGGAAAACACTGCATTAATATCCCTTGCAAGCTTTTTTTCTATTATCTTTCTTCAGAGACCAGGACCCCCTATTAGTTGAAAGTTATCCCAAGGTAGTTAAAATTAGCCAACACTTTGAAAGGGGTGCCTGGAGCTCAGAAACTGGCCTTTAGCCTGACCTTTGTCCACAGGACATTACAAAAAAGTTGCTGATTTTTCATATTCAGCCCCTCAATGAAAGAGGCAAAGGCGTTCAGGAGGCTCTGCAGAGCTACAGGTGTATGAACCATAATGACAGCATCATCTGCATATGGTAAGGCTGGTATAGGATGGCTGCCAATCTGGAGCATGTCCTCGCACCTCAAAACTAAGTCCTTCTCTACATGGTTTATATATAGGGAAAATAAAAATGGTGTAAGGGCATATTCCTATCTCATGCCTCTGTTCTCCCTCAAGAATTCAGAGGACTCCCCACCCAGCCCCCACCTAACAGCAGCACTAGAATCGCAATAGATTTCCCTGATAGTAATAATGATTGTCCTGTCTATGTCAAAGCCTTCTGTGATGCCCCACGGGTTTGAATGGGATACACAATCAAACGCACTAGACACACCCATAAAACCCAGGTAGAATGCACCATATTTGGCAATTGTATATTTCCCCAGGAAAAGACACAGATTAAGAAACTGGACTTCTTTCCCCATCCCTCTCGATAAAACGCCGCTCTCCTCTGCCCAATTTTCCAGGCAGGGTAACAGGATTTGTCCCACTACCTTCAAAGTGGAGTCCAGGAGGGAAATGGGGCGATAGCAGCTAGGGTCCTCCCGATTACCCTTCTTAAAGATCTGGACAATGTGAGAGGTAGATCAAGAAAATTGCTTGGTGGATAAACTCATTGCTCCATGAACATTGGCAACGAGAGGGGTACGTAATTCCAGATTGCTCTTAAAAAAGTCCAGAGGGACCGCACCCAGGCTAGGAGCTTTATAGCCTAGACTGTCCTTAATGGCCATGGTCACCTCTTTTAAAGAGGGGCAATACTTTGGGAGGAAGCTCCCCTCTGGAGGAGTAGGTTAGGCACCAACATTGCCAGATTCACTGGAATAAACTTCCCCAAAGAAAATGCCCAGTCATGACCAGTTATAGCAGAGTCATTTATTGGAACATCATTATCTTTAAGAAAAGGCCGGTTGATAATAGACCAAAAGGCCTTGTGATCATTCCTAGACAATACTTCCTGGAGCACCACCTAAGCTTGTAATCTGAGAATTTCTTTCCGGGCAGTGATCATTTTCTTATATAACTTTCTGCAACGTACGGCCATGTCAGCAGACCTGGGATGAGTCTTTCTCTAACTGGGATGTAAAAATTTCGGGATTGACAAACTCCCATTTGATAAGAGTGCCTTTACTTTTATTAGTAGTGATGCCAGTGATTCTCCTAGAGATATTCACCTGGGCCCGCTAGTCACTCATATAAATGGCAGGGCTTTGGGGACGATGATCACTCATGGCAAGGTTGTGTTTAGACTGTTCCGCAACCCTAGCAACTAGAGTAGAGGACAGTAAAATCAAATGAATTCCTGAGCCCATCCCTTTACCTATAATGAACAGGGGAAATTAATCATGCATGGAGCTGCATGCTCATTATGACTTAATTTGCAGATCTTTAAGAAAAACATGAGCTAAAGCAATATCAGAGAATTTTCTGACTGTTCCATTTGCTAAAACCTTCAATTTTGGCAAAAGGAGCAACAAAGCTTGAGCAACTATTGTTTAGACATATGGATCATTTATTTATTTATAGTAATACATATTGTTTGTGCCCTGATCTTGATTTGGTGGTGTGTGACTTTCCGTCAGTTAAAGGGCATACTTCCCTCTGCGCATTGGTGAAAGAAGTAAACCCGTTGAAAATGACTATTTATTGTAGGGCGAGTATTACAAATATACAGGCTGATAACCCAGTTTTAAACAATGTTGTTTAAACGTACTTGCTTGTCCTTAAGGATTAGAATAGTGCTTTTCTTTTAAGGGGCACCTTCTTCTCCTTGCTCCCAAACGCCACTGTCCTACCTTGGATGTTCCAATGCATCTGCGCCGCTCCGTGATTGATCCCTGAGGGTACCACAAGGCTGTCTCTGAGCTGGGGAAGATATCGGGGCAGCTGGTGTCCTGTGTAGGCATTGCAGGCCTAATTTATGAAAAGTATCGAATTGCTGGACAAAATTAGTGATGCAACACTTTCAGTGCACCCTCCTTGCCACACGATGGATGCGCCATATTTAAACTACGGCCCTCCATGTCGCAAGGAATAAACAGAAACATCAGGAATCCTGACGTATCTGTTGGCGCAGTATTGACACATTGTTGAACTGTGTCGCAAAACAGATGCAACTCCAGCAATGTGTCATTACACATGGGCGACGAGTCCCATGCAAAAGGGGCCTGCATCATTCCTTATGCTGCTGTGCAGCAGGCGTAAGGATTTGATGCAGTCAAGTCGTAGAAGTGGTGGAGTGAAATCTTCTAGATTTCACTGCCACACTTCTACAAGCCTTTATTTGCATGAGAACGCTGACCCTGTATACATTATACTTGACGCAGGTATAATATAGCCCAGGGCTTTACAAAGTTACACATCTGCCTAGATGCGTCACTTTGTAAATAGGGCATGTAATAGTATCACAAAAATGTGATGCACCGGCGACGTAAGGCCTCATAAATAAGGCCCTGTATCTTTATACCTCTATCCCTCAGTACATCGGTTTTCTGGCACTGAGGTTCTGCAGGTACGTAGTGTCACCTCGTGTTTGTATTGCAGAAGAACCTTCTGCAGATAGGTTGAGAACCGCAATCCTTAGAAATTCTCCAATACGCTCCATGCGTGTTAGTGTAAACCTGATTTTAAAGTTTCAAACACCACAGTAAAGTGCTTGAGCATGTACAGCTGTATACTAAACTGCATTATATTGCCCTATAGACGTTGCTCTTCACTTGTCAGGTTAATACGAAACTCTTAAACAAACATAGAATATCAATTACTCATAATTTATTTTCAAATCCATCCATATTTCATTTCAGTGCTTGTAACGTGCAAGTGGTGTCCTAATGCATTTCAGGGGAATATTCTTCATTACGGGCCAATCATACCTAAAGTGAAATGATCTAAAAATACAATACCAACAGGTTGTTCAAAAACTGCATTTCATCAACCATGTGCAATGCATTTGCCTGGGCATTGGTTTAGTAAGGGAGGATCAGAGCAGAGGAGGCAGTCTGTGTGACACCTTTGAACACTGCCTTGGGCCAGCATCACATCCAGAAGCAAAATGACAGGTAAAAGAGTGAATGGATCCCAAGTTTTGTGTAGTGGATGAGAGAGGGAGAAAGAAAGGTAGAAGGGCAAGGAGGGGTGGTGCATAGGTGAATATTGGATAATAGACTACTTCTCTCTCCAGGAAGGAAAAGGTGAGAACTACCTCGGCTGGAATACCTGTCTCTCCCTTGCTCCTTTCCCCAATACAAGGTAGTGCAGGCTCTGATATACTTGTACGGTGACTTGTTCACACTTATCTCTGACACCGTTGATTATGAACATAGAAACAGTGGATTGTGACAGAGGAGGTAAATCAAACCAACAAACTAAAAATGACAAATTCACAATATTAGGGTCTAGTAGAAAAGGAAACCGAAAGGTGGAAACAGATCCCTGGGGAGGACACTGAGGATACAGAACCCTCCCTCAAAAAATAATGCTGGCAATCCGTGAAGTTAAATACTCACTAGAGCCCAAAATAGAGTCAATTACAATGGAAGTAAATCTCCTTAGAGCAGACAACTGTAAAATGAATGATAGAGTATGGGGAAACACATGCTCGTTAATGGATTAAAATAAAATCCTGAGACCTAGTGTAAACAGGCTCCAGAAAGAAAGTGATATTGTCCAAGAGTGACTTGAGGACTATGAAGGATTCTTAAGAAACAGTATTTGGGTGGTGGAGTGCTCAAAAGAGAGGAGGTGCCAAGTGCTGAACTGTTCCTAGAAGACTTTATCCTTCACACATTTAAACCAAAGGGCATCTCTAAGTGTTTTTCAATTGAGTGGGTCCACAAAGATGTGATTCCACCACCAAGGCCAGGAGCCCCGCCACAAATGATAATTTGTTGAATATTTAATCATTGAGATAGAGATGCCATTTTCAAGGTTGCCAAGATGCAAGAGCACTTATAGTATTAAAACACCAAAATAAAAATCTTTCCACATTTCACTTTAAGGGTACAAAGGCAGTGACTTAGATGTGGCAAAGACAAGTGTATTGTGAGGTGTTTTTGTACTAAGCATAGTTACCATTTATAACAGAAAAAAACATGGAACTTAATAACAGGAGTGGCTGAAGGGATGAACACTGATAAAGAGAAAGGAGGCTACATTCAGGCAGGGAAACAAAAGGCTGACTCCAAGAGATAGACATTCACCTATTCAGGATGGAGACAAGGGACAGGTTGATCGAGTGGGTTGCCCCATGGAGCATGCCTCTGAAGCAGGTACACAATGGACTATGCTTAGACTAGCGCTGGTTAATGCATGGAGGGAGGGACAGAATGTGTTATCTGTAGTTGCCCCTCCCCCCAAGATCTGAGGGGGCTGAGACTTAAACTTGATATGTGTTCAGCTTCTACCATAACTTCCACTAAGCATGGGACAGATGTCCAGACCTAGAAGCAAGGAATAGATGCTAAAACCTAAGTGCATATACAATGAATAGTGGAAATACTTATGTATCACACATACTGTGAAGAAGTGGGATATCAAAAAGAGAGGAGCAATTCACAATAGATCAAACTTGTTCAATTTGTGTTGAGAGGCACTCTGCTAGTTAGGGGATGCAGGTAGTTCTAAACCTGCAATGCAGGGCAGCAGGAGAGTGGGAGTTAGGAACGAAGAACTAATACATTTACCTATTAACAAGCAAAATCTACTTAGGGACCCTTCATTGCAGCTCTCATCGCCTACTATACTATATTCATGACTCAAGAGATGGGAGGAAATAAGATAGAACTAGCTACAGACTTTATGGAGATCTAACATGAAAGTATTATCTTGGAGTGCTAATGGTTTGGGTAGCAAGGGAAATAAATAGAGGGATTGATTCACAATACATTAAAAGCCATGGACAAGATGTTGTAATGCTACAAGAAATTCACCTAAAAGGCTATACCTGTAGAGCACTGGAAAGGGGAGGATCCAAGGTATTGGCCCATTCGGGTTATACGTCAGACTTGAGAGAAGCCAGATTGCTGGCAAGACAGGATATTGGGACAGCATGAGGCTATATCCATTCTCAGTTTATATTCTTCCTAAGCTACACTCCACTGAACTGAAGGAGTTGGTTTCTTTGCTGTTACAATTGCCCTTGGAATATATATATTGGGTGGAGACCTTAATTTAACCGGTGAGCAGTCAAAATATAAAAAAATTAACCAATATTTGTCCCTTATAGTAATTATTTTGCAGGAGTGTAGGCCACTCCACAATTGCACCTCAAAGAGGTCTATTTACTTGCCTAACATAGAAATTCAGATCTTAGCAAAAGAAATGGCCAGTAGACTCAAGAGTATAATCATTTATCTGGGACATCTGAATCAATCTGGCTTCATGCCTAATAGAGGAACATGGCTCAATCTGTTCAGCTGCATTGTCAGTATGGAAACTGACTTAAACTGACAGGAAAAAAATAAACTAACAGCTGATGACAACAGTTAAGTTCAATAGTGTCTAGATGGACTAATTCCAACTTCAAAGCCCAAGCAGCCAGGGCTGTCCACTTTCCCCCATGATTTTTACCCTGGCATATGAATCCTTAGCATGTTGGATCTGAGAAGCTCATTTGGTTGGGGAACTAAGATGGGAAGAAGAATGTGATCATGCAATCTCGTTATATACCGACAATAATCTTCTTCCCTATGTTTCACCGCCAGAAAATATTATCCCCCTGACCATTGCGGATCTATATATATATTTTAACACTCAGGGTGTAAAATAAATAGGGATCATTCCCTCCTATACCCACTAACCGGTAGGCCCTGAAGGTTTGTTTACAATGACCTGGTCACTGTTCTACTAGAGAGCTTTTAGATACTTTGGCATATAAATCACTAAAGACGTTGAAGTATTTCTTGGGAGGAGTCTAAAACCTCAAGTATGATGTTTCACAATGGAGAGTGCTAATAACATCAGTAATAAGAAGTAATCGCAATGTTCAAAATGATTATCCTTTCTAAGCTCCTCTATGTGCCCCAAAACCCACAGTTACCCATTTTGGGCTTGCTTGGGGTAGGTTGCTGGAGTATTAGTGGATGGCACACCTAGGCTATCCATTCTCGTTATTCGGGGAGAGGGGGGCCCATCGAAATATGTGAGGTTGCTTATCATCCTGGGATTGATGGTAGCAAATATAAACATTATCCAGGAGATGGATTCCCCACCGGAACTCTCCATTTGGAAGGAGAATATGGTCTGATGTATGCTAGTGGAAAAACAATTCTATGAAAGCAGAGGATGCCCCAACACGGAGGCAAATATATGGTAGCCTTGGTAGATTTTTCGGTGGATGCTGTTGGCTGGGTACTCTCTTGTGAATTGTGTAATGATAATACTTGACCCTAGAGAACATAAGACTAGCTGGATCACATGTGAAAAAGAGTATGTGTCTTGAGTATGGACATTTTAGTTTCTGTGGATGACCCTTGTACTTGTAAAGGTGACCCTGATTCTTTTGTTTTTTAAATTAATAAAATGTTTTTAAAAAACAGTGCCCAACATATGTTATTTATACCATCTAACAACCATGTTGTGCAATATTTGATCAGTAACAATATCTGGCATGTGTTATTTTATAAAACTGAATCAATAAAAAAATGCCTGGTAGCTATGGCGCAGAGCAAACATGCTCAACTTCAGGAAAAGTGTTTAAAGTATTTAAGAATACAAAAAGAATTAAAAAGTAAAAATAAATTTGAAAAAATCCCACAAACTATTTATAAATATAGAGAACAATCTAATTAGAATCTTGACACCAAAATGACTAGTATGCAATAATTATGTTTACATTTTTAAAATGTTAAGGCAAACAAAAGCAAAGAAAAAGTTAGAGGTAGAGATCACTTATCATGGTTGCCCTGAAATGGAATTCAAAATCCCCAATTAGGGCAAGACTGCAAGCTGTATCCGATGACGTCCCCTCAGTGTCAGACAGCCAAAGTTCAAGGTCCTGCTGAAGCTATTGGTTTTGGCAAGAAAATCCATGAGCGGGAACATTCAAATTTCGTGTCCATCGAAGTCCTCTCATTGTTCACCTTCTTTTGCCAGGTTCAGGTTTCTACCTTTGGGTCCCAGGTTCAAGTTTCTACCTTTGGGTCCAGGGCAAAAATTTGTGTTTGGTGGACAGGGTACTCTTTCGCGAACCCAATGGAGTACCCTGGTCACCAAGCTCTCCATTCATTTGCCTCATTTGGAGACTGGTTACGGGTAAGCTTTTGCATCAACAGAGCCTCAGTTGAACATGCAGGATGGTTCATTCACTCCCAAGGACAACATTTTGCCACTTCTTCCCTGAGTCTGGCCCACACCTTGTAGGACCACTTTTATATTTTGTTCTGAAATGATAAGGTGTCTCCAATGTCAATGTCATGGCCATAGCACTGGGTCAGACCAGGTGTCTGTGAGAACAGGTCTGGGAGAAGAGCCAAGTCACGGAATAGATGGTTGCTCCTTGAGTGATCGTCATGTGTGAATGGTTCATTTGGGCTCCCATATCATGACTCAATCTGTCAATCATACTTGATTATCTTGCCAAGACAAGGCCTGCGCATACCATCCTAAAGCTCCACATTTGAAAAAGCGACAGCATCGCTGCTTCAGAGGGCCAAAAATCATGGGTGCTAATATAGACTCACTATCCAGTAAGCTGCTCCTTTGCCAAACGTAAACGCTGTGGTAGGGGGCACCACACACAAAGGCAATCATAAATGCTGAGACAAAGTTAAGAAATGAGCTATGAAACCTTTTTATGGTGATCCATTTTCATTAGAAAAACAATTGTCTATTGAATACCTAACTGCAAATCGAATGCCTGCCATCTTAGGTCGGGCGGTGAACTGAATTTATTTGACCTACTTATACTACCCACAGATGCTCCTATTATCAACTGCTCCATCTTCCGTACCACTAACAACTGCATCTACATTGGCGGTTGTTTAAATACAAAAATGGTGAGGTGCTATGCGATGATACATAAAAATAAACAAAGAAAAAATAAAAGTTGCTCTTACCTCAGCCTGTAGCACGTCCTTGACGTTTTCCAGTCCCTTGCTCCAGACTCCTCTGAGCGCGAGGTCCTACAACCAACTACCTTATCCAATCTAGACACTGCTCTCATGCTGTTACAATGTTAAGCAGCAGGAGTGATGCACCCTCTAGGTGCTGATTGTATGGTTCCAAATATTAGGGCCTAAAAGTGTATAGAAAAACACATGTACTGAAGTGGTCTCTAGGGGCTAAGCCTATAGTTGCATGAAATGTAAATAAATGTGATACTTACAAACAGTACACAAACATGTTTTGTTTATTTTAAATGCAATATTGATATAATAATGTTGACAGTGTTTATTGATCATAGTGTATATGCTATATTAACATTAATACGTTCACTTACCTATGGTTATTATTGACTGATAATTGTATAATGTACAAAATTATGTCTTTAACATGGTTTGCTGCTCCTGAACCTTGACCAAGCCAGTAGACTCAGCTTATATGTTTGCATGACCCCTTTAAGGGGTAAAAGTGATTATGTAATGTCATCTATGGTATTTCCTATCTGCCAATGTACATATTTGTAACTTACTGTGTAGTATTTAGTTGTGTGTGTGGAATAAATAAATTTTTCATTTTTCTAAAGAAAAAGTACTGACTGGACAATCATTTAGTGAGAGCAATTTTTGCTGTGACTACTAGCTCACACCTCCTCCCCTGAGTAGGCCTTGGACTGCTCTGCTTTGTTACCCTGAGAGAGTCACACACTACATTGGGATTCCCAGGTCCCAGTAAGGAGAATGATGATTTCTCCAATTAACATGCAGAGAGAATCTTGATTTCATTAAAGACAACAGATGCTAACATTATTCATAATTCATAAACCTTTATTGCGGTCCCAACATACAGCCATTTAAAGAACAAACATACATCATAAAGTAAAAATCTCCCATTCTGGAATCATGGTGCAACATATATACCCATGGCAACAACCATCTTCCTCTTTTTGTCTCCGACTCAAAGAAAGAACTTGAACTTGAAACAACTGTGAACATTTGTAACAAAGTCATCAACAGGAAGGATTCCAACATTCCCTCGCAGTCTGGTCCAACCATGAATTGTTTCCTGTGGGAAAATTATAGATTAATAAACGTTCCTTAAGATAGGATGCAAAATCCTAAACTCTCCAAATTATGGAACTCTTTTTTTTTTTCAAATACAAATTTTTCACTTTCTTCATTAAAATCCGTCACATTACCGATATGGAAACATTACAGGGTGGGATGGGTGGGATAATGATAGCCTCCGTTGTCTTGAAAATCTGCACCTCTTGCTAAATGAGCACCAATGCTCTAACCACCTGGCTATAGTGGTGGTAGATCCTGCTTTGTGCAGTTTCACTTAGGATATTAAAAGTTCATTTTCATCCATCATGTCTAAATTCCAGCATTCTATGCTCATATACTTTTATGCAATGCACCACACTTAGGGCCAGATGTAGGTAGGCATTTACCGGTCGGTAACAGCCGAATTCGGCCGTTACCGACCGGTAAATGGATTTTGAGATGTAGGGGGCAGAATCGGTAAATTTACCGATCGGTAAATTTACAGATTCTGTAAATTACCGAATCGGTATTTTTACCGATTCTGTAATTTTGAGATGTAGGTGGGACTCTTCTGAGTCAAACAAGCCTTTCCGAATCGGTATTTTACCATCAAATTCTATTTGATGGTGAAATACCGATTCCGGTGTGCATGCACATGTGTGCATGCACACCTGTGCCATATGACAGGCAGACCTGCCCTTAGGGCAGGTATGCCTGCCACATGGCACCCGAATCTGTTTTGGGGGTGCTAGAGGGTGTCAAAGTGACACCCCCTGCACCCTTGTGAAATTCGGTATTTACCGATTCGGTAAATACCGAATCGGTAATGCCCATTCATTCCTATGGGCTTCAAAGCCCATAGGAATGAATGGGCATTACCGGTCGGTATTTACCGAATCGGTAAATACCGAATTTTACCGATTCGGTAAAAAAACATCTGGATTTCCCTACATCTCCCCCCTTCATATTTACCGACTCTTAAATACCGAATCGGTAAAATTCGGTATTTAAGAGTCGGTAAATATTACTTACCTACATCTAGCCCTTAGAGGTCCATTAGGATGGCGGATGGACAAAGTCCGTCCGCCATCCTGTCGGGGGCCTGTACCGTCTGCCACAAGGGCGGAGGAACCGTGCCCCCAATTAGGATGCATCCGCCACAGTGGCGGGTGCATCCTGCATTTTTTACATTGCTGCGGACGGTGCTTGAAGCACCGGCCGCCGCAATGCAAAAAATGCATGTTGTACATTTCAATGCACAACATGACAGGCACCGCGCGGTGCCTGTCATGGTATACATTGAAATGATGGTGGGTACCATAAGTACCCCCCATGTGCACCCCCCACCCCACCCCTTCACCCTGGGGGCCCGCAACGGGCCCCCAAAGCAAAGACCATATGCCTTTCCGTGCCGGCAATGCCGCCACGGATAGGCATTCCTCACAGGCCATCCTAACATGGTGTCAGAACCCTCAAACACCAGGTGGCGTCCATTACACATAAGAGAACAAAGGCGAATTAAACCATCAAGGGGTTCCTGGTCTGAACTGACGCGAATTCGGCATTCCAAGATGGCGTGCGTTCAGTTCAGCGTTCTAGTTGTTGATCAGGTTAACGATGAAGTTCAGGTGAAGCACGCGCTAGAGTGAAGCTGCGCACTTCACTGAGGATTCAAGCCTGAGTGGAAGCGTCGTTGGTGTGAGGAGTTCAACTTTAGTGAAAGTGTGTCTTAGGCTAACTATTTAGAGTTAGCGTTAGTGCGAGAATACCTGAATCGCAAAGACGCTTATCAAGGAACAGTTTTGAGGTTACGAGCAGTTCCGTCTCGAAATCTGCAGTTCTTTGGTTCTTGAGGCAGTCAGTTCAAGCACCTGCTGAGAGAAAAAGACAATTGGATGAGAGCTAAGTAACAATAAGAACAACGTAATAGATATTTACAGTCAATGTACATAAGTAACAATGAGAAAAACGTAATAGATATTTACAGTCTAAGAACAAGGAAAAGATACTCTTAAGGAAATACTTACCATATATGAAAGAGAAAACAATTCACTGAGCTGTTCTAAAGAAAGGAAGCGAATCCAAAAGTTGTGAGATATCTGAAAGAGCAGAAAAAGAACTATATAAATAAACCGAAATACAGAACACGGATACAAGTAAATTAGCCAGCTAGTAATTAAAAGACATTTAAAACGAAGAAGACAACAGCAACTTAGTCTGATAACTTAACGAGTGTGTATAGAAAACCATAAACACAATAGAAGTTAAGGGTCTAAGTAAGAGTGGTTACTAATTTAAGTTTAATCCAAATATACAGGAGTTACCAGGCTAAGAACAGCGAGTCATTAGGAAGATAACAAGACTACAAAGAATCCACCTTGAACTTATAATTTGAGTGGAATGAGAGTAGTTCAAATTGTATCTAATGAAAGCAACAGGAGAGAGGCTAGTTCTTGGAAATTACTGGTAGGTGAAATAAGAAAATAAATAATAACTAGGGAGTGTTAGAGTAGGGAGTTACAGGTATTAATAGTTTTATTTCCCTTAGGTTAAAGATACTCAACAGTCTGCAGGACGGACTGACGAAAGGAGCCAGCCAAGACAGTCTCTTCTCTTCTCCGTTTGTTATTTTATCCAATATCCCCCTTCCCTCCAAGATAATAATTTGGAGACTCGTGAACATTGAGGTCTGAGTTATTGTCAGGTGGGATTTGGGAAAAGGCATCTCTGTTCCTGTGTGGCAAAGTATAACTGAGTTTTCTCAGGTTTGACATATGGCTGGCGGTGTCTGATAGACACTGCCACCATATCAGGTCTTTTCCGCCGCGGTCGCAAGTCGACCGCGACGGAAAAGCCACGGACGTTCTTCCCCTCTGCCATGGTCCCCCCGCCATCGTAATATGGCGGGGGGAAGAAAGGTGGCGGCGGGCAGGGGTGGCGGACGGATCGCCACCGCCTGCATGGTGGTGGCGATCCGTCCGCCATCCTAATGGACCCCATAGTTTTGGGCAATTCTGGAATGAAGGGTAGAAAACATGACCAGATATACTCTTTGCCCTTTTCGGAATATCTAAATGAACACCATCTAATGAATAAACCCTCTTGCAAGTTTCTAAAACTTTAACTTTAGAAATTCTTCTCAATGATGCGAAACAAAAACGAGTTGCCAATTTTTGTTAAATCTAAAGATAACAATACCTGGCATTGAGGTAAAAAGTTTGAATACTTAACTAACATCCCATAGGGAATTATAACAAGGCTTAGTGGGTTTCATAAGCCTTATTCCCTTCACCATCCTACATATCAGGGGAATGTTCCTAAACATGATGTCACATGCCGAGGCATGGTCTGCTGAAACACCTGACCTATGGCAATTAATGGTTCTGTAAGTTAAACCTGACTAAAATAATTAGGCAGGACTATTGGCCAAATTCATCACAGGAGCCTGCACACTACTCAGACCCATTTCCATTCACCAACAACACCATTTACATCAAACCCCCCCATATATCTCTTCCCAGTCCCTGGTGCCCCCAACTCGTCCAGTAAATCTTTAGCTTCTCCTGAAAGGCCTGAGATTCTTGCAGAGCCCCTGATATCTTCCAAACAAGAAGGTCCAGCTTTCCTTATATCGCCAAAGGATGCTCTTCCTTATCCGGACCGATCAGCGAACCCTGATGTGCCACTATAAAATGAGGTTACTGAACTGGAAGTTCCATCACCCTTAGGAACCAAACCTGTGAAATCCAAAAAGGGGTGACTAGCACTAGCTCGCACCCCTCCTTCTGAGCCTTCCAAAGTCCTCTCTGGATCATGGCAAAGAGCAGGAAGGCATAAGCCCTCACTGTGTTCAGATCCTGAACAAAGGTATCCGTTGGTAGTGCTCCTGGGTCCGGCCTCCAGCTGAAATACTTTGACACCTGACATGTGAGCCTGCTCGCAAAAAGATCTAAATCTATTTGGCCCCAAACATCCCAAACTTTCCTAAAAATCTCAGAGTTCAACTGCCAATCACTGAAATCCCTGAGGTGACGAGATTTCCAATCTGCTTCCTGACTCTGCACACCTGGAATGTGACCTGCTGTCAAAAAATGCTGTATTCCCAACAGAAATTTCCATATGTCCCTCGTTAATCACGCTAACTGCTCTGACTTCGAATATCCTAGGCGATTGATATAGGAAACTGTTGAGACATTGTCCATGCAAATCTGCACCACGATGTTTGCTACATCACCTTTGAAGCTCTTTAACCATTCAGCCCTGCCATCAACTCCAAACAATTTTTGTGCAATGAGCTCTCTCGGCTTGACTAACGTTCCCCTGTCGATAGGTTATTCAGGCAGACTCCCCAGCCCAGAGAACTGGCATCTGTCTTTAAAATAAACTCTGATACATTTCCAAAAATTGCTTTGCCATTCTAACACTCTAGACTGTTCAACTACCACTCCAGGTCCGTTTGAGCCTCCAGGGATAAACATAATGAATTTACATATCATAGGCCCTTGTATAAACTAACTGATTTTAATCTCTGGAGGGCCCTATAATGCAGGGTGCCTGGAGAAATAGCTTGGATCAATGACCACAGGAGACAAAGTGCTTGCTAATTCCCTGAGAGTTGCAATCTAACTTCCTAAAATATATACCACCTCCTTTTTTATTTTTATTTTATCTTTTTCTGAGGTCAAAAAAAATCCGGAAATTGTAGACTATCTACCTGAAAGCCTAGAAACTACAAGGACTGACTTGATTCCAGTACAGATTTTTCTACATTGACAATGAATCCCAGGCTCTCTAAGAGTTCCTTAGCCAAACATAAATAATCCACCAACTCTGTCTTTACCTAACTCATCAACAGGATATAGTTTAAATATATTATTAATCAAATTCCTTTATTCCTCAGATAGGCCAGCACATGTCTTAGAACCTTGGTAAACACCACGGAGCAGATGAATGTCCAAAGGGAAGGCAGCAGAACTGGTATACTACACCCCTCCATCAGAACTGGAGTTATTTCTGAGAATTATTTGCCATAGGGATCATGAAATACGCATCACGAAGTCGAGTTTATCTAGCCAATCTTTTTCCTGCAGAGTATCCCATAGAAGTTGGATTCCCTCAATCTTGAAGTGATGGCAGACCAGGTGTTTGTCTGGGTCTCTTGGATTCATAACTGGGTGCCACCACTCGTCCTTAGTTTTCACTACAAAATATGTGCTCACAAACCCATCATTTGACTCTTCCACTTTTATTATTGCACCCTTCTGCAAAATTTGAGAAACCATCCATATCCTCTTTGTCAAATACAATCCCTCTGGGTGGAGAAGTTTGAATATGGATTCCACACAAATCCATGCTGATTCCTTATACATTTTCTAAGACGCATGGGTCATTGGTTACCTCTCTCCATCTGTGAACAAAAAGTTTCAACTTTCCTCCAACCTTTACTAGGGAAGAGTCAGCCCACATGGTTCCACCTACCTTTAGATGCTGAGCCTTGAGATCTCGCTCTTCCTCATCTAGTTCTTGATCCTTCTCTCTTAGGGAGGTTGTGTTGCTTTGCTCTTAACTTGCTCTTAAATTGAAATTACTGCAAAAATAGGCGTTTTTAATTTTGAATCGCAACATTGCCGAAATTGCTTGACTAAGAAGCTTTTCACTGTTAACTCCTTCCCCCCTCCTCCCCGCAGCCCTGGGCCACTCCCAGCCGAGTATCGACGCTGTGGAGTTGGTCCCGGGCACAGAATAGCGGCGGCCATATTGGGTGTGGCTGGGATTCCTCGCGATCTAGTTGCGCATAAAATGGGCTTCCCTCGACCTTGCGCCCGATTGTTTGTGTGTCTGAGTCCCTCCTGAGGCGGAAGCCGGGAGGTTGTGTTGCTTTGCTCTTAAATTGAAATTACTGCGAAAATCGGCATTTTTAATTTTGAATCGCAACATTGCCTAAATTGCTTGACTAAAAAGCTTTTCACTGTTAACTCCTTCCCCCCTCTCCCCGCAGCCCTGGGCCACTCCCAGCCGAGTATCGACGCTGTGGAGTTGGTCCCGGGCACAGAATACCGGCGGCCATATTGGGTGTGGCTGGGATTCCTCGCGCTCTAGTTGCGCATAAAAGGGGCTTCCCTCGACCTTGCGCCCAATTGTTTGTGTGTCTGAGTCCCTCTTGAGGCGGAAGCCGGGAGGTTGTGTTGCTTTGCTCTTAACTTGCTCTTAAATTGAAATTACTGCGAAAATCTGCGTTTTTAATTTTGAATCGCAACATTGCCTAAATTGCTTGACTAAGAAGCTTTTCACTGTTAACTCCTTCCTCCCTCCTCCCTGCAGCCCTGGGCCACTCCCAGCCGAGTATCGACACTGTGGAGTTGGTCCCGGGCACAGAATAGCGGCGGCCATATTGGGTGTGGCTGGGATTCCTCACGCTCTAGTTGCGCATAAAAGGGGCTTCCCTCGACCTTGCGCCCGATTGTTTGTGTGTCTAAGTCCCTCCTGAGGCGGAAACCGGGAGGTTGTGTTGCTTTGCTCTCAACTTGCTCTTAAACTGAAATTACTGCGAAAATTGGCGTTTTTAATTTTGAATCGCAACATTGCCTAAATTGCTTGACTAAGAAGCTTTTCACTGTTAACTCCTTCTACCCTCCTCCTCGCAGCCCTGGGCCACTCCCAGCCGGGTATCGACGCTGTGGAGTTGGTCCCGGGCACAGAATAGCGGCGGCCATATTGGGTGTGGCTGGGACTCCTCGCGCTCTAGTTGCGCATAAAAGGGGACGTCCATGCCTCCGCGCAGCGGACGCGTTCAGCGGACGCGCCTGAATCGCGCCGGAGTCGTGCCAGAGTCCTGCCCGTCTGCGCCCGTCCGCGGCCGGATGGGCCCAGGGACCAGGGACCACTCCTCTTGCCTACTCCCCCTCTGTCCTTAGGAACCTCCAATCCGCACATTGCATATTATCTCCGGCTAGCCTAGCTTGTGTTACCTCATCGGCATTGCGCGTAAAGCATCCCTCCCACGCTCTAGCTGCAAGCTCTCAGCCCGCTCCAGTACTAGCGAAACGCGCATCCGTTTATTATATCTAAACACACGTTCATTTGTAAAACACCAGGCTGATCTCTTTCTTCTTCTTACCAATGAAAGCCCTGATATCCTTTTAATTACCGAGACCTGGCTGACTGATGATTCCCTCCCTGACATCCTGGCAGCATTGCCCCCCGACTACTATATGCTCAATGTGAACCGACCCTCTGGTCGCGCTGGTGGAGGGGTGGCAGCTGTCATACGAAAGGAGTTTAAATTCATCTCCACGTCCTCTTTCACCCTCGCTGATGTAGACAATCTTATCATCAGTCTGGAAACTGAGGAGGGAGCTCTTACCATTATTATTCTTTATCGCCCCCCCATTCGATGCCTCTGTTTCCCGTCTCAGCTAGCCGACCTGATCACTTCGTCTGCTCGAGTCGCTATCTTCGGTGACTTCAACTACTGGTATAATGACAGTAACGCTGGCCCTCATGCGGCCGAGCTGTTTGAAGTTCTTTCTAACCTTAACATGACCCAACTTGTCACTTCTCCCACCCACATCAGGGGCCATGTTCTAGATCATATTTGGACCCACAACCTCACGTTCTCCTGTCCTGTGATCACCCCTTGTATCTGGTCGGACCATCATATGATCGACACCGTGATCACAGTTAGGGGTCGTGTAAAGGTTCCTACTCTGGCGGGTGGGGTCGCTCGCAAATGGAGCGCCCTTGATTCTCCAGGTTTTCTTTCCCTCTTGGCTGAAACTCGTCCCCCGCCGCACAGTGTCGCAACTGTCCAAACTCTGGAGGATGATCTCTCCAGCTGGATCACCAAAGCTAGCGACCACTTCGCTCCCCTCTCCAGATTCCCTCGTTCCCGGCACAGCAAGTCACACAGGTGGTTTAATACCTCCCTGAAAACTCAACAACTTGAACTGCGCCAGATGGAGCGTAGGTGGAGACGTAATTACTCGCCCACCGTTAGAGAGGCGTACGTCGCTGCACGGAAAAAATATAAAAGTGCAACCATAGCAGCAAAATCCTCACATATCTCTGAAAGGATCCTCGTCGCCCCTAACAAGTCCAAGGAGATCTTCAGAGTTATGGGTGAGCTCACGTCTGACGCCAGAACCCTCCCTTCTCAGGCCCCCACCCAAGAGTCTTGCAATGCCTTAAATAGTTTTTTCATTGAAAAAATTATTAAGATTAAGAATAGTATCCCTTCCACCTCCTTCGCTGCCATATTAGCTTCCTCTCTTGGAAATCCACTTTCCCTATCACACTTCCCTGTCCTTGATTCCACCACTCTGGCCAAACTCGTTGCCCGAGTCAAATCTGGCTCGCCCAATGATTGTTGTCCCCCCTCTGTTCTTCATGACATCTGCCTGGCTCTGCCGGATTGCATTTTGCCTTTGTTAAAGACTTCCCTTGAGACGGGCACGGTACCCAACTCCTTTAAGGAGGCTGTCTTGGTGCCCCTGTTGAAAAAACCCGGAGCCGACCCGGAGGACCTTGCCAGCTATCGGCCTATTTCTCTCTTGCCCTATCTTTCCAAACTCTTGGAGGCACACGTCACCAGTTGCCTCTCTCAATTCATCGAGTGTTCCAACTATCTCGAACCTAACCAAGCCGGTTTTAGACCAGCCTACTCCACCGAGGCTGTGATCCTGGCAGTTATGGATTCCTTAAGGGGTAATGCCGATAAAGGGGCGCCTCAGGCGCTCGTCTTATTGGATCTGTCGGCGGCGTTCAAAACGGTTGACCATAACATCCTCCTTCACCGTGTCGAGCAGGCCGGCATCCGGGGCCTGGCCTCTGCCTGGATTAAATCCTTCTTGTCGGGCAGAACCCAGGCGGTCCGCTTAGGCTCTTACACGGCCGCCAAGGAACTTTCCATCTGCGGAGTGCCCCAGGAATCATCCCTGTCCCCTCTGCTCTTCAATCTCTATCTCCAACCGCTTATCCATTCTTTGAAGAGGTGGGACATCACCGTCTTCATCTATGCAGACGATCTGCAAATTATCTTCCCCCTCAACACTCCCAATGCAGCTCTTGACTGTCAAGCGGTCATGTTACACATCCAGCAATGGATGAATTGTAACCAGCTCAAGTTGAACCCGGGGAAGACAGAGCTGATCCTCCCGGATAACAGCCCCATTTTCTGGGGCCCACAGTTCTGGCCGGTGGAGCTTGGCTCCCCGCCTGCTCCGGCTAAGTCAGCAAAGAGTCTCGGGGTTATCATTGACACAGAGCTCTCCCTCAAGCCCCAGGTGGGTGCTGTCGTGTCATCATGCATGTTCCAGCTAAGGAAAATCAGGAAAGTTTCCCACCTCCTTACACCTGAGGCTCTGTTACAAGTCTTGATTGCCCTGGTGCTCTCTCGCCTGGATTTCTCAAACTCTCTGTACCACGGCCTACCCAAATTCCTTCTCTATAGGCTCCAAATTGTACAGAACCAGGCGGCTAGACTGGCCTATAAAATCCTGACGTGGCAGTCTGCGAAACCACTACTTCACAAACTCCACTGGTTGCCGGTTGAACAGAGAGCTGCGTTTAAGATCGGCTGCCTGACATTCAAAGCTGTGCTTGGGACTTCTCCCGCCTTCCTTAAATCCCTGGTCACCCCTTATTGCCCGGTATGCAACCTACGGTCCTCTCACCGGCAGCTCTTAGTCATTCCCTCAACCAAGCTCAAAAAATTCGGCGGTCGTAGATTTGCTTACTTGGCTCCCAAATTTTGGAACCCGTTGTCCCTCCTGCTCAAATCTTCCAAGTCCCTTCTTGAATTCAGAAAACTCCTGAAAACTAGTCTTTTCACACAATCTGGCTAGATCCCCTCCTTCACACCTCTCAGCACCCAATCAGCGCCAGGAAACTTATGGTGTCAGAGCGCTATAGAAAACCCCTTTAAGATTAGATAAGGTTAGGAAGCCTCTGCTGTAACCCCTGGTACCTTGTCTGTACCTTGTCTGTGACCCAAATACACATCTCAAATTATACTGAGCTTTGCTTGTAAAGGTGGACACGTTTTTTTTCCTATTAATTTAATAAAATCGTGTCCACAGAGAAGGCCCCCGAGGTCTCCTTCTGCTTCTCTATTATCCAATTCTGTGAGTTTTGTACTCATCCTCATAAGAATAGCCTTCTTTCTTTTGGCTATGGGGCCTGCAGTCACATTCCCCAGCATGCAGATTGCTCTCCGGCTCCAACCTATAGGGAGGTCCAGGTCTACTTCACAGTCATTGAGATGTGCCTTTTTGGCCATGTCCAGTATTCGAGCCAAAGGGCCCAAGACATCCAAGAGAAAGTCCTGACACTGTTTTAGGCACCATTCCAGGCCCTTCTTTGGATCCTTACCAGCTTTATGTTATCAATTTCGGGTCTAAGGGGTCGATTAGGATCGCGGATTTCCCGCATCCTCCGGGCCGGCGGAAGCCACCGCCGGCCCGGAGGATGTGGGAAATCCGCTGCGGACCCACCAAAGACCCACCGCCAAATTAGGATGGCTGGTGGGTCTTGGTTTTAGTCCGCTGCTTTTCCGCCGCGGTCGGCTTACAACCACCACGGAAAAGCACTAACATGTCTGACGGTGTCTATCAGACACCGCCAGGCATATTAGGATGTCTGGAGTACTATGCCTTTACACGGCGGCATTTCCGCCGTGCAAAGGCATACAGACTTTTCTTTGGGGGCCCGTTGCGGGCCCCCAGGGGTGAAGGGGAGGTGGGGGGTGCACATGGGGGGTACCTATAGTACCCCCCTGCCTTTGCGTGCACGAAGCGGTAGGCACCACGTGGTGCCTGCAGCTTTGTGCACGCAAAGGAAAACATGGTTTTTTAACATTGCGGCGTGTGCTGCTTCAAGCAGCACCAGCCGCAATGTTAAAAATACAGGATGTGACCGCCAGGGTGGCGGTCACATCCTAATTAGCACGGAGGGACCGCCGCTGCCACTGCGGACGGTCCCTCCTCCTCTGGGGTGGCGGACGGACGAAGGTCCGTCCGCCATCCTAATGTGCCCCTTAGTTTGGTGTCTGGCATGCCTTGTCATCAATTAATGGTCTGGTACATTTGGCCCACATTAGATTTTGATGTTGCCTCTCATGAGGTCTTCCAACCCACTGTATTATACATTTTGCCTTATGTGTAAGTGGCCACCACTCAGAACTGCGTGGGTGTTTAATAGCGTCTGGGTTGAACATCTCTTTTCTCAACAGGTTCTTAATTGATTTTGTGTACAAAGTGACTTATAAATCATCCTCAAAACTGCCTAAGGTGTCTGGGCCCTCATCAGCATCAAAGACTAATTTGTCTGGGCCCTCATCAGCATCAAAGACTAATTTCTCAAACCCCTTATCATCATCGAACATATCCTCCAGGTTGTCAATTGTACTATGAAGAACACCACTTTCTCTTTTGGGGCGATGGACACCATTTGCTCTTCTAGCACTATGGATTCCCAGTCTCTTGAAGCGCTAAGGCTATCACATATGGAGGATAGGGTTTTGTCCCTCTTTGTCATTGAACCAGTGTTCTTGGGTCTGTCCAGGGTCTGTCCAGATGTTTTGTTTTGTTTTCCTTAGGTCCTTTTCACCATTTGTGGGTTTGTGGATCTGTCAGAAACAGAGATAGAGAAGTACTCCTCCTCTAAAAGAGCACTCCTGCTAACTCTTAGGCATAGCGGCCTTGACTGCCTCCTTCATAGAGGTCCTCAGACCCGCCCCAAAATGTTTTCTAAACATATCCTTACTTCCAACTGAGGCAAAACTTTCTCCTTCACTATGCTGTCTGAATAATATTAAACTGTACTAGAGCTACTTCATCTTAAAACTAAAATTACTAAAATTATTATTCCATGTCAATAACAGTTAAAATATTTTAACCCTAAAAGATACTAACTTCAATTCTACCAACACAACACTAAAATCTATAATATCACATAAAGGCCCCCAAAACCAATCCTAAAATTACACAGCAATAGTAGGCCCTTTTTATTTTTCAAAGGCACTTCAAGGGCAAAGGAGCTTTTGGGGTCACAGAGAAACAGCGGATCATAATGCTAACGGTGAGACATAGCGATCACTATATCCGGCTTTTGACTTTCGAAACCAGCGTAGACATAGAAACATTCAGAGGAACAGTAGCCCAAAGTAAGATGGTGGGTGGTTGAACCAGTCCGCTTTTCACAGCAATGGAAGTTTCCCAAGGCACACCGCATGTGAGAGGAGTGGCCAGCCACCACCGCCACTAAGAAAAATCACAGTTGTAGCCAGAGAACAAGTAAGTGAAGAGATCACTACAGTGTCAGGGCAGCCCTATACCTAATTAGAAGTGGCCGCCGTGTACGGGACCTTCAGGGGAGGTCACGGGTTAGCATGCATGCAGCTCAGCTGATTCACCTACCCTGTCCGAGCCCCATGCTCCTGATTTGTCAGGGAAGCCCGTCCAGGTACGGGGAGACCACGCGGGGATGGGAGCGAGTCAGATTTGTTTGAATCAGGCGTAATGGAGCACTGAGAATACCAGTAAGCACATAATAGAAAACTAAAAGGAATGTGTGTGGCAAAACTGATTACATTATTAGTGTCTTAATTACCTTCTGCAAGGAAAAAACCCAAAAGGATTTACTAAACCTTAAACATCTACAGAATAAATAACGATAGGCCTTACACAACTACAGAATAATACATAACGATACGCAGAAATGCAAATTCAAGTAAATCCTAGGAAAAAAGGGTAAAAGTTTATTCTATAAATTGGAATAGCTCCACACGATCCCACTAGACTATGTACATAATAGTATATATAACTAAGGCAAATAATTAAAATACATCAATCAGTTACAGAGCAAAGTACTTATCTGTATTAGGGAGCAGCTAATAAAAAGAGTAAGATGGTTGTTGCCATTGCTTTATTCCAGAATGAAATTGTGGACCTATTACTTTTGCAGGCCACACAACTAATAATCCAATTTCCTACAATCCTGCTTCACAAAAGGATGACTAGCTGACTGCATAAGACATGGATGGACCCAGGCATAGCTGCTTTTTTGCCAAATTATTAGTGTAAGGCACTACGTTCGTTATAGTCTATGCCGCCAATTCAAAACGTGATTTCTTTTCCAGCTAAGTAAACTGCTCCCTGAATTCAGATATGCAAATATTATCATAGGTGGAGACTGAAACATAACCATTGATCCTTTCATGCATAAAGTAGGGCACCCAGACCTCTGAAATAACCATAACAGAGACATCTTGAAGGACTTTATGAAGGACCATGTGCTGATAGACCTATTGTGGTTGCAGCACCCATGTCACAAAGACTACATCTTGCTATCAACAACTAATGGTACAGACTCTTTCATAGACTTTGTTCTAGTCAATGTTCACAGTCATCCTAAAGTCTGGAACCTTATGCATATAAAAATACTTAATGGAAAGTTCATCCTTCTTGATTGTTGAATCTAGAATTTACACCAACATGTCTATCTCAATGGTGCATTACAATGAGAATAAATGGAAATGGTTTCTCAAGCATTATACATTTTTGTTGTTCATATCAATTCATACAATAGTAAGTAAAGGACATTATTACATCTATATTTAGTTGCCCTTAATAATGTCTCCTTAATTCCGACATTAATTACAATTTTTGTGAGTTTTCACAAATATTCTTTTAATTCTTCATCTTTAAGCACTCTTTTAAGGTGCTTTGCAATGTCTTTTTCTCATAAACTTTGTCTTTTAAGGTGCTTTACACTACCTATTTCTCATAAACTCTGTCTTTTTCTTAAACGAGTGCGAGGTGCGCATTCACATTTATATTTGTTTTCATTCCCATGGTCAGTTTTTTGTCGCATAAAGAAAAAAAAAGCTTCTGAGCTGCATCACCAGCAAATGACTGTACCTAAAACAAATTCATGGCGAGTGAACTTAGCCAATTAAAAAACACCAGACGATGTAAAAATATTACACACAATCCTCAAGGAATATTTGAGATTCAGCGATCAACCTAACATTTCTGCTCAACTACCTTGGGTTGTAGGAAAATCATACATTTGAGGCCTCTTAATGAAAGACCCGTCAGAAAAACTTAAAACTGTTGTGCAGCTGGAGCTAGCCATAGAAACAGAAATAACCTCCCTGCAAGGCCAATATCGAGGAAAACCAACTGGAAATAATCTGAAAATCGTGCTGGCTAAGAAATATGAATTGAATGGGATTTGCTCGATATCTGCAAAATGGACGCTTACCCACATTAAACACAGGGAGAAAACAGGCAGACAACTGGGCAGCCAATGATTAAAGAAAGAAAAAACATTTTTTAGAGTGCACGAATGACCAGGGCTGCCACAAGCTCGAGAGGATCTTACCTAACACTATATCAGATTCAAGATTGAACAGCAATGTTTCAATTCGCTTTGTGAATGGAGAATGATCTTCAGTGACTTTTGGTCAATAGGCGAAGAATTCCAAATATTGGTCAACACAAGCCTTAAGGATCTCATGCCCCAGTGGCAGAGTTTGGTTCTATGTCACATTCTTCCTGGAAGCAGATCTTAGAGCCCTTTGGGGTACATACCACAGAAATGTTGCCTCAAGATATTTGGGACCCATCTTATGTAGAGCTTTGTGAATTAGACAGAAAGATTTAAACATGGCCCTTTTCCTTATCGTTAGTCAATGCAGTTGGACTAATTCTTTAGAAACTGACTGTAATTTGGGTATGTCTAGTATAAGACTGCCTGCCACAATTTGGAATACCTAACGTCTGTTCAAGGACGTTTGATTAATGCCACAATCAAGAGCATTATAGTAGTTCACATGGGACAATATCAGTGCAACAGTTTTACAAGATGCCAAAGGTATGTAGGGAAATAATTTTTCTGAGCATCTTCCAGATATGAGAATAATGCGAAATAAGAGAACTTGCTTGTTTGGTAGAAGTTAGTGTCATCAAAAGCTACACCGGGGTTTCTTGCTGATTTCGCTGTGACAGTAAGACTACAAAACTTCCAAGGTCAGCAAGAGGTGGACCCGAGGTTAGATTGGTTCCGGAAAATAACGATTTCTGTCTACGGTACGGGGGGCCTCTAGCTCCAAGGGGCCCCCTCGGCACTGCACTCTGGCCGGAGAGCTCCTGATTGAGTCCAGAGGGGGCCCCTCTAAGTACCATGCAGGGAGGCCCCCTCACTTTTCATTATGCCAGTGATATCAGCATTTAACTTCAGACAGTTTACACTCATTCAGTCGCCAACCTCCAACATACAGCTATGGAAGCCAGTAGCGGGCGACTGAATGTCATCAGTTATAGTGACAACTATCTAAATATCATCTGCATAGGAGCAGGCAGATCATCCAAATGATCTAAACTAAGCTGACAAAGGAAAGACATATAGATTAAACATTGTAGGACTCAATGAAGAGCCTTGTGGAATCCCACAAAGCAAAGAGAAAGATTTTGAGGAATATTGGTTACTGATCACTGCCTCTAACTTTCCCTATAGGAAAGAGTGTAATATCCAAAGTGGTTTATTTTTGATTCCCAACTGGGCAAGATGGGTAAATAAAATGGAGGGGGTAATGGTTGCAAAAGTGCCCAAAATATCTGACAAAATAAGCACAGCAGAAACCCCCTTGTGAACTATACTTCTAAAGTCATTAGTCATTAGTAGCCACTACCAGAGCCGACTCTGTGCTTTGACCCTTTCTAAAGATTGAGAGTGATCAAGTAAGCCATGCTTATCTGTCACGGTTGAAAATTCAGGATTCGTGGGATTAACAGATGTTTTCTTAATAAGGGAAATTACCAAAACTTCCGTACAAATATTAGAAAATGAGCCAGAATTTATAAATAAGTTGTATATTTGTTTGGGGTGCTTGGAAATAATCTCAGGAAACACTGTAGGAATACGATGAGTGCAAGGGTTTAGTGAAGAACCCGGTTTCCTAGTCAGGATAAAATGGCAGAGTTGTTGTTCCATACAGAGGAATATATTTGCAACACTACTTTGCTTTCTGATGGATTCCATACATTAAGACCATGAGCCTCTTTCGCCTGAACTACCTTGGGAAATTCTTGGTAGGTAGTGCTAACCTTAGTTTGAAAAAAGTTAACCAGTTCATCACAGAAAGCCTGAGTGAATTCTCTATATGGAGAGTTAACCTGTCTTGCAAAAAGCTTGGCCACCTATAAGAGCTCATTAGTGGGATTTTTTGCCGCCTTTTCGCCGGTCAGCAATCGTCATGATTGCCGGCCGGGCGGAACTTGGGCATGATATGGAGGTGGTGTCTGGAAGGCACCTCCATCCATATGATGATGCCTGGCGGTTCTGGTCTTTCCATGGCAGCGATGCTGCCATGGAAGGGCAGATGGGAATTGCTGTGGGGGCCTGTTGTGGACCCCCAGGAGCGGTGGGGGTGGGGCCTGCACTTGGGGGGTACCTATGGTACCCCGTACATTGCCATGCTCAAGGTAGCATGCACCGCGCAGTGCCTGTGACGTTGTGCATGGCAATGCACAGCATGCCTCTTTGGCTTTGCTTACAGCAACACCCGCCGCAATAGTGGAGATACGGGATGCGACCGCCAGGGTGGCGGTTGCATCCTAATTGGTGGTGTGGAACCACTGCCCCCTGGCGGTGGTTCCCAGCACCACAAGGGTGGCTGGCGGAATGAACACAGCCCGCCATCCTAATGGGGCCCTTTGTTTTAATCTCGCTAATTTGTGAAATAGATTTAAGTGCTGCCTCATCTGCCTCGCATGCCTCCACTGGATAAGAAAAGGAGGAATTAAGATGCACTGTAATGAGATTGGAACAATTAAGCGTATTTCACGCATGCACACAGCTGCCATATGTAGTAGCCCTGAGATGGTTAGATATAAACAAGGTTTTAAGATTAAAAGCAAAAGCCAATTTATCTGACCGAGTCAGCTGAAGAATTTCTTTAGGGCAAAGGGTTGGATGGTTATTAAAAATGGCATCTTGCGCAGAGACCGGGATCATGGGCCGGAACAGACCACTGACGCAGGGACAGGTCAATCCCCATGGCCAGATATTGATCAGAGGTCTTGTGGAACCAGGTGTCCATTACAAAAATAATATCTAGGTTGTGATATTAAATGAACTCCTCATAGTCAAATTTGTTCCTTACTAAAGACCTAGCATTGATCAAGAAGCATGATAAAGTTGTTTCTACTATCTTGGTACAGACCATAGAGGATACTTACAAATGGTGCAGAGACTTAATATCGGTGTATAAATATCGACTTGCACCAATATCGAGGTAAACATTTTGTGGGGGTGAAATATCACCAGAACAAATATCGTGTTGAAGAATATCGATTGTTAGGTAAGTTATATCGATGTTCAAAATATATATATGTGTTTAATATCATTTGTAAAACAATTGTTGTTTAAATTATCGGAGTGTTTAATATAATTTGCAAAAATATAGTTGTTAAATTATTGAGTTTTAATTAATCTTATGTATTTTAGTATATATTTTATATGTATGTGATGTGTTTTTTGTATAAGATAAGTTTGTATTTTTATTATATGTGCAAAAATGTTAGTAGTTTTTTAACTAGAATTTTGTGTTTTTAGTACCATAGAAGGTTGTGGGTTTATACGGGAATATGGTTGGAAGTAATTTAATTATATTAAATGTATTGATTATTTTTAGTAGTTATTATTTTTATTTTTTTTAATTTTGCGTTTTTAGTACCGTACCAGGTTGTGGGGTTATAGGGGAATAGGGTGGGAAGTAATTTAAATATATTAAATGTATTGATTATTTTTAGTAGTTTTAAATTTTTTTTAATTTGAATTTTGTGTTTTTAGTACTGTACCACATTGTGGGTTTAAAGGGGAATAGGGTGGGAAGTAATTTAATTATATCAAATGTAATACATATTTTTTATTTATTGATATTTGTTTAAGTGAGATGTTATAGTGTTAAATGTGAAACGTATTTTTTATGAATTCATTAATAATTTGTTGCTAATAATATTTAATTAAATAATTGGCAATTAATTATGGTAATTGTGTAACTAATGTTAGGTGTGTGTTGTGGTATGTATAGTCATAAATGTTGGGAAGTAATTTATTTTTAATTGATGATTTAATAATTGTTAGTTGTTAGTTATTTTAAATAATTAATTAGTAAGTAATTATGGTAATTGTGTGATTAGTTTAGGTGTGTGTTGTGGTATGTATAGGTGTAAATGGTGGGAAGGGTGGGAAGTAATTTATTTTTAACTGATGATTTAATAATTAGTAACAAGGTCACAATTACATTAAGTGCACAACTCCTGGGAAAAATATTCTGAGAGATGATGAAAGAGGAAACTGCAAGGTTGGAATGTAATAAAGCAATACTCTCACTAACCTATAAATCAGGAAGGGATGCACTACACTGACCAAATGTCCTTCCTTAATTGTAACAAGAAAACCCTGTTGAAAGACCTTGCGACAGGACTAAGCAAGGTCATACCTCTATTGATACACCAGAATTAAGTGAGTTTTGTGCAAGGCAGTCCTGCAAGGAACCACTTGCATTTTCTCCTGCATCTCCTATGGCAAACTACACAAGACAAGCATGACAAGGTTACCCTTTCTCTTGATGTAGGGAAAGCATTTGACTTTTAGGAATGGGGCTACATTTGCATGCATTAGCCAGATTGTGGCTTGGAAATCCATTTATCAAAGTGGGCCAATAACTTTATCACACCACTACAGCAAAAATAAAATGTAACAGCTTTTTATCAGGTGACATCATGATTAGCAAAGTTGCTAGACAAGAATACACCTTATACTCTACTTTTTCTTCTCGAACAAATACTGATGCCGATAGCAATTTAATCCTCACCCAGCATTGAAGGAATGTGGAAGGCAGCCGGAGTAAATAAATTGATGCTCTACAATGACGATATCCTATTGACAACCAACAACGCAGATGCATCAGTAGTGAAGGCAAAGTATCTCATCTCTAAATTCTCAATTTTCACCAAATATCTCATTCCTAAATTTTCAACTTTCATCAGCTATAAAATAAATTAGGAAAAGTGTGAGGCCATGTCCATGATCACGACTATGACTGTAATAGTGCTCATGGGATTCCCCTTCCAATGGTTGCTCCTCAATTACCTGCAACTACAAATAAAGATTAACAGAGACATCAACACAATGGCCATGAGAAATACATTAGACATACTGGACCAGCCAAGAAGAGACTCTCAAATATCTATGTGGGAAAGAATCCAAATGATTAAAATGATGGTGGCTCCAAGGCTTAACCATGTCTTAGATCTGCCTCTAATCAGAATCCCACCTAACATTCTAAGATCTATTGATACTACAATAAAACATTACATATAGGTTTCAGCGAAACAGAGACTAGCCATGTCCAAACTTTATGTTGAAGCCAGAGCTGGGGGATTAAGACTACCCCATATGATAACGTACTACTGGGCACATGATCTCTTGCAAGTAGCCTACCATCTGTAACTGAACTTGAAAATACCAGACTCGATAAAGAACAAAAAACATCTTCAACATAGCACACCATTTTCTCATACCTTTTGCCAACAGATGAGCAAAGCAGGGGATGATACAAACTCAAAAATGAAGGAAATGCCCAATACTTGGAAAACGATGTATAAATACCTAGGCACAAAGGGGTTCCTTCATGATAAAGCCACATCTGGAACAATGTAGATCTGTGGCTAGACAGCAAACTGACCAATTGGACAGAATGGATGGCTAAATGCATTCTTACATTGACTCATCACTTCAGTCATAAAGGCCTTTAGTTATTGTTAGACCTAAAAGATGAGTTCCAACTGTAAAAACAACCATTTTGGAGATACCTACAATTGAGGCATTGCACAACAAGATCTCTAGAGCTAGCAGTTGTCAACCTAGTCATATCACCAATATATTCTATTTGGTAAAATGGGGCCATTGGAAAAAGCTGATTATGAGTGTAAATTCAATGTCATTATGAATGCACACTACTTTAAAACCACAGAACCTGCTTAAATAAGGAGCAAGAAAAGCTGCATGGAGAAAATTTGAAGGAAGAAGGGACACAATTATTAAAGACAGACAACAGAGGCCCAAGAGAAGCTTGTCTGAAATTAAACTTTTTCAAGAAAATACAGGAATGGCACTGGAATCTGTATACATCGTCAAAAGGATACTTCCCTATACGGGCAGGAGATGCACTCAGATGAATGCAGACATTTGTTATGAAACTGCACGATCCTATAGCCATACTAAGCTGTCCTAGAGTCTAACGTACAAGATAAGAGTATACTTCAAATCATGAACATCATTACTGGCACTCCTGCAGGAAAAGACCGAGATACCAGGCACAAACAATTACAGAAAAAGGTGGGTGTCCTCATGATTGTCAGCGACTACGACTTGGTTGAATGTGTTTTGGAGGATCTGTGGCATTCTTAAAATTGCAATTTAAAATCTAACTTCATCATAAGTTTGGATTTTATACTGTGAGTCCAGTGATACCAGACTTGAAGGATTCAGCTCTTCCCATTTGGAAATTATACTTATCAAATGTAATAAGGTAATCCCAATGTTATCTGATGGGAGGGATAGGCCTTGCATTAGTGAAAAATGAAGTGGAGAGTGTTTAACTACCAGGACATGTAAAACTTAAAAGCACATATCCTTTCTCTTAACACAGTGCACTCTGCCGTCCGGAATATCCAGGGCCTATCTTAGGGGTGACGTCTATGTATAAAATGGGAAAGTTTGGGCCTGGCGAAAAAACTTCAACATGACAGTGTAAATTGCATACACAGGCACTGCCATGGTAGGCACGAGACATAGTTAAAGGCTACTTAAGTGGATGGCAAAATCAGTGCTGCAGACCCACTAGTAGCATTTAATTTACAGGCTGGCATATGTACTACCACTTTAATAGGGACTTATAAGTGCAATAAATATGCTAATTGCAGATAAGCTATTCCCTCGTTTAGGGGAGTGAGAACAATCACTTTATCATTGGTTAGCAGTGGTAAAGTGTGAAGAGACCTAATACCAGCAAAAACAAGGTCAGCATAGTAAAGGAAGAAGGCAAAAGGTTGGGGGGAGATCACCCTAAGACTGTCAGTTCTAACATGTTTATACCCAATTGGCATATTTTATTTTACTTTAAGTCCCTTGTAGAGTGGTATTTCATATTCCCAGGGTCTGTAGATTTAATGATACCAGTGGGCCTGCAGCAATAATTGTGCCACCCACTTAGATAGCACCTGAAAACATGAACCCAGCCCTGCCAGTGCAGGGTAAATGTAGCCTAAAACGGCCCTGTCAACTTGGTATTAAAGTCTCTTTTTCAAGCCTTAAACCCCCCTTTCATTACATATAAGTCAACCCTTAGGTAAGCTCGAGGTAGCCCACAGGGCAGGGTGCTCTGTAATTAAAAGGCCCTGGTGGTGAAAAATTCCAAAATGTGTTTTTCACTACTCTGAGGCCTAACTCTCACATGGGATGACATTGGGAATTCCTTATTACATTTAATAAGCTGTAATTTCCGATTGGGAACAGGTGGCTATGTCATGTTTATTATCTTTAGAATTGTAATGAAACGCTGTTTAACCCCTTCCCTGCTGGGCACATTCCCCCGCTGTGCTGGGGGGAGTGGAGGCACGCGCAGCGCCCAGGTGCTCATGGCGAGCTCAGCTCGTCATGCAGCACAGTGCTCATGTGCTCATGACGAGCTGAGCTCGTCATGACCACACCCGTTTCTTTAGAACATTTGCACAGCAGGGGAATTAGCCCAGCATGCGAGCGTTCTAAAGGCCATGACGAGCTCACCGGCGCACCGTGGCTCATGACAAGCTGAGCTCGTCATGAGCATGCAGGGGATTAATGATAAAGTTGGGTTTATGATTACAATTTTGAAAGTGCCACTTTCAGAAAGTTCAAAAACCAACACAATAATATATATTGTTCATGAAAAAAACAAATTTTGAAAATAAAAGACTATGGAGAAATTGATTTTTCGTTGGGACCAGTGATAAATTTACATTGGTGTCTGTTGGGAAAATAATTGTTCAAAACAAATTCAGTACTGGCTTTTGTGTTGTTTTTTGTATTATTTGCTCAGCCTTTCTGAGTATAGAGTCAAGGCCCTTGGTTGTTCTTTGACTTTTAGAAAGTTAGCCCTTTTGTCCCTGTAAGCTGCCCTGGGTCACATGACTGGGTGTAACTGACATTTAGACTTTGTGAATTCCTCCCAGAAAGTCACACAATAGAGTATTATGTGTGCCTGAATGAGGTATCTGCTGGCAGGATCAGAGGGCAGAGCTGAGAATAGCCCCACTTGCAACTGAATTGGGAGTGCTCAGCCTCCACACAAAGAACCTATCACTTCCATATTATCACTGCAGCCAGCTTGGACCCTTGTCAGGGGAATCCGGAAATTACATGCTCTTCAAATCCACTGTCCAGGGGCGCCTCATCTGTAGGAGAGCAAAGGGTGTTGACCAACTACATGAAATGCTAGCCATCACATAAATATTCTTTATTGTAGTCCGCCCTTTACTTTCTGACCTTGCATGATGGTATCTATGTGGGCCGGTCTAAGCTTGACAATTGGCAGCATCCATGCCCATACCAGTCAAATGAAGTGCACATGTCAGTCTGGCCGTTTTGTTTGCTACAGCAAATCTGACATGCGTACTTTACGTCTTCCCAATCTGTGCTGTGCAAGTGAGCCGGGGGAAATACAGACGCAGCCTCCTGGTCTGTGTTGGAGAGCTGCATCTGCCTGCTCCAAAAAATCCAGGGGCTGCTGTCATGCTGTTTGCTAAGGAAAACAACATGGAGGCAGCATCAGGATTAGCTGAGATTGATGATGGCAACGAGGATATCCATCCTCCAGAGGCCTTTCAAATGTGTGACCCTATGAAGCTTGGATTGCACGTGCATCGTGAGTGAGGAACGGCTGTTCATCATCCAGACCTAGGACTAGGACTCCATGTGATAGCTAACTCTCCAGCAAATGCGGCCCAGGCGCGGCTTGTGGTGATCAATTGTAGCACCTTACATACATAACCATATATAGCCAGTGCTTAGCGCAGCCTGGCTGGCAGCAGTGAGGGAGCATAGCTTAAAGCATGCGCCTACCAAAAGAAGTTACTTCCAGTCCACGGAAAAGTAAAGCATATGGCAAGGGCAGGTAGACTCTCGATTAAATATAAAATACTGAACAGGATTTGTAGACGGTAGCACATCTCGATGTAATTTACTGTCATTAATGACAATCACCAGTGTATCCTTTAATCAGACTCTCTGGCCATGTGTGAAACTCATTTGCACCTTCCAGGCTAGCGTTCCAACCTTTTTAACATGCCTCTTGCACTGTAAAGCCATGCTCGAAAGGAGACAGACTGTTTAGAATGATCATTTAGCATCACGAAAACGCTGCTCAGACTGGTGTTGTAGGTCTCATATCAAACAGGACCCATGAAGTGGGAAGAGTCATGGCACCATGATGGGGCAGAATACGAGCAGCTAACTTCCCCTACGCTATGTACAACATTTTTGTTGGCTAGAAAATTGTGCTTGCGTCCTGATAAGTTCCTTTATGTGACACAGTGGTTAAAACCTGCGGCTGTAAAGTACGTTTATTTGGTGATGGAGGCATAATTATGTGTGAATCATGCCTACAGGCAGGTATAAAACCATTAAGACTAGATCTTAACAGGCTGCACAAAAGATCTGTGTGCTCTTTTTCTAATTTTCATTACCTATGGTTTACCAGACTATGGTTTACCAGCCTGGCCTGTCCTTCGTTTTGCAAATCTGTTGAGAAATGAGGCATTGGCACAATTAGCTCTAACGAAGAGAACCAAGACTACAATTCCCACAATATATAATTAAGTTTCAAGAACTCTCAGTACAGTAAACGTGGAGTACCTGGAACAAGTTGAAATGCGTTCTCCCAAAACTTACTGCTGCTCGTCTGCTTGCCAAGAAAGTCCTAGATGCAGCCCATTAAGCCATACAGAAACACCAATACCATGAAAGGAGACAATGCTATCACTTAGGCAAGGCTGTCCCTGCTGTGTCCACCTGCTCCACCCTATATTTTACCTGCAGCGCCTGAATGCGGTGCTTATGACACTATCTCTTTGAAAGCTCACTATCAGAAGTGTGTGCCCATTAAGGAACAATGAACATGCCTCACCTGTGAAAAATAGGAGTTCTGTGGAACTTGAAGAGATCAGATGGAACTAGTAATTTATTTTAACCCCTCCGCTGCGCTAAATGTTCCGCGCTGGTGCGGAACTTTCTATTGCGCTGGCGGGGCCGGAACGTTCAGCGGACGTGCGCAGCACTACCGAGGTAGTGCACGCGACGTCCGCTGAACGTGCCCCGCGCGGAAGGGGTTAAAAGAGGTGGATTTCAGCATGAGTTCATTCTTTTTGTCGAGTTCTTGTTTGGTGGTGGGAGAACTTGTTTCATGTATGTTTCTCAGTGTTATAGGGGCATGTCTGCTTGCTTCACTTTGTGGAGTTCTTTTTCCACTTCTTTTGTGTTTAATGTTTGCTTAACCCTATTCTCTCTTTTACGGTACATTGCTCCTGATTTTAGTCTGCTTGTACCTAGCCGAATTGGTTTTTAACCTCAAATGTCTGTTAAAATCATGTTTACTGATGTGCCCCATCGCTCTGTGGAACTTGTTGGCAACATTATCTCCTCACTACTTTCAAATTCACCAGCAACCACTGAGATTCTGCCACCTTCCAGAAGGGGGGTGCCAGGGTAAACAAATAGGACCTCAGACACCAACGCTTCAGTACATTGCCAAGAAGAAGGACTGTGGTGCTTCTGAAAAGATTGCCAGTTTGTTGGATTGCTGGTCTGCTGCTGCCTTGCTGAATTGCGGCCTTTTTGCCCTGCTGCACTCTTGGCTGGGGAAGAAGGACTGGATTTGCAACTTGAACCCAAGACCAACAGAGTGACTCCAATGGCTAGTTTGCTGGCCTCCTGATCTGAGCCCAAGGGGCACAACATGCTTCCTTCACCTTTGACCCACATCTGAAACCAGCCTGAGTGAGTACTAACCGTCCAAGCCGTGCCCCATCAGTTCTGGGCCCTTGAAAGTAGTGCTGAAGGTGACTGGATAGCCAAAAACCAAATGTGGGGACCGACGATCTGGAACTTTCTCCCCAAAGATCTTCGCTGTAACCCATCCTTCCCTCTCTTCAAAAAAAGACTCAAGGTGCTTCTTCTCAACAAGTATTGGGGTACCTAACATCTCTATTATGATGTTTTCCTCTGTTTTTATTCTCATCAGCACACCCCTTCTTTTTCACTTTCCTTTTCTCCCCCCTCTCCTTATACCCCTCTCTATCCCTTCTTTCTTCCTTCCCCCTTCTCCCTCACTCATATCTAATTACTCTCTTTCCTCAATTCCTTCGTATAATTGACAGACAATTTTTCCCATTGTGAATTGTTACTCGCCTTGCAATGCTGTGTAAATTTTACCTGCTTCTTGATGTTTATCTGCCTGTAAAGCTCTCTGATACTCCTGGATCCAGTAGCGCTATATAAAACCTTCGAAATAAATACATAATTATTGCCCAAAATTGCTCTGAGAACTAGTAGGAGACTAGGACCAACCTGCTCACCTATCCACCTGAGATGCATCAGCAGTTGGATTGACTTTGCAGCATTTCCTACTACGTTCTTCTCCGAAGCAGAAAATACTGTTCAGTGGTCCTTCTCCAAAGGGGTATCCAGCCTCATGGAACTATCTTCAGCTACAGCCCTCTGCCTCATCACTGGGTTATATTCAAATTCCATTTCAGAGGCTTAGGGGCATATTTACTAAAAAACGATGCAGCGCGGCGTCACACGGCATCTTGCTGCATCTAGCTGTGTCAATAGGAAAGTGCAGGGTTGCATCGTATTTACAGTAATACAACGCATCCCTGTGTTTCCCTCTGGGCTGGGTTCCAATTGGTTGCCTAGCACCAACACAGGCACACTTGAACATTGGTGCAAGGTTGCCTACATTTCAGAGATGATTGTTTATGTGTAGGAAGGGACACCTTCCTGCACCTAAACAATCATTGATGGTGTTTTCCTCCTTCTATGTGTGCTGCAGAACAATATTTCTCCTCATTGCACTACTTTTATGCCTCCCCTAGTGAGGGTCATAAGAATCTGATGCATTCCCAGGTTTACGAAGTCTTGCAAATCTGGGAATGCGTCAGGTTACATGGTGCAAGGGAACCCCCGCAGCAACACCCATGGAACGCCCCTTTCACACAGACTAATGCGTGAAAAGTAGCCATATTTACAAGGGCATGAAAAGCCACACAGAGTGGCTTTGAGTGGCCTTGAAAATATGGGCAGACACACTGCCCCTACGGAGCGTCCCAAAAAGGAGGCTCTGGTGGCGTTAATGTGAAACAAGGATGTTGTGAATATGCCCCTAAGTCTGAACATCTTTTGGTGAAGTTTCCATTCTCAGGGGCGGTCAGTCAAGGCTTCATTGTTTCTTCACTCATGGTGTCTCAATTACAGTTAATTTTCTGCTTACTGGCCTGTGGTGTTTGCATCCGGGTAAGGCTCTCGATTGACCTATTATATTGACTCTGCTGTAGGTCTAGTTTCCGTTCTCGGGGTCAAATAATCGTGGGTTGGGTGTTCTTCTCCAGAGTGTTGTCAATTCTTTCCTTTTTCTGCGCACTAACGTCAACTGTGTGCAGCTCGGCTTGAATGTTGTTGGTGAATTTTCCTAGTTTTGCAAGAGTTTGTGCAGGGTTGCTAGTTAACCACAGGTCGGATACATCCCTGCAGCATCTGAGGCCATTGCCTCAGCAGAGAGGGATTATGAGGCGACGTCTATCATTGGCGAGGTGGAGACAGCAACATAACAGATGTAGCCAAGACTCTTGGTGGTAATCGCAGAGCCTGCAAGACGAGTGCCCATCCCTGCGGGCCCAAAGTGGGTGAAAATCAGCAATGTGAAGGACCAGCGACTTCATGTGTGCGATTTTAATAAAGGACTGAGGATGCAGGGGATATTTGAAATATGTTTGAGCTTTCCCCTTTATCTAAGAGTCATCCAAGGCTGTGAAAATAGGCATTTATTCAAGACCTTTCAATGTCCTTTTCGAATGATACTTGAGTGATTTATTTGTTTAGTACCTTTTTCCACATTGGCAGGAAAATGCTTCGGTTGGCCAAATTTGCTATTTCAATTTTCAGGGTGCTCATGGCTTGTAGCAGTTGTGGGTGCCATGGGGAGTGCACATTCACACATATGGTATCTAGTTGGACTTTCAGGGGCAGTGCCGGGGCATGTAGGGTGCAGATGTAATATTTAAGTAAGTCTCGTAGGCAGTGGAGGTCTGGACTTGCCAGGTCCTGCTTCAGTCTCATCCAGCCCATCATGCATGCCAGGGATAGGTAAATATTTTTTTGTATGCCTGTATTTGGGGGGAATGCTTGGTTACCATATGACAAAGCAGGCACTAGCTTGGCTCGCAGAACATTTATTATTGGCTCGGTTGTTGGACTGTGTAGTTGGAGGTTTAGGCATCTCAGCCTATGTATGACCCCAGCTCCCTCTGACCAAAGGTGTTTGAGGTGGGCCCCTTGCTTTGCCCTTTCGTTAGGCCAGTCTCCCAGATAGTTGTAACTGGTACAGGTGGTTATTCGCTGTTCACCTATTTGCCATTGCACAGATTTCTTTCGGGCATGCTTGGTGAAGATCATTACCTTGGTTTTAGAATGGCTCACCTGGAGTTTATTTGCCATGTTGTACATATTGAGAGTGTTTAGGGCTCTCTATAGGCCTGTTTTTGTGTAGTACATGATGAGGATGCCATCTGCATATTGCAATGTCTGTAGACCTAAGCTACCTAGTCTTTTTTTAATTTATTTTTTTAAAGAATTTTGTTGAAAAAATGGCATGTTAGACAGCAGAAACATAGCATTTCAAATATAGTCAGTGGCACACAGTGCGATAGTACATCAAATACTTCTTCACCCCCGTGCAGCACATTTGGTTTCAGGAATATCACTTTATCCAACATTATCTTCCTCGTCCCCCTGACCCCCTGGTGGCTCACATATCTCCCCCCGGAAGGTATTCCTGGGCCCCCAAATTTACGACCACTTTTTCGGGCATCCCTTGGACACATAAATAGGTATCTCGGTCACCATACACCAATTCATTTCTCTCTGGCCCAGTCCATAATGTTTGGTGAGGTCGGAGCCCTCCACAATCTCGTGATATTCCGCTTGGCCACCATGAAGCCCAAAGTGCCCCATATCCTCTCCTTAGCCGTAAGATCAGTGGGGTCCCATATGTTTAACAAAATCAATTTGATGTTGCTTTGTATCTGCTGTCCCAATACTTCCTCCATCAGTAAACCACCCCCTCACAAAATTTCTGAATTGTGTCGCATTCCCAAAATGTATGGATGAAGGTGCCCTGTTGCCCGCACTGCCTTGTACAACCGATATCTTGGGAGTATCCCATGTGAACCAACGAGGGTCTAGACAAGTATGTCCTGTGGAGGATTTTTAGTTGAACCATTCGGAGTCTGGAGGAGATAGCAACTTTGCTGGGAGAAGCCACTGAGGCTCGCCACTCCTCATCGTCCAAGCCGGCAATGTCATGGTCCCATTTATCTCTTATTCGTGTCAGGGGATCAGTCATATTATTGATAAGCTTCTTGTATATGAGGGATATGGCCTTTTCTGGCAAATCGCCATCTAAAATCCTGTCCTCTAGAGGGGAGGAATCTGGGAGGGCCTTACCCCTGGGGAGTGCCGAGAGTAGTGCATGCCTTATTTGGAGACACCGGAACTGTTCAGAGCTGGCCATTTCAAATTCTTGACGTAGTTGGGAAAATGGCATGACATTCCTGGATCTCCAAAGGTCCCCGATTTCGAAAATACCGATGATGTCCCATTTGTCGAACCCCAAGGAGCACAACAGCTGACCCAGCTGGTCACAGTGCCAGAGCACCGAGGAGAGAGTAAACTTGTCCTCTCCATACTTGCACAGCATGCTTAGTCGGCCGGACAAGACGTTTTTCTGAGACTTTGCTTACAGTGCACCCTCAAACTCGCTCCCGGGGAGGTGCCATCGTTTGACCCGAAATGCCGGGTCGTCATGCCGTGTATAGGTGAATTGGTTAATGGCCGCGAGCTGCAAGGCCCAGTAGTATCTTTTCATGTCTGGGAGTCTGATGCCCGCGTCAAACCATCCCAGTGTGAGCTTGTGTGTTTACCCTCCCATATCAGATTCCGCACTGTGCCCTCTAGTTCTTTAAAATATGAAGCTGCGACCGGAAGGGGTGCGTTTTGCAACACATAGAGGAGACGGGGGAGGGATATCATCTTGAATAGAGCTGCCCATTCCAGAAGGGTCAAGGGGAGCAATTTCCAGTGCTGGATGTCAAATTTAAGGCGCACTAATGGCGGCAGGAGGTTAGTGTCCTAAAAATGTTTCAGGTCTTTAGATCCCCAGATCCCCAGATACTTAAAGCCATCAATGGCTTCCGTCAGCTGGCAACCCTGGGGAAGTCGAGGTCTTTGCCCGCTAAGGACATAAAGCACTGATTTGGATCAGATCGATCCTGTAGCCTGCGAACCAACCAAAAATGTGCAATATATGCATCACCTCATTAAGAGATTTTGCCGGGGAGGCAAGATAGAGCAGAATATCATCTGCGTACAATGATATGCGGTCCTCCCAACCATATGTCCATTTGAGGCCCCGAATGGCGGGGTCCTGATGGATCCACACTGTGAGGGGTTCCAAGGCCAAGGCAAAGAGGAGCGGTGACAGGAGGCAACCTTGCCTGGTGCCCCTACCAAGAGAGAAGACAGGAGATTTCCGATTGTTCACAACCCCCTGTGTCAACGGCTGGCAATATAATAGGCACACCTATTTAATAAATTCTGGACTGAATCCAAGCTTGTGAGTACTTAACATGTAGGGCCATTCAATGGTGTCAAAGGCCTAGGCGGGGTCTAGTGACACCACCACGGTGTGTTCTCTGATCGTATGTTCCCTGTAAGCTCCCTAGTCTTGGTGTGATTAAACTTGCGTCTTCTAGATGTTTCGGCAAATCGGCAGTGTAAAGACTGAAGAGTAGCAGCACTAGCACACAGCCTTGCTTTAAGCCGTTATTTTTAGGGTTTTTTCCAGCCACTGTTGTGGCACTGGTGTCCCATGATGCAATGACATTATGGCTGTGAGTCTGAACATAGAAATCTTCACAGCTGCTTTGACCCAAGGCCACCTGAAGACAACGCTTCCTTCTCCGACACATCCTGAAGCCTTGCTCAGCTGAACTTTACCTTCTCAGAACAATTTTCTCAACATTTCTTCCAAGTCCAAAGGTAAGCGCTGTCTAGGCCCAATACACTTTGTGTCTATGAACCATGATTCTTTGCAGTTGAACAAATATTTCAATTTTGATCCGATCTCGCATGAACAGATGTTCACGGTTGGTGCTTTGATCTTTTAGGTCCTAGTTTTATAATAAAAAAAGAAAAATTCATTACTCTGAGTCGACTGATTGGATGTTTGTCATTTTGGTGGCTAATAATCGACTAGTAATTACTCCATTCTTCTAAATTGGTGTAGGATTTTTCTTGTGTTTTGTTTTCACTTTATTGCTGTGTGTGTGCTGCATAAATAATTTACAGATTGCCTGTAAATTAAGCCTGACAGTTGTTTCTGCCAAACCACCCAGGGTTAAGTATAGGTTAATTTAGTTACTTTTTGTGTTTCACCCTGCAAGGGATTGTAGCTGTTGCTTGACGAGGGCTCAGACCCCATGCTACCAACAATCCAATTGCTCACACACACTGTTAAATTGTGTTTTCAGGTGCTTGAAACGTATCATTCTGTTGAAGTATCTAGGAGTGCCCAAGCCCACAAGATAGGTATCCACACTCACCTTTTTCAGCACAGTGTAAAACACAGTCCATTTGCCATGGAGGTCTCTGTGAGTCATTGGCTCCATCACCCCTCTTTCTGAACAGGTTGGCATTCCAGAAATATCTCCATCTACTTGCACCATTCTTGATCAGTTCCTGACTGGCCTCAGGATTCTTTGTTAGCCTTTTTCATGTACTTAGTTGTCCTACATCTTAGATTCAAAGGGCCTCTGAAAGGCTGCCTACAAAGAAGTTCGAAGTGTGTTAAGCCTATTTACGCATACAGTTTCTCCCTGTAGGCTAACAGAAAACAATGCAGTATGACGTCCCACTTCTGGCTGAGTTTCTTATTTAAACCCCAAATCATGCGTTTAATGATCTTGTTAAATCTCTCAACAGTCCTATTTATTAGGGGGTGGTAAAGTGTGGTGAATTTGTAAGTCACCCTACGCTCATTTCACATAGCCTTCATGTATGCAGACATGAAGTTTGCCCCGTGATCTGAGATAATCTCCTAGGCTAACCCTACTCTGTCAAAGATACCAATCAGGGCCCTGGCCCCCATGGAAGTACTCAGCAATACTCCCTCTGGATAACTAGCAACATGGCCCACTACTAACAGAATTAACCTGTTCCCTGCGGCAATGCTAGCATCTAGGTGCCTGATAACGTTAATTCCCACCCTCTCAGTAGGCATTCCCAACCCTATTATTGGGATCAGAGGAGCCGTATGCTATTCTCCTGTCTTGCCACTGGTGTGACAGGTGGTGGTATAGGAGTGCCAGACAAACTTCCTCTTCTCTGGCATCTGGGACCAACAAATGTAGTTTACTAATCTTTCCCAGGATTTCAGCTGACCCACGGGTCGAGTTAAGAGGATATCAAGGCTCAAGTCTAGAAGTAAGGCCCTAGAAGCACCAAGGAAATATCAGCCTACGCCAGGGTATGCCATGGTTCCTAGCCTCGTTATGCATTACACCGTCCTAAGGGATCTAATTGCTTCCCCTCTTTCCTATGCCTCACCCTGGCACCAAAGGCCTTCAAGGGAGGGGCATTCTTTCTGTGCTCTGCAGAACTACTTCTGGAAGGCTCCCTTGAACCCCGCAAGTCCAACAAGTCAGACAGATATCCCATGACATCTTTCTCTTTCCACTTAGGCCCCTGGTCCTCCCCCACAGGGTCAGACTCCTTCTGGGGTTAGGAACAAGTGCAACTAGTATCCCACCTTGCCTGCCCTTCTTCTAGACCTCTAAGTCCTGCTGGTTCATTGGTCCAGAAACCAGGCTCCCTTGGCTTACGTGATGGGCTGTCTGTGTCCATGTGGTGTCACACATCGATTCAGGCAGACCCAACATTTCACCATGGGTCGTTCTTTCTAACTCTGTCCAAGGAGTGTTTTCCAGGTCATTGCCAAAAAACACTCCTCTGAAAAAGCAGGGCTCACAGCTACATTCTTTAGACCAGTAACTCCACCCCACTACAAGGTGAACGTTGCCATAGGATGACACCTCACTTAATTGTTAGTGTTGACAACTCTGTGGAAAACAAACCGAGCAAAGAAATCTACTGGCTAGATTTCAAAATACCAAGGGCCCTAAAATAGAGTCCCAAGATTATATATAGTTGGCTGAAGCTGACCCTGACATTAAAATTATGCCATATGACCACAGACAACATTAGCAAAAGCAGCAATTCTTTATATTTTCATGATAACAAAACAGACTAAAAGATCTACAAATATATCATAAATAAACATCATCAATAATGTCCCACACATCACTTCATTCATACTACCAATCTCATTCATACGGACATTCATCAATCATAAAACATCACACTTCACTCAGAGTGGTAAGACTGCCAACTGTTGGTAAGTTAACAAATATCCAGTGGATTCTCCCGGTGGTAAGAGAACACAATCCAGTGGACATGGAACAAACTTCAAACGCCAACATGGCTTTCGGTGTATGGCCCACGGCGGAGCCACACCTTCATCAGGGTGAACTGTGGATGTAGGTAGGACAACAAACACACCTAAAACTTTTTGAAAGACATGAAATCAACATACACTTCAATTTTCTTTTTGATATCCAATATGTTGCACATTTTAAGCATGCAGAACGTCAGCTTCAGCAAAGTCACAGATATAAATATTGCGCGATAAACAAGGCCAATACAAAGGCCAGAAGAATGCGCATCAGAGGGAAGCTCAGATAAGGAAGAAAAATAAGAAACCAGACAAAGCTGTGCTTGTGCTAGTCGAGATAAAAATAAATAATTACTGTGTATTAAAACATATCCACAAACACCCACCATGAGAGGGACAAAGAAACCCATCAAAAGAATGCAACACCATACATTGATAACATGCATTTAACTCCACATATACCTACCAAGTAGTGATATTGGCTGAGATTCCCTAAGAGGAATTCATGAAGAAAAAAACAGCAAAGGATCTGCAATATAAATAAGACAATCTCTCTAAGTGAAAACGAAGAAAAAAACATTTTATTACCTGCTGAAGGTACTATAAGATCAGAAGCCTACCCTTCATCCACAGGGGGGGATGAGAATCAATCTATAGTCCAAGTCCTATGTTAGCAGAATCTTCAAGGGCCTCAATGATGAGAAAAGCTGTCCATCACCGTCGTGGAAGCGAGAGGATTTCTGCAAGGTAAGGAATTTTTTTGTAAAATAAAGAAACACCCAATAAACAGGGTGCGAAGGCCACTAGGAATCACGACCAGCCTCAGGAGATTGTATGCAAGTCCTAGGTCACTCTGCTTGCGTAGCCAGAGGTCCAGTTGTACGCCTCAACGCAAGGTTAACCGCAGAAGGCAGTCGGGTTACATTCCCCGGGTACAGCGCGAATGGTAATTTCTGCAGATAAAAATGGGAACGTGTTTCACTTCAAGCAGTAGAACAATCTTAGGAGCGCCGAGAGTATTAGCACTTCAAATGGGGCTTGAGGTTAAAGATAACTTATACAGCCTTACGACTCTCTGGCGTGCCGCCTCCCCAGATTAAAATAAAGTGAAGAAAACCTGTTTATTCCGAAGGCGGAGCTTCCCTCTGATGCGCATTCTTCTGGCCTTTGTATTGGCCTTGTTTAATGTGAAATATTTATATCTGTAACTTTGCTGAAGCTGACGGTCTGCATGCTTAAAATGTGCAACATATTGAATATCAAAAAGAAAATTGAAGTGTATGTTGATTTCATGTCTTTCAATTTTTTTTAGGTGTGTTTGTTGTCCCACCCACATCCACAGTTTGCCCTGAAGAAGGTGTGGCTCCGCCGTGGGCCATACACCGAAAGCCATGTTGGCGTTTGAAGTTTGTTCCATGTCCACTGGATTGTGTTCTCTTACCACCGGGAGAATCCACTGGATATTTGTTATCTTATCATCAGCTGGCAGTCTTACCACTCTGAGTGAAGTGTGATGTTTTCTGATTGATGAATGTCTGTATGAATGATATTGGTAATATGAATGAAGTGATGTGTGGGACATTATTGATTATTGATGATGTGTATTTATGATATATTTGTAGATCTTTTAGTCTGTTTTGATATCATGAAATATCATGAAAATAATAAAAAAATTGCTATTTTTGCTAATTTTGTCTGTGATCATATGGCATAACTTTTATGTCAGTGTCAGCTTCAGCCAACAATATATAATCTTGGGACTCTATTTTAGTGCCCTTGGTATTTTGAAATTTAGGCATCCTTTGCTCGGTTTGTTGTACTTAATTCCCCTGTGCTACTTGCCTAGTATTCGTGTTCGGGGGTCCCCCTTTTATTTGGTCAACTCTGTCAAAAACATCAGGGTTGATCTGCTCTGGGTACACCAGACTCTCTGGCACAGTACTAGCGTTCACTCTTGTGTTTCTCATAGCCTCAATATGGGTCCAGTCTGAGCATATCCGTCCCATTCGCGGTGACAAATGCAAAAAGAACAATTGATGGACAGAATGGAATGAGGCAGTAAAAATATCCATGGTATCAGGAGATAATAACGGTCTCAATATTATCATGTGGATAAAGGAGTAGCAAAGGTAGTAGGAGCCTTGAAGCAAAAGATCATTGTTGAATGAGTATAGAAACAGAAAAGGAAAAGAAACAGCCTCTGACAATAGAAAGTAAGCAGCGGAGCATGAAAAACGATTTGAAAAATGTAGGTAGTATGGCAGACGAGAAACCAGTCACAGTGACGCGCCTCGTTTATGAGGCCCCTTGCACCATCAGAACATCACTTTTTGTGGCGTTCCGTTGTGCAGGCGCCTGCTCCATATTTGTGAGGCAGCACTAAGCCACTTTTTTTGGCTTAATACTGCTTCATAAATAATGTCCCCTTTAGCAGAGTTTTCTGAGTTAAAGGAGCAAGCAATGGGTGTTGCTGGGGGTGTTCCCAGCAAGATCTGTGGCATTTTGACACTGCCCCAGATTTATGAGAACAGGGGAAAAGGACAGGAATGCGCCATATCTCGTAAACACATAGCATTCCTGCCCTTTTCTTTTGCCGTAGGGCAGCTCAGCAGTAAGGCCTTGTGCGCTGCCTTACAGCAAAAATGAGGCCCTGAGTTCTTTAGATTAATCCTCCTTCCTGGATTTCCAGCTCAATGTTATCCCGTTGTGCTTGTCCAAGGTTCTCTGTTCTCTAATGCTGAAGTGCTCCATTACAGACAGATCTGCCTCCATCTTCCCAAAAGGTTAAGGTGGGAAAATTGGAATACATTTTTATTTATGCTCCTTTGGACTCTTCCTGTCAAAAAAGGGTTATTTAGACAGGTTCATCTCAGAGTATAAAGCTACAGCTCTCAGGCTTTCTTTGTCAGCCTAGTCGACGACACAAAATGTGCTGCAGTCCACATTTAATATTTAATTTTTCCATGCTACTTGTGTTTTTCATGCACAGCCTCTCTGGAAAGTGGAAATTGGGGATTAACCGTGTTTAAGGGGGTCACAGCAAACAAATTGGCTGCACAGAGACATTGTAATTTCTTCGCCTGGAGGCACTTCATCAACTGCCTGGGGCTCCCGCAGCATGGGAAGCCCAGAATTGCCAATAGAGGGGGCAGAAGACTCCAAGCCCCAGCAATGCTTGCAGCTGCCACCGCAAGGACACACCATCATTTTTGCTCCTGGAGGTGTTTTATCAGCTGCTCGGGGTTACAACAGCAAGGTAAGCCCAAAATTGGCTGTGGAGGTGGTAGAAGGCTCCAAGCCCCAGGAACGCTTGTGGCTGCCGCCGCACGGAGATACTGTAATTTCTGCGCCTGGAGGCGCTTCATCAGCTGCTCGGGTCCGCAGCCATTCGAGGCTGGGCTGGGCCTATTCTCTTGGCCGGTGCAGAAGGTCTCATGCAACTATACTAGTCCTGAATGTCCCTCTCACTCATTTGGACGCCACGCGGGTCGCAGGACATGGCAGAAGCCCCAATAGTGAGTATTTGCGTATTGGGTGTGGTTTGGTCTTTGCCCAGCTTGTTATGGTATTTGGAGGCCCATTTTAACTTGGACATAATGGGGAAGAGAAAGACAGCACCTGTGAGTACCCTTTCTGGCATTAAACATGCACTATTGATTCTTTCTTGGCAAAAGCAGTGGGGGCTATTTCAAAAGAAATAGATAGGGCAGAGACGAGGCTCTCGTTGGATCCAGGTGGTCCCTCTCTCCCTTTGCTTGCCAAATTCTCAGACATGGCCAAAAAACATCCCCGGAAGGAGCATCGGGGGCGACCTGGTGCCTTTAGATCCCTCTAGCCCTAGTAACGCCCTCCCAGGTTCATCAACAATGATAAGGAGTCTACAGCTTCTGATCCGGGAGTGGAATTGGGGGGCTCCCAAGCTCCCAAGAGGTTGTGATGAGTCAACAAGAAGAACGAGACTGCAAAGACGGGGAAGGGAACAGCAAATAGCAACTTGATGGGCGTACAAGAGCTCTGGGCCCCTGTAAAGAAAAAAATTACCAAAGTACTGACTGATCTATTGACTAAGTTCTGTAACAAAGTCACCAAAGTAATGTCAGACTCTAGAGACACACTAGGTAGAGTTGACCTCTATTAATCAAGTACCCCCGACTGCTAGCTCACATCCACAGACAGTACGAACTGGAAATTCCCCTCCAGATATTACGAGCAGTAGCTAGTCCCTCATTACTAATTCTAGGGTAACAGGAGTTGCGAACAGTGAACCTGATCTTCTGGGTATTTGGCCATGACCTCTCAATTCCCATCCATGCTGTGTGGATTTGACCTATCAGTGCCCACTGACAGAGGAATGAGAATTAGTAACAGACAACCTAACTGCCATCAATAGTCCTGGTTTACCAATAATTAATCTCCCCCAGCCTGTTGCCCCTACACCGCAGTCCTGGTAGGGATGGCAGGTCTTTGTTATCAAAGGAATGAACCCACTGACCAACTGATTAACAAAGTGACTCACTGGTTAGGTAGACACGCTAGATTTAAGGTCGAAGCCCACAAGCATATTCTGATGGCTAGGAGGGTATTATGGAGAGGATGGTCTAGAAAAACATTTGAAGGTGATAGTGTGATAGTCACATTTAACTCTCCAGAACTGGCACAAAACATTTTGCGACAGACCTCCCAGCCCCTCTTCTATGAGTCTGGCATTAAGTCTGTTTTTTTATAGGCCCACCTATAACACCATAAGTAGTAGTTTCTTTTAACCCAGGCTGGGGTCTCTCTTTCCACTGGGGGAATACAGGCAACTCTTAATTCTTAGGCTCCCTTGGTGGATATTAATGGCCCAGATTGACAGCGAGAGTGCAATGGTAAAAGCAATGTCAGTGTCATGCCTGTGGAATCACTGATACAGAGACTGACGAACAGGGAGATACTGTGTGGTGTAAACGCAGGCCACTTTTCTAGTCGCTCAAGCGGTACTGGGCCTATTAGCCCAACGGTGGGTTTCACTGTGCCACTTTTAAATCATATCCAGGGTATGGGGGAACATTTAAATTGGATTTCCAGGAATGAGGCAGGTTTATCAGCAAAATTTGCTGATGATAAGTGGCTTCAATTTATTAGATATTTTAATATCATTTGCATTCAGGAAACCTGTGAGATTGATATTCATTATTTTGTTGTAAAACATTTTTCTGCTCAGCAGAGGGTTCAAGAACGGGAAGAGCAAGGGGTGGCTTACTCATCTTCATAGCCCTCGGGATCTGTGAATCCGTGAAGTACCTGAACTTTGATTCCAAAGTAGCACAAGGCCTTAAATTAGTGGTTGGCAAATCGCTTCAGTTCACATTAATTAATTTTCATAAGGTGAAAAAGAAGAACCATAGGCTGTCAAGTCTTGCGGAATTAAGAGGTCACTTTGAGAAATTACAGGGTGAAGGCCTATAGCAGTAAAATGTAATTTTATTAGGAGATTGTAATTGTCATTTATGTCCAGATCTAGCACAGAATCTGTGAGACTTGTCCACATGTCCGATTATGGCTTAAAATATACCCTGGATATGATTGCTAATCCCTCTAACTCTCCTGTGCCTCCAAACTACAAAGGCAGGGGATGCACAACAATTATTGATTTTCTTTATGTTTCTTTTTCCTTGGGACAGTTTATGTCTTCTTTTACAAGTTGCCAAAAAGGAGGGGGTTACCTATGCCTCTTGTAGAAACACATTAATATAAAGCAAAAGAGAGAACCACATCAGTTGGTTAACTCAGACATGTGATTTATGTCATTTACTTTCAAGTTATTTTTGTTTTGATTATTTTAGGAAAACAAGGAAAGATACATAGTCAACTTTACATAGAGCAAAACAAGTTTTTACAGGGAAAAGCAAAAAGACATTTTCATACAGTCAATAAATTAGAAAAAGTGCAGTTGTGCAATCAAATTATAACAGTGATAAGCAATTATTTTGGAACATGTGAGAAGAAAACAGTATCATGAAGGTGTGTTTGACACAATATAAATAAAGATGAGTTTTAAATCTTATTCATAAAAATCCAATTTCCTGTTGCCATATCATTACAGAAGCACTTTTTATATAGGCACAGGATTGGGAACCAAAAGTGAATTTGGACAAGCGCAATAATTTATTTATTTGCGCTTGTCCAAATTCACTTTTGGTTCCCAATCCTGTGCCTATATAAAAAGTGCTTCTGTAATGATATGGCAACAGGAAATTGGATTTTTATGAATAAGATTTAAAACTCATCTTTATTTATATTGTGTCAAACACACCTTCATGATACTGTTTTCTTCTCACATGTTCCAAAATAATTGCTTATCACTGTTATAATTTGATTGCACAACTGCACTTTTTCTAATTTATTGACTGTATGAAAATGTCTTTTTGCCTTTCCCTGTAAAAACTTGTTTTGCTCTATGTAAAGTTGACTATGTATCTTTCCTTGTTTTCCTAAAATAATCAAAACAAAAATAACTTGAAAGTAAATGACATAAATCACATGTCTGAGTTAACCAACTGATGTGGTTCTCTCTTTTGCTTTATATTAATGTGTTTCTACAAGAGGCATAGGTCACCCCCTCCTTTTTGGCATTCAAATAGGCCCTACCTACCCTCTTTCCCACAGGGCCAAACCCCTCCTATTTTTTGCATTCTTTTACAAGTTAACACAGTCCTTTTAGTGATCATGACCCTCTGACTTTGGTGCTCGAAGTCCTGGGCAACCAGAGTGTGTCCTGTAGGGTGAATGTGGACACCATTGCCACAATTGATCAAGGGAGGCATTTAAGGTGGTCACAGTTGGACACGAATTCTTGTAATCATTCTCTTTTTAGAATGAGACAACAGGAGATTTTAAAGTGTGTAGACTTGTTAGCTCCTGGAGAACAAACCATACATGCATTCATTAAAATTGCTTATTCAGTCGCTAGCTTACTAAGAGTCCTTGTAGTTATCCCTCCCTTTGAATACCTGATATGGTTTCATAGTGAGTGCTCCTGGGCTCTGCGGCACCTCAAAATGGCCCTGAATCAGATCCATTGCAACAGAACCTGGGTGGCAAGTTGTCGTAGTAAGTACAATAAGGCCATTAAGGGCCCGAAGCGCTTGCTACTAAAAAGAAGCCTGGGAGGAGTTAACATAAGAAAGCAAATAGAGGGACTGTACCCTTTTCTGGAGGGTCATTATTAGCCCTTGTTTCTCAGAGCCGGAAAAAACGGCACTAGGTCATAATATCACCTCGGAGCGCTGGAAGGCCTATTTTGAGGGAGTCTATAACCATGGACAAAGTCAGGAGCCCATTAAGGTGCCATATTCCCCATTTAGCGATGGATCAATTACCTTTAGTATTGATGAGGTTAGGTTGGGTGTTAAGGGATCATCCCGGAACAAGGGCCCCAGACCCGACGGGACCCCTCCAGGCCTTTTTCGTGACAATACCGATGTTTGGACACTGGTTTTTAACCCAGGTAATAAATGCTGCATTAATAACAGTAATGCCTTCTTCGAGGTCCACTGCCAACATTGTCCCAATTTTAGAGAAAGTGGATAGGGACAATCCTTGTTGTTACCATCCTATATCCTTTATTGACACTACTGTTAAACTTCTTGACCAGGTCTTATTAAATAGTGTCAGTCAGTCAAGAGATCTTTATTTAGTTAAAAATCATACAAAGAGATAAAAACATTTATATACAGATAAAAAGCTATTTTACAATTTCATACTGATCAGGTACGTGTGATAAAGTTCTTTAGTTTGGGCTATATGTAAAAACAGAGAAGAATATTTCAGTACTTAAAAAGTTAAAAAATAAAGCTCATTTGGAAAGGCCCAAAACTGTTTTACATGTTTTAGTTCTAGCTGCCGCCACCAAAAAGTTGGCCATGCAAAATGTAATACGGATGTTACTCAGTGATTGAAGATAGAGCAGGGCTGGTCTCACCTGGGCGAATCCAGCCTCCTTTAAAACAGGCAACAAATGTTTTTTTCTAGGCTCCAAAAAAAGACCACAAAACATAACAAAATGCATGGTATCTTGGACAGAAAAGCTATCACAAGTACAGGGGGGAGCTAGTTCTGGTTTTTCCCAAGTTTTAAAACTACCCAAATAAAAATGTATCAGGTTAAATCTAAACTTGGTCAGGAGAAACCCGTGAAATGGCCTAGTAACAAAACTAAGGTAAGGTGCAAGTGCAATGGAATTTACTAGCAAATAATGTTTTCTCACAGCCGGCTTCTGCAGTTCCCTTTCCTCCCGCCCCGCTCTTGCCCAGATCATGAACTGCTTCCTGATTATATCTACATCCTGTTTCTTAATACCCAAGGGGGATGTAAAGAGTTCCGGGTGGTCCAAATCTGTGAAAGACTTCTTCAGGTAGGCCAACCATGGCACCCTTTTGAAGTGGTCTAGAGACATGACGTCAGTCATGATCATGTGGTTAAGGGATAATTCCTCATTAAGCCACGTCTTTAGCCAAAAGATTAAAGGTGCCATGTTGAGTCTATCGATGATGAAATCCAAGCCCACCTCCATGTGTATGGAGAAAGTCGGTGTAGACTGTGGGACAGACAAAAGGGAACGTAAAAATCTATTTTCTGCCTTCTATATTGGTTCAAGATTTACGTAACCCCAGAGGGGTCTTATTAAATAGTGTTTCTGATTGGGCTGATACCAATTGAATTATTTAGAGGTGCTATATGGAGTCCGCAGAGGAAAGACAGCAACAGACTAGTGTGTAAATCTTTATCTTTTAATTCCTGAGTATACGATAACCAAACCTAGAGGTTTTATTGACCTCCTCTCCTCGGTATTTGACTGAGTGAACCGCAGTAAACTGTAGACTCTACTTGGTGACCATGGGGACGACCTGGCGATTATAAATGTTTTAATGACCCTTCATGCTAACACTACTGCTGTAGTCAGATACAGCCAGGTAGAGGACATCACTGATCATTTTAAATGTTCTAGAGGGGTCAGACAAGGATGTATACTAGCTCCTTTTCTTATTTACGTTATATATTAACGGACTAGAATCATCCTTGATTTCTTTACAGGCTGATACCCGCAGGTTAGGAAGGAGACCAGTCCCCATCTTTTTGTACACTGATGGCATGGTAATGCTAGCACGAATATTAAGGGGTTTACAGGTCCTATTAGATGGGTCTGTGTCTTTTATGAACGGGATGGGCCCGCCACTGAAATTGACTAGTATAATATGGAATTCGGTAAGCAGTCCACTAGACACAATACTTACAAAGTATTTACACATAGTTTAGTGAAGGTCCCGGCTTTCTCTGACTTAGGAATCTTATTTGATGAGAAACTTAATTGGAAACACTTGCAGGAGGGGAAGCTATTGGACATGAAAAAATCATTTGGAGCTATTGGAGCTATTGCAAACTATGCCGATAGACTAGGCACATGGTCACTGGGGGTGGTTTTAAAATTATGTTATTCCTTCTGTATTGTCAAGGCTTTATATTGAAGTGAGGTATGGGGTTACACAGCGGTCAACAAATTAGAGACCGCACAAAATAATTATTTTAGAAGCATTCTGAAAGTCCCCCAGGGCATTCCCTCGTATTCTGCACACAAAGAATTAGGCTCTATGTACATAATGGATTTGGTGGTGGTTAAACCTCTGTTGTGCTGGGTAAAGATTTGGTCTTGTGAGGAGGCAAGTTTTAACTGACCATGCAATTAACATCCCATGGTTAAGATATGTTAAGCAGACCCTCACAGCTCTAGGTAGAGCAAATATGTTCACAAGATATGATGCAGTGAAGCCACAGGACAGGAATATTTTTAAAGAATTGCTTTTTTAAATAAGTTACAGCTTCCCGGTAGAAAAGGGGGCTAAGGAAACCCATGGTAAGAGGGCATGTCCTAATTAGGTCTTTGCAGGGCATGGAACCTTGTTTATCTATTTTAACAAGTGCTCAGGACAGATTTTTAATTACCCATTTTAGATTGAACTTGTTCCACCATTTATTGGCATCTCCTCCTAGTTTTGTATGTAGAGGATAGAGGTCCCTGTAGCTGTGACAACAGGTCCCCACAGCATACCCTACACTTTGTTTTCCTTTGTAAATATTTTACTCATCATAGGTAATTGTCTCTTATACGGCTTTTAAAGGAACTGAGATTTAGGCATGCCTGTGTAGCACTATTGTATTTGCAACTTCTGCCTAATGTTCGCACGCTTTTTAGTGTTATTAACTTTTTACAAGCTGCACTAAGGGGGGCGTGGCTTGGATCGCCACAAGATGGCCGCGTTGGGTTGAGGCTCTGCAATCGAATGGAACCTCATCCATATTACTGGAGCCGTTTCTCGTCGGTGGCAGCCAACCTGTGTAGCTGAATATGGAGCGAGCGCGAGGGCACAGGAAGTGGCTATTTTTTTTTTTACTGTTTACCGGCATTATTGACCTGTTTCCCCCATGCTGCTCCCTACCTTCAGATGCCATTTTTCTCTTTTCCACATGCCGCGTTTCTCTTCCGTCAGACAGAGCGGCTACATACGCGGCTTTTTGGGACGCCGCTAAGCTTTTAAGCTTTTCTGCATTGTTTACTGCCCAGCATCAATTATTGCCTGGAGGGCTTGTTTTTCAGAGTATGGCTACATTTATAACCATTTTATATTAACTAATGAAGGTATTGTTTTTCTGGAGGATTCCTGAACCCTTTTACACAGCCTTTTTAATGGAAGTCCCCAATTTTCAGTTGATATACATTTTGTACTCCTCATTTGAATTAAATCTGGCTGTGTGGAATGCAATTGCCTGGCTTGCTCATTTTAATGTCTCATATCAGCATTTTTCTTTGCACATTTTGGAGATGTTTGCCTGAGCCGAATTTGAAATACTTTCTGACCAATGTTACAATTTCCATCTTTGTATCCAGTAGCTGGAAGGCCTCCTTAAAATAGACCGTGCTGGCTGCTTTGTTTTCTGCTGCTGTTTCTGCATTGTACAGACCCTACATTCATATAGTAATTGTTACCAAGTTCAATATTATTCATTAAACACGTTTTACCTGCAGTTGCCTATTGAACCAGACTTATCTATCAATAGGTAGTTCATAAAGGAACAGTGGTGTCTTTCCTCATCATTTCTCACAGCCCTCTATAGGCATCTTACCACTGTCTTTGTGCACGCATCTTCTGGGAACTGTAATATATTAGGTACTCACTTACATGGAGGTTTCTTCTTCACTTGGACAGAAAGCTTCTTCTGTTAGTATGTCTTCTCTCCGCAAAGATTCCAACCCAGCCGCCCCTCCAAAACATCACAAGAAGGAACCTAAATCTCCTACCAAGTCTCCACTATCTATAACAATGGAAGACCTCCTCGAACAACTAAGGTTGCTTGAACCTTTCATGGTAGAAACAAATTCCACCCTTCAGAAGCTGGATGAGAAATGGTCCAATTTGGAATCCAGAGTGTCGGAGGTGGAACAACGGATTAGTAATACTCAAGAACTGATTCCTCAGGTTGCTGATATGTCTAAAGAAATTGCTCTCCTCAAGACGCAAACAGAAGATTTAGAAAATCGCAACAGGCATATTAATCTTCGTATTTACGGCATTTCTGAGGGGGAGGAAGGATCTGATATGCTTATGTTCTTAAAAATGCACATTCTTAAAATTGTTGGTCTCAAGGATGGCACCACTCTCAATTTTCAGCGTGCTCATCACATTGTTCCTAAACCTGATGCTTTATCTACTTCTTCGAATGTTACTCATCCCAGAGGGATAATTGTCTTATTTGTGGAGTACACTGAGTTACTAATGGTTCTCTCCGCGGCAAAGTCTAGTAAGCAAATACTATGGCCTGGTCAAAATATGTTTTTCTCTAGATGTGGCCTGTGGCACTGCTGCCCATCGTAAAGAATTTCTCTCTCTCTGCCCAGCTCTTCATTCCTCGAATGCCAGATATAGTCTTGTTCACCTCTGCTTTTTTAAGGTCACATATAAAGAGAGGTCCTACTCTTTTGACCCTGAAGATCTAAGACATTTTTTTCTCGTCACAAAGGAGATGTCATGAACTTTGGAGGGCCATGAATAATATTGTTGTAACTGCTGTTTTGATTTGTTCCCTCTCAGTTTATGTAGTTCAATCCAGATGTTCGATAAGTTTTGTCTTCTTTTTGGATTGTTGGTCATAGTCTGTTGTTGCAGCTTTTCCCAGTTTACTGTGGTTCTTTTGCCTTCATTGTTGGCAATTATATGTTACTGTTTCCCACTGTCTTTTTCTACAGATGTTACCTCCTCCCGTATGAACTCACTTCCCTGACGTTCTTCCCCTTCCTTTCATCTCATTCCCAATGCTCCTGGTCTATTCTCCTGTTTGATAAGTGGTTGAAAAACGTATTTAATGTACCCTTTGTTGTCAGTTGATTGCCTGCCTTCCGTCTATTAATTATGTTTAATTATATTATTGTTCTCTCCTGTGATGTTGTATTATTTAATGGTTGGCCCATAATTCCACATATATTTATTTGTGTTGGTTCTGTGTATTCCCGGTTTCTCTTCCTGCCTCTGCCATCTGATCTGCTTTTGTTTTGCGGTCTCCCGCCTCCCATACTATTTTTTTCTGTCTGGTTACATACCTCATCTTTCTTGACTGAATTCTCTCGACTTCCTGTCAACTTTTCTAGGTCTATCTGCTGTCTTCCCGTCTAATCCTCTTGTCTTTTCTTTTTCTTGTCTGTTTTCTTCCTCCTCTCTCTTACTTTCTTTCTTCTGACCTCAGTTCAGGTATTTCCTCCTGCTTTTATATTCTCCCTGTCTCTTGTCCTATTCCCGTTTCATATAATCTTCACTTATCATCTTATTGTATCTTTCCTTATCACAATCTTTTTCTGCTCAAATTTACAACCTTGTCATTTTTAATAGACATTTTATTGCCCTTAAAACTTCCTTGCATTTGTTAGTGCTCATTTTGTTGATAACCCTCAAAGTACTTATGCGATTGAATATGTTTCTTTTCCCATTGTCATGACTGATAATGTCCGAATTATTTCATGGAATGTAAAAGGTTTACGTAATCCAATTAAGAAACAACGAGTTCTTATGCATCTTTCAAAATTACATTGTAAAATTGCTATGCTACAAGAAACGCACCTTAATGAAAATGATATAAATTCCCTTAAAAATCAATGGGTTGGTGCTGTCTACAGTTCCCCAACTAGAGATAGGAAAAATGGAGTGGTGATATTATTTTGTAAGTCCATTTCCCTTACTGTGGAGAGTGAGGAGAAGGACACTGATGGTCGTTGGCTCCTTCTTCCCACACGAATAACCCGAAATCTCGGGACAAAGAACCTAGCCGAGGTAGAATTTCCAGACCTCAATCGGAGTTTGAAAAAAATCAGGAAAAAAAAACCTTTTCTTTCTTGAGTCCCCTCACTCACCAGGGTTTCCGCACGGTGACATGCTTCATCATAGGGGCCATCTCAGTCCTCTACTGACTAAGGCGTGCTACGACTTGCAGATTACATAGGAGCACTTTTGTGATAGACTATGTGTAGTGCAGACAGTGTAGTGGAGTTCGATAATGTGAGTTTAAAAATACCTAGCTAGTGGCCCACACAATTTTATTCTTGCTCCTAGTTGGTATGGTTTAAAGACGGGGTAGAAATGCTAGATGACCTAGCTATAATGGATTAGGTGTACCTAGCATTATGTTTGTCAACATGTTTCGAGCATTCCCCTAGCTCTTCATCAGGAATACACAGGGACCAGCCATGTGTACGCCACTCCTAGTTAAATCTAACTGAGGTTAAAAAAGTATTAAATTATGCTGCAACTAAAAAGCATGCGTTAGTACATACATACGTCTGAGCATTGTCAAGTAGTATATTTAGGAAGCATTAACTGTGCCCCATGGTCTCGGAGAGGCTGTGGGCATCTCGTGAACTTAGTTAGAGATGCTCTCACGTGGAATGCCCAGGCTGGAATCCTCCGGACCGCATAATATTATTCAGGTGTACTTTAGGATTCTCGATCCATTTACTGACAGGAAATCCTTCTCCAGATATGACCCTAATAAAATGCAAAAAACTTTTGTAAACACTATACATTCTAGAGGATTGGTAGACGCATAGAGAATTTTAGAGCCTGATTAGTTGGAATTTACATTCTTTTCCCCGACTCATAACTCTACATCTCGAAATTAATCTATTTTTCTATTCCCACTTTTTCTCCCCAACTTGTCACATGCTGAAATTGGTTCCATTTTGATTTCTGATCACGCTCCTGTGCTTATTAATTTAGATCTTCCTTCCCAGTCTTCTAAATCCCGCAGTTGGTGATTTAATAACAACCTTCTCAAGGATCCTGTGTTTATTGGACGCTTTAAGGATTTCATTTCAGAATTTTTCCTTCTCAACGATAGACCCAGATATGCCCTTTTACACCACATGGGATGCCTTTAACGTGACTACTAGGGGATTTATCATAGATTATGTTGCTAACAAAAAGAAACAATATGGTAAAGAATCAGCATCTATCTTATGTTCCATTAAGAAGCTGGAACATGCTTACTTTTCTTTCAATAATGCTGATGCCCTTAAAAATTTGTTTCAGATAAAATTAGCTTTTAATAGGAAATCTACAGAGGATGCTTCTGGAACATTACTGAAAATTAATTCAAACTTTTATGGTGGTAGCAACAGAGCCGGTAAGTTGCTAGCAAACTATCTGAAGGTCAAATCCCAAAGGTCTAGAATTGTAAAGATTAGTGTGGTATAGATCATTTAAAAGATGACGAAATATTACAATGTTTCACAGAATTTTATAAGTCTTTATATACCCCTGAATCCTCTCCCTCTAACACCACCTTGTACTCTTATTTCCATTCACTTCCTCCCCGCTCTTCCCCGCTTCTAGATTGTTCTATTTTGGAGGATATCATATCCCTCTCTGAGATCAAATCTACTTTATCTAATCTACCTAAAGATAAGGCTCCTGGTCCTACTCGTCTTACTGCAGAATTTTATTCTTGTTTCTCCCACATTCTTTTGCCTCATCTTCTCACCCTATTTCAACACTTTGGGGTCGATTAGGATCGCGGACGGACTTGAGTCCGTCCGCAACCCCTGAGGAGGAGGGAACGTCCGCATGGGCTGCGGCGTTCCCTCCGATCAAATTAGGATGTGACCGCCAGGGTGGCGGTCACATCCTCTATCTCTAACATTGCGGCGGGTGCAGCTTCAAGCTGCACCCGCCGCAATGTAAAAAATCCATGCACAGCATTTGCGTGCACAAAGCGGCAGGCACCGCGCGGTGCCTGCTGCATTGTGCACGCAAATGCAGGGGGGTACCATAGGTACCCCCCATGTGCACCCCCCACCCCACCTTCACCCAGGGGGCCCGCAACGGGCCCCCGAAGTGAAGGTCCGTATGCTTTTCCACGGCGGTAAAGCCGCCGCGGAAAAGCATATATTTTCAGACATCCTAATATGCCTGGCGGTGTCTGATAGACACCACCAGACATGTTAGTGCTTTTCCGCCGCGGTCGCCTTCCGACCGCGGCGGAAAAGCGGCGGACAGATTATCAGACCCACCAGCCATCCTAATTTGGCGGTGGGTCTTTGGAGTCTCCGCCGCGGTTTTTCCGCATCCTCCAGGCCGGCGGACACTTCCGCCGGCCCGGAGGATGCGGAAAAACCGCCATCCTAATCGGCCCCTTTGTTTCTTTTAAAGAAGCTCGAGGTTCTTTTTTGGAAGCTACAATATTTCTAATTCACAAAAAGGACAAGGATCCTTCCCTTTGTGCTAACTATTGCCCCATCTCATTGACTTAGATTGTAAAATTTTTGACAAAAAACTAGCCCTTTGTATCAATAAATTTCTCCCAGAGTTGATTAGTCCTGAGCAGACAGGGTTTGTCAAGGGGAGGACAATAGCTGATAACTCCAGAACATTTCTAAATATTTTTCATCTAGCATCTAAGAGTTCTTTCCTCATTGCTGCCATAACCCTGGATGCTGAGAAAGCATTTGACCGTGTTAATTGGCTTTTTATGATGCACGCTCTCAAATGGCATGGTTTTGGACCCTCCAACGTATCTTTGAGCAGTTTACTATACTTCTCGCCTACCACCTCAGTTTTTGCTAATGGCTCCCAATCGTCTTACTTTCCCTTACAACAGGGTACTTGTCAATGATGTCCTCTTTCTCCTCTGATTTTTATTCTTTACATTCTTTGCATCATTCACCTTCCTTCCGAGGCTTTAACCATAAAGCAGTTGAAATCAAATACACAGCCTATGCAGACAATATCATGCTATATATTTCAGATCCATCACTATCTCTACCTGCATTCTCGGAGCTTCTTTTCTCCTATGCCTCCTTATCTGGGTACAAATTAAATTTCTCCAAATCTGAAGTTCTACCATTAAATAAATGCTGTTTAAAGAGCATGTTTGAGGGGTTTGCTCTTAAATGTAATACTAGTAGTATTACCTGTTTGGGGATTAAATACTCCTCCTGTGTTGCAAAAACGATCCAACTTAATTTGGATTATGTTCTCTTAAAAGTTAATAATATAACAAACAAATGATCTCCCCTTTTCTTATCATGGTGGGGTAGATTGGACACCATTAAAATGATGATGCTTCCCGGTATAATTTTCTATTTGTCCATGTTACCAGTCAGACTTCCTCTAAAGTTTTTTAAAACTCTTACCGGGACACTAAGTAAATTTCTCTGGAATGGACGAAAGGCATGAATTTCTTTAGCCCTTTTATCTGCTCCAAAAGACCGAGGTGGTGTGCACTTCCCCAATTTCCGACAATATAATTCTTCCTTCTTAATCCGTCAAATGCTACCATATTTATCTCCCTCTGAAGGGACTTCCAGTTCTGTTTGGCATAATTTGGAGGAATCGCTAATTCATCCTTTTCCTTTTTCCTTGTCGGCAAAATTTGCTAATCCCCCTCGTTCTTTTAATCATCAGATGATCTCACATTTTATCTCTACCTTCCACCCAGTTAAGTGCAAATCCCAGTCACCTCTACAAGTATTTTTAGTCTCTCCTCTGTGGCATAATAAACATATTAAATTACCAAATCGTACCATTTTTTGGAAACAATGGCCTGCTAAAGGGATATTTCATGTCAAACATTTACTTAAAGATTTTTTTTCCTCACCTCCCAAGAAGTACAGCTCAAATTCCATGTACCAGTCTCCTCATTTCCTAGATATGATTCTCTGAGAATGCTTTTAACCGATAGATTTTCTCTGCTTTCCGGATCTTCTTCTTCTTCTTCCGATTCCATATTTGAACCCTTATCTACTTCTTCTTCTATTCGAGCCTCACACATCTTTAAATATCTCCATTTCTCCTCTCTTGATCGCCCCAAGACTAAAGTTGAACTTCTATGGGAATCTGATTTGCAGCGTGCCCCCTCAATTCACACATGGAATTCTATATGGGCTCACATTCACCACACATTCTGCAATGCTAGCACCATTTAGACTCTCTATTATTTTGATCAAAGATTGTTCTTTACTCCTCTATCCCTTGCCAAGTATAATGTAGAATTATTGCCCAACTGTTGGTCTTGTCAACATAACCCTGGCACATTAATGCACTCCTTTTTCCATTGTCCCAACATTTTCCGTTTTGGACTCAACTATGTAAATCTATATCTTCCATTTGTTCAATTAACTTTCCTTTCGATGTTTATTCCATAATCCTTGGAAGTAACTCTGTAATATGGATTTGTTCCCGTTAGGCTGGTATCTTTGCGGATATGCTAATTGCTATTGCTTTTCAGATAATAACTTCAAATCGGAAGGATGCTTCTAAAGTTTCCTATTCCGCCTGGTGGAATCTTCTCTGCCACCATCACAGACTGGATAGAGCGTCCGTCAGCACGTCTCAACAAATGATTCATAAAGAAGTCTTATGGTCTCCACTCACTAATTATTTATCCTCGTCTGTGCTTCGTAACAATGACTCTTCTTTTGTTTACCAACCGCCATTACTTTTTCCTTTTCTTCTTTTCTTTTCTTTCTTTTGCTTTTGTAGCTTTTATTAGTCAAGGTTGAGTATGTTTTCTCATCAATTATATAATTATGTCTTTTGGTACTCTCTATATAGTTTTTGATGAGGTCATTTCTTATTTTTCCCTTCTTATTTTTCCTTTCTTTGTTTCTTCTTTCCCCTCTTTCTCCGCCTCTTGTCTTATTTATTTTTCTTTCTTTTTTCTTCTTCTTTCTTTTCTTCTCTTTCTCCTCCTTTTCTCTCTTGTCTTTCCCTTCTTTGAAAAATGTAAAACGCTATTGCGTTTCAAGGTGTGACCTTTCGTTATTGCTATAAACTGTGGGATATATATCACTGTTAGTTATCATGTAATTTTTATTCCCTTATCATTTTTATGCTGCTTTGTTATCTTTTTGCTCTTTTCTCATGTAAAAGTTTGTTTGCTGTTGTACCTCTGACTTCTGCTTGCTTCAATAAAATCTCTTTAAACTCAAAAAAAGAGCTGCACTAAGGTAAAAAATCTCTGGATGTGATTGATGGATTTATGAATATTTGCGAAATTGCACACTTTTGTGATATGCTGTTATAAATTAATTTGATGTTGATTTTAATTGTTGTTTCTTCTATGGCGGTGACTACTGCATGCCTGTGTAGTTCTATTATATTTGTATCTTCCGCACGCTTTTTAATGTTATTAACTTGTTAAGAGCTGCACTAAGGTCAAGTCATTCTAGATGTGACCGATGGATACAAGGATATTTGCGATTTTGTACATTTTTGTGATTTGCTGATACCAATGAATTTGATGTTGATTTAAATTGTGGTTTATTTTATGGTGGCAACTACTGCCAAATACAGATAATTATTATTATTATTATTATTAATATTATTAATAAACAAATTTGGCCCTGACAGTAGTTCCTAAGTAGAGTTAAAAAAAGGAGCCTGTGTGTGCAACAAATGGGGGTGGCCATGCCATAAGTGGTACTTTCACTCAAAATCATTGAGCCAAATCAATCTTTAGTTATTATTTCTCCTTATGACCACATTCATTCTTACACATGCAATATGCAGTTGCTTAATACATTGTCTAGCATGATGTACTTGCCAACAAGGCCATATTATATCTGGTCATACTAAATCCACTGAGCCATTTTACAGTTTTGTAAACATTTGGAGCACCATTCAAATGCTAGAATGTCATTGTTTGTAATTGGAAAATCATATTTGATTTGGTTTCGGCACAGGGTCACAAAGTTCATTTTTTGATCTCATCTTCAACAGTAGATGAGCTGAATGAGCTCGGGCTTGCGAGAGATATTGCAGCCTGCCCATTGGTTAACATTCATTGGCTTTATTGTCAGTCTTATTTGCAGCCTACTAATTCTCCTGTGCTTGGTAGGTTTACTTCCTCTTCATTTGGCTGGAGCATGGGCCAAGTACTGATTGCTTTAGCTTGACTGTTGTCCTTCCGCTGATCTGCTGTGATTAAGGCACTATTTTAATTTTTTTTATTTTTTCCTGTTATTCTTGATGATTTTCTTGCCATTTGTAGCTAGATTTTACTATGTAACACACACTTTAAAGAAGCCCTTTTCTACTTTGAATGGATGTTTATTGTGACAAGAGATGTTATTGCTGTTATTGTGATAACAGGTGTTATCTGCTTATAAATGTGGTAATGAACTAAGACATGGACATTAGCACAATTTCTTTCTTTATTTCATAGGATTTTTTGCCAAATGTCATTTATTTCTTTTTCACTCATGTAGAGAATAACTAACTTGCTCAAAATCACAGGGGTGTTGTACCGAGACCTAAAAAGCATTGGCAAAGCAGAAAGGTCTTGTCTTTGAGACTTTTGACTCTGGCATTGCTTTTTGTTCCAATTGTACAGCATTAGCAATGCCATCTTTGCCAATCATCTGAAACTCTGCAGCATGTCTAAAAATAATATTAAAAAGGACTATGATGCATTCAGAGGTAATGTACTCTTTAAATAAAAGGTGCATTAGCCCTGGTTGAATCACAGTGCTTTTTTAAATTAGTTTTCGCCACAATGCAAATCATCCCCGCTGCTGTACAGCATGGCTACAAAACACTGCCGAAGCTAATAGCTCTCCTAGGTAAGATCTATTAGCTTTTCCAATGCTGTTTTACTACTCAGGGTCCTGTGCTCTCCATGCCACTGGAGTCAAGCTATCCTGGCTGATTAGGGCTGAAAGCCCAGAACCAGTCCTAGGATGCTTGTTTCCTGTCCAGGGAGGACCAGGCCTGGCAGTTCGGGCTGGACTGTTCCCATTTGCATATGGCTGGGTCCAAACTGGAATGTCATGGTGAGCACAAAATGATGGATTTAGGCCCAGATCTGTGTACTGGGGTGAATGTATGACATTGTTCTGCATTCTGTCCATCAATTGTTCTTTTTGTATTTGAATGGATAAACAGGGCATGGTTGAACACCATCCTAACCTGTTCTATGGCATTATCTCATCCATAGCTGTATTCAGATATGCCACGATTTTCCGAAGACACATACTTGTATAACTGCCTAAGTTGAATCGCTCTAGTTTGTATTGGGTCACGCCATCTTGTGGGGACTTTTCTCGTGATTATCGTAGTTCTCCTTTACTATGGGCTTAGTAGTTTAAGCCCACAGTTGGTGTGTGTAAATTGTATTGATGGAGGTTCAGCTGTATCTTAGCAAAGGTTCCGACCTCTTCTGACTGGTTATTATATAATGAACAAAGCCTTTCAATTAATATTACTGAAAGAATTACAACAGATAACATTGATTCCAGTCTCTCAATTGATGTACGACACTGATCTACCCTTCATAGATCTGTTATCTACAAGAAACCCGACATTCCTATGAGATCATTTGAATTCAGCAGCTGCATGCTCAAGAGGGTCTTAATTTCATGTGTTTCTCTCTTTAATAGGCAATTATGTACATTGCATCCACTTGATTTTGGAACTGACTCTATAACTTGAAACTGGAGCTGGCTTATGCTATGACCCTTTCCCACAAAATATTTTGCAACAGAATATTTTTACACTTTTTAAGGAATATTTCTTTTATGTTCCTACAATCTTGTTTTCACCTCTTCTTCAGTTTTCTTAGAAGACAGACATGGTTACAGATATATATAATTAGTAGCATGAACGGTAAAGTAGCCTAGATTTTGAACACTTTTCTTAAATAGGGGTGTCTTATTTTATTTCCCAAAGTTATGTCATTGAGGTGGGCACAGTTTCAATAAGGTCTGGATCCTCTTATTCCCTTTCCTCTCATGCAAGTTATATATTTTTCTCTTCTTATTAAGGTTGCGACTCTGTATATATGAACATTTGCTTTTCTTTGAAGATATTGTTCAAATGCTTCCCTGGTTGGAGCATAGGCCAGTGTTTCATGTTAATCTTGATAAAGTAAGTGACTTTCTGTAGAAACCTTCCACACAAAACAGGTATTTTTCCTTGTTTTTAAATGTCAATAATTGTTCTCTAGGTATTGTCCTCACTTTCTCATCCACTTTTCTACTACACCAGTCGGGTAACCTCAATGTTCAAACTTGCCTAGCATTAGGATCATTTGTTCCTTGCACTACTTTTGATCGCTCACAATTCTCTTCACCCTCATGAGTCGGCTAATGGGTATGTTGTCTTACAAAGATTTTTGATGAAAACTTGAATAATGCAGCAAGTTGTTTTGATCAATAATCTTCATTAAAAAAAGGTGTAGTCTTTGAGGAGGTTCTTGGAATAATAATGGTGACACCTAGAAACTATATTTCGCTTCCATCAATAAAACTAGTGACCATTATGCTTGGATGAACATTTTGTAGATCTTGAATGTGTTAGACACGAAAACTTTGTATTGCCTCACCACATAATCAACATGTCTCCTATATCTCACATATGCATTACTGGACTTCTTTTCTATCAGTGTTAGACCACTTTGATCGTGGAGAATCAGGGTCTTTGCTGCTCTCTGCTGGCACTATGAGTCATGCAACTGTGATGCAAGGGTGTGGCTAAATCTGCATGGGTCACTAGGCGGAAGTGCTCATGACTGCCCCAGCCCTCCTTTGGTTTGGACTGTGCTCAGGAGTATTGGACTCATTGTGCGATATCACAGCTTACATCAAAAATTACATCAATAACATTACTATTGCCAATACACTTGACATCACCAAGTGCACCAACCACAAATTATGTCAATTACACCACCTAGTGTGGCCACAGAGTGTTCTGATAGATATGGATTCCTGGCTACCTTTTGGAGTGAGTGTACTTTATTTTATGGGGATGTGGTGTGTGAGGTTACAAAGATGTGCTTCAAACATGACATGTGTCAACAGCTGAAGCTGGAGTCCTTGTTCATGTTTTCATTTCAAATATATCCTACCCTGAACATCAAGCATGAAATGTAGGATGGGGAGGTTACCAGCGGCCTGCCCATCTATTATATCATGCTTGGTGAACAAATAACTTGCTCTTGATATCTCTGAAAATTAAAGGTCAGGTGAGCACTTCAGCTGCACCCTGGCACAGGACATCGCCAGCAGTGGCGGCTTGCATGGACTGGGGGTGGCGAGGTGGGGGGGTTAAGGGGTGTAAAAAAAAGAAAAAAAAACATACCTTTCCTCTGCGTCTCTCCTCAGTGTCGGGCTGGAACAGGAAGTACCCAGGCTGCCCTAAGTCGATCACAACTCTGATTGGCCTGAGCACTGTGGTTTAGCGCTCAGACAGGCAGTGGGAGCCTGGGCATGTTTCCACCCGGGCTGTAATACAGCCTGGGAGGAGAACATGCAAAGTGTGCATGACTGGCTTGCCCAAGACGGCTGGCCAAACAGTCATGCACACTTACAGTGTCCCACCACTCCTCCCTCTCCTCCTCTGTCATCAGAGCAGCCCTGCCTCACCGCCCCTCCCAGGCTGCAAGGCTGCCGAAGCAGGAACAAATAAAATGATAATAACTTTGTGTTATTATCATTTTATTTTTCCCTTGTTTTTCTGCTGCAAAGCAGTGGGGCGGCGCTTCTTTGCCTTAGCGGAGGAGCTGCCAGAGTTTTTTTTTTTTAGGAAGGGTGAGTGGAGGCTAGTAGGGTGCAGGCAGGCGCGGGGCAATAGATGTCTGAAAGAATCTAGCCTGTTCCTTTTACTCATAAAATGGGAAACAATCACTAAGAGTCTTTCATCAAGAATGGGGAACTGGTAAAAGCAGAAAAGGTTACGAAAACCTGTAAGAGTCTGTGTTCAAATAAAACCTGTATGAGTCAGTATTCAAAAAGAAGGGGGGAAATTATAAAAATGTATGCAAGAAAAATTAAAAAATACCAATACAGTATCAGTTGTGCCTCCCACTATTTATTCTGGCTTGACTACCTCTATTCTTTCATGAGCTAGCACCAACCTCTTGACCTCCCGCTTCATTTTGAAGTGGGGGAACCATCTAGTTTATGACGACTGAGCCTCACATAGCTCCACTGTATGAAATATCGCGCCAGGTCTGCAGAAGCAGCACTACCTCACAGCCGAACTTGTTTATGGGGGCTGTTTAACGCAGTTTATGCTTGTTCATGGCCCCTATGCAAGACATAGCTTTCACACTCAGGAATGAAGCTCACTCGCATGTGGAGCTAAAACAGGCAGTCTTCCATTGATATTTTTTATTTGGGCTTCAAAAACAAACTCCCGCTGCAAGGGTTTATTTCTGGAAGAAATCATCCCAAATCACCAAGAAAAGGTAGACCAGTTGGCATTGCAGCTCTGCCGAACGTGCACCCGCTTTATCAGCTGGACTATTGGCGATTTGACTGGGAAGTTGCTGCAGGCCTGGTAGAAGCAGGGACTCTGCCTCTCTAGCAAACTATAAGAAACCAGCCTTAATTAGGCCCTACGTCTTGTTTTCCCAACATTTATTTTGTACAGTAGTGATGTGTTTGTTAATGCAACTCACAGCTTCACTAAGTTTAATAGTTTATTTAGACAGTTAAGTCCGTTAAATTCCTGGTGCAAAGAGAAGATAGTGCAAACATAGATACATCCAAATTAAAAACCTGCACAGATACCCATCTCATTATATAATTCAATCAGTGCTGTGTGAGACTTTACCAAAGCGACATATGCAAACTTAACTAGATTGAGATCAACCCCCAGATGCATCAAGCATTTATTTTGCGATTCCTTATTAGCAAAAAATAAGGAATCGCTAATAAGGAATAGCAAAATGGTATGCAAGAAGAAATCACTTTAAAAATAGCGATTTCTTAAAATTCCCTAATTGCGATTCGCAAATTGTGAGTCGCACTTAAGGAATACCTCCCCATTCATTCCTATGGGCCTAGAGGCCCATAGGAATGAATGGGTTTGAATTTTCAATTTGCGAATCGCAATTAGCGATTTCAAGAGTGCAGGGGTGTCAGGACACCCTGTTGCACCCCTGAAATTGATCTGTGCACATTTGTTGCGGACACACATGCACTTAGGGCATGTGTGTGCGCAACATGAAACTTTGAAAAATGCACTTTAGTGCATTTTTCAAAGTTTTTGCGAATTACCATGAAGTTGTACTTCATGGTAATTTGCGAGCCCTCTTAGCGAAATCGCTATTTTTTAATCTTTAATGCATTGCATTTAAGGAATCTCAATTTGAGATTCCTTAAATGCAAGTAATCGCAATTTAGCGAATTCTCAATTTGCGATTTTTGCATTTGGGATGATGCATCCCAAATGCAAAAATACCGGTTGCAAAGGGGCAGATTCTGAGAATCTGCCCCTTTGCGAGCGGGTTTTAGCTTCATGCATCTGGGCCTAAATCTTGTGCAAATTAGAAATTGAACAAACTGTGCATGTGAAAAACTGCATTGATAGCCTGAATTTCATTGTGAGTTCAGTCTATCTTGTACAACATGAAAGCGAGAAGCCTCGTATGGGTATTGAGTTTTAGGTGCAGTGAGCTACTGTAGTGTTTCGTCCGCTTCTATGATCTTAGCTGGACCTGATTGCACCAATGCAAGTTAATTAAGTTAAAATGAAAAGGACTGTACTTCAGCAAATGCAAATAAAAAACACCTTCAAATATTTTTAAAAAGAGGGTTTATCTTGGTCAGCGAGATTGGAAAATAAAGTTCAAGTTGGGCCAAATAATTACGGCCTGTCTTTTTATTTCTAACATTTTAGCAGGTGTCAACTGTTCAAAGGCAAAAAATAGTAGTAGTCTCCTGACTGGCAGCCCTTGTTATTTGTCCAACCTCTCGTAGAATCCTGCCGGTTTCCGAGAATAATTTGCCAAACTGTGCTAGTTCCTTTAGAATAACTGTGGTATAGATGCACAATAGAGCCTCCTTGAATGTTCTTGTCCCATGTTAAACAAAGATTGGCCCTAAATACCTTTGTCTCTGTTGTATTAGTCTTACACAACAGCATACAATGTGGGCAACCGATTCAGAGTGGTATTGACATAGACTACATTGCTCCTGTCCCTGATCCCAGTTCTTCCAGTGTGCCCTGTATTCCTTATAGGCATTATTAGGATATACTCAAAAGCGTATTTTCCAATAGCTGCTCTAAGGTATGGTTGACAGAGGAAGGCTACATGTGATGCTGCAAGCTCCTCCACACCTCTGAGGTTTTTTGCTTGCTTTATGTCCAGTTCCCTTGTGATCTTCCTGGCGTGTGCCTTTAATTTACTCTTTAGTTGTGCTTTCGTGATTGGGAGGTCTGCCAAGTGCGTTGGATCCATATTTAGCATTGATTTAGCTGAGTCAAGGTATTACGCTCCAGTGCTTTTCTTATCTGAAAACATAGCCTTAAGGGCACCCCGCAGGTACTCAGGATTGGCCCAGGTCACCTGGAGGTAGAGTTTGATTATATCTTTTTTACACTCTATATCCATGTTTACTATATTGAATTCTAATTCTAATGATTAATTCTGAGGCCATCTTGTCTCCGCTGGCTTCGCCAGGTTTGACGCTGGGTGTGTTTCCTCCGATCTCTGCCCCTGCCTCTTTAGCTCTCATGGGCAATCTTAAATCGGGCTCGCCTCTGGACCCATGCCCCGCTAAATTTCTGGCGAAAGTTGCAGAGGTGATCAATCCGCTGGCGAACCCGCTATTGAATCTTTCGTTGAGCCAGGGAGTGGTCCCGCAGGCCTGGAAGCAGGCGATGGTGATTCCGCTGCTCAAGAAGCCAGGTCTAGACCCGAAGGCCCCTGTCAACTATAGGCCTATTTCTTTGCTGCCGGCTCTCACGAATATTGTGGAAAAGCACGTTCAGGTGGTGCTCTCCAATTTTCTTGAGACCAATGAGATCCTGCACGCCACCCAGTCGGGCTTTCGTCCCCATCTCAGCACAGAGACTGCGCTCCTTGAGGTCTCAGAAACCATTAAAGGGGTTCTGGACTCGGGGGGCAAAGCCATGCTGGTGATGTTGGACTTGTCGGCGGCTTTCGACACCGTCCCCCATGATGGCCTTCTCGTTAGACTTTATGAGATAGGTCTGCGGGGGACGGTGCTCGGCTGGTTTTCCTCCTTTCTAGCTGGCCGCCGGCAAATGGTCTGGGCCTCGCCAGATTCCGCCGCGATGCCGCCTTTGGGAGTCGGGGTCCCACAGGGCTCCGTTCTGAGCCCGACCTTATTTAACATCTTCGTGACTCCTTTGGCGGCGTTGGCGGAGTAGTATGGGGCCCAGATCGTATCCTACGCTGACGACACCCAGCTCCTCTTCTCGTGTAAGAGAGGAGGAGATTTTGACGGGGAGAGTATCCGGGATTGCCTTGGGGCTGTTTTCCAATGGTTCCAACTGAACAGCCTCAAGTGCAATTCCGATAAGTCCGAGGTACTCTTCTTTGGGTGTGATACAGAGCCAGACTGGCAGGCTTGGTAGCCCGTTAATATGTTTCCTCCGTCTTGTTCTTCCAAAATTGCTAAGAACTTGGGGGTCAAGATGGATAAGGGGCTAACTCTGAAATCCCAGATCCTCGGGGTGTCGCGCACCTGCTTTGGCCTCCTTAGGATGCTGCGGAGGTTCCTTCCCCTGTTGTCTGAGGAGCACAGGAAGCTGACGGTGCAGGCTCTAATCGGGTCCAGGTTAGATTACGCGAACATTCTTTACCTGGGCCTGCCAGAGTATCTGCTGCAGCGGCTCCAAGTGGTGCAGAACGCTGCCGCGAGAGCTATCTTTGGTTTAAATAGACGGGCCAGTGCAGCGGGTCTGTTGAAGACCTTGCACTGGCTTCCAATCCGGAAACGGATTGCCTTTAAGGCTTTGACCTGGCCTATAAGGCCCTCCATGCGGTGGGAGCAAAGTATCTCCAAAAGAGACTGGCCTTTTATCATCCGACTCGCTCTTTGAGGTCGGAATCCCTGCTCCTGGCGGCTGTCCCGCGAGTGAAGAGAGCTCGCCTGGGAGGTCGCTCTTTTGGACTACTAGCGCCACAGTTGTGGAACTCTCTGCCGTTCACTCTGCGGGGAGCCACCACCCTACTTGCCTTTAGAAAAGGCCTTAAAACCTGGCTGTTTACCCAGTAGCCCGCTTTTTGTGTGCCCGCTCGGCCTTCTGTCCTTTTTCCTTTTTTAACTGTGTTATGTTATTATGATGCAGCCCTCCTTACTAAAAGCGCCGGGACACTCTTTTTGAGTAGCCGTGCGCTATACAAAAGATAAAATAACATAACATAACATAACATTATGGTGCGCAGAGTGTTATTTGCATGCTGAATATTTTCTTGTATGAGGCTATGTGTCAGTGCTCCAATGTCTCAGTTAACCTTCCTGGGTAAGGAAGGCGGCCAACATTTTTTGAAGGCACTAATTTAGCCCTAATGACTCTTTGAATTTGCTGAGCAGAGTGACATTTTAGTTTGTGATATAATTTTGGTAGGACGTACATAGTTTTTGCACCTTTTCCTGCTAGTGCCCTCGCCTGCAATGTCTGTTTTCCTGAATCCATCAGCCAAACTCCAAAATAATTGTATTTGAAATCTGTATCTATTTTTAGTGGGCTGAGTTGACATTTGAGCTGGAGTTTTTTGCTTCTTTGATCAAAGATCAGGACTTTTGCTTTTTCAGCGTTCACCAGGAAAGAAGTGTGTGTACTGTATGTATGTAGTATGTCCAGGGCCCTCCTCATCCCAATGTGAATCTGATCAGGAAGAGGTGTGGCGCCGCGACCAGGGTGACTGACTCTGGAATCTGGGGATCACGGTTCGATCCCCGGCACCGGCGGCAGATTAGCCCAGCACCATGTGACTCTGGGCAATAGCTTGCATAATCTTCCTGACGGCCCCCAGCGCCTAGAGACCCTTACGGGTGATTGTGCGCTTTACAAATGTGGATTATTATTATTATTATTATTATTATTATCCATCAGCACCAGGTCGTTTGTGTATTGTATTATTGGAAGTTTCTTCTGGCCCAATATGGGTGGGAAAATGTTGCCTTTGAATAGTTCTTCCCCAACATATGCTGTATACAGATTGAATAGTGTAGGGGCAAGTACGCATCCCTGCTTGAGTCCTCTGTTGGTGAGGATCCCTGCTGTGGCATGTGGTGGTGTTACCTTGCTCCTCACCCAGGCGCCAGTGTATAGCGATGTTCTTGCTGCAAGCAGTTGTCTCGGTATGCCCTATCCTGCCAGTTTTATCCATAGGATGTTACAGTCAATACAGTCAAATGCCGCACTGTACTCTACAAAGCAGGCATACAAAGGAGCAGTATTTTTTTGCTGGCTTTAGAGCTCAAGTAAATGAGGGCAATAACATTATCCATGGTAGAGGTGTTAGGTCTAAACCCTGTCTGGTAGTTCAGAATGATTCTATTATTGTTTATGCATTGTTCTCGTTCTTGTTGAAGCACTTTGGTAAATGCTTTGCCATCCACTTCCAGTAGGGTAGGGCTATAAGCCTGTAATTTTTCCTGTTAAGTGGGATCCCCCTTTTTGTGCATTGGATGGAGGATCGAGCCCTTCCAAGCTTCTAGTATGATAGATGTGGCAAGACATTAATCAAACAGATTAAGCATCAATGGAGCCCTAATGGTTCAATCTTATTTAAAGATGATCCTGGGTAGTCCATTACGTCCTGGGGCCCAATCTGTCTGGGTACTTTTCAATATCTTCAAGTAACATCTGACATTTATCCAAGTCTTCTAAGGAGTTCTTCAGCCGAACTGTATGGATAAACTGTGTTTTATCTGAGTCTATATATAATTTCTTTTACATGCATCTCCCATAGAGAGGCCGGTACAACATTCTCCTTGCTGCACGTTTTATTTACTAGGCCATTTATGTATCCCCAAAATTCTCTGAACTTACTGGTTGATAACATGGTGTATATCTGTTTCCATTGTTCCTGAATTTGTTGTTGTTTTAGGCTCCATGCAATTTTTCCATCTTGTTTTCTAACCTCTTTCCTTTTACTTTCTGTGACGGCGGTCCTTTCTTTTCTATGTTGTTGTTCTGCGCATCAACACACCCTTTTGCTCTCTAGAAGCTTCCTGGTCTCGGAGAGTCGGAGAGTCGAGGCGACCAACCTCTTTCGGGCACGACTTGCCATTTTCTACATTTGTGAGGCACTAATGATACGTGGAGCTAGTCTGGCAATGAGGACCATTTCTTTACCATTTTTGCTTCATGTTCCCATGTTCGGGTTGTAAGAGTTTGTTTCCAGCATTCGTAGCTATTCATGTAAACTGAACCTCATTGTAATATTTTTGTCAGTGAGCCTACGTTTGTTTTAAGCATTCAACCAGGGGGGTTGTGGTTTTTGTGAACCTTTGCACCTATGTTGTTTTCTATTATGATAGGATAATGTCACTTTCACTCCTTCGTTGTACTTGGTAGGTTGTGCACCTTTTAATAACTCCTTACTTAACCCCTTCGATGCAGATGACAAAGCCAGCTCATCACAGGCGTTACCTGCGCTACGCGGATGACGAGCTGGCTTTGTCACAAACCGCGCATTTTTGAAATTCCAGCGCACAGCGGGAAAATGTGGTAGCGCGATAGCGGTTAGGAAGATGTATTCCAAGGTTGAAATGCCTTCATAATTGTGGATCGACATGCTCCCATTGGACACGTCTAGGGGCCATGACCCAAGATCGAATTCACTAAGACAAGCTTGTAAAATCATTCTTTGTTGGCCTCCTTTTATTATTTCAAATTAGTTTAGTTTTCTGGTATTGAAATCGCCAACCATTATACACTGGTTCCCTGGATACTCGTAATGAAATTCCTTTATTCGTTTAGTGATGCTCTTCACCTTAGCCAATTTTGTATCTCTAAGAGGATTCGCGTACAAGTTTATCAGCAATATTGAGTTTGGTTTTCCATCCAGTGCAACTTCATTTATGTTGACTGCCTGTATATCCCAGGAGTTTTTGGTCCATTTTCTGACTATCACTTGCAGGTCGATTTTCAAATATATTGCGAGGTCGTCCATTGATCTTCCAAACAGATTTTTTTTTGCGTGCGCAGGTATATAGATAGTTTGAAACCATGGAATTGGAATGGGGATAGCAAACCATCTTTCTTGCATGTATAGAATCTTACCTGTATTTAAAAATTCCAGTGTCTTGTCATCTGTCATAAGGGAAGGTAGGCCTGCCACATTCCAAATAATTACCTTAAGGGCGCTTTTTATAGGGTTTTTTGTTCCTACCCTAAGAGTTTAAGTGCCTGTAGTCGTGAAAGCTATGGCGAGACAGGCCCAGTCCGACTGTTCTGGATACGTATGTTTTACTTGCTCCTCTGTCTTGAGATTTTGACTCCTGCTGTTAGACAATTGAATTTTGATCTTACTCCCCCCCAAGTGAGGAGATTTTTTATGGGGTTCCTCTTAAGATTGTACTTGCTTCGTTGTGGCTCCAACATGTGGAAATGTTTCTGTAACTCGTTTGTTGATTGATGCCCCACTCTTTGAATTGCTTGCTTTTTTGTAGAATTTTCTGAACATCGGAATTATCAGTCCACTAAGTTAATGTGGATTCTCTTTGGCTGATCCCTGGGTAGTGTGTAACCAGAGGGAAAGAGGAGGTAGTTAAGAACAGGTCGCCCTCCTAGGATGTATTTCAAAAAGTGTAAACCCACCTTCCTGGGTTCAAGACCTGTCTTGTGTTGGGGCTCTTCTAAAAATAACGAGTGGAGCCAAAAGAAATTGCAGAAAGAAAAAAATGTTTCTTTCTTGAGTCCCCTCACTCACCGGAGTTTCCTCACGGTGACATGCTTCATCATTCGGGCCATCCCAGTTCTCTACGAAAAGGGGCGTGCTGCGACTGGCGAATTACGTAGGAGCACTTAGTTGTGAAGGACTATGTGTAGTGCAAAAAAAGTGAAGTGGAGTGGTGAAACGTGCGTTAAAAATACCGTGCTAGTGGGCCTCAATAGTTTATTCTGCTCCTAGGTTGGTATGCTTAAAAGTGGGGTTTATACTGAAATCCGACCAGCTATGAAGGTAGGGTCAGTATATGATCAACATGTTTCACGCCACCCCTGGCGTTTCTTCAGGACCATACAGGATCCGGCCCTGTATTTCCACTCCTAAAAAACCTAAAATAAAGGTTATGTAACTAATAAGTGATACAAAAATAATGCATTAGCGACCGCAGCTCAAATTAGAAACATGCGTGGTTCAGAATACATACGCTTTTGATTACTGACGTATGTTTTGCTCAATGGTGAACCTGTAAAGAGATTGACAGAGTTAAATGCATCTTGCCCTATCTCAAAGAGATCGGGTACAAAAAATCCTTCATGCCGCACACTAGAAAAATGTATAATGGTGCAGATTGCACCATATTGGTGCGTGCAGGCTCTCGAATATGGTGCATAGTCGTTGAAATACACACATGGTGATTGTGGCGTGAAATCATAAACATACATAACACGCGACTTACTGTGACATAGACAAACTCTACAAATAACACATAATAGAGAGGAAAAGAATCTCGATATTTACATTTGTAGGTGCCTAATAGCACTTCATGGTCTCAGAGGGGGGCGGTGTCGCTTCTATGGAAGCATTGCTGAAAGATCAGGATTAGCGAAAAAATACGATTTAGTTATCAAAGGAAAACATTGATTTTAATGAATGAGCATAACCCCGTAGGTTAGCTCTCCTGACCTGAAACGGAATGGTAGACTTACTTCCTGATTAGCCACACCGCGAGTCATTACCTAGCTGCTTCCCCGTCGGACCGCATCTCAGAGTGCGATCGGCGGTGGGGATTGTTTAAAGTTTCTTCATTTCCGGGTTGGTTTAGGAAGGAAACACTAGACCTGCAAACTCGGCGGCCATTTTGGGAGGATGTCATTCTCAATGTTCGAGTCCTCTATGTTAAATAAAGTTATTCAAAATGTCGATGTGTGTACAATTCGATTAATTTAACTTAATTATTGTTACATGGCGGAGCAGGAGGCCTTACAAAATAGGGGCAGGCAGTGGTAATCCTTATTATAAAAAACGGGACAAAGGTTCTTTTTTGTGAATGAACCGTCTTCTATTTACTCAATGTTGGGCTTCGAAAAAAATTATTTTCTGACAGTAGACTCGGGGAGTTTTAAGATGTTCGAATTTTTAGAAAAAACGAGTGAAGAAAAATAATTCCTCACTTGAAAAATCAAAATAAAACAAATGGAAATCAATGATTGTTGGTGATCAATCTTATTGTTGTCAAAAAATAAAAATTGAGAAAATGAAAAATAGAAAAAATAAAAATTCGGATTAAATGACAAAATGACAAAATTGCTCGAGGGTCTTGTATGCTTTGCTGAACCTTTAGGTCTTAGTCAAATGTAAATAGGTACAGATCATGGATATTTCTCTAAACTGAAACACGTTGGGTAGCGGTGGAGAATCATAAAGGGACTTGTTACCTTTTCGAGGTACAATCCTAGTAATTGAATGCACCCCAGGGTATGTCATCATTTAGCCCAACTGTATCCGTTCTGAGCTTAAAAACCCAACGTTGTTCACGTTCATGAAGAGTCCTCTCCAGATTCTCTTTATTTTTTATACATTCTAAAACCACCCATTTTAGATCATTTGGTGTGTGTTTTTTTTCGATGAAGTGGTTGGTCATGCGGGTTGTGGCTCTTTTGCAGCGGATATTGCTTCTGGGCTCAACAATACGGGTACTGACCTTTCTTGTGGTCATGCCCACATAGTGTAAGTTACAGGTGCAGGTGATGAGATAAAGTACTCCACTTGTATTGCAGTTTGAGTAGTGCCTCAATTGCCATTTGGTGTTATTGTTGAAAGTCACTGACTTTGTAACTGATGTTAAATGGCAAACGCTGCAGTTGTTGCATGGGAAGTGGCCGTTTGGTAGTGCCTGCAACCTGTTTGTGATTCCCGTAGGTTTTGGGCGAGCATGCACCAAGTAATTTTTCAGATTCATTCTCTGCGATGACTGAACATTGGTGAAGGTATGTTTAATTCGCCAATGTTCAGAATGGCCCAATGCTTCTTCACTATTTTCGTGATTTGATCAGATGTTTTGTCAAAGGTGGTGATACAGATGGGTCTCTCGTTGGTCAGTGTACTTCTTATCTTGGGTTCCAGAAGGGCTTCCCTGTTGTTGTTACTTGCCCTTTTATTGGCATCTCTTATCAGCTTCTTGGGGTAGTTTCTTTCTTTTACTTTTTTGCTCAGCTCCTCCGCTTGTGAATGATAATCTGTTTTGTTTGTACAGTTTCTTCTCAACCGTAAGAATTGTCCCAACGGGAGATTTTGTTTTAGATGTCTTGGGTGGAAACTGTTGTAGGTTAACAAACAGTTCCTCGCAGTTGGTTTATAATGAGTTGTAGTAGTTAGAACCCCATCGGTAGCCCAGATGTTAAGATCCAAGAACACCAGATGTGATCTACTCATGGTATTCGTAAATTTAAGGACCAAATCTTGATCATTTAGCCAAGAGCAGAATTCTAGGGCCTTATCCTCATTTCCATCCCAGATCAGAAGGATATCGTCAATGTAACGCTTCCACAATTTGATCTGGCTCTGGTATGGGTTATTTCTGTTGAGGATCTTCTTCTTCTCTAATTGGTGAACGTATAATCCGGCTACGCTCGGCGCAAAAGTGCTGCCCATACTGGTCCCGTGTGGCTGGCGGTATAATGTCTCTTCGAAATGGAAGAAATTCTCAGTAAGGGCTAGGCGACAACATTCAAGAATGTGTTTGATACGTCCAAGTCTCTTCAAAAAGTACTTCCTCCAGGATCTCCAATGTTTCCTTGTGTGGCAAACTAGTATATAAACTCTCCACATCTAGGCTAATCAAGACCCATTTTAGAGAAATACCCATGATCTGTACCTATTTACATTTGACTAAGACCTAAAGGTTCAGCAAAGCATACAAGACCCTCGAGCAATTTTGTCATTTTGTCATTTAATCTAAATTTTCATTTTTTCTATTTTTCATTTTCTCAATTTTTATTTTTTGACAACAATAAGATTGATCCCCAACAATCATTGATTTCCATTTTTTTTATTTTGGTTTTTCAAGTGAGGAATTATTTTTCTTCACTCGTTTTTTCTAAAAATTCTAATATCTTAAAACTCCCCGACTCTACTGTCAGAAAATAATTTTTTCGAAGCCCAACATTGAGTAAATAGAAGACGGTTCATTCACAAAAAATAACCTTTGTCCCGTTTTTTATAATAAGGATTACCACTGCCTGCCCCTATTTAATAAGGCCTCCTGCTCCGCCATGTAACAATAATTAAGTTAAATTAATCGAATTGTACACACATCGACATTTTGAACAACTTTATTTAAAAAGTATGCTTTATTCGAGATTTCACTCATAAAAGCAAGAACCTGCTAACTTTAAGAATACCATTAAATTTACGGACAGTTATATTAAAAACTAAAGCATAACATTTACAGTTTATGACTCAATATTCAGTTCAAATTTTGAAAGATTTCATACAATACAAAATTAGCCATTTTTTAAAAAGTAATATATGGAAAGAAGTTAAAAAACGACCTGGATATAACAAATTTTTAGTAAAAGCATAGATAAAACATGCAACAAATTAACCAGACAGAGAATAGTCAAGTGACTAGCAGTCTCTGTCTGATCGACCATGCCCATCCAAGATATTTGGCAGTGGCTATTGATATCCATATCTCACTACTGGTGCAAATGATACGCAAGGCAACTGAACTACTAGTAGTACCTAAATTCTTGCACATCGGTTTTAACCATACACGTCTTGGGTCCGAATAGGCCATACAAGAGAATAAAAAATGGCCAATTGTTTCTTTAAAGGACTCACAAGCAGGGCAACTATCGCTCAGTCCTCCTTCCCATTTGGCTGTCAAAAATCTAAGGGGAAGCGAACCTGCTCTCAATTGGAAAAAAAGTTTTCTATCACCAGGTCTGGTGATACTATCCCAATAGGGTTTCAGAGTACAACTTAGCTTCTAAGAATCCTTCAGTCATAGATCCTGGGCTACAACTATTCCAACCCCGGGAGGCTACCTTTTCCCAATAAATTTCTTTTAAAGCACTTTTAGTTGGAAATATAGCTCCAGCTGGGTCTGTCCAAAGCGAACTCAATCCAAGCTTGGTTAAAATTACTTTCAACGATTTAAGCCACCTGTTTATATGGAATATATCCGCTTTGATGATATCTAGAAACCCCTCAGGGTAATGAGAAAGCTTGGGCGTGGTCCAGAGCCTTCTCCAGTTCAGAATCGGTCGAAGCCTGACCAAATCTGTAACCGCTTTTCTGCCCAGATTGTACCTCAGGGGCAGCAAGGGAGTACTTCTAGGGACACCAGTTATTGCCCGGAAGAACTTATTTTCTGAGATTTGTAGGGCAGCCACCTTCTCGAAACCCCATAGCTCAGCACCGTATAGTGCAGAGCCAAGAGCCTTTGCTTCATATACCTGCAATGCAGGCTTAACAGGTTTCGTCAGGGACTTCCTATGCTCAGAACTAATAGCACCTGATAGTTGCCTATGCCTCAATGTAGCAACATCTATATGTTGGCACCAACCGCTCTTGTTTGAGATGTGCATACCCAGATATGTAAAAGTGTTCACCACCTCTAGGGATCGGCCATGCATGATAATTTTAGATTTAAAACTACGGTGAGGATTAAAAATCATACGTTTTGATTTGGTCACATTGACCTCCAGGCCGTGCTCCCCGCAAAATTGATCGAAGATAGACAGTGCACGCTGTAGGCCACTTGGGGTCTTTGATAGGATAAGTGTGTCATCTGCAAACATTAAAATAGGTATTTTTATACCGGCTAGTGAAGGTGCGTCCAACTTTGCAGATAACATGCGGGATACAACACCGTTAATAAACAGTGTAAAGAGAGTGGGAGCCATTGAGCAACCTTGCCGGACGCCCCGTTCAACCGGGAAGTCCTCTGTCACCATGCCCTGCCCCCCCCCACTGAATTCTGGCAAACGTTACTTCGTGGAGCCGCATTATCAATGTCAATAGATCGACTGGTACTCCCAGATTCTTGAGTACATACCACAGCTTCGACCGTGGTACTAGATCGAAGGCAGCCCTTAAGTCAACAAAAGCCGCATATAGGCTACCCCCACCCAGCACCACGGTCCTCCATTGCAACAGATTAAAGCGGAAAACCTGGTCCACAGTACTTGTGGACCTACGGAATCCCGCCTGAAATGGCGACAGAGCTTCGTTATCCTCTGCCCAATCAAGAAGCCTGTTCACGATAACACGCCCTACTATTATCGGCCTGTAGTTGCCAGGCTGGGATCGGTCACCTTTCTTAAACACTGGTATAATTACTGCTCCCTGCCAAGATGGCGGTACCTCATCACCCTTAGCTATGTTGTTAATAAGTAGGTAAATGTACTTGCACCAACGATCTTTGTCGCTAATAAAAACGTCGGCAGGGACACCATCTATGCCAGGGGCATGCCCGCTATTCACAGTGCTCATAGCCACCAGAATTTCTTGCAGACAGAAGGAGTTATCTTGGAAGTGGGTTCTACATATTTCCGTTAGGGATGTAGTCTTTTTTGCCTCGGCATATTGTGTTCTAAAAAACTTTACCCACTCATTTTCCGGAACATTGTTATTTGGGGGTTCGGGTAACCCCTCACCGCCCCACTTAACAATGCTCCAAAACAATCTCGAGTCTTTCTTATCACTAGCTCTTTTTAATTCGGACCAGTATTTAACATAGAGGACTCGAACATTGAGAATGACATGCTCCCAAAATGGCCGCCGAGTTTGCAGATCTAGTGTTTCCTTCCTAAACCAACCCAGAAATGAAGAAACTTTAAACAATTCCCACCGCCGATCGCACTCTGTGATGCGGTCCGACGGGGAAGCAGCTAGGTAATGACTCGCCGTGTGGCTAATCAGGAAGGGAGTCTACCATTCCGTTTCAGGTCAGGAGAGCTAACCTACGGGGTTATGCTCGTTCATTAAAATCAATGTTTTCCTTTGATAACTAAATCGTATTTTTTCGCTAATCCTGACCTTTCAGCATTGCTTCCATAGAAGCGACACCACCCCCCTCTGAGACCATGAAGGGCTATTAGGCACCTACAAATGTAAATATCGAGATTCTTTTCCTCTCTATTATGTGTTATTTGTAGTGTTTGCTACGTCACAGTAAGTCGCGTGTTATGTATGTTTATGATTTCACGCCACAATCACCATGTGTGTATTTCAATGACTATGCACCATATTCGAGAGCCTGCACGCACCAATATGGTGCAATCTGCACCATTATACATTTTTCTAGTGTGCGGCATGAAGGATTTTTTGTACCCGATCTCTTTGAGATAGGGCAAGATGCATTTAACTCTGTCAATCTCTTTACAGGTTCACCATTGAGCAAAACATACGTCAGTAATCAAAAGCGTATGTATTCTGAACCATGCATGTTTCTAATTTGAGCTGCGGTCGCTAATGCATTATTTTTGTATCACTTATTAGTTACATAACCTTTTTTTTAGGTTTTTTAGGAGTGGAAATACAGGGCTGGACCCTGCATGGTCCTGAAGAAACGCCAGGGGGGCATGAAACATGTTGACCATATACTGACCCTACCTTCATAGCTGGTCGGATTTCAGTATAAACCCCACTTTTAAGCATACCAACCTAGGAGCAGAATAAACTATTGAGGCCCACTAGCACGGTATTTTTAATGCACATTTCACAACTCCACTTCACTTTTTTTGCACTACACATAGTCCTTCACAACTAAGTGCTCCTACGTAATTCGCCAGTCGCAGCACGCCCCTTTTTGTAGAGAACTGGGATGGCCCCAATGATGAAGCATGTCACCGTGAGGAAACTCCGGTGAGTGAGGGGACTCAAGAAAGAAAATTTTTTTTCTTTATGCAATTTCTTTTGGCTCCACTCGTTATTTTTAGAAGAGCCCCAACACAAGACAGGTCTCTGAACCCAGGAAGGTGGGTTTACACTTTTTGATCCCTGGGTAGCACTTAAATTTCACTGAAGTTAGATGTGACTTGGTAAGATAGGATAGAGAGGGTATGTTATGTAATAGGTGTAGTCCATATCTTTCGGCGAAAGATGGGGTAGATCTTCAGAGCCTCTGATCTTATTTTGTCTATGTTGTCCTCCTGTTTTTTCAGCTTGCTTGATGTTGATGATTTTGCTTCTTTTTGTATGTTACTAAATTGTTTATTTTTCACTTGTTGGCCTTGTGTGCCTTGCGCAATTTCTTTTTTTTGCCTCCCCGACAGTTGTGTTGTGGCCGCCTCTGGTTCGGCCTCATTTGATTGCTTGGCTCACTTTGTATAATGAATGTATTTTGTCGCACTCCTGTTATCTTTGGCCTGTGCTAGGTGCTGGTGGTGCTCGAACTCTTCATCACAGGGTTGTGGTTGAGTAAGAAGTTTAGTGCATAGTATCCGCTTGCTTATATCGCAGTGCTTCTCACTGCGGGTTTCTTGTATTTTTTGGTCTAGTTGTCCACTTCCATTTTCCAGCAGTTCCTTCTCCTTCCTAGTTCCTATCACTTGTTGAGTTGTAGTCTTCTTGCTCTGCAACGAGTAAGGCAGGGGCCAGCATCGGACAAGCCGCATGTATGGAGGTCGTGCCGTCCCCCGATGACATCACAGGGAGGCAGGCTGGGCCGCGCACAATTGTGATGCAGGGGCCTCACCTCCCTCCCGTATTGGTGGGTTTGTGCGTGACCCGAAAGAGATAGGAATAACTTCTGGAGCACGCATAGGCAGATGCCAGCAAGCTGGTTATAACCGGCTCCCAGATCCAAAGTGCCATAAAAAGCTGGGGAGCGGCGAGATTGGCCTCTTTGCTCGCCGCCCACACAGCTGACTCTGATCATAGCTCCTCCGACCTCGCTAGGAGGCCTCATCATTTTTCTTTTTTGTTTTTCAGGTCAGCGATCCCAGTAGGCATGTGGCAGGCAGCTGGAGTTTCGGTTTCGATCAAGGGCAACTTTTTTCTTTCATTCTGCAGGTTCAGCACGGAAAGAAGAAAGCTTGCAGGGGCGCAGAGGATCAGCAGCTGACAGAAGGACACCAGCAGGCAGCTGAGAGCAGTGTGATCTGTTTTCTGTTTTCTTTCAACTGCAGGCTCACAAGGGTGAATAAGGTCACAGCGCCTCTGGAGAGCAGCACCTGGGGGCTGATTGAAGTTTTTCTTGGGGTCTCCAGCGGTCGAGTTGTTCCAAGGGCACACAGACAGACCTGCATTCCAGCGCTTCTGGGAGCCATGCGGGTTTGAGAATACTCATCTGACCCACTGGATTTGCTGGTGGGTGCGGCTCTGGTTGCATGGGTGCTTGTGGCCAGTCGTGTGCCCCCTACGTTTGTGAGGTAAGGGTTGGGGCAGTGTCCCAGGCCAAGTAGCATTGTGTGAGTGTATTAGTGACTAGTATTAGTCAATGCGGGCTGCACCAAGGGTGCATTAGCTTTGTTGGGTGGCACTATTAAGCTGGTGTACTTATGGCGTATCTGTACACACGTGTGACAAGCATTTTTGCTGTTTATAGTGCTATGGCCCCTAGGGCAAAGCGGGGCGAGCAGCGTTCCCGCATGGAGAATCTCATGGAAGCAAGGATGCGTAAGATGGTAGCTATGGAGGGCAGATTGAAAAAGGTTGATGAAATGGACCAAGCCATTGCTGACTTAAGGGATAATGTTGTTGGGCATGAAGAGGCAGAGGGCAGGCATAGAAGACCTGGGGTGGCCTCCAAGGCAGCATTTCCTCCATGCACAAAAAGAGTAGATCCAGGAAGGGGGGCGCCGAGAGCAGGGGAGGGAGTTAATGGACCCATCGAGCCGGTGGCCCCTATGCCAATCCCGCTGGCAGCCGGCGGGGATGGGCAGCCAGGGCCAGCTGGGGGAAGTGCTCCGCCAGGCAGTAGTGGGGGTGATACTCTGTCAGGTACAGGGGGGCAACCGGGACCGTCAGGTATCAGCCCACAGGCCCATATGCATCCCTACAGAGGGGGCCCACGCGGTAGTTATTCCGGTTCAGACGGATTTGTTAGCCAATTTTACAGTGGTCCTCCCCTGGCTAGAGAAAGTGAGTGACTCGTCCCCGGCAGCTGGGATGTCTGGCAGTGGGGAGAACATGCTGGATAAGGCCAGAACGATAGTGGCTCAGTTAGACAGGGCATCAGGTGGCAAGCCAGGCGAAGGGCAGAAAGCTCCATCTCGAGGCACTCCAGTGAATGGGGCAGCTCCCCCTGGGGCCATTAAAGAATTGCTGGTTGTAAGCACAGGCGTGGCCGCTGCAAAAGAGAAGCCAGTGGAGCCAGTAGGGGTAGCTGCAACAGGTAAGTGGCAGACACTGCCAGTGTTAGGTGTGGGTGAAGCACGCACACCCAGGGAAAAGCTGGCAAGACATGTGACACTGGAAATGAAAGAAATAATTTGGAAAGGGAGTTATGTCAATATGTTTTTGTTGCTGCTGGATGAAATCGAAAGGGTGGAGGCCAAGAAAAAGAAGAATTGGAGGCTCCCAAAGGAATGGGCAAGTGAATTGCAGAAATATAGGATTCAGTAGTCTTTGATTAATTGGGCAAGGGGCTTCTCAGTCTATATGGCATTCATGGGTGAATGGTTTCCAACCCTAGCAGCAGAAATGGCATGCTACCAGAGCAGGATCACTGGGGCACACGACAAATATGGGGGGATAGGATGGAAGGAATATGATAAGGACTTTAGGATAGCGAAGGCTTCTGATCCTGCCCCCACATGGGATCAAATTGACATGATTTTGTGGTTAGACCACTTGGGGCACGGGGCACAAGACAGTGCCAAGGGCCAGTCCTTTTGGTCATTCCCCCCAGCTAGCAGCAGCGGCGGGGGGAAAGGGAACATGTTGGGATTTCAACAGGTGTACATGCACCAGGTCAGCAGGCACGTGTAAATTCAAGCACTCATGCTCCTTCTGTGGCAATACCTCCCACCCAAATCGAAATGTTTTAAGAAGTCAAAGGATAGGTGGAAAGAAGCAGAAATGATGATATTTCACTTACTAAAGCCCATTCCCTCATAATAACGAGTGCCTTTATTCGGTGGTTAAATAGATATAATTGTCCTTCATCTGCCAGGTTGTTATTTGAAAGTTTCAGAGATGGTTTCAGAATTCCCGCACCAGACTATGTAGGGGCACTCAAATGCAAGAATCAGCTGTCAGTGAGGGCCAATCCAGGGGTGGCAGCAGTGAAAATTGAGAAGGAGCTACGCTTGAGCAGAGTGGTAGGCCCAGTTGACAGCATTCCAGTAAAAAAAATGTGTCTGTCCTCCACTGGGGGTGGTTCCTAAAAAAGAACTGGGGGAATTCAAGTTGATTCATGACTATCAGCTCCTAGGGGTCAATCTCTGAATGACGCCATTGTTGACGAACTGTGAACAGTCAGGTACTCGTCCTTTTATCAGGCTGTTGAGATGCTCAGGGGTTTGGGCCGTGGTGCACTTTTGGCAAAATCAGATATTGTTTCAGCTTTCCGCTTGTTGCCAGTCCACCCTTTAGATTTCCATCTTCTGGGTTTACAATTCCAGGGGAAGTGCTGCATGGAAAAATGTCTGCCTATAGGGTGCTCGGTCTCTTGTGCTTACTTTAAAAAATTCAGTTCCTTTTTGGAATGGGTGTTTAGACAGGTGACGGGGCACCAGTATGTGTTGCATTACCTTGATGACTTCTTCTTCCTCGGCGTACCAGGCTCTCTAGAGTGTGTGGGCACTGCAGGAATTCTGCATGCTCATGCAGGTTTTTGGGGAACCACTGGCACAAGGTAAGACGGTCGGGCCCTCTAAAGTGATTGAATATTTAGGAAGAGAGTTGGACTCGGCCCAAGGTTGCTCATGGCTGCCCAAATAGAAGATCACAAAGTTCTGGTCAGCTTTACAGCAATGCTTGGCAAAAGAGAAGTTACACTGCATCAGCAGCAACAGACCGTGGGTCAGTTATACTTTGCTTTGAGGGTCTTCCCTATGGCACGACCATTCTCACGATCCATTGCACAAGCCATGTCAGGTCTCAAGGAAAAACACCATCACACAAGGTTGACCGGCGAGGTTAAGCAGGATATGTAGATTTGGATGACATTCCTGCATGGCTTCAATGACACGGTACTATGGCCTGGCCCGCTCACACCTTCCGCATTGTTAGGTTAAATGACTGACCCTGCAGGTAGTGAGGGTTTTGGAGCTATACTAGGTACTGAATGGGTTGTTCAACGCTGGCCGGCATGGTGGGTTCAAAGCGGGTTAACATGCAACATTGGGTTTTTGGAGCTGTTCTCCATCTTTGTGGCATTGACGGTTTGGCCAGAGCGTCTGAGGAATCAATAGGTTGTTTTCTGGTCAGACAACATATCGGTGGTAGAATGCATCAATCAGCAAGCAGCAAGGTGAAAGATGATCCTACATCTGTTGAGCGAAATAATTCTGTTGTGCATGAAACTGTATATGCAATTTAGGGCTAAGCACGTCCCAGGGGTTTTAAATCACGCTGCTGATGGACTCTCTCGCTTTAAGATGCAGGTATTCAGGTCGCATCTTCCAGGAGTGGTGGAGAACCTGACCCCTTTCCCAGAACGGCTTTGGCAGCTTGGCGCCCCCATTTACCGGACCTCGTGGCAGCTTGCCTAGCACCCAGAACCAGGAGGCATATGAAGGAGCATTTTGGGCTTACTGCAACTTCTTGGGGAAGGAATGGGGGAGAAGTGGCAAGACACAGGGGCAGTTTTCTCTTATCTGGGGGCACTAAAAGATGAGGGGCGCTCAGTGGCAGCAGCAAGGCGACATGTAGCGGCTATCTCCTTCTTTGCTCAAGCAGCGGATGGGAGGGACCCCACTAATAATTTCACTGTGAAGAAAGCCTTATAGGGAAGGCAGCGCCTCCAAGACTCGCAGCCAGACCCAAGGTGTTAATACCATAGACACGATACTTGGGGTTCTGGGCCAGGTTTGCAACACTGAGGCAGAAGCTTTCTTGCCGCCTTTACCCTGGCATTTTACGGCGCCTTTAGAAATGGGGAACTGGTGGAAAAAGACAAGCAGGATTGGCAGGGGGGACTACAAGTCAGCCATGTCAGGATACAGGGGGACTCATTGTTTATATCAATCCAGAGATCCAAGACTGATCAGGAGGTCCGGGGGGAAGGGGTGGTGCTGCAACGGACACAGAGGAGCCATTGCTGCCCTATCACCAACTTAGAGGCCTTCTTGGCGTGCAGGCCCAAGTGTTTTTTGGGGGGACCATTGTTAATTCACATGGATGTTACGCAACTCACAAGATTTCAATTTAAAAAGGTCATTGATATGGCAGTGCAGAAGGCAGGTTTGGACCCTAGCAGATTTGGAACACACTCATTCAGAATAGGGGCCGCCACTGAAGCAGCGGCAAGGGGTTTCACTAAGAGTGAAGTGCAGAGGATTGGCAGGTGGTACTCTAATTGCTACAAGCGCTATGTGAGGCTGCATATGCTATAAGATTGCACAGAAGGTTTTGCTGGTGGTATGTTGTTTCCGTTCATTTTGCAGTTTCTCAAGCCTGTCAAGCAGGAAGGAAACTGGCGACGGCACAGAAACAGTCTGGATCTACATGGGAACAGGTGCACGCCTGGGACTAGGAAGCACACAGTGAGTGGGTCATTAGTCATTCGTATGTGATGCGTTTACACACATTTTTTGTTTCAAGCAATAACGAGAAGAGGGCAAGGCAGGCTGGTTTTAGTGTGTCCTTCAATGGGCAGGGTGGACTGTGCTTTAACAATTTCAGGGGGCCTGGTGTTAGATCTGCTGGACAGGGAGAGGGCTTGCCCTAGGATTTTTACCCTGCACTTGGAAGGGAATGATCTGGTACATTTGGGTAGAAGAGGTCTGGTTGAAACACTAATCCCTGAACTGGGTTGATTGGCACAGTTATGTCCTGGCACAGTGGCATATGATCCCGAGATTTCAATGGTGGGAGGGAGAGTCTGTGACGGTGTTGAATCACTCTGTGAAAAGGATCAATAACAACATGGGTAGGCTTTTCCAATCTCCACATTTACAGACGATCGCTCATGGGTGCATCAGGCGGGAGCCGTTCTTCTTAGAAGATGGCATCCACTTGTCCAAATTGGGCAATGAGCTTTTCATGGAGAACCGTCTTGCTTGGTTAGTTTGGTCAAGGTTTTTTTTTTTCAATACAACAGGAGTCGCAAGGGGAATACCAGGACAGCCAGTCCCCCACTCAGTGAATTAATGTCAATGAATAGCTGTCCCTACAGGAATACACCAAACAAAATGTATAATTGGCAGCCCAAAACGTGTCACATCAATTTAGGACATCATCTTATTTAAACCAATGAATTCAATTGGTCATTAAGCTGCAGTGTATCCTATTTCTAAGAAGAAATCAACCACCACCACAGGACTTTCATCACAAAGAAAAAGTGTGAGAAGGAAAGAAGGCACCTCACGGTAGCAACACCAAGGGGGAAAGCACTGACTGGTAGTCGCCAGTGACCCACTTCTCATCATCGGTTACCTTCTTTCCAGTGAAAAAATGTGCATACGTCTAGTGCAACAAATCCATAACCCAATGAAAACAAAAACGAAAAGATAAGGAGTAAAAGACAAATAGTGAATGTACTTCCTATATGTGCAGAAATCGTGCATGTGTTCAAAGGATCCCGTGAGAACCAGAAATATAATTCTCACCAATAAAAATTGGTAAGGCTTACTTGCCACCCATAATCTTTATTCCTTGCTGTAAGCCTTTCCACGTTAAAATTTACTATTATCAAGTCACCAATTAAGAGTAACTAGCCAACATGTTTCGTTGCCATAATCAATTTGAAGCAACTTCGTCAGGGCTAGGGATCCAGATTATTGTTTTCAATAGGGATTTATATCAGAACCTGTAGTGGTGGTAAAATAAAAACAGACGGGATTAAAACTGATTATGATTGCAATCTCATGAAAAACTTTTCCCCAGGGCTTGTAGTCCACATCAGTATTTCAAGGTAATATGACCATCGTACCTTCTGGTTGCGTTACAACTGCATACCGGCAACCTCACAGAAACAAATGAAGCGAACGCTTCATGTAATCGCGTCCTCTTGCTGAATGCCCACGGGTCTGTATCACCTATGGTCAAATTTAGGAAACAGAGCAACTCCATCACTACCCATACTCCATGTGGTTCAGTGGTAAAGTCCTCGTTTGTGTGGTCTCTCACATCACTCTCGTTAGGCGGAATTCGTGCCCTTTCAATGTTTATCAAGAAAGCGGCTTGTCATTCATTAAAAGAATTCGTATTATAACATCATCACGCATTCGGTCTGTTAATAGGACATGCCTAGAGACCTCCATTCTCGCGCTGCTTTCTACTCACTTCCAAACACCGCGTCCAAGTTCTTACCGTGACCTCGGGCTCGGCGCGCTTTCAATCATCCGGCCCCGGTCTCTGTGATCGCGTCCATGTTAAACGGCATGTGACGTCTCGCGTATACGTCAGACACGTGACCACGACCTGGCTAGCTCCCGTTAGTCGCCATCTTGGAACGGGGAAGGAAGATGAACTCTATACCAATCCCCAATTCTAAATATGTTTATTAAACCCATCCAGCACAAAAGAGAATGAACTCTTATTCCTTCGGTGGAGATGGTGTTTATTTGGCCATCACTCTCCATAATCAACTTTAATGGTACTCCTACGTATTTACCAATTCAATACCTAACATATAAGTGCCGAATAGACTGGAGCGGTGGCAATTGCTCAGCGCCAGTAACACATAAAGGAGAACCCTCGTGGTAGTGTTTACAATTACAGGGCTTCGAGGGGCACTTGTCTCAAACATCCAATTATCCCACAGTGCTTTTCCGGGGTAAATACAGAATACTCTCATTATAGACAAATTAAGTTGGGCAGGGCCTGCTAGATGTAGAGTTAGCGGCTGCTGACCTGATTCCACTCTATAAGGTCATTCAGTCCCACTTTATCAGTTTTTTCCGAAAAAATCCATCTAGCCTCTTTTTTCGCCAGAATTTGTTCAATATTGTGTGTATCCCCAAGGACCCTCTCAAGCACTGTCCACCGGAGATCTCTGGGGTCATGCTGCTTCTCATAAAAATGCTGGACCAACCTGGTTGTCAACTTCTTGGCTTTCAAAGTGCTAAGATGTTCCTGTATCCGCACTTTGGCCTTCCTAGATGTAAGCCCTATATAGTGAAGGCCACAACTACATGTCAGTCTGTAGATAACATTGGTTGAGTTACAATTACTGAATTTAGTAAGGAACCACTCCCGTCCACTTGTAAGGATCACACTTTTGGTGGCCCTTGTAAGGGCACAGACAGAACACCCTCCACAGGGATGGTGCCCGGAAGGTAAAGTAGAAGTGGCAGGTAAGTTTGATAAACGTGTGTGCACCAACTTATCCTTCAAATTAGACGCTTGCTTAAGAGCAAAACGAGGTGGGGGCATTTTACTGGTGGGTGTACTAAGTATTAACCAATGTTTCCTAACTATTTGTCCGACCTTGGTTGCCAACGGGTCGAAAGTGGTTACCACTGGTAGGCAGTCGGATTTGGTTTTGACATTGCGTTGAAGCAAAACTTCGCGTGGTGTATTCAGCGCCCGTTTTCTTGCCTGTCTAATAGTTTTTCCCGGGTAGCCCCTTGTTTGGAGCTTACCCACAAGCTCATTGGATTGTTCAACGAACTTCTCCGTCGAGGAGCAGTTACGTCGGTAACGCAAGAATTGTCCCACGGGAAGATTATCCCGGAGAGCTCTGGGATGAAATGATTGATAGTGCAACAGAGAGTTCCTGTCACTTGGCTTCTGATGCACATTGGTGGCCAACATGCCCTCCATAGCTGTGATATCAATGTCCAAGTACACAGCCATTAAATTGCTGTAAGTCCACGTGAACCGAAGACTTTCATCCGACTGGTTAAGCCAGGAAAAAAATTATTTTAGTCGATCTTCCGGTCCCGTCCAAATACAGAGAATGTCATCGATATATCGCCTCCAGAGAGAGATAGTCTCTCTGAAGGGATTATCAGGATGGTAAATGACATTCTCTTCAAACTGGCCTACATAGATGCAGGCCAGACTAGGGGCAAACGTGGCCCCCATCGAGGTCCCAGAAACCTGCAGATACAGTTGGTTCTGGTACTCGAAAAAATTTCTGGTCAATGCTAATTCAATACACTTCAAAACTAATGACTAGGGGGTGTCATAAAACCAGTCCATACCACCAAGAGCCCTTGCTGCTGCCACCAGCGTGGCATCTTGTGGTATGCTGGTGTATAGTGACTCGATGTCGATCGTCACTATATACTGGTTTGTGGGATCAAACTCCAGCGTTTGTAAAATATTCAGAACATCAGTGGTATTTTGTACAAACGAGGGTTGGTTGATTACCGACTCTCTAAGAAAGAAATCCGAAAATTGAGATAAGGGCTCCAGTACAGACTGGATGCCTGACACTATGGGGCGACCTGGGGGTGGGCGCTGGGGTTGGTGACTTGATAATAGTCAATTTTAACTTGGAAAGGCTTACAGCAAGGAATAAAGATTATGGGTGGCAAGTAAGCCTTAACAATTTTTATTGGTGAGAATTAAATTTCTGGTTCTCACGGGATCCTTTGAACACATGCACGATTTCTGCACATATAGGAAGTACATTCACTATTTGTCTTTTACTTCTTATCTTTTCGTTTTTGTTTTCATTGGGTTACGGATTTGTTGCACTAGACGTTTGCACATTTTTTCATTGGAAAGAAGGTAACCGATGATGAGAAGTGGGTCACTGGCGAGTACCAGTCAGTGCTTTCCCCCTTGGTGTTGCTACCGTGAGGTGCCTTCTTTCCTTCTCACACTTTTTCTTTGTGATGAAAGTCCTGTGGTGGTGGTTGATTTCTTCTTAGAAATAGGATACACTGCAGCTTAATGACCAATTGAATTCATTGGTTTAAATAAGATGATGTCCTAAATTGATGTGACACGTTTTGGGCTGCCAATTATACATTTTGTTTGGTGTATTCCTGTAGGGACAGCTATTCATTGACATTAGTTTGGTCAAGGGACAGGGCATGACCTTTGGTGGAGGATTAGGTGCAGGCCTGATAGGGCAACAATGCAGGTCTGTGGCGGTAAGGTCATGATTGGTGAGCTTAATTTTAAGGTCCTAGGTGAGCGGCGCCATTGTTTAATGGGGCGCTCAAGGGGGAGGGACAAGTGGCCTCTCATGGAACTCCAGGGGAAGTTACAGCTGGTTGGCTGGAGGGGTGCAGGGGAGGGGAGCTACGCTTTCCAGTAGGCTGGTTGGCCACCCCGCACGTGCACAAGGGTGCAAGTAAACTATGCATAACAGCAAGGGCGTCTTATTGAGATAATCTGCGGGGTGTAGTGGTGGTGAGTGGGCAGTGGCAGGGCCCTTAGCTACTGTGCTTGGCGCTACTGTGCGTTTTTACTGAATTATAAAATACTTTTAAATGCTCTTAAAACGTGTGTTGGCCTGACTGCGGGATAGCGATTTAGGCTTCCCGCTCTAATTTGATTAGCGCTATTACTCCATCACTGACGTACCTGATTAGAGGCCGCACACCGGGGGCTGTTCTTGTCATCCCTCCTTTCCACCCCGGTCCGACGCGGTGACTAGCACCGTTGCGCGGAGGGCGAGGAAGGTAGAGGCAGCCATTTCCGGTGCGCGGGGGGGCGGTTAGCGGTCTAGTGCTCCTGAGACTGACTGGCTGCGGGACATAAAAAGGCACCAGAGACCGGACCGCACTGTGGTGAGTGGGCAGTGGCAGGGCCCTTAGGTACTGTGCTTGGAGCTACTGTGCGTTTTTACTCATTATAAAAATACTTTTAAATGCTCTTAAAACGTGTGTTGGCCTGACTGCGGGATAGCGATTTAGGCTTCCCGCTCTAATTTGATTAGCGCTATCACTCCGTCACTGACGTACCTGATTAGAGGCCCCACACCGGGGGCTGTTCTTGTCATCCCTCCTTCCCGCCCCGGTCCGACGCGGTGACTAGCCCCGTTGCGCGGAGGGCGAGGAAGGTAGAGGCAGCCACTTCCGGTGCGCGGTGGGCCGGTTAGCGGTCTAGTGCTCCTGAGGCTGACTGGCTGAGGGACATAAAAAGCAGATGCCCACCCGGCCGCGCGCAGCGGGCGCGCCAACGGCAAGCCCGTCTGTGCCCGTCGGTGGCCGCGCGGGGACCAGGGCCAGAACCCCTTGACAAACGAGGGTCAGAACACAGTGGACTAGCGAACAGCTTCTGAGAATGAGGCCAAACACTCTGGACCTATGCTGTCATAGTATGAAGGTGGAGAAGGAGGTGTGTTGTAAATATTGTCACTATAAGCTTGGTGGGGTAGAGGACGGTAAGCCGGAGGCTACCAGGCTGACGTGTGGGTTATTGAATGTTAGATCCATGCGGAAGCACAAGTTGGATATTTATGACCTCCTCACAGACAAAAAATTAGACCTCCTATTCCTCACGGAAACATGGCTGGATGCCGAGGCGGAGCCAGACGTGGTCGAGGCACTCCCTGAGGGGTACCTGATGGTCAGGCTAGACCGGGCCTTGGGGAGAGGGGGAGGAATTGCAATTGCTTTTAAGCAGCCGCTGGATTGTCAATTGGAACAGTTAACTATAGCAGACAGTGAGACGGGTGCTTTTACCATTAGGATAAACCCTGACACTACGGTAAAAGGACTACTGGTTTATAGACCCCCAGGTCCCCATACCCGATTTATGGATAGTATGATGGAAGGTATCACGGAAGGCATCCTTCGAAAGGACAAATTTCTGGTGCTAGGAGATCTAAACATACATTTGGAAAATTCACTTGACAGAGGGGTGGCGGGCTTCTGTCAGGAACTGAAGTCACTTCAACTTAACGTACTAGCCAGGGCCCCTACCCATCAGCAATGCCATTTATTGGACCCCATATTTGCCAATTGGGGGGAAGTGGAAGTAGACTCTCCTATCCGGTCCCTGGTCGGACCATTTCTTCGTACCCTTTGTGGTAAGAATTCCTGTAGTTAGAGTCCAGGAACAGCCCTTACTAAATGATCCCAGCTGCAAATGGGCCAAATTCTCTCAGGCAAAGTGTAATGCGGCACTGGCTAAAGGAGGGAGGCCAGGTGGTATGGATGTAGAATCCGCGTGTAGGAATTTGAACAAACGCATCATAGATGCCCTAGATAGTACAGCCCCGCTACGTTTGAACATCCGGAGGGAGTGGCTACAGAAGTCGGCTCCATGGTACAATGATGACCTACATCGCGCAAGCGCGGAATGTAAACATCTGGAGAGGCAGTGGAGGGTGGCCTTTCTGAACCAGGCAAAATTAGATCACAAAGCTAAGCGAAGGGCCTACCATGGACTGATCAGAAGGACTAAGGCAGCTTATTATGCAGGGAGAATTGGGCAGGCAGAAAATTCCACTAGGCAACTGTTTAAGATCTATAGGGAAATTTCTGCGGCCAAACCCTCGACTATGCCCATGGAAAGCTCAGTGGAATCCTGCAATCGAATTGCGGGTTATTTCTCAGAGAAAGTTGCCACGATATATTCCTCCTTTTCAGGTGAAATAAAAAAGGGAGCTGAATTCGTGGGGGTGGAGTGGGAGGGTGGGGGATGGGATGCACTTGAGAATTTCACAACCCCCCCCCCTGAGGCACTACGACAGATCTGCAGCTCAATAAAGTCTGGGTCCCCGAGGGACCCCGCCTCACCGAAACTGCTTATAGATACCCTTGAGATCTTGGAGCCCTACATTAGGCACTTGCTTGATGTATCTTTTGGGACGTATACGGTGCCTGAAGGCTGAAAGCAGGCGGTAGTCTTACCCCTCCAGAAAAAGCCGAATATCAGCTCTGAGAAAATGAAGAACCTCCGCCCTATCTCGCTGTTACCCTACTTCGTCAAAGTGGCAGAGAAGGTCGTGAATGTCCAACTTATGACCTATGTGGAGGAAGTCAACCTGCTCCACCCAATGCAATTTGGTTTTAGACCCTGGCACTCAATGCAGTCAGCACTCCTAATGGCCGCTGAGACCATCAGACAAGGGGCGGATGAGGGTCAGACCATGGCCCTTACCCTCCTTGTCTTGAGTGCGGCTTTCGACACTGTAGCACATTACACCTTGCTACAGTGTCTGAATAAGGGTGGGATCATGGGGGCTGCGCTGAAATGGATTCAGTCTTTTCTGACCAATCGGGGATTCCAGGTTAGGCAGTGTGAGCACTTTTCCAGGATAATCAACCTGGACCAAGGCATGCCACAGGGCTCGGCCTTGAGTCCGACTCTATTTAATCTTTATGTCTCCCCTGTAGCTGACATTGTTGAGGGCTACGGCATGCGTATTGTGTCATATGCCGATGACACGCAGCTGGCCTTCTCCCTGTCGCGTTCACCTGGTCTTGCTGCATCCAACTTTAGAGCGTGCATGCAGGAGCTGGCCTCCTGGATGTCTACCAACTGCCTGAGGTTGAATGGCAGCATGACGGAGGTGCTCGTGGTGGGGGGGTGTCCGTCTGTATGGTCATCTGCGTGGTGACCTGCCTGTTTGGGACCAGCACCCGTGCCTTGCCAACAAGCTAAAAATCTGGGCGTATGGTTCGATTCGGACCTTACTTTTGGACTGGACTTTCTGCGTACTGTGTCTCTGGAAAACGAACGGGTGCAGGCAAAAGGATGCAACCCTGACAGGGAAATAGACTTGTTTGAAAGACAATGAAAACCGGGAACAGTGCTATTTGCTACAGAAGGGCACGTACACTCTAGATAAACAATGACATAATAAAAATCATAACTGCTGTAATGTAGATGAATATTTTATTTTTTTGTTATTCTCTTTCTATTTTTAGGTAGAAAAATATATATGTATACTTCACCTATAGAAATCCCAAATAGAAGAATAAATATACACTCCCAATGATATAGAACAAATTAGAACCACATATACATATATATTCTGACAGTCAATACAGTTAATATAGCTTAGATGAATATCTCTTCAACAAGAATTCAATACAATAAACCAGGTCATTCACTGTTACAACTTACTCACTTTCTGCGTAGTGTGTACATAAAGTATATATAATGTTTTTGAATATTTAATTGTAATAAATACAGCCGGGATTAACGATCCCTAATTCAATGAAACCCCTTGTGATAATTAAGTTGTTGCCCGAGGGGTAAACGGGGGTGGGCAACTTTGGCACCGGGAAGGGGGCCATCACCTAGGGGTGTGAGTTAAAGGAAGAGGGGGTCTAGGCTGTACCTGGCCATATTGTTTTGTGGGTTAGTTTGCATTGTTTTATCAATGTTGTTAGTGGATCCAGAAGTGAGGTTAGTTTCTCGATTGTCGCCTCACTTGTGTTGTCCGCTGTTATAGTGCTATTCTTACTCTTGTTTAATGTGTGTTCTATTTTAATGTTAAGTGCGTCAATCTTCTTGTCAATTGATAGCACACTCTGCACGAGCATGTGTGTCATCTCCACTTGTATTTCCAATTTGTGTGATTGCCAGGCAATTGCTTTTATTGCCGCTAGCAGGGAAGCAGTTATAATGTTTATGATATGTTCGGGCACTTCCTCACTTGCCAAGATCTGAATCGGTGAATGGCTATCCACATGTACTAGGCCTGTCTTAATTTCTATGTTTTGTGGTTTGTTTTTGCCAACCATGTCAGCTAGGGTCAATCCCGCTGATTGATGCCATTGCTCTTATTTGTAAATGCAACTCATGTTTGAAAGAGGCCAACGCCTGTTGAAAGGAACATATACCGGACCGATTTGTGCAAATGGAAAAGCTTATTGTATACCCACCATTGACGATAGTTATCCATATTTAAATTAACCATCTGTACTTTAACAGGAGAAATTTAAGCTCCGACTGGTATAGTGTGATGTTATAAAGCCTGATATAGAGGGGACGTTCTTAAAAGTTCGTGGGAATCTTAAACTGTGTTTGAACCAGGAAAATGGCTATGAATACTGGTATTTTGGATCACCAAAAGTTCACAAACATACGAAAAAAATGTTTATGTGGTTACATAACTGCCATACACCACCTATAGCAAACCCCTGAATGAATGCACTGATAACGATAACAAAAGGGTCATTATGTATATCACAGCATTATACCATGTACTAGAAATGATACTGATCAACAACAAACTGCAAGGTCACTGTGACACAAATCATCCTCATTGAAGGCCTATCCAAAGAGCAGCTAGTTGATTCCTGCAAATGTTTACCAAGCTCTACAATTTGAAATGGTGAGAAAATATGTATTACGTTTTATTGATTTTTGCGCCCTGCTTGATGGCTGGCTATCACACTTAAGGAGATGAGTTTGCTTCTTGTGCCGCTCCAGCAATATCCCAAGGTGACTGATCTGCTAACTTTTATTTATTTTATGCTGATGAAGCAGCATGTTTGTCGACATGGGTTGCATGGGTCAAAGCGGAAACCACTCTCTTTCAAGAATATTGAATTTACTCTACTGCTAGTACTTTCTAATGAAATTTGCTTCATACCACTTCTCCTGTTACTAATCCCCTTTTTTACTTTACGAACCACGGGGCATATTATCAAGTAAGGGCGTTACATTATCGCCGCTTTTATCAGCAGGAAACTGCCGATAAAGCGGCGATAATGGGCTTGATAATATGCTCTATGAATTCCAATTGAAGCCCATGTTAGATGTCTTCACATCTAACATGGGCTTCGATTGGAATTCATAGAGCATATTATCAAGCCCATTATCACCGCTTTATCAGCAGTTTCCTGCCGATAAAAGCGACGATAATGTAACGCCCTTACTTGATAATATGCCCCCACGATATTTCCTAATTAGAAAAAGCAAATAAAAACATAATCTTTGCAAAAGATGTTATTTCTCTTAGCCACCTGTGTTGCTGCAAAGTTTTCTCTCACAAACGGCGCAAAATTTCTGTGACTACTAAGATTAATAGCATAGTTCGCAAAGCTTTCTTCAAGTGCATTTTCATGTTTTTTTGACAGAGTTTTATATAGTGCGAACTTGACTCGGAGTATCGGGTATCAGACCGCTTTACATAGCACCAGTTTCGTTACATGAGGATACATTATTTTTTGTTAGGCACAGGGAGATTAAGTGATTTGCTCAGAATCACAGGATGTTCAGCGTCATTGCCGAGACTCGAACCTGGTTCCCCACATTCGAGATCCACCGCCCTAGCCTTAGGCTAACTTTAAATCATATATTTTCATTGCAGGCATGAATGAGAGCTCAGGAGAAAAAAAAACAAGTACTTGAAGGAAACCAGCAGCTCAAGCTAATTCATTTCTATACATCAAAATATTGTGGTTCGGTAGGAATTTGTGAAAGCAGCAGACAAAGATCTCTTTGATGCAACAAATTACTCAGGCCTGATATATTGTGTCCCAGTTGTGGAAAAACACGTTGTTACCTCTACGTTACTTGCTGTACAAATGTTGTTGGGATGTGATCATAGCTCCCTTCAATCTCTCATATCGCCTATAACCTCTATGCCAAAGACACTCAGGTGGATATTCTCAAGAACATGTCATAATTATTGCAAAATTAGCTTAACGCAACTCTTCACATTGCAGTCCATCTCGGGAAAATAGCGCTGTTTTAACTTTGTATTCTCAACACGATGCTATCATGTGATAGTCTCACGATAACGTGTCAAATGATCGCGTTAAAATCAACGCAACGCCTCAAAAATGCAAAACACAAACGCAAAAAAAGCTGCGATGTCCCAACTCGCGATACAAAAATCAGCGATAACCAGTGGCAGGCCTGCAATTCCCACGCGTCATGTGGGAAAATGCACCCGAAAAGCAGTGAAAAAAATGATAGGATGACAATTAACGAGTACAACCCCACATCTGTGATGTAGAACAAATGTCCATTGTCCCGCATCAAATAGGCATCTCCTCACAGTCGCAATGCTCATTGACATGCAGTCTGCATGTAAACTGTGCCAATGCGGAACATACATGGAACACACTGTGAAACCGCATCTCCCCTTCACATTGCAGTTGGACAATCAACACCTCCTGCACACAGACGTGTTATGTCCATAATCCAACAAGTGTGAAAGCATGGATGAATGCAAGGGCAGTGACTCCCCCTCACGTACATGCTGCTCATGTTGTTGGACATGAGTCACAGGGTGCATCCCTGCATCATGGTAGTACATATTTGACCCCAAAAAAAGCCCTGTTGTCAATTGTAGGTCACAAATGACAGCCTATATGTAATGATTTGGGGCACATGTATAACGCCAAAGAGTGGGATTCCGTACTATCTGTGACACACAAAACTGGCATTTCGAATACGTGACACCCTAAACGGCCTCTCTGTACAGAGGTGACGCACCCACCATCTATCATCGAATTATGAAATCGATAGCACTACATGTCGCACTTACACTTGACTGAGTGATGTGCTTGTACAACATGCAACGATCATCTTGCACATGATGCCTGGACTGTACAAGAGCCTACCACCTGTGATGTCCAGGCACCTGAAACATGACTTCAACACACCAAATGTGCGTTCCACGATGCCCCTGGTGCGTTTGTGGGCCGCATTATACTGCCTCTAAGCCTATGTGTTTGGGGCTTGGTGGGGTGCCATCATCCAAGCGCAGAGTGCATATCACTGATCACCTGTGACAGTGCAGAGAGACCTGAGTCAAAAGTTTGTTCTGCATGATGTGTTGGCAGTCTCACTGGTACATTGGTGTGTGATATGTGTGACTTTGCGAATCCTGTTTGACATGTACTGCTTGTAGCAAATGTGCTGCATCAATGTGTATTACGTAGCCTCATTGCTGCTCCTCCATCCACCAATTCCTATTTACAATTGTGCGTAGCGCAGTTGCATCACTTGCACTCCCACGGCACACCGTTGTCATGTCTGTCTGCGCAAGTCCACAAGCCTGACAACAAAACTGTGATGTTGTGCGCTGAAGGTGGGCGGCCACATGTGTGTAGGCCTATGATAAGGATAGGGAGGACACAGATGTAGTGTTCATGGCAGGCTGAACTTGCGATGCAGTTGAGTGTAGACCTTTGGCGTATGCTGCGATAATATCGAAACACACAACAGTTGGCATGTATGATCCCTGACCCCGAGCGGGCTTGCGCTCCCTCATTTAACCCTTCGGCTGAGCCTGCACTCCGGGGGCATGCTACATAGCAACATTGTACATTGCGTGACGGGTGGCACCAACACTACAACAGAGACACACGCATTAGTTACTTCCTTGGCAAGGCCTAAACTTAACCACGCCCAGAGCCCCGGGTTGATCAACCAAACCCCTATGCTGGACTGTTGTACGCAAGTACACTCTGCTTACTCTCACAGGGGGTATGACACAGCTACTTGGCCCAGGTCTGCCCCACCAACTGAGGTGACATTTTTGCATCCGCAGTACACAGCACAATGTAATGTGGTAGGGCCTGGGCCCTCATGCATACATACTGACTACATGGACACACTTAGATAGTTGGTGGAACTGGCTACGGGCACGTGCGCCCGGCCATTTTATTTCCAGGGACACAGTGACACCTGTGCTGAATGGGTGTGGGGTGAGTGTAAGCCACCCCTCGGGGTCTGGTTGGTGCTGGCAACAACTACAACAGTGATCAGACAATCAGAAGTTCAAATTTCAAACAGCAAATGTCCATTACTTGAGCAGCATAGAGTTAGTCGCCCCGGATGCACTGCGGCCGGCAAAGGCACACCGCCACGGGACAGTGACTTGCGCTGCACTGAGGTAGGCCACCGACCTGACCGAGTCCTTGTTGATGTCCAAGGAGAATGTTGTGGAGTGTTTAGGGGGACAGTGGAAGGTGTCCTCCTGGGCATGATATAGAGGGCAGAAGTCGGCAATAACAGGCAAATGGAGGAGTGGAAGGCTACACCCTCATTTTTGCCACCAAGTCAGTATCACCTACATGATGAGGAAGACAACCCCCAGGCCATGGACTCAGGCGCCACCAAAGTACAACCAGAGAGTGTACATGAATGTCAGGGCACAGAGTTAGTAGCACCGGAGCTAAAAGGGGATGCAGTCTGCGAGGAGGCCTGTACAATGATACAAACTCTGCCATAAATAAATCAAGACTCAGTTCCAAATGTGTGACTTTCTTGACCGTAGTGTAGGCCGGAGGTAGCAGTGGAGTACATCAATGAGAACCTACTTCATTGCACCTCAAGGGTGTAATCAGGAAAGATATTGACTTGGGTGTTCTCCACTGACCAAGGGCCCCTGACTCAGGTGACCTGTAGGATATGATCCCTATTTCTGTAAAAGAATAGGCGGGTGACCACTGGGCATGGAGGAGCCGGCAGAGGGTGGTCTGCCTGGCATCCTATGGGCATGCTTGACAGAGAAGAAGTTGGAGTGCTTACCCTGCAAAATGGTTGTGGAGAACCAGTCCTTGAGGTAAAGCTCAATGCTGGGACCCTCTTCCAGTTCTGGTAAGCCCACTATCTGTGGGTAAAAGATCAGGAACTACGAGATCTGAAACAAACAATGTGCACTGCTTTTGTTATGTGTGATGATACACAAGAATACTCTACTTTAATTGACTCTTGTATAATCTAAATAAATGATACATACTCATACATTTTTCAATATATTTATAGCATGAATCTCGCATCATAATCTTCCTTTTAAAACATTTTTTTCATTGCATTGCATTGTTATCATTATACAGACATATTTGCAAATGACACAAACATCATTTGTTTACATGGTGTACATGATTCACATATTTAATTATTAATTCTATTACTGACTGTCGTCGCCTGCCCTATGCATTTCGGGACCCAACGTCCCTTCGTCAGGGGCCACTGAAATCATTTTTTTTTAATCAAATAGAAATGTCCACTGCTGGAGGGGAAAGAAAGGGGAGGCTGCACAGCATAAGAGGCCTCAATCCATGTTGGTTACAGAGGAAAGAGGACTGTCCAGAGCTGTGTTGGAGAGCCCCTCTCGGCAGTCACTCACCCGATCCAAGACTAGCTGGTAGGGCAGTGCGTCTTGTTGATCTGGTCAGGTAGGTGCCGCCATGGCGATGGAGCATGGCAGCAGCTTCAAAATCAGAGCAGATGTTGCAGCCAAGTGCCGCCATACCCTTGTTGTGTGAGGGGCTCACCAAGAGCATTGGTGTGGTGGGGAGGCAGAGTCCCCAGTCAAGAAGCCCTCTTCCTGGTCAGCTCCACTCAACTCTGGTGAGACACGCCCATCTGGACCACAGCTACGCACTGCGGGGCGCAGGCCCCTCCTCACGGCCGCTATGGCTTTGCGTCCCAGGAAAGCGGACGTGGTTTAGCATTTCCTCCCCAAACTTGTCAGAAGATTTTGGGGGGAAACAGAAGCCCTTCAGGCGATGAGGGGATCAGCGAATTAATGCAGGATACTTTGTTAAGGGCAAATGAGTTCTTTACCAAGAGGCTTACGTGGTCGCCATCTTGGCCATGCCCCTCATTTCGTGTAGCTACCTTAGCTGCAAAAAGGTTATATCTTAAATAATCTATGGGTGCTTAGTGAAAGGCACATGTTTCAGATTTGGCGAAAAGTAAAGCGTCTCTAAAAAGATCATCATGTTTCCCTGAGTGTTAGTTTGTAAGCCTATAGCACAAAGAAGCTGTGTGGGTGCATTCTCTTATCTTTGATTCAGACTAACGTCCATGAAGTCATGGCAGATAAGAGGGTGGCAGACAGTTGACAGTGTTTCTTCTGATAGACGGATATTTTAGTGCAGAACTCAGAACCTGGGAACAGTGTTCTTGTCTTCCAGTTGGTATAAGGATAATGCAAGAAAAGCAAGGATTGTCAAGAACGATTGGACTACGTGAAGTAGCAATTAAATAACACATCTTTTTTTCATGTTATTTTGTGATAGATGCAAGGTTAATCTGTGTTCACTTGCTAGGTATGCATGGGGATGTGTCTTCTTAACAATAGGTATTTCATGGTAGTGTGTCCATTTTATATCAATCTACATGTAGGATGCTCCATAGTCTAATAAAATTAGAAGACAATGTTTTGTTTTGAAAGTTCAAGGTAGCGTGAAGGGAAGGAAATCCATAGGACACAGTTTATAAACTTGAGGACAGGGGTCCCTTCCTTTCAATTATCTGTACCTCTTGCATTAGGGACCAGGTTGTTGTTTCCCACATCCTTGAATTAAAGAGTTGGACACGTTTCCATCAGATGTCCTTTTTTAAAAACTAAACATAATCCTCATTCCATTTAAGTAAGCCTTACTTCTTCCTCTGCCTAAGTGGAAAGTTGGCCAGACTGTCAAGAGAAACATTTTTTGCTTGTTACATTTTAATTTTGTTTCTCAGAGCTGATCAATTTGGATAGACAAGGATGAACAATGTCACACCGATCTGAAGAAACTGGTCTAGTGACTCTTGCCAGTTCACCTTGTATTTCTTCCTTCAATCCTTTATATATCAGCACTTTTAATTTGACGTTTCTCATTTTGGCATCAATGTGACTATTTTTTCTGTTATTACTCTGTCTTAATTTTGGTGTGACGATCTTATTGCATGGGCTACTGTGAGGGCTGATCTTCAGCATGTGCACTAGCAGTTTAGTCATTTGATTTATTAACTTTTACTCTGGCTCAGGGCTGTCATTTTTTCTCTCCTCCATTGTACTTGTGGGGCTTACAAATCGATAGTACCAAAACTATTAACAACACTCTTAAATATTTGGAGCTGTTTAACAAATCTGCACAAATTTTCTCTAAAAACTGTTCATCGAGTTGTATTTTATTGCCGGAGCTTTCGGGACCACTGGCTTTGTTTGCTAAGAGAGACCGGAAAGTGCGGGTATTTTTACTCCTAGTGAACAATTGAGGCCCCACTTGAAATTACTTGCACTCTAGTCACCAGGGAGGTAAGTGAATGCTCCCTACATAAGGAGGGCTGTGGTAAGGAAATGCTCAGTGGGCGCTCTGCTGGCATGCTTAAGGTGTGCCTAAGGCAAACCCTTCTGTGTCCGTCCTGTGGCCAATGCATGCCATGCTGCTTCTGGGGACCTAACCCAAGGTGTTCACTTTTATTATTATCTGCAGGGTCTGCAGGGCTTAAGGCCGAGTAAGAACTGTCGGGGAAAGCGGAATGTGGGTGAGTATTCTGGGAGTTTTTCATGCAGATTTTGACTTACTGATTGCAGGTTACTTCCCCTGCTACAGCAAGACCACTGACTCATTGTCAGTGAAATTGCTCTCCCACCCTCGCAGCTCCACCATTAAGTGAGGTGCCCCTGCCCCTGCACTCTTGAGTGCTGGTGATCGAGGCCCTCCTCCACCCGCAGGTTTCCCTGCGCCTCATCCCTGGTGGTCCAGTGGACCTCTGTCTCCTTTCTTTCTTTCTGCTCCTTCACTCCTTTTTCTCCCCTTTCTATCTTTCACCTTTCTGCACCTCTGCTCTTTTGCGCCTTATTTCTGCCCATTTCCCTTTCTCTCCCTCTGCTCCTTCACTCGTTTTTTTTCCCTTTCTATCTTTCACCTTTCTGCACCTCTGCTCTTTTGTGCCTTATTTTTGCCCATTTTCCCTTTCTCTCCCTCTGCTCCTTCACCCGTTTTCACTCGTTTTTTTACCCTTTCTATCTTTCTCCTTTCTGCTCTTTTCTGCATCTCTGCTCTTTTGTGCCTTATTTCTGCTTATTCTCCCTTTTTTCTTTATCCCTCCCTTTACCTTTCCCCGCCGCTGCTGCCCCCGTGGCCCCTCCCCCCCAGCACGACCGGCCCAATCCAGCTCCCCTCCCCGCTCCCGCCTCCCAGCTGTCCAGCCCTCCCCGACCCCTACTTAATGGCGGCCACTGCGGGGACAGGCGAGCAAGACCACTGACTCATTGTCAGTGAAATTGCTCTCCCACCCTCGCAGCTCCACCATTAAGTGAGGTGCCCCTGCCCCTGCACTCTTGAGTGTTGGTGATCGAGGCCCTCCTCCACCCGCAGGTTTCCCTGCGCCTCATCCCTGGTGGTCCAGTGGACCTCTGTCTCCTTTCTTTCTTTCTGCTCCTTCACTCCTTTTTCTCCCCTTTCTATCTTTCTCCTTTCTGCACCTCTGCTCTTTTGCGCCTTATTTCTGCCCATTTCCCTTTCTCTCCCTCTGCTCCTTCACTCGTTTTTTTTCCCTTTCTATCTTTCACCTTTCTGCACCTCTGCTCTTTTGTGCCTTATTTTTGCCCATTTTCCCTTTCTCTCCCTCTGCTCCTTCACCCGTTTTCACTCGTTTTTTTACCCTTTCTATCTTTCTCCTTTCTGCTCTTTTCTGCATCTCTGCTCTTTTGTGCCTTATTTCTGCTTATTCTCCCTTCTTTCTTTATCCCTTCTTTCCTCCATTTACCTTTCCCCGACGCTGCTGTCCCCGCGGCCCCTCCCCCCCAGCACGACCGGCCCAATCCAGCTCCCCTCCCCGCTCCCGCCTCCCAGCTGTCCAGCCCTCCCCGACCCCTACTTAATGGCGGCCACTGCGGGGACAGGCGAGCAAGACCACTGACTCATTGTCAGTGAAATTGCTCTCCCACCCTCGCAGCTCCACCATTAAGTGAGGTGCCCCTGCCCCTGCACTCTTGAGTGTTGGTGATCGAGGCCCTCCTCCACCCGTAGGTTTCCCTGCACCTCATCCCTGGTGGTCCAGTGGACCTCTGTCTCCTTTCTTTCTTTCTGCTCCTTCACTCCTTTTTCTCCCCTTTCTATCTTTCACCTTTCTGCACCTCTGCTCTTTTGCGCCTTATTTCTGCCCATTTCCCTTTCTCTCCCTCTGCTCCTTCACTCGTTTTTTTTCCCTTTGTATCTTTCACCTTTCTGCACCTCTGCTCTTTTGTGCCTTATTTTTGCCCATTTTCCCTTTCTCTCCCTCTGCTCCTTCACCCGTTTTCACTCGTTTTTTTACCCTTTCTATCTTTCTCCTTTCTGCTCTTTTCTGCATCTCTGCTCTTTTGTGCCTTATTTCTGCTTATTCTCCCTTTTTTCTTTATCCCTTCTTTCCTCCCTTTACCTTTCCCCGCCGCTGCTGCCCCCGCGGCCCCTCCCCCCAGCACGACCGGCCCAATCCAGCTCCCCTCCCCGCTCCCGCCTCCCAGCTGTCCAGCCCTCCCCGACCCCTACTTAATGGCGGCCACTGCGGGGACAGGAGAGCAAGACCACTGACTCATTGTCAGTGAAATTGCTCTCCCACCCTCGCAGCTCCACCATTAAGTGAGGTGCCCCTGCCCCTGCACTCTTGAGTGTTGGTGATCGAGGCCCTCCTCCACCCGCAGGTTTCCCTGCGCCTCATCCCTGGTGGTCCAGTGGACCTGTGTCTCCTTTCTTTCTTTCTGCTCCTTCACTCCTTTTTCTCCCCTTTCTATCTTTCACCTTTCTGCACCTCTGCTCTTTTGCGCCTTATTTCTGCCCATTTCCCTTTCTCTCCCTCTGCTCCTTCACTCGTTTTTTTTCCCTTTGTATCTTTCACCTTTCTGCACCTCTGCTCTTTTGTGCCTTATTTTTGCCCATTTTCCCTTTCTCTCCCTCTGCTCCTTCACCCGTTTTCACTCGTTTTTTTACCCTTTCTATCTTTCTCCTTTCTGCTCTTTTCTGCATCTCTGCTCTTTTGTGCCTTATTTCTGCTTATTCTCCCTTTTTTCTTTATCCCTTCTTTCCTCCCTTTACCTTTCCCCGCCGCTGCTGCCCCCGCGGCCCCTCCCCCCCAGCATGACCGGCCCAATCCAGCTCCCCTCCCCGCTCCCGCCTCCCAGCTGTCCAGCCCTCCCCGACCCCTACTTAATGGCGGCCACTGCGGGGACAGGCGAGCAAGACCACTGACTCATTGTCAGTGAAATTGCTCTCCCACCCTCGCAGCTCCACCATTAAGTGAGGTGCCCCTGCCCCTGCACTCTTGAGTGTTGGTGATCGAGGCCCTCCTCCACCCGTAGGTTTCCCTGCGCCTCATCCCTGGTGGTCCAGTGGACCTCTGTCTCCTTTCTTTCTTTCTGCTCCTTCACTCCTTTTTCTCCCCTTTCTATCTTTCACCTTTCTGCACCTCTGCTCTTTTGCGCCTTATTTCTGCCCATTTCCCTTTCTCTCCCTCTGCTCCTTCACTCGTTTTTTTTCCCTTTCTATCTTTCACCTTTCTGCACCTCTGCTCTTTTGTGCCTTATTTTTGCCCATTTTCCCTTTCTCTCCCTCTGCTCCTTCACCCGTTTTCACTCGTTTTTTTACCTTTTCTATCTTTCTCCTTTCTGCTCTTTTCTGCATCTCTGCTCTTTTGTGCCTTATTTCTGCTTATTCTCCCTTTTTTCTTTATCCCTTCTTTCCTCCCTTTACCTTTCCCCGCCGCTGCTGCCCCGCGGCCCCTCCCCCCCAGCACGACCGGTCCAATCCAGCTCCCCTCCCCGCTCCCGCCTCCCAGCTATCCAGCCCTCCCCGACCCCTACTTAATGGCGGCCACTGCGGGGACAGGCGAGCAAGACCACTGACTCATTGTCAGTGAAATTGCTCTCCCACCCTCGCAGCTCCACCATTAAGTGAGGTGCCCCTGCCCCTGCACTCTTGAGTGTTGGTGATCGAGGCCCTCCTCCACCCGCAGGTTTCCCTGCGCCTCATCCCTGGTGGTCCAGTGGACCTCTGTCTCCTTTCTTTCTTTCTGCTCCTTCACTCCTTTTTCTCCCCTTTCTATCTTTCACCTTTCTGCACCTCTGCTCTTTTGCGCCTTATTTCTGCCCATTTCCCTTTCTCTCCCTCTGCTCCTTCACTCGTTTTTTTTCCTTTCTATCTTTCACCTTTCTGCACCTCTGCTCTTTTGTGCCTTATTTTTGCCCATTTTCCCTTTCTCTCCCTCTGCTCCTTCACCCGTTTTCACTCGTTTTTTTACCCTTTCTATCTTTCTCCTTTCTGCTCTTTTCTGCATCTCTGCTCTTTTGTGCCTTATTTCTGCTTATTCTCCCTTTTTTCTTTATCCCTTCTTTCCTCCCTTTACCTTTCCCCGCCGCTGCTGCCCCCGCGGCCCCTCCCCCCCCAGCACGACTGGCCCAATCCAGCTCCCCTCCCCGCCTCCCAGCTGTCCAGCCCTCCCCGACCCCTACTTAATGGCGGCCACTGCGGGGACAGGCGAGCAAGACCACTGACTCATTGTCAGTGAAATTGCTCTCCCACCCTCGCAGCTCCACCATTAAGTGAGGTGCCCCTGCCCCTGCACTCTTGAGTGTTGGTGATCGAGGCCCTCCTCCACCCGCAGGTTTCCCTGCGCCTCATCCCTGGTGGTCCAGTGGACCTCTGTCTCCTTTCTTTCTTTCTGCTCCTTCACTCCTTTTTCTCCCCTTTCTATCTTTCACCTTTCTGCACCTCTGCTCTTTTGCGCCTTATTTCTGCCCATTTCCCTTTCTCTCCCTCTGCTCCTTCACTCGTTTTTTTTCCCTTTCTATCTTTCACCTTTCTGCACCTCTGCTCTTTTGTGCCTTATTTTTGCCCATTTTCCCTTTCTCTCCCTCTGCTCCTTCACCCGTTTTCACTCGTTTTTTTACCCTTTCTATCTTTCTCCTTTCTGCTCTTTTCTGCATCTCTGCTCTTTTGTGCCTTATTTCTGCTTATTCTCCCTTCTTTCTTTATCCCTTCTTTCCTCCCTTTAACTTTCCCCGCCGCTGCTGCCCCCGCGGCCCCTCCCCCCCAGCACGACCGGCCCAATCCAGCTCCCCTCCCCGCTCCCGCCTCCCAGCTGTCCAGCCCTCCCCGACCCCTACTTAATGGCGGCCACTGCGGGGACAGGCGAGCAAGACCACTGACTCATTGTCAGTGAAATTGCTCTCCCACCCTCGCAGCTCCACCATTAAGTGAGGTGCCCCTGCCCCTGCACTCTTGAGTGTTGGTGATCGAGGCCCTCCTCCACCCGCAGGTTTCCCTGCGCCTCATCCCTGGTGGTCCAGTGGACCTCTGTCTCCTTTCTTTCTATCTGCTCCTTCACTCCTTTTTCTCCCCTTTCTATCTTTCACCTTTCTGCACCTCTGCTCTTTTGCGCCTTATTTCTGCCCATTTCCCTTTCTCTCCCTCTGCTCCTTCACTCGTTTTTTTTCCCTTTCTATCTTTCACCTTTCTGCACCTCTGCTCTTTTGTGCCTTATTTTTGCCCATTTTCCCTTTCTCTCCCTCTGCTCCTTCACCCATTTTCACTCGTTTTTTTACCCTTTCTATCTTTCTCCTTTCTGCTCTTTTCTGCATCTCTGCTCTTTTGTGCCTTATTTCTGCTTATTCTCCCTTTTTTCTTTATCCCTTCTTTCCTCCCTTTACCTTTCCCCGCCGCTGCTGCCCCCGCGGCCCCTCCCCCCCAGCACGACCGGCCCAATCCAGCTCCCCTCCCCGCTCCCGCCTCCCAGCTGTCCAGCCCTCTCCGACCCCTACTTAATGGCGGCCACTGCGGGGACAGGAGAGCAAGACCACTGACTCATTGTCAGTGAAATTGCTCTCCCACCCTCGCAGCTCCACCATTAAGTGAGGTGCCCCTTCCCCTGCACTCTTGAGTGTTGGTGATCGAGGCCCTCCTCCACCCGCAGGTTTCCCTGCGCCTCATCCCTGGTGGTCCAGTGGACCTGTGTCTCCTTTCTTTCTTTCTGCTCCTTCACTCCTTTTTCTCCCCTTTCTATCTTTCACCTTTCTGCACCTCTGCTCTTTTGCGCCTTATTTCTGCCCATTTCCCTTTCTCTCCCTCTGCTCCTTCACTCGTTTTTTTTCCCTTTGTATCTTTCACCTTTCTGCACCTCTGATCTTTTGTGCCTTATTTTTGGCCATTTTCCCTTTATCTCCCTCTGCTCCTTCACCCGTTTTCACTCGTTTTTTTACCCTTTCTATCTTTCTCCTTTCTGCTCTTTTCTGCATCTCTGCTCTTTTGTGCCTTATTTCTGCTTATTCTCCCTTTTTTCTTTATCCCTTCTTTCCTCCCTTTACCTTTCCCCGCCGCTGCTGCCCCCGCGGCCCCTCCCCCCCAGCACGACCGGCCCAATCCAGCTCCCCTCCCCGCTCCCGCCTCCCAGCTGTCCAGCCCTCCCCGACCCCTACTTAATGGCGGCCACTGCGGGGACAGGAGAGCAAGACCACTGACTCATTGTCAGTGAAATTGCTCTCCCACCCTCGCAGCTCCACCATTAAGTGAGGTGCCCCTGCCCCTGCACTCTTGAGTGTTGGTGATCGAGGCCCTCCTCCACCCGCAGGTTTCCCTGCGCCTCATCCCTGGTGGTCCAGTGGACCTGTGTCTCCTTTCTTTCTTTCTGCTCCTTCACTCCTTTTTCTCCCCTTTCTATCTTTCACCTTTCTGCACCTCTGCTCTTTTGCGCCTTATTTCTGCCCATTTCCCTTTCTCTCCCTCTGCTCCTTCACTCGTTTTTTTTCCCTTTGTATCTTTCACCTTTCTGCACCTCTGCTCTTTTGTGCCTTATTTTTGCCCATTTTCCCTTTCTCTCCCTCTGCTCCTTCACCCGTTTTCACTCGTTTTTTTACCCTTTCTATCTTTCTCCTTTCTGCTCTTTTCTGCATCTCTGCTCTTTTGTGCCTTATTTCTGCTTATTCTCCCTTTTTTCTTTATCCCTTCTTTCCTCCCTTTACCTTTCCCCGCCGCTGCTGCCCCCGCGGCCCCTCCCCCCCCAGCACGACTGGCCCAATCCAGCTCCCCTCCCCGCCTCCCAGCTGTCCAGCCCTCCCCGACCCCTACTTAATGGCGGCCACTGCGGGGACAGGCGAGCAAGACCACTGACTCATTGTCAGTGAAATTGCTCTCCCACCCTCGCAGCTCCACCATTAAGTGAGGTGCCCCTGCCCCTGCACTCTTGAGTGTTGGTGATCGAGGCCCTCCTCCACCTGCAGGTTTCCCTGCGCCTCATCCCTGGTGGTCCAGTGGACCTCTGTCTCCTTTCTTTCTTTCTGCTCCTTCACTCCTTTTTCTCCCCTTTCTATCTTTCACCTTTCTGCACCTCTGCTCTTTTGCGCCTTATTTCTGCCCATTTCCCTTTCTCTCCCTCTGCTCCTTCACTCGTTTTTTTTCCCTTTCTATCTTTCACCTTTCTGCACCTCTGCTCTTTTGTGCCTTATTTTTGCCCATTTTCCCTTTCTCTCCCTCTGCTCCTTCACCCGTTTTCACTCGTTTTTTTACCCTTTCTATCTTTCTCCTTTCTGCTCTTTTCTGCATCTCTGCTCTTTTGTGCCTTATTTCTGCTTATTCTCCCTTCTTTCTTTATCCCTTCTTTCCTCCCTTTAACTTTCCCCGCCGCTGCTGCCCCCGCGGCCCCTCCCCCCCAGCACGACCGGCCCAATCCAGCTCCCCTCCCCGCTCCCGCCTCCCAGCTGTCCAGCCCTCCCCGACCCCTACTTAATGGCGGCCACTGCGGGGACAGGCGAGCAAGACCACTGACTCATTGTCAGTGAAATTGCTCTCCCACCCTCGCAGCTCCACCATTAAGTGAGGTGCCCCTGCCCCTGCACTCTTGAGTGTTGGTGATCGAGGCCCTCCTCCACCCGCAGGTTTCCCTGCGCCTCATCCCTGGTGGTCCAGTGGACCTCTGTCTCCTTTCTTTCTATCTGCTCCTTCACTCCTTTTTCTCCCCTTTCTATCTTTCACCTTTCTGCACCTCTGCTCTTTTGCGCCTTATTTCTGCCCATTTCCCTTTCTCTCCCTCTGCTCCTTCACTCGTTTTTTTTCCCTTTCTATCTTTCACCTTTCTGCACCTCTGCTCTTTTGTGCCTTATTTTTGCCCATTTTCCCTTTCTCTCCCTCTGCTCCTTCACCCATTTTCACTCGTTTTTTTACCCTTTCTATCTTTCTCCTTTCTGCTCTTTTCTGCATCTCTGCTCTTTTGTGCCTTATTTCTGCTTATTCTCCCTTTTTTCTTTATCCCTTCTTTCCTCCCTTTACCTTTCCCCGCCGCTGCTGCCCCCGCGGCCCCTCCCCCCCAGCACGACCGGCCCAATCCAGCTCCCCTCCCCGCTCCCGCCTCCCAGCTGTCCAGCCCTCCCCGACCCCTACTTAATGGCGGCCACTGCGGGGACAGGAGAGCAAGACCACTGACTCATTGTCAGTGAAATTGCTCTCCCACCCTCGCAGCTCCACCATTAAGTGAGGTGCCCCTTCCCCTGCACTCTTGAGTGTTGGTGATCGAGGCCCTCCTCCACCCGCAGGTTTCCCTGCGCCTCATCCCTGGTGGTCCAGTGGACCTGTGTCTCCTTTCTTTCTTTCTGCTCCTTCACTCCTTTTTCTCCCCTTTCTATCTTTCACCTTTCTGCACCTCTGCTCTTTTGCGCCTTATTTCTGCCCATTTCCCTTTCTCTCCCTCTGCTCCTTCACTCGTTTTTTTTCCCTTTGTATCTTTCACCTTTCTGCACCTCTGCTCTTTTGTGCCTTATTTTTGCCCATTTTCCCTTTCTCTCCCTCTGCTCTTTCACCCGTTTTCACTCGTTTTTTTACCCTTTCTATCTTTCTCCTTTCTGCTCTTTTCTGCATCTCTGCTCTTTTGTGCCTTATTTCTGCTTATTCTCCCTTTTTTCTTTATCCCTTCTTTCCTCCCTTTACCTTTCCCCGCCGCTGCTGCCCCCGCGGCCCCTCCCCCCCAGCACGACCGGCCCAATCCAGCTCCCCTCCCTGCTCCCGCCTCCCAGCTGTCCAGCCCTCCCCGACCCCTACTTAATGGCGGCCACTGCGGGGACAGGCGAGCAAGACCACTGACTCATTGTCAGTGAAATTGCTCTCCCACCCTCGCAGCTCCACCATTAAGTGAGGTGCCCCTGCCCCTGCACTCTTGAGTGTTGGTGATCGAGGCCCTCCTCCACCCGCAGGTTTCCCTGCGCCTCATCCCTGGTGGTCCAGTGGACCTCTGTCTCCTTTCTTTCTTTCTGCTCCTTCACTCCTTTTTCTCCCCTTTCTATCTTTCACCTTTCTGCACCTCTGCTCTTTTGCGCCTTATTTCTGCCCATTTCCCTTTCTCTCCCTCTGCTCCTTCACTCGTTTTTTTTCCCTTTGTATCTTTCACCTTTCTGCACCTCTGCTCTTTTGTGCCTTATTTTTGCCCATTTTCCCTTTCTCTCCCTCTGCTCCTTCACCCGTTTTCACTCGTTTTTTTACCCTTTCTATCTTTCTCCTTTCTGCTCTTTTCTGCATCTCTGCTCTTTTGTGCCTTATTTCTGCTTATTCTCCCTTTTTTCTTTATCCCTTCTTTCCTCCCTTTACCTTTCCCCGCCGCTGCTGCCCCCGCGGCCCCTCCCCCCCAGCACGACCGGCCCAATCCAGCTCCCCTCCCCGCTCCCGCCTCCCAGCTGTCCAGCCCTCCCCAACCCCTACTTAATGGCGGCCACTGCGGGGACAGGCGAGCAAGACCACTGACTCATTGTCAGTGAAATTGCTCTCCCACCCTCGCAGCTCCACCATTAAGTGAGGTGCCCCTGCCCCTGCACTCTTGAGTGTTGGTGATCGAGGCCCTCCTCCACCCGTAGGTTTCCCTGCGCCTCATCCCTGGTGGTCCAGTGGACCTCTGTCTCCTTTCTTTCTTTCTGCTCCTTCACTCCTTTTTCTCCCCTTTCTATCTTTCACCTTTCTGCACCTCTGCTCTTTTGCGCCTTATTTCTGCCCATTTCCCTTTCTCTCCCTCTGCTCCTTCACTCGTTTTTTTTCCCTTTGTATCTTTCACCTTTCTGCACCTCTGCTCTTTTGTGCCTTATTTTTGCCCATTTTCCCTTTCTCTCCCTCTGCTCCTTCACCCGTTTTCACTCGTTTTTTTACCCTTTCTATCTTTCTCCTTTCTGCTCTTTTCTGCATCTCTGCTCTTTTGTGCCTTATTTCTGCTTATTCTCCCTTTTTTCTTTATCCCTTCTTTCCTCCCTTTACCTTTCCCCGCCGCTGCTGCCCCCGCGGCCCCTCCCCCCCAGCACGACCGGCCCAATCCAGCTCCCCTCCCCGCTCCCGCCTCCCAGCTGTCCAGCCCTCCCCGACCCCTACTTAATGGCGGCCACTGCGGGGACAGGAGAGCAAGACCACTGACTCATTGTCAGTGAAATTGCTCTCCCACCCTCGCAGCTCCACCATTAAGTGAGGTGCCCCTGCCCCTGCACTCTTGAGTGTTGGTGATCGAGGCCCTCCTCCACCCGCAGGTTTCCCTGCGCCTCATCCCTGGTGGTCCAGTGGACCTGTGTCTCCTTTCTTTCTTTCTGCTCCTTCACTCCTTTTTCTCCCCTTTCTATCTTTCACCTTTCTGCACCTCTGCTCTTTTGCGCCTTATTTCTGCCCATTTCCCTTTCTCTCCCTCTGCTCCTTCACTCGTTTTTTTTCCCTTTGTATCTTTCACCTTTCTGCACCTCTGCTCTTTTGTGCCTTGTTTTTGCCCATTTTCCCTTTCTCTCCCTCTGCTCCTTCACCCGTTTTCACTCGTTTTTTTACCCTTTCTATCTTTCTCCTTTCGGCTCTTTTCTGCATCTCTGCTCTTTTGTGCCTTATTTCTGCTTATTCTCCCTTTTTTCTTTATCCCTTCTTTCCTCCCTTTACCTTTCCCCGCCGCTGCTGCCCCCGCGGCCCCTCCCCCCCCAGCACGACTGGCCCAATCCAGCTCCCCTCCCCGCCTCCCAGCTGTCCAGCCCTCCCCGACCCCTACTTAATGGCGGCCACTGCGGGGACAGGCGAGCAAGACCACTGACTCATTGTCAGTGAAATTGCTCTCCCACCCTCGCAGCTCCACCATTAAGTGAGGTGCCCCTGCCCCTGCACTCTTGAGTGTTGGTGATCGAGGCCCTCCTCCACCCGCAGGTTTCCCTGCGCCTCATCCCTGGTGGTCCAGTGGACCTCTGTCTCCTTTCTTTCTTTCTGCTCCTTCACTCCTTTTTCTCCCCTTTCTATCTTTCACCTTTCTGCACCTCTGCTCTTTTGCGCCTTATTTCTGCCCATTTCCCTTTCTCTCCCTCTGCTCCTTCACTCGTTTTTTTTCCCTTTCTATCTTTCACCTTTCTGCACCTCTGCTCTTTTGTGCCTTATTTTTGCCCATTTTCCCTTTCTCTCCCTCTGCTCCTTCACCCGTTTTCACTCGTTTTTTTACCCTTTCTATCTTTCTCCTTTCTGCTCTTTTCTGCATCTCTGCTCTTTTGTGCCTTATTTCTGCTTATTCTCCCTTCTTTCTTTATCCCTTCTTTCCTCCCTTTAACTTTCCCCGCCGCTGCTGCCCCCGCGGCCCCTCCCCCCCAGCACGACCGGCCCAATCCAGCTCCCCTCCCCGCTCCCGCCTCCCAGCTGTCCAGCCCTCCCCGACCCCTACTTAATGGCGGCCACTGCGGGGACAGGCGAGCAAGACCACTGACTCATTGTCAGTGAAATTGCTCTCCCACCCTCGCAGCTCCACCATTAAGTGAGGTGCCCCTGCCCCTGCACTCTTGAGTGTTGGTGATCGAGGCCCTCCTCCACCCGCAGGTTTCCCTGCGCCTCATCCCTGGTGGTCCAGTGGACCTCTGTCTCCTTTCTTTCTATCTGCTCCTTCACTCCTTTTTCTCCCCTTTCTATCTTTCACCTTTCTGCACCTCTGCTCTTTTGCGCCTTATTTCTGCCCATTTCCCTTTCTCTCCCTCTGCTGCTTCACTCGTTTTTTTTCCCTTTCTATCTTTCACCTTTCTGCACCTCTGCTCTTTTGTGCCTTATTTTTGCCCATTTTCCCTTTCTCTCCCTCTGCTCCTTCACCCATTTTCACTCGTTTTTTTACCCTTTCTATCTTTCTCCTTTCTGCTCTTTTCTGCATCTCTGCTCTTTTGTGCCTTATTTCTGCTTATTCTCCCTTTTTTCTTTATCCCTTCTTTCCTCCCTTTACCTTTCCCCGCCGCTGCTGCCCCCGCGGCCCCTCCCCCCCAGCACGACCGGCCCAATCCAGCTCCCCTCCCCGCTCCCGCCTCCCAGCTGTCCAGCCCTCCCCGACCCCTACTTAATGGCGGCCACTGCGGGGACAGGAGAGCAAGACCACTGACTCATTGTCAGTGAAATTGCTCTCCCACCCTCGCAGCTCCACCATTAAGTGAGGTGCCCCTTCCCCTGCACTCTTGAGTGTTGGTGATCGAGGCCCTCCTCCACCCGCAGGTTTCCCTGCGCCTCATCCCTGGTGGTCCAGTGGACCTGTGTCTCCTTTCTTTCTTTCTGCTCCTTCACTCCTTTTTCTCCCCTTTCTATCTTTCACCTTTCTGCACCTCTGCTCTTTTGCGCCTTATTTCTGCCCATTTCCCTTTCTCTCCCTCTGCTCCTTCACTCGTTTTTTTTCCCTTTGTATCTTTCACCTTTCTGCACCTCTGCTCTTTTGTGCCTTATTTTTGCCCATTTTCCCTTTCTCTCCCTCTGCTCTTTCACCCGTTTTCACTCGTTTTTTTACCCTTTCTATCTTTCTCCTTTCTGCTCTTTTCTGCATCTCTGCTCTTTTGTGCCTTATTTCTGCTTATTCTCCCTTTTTTCTTTATCCCTTCTTTCCTCCCTTTACCTTTGCCCGCCGCTGCTGCCCCCGCGGCCCCTCCCCCCCAGCACGACCGGCCCAATCCAGCTCCCCTCCCCGCTCCCGCCTCCCAGCTGTCCAGCCCTCCCCGACCCCTACTTAATGGCGGCCACTGCGGGGACAGGCGAGCAGAGCAAGACCACTGACTCATTGTCAGTGAAATTGCTCTCCCACCCTCGCAGCTCCACCATTAAGTGAGGTGCCCCTGCCCCTGCACTCTTGAGTGTTGGTGATCGAGGCCCTCCTCCACCCGCAGGTTTCCCTGCGCCTCATCCCTGGTGGTCCAGTGGACCTCTGTCTCCTTTCTTTCTTTCTGCTCATTCACTCCTTTTTCTCCCCTTTCTATCTTTCACCTTTCTGCACCTCTGCTCTTTTGCGCCTTATTTCTGCCCATTTCCCTTTCTCTCCCTCTGCTCCTTCACTCGTTTTTTTTCCCTTTGTATCTTTCACCTTTCTGCACCTCTGCTCTTTTGTGCCTTATTTTTGCCCATTTTCCCTTTCTCTCCCTCTGCTCCTTCACCCGTTTTCACTCGTTTTTTTACCCTTTCTATCTTTCTCCTTTCTGCTCTTTTCTGCATCTCTGCTCTTTTGTGCCTTATTTCTGCTTATTCTCCCTTTTTTCTTTATCCCTTCTTTCCTCCCTTTACCTTTCCCCGCCGCTGCTGCCCCCGCGGCCCCTCCCCCCCAGCACGACCGGCCCAATCCAGCTCCCCTCCCCGCTCCCGCCTCCCAGCTGTCCAGCCCTCCCCGACCCCTACTTAATGGCGGCCACTGCGGGGACAGGAGAGCAAGACCACTGACTCATTGTCAGTGAAATTGCTTTCCCACCCTCGCAGCTCCACCATTAAGTGAGGTGCCCCTGCCCCTGCACTCTTGAGTGTTGGTGATCGAGGCCCTCCTCCACCCGCAGGTTTCCCTGCGCCTCATCCCTGGTGGTCCAGTGGACCTGTGTCTCCTTTCTTTCTTTCTGCTCCTTCACTCCTTTTTCTCCCCTTTCTATCTTTCACCTTTCTGCACCTCTGCTCTTTTGCGTCTTATTTCTGCCCATTTCCCTTTTTCTCCCTCTGCTCCTTCACTCGTTTTTTTTCCCTTTGTATCTTTCACCTTTCTGCACCTCTGCTCTTTTGTGCCTTATTTTTGCCCATTTTCCCTTTCTCTCCCTCTGCTCCTTCACCCGTTTTCACTCGTTTTTTTACCCTTTCTATCTTTCTCCTTTCTGCTCTTTTCTACATCTCTGCTCTTTTGTGCCTTATTTCTGCTTATTCTCCCTTTTTTCTTTATCCCTTCTTTCCTCCCTTTACCTTTTCCCGCCGCTGCTGCCCCCGCGGCCCCTCCCCCCCAGCACGACCGGCCCAATCCAGCTCCCTCCCCGCTCCCGCCTCCCAGCTGTCCAGCCCTCCCCGACCCCTACTTAATGGCGGCCACTGCGGGGACAGGCGAGCAAGACCACTGACTCATTGTCAGTGAAATTGCTCTCCCACCCTCGCAGCTCCACCATTAAATGAGGTGCCCCTGCCCCTGCACTCTTGAGTGTTGGTGATCGAGGCCCTCCTCCACCCGTAGGTTTCCCTGCGCCTCATCCCTGGTGGTCCAGTGGACCTCTGTCTCCTTTCTTTCTTTCTGCTCCTTCACTCCTTTTTCTCCCCTTTCTATCTTTCACCTTTCTGCACCTCTGCTCTTTTGCGCCTTATTTCTGCCCATTTCCCTTTCTCTCCCTCTGCTCCTTCACTCGTTTTTTTTCCCTTTCTATCTTTCACCTTTCTGCACCTCTGCTCTTTTGTGCCTTATTTTTGCCCATTTTCCCTTTCTCTCCCTCTGCTCCTTCACCCGTTTTCACTCGTTTTTTTACCCTTTCTATCTTTCTCCTTTCTGCTCTTTTCTGCATCTCTGCTCTTTTGTGCCTTATTTCTGCTTATTCTCCCTTTTTTCTTTATCCCTTCTTTCCTCCCTTTACCTTTCCCCGCCGCTGCTGCCCCGCGGCCCCTCCCCCCCAGCACGACCGGTCCAATCCAGCTCCCCTCCCCGCTCCCGCCTCCTAGCTATCTAGCCCTCCCCGACCCCTACTTAATGGCGGCCACTGCGGGGACAGGCGAGCAAGACCACTGACTCATTGTCAGTGAAATTGCTCTCCCACCCTCGCAGCTCCACCATTAAGTGAGGTGCCCCTGCCCCTGCACTCTTGAGTGTTGGTGATCGAGGCCCTCCTCCACCCGCAGGTTTCCCTGCGCCTCATCCCTGGTGGTCCAGTGGACCTCTGTCTCCTTTCTTTCTTTCTGCTCCTTCACTCCTTTTTCTCCCCTTTCTATCTTTCACCTTTCTGCACCTCTGCTCTGTTGCGCCTTATTTCTGCCCATTTCCCTTTCTCTCCCTCTGCTCCTTCATTAGTTTTTTTTCCTTTCTATCTTTCACCTTTCTGCACCTCTGCTCTTTTGTGCCTTATTTTTGCCCATTTTCCCTTTCTCTCCCTCTGCTCCTTCACCCGTTTTCACTCGTTTTTTTACCCTTTCTATCTTTCTCCTTTCTGCTCTTTTCTGCATCTCTGCTCTTTTGTGCCTTATTTCTGCTTATTCTCCCTTTTTTCTTTATCCCTTCTTTCCTCCCTTTACCTTTCCCCGCCGCTGCTGCCCCCGCGGCCCCTCCCCCCCAGCACGACCGGCCCAATCCAGCTCCCCTCCCCGCTCCCGCCTCCCAGCTGTCCAGCCCTCCCCGACCCCTACTTAATGGCGGCCACTGCGGGGACAGGCGAGCAAGACCACTGACTCATTGTCAGTGAAATTGCTCTCCCACCCTCGCAGCTCCACCATTAAGTGAGGTGCCCCTGCCCCTGCACTCTTGAGTGTTGGTGATCGAGGCCCTCCTCCACCCGCAGGTTTCCCTGCGCCTCATCCCTGGTGGTCCAGTGGACCTCTGTCTCCTTTCTTTCTTTCTGCTCCTTCACTCCTTTTTCTCCCCTTTCTATCTTTCACCTTTCTGCACCTCTGCTCTTTTGCGCCTTATTTCTGCCCATTTCCCTTTCTCTCCCTCTGCTCCTTCAATCGTTTTTTTTCCCTTTCTATCTTTCACCTTTCTGCACCTCTGCTCTTTTGTGCCTTATTTTTGCCCATTTTCCCTTTCTCTCCCTCTGCTCCTTCACCCGTTTTCACTCGTTTTTTTACCCTTTCTATCTTTCTCCTTTCTGCTCTTTTCTGCATCTCTGCTCTTTTGTGCCTTATTTCTGCTTATTCTCCCTTTTTTCTTTATCCCTTCTTTCCTCCCTTTACCTTTCCCCGCCGCTGCTGCCCCCGCGGCCCCTCCCCCCCAGCACGACCGGCCCAATCCAGCTCCCCTCCCCGCTCCCGCCTCCCAGCTGTCCAGCCCTCCCCGACCCCTACTTAATGGCGGCCACTGCGGGGACAGGAGAGCAAGACCACTGACTCATTGTCAGTGAAATTGCTCTCCCACCCTCGCAGCTCCACCATTAAGTGAGGTGCCCCTTCCCCTGCACTCTTGAGTGTTGGTGATCGAGGCCCTCCTCCACCCGCAGGTTTCCCTGCGCCTCATCCCTGGTGGTCCAGTGGACCTGTGTCTCCTTTCTTTCTTTCTGCTCCTTCACTCCTTTTTCTCCCCTTTCTATCTTTCACCTTTCTGCACCTCTGCTCTTTTGCGCCTTATTTCTGCCCATTTCCCTTTCTCTCCCTCTGCTCCTTCACTCGTTTTTTTTCCCTTTGTATCTTTCACCTTTCTGCACCTCTGCTCTTTTGTGCCTTATTTTTGCCCATTTTCCCTTTCTCTCCCTCTGCTCTTTCACCCGTTTTCACTCGTTTTTTTACCCTTTCTATCTTTCTCCTTTCTGCTCTTTTCTGCATCTCTGCTCTTTTGTGCCTTATTTCTGCTTATTCTCCCTTTTTTCTTTATCCCTTCTTTCCTCCCTTTACCTTTCCCCGCCGCTGCTGCCCCCGCGGCCCCTCCCCCCCAGCACGACCGGCCCAATCCAGCTCCCCTCCCCGCTCCCGCCTCCCAGCTGTCCAGCCCTCCCCGACCCCTACTTAATGGCGGCCACTGCGGGGACAGGCGAGCAAGACCACTGACTCATTGTCAGTGAAATTGCTCTCCCACCCTCGCAGCTCCACCATTAAGTGAGGTGCCCCTGCCCCTGCACTCTTGAGTGTTGGTGATCGAGGCCCTCCTCCACCCGCAGGTTTCCCTGCGCCTCATCCCTGGTGGTCCAGTGGACCTCTGTCTCCTTTCTTTCTTTCTGCTCCTTCACTCCTTTTTCTCCCCTTTCTATCTTTCACCTTTCTGCACCTCTGCTCTTTTGCGCCTTATTTCTGCCCATTTCCCTTTCTCTCCCTCTGCTCCTTCACTCGTTTTTTTTCCCTTTGTATCTTTCACCTTTCTGCACCTCTGCTCTTTTGTGCCTTATTTTTGCCCATTTTCCCTTTCTCTCCCTCTGCTCCTTCACCCGTTTTCACTCGTTTTTTTACCCTTTCTATCTTTCTCCTTTCTGCTCTTTTCTGCATCTCTGCTCTTTTGTGCCTTATTTCTGCTTATTCTCCCTTTTTTCTTTATCCCTTCTTTCCTCCCTTTACCTTTCCCCGCCGCTGCTGCCCCCGCGGCCCCTCCCCCCCAGCACGACCGGCCCAATCCAGCTCCCCTCCCCGCTCCCGCCTCCCAGCTGTCCAGCCCTCCCCGACCCCTACTTAATGGCGGCCACTGCGGGGACAGGAGAGCAAGACCACTGACTCATTGTCAGTGAAATTGCTTTCCCACCCTCGCAGCTCCACCATTAAGTGAGGTGCCCCTGCCCCTGCACTCTTGAGTGTTGGTGATCGAGGCCCTCCTCCACCCGCAGGTTTCCCTGCGCCTCATCCCTGGTGGTCCAGTGGACCTGTGTCTCCTTTCTTTCTTTCTGCTCCTTCACTCCTTTTTCTCCCCTTTCTATCTTTCACCTTTCTGCACCTCTGCTCTTTTGCGTCTTATTTCTGCCCATTTCCCTTTTTCTCCCTCTGCTCCTTCACTCGTTTTTTTTCCCTTTGTATCTTTCACCTTTCTGCACCTCTGCTCTTTTGTGCCTTATTTTTGCCCATTTTCCCTTTCTCTCCCTCTGCTCCTTCACCCGTTTTCACTCGTTTTTTTACCCTTTCTATCTTTCTCCTTTCTGCTCTTTTCTGCATCTCTGCTCTTTTGTGCCTTATTTCTGCTTATTCTCCCTTTTTTCTTTATCCCTTCTTTCCTCCCTTTACCTTTTCCCGCCGCTGCTGCCCCCGCGGCCCCTCCCCCCCAGCACGACCGGCCCAATCCAGCTCCCTCCCCGCTCCCGCCTCCCAGCTGTCCAGCCCTCCCCGACCCCTACTTAATGGCGGCCACTGCGGGGACAGGCGAGCAAGACCACTGACTCATTGTCAGTGAAATTGCTCTCCCACCCTCGCAGCTCCACCATTAAATGAGGTGCCCCTGCCCCTGCACTCTTGAGTGTTGGTGATCGAGGCCCTCCTCCACCCGTAGGTTTCCCTGCGCCTCATCCCTGGTGGTCCAGTGGACCTCTGTCTCCTTTCTTTCTTTCTGCTCCTTCACTCCTTTTTCTCCCCTTTCTATCTTTCACCTTTCTGCACCTCTGCTCTTTTGCGCCTTATTTCTGCCCATTTCCCTTTCTCTCCCTCTGCTCCTTCACTCGTTTTTTTTCCCTTTCTATCTTTCACCTTTCTGCACCTCTGCTCTTTTGTGCCTTATTTTTGCCCATTTTCCCTTTCTCTCCCTCTGCTCCTTCACCCGTTTTCACTCGTTTTTTTACCCTTTCTATCTTTCTCCTTTCTGCTCTTTTCTGCATCTCTGCTCTTTTGTGCCTTATTTCTGCTTATTCTCCCTTTTTTCTTTATCCCTTCTTTCCTCCCTTTACCTTTCCCCGCCGCTGCTGCCCCGCGGCCCCTCCCCCCCAGCACGACCGGTCCAATCCAGCACCCCTCCCCGCTCCCGCCTCCTAGCTATCTAGCCCTCCCCGACCCCTACTTAATGGCGGCCACTGCGGGGACAGGCGAGCAAGACCACTGACTCATTGTCAGTGAAATTGCTCTCCCACCCTCGCAGCTCCACCATTAAGTGAGGTGCCCCTGCCCCTGCACTCTTGAGTGTTGGTGATCGAGGCCCTCCTCCACCCGCAGGTTTCCCTGCGCCTCATCCCTGGTGGTCCAGTGGACCTCTGTCTCCTTTCTTTCTTTCTGCTCCTTCACTCCTTTTTCTCCCCTTTCTATCTTTCACCTTTCTGCACCTCTGCTCTTTTGCGCCTTATTTCTGCCCATTTCCCTTTCTCTCCCTCTGCTCCTTCACTCGTTTTTTTTCCCTTTGTATCTTTCACCTTTCTGCACCTCTGCTCTTTTGTGCCTTATTTTTGCCCATTTTCCCTTTCTCTCCCTCTGCTCCTTCACCCGTTTTCACTCGTTTTTTTACCCTTTCTATCTTTCTCCTTTCTGCTCTTTTCTGCATCTCTGCTCTTTTGTGCCTTATTTCTGCTTATTCTCCCTTTTTTCTTTATCCCTTCTTTCCTCCCTTTACCTTTCCCCGCCGCTGCTGCCCCCGCGGCCCCTCCCCCCCAGCACGACCGGCCCAATCCAGCTCCCCTCCCCGCTCCCGCCTCCCAGCTGTCCAGCCCTCCCCGACCCCTACTTAATGGCGGCCACTGCGGGGACAGGCGAGCAAGACCACTGACTCATTGTCAGTGAAATTGCTCTCCCACCCTCGCAGCTCCACCATTAAGTGAGGTGCCCCTGCCCCTGCACTCTTGAGTGTTGGTGATCGAGGCCCTCCTCCACCCGTAGGTTTCCCTGCGCCTCATCCCTGGTGGTCCAGTGGACCTCTGTCTCCTTTCTTTCTTTCTGCTCCTTCACTCCTTTTTCTCCCCTTTCTATCTTTCACCTTTCTGCACCTCTGCTCTTTTGCGCCTTATTTCTGCCCATTTCCCTTTCTCTCCCTCTGCTCCTTCACTCGTTTTTTTTCCCTTTGTATCTTTCACCTTTCTGCACCTCTGCTCTTTTGTGCCTTATTTTTGCCCATTTTCCCTTTCTCTCCCTCTGCTCCTTCACCCGTTTTCACTCGTTTTTTTACCCTTTCTATCTTTCTATCTTTCTCCTTTCTGTTCTTTTCTGCATCTCTGCTCTTTTGTGCCTTATTTCTGCTTATTCTCCCTTTTTTCTTTATCCCTTCTTTCCTCCCTTTACCTTTCCCCGCCGCTGCTGCCCCCGCGGCCCCTCCCCCCCAGCACGACCGGCCCAATCCAGCTCCCCTCCCCGCTCCCGCCTCCCAGCTGTCCAGCCCTCCCCGACCCCTACTTAATGGCGGCCACTGCGGGGACAGGAGAGCAAGACCACTGACTCATTGTCAGTGAAATTGCTCTCCCACCCTCGCAGCTCCACCATTAAGTGAGGTGCCCCTGCCCCTGCACTCTTGAGTGTTGGTGATCGAGGCCCTCCTCCACCCGCAGGTTTCCCTGCGCCTCATCCCTGGTGGTCCAGTGGACCTCTGTCTCCTTTCTTTCTTTCTGCTCCTTCACTCCTTTTTCTCCCCTTTCTATCTTTCACCTTTCTGCACCTCTGCTCTTTTGCGCCTTATTTCTGCCCATTTCCCTTTCTCTCCCTCTGCTCCTTCACTCGTTTTTTTTCCCTTTGTATCTTTCACCTTTCTGCACCTCTGCTCTTTTGTGCCTTATTTTTGCCCATTTTCCCTTTCTCTCCCTCTGCTCCTTCACCCGTTTTCACTCGTTTTTTTACCCTTTCTATCTTTCTCCTTTCTGCTCTTTTCTGCATCTCTGCTCTTTTGTGCCTTATTTCTGCTTATTCTCCCTTTTTTCTTTATCCCTTCTTTCCTCCCTTTACCTTTCCCCGCCGCTGCTGCCCCGCGGCCCCTCCCCCCCAGCACGACCGGCCCAATCCAGCTCCCCTCCCCGCTCCCGCCTCCCAGCTGTCCAGCCCTCCCCGACCCCTACTTAATGGCGGCCACTGCGGGGACAGGCGAGCAAGACCACTGACTCATTGTCAGTGAAATTGCTCTCCCACCCTCGCAGTTCCACCATTAAGTGAGGTGCCCCTGCCCCTGCACTCTTGAGTGTTGGTGATCGAGGCCCTCCTCCACCCGCAGGTTTCCCTGCGCCTCATCCCTGGTGGTCCAGTGGACCTCTGTCTCCTTTCTTTCTTTCTGCTCCTTCACTCCTTTTTCTCCCCTTTCTATCTTTCACCTTTCTGCACCTCTGCTCTTTTGCGCCTTATTTCTGCCCATTTCCCTTTCTCTCCCTCTGCTCCTTCACTCGTTTTTTTTCCCTTTCTATCTTTCACCTTTCTGCACCTTTGCTCTTTTGTGCCTTATTTTTGCCCATTTTCCCTTTCTCTCCCTCTGCTCCTTCACCCGTTTTCACTCGTTTTTTTACCCTTTCTATCTTTCTCCTTTCTGCTCTTTTCTGCATCTCTGCTCTTTTGTGCCTTATTTCTGCTTATTCTCCCTTTTTTCTTTATCCCTTCTTTCCTCCCTTCACCTTTCCCCGCCGCTGCTGCCCCCGCGGCCCCTCCCCCCCAGCACGACCGGCCCAATCCAACTCCCCTCCCCGCTCCCGCCTCCCAGCTGTCCAGCCCTCCCCGACCCCTACTTAATGGCGGCCACTGCGGGGACAGGAGAGCAAGACCACTGACTCATTGTCAGTGAAATTGCTCTCCCACCCTCGCAGCTCCACCATTAAGTGAGGTGCCCCTGCCCCTGCACTCTTGAGTGTTGGTGATCGAGGCCCTCCTCCACCCGCAGGTTTCCCTGCGCCTCATCCCTGGTGGTCCAGTGGACCTCTGTCTCCTTTCTTTCTTTCTGCTCCTTTACTCCTTTTTCTCCCCTTTCTATCTTTCACCTTTCTGCACCTCTGCTCTTTTGCGCCTTATTTCTGCCCATTTCCCTTTCTCTCCCTCTGCTCCTTCACTCGTTATTTTCCCTTTGTATCTTTCACCTTTCTGCACCTCTGCTCTTTTGTGCCTTATTTTTGCCCATTTTCCCTTTCTCTCCCTCTGCTCCTTCACCCGTTTTCACTCGTTTTTTTACCCTTTCTATCTTTCTCCTTTCTGCTCTTTTCTGCATCTCTGCTCTTTTGTGCCTTATTTCTGCTTATTCTCCCTTTTTTCTTTATCCCTTCTTTCCTCCCTTTACCTTTCCCCGCCGCTGCTGCCCCCGCGGCCCCTCCCCCCCAGCACGACCGGCCCAATCCAGCTCCCCTCCCCGCTCCCGCCTCCCAGCTGTCCAGCCCTCTCCGACCCCTACTTAATGGCGGCCACTGCGGGGACAGGCGAGCAAGAACACTGACTCATTGTCAGTGAAATTGCTCTCCCACCCTCGCAGCTCCACCATTAAGTGAGGTGCCCCTGCCCCTGCAGTCTTGAGTGTTGGTGATCGAGGCCCTCCTCCACCCGCAGGTTTCCCTGCGCCTCATCCCTGGTGGTCCAGTGGACCTCTGTCTCCTTTCTTTCTTTCTGCTCCTTCACTCCTTTTTCTCCCCTTTCTATCTTTCACCTTTCTGCACCTCTGCTCTTTTGCGCCTTATTTCTGCCCATTTCCCTTTCTCTCCCTCTGCTCCTTCACTCGTTATTTTCCCTTTGTATCTTTCACCTTTCTGCACCTCTGCTCTTTTGTGCCTTATTTTTGCCCATTTTCCCTTTCTCTCCCTCTGCTCCTTCACCCGTTTTCACTCGTTTTTTTACCCTTTCTATCTTTCTCCTTTCTGCTCTTTTCTGCATCTCTGCTCTTTTGTGCCTTATTTCTGCTTATTCTCCCTTTTTTCTTTATCCCTTCTTTCCTCCCTTTACCTTTCCCCGCCGCTGCTGCCCCCGCGGCCCCTCCCCCCCAGCACGACCGGCCCAATCCAGCTCCCCTCCCCGCTCCCGCCTCCCAGCTGTCCAGCCCTCTCCGACCCCTACTTAATGGCGGCCACTGCGGGGACAGGCGAGCAAGAACACTGACTCATTGTCAGTGAAATTGCTCTCCCACCCTCGCAGCTCCACCATTAAGTGAGGTGCCCCTGCCCCTGCAGTCTTGAGTGTTGGTGATCGAGGCCCTCCTCCACCCGCAGGTTTCCCTGCGCCTCATCCCTGGTGGTCCAGTGGACCTCTGTCTCCTTTCTTTCTTTCTGCTCCTTCACTCCTTTTTCTCCCCTTTCTATCTTTCACCTTTCTGCACCTCTGCTCTTTTGCGCCTTATTTCTGCCCATTTCCCTTTCTCTCCCTCTGCTCCTTCACTCCTTTTTCTCCCCTTTCTATCTTTCACCTTTCTGCACCTCTGCTCTTTTGTGCCTTATTTTTGCCCATTTTCCCTTTCTCTCCCTCTGCTCCTTCACCCGTTTTCACTCGTTTTTTTACCCTTTCTATCTTTCTCCTTTCTGCTCTTTTCTGCATCTCTGCTCTTTTGTGCCTTATTTCTGCTTATTCTCCCTTTTTTCTTTATCCCTTCTTTCCTCCCTTTACCTTTCCCCGCCGCTGCTGCCCCGCGGCCCCTCCCCCCCAGCACGACCGGCCCAATCCAGCTCCCCTCCCCGCTCCCGCCTCCCAGCTGTCCAGCCCTCCCCGACCCCTACTTAATGGCGGCCACTGCGGGGACAGGCGAGCAAGACCACTGACTCATTGTCAGTGAAATTGCTCTCCCACCCTCGCAGCTCCACCATTAAGTGAGGTGCCCCTGCCCCTGCACTCTTGAGTGTTGGTGATCGAGGCCCTCCTCCACCCGCAGGTTTCCCTGCGCCTCATCCCTGGTGGTCCAGTGGACCTCTGTCTCCTTTCTTTCTTTCTGCTCCTTCACTCCTTTTTCTCCCCTTTCTATCTTTCACCTTTCTGCACCTCTGCTCTTTTGCGCCTTATTTCAGCCCATTTCCCTTTCTCTCCCTCTGCTCCATTCACTCGTTTTTTTTCCTTTCTATCTTTCACCTTTCTGCACCTCTGCTCTTTTGTGCCTTATTTTTGCCCATTTTCCCTTTCTCTCCCTCTGCTCCTTCACCCGTTTTCACTCGTTTTTTTACCCTTTCTATCTTTCTCCTTTCTGCTCTTTTCTGCATCTCTGCTCTTTTGTGCCTTATTTCTGCTTATTCTCCCTTTTTTCTTTATCCCTTCTTTCCTCCCTTTACCTTTCCCCGCCGCTGCTGCCCCCGCGGCCCCTCCCCCCCAGCACGACCGGCCCAATCCAGCTCCCCTCCCCGCTCCCGCCTCCCAGCTGTCCAGCCCTCCCCGACCCCTACTTAATGGCGGCCACTGCGGGGACAGGCGAGCAAGACCACTGACTCATTGTCAGTGAAATTGCTCTCCCACCCTCGCAGCTCCACCATTAAGTGAGGTGCCCCTGCCCCTGCACTCTTGAGTGTTGGTGATCGAGGCCCTCCTCCACCCGCAGGTTTCCCTGCGCCTCATCCCTGGTGGTCCAGTGGACCTCTGTCTCCTTTCTTTCTTTCTGCTCCTTCACTCTTTTTTCTCCCCTTTCTATCTTTCACCTTTCTGCACCTCTGCTCTTTTGCGCCTTATTTCTGCCCATTTCCCTTTCTCTCCCTCTGCTCCTTCACTCATTTTTTTTCCCTTTCTATCTTTCACCTTTCTGCACCTCTGCTCTTTTGTGCCTTATTTTTGCCCATTTTCCCTTTCTCTCCCTCTGCTCCTTCACCCGTTTTCACTCGTTTTTTTACCCTTTCTATCTTTCTCCTTTCTGCTCTTTTCTGCATCTCTGCTCTTTTGTGCCTTATTTCTGCTTATTCTCCCTTTTTTCTTTATCCCTTCTTTCCTCCCTTTACCTTTCCCAGCCGCTGCTGCCCCCGTGGCCCCTCCCCCCCCAGCACGACCGGCCCAATCCAGCTCCCCTCCCCGCTCCCGCCTCCCAGCTGTCCAGCCCTCCCCGACCCCTACTTAATGGCGGCCACTGCGGGGACAGGAGAGCAAGACCACTGACTCATTGTCAGTGAAATTGCTCTCCCACCCTCGCAGCTCCACCATTAAGTGAGGTGCCCCTGCCCCTGCACTCTTGAGTGTTGGTGATCGAGGCCCTCCTCCACCCGCAGGTTTCCCTGCGCCTCATCCATGGTGGTCCAGTGGACCTCTGTCTCCTTACTTTCTTTCTGCTCCTTCACTCCTTTTTCTCCCCTTTCTATCTTTCACCTTTCTGCACCTCTGCTCTTTTGCGCCTTATTTCTGCCCATTTCCCTTTCTCTCCCTCTGCTCCTTCACTCGTTATTTTTCCCTTTGTATCTTTCACCTTTCTGCACCTCTGCTCTTTTGTGCCTTATTTTTGCCCATTTTCCCTTTCTCTCCCTCTGCTCCTTCACCCGTTTTCACTCGTTTTTTTACCCTTTCTATCTTTCTCCTTTCTGCTCTTTTCTGCATCTCTGCTCTTTTGTGCCTTATTTCTGCTTATTCTCCCTTTTTTCTTTATCCCTTCTTTCCTCCCTTTACCTTTCCCCGCCACTGCTGCCCCCGCGGCCTCTCCCCCCCAGCACGACCGGCCCAATCCAGCTCCCCTCCCCGCTCCCGCCTCCCAGCTGTCCAGCCCTCTCCGACCCCTACTTAATGGCGGCCACTGCGGGGACAGGCGAGCAAGACCACTGACTCATTGTCAGTGAAATTGCTCTCCCACCCTCGCAGCTCCACCATTAAGTGAGGTGCCCCTGCCCCTGCAGTCTTGAGTGTTGGTGATCGAGGCCCTCCTCCACCTGCAGGTTTCCCTGCGCCTCATCCCTGGTGGTCCAGTGGACCTCTGTCTCCTTTCTTTCTTTCTGCTCCTTCACTCCTTTTTCTCCCCTTTCTATCTTTCACCTTTCTGCACCTCTGCTCTTTTGCGCCTTATTTCTGCCCATTTCCCTTTCTCTCCCTCTGCTCCTTCACTCGTTTTTTTCCCTTTCTATCTTTCACCTTTCTGCACCTCTGCTCTTTTGTGCCTTATTTTTGCCCATTTTCCCTTTCTCTCCCTCTGCTCCTTCACCCGTTTTCACTCGTTTTTTTACCCTTTCTATCTTTCTCCTTTCTGCTCTTTTCTGCATCTCTGCTCTTTTGTGCCTTATTTCTGCTTATTTTCCCTTTTTTCTTTATCCCTTCTTTCCTCCCTCTACCTTTCCCCGCCGCTGCTGCCCCGCGGCCCCTCCCCCCCAGCACGACCGGCCCAATCCAGCTCCCCTCCCCGCTCCCGCCTCCCAGCTGTCCAGCCCTCCCCGACCCCTACTTAATGGCGGCCACTGCGGGGACAGGCGAGCAAGACCACTGACTCATTGTCAGTGAAATTGCTCTCCCACCCTCGCAGCTCCACCATTAAGTGAGGTGCCCCTGCCCCTGCACTCTTGAGTGTTGGTGATCGAGGCCCTCCTCCACCCGCAGGTTTCCCTGCGCCTCATCCCTGGTGGTCCAGTGGACCTCTGTCTCCTTTCTTTCTTTCTGCTCCTTCACTCCTTTTTCTCCCCTTTCTATCTTTCACCTTTCTGCACCTCTGCTCTTTTGCGCCTTATTTCTGCCCATTTCCCTTTCTCTCCCTCTGCTCCTTCACTCGTTTTTTTTCCCTTTCTATCTTCCACCTTTCTGCACCTCTGCTCTTTTGTGCCTTATTTTTGCCCATTTTCCCTTTCTCTCCCTCTGCTCCTTCACCCGTTTTCACTCGTTTTTTTACCCTTTCTATCTTTCTCCTTTCTGCATCTCTGCTCTTTTGTGCCTTATTTCTGCTTATTCTCCCTTTTTTCTTTATCCCTTCTTTCCTCCCTTTACCTTTCCCCGCCGCTGCTGACCCGCGGCCCCTCCCCCCCAGCACGACCGGCCCAATCCAGCTCCCCTCCCCGCTCCCGCCTCCCAGCTGTCCAGCCCTCCCCGACCCCTACTTAATGGCGGCCACTGCGGGGACAGGAGAGCAAGACCACTGACTCATTGTCAGTGAAATTGCTCTCCCACCCTCGCAGCTCCACCATTAAGTGAGGTGCCCCTGCCCCTGCACTCTTGAGTGTTGGTGATCGAGGCCCTCCTCCACCCGCAGGTTTCCCTGCGCCTCATCCCTGGTGGTCCAGTGGACCTCTGTCTCCTTTCTTTCTTTCTGCTCCTTCACTCCTTTTTCTCCCCTTTCTATCTTTCATCTTTCTGCACCTCTGCTCTTTTGCGCCTTATTTCTGCCCATTTCCCTTTCTCTCCCTCTGCTCCTTCACTCGTTTTTTTCCCTTTGTATCTTTCACCTTTCTGCACCTCTGCTCTTTTGTGCCTTATTTTTGCCCATTTTCCCTTTCTCTCCCTCTGCTCCTTCACCCGTTTTCACTCGTTTTTTTACCCTTTCTATCTTTCTCCTTTCTGCTCTTTTCTGCATCTCTGCTCTTTTGTGCCTTATTTCTGCTTATTCTCCCTTTTTTCTTTATCCCTTCTTTCCTCCCTTTACCTTTCCCCGCCGCTGCTGCCCCCGCGGCCCCTCCCCCCCAGCACGACCGGCCCAATCCAGCTCCCCTCCCCGCTCCCGCCTCCCAGCTGTCCAGCCCTCTCCGACCCCTACTTAATGGCGGCCACTGCGGGGACAGGCGAGCAAGAGCACTGACTCATTGTCAGTGAAATTGCTCTCCCACCCTCGCAGCTCCACCATTAAGTGAGGTGCCCCTGCCCCTGCAGTCTTGAGTGTTGGTGATCGAGGCCCTCCTCCACCCGCAGGTTTCCCTGCGCCTCATCCCTGGTGGTCCAGTGGACCTCTGTCTCCTTTCTTTCTTTCTGCTCCTTCACTCCTTTTTCTCCCCTTTCTATCTTTCACCTTTCTGCACCTCTGCTCTTTTGCGCCTTATTTCTGCCCATTTCCCTTCTCTCCCTCTGCTCCTTCACTCGTTTTTTTTCCCTTTCTATCTTTCACCTTTCTGCACCTCTGCTCTTTTGTGCCTTTTTTTTGCCCATTTTCCCTTTCTCTCCCTCTGCTCCTTCACCCGTTTTCACTCGTTTTTTTACCCTTTCTATCTTTCTCCTTTCTGCTCTTTTCTGCATCTCTGCTCTTTTGTGCCTTATTTCTGCTTATTCTCCCTTTTTTCTTTATCCCTTCTTTCCTCCCTTTACCTTTCCCCGCCGCTGCTGCCCCGCGGCCCCTCCCCCCCAGCACGACCGGCCCAATCCAGCTCCCCTCCCCGCTCCCGCCTCCCAGCTGTCCAGCCCTCCCCGACCCCTACTTAATGGCGGCCACTGCGGGGACAGGCGAGCAAGACCACTGACTCATTGTCAGTGAAATTGCTCTCCCACCCTTGCAGCTCCACCATTAAGTGAGGTGCCCCTGCCCCTGCACTCTTGAGTGTTGGTGATCGAGGCCCTCCTCCACCCGCAGGTTTCCCTGCGCCTCATCCCTGGTGGTCCAGTGGACCTCTGTCTCCTTTCTTTCTTTCTGCTCCTTCACTCCTTTTTCTCCCCTTTCTATCTTTCACCTTTCTGCACCTCTGCTCTTTTGCGCCTTATTTCTGCCCATTTCCCTTTCTCTCCCTCTGCTCCTTCACTCGTTTTTTTTCCTTTCTATCTTTCACCTTTCTGCACCTCTGCTCTTTTGTGCCTTATTTTTGCCCATTTTCCCTTTCTCTCCCTCTGCTCCTTCACCCGTTTTCACTCGTTTTTTTACCCTTTCTATCTTTCTCCTTTCTGCTCTTTTCTGCATCTCTGCTCTTTTGTGCCTTATTTCTGCTTATTCTCCCTTTTTTCTTTATCCCTTCTTTCCTCCCTTTACCTTTCCCCGCCGATGCTGCCCCCGCGGCCCCTCCCCCCCAGCACGACCGGCCCAATCCTGCTAACCCTCCCCGCTCCCGCCTCCCAGCTGTTCAGCCCTCCCCGACCCCTACTTAATGGCGGCCACTGCGGGGACAGGAGAGCAAGACCACTGACTCATTGTCAGTGAAATTGCTCTCCCACCCTCGCAGCTCCACCATTAAGTGAGGTGCCCCTGCCCCTGCACTCTTGAGTGTTGGTGATCGAGGCCCTCCTCCACCCGCAGGTTTCCCTGCGCCTCATCCCTGGTGGTCCAGTGGACCTCTGTCTCCTTTCTTTCTTTCTGCTCCTTCACTCCTTTTTCTCCCCTTTCTATCTTTCACCTTTCTGCACCTCTGCTCTTTTGCGCCTTATTTCTGCCCATTTCCCTTTCTCTCCCTCTGCTCCTTCACTCGTTTTTTTTCCCTTTGTATCTTTCACCTTTCTGCACCTCTGCTCTTTTGTGCCTTATTTTTGCCCATTTCCCCTTTCTCTCCCTCTGCTCCTTCACCCGTTTTCACTCATTTTTTTACCCTTTCTATCTTTCTCCTTTCTGCTCTTTTCTGCATCTCTGCTCTTTTGTGCCTTATTTCTGCTTATTCTCCCTTTTTTCTTTATCCCTTCTTTCCTCCCTTTACCTTTCCCCGCCGCTGCTGCCCCCGCGGCCCCTCCCCCCCAGCACGACCGGCCCAATCCAGCTCCCCTCCCCGCTCCCGCCTCCCAGCTGTCCAGCCCTCTCCGACCCCTACTTAATGGCGGCCACTGCGGGGACAGGCGAGCAAGACCACTGACTCATTGTCTGTGAAATTGCTCTCCCACCCTCGCAGCTCCACCATTAAGTGAGGTGCCCCTGCCCCTGCAGTCTTGAGTGTTGGTGATCGAGGCCCTCCTCAACCCGCAGGTTTCCCTGCGCCTCATCCCTGGTGGTCCAGTGGACCTCTGTCTCCTTTCTTTCTTTCTGCTCCTTCACTCCTTTTTCTCCCCTTTCTATCTTTCACCTTTCTGCACCTCTGCTCTTTTGCGCCTTATTTCTGCCCATTTCCCTTTCTCTCCCTCTGCTCCTTCACTCGTTTTTTTTCCCTTTCTATCTTTCACCTTTCTGCACCTCTGCTCTTTTGTGCCTTATTTTTGCCCATTTTCCCTTTCTCTCCCTCTGCTCCTTCACCCGTTTTCACTCGTTTTTTTACCCTTTCTATCTTTCTCCTTTCTGCTCTTTTCTGCATCTCTGCTCTTTTGTGCCTTATTTCTGCTTATTCTCCCTTTTTTCTTTATCCCTTCTTTCCTCCCTTTACCTTTCCCCGCCGCTGCTGCCCCGCGGCCCCTCCCCCCAGCACGACCGGCCCAATCCAGCTCCCCTACCCGCTCCCGCCTCCCAGCTGTCCAGCCCTCCCCGACCCCTACTTAATGGCGGCCACTGCGGGGACAGGCGAGCAAGACCACTGACTCATTGTCAGTGAAATTGCTCTCCCACCCTCGCAGCTCCACCATTAAGTGAGGTGCCCCTGCCCCTGCAGTCTTGAGTGTTGGTGATCGAGGCCCTCCTCCACCCGCAGGTTTCCCTGCGCCTCATCCCTGGTGGTCCAGTGGACCTCTGTCTCCTTTCTTTCTTTCTGCTCCTTCACTCCTTTTTCTCCCCTTTCTATCTTTCACCTTTCTGCACCTCTGCTCTTTTGCGCCTTATTTCTGCCCATTTCCCTTTCTCTCCCTCTGCTCCTTTACTCGTTTTTTTTCCCTTTCTATCTTTCACCTTTCTGCACCTCTGCTCTTTTGTGCCTTATTTTTGCCCATTTTCCCTTTCTCTCCCTCTGCTCCTTCACCCGTTTTCACTCGTTTTTTTACCCTTTCTATCTTTCTCCTTTCTGCTCTTTTCTGCATCTCTGCTCTTTTGTGCCTTATTTCTGCTTATTCTCCCTTTTTTCTTTATCCCTTCTTTCCTCCCTTTACCTTTCCCCGCCGCTGCTGCCCCCGCGGCCCCTCCCCCCCAGCACGACCGGCCCAATCCAGCTCCCCTCCCCGCTCCCGCCTCCCAGCTGTCCAGCCCTCCCCGACCCCTACTTAATGGCGGCCACTGCGGGGACAGGAGAGCAAGACCACTGACTCATTGTCAGTGAAATTGCTCTCCCACCCTCGCAGCTCCACCATTAAGTGAGGTGCCCCTGCCCCTGCACTCTTGAGTGTTGGTGATCGAGGCCCTCCTCCACCCGCAGGTTTCCCTGCGCCTCATCCCTGGTGGTCCAGTGGACCTCTGTCTCCTTTCTTTCTTTCTGCTCCTTCACTCCTTTTTCTCCCCTTTCTATCTTTCACCTTTCTGCACCTCTGCTCTTTTGTGCCTTATTTTTGCCCATTTTCCCTTTCTCTCCCTCTGCTCCTTCACCCGTTTTCACTCGTTTTTTTACCCTTTCTATCTTTCTCCTTTCTGCTCTTTTCTGCATCTCTGCTCTTTTGTGCCTTATTTCTGCTTATTCTCCCTTTTTTCTTTATCCCTTCTTTCCTCCCTTTACCTTTCCCCGCCGATGCTGCCCCCGCGGCCCCTCCCCCCCAGCACGACCGGCCCAATCCTGCTAACCCTCCCCGCTCCCGCCTCCCAGCTGTTCAGCCCTCCCCGACCCCTACTTAATGGCGGCCACTGCGGGGACAGGAGAGCAAGACCACTGACTCATTGTCAGTGAAATTGCTCTCCCACCCTCGCAGCTCCACCATTAAGTGAGGTGCCCCTGCCCCTGCACTCTTGAGTGTTGGTGATCGAGGCCCTCCTCCACCCGCAGGTTTCCCTGCGCCTCATCCCTGGTGGTCCAGTGGACCTCTGTCTCCTTTCTTTCTTTCTGCTCCTTCACTCCTTTTTCTCCCCTTTCTATCTTTCACCTTTCTGCACCTCTGCTCTTTTGCGCCTTATTTCTGCCCATTTCCCTTTCTCTCCCTCTGCTCCTTCACTCGTTTTTTTTCCCTTTGTATCTTTCACCTTTCTGCACCTCTGCTCTTTTGTGCCTTATTTTTGCCCATTTCCCCTTTCTCTCCCTCTGCTCCTTCACCCGTTTTCACTCATTTTTTTACCCTTTCTATCTTTCTCCTTTCTGCTCTTTTCTGCATCTCTGCTCTTTTGTGCCTTATTTCTGCTTATTCTCCCTTTTTTCTTTATCCCTTCTTTCCTCCCTTTACCTTTCCCCGCCGCTGCTGCCCCCGCGGCCCCTCCCCCCCAGCACGACCGGCCCAATCCAGCTCCCCTCCCCGCTCCCGCCTCCCAGCTGTCCAGCCCTCTCCGACCCCTACTTAATGGCGGCCACTGCGGGGACAGGCGAGCAAGACCACTGACTCATTGTCTGTGAAATTGCTCTCCCACCCTCGCAGCTCCACCATTAAGTGAGGTGCCCCTGCCCCTGCAGTCTTGAGTGTTGGTGATCGAGGCCCTCCTCAACCCGCAGGTTTCCCTGCGCCTCATCCCTGGTGGTCCAGTGGACCTCTGTCTCCTTTCTTTCTTTCTGCTCCTTCACTCCTTTTTCTCCCCTTTCTATCTTTCACCTTTCTGCACCTCTGCTCTTTTGCGCCTTATTTCTGCCCATTTCCCTTTCTCTCCCTCTGCTCCTTCACTCGTTTTTTTTCCCTTTCTATCTTTCACCTTTCTGCACCTCTGCTCTTTTGTGCCTTATTTTTGCCCATTTTCCCTTTCTCTCCCTCTGCTCCTTCACCCGTTTTCACTCGTTTTTTTACCCTTTCTATCTTTCTCCTTTCTGCTCTTTTCTGCATCTCTGCTCTTTTGTGCCTTATTTCTGCTTATTCTCCCTTTTTTCTTTATCCCTTCTTTCCTCCCTTTACCTTTCCCCGCCGCTGCTGCCCCCGCGGCCCCTCCCCCCCAGCACGACCGGCCCAATCCAGCTCCCCTCCCCGCTCCCGCCTCCCAGCTGTCCAGCCCTCCCCGACCCCTACTTAATGGCGGCCACTGCGGGGACAGGAGAGCAAGACCACTGACTCATTGTCAGTGAAATTGCTCTCCCACCCTCGCAGCTCCACCATTAAGTGAGGTGCCCCTGCCCCTGCACTCTTGAGTGTTGGTGATCGAGGCCCTCCTCCACCCGCAGGTTTCCCTGCGCCTCATCCCTGGTGGTCCAGTGGACCTCTGTCTCCTTTCTTTCTTTCTGCTCCTTCACTCCTTTTTCTCCCCTTTCTATCTTTCACCTTTCTGCACCTCTGCTCTTTTGCGCCTTATTTCTGCCCATTTCCCTTTCGCTCCTTCACTCGTTTTTTTCCCTTTGTATCTTTCACCTTTCTGCACCTCTGCTCTTTTGTGCCTTATTTTTGCCCATTTTCCCTTTCTCTCCCTCTGCTCCTTCACCCGTTTTCACTCGTTTTTTTACCCTTTCTATCTTTCTCCTTTCTGCTCTTTTCTGCATCTCTGCTCTTTTGTGCCTTATTTCTGCTTATTCTCCCTTTTTTCTTTATCCCTTCTTTCCTCCCTTTACCTTTCCCCGCCGCTGCTGCCCCCGCGGCCCCTCCCCCCCAGCACGACCGGCCCAATCCAGCTCCCCTCCCCGCTCCCGCCTCCCAGCTGTCCAGCCCTCCCCGACCCCTACTTAATGGCGGCCACTGCGGGGACAGGAGAGCAAGACCACTGACTCATTGTCAGTGAAATTGCTCTCCCACCCTCGCAGCTCCACCATTAAGTGAGGTGCCCCTGCCCCTGCACTCTTGAGTGTTGGTGATCGAGGCCCTCCTCCACCCGCAGGTTTCCCTGCGCCTCATCCCTGGTGGTCCAGTGGACCTCTGTCTCCTTTCTTTCTTTCTGCTCCTTCACTCCTTTTTCTCCCCTTTCTATCTTTCACCTTTCTGCACCTCTGCTCTTTTGCGCCTTATTTCTGCCCATTTCCCTTTCGCTCCTTCACTCGTTTTTTTCCCTTTGTATCTTTCACCTTTCTGCACCTCTGCTCTTTTGTGCCTTATTTTTGCCCATTTTCCCTTTCTCTCCCTCTGCTCCTTCACCCGTTTTCACTCGTTTTTTTACCCTTTCTATCTTTCTCCTTTCTGCTCTTTTCTGCATCTCTGCTCTTTTGTGCCTTATTTCTGCTTATTCTCCCTTTTTTCTTTATCCCTTCTTTCCTCCCTTTACCTTTCCCCGCCGCTGCTGCCCCCGCGGCCCCTCCCCCCCCAGCACGACCGGCCCAATCCAGCTCCCCTCCCCGCTCCCGCCTCCCAGCTGTCCAGCCCTCTCCGACCCCTACTTAATGGCGGCCACTGCGGGGACAGGCGAGCAAGACCACTGACTCATTGTCAGTGAAATTGCTCTCCCACCCTCGCAGCTCCACCATTAAGTGAGGTGCCCCTGCCCCTGCAGTCTTGAGTGTTGGTGATCGAGGCCCTCCTCCACCCGCAGGTTTCCCTGCGCCTCATCCCTGGTGGTCCAGTGGACCTCTGTCTCCTTTCTTTCTTTCTGCTCCTTCACTCCTTTTTCTCCCCTTTCTATCTTTCACCTTTCTGCACCTCTGCTCTTTTGCGCCTTATTTCTGCCCATTTCCCTTTCTCTCCCTCTGCTCCTTCACTCGTTTTTTTCCCTTTCTATCTTTCACCTTTCTGCACCTCTGCTCTTTTGTGCCTTATTTTTGCCCATTTTCCCTTTCTCTCCCTCTGCTCCTTCACCCGTTTTCACTCGTTTTTTTACCCTTTCTATCTTTCTCCTTTCTGCTCTTTTCTGCATCTCTGCTCTTTTGTGCCTTATTTCTGCTTATTCTCCCTTTTTTCTTTATCCCTTCTTTCCTCCCTTTACCTTTCCCCGCCGCTGCTGCCCCGCGGCCCCTCCCCCCCAGCACGACCGGCCCAATCCAGCTCCCCTCCCCGCTCCCGCCTCCCAGCTGTCCAGCCCTCCCCGACCCCTACTTAATGGCGGCCACTGCGGGGACAGGCGAGCAAGACCACTGACTCATTGTCAGTGAAATTGCTCTCCCACCCTCGCAGCTCCACCATTAAGTGAGGTGCCCCTGCCCCTGCACTCTTGAGTGTTGGTGATCGAGGCCCTCCTCCACCCGCAGGTTTCCCTGCGCCTCATCCCTGGTGGTCCAGTGGACCTCTGTCTCCTTTCTTTCTTTCTGCTCCTTCACTCCTTTTTCTCCCCTTTCTATCTTTCACCTTTCTGCACCTCTGCTCTTTTGCGCCTTATTTCTGCCCATTTCCCTTTCTCTCCCTCTGCTCCTTCACTCGTTTTTTTTCCTTTCTATCTTTCACCTTTCTGCACCTCTGCTCTTTTGTGCCTTATTTTTGCCCATTTTCCCTTTCTCTCCCTCTGCTCCTTCACCCGTTTTCACTCGTTTTTTTACCCTTTCTATCTTTCTCCTTTCTGCTCTTTTCTGCATCTCTGCTCTTTTGTGCCTTATTTCTGCTTATTCTCCCTTTTTTCTTTATCCCTTCTTTCCTCCCTTTACCTTTCCCCGCCGCTGCTGCCCCCGCGGCCCCTCCCCCCCAGCACGACCGGCCCAATCCAGCTCCCCTCCCCGCTCCCGCCTCCCAGCTGTCCAGCCCTCTCCGACCCCTACTTAATGGCGGCCACTGCGGGGACAGGCGAGCAAGACCACTGACTCATTGTCAGTGAAATTGCTCTCCCACCCTCGCAGCTCCACCATTAAGTGAGGTGCCCCTGCCCCTGCAGTCTTGAGTGTTGGTGATCGAGGCCCTCCTCCACCCGCAGGTTTCCCTGCGCCTCATCCCTGGTGGTCCAGTGGACCTCTGTCTCCTTTCTTTCTTTCTGCTCCTTCACTCCTTTTTCTCCCCTTTCTATCTTTCACCTTTCTGCACCTCTACTCTTTTGCGCCTTATTTCTGCCCATTTCCCTTTCTCTCCCTCTGCTCCTTCACTCGTTTTTTTTCCCTTTCTATCTTTCACCTTTCTGCACCTCTGCTCTTTTGTGCCTTATTTTTGCCCATTTTCCCTTTCTCTCCCTCTGCTCCTTCACCCGTTTTCACTCGTTTTTTTACCCTTTCTATCTTTCTCCTTTCTGCTCTTTTCTGCATCTCTGCTCTTTTGTGCCTTATTTCTGCTTATTCTCCCTTTTTTCTTTATCCCTTCTTTCCTCCCTTTACCTTTCCCCGCCGCTGCTGCCCCGCGGCCCCTCCCCCCCAGCACGACCGGCCCAATCCAGCTCCCCTCCCCGCTCCCGCCTCCCAGCTGTCCAGCCCTCCCCGACCCCTACTTAATGGCGGCCACTGCGGGGACAGGCGAGCAAGACCACTGACTCATTGTCAGTGAAATTGCTCTCCCACCCTCGCAGCTCCACCATTAAGTGAGGTGCCCCTGCCCCTGCACTCTTGAGTGTTGGTGATCGAGGCCCTCCTCCACCCGCAGGTTTCCCTGCGCCTCATCCCTGGTGGTCCAGTGGACCTCTGTCTCCTTTCTTTCTTTCTGCTCCTTCACTCTTTTTTCTCCCCTTTCTATCTTTCACCTTTCTGCACCTCTGCTCTTTTGCGCCTTATTTCTGCCCATTTCCCTTTCTCTCCCTCTGCTCCTTCACTCATTTTTTTTCCCTTTCTATCTTTCACCTTTCTGCACCTCTGCTCTTTTGTGCCTTATTTTTGCCCATTTTCCCTTTCTCTCCCTCTGCTCCTTCACCCGTTTTCACTCGTTTTTTTACCCTTTCTATCTTTCTCCTTTCTGCTCTTTTCTGCATCTCTGCTCTTTTGTGCCTTATTTCTGCTTATTCTCCCTTTTTTCTTTATCCCTTCTTTCCTCCCTTTACCTTTCCCCGCCGCTGCTGCCCCCGCGGCCCCTCCCCCCCAGCACGACCGACCCAATCCAGCTCCCCTCCCCGCTCCCGCCTCCCAGCTGCCCAGCCCTCCCCGACCCCTACTTAATGGCGGCCACTGCGGGGACAGGAGAGCAAGACCACTGACTCATTGTCAGTGAAATTGCTCTCCCACCCTCGCAGCTCCACCATTAAGTGAGGTGCCCCTGCCCCTGCACTCTTGAGTGTTGGTGATCGAGGCCTTCCTCCACCCGCAGGTTTCCCTGCGCCTCATCCATGGTGGTCCAGTGGACCTCTGTCTCCTTACTTTCTTTCTGCTCCTTCACTCCTTTTTCTCCCCTTTCTATCTTTCACCTTTCTGCACCTCTGCTCTTTTGCGCCTTATTTCTGCCCATTTCCCTTTCTCTCCCTCTGCTCCTTCACTCGTTATTTTTCCCTTTGTATCTTTCACCTTTCTGCACCTCTGCTCTTTTGTGCCTTATTTTTGCCCATTTTCCCTTTCTCTCCCTCTGCTCCTTCACCCGTTTTCACTCGTTTTTTTACCCTTTCTATCTTTCTCCTTTCTGCTCTTTTCTGCATCTCTGCTCTTTGTGCCTTATTTCTGCTTATTCTCCCTTTTTTCTTTATCCCTTCTTTCCTCCCTTTACCTTTCCCCGCCACTGCTGCCCCCGCGGCCTCTCCCCCCCAGCACGACCGGCCCAATCCAGCTACCCTCCCCGCTCCCGCCTCCCAGCTGTCCAGCCCTCTCCGACCCCTACTTAATGGCGGCCACTGCGGGGACAGGCGAGCAAGACCACTGACTCATTGTCAGTGAAATTGCTCTGTTTCAAACAAAGGAGAGAGTAAGGGAGTTCGTTCACCCAAAAGTGAACTAGAGACTTCTCCTATTCCCCTGGGAGGAAATATGGCAAAAACAAAGGAAGGAGTATCCACTATGACTTAGAAGAACAGACGTATCTGGAGGATTGGTTCTTGGCAAAAAGAAGGAAATTCATCCTTTTGATAGAAACCCCTCACTCACCACCTAGTGGTGACATGCTTCATCATTGGGGTCCACCTTGGCGTCCTAGCGACACCAAGGTGTGCTACAACACCTGGACTACAGTGGAGCGGGTTGTGGCTGTAAGTGCAAAAAAATGTTAAAAATTGTCCTGGTTGTACTCAGAAAAAGTAATTTTATTTATAGAGCAACTGAACAATGTTTTAAAATTAATACTGGCGAGATCCTGGTAGGGAGGGTTACGACCCTGGGATCTCTATATGTGTTGGATGGTCAACATGTTTCTACCATAAGGGCTATTGCCCGGTATTCGTCAGGACCAGAAAAAACAGGTGGACAGGGGGTGCGTGCTCCCTAAAAAGCACTCCCGGCCTTGATCCCCTGTGTGCCTACTGGCAAAAAATTGCCAGTGGTAAATGCCGCTCGATAAAATAAGCGAGCTGGCGGGTTAAAACAAGAGACTCCAATATGAGTACTCTGCGCTTCAACGGGCAGGGCGTAAGGTCAATGCCTGTATAATCACAATTTAGTTTCAGGCAGGTAAGATCAGAATCGACCTACTCCTCGCGTCCACTGCAGTCTTGAGTGTTGGTGATCGAGGCCCTCCTCCACCCGCAGGTTTCCCTGCGCCTCATCCCTGGTGGTCCAGTGGACCTCTGTCTCCTTTCTTTCTTTCTGCTCCTTCACTCCTTTTTCTCCCCTTTCTATCTTTCACCTTTCTGCACCTTTGCTCTTTTGCGCCTTATTTCTGCCCATTTCCCTTTCTCTCCCTCTGCTCCTTCACTCGTTTTTTTTCCCTTTCTATCTTTCACCTTTCTGCACCTCTGCTCTTTTGTGCCTTATTTTTGCCCATTTTCCCTTTCTCTCCCTCTGCTCCTTCACCCGTTTTCACTCGTTTTTTTACCCTTTCTATCTTTCTCCTTTCTGCTCTTTTCTGCATCTCTGCTCTTTTGTGCCTTATTTCTGCTTATTCTCCCTTTTTTCTTTATCCCTTCTTTCCTCCCTCTACCTTTCCCCGCCGCTGCTGCCCCGCGGCCCCTCCCCCCCAGCACGACCGGCCCAATCCAGCTCCCCTCCCCGCTCCCGCCTCCCAGCTGTCCAGCCCTCCCCGACCCCTACTTAATGGCGGCCACTGCGGGGACAGGCGAGCAAGACCACTGACTCATTGTCAGTGAAATTGCTCTCCCACCCTCGCAGCTTCACCATTAAGTGAGGTGCCCTTGCCCCTGCACTCTTGAGTGTTGGTGATCGAGGCCCTCCTCCACCCGCAGGTTTCCCTGCGCCTCATCCCTGGTGGTCCAGTGGACCTCTGTCTCCTTTCTTTCTTTCTGCTCCTTCACTCCTTTTTCTCCCCTTTCTATCTTTCACCTTTCTGCACCTCTGCTCTTTTGCGCCTTATTTCTGCCCATTTCCCTTTCTCTCCCTCTGCTCCTTCACTCGTTTTTTTTCCCTTTCTATCTTTCACCTTTCTGCACCTCTGCTCTTTTGTGCCTTATTTTTGCCCATTTTCCCTTTCTCTCCCTCTGCTCCTTCACCCGTTTTCACTCGTTTTTTTACCCTTTCTATCTTTCTCCTTTCTGCTCTTTTCTGCATCTCTGCTCTTTTGTGCCTTATTTCTGCTTATTCTCCCTTTTTTCTTTATCCCTTCTTTCCTCCCTTTACCTTTCCCCGCCGCTGCTGCCCCGCGGCCCCTCCCCCCCAGCACGACCGGCCCAATCCAGCTCCCCTCCCCGCTCCTGCCTCCCAGCTGTCCAGCCCTCCCCGACCCCTACTTAATGGCGGCCACTGCGGGGACAGGAGAGCAAGACCACTGACTCATTGTCAGTGAAATTGCTCTCCCACCCTCGCAGCTCCACCATTAAGTGAGGTGCCCTTGCCCCTGCACTCTTGAGTGTTGGTGATCGAGGCCCTCCTCCACCCGCAGGTTTCCCTGCGCCTCATCCCTGGTGGTCCAGTGGACCTCTGTCTCCTTTCTTTCTTTCTGCTCCTTCACTCCTTTTTCTCCCCTTTCTATCTTTCACCTTTCTGCACCTCTGCTCTTTTGCGCCTTATTTCTGCCCATTTCCCTTTCTCTCCCTCTGCTCCTTCACTCGTTTTTTTTCCCTTTCTATCTTTCACCTTTCTGCACCTCTGCTCTTTTGTGCCTTATTTTTGCCCATTTTCCCTTTCTCTCCCTCTGCTCCTTCACCCGTTTTCACTCGTTTTTTTACCCTTTCTATCTTTCTCCTTTCTGCTCTTTTCTGCATCTCTGCTCTTTTGTGCCTTATTTCTGCTTATTCTCCCTTTTTTCTTTATCCCTTCTTTCCTCCCTTTACCTTTCCCCGCCGCTGCTGCCCCGCGGCCCCTCCCCCCCAGCACGACCGGCCCAATCCAGCTCCCCTCCCCGCTCCTGCCTCCCAGCTGTCCAGCCCTCCCCGACCCCTACTTAATGGCGGCCACTGCGGGGACAGGAGAGCAAGACCACTGACTCATTGTCAGTGAAATTGCTCTCCCACCCTCGCAGCTCCACCATTAAGTGAGGTGCCCCTGCCCCTGCACTCTTGAGTGTTGGTGATCGAGGCCCTCCTCCACCCGCAGGTTTCCCTGCGCCTCATCCCTGGTGGTCCAGTGGACCTCTGTCTCCTTTCTTTCTTTCTGCTCCTTCACTCCTTTTTCTCCCCTTTCTATCTTTCACCTTTCTGCACCTCTGCTCTTTTGCGCCTTATTTCTGCCCATTTCCCTTTCTCTCCCTCTGCTCCTTCACTCGTTTTTTTTCCCTTTGTATCTTTCACCTTTCTGCACCTCTGCTCTTTTGTGCCTTATTTTTGCCCATTTCCCCTTTCTCTCCCTCTGCTCCTTCACCCGTTTTCACTCGTTTTTTTACCCTTTCTATCTTTCTCCTTTCTGCTCTTTTCTGCATCTCTGCTCTTTTGTGCCTTATTTCTGCTTATTCTCCCTTTTTTCTTTATCCCTTCTTTCCTCCCTTTACCTTTCCCCGCCGCTGCTGCCCCCGCGGCCCCTCCCCCCCAGCACGACCGGCCCAATCCAGCTCCCCTCCCCGCTCCCGCCTCCCAGCTGTCCAGCCCTCTCCGACCCCTACTTAATGGCGGCCACTGCGGGGACAGGCGAGCAAGAGCACTGACTCATTGTCAGTGAAATTGCTCTCCCACCCTCGCAGCTCCACCATTAAGTGAGGTGCCCCTGCCCCTGCAGTCTTGAGTGTTGGTGATCGAGGCCCTCCTCCACCCGCAGGTTTCCCTGCGCCTCATCCCTGGTGGTCCAGTGGACCTCTGTCTCCTTTCTTTCTTTCTGCTCCTTCACTCCTTTTTCTCCCCTTTCTATCTTTCACCTTTCTGCACCTCTGCTCTTTTGCGCCTTATTTCTGCCCATTTCCCTTCTCTCCCTCTGCTCCTTCACTCGTTTTTTTTCCCTTTCTATCTTTCACCTTTCTGCACCTCTGCTCTTTTGTGCCTTTTTTTTGCCCATTTTCCCTTTCTCTCCCTCTGCTCCTTCACCCGTTTTCACTCGTTTTTTTACCCTTTCTATCTTTCTCCTTTCTGCTCTTTTCTGCATCTCTGCTCTTTTGTGCCTTATTTCTGCTTATTCTCCCTTTTTTCTTTATCCCTTCTTTCCTCCCTTTACCTTTCCCCGCCGCTGCTGCCCCGCGGCCCCTCCCCCCCAGCACGACCGGCCCAATCCAGCTCCCCTCCCCGCTCCCGCCTCCCAGCTGTCCAGCCCTCCCCGACCCCTACTTAATGGCGGCCACTGCGGGGACAGGCGAGCAAGACCACTGACTCATTGTCAGTGAAATTGCTCTCCCACCCTCGCAGCTCCACCATTAAGTGAGGTGCCCTTGCCCCTGCACTCTTGAGTGTTGGTGATCGAGGCCCTCCTCCACCCGCAGGTTTCCCTGCGCCTCATCCCTGGTGGTCCAGTGGACCTCTGTCTCCTTTCTTTCTTTCTGCTCCTTCACTCCTTTTTCTCCCCTTTCTATCTTTCACCTTTCTGCACCTCTGCTCTTTTGCGCCTTATTTCTGCCCATTTCCCTTTCTCTCCCTCTGCTCCTTCACTCGTTTTTTTTCCCTTTCTATCTTTCACCTTTCTGCACCTCTGCTCTTGTGTGCCTTATTTTTGCCCATTTTCCCTTTCTCTCCCTCTGCTCCTTCACCCGTTTTCACTCGTTTTTTTACCCTTTCTATCTTTCTCCTTTCTGCTCTTTTCTGCATCTCTGCTCTTTTGTGCCTTATTTCTGCTTATTCTCCCTTTTTTCTTTATCCCTTCTTTCCTCCCTTTACCTTTCCCCGCCGCTGCTGCCCCGCCGCCCCTCCCCCCCAGCACGACCGGCCCAATCCAGCTCCCCTCCCCGCTCCCGCCTCCCAGCTGTCCAGCCCTCCCCGACCCCTACTTAATGGCGGCCACTGCGGGGACAGGAGAGCAAGACCACTGACTCATTGTCAGTGAAATTGCTCTCCCACCCTCGCAGCTCCACCATTAAGTGAGGTGCCCCTGCCCCTGCACTCTTGAGTGTTGGTGATCGAGGCCCTCCTCCACCCGCAGGTTTCCCTGCGCCTCATCCCTGGTGGTCCAGTGGACCTCTGTCTCCTTTCTTTCTTTCTGCTCCTTCACTCCTTTTTCTCCCCTTTCTATCTTTCACCTTTCTGCACCTCTGCTCTTTTGCGCCTTATTTCTGCCCATTTCCCTTTCTCTCCCTCTGCTCCTTCACTCGTTTTTTTTCCCTTTGTATCTTTCACCTTTCTGCACCTCTGCTCTTTTGTGCCTTATTTTTGCCCATTTCCCCTTTCTCTCCCTCTGCTCCTTCACCCGTTTTCACTCGTTTTTTTACCCTTTCTATCTTTCTCCTTTCTGCTCTTTTCTGCATCTCTGCTCTTTTGTGCCTTATTTCTGCTTATTCTCCCTTTTTTCTTTATCCCTTCTTTCCTCCCTTTACCTTTCCCCGCCGCTGCTGCCCCCGCGGCCCCTCCCCCCCAGCACGACCGGCCCAATCCAGCTCCCCTCCCCGCTCCCGCCTCCCAGCTGTCCAGCCCTCTCCGACCCCTACTTAATGGCGGCCACTGCGGGGACAGGCGAGCAAGAGCACTGACTCATTGTCAGTGAAATTGCTCTCCCACCCTCGCAGCTCCACCATTAAGTGAGGTGCCCCTGCCCCTGCAGTCTTGAGTGTTGGTGATCGAGGCCCTCCTCCACCCGCAGGTTTCCCTGCGCCTCATCCCTGGTGGTCCAGTGGACCTCTGTCTCCTTTCTTTCTTTCTGCTCCTTCACTCCTTTTTCTCCCCTTTCTATCTTTCACCTTTCTGCACCTCTGCTCTTTTGCGCCTTATTTCTGCCCATTTCCCTTCTCTCCCTCTGCTCCTTCACTCGTTTTTTTTCCCTTTCTATCTTTCACCTTTCTGCACCTCTGCTCTTTTGTGCCTTTTTTTTGCCCATTTTCCCTTTCTCTCCCTCTGCTCCTTCACCCGTTTTCACTCGTTTTTTTACCCTTTCTATCTTTCTCCTTTCTGCTCTTTTCTGCATCTCTGCTCTTTTGTGCCTTATTTCTGCTTATTCTCCCTTTTTTCTTTATCCCTTCTTTCCTCCCTTTACCTTTCCCCGCCGCTGCTGCCCCGTGGCCCCTCCCCCCAGCACGACCGGCCCAATCCAGCTCCCCTCCCCGCTCCCGCCTCCCAGCTGTCCAGCCCTCCCCGACCCCTACTTAATGGCGGCCACTGCGGGGACAGGCGAGCAAGACCACTGACTCATTGTCAGTGAAATTGCTCTCCCACCCTCGCAGCTCCACCATTAAGTGAGGTGCCCCTGCCCCTGCACTCTTGAGTGTTGGTGATCGAGGCCCTCCTCCACCCGCAGGTTTCCCTGCGCCTCATCCCTGGTGGTCCAGTGGACCTCTGTCTCCTTTCTTTCTTTCTGCTCCTTCACTCCTTTTTCTCCCCTTTCTATCTTTCACCTTTCTGCACCTCTGCTCTTTTGCGCCTTATTTCTGCCCATTTCCCTTTCTCTCCCTCTGCTCCTTCACTCGTTTTTTTTCCTTTCTATCTTTCACCTTTCTGCACCTCTGCTCTTTTGTGCCTTATTTTTGCCCATTTTCCCTTTCTCTCCCTCTGCTCCTTCACCCGTTTTCACTCGTTTTTTTACCCTTTCTATCTTTCTCCTTTCTGCTCTTTTCTGCATCTCTGCTCTTTTGTGCCTTATTTCTGCTTATTCTCCCTTTTTTCTTTATCCCTTCTTTCCTCCCTTTACCTTTCCCCGCCGATGCTGCCCCCGCGGCCCCTCCCCCCCAGCACGACCGGCCCAATCCTGCTAACCCTCCCCGCTCCCGCCTCCCAGCTGTTCAGCCCTCCCCGACCCCTACTTAATGGCGGCCACTGCGGGGACAGGAGAGCAAGACCACTGACTCATTGTCAGTGAAATTGCTCTCCCACCCTCGCAGCTCCACCATTAAGTGAGGTGCCCCTGCCCCTGCACTCTTGAGTGTTGGTGATCGAGGCCCTCCTCCACCCGCAGGTTTCCCTGCACCTCATCCCTGGTGGTCCAGTGGACCTCTGTCTCCTTTCTTTCTTTCTGCTCCTTCACTCCTTTTTCTCCCCTTTCTATCTTTCACCTTTCTGCACCTCTGCTCTTTTGCGACTTATTTCTGCCCATTTCCCTTTCTCTCCCTCTGCTCCTTCACTCGTTTTTTTTCCCTTTGTATCTTTCACCTTTCTGCACCTCTGCTCTTTTGTGCCTTATTTTTGCCCATTTCCCCTTTCTCTCCCTCTGCTCCTTCACCCGTTTTCACTCATTTTTTTACCCTTTCTATCTTTCTCCTTTCTGCTCTTTTCTGCATCTCTGCTCTTTTGTGCCTTATTTCTGCTTATTCTCCCTTTTTTCTTTATCCCTTCTTTCCTCCCTTTACCTTTCCCCGCCGCTGCTGCCCCCGCGGCCCCTCCCCCCCAGCACGACCGGCCCAATCCAGCTCCCCTCCCCGCTCCCGCCTCCCAGCTGTCCAGCCCTCTCCGACCCCTACTTAATGGCGGCCACTGCGGGGACAGGCGAGCAAGACCACTGACTCATTGTCTGTGAAATTGCTCTCCCACCCTCGCAGCTCCACCATTAAGTGAGGTGCCCCTGCCCCTGCAGTCTTGAGTGTTGGTGATCGAGGCCCTCCTCAACCCGCAGGTTTCCCTGCGCCTCATCCCTGGTGGTCCAGTGGACCTCTGTCTCCTTTCTTTCTTTCTGCTCCTTCACTCCTTTTTCTCCCCTTTCTATCTTTCACCTTTCTGCACCTCTGCTCTTTTGCGCCTTATTTCTGCCCATTTCCCTTTCTCTCCCTCTGCTCCTTCACTCGTTTTTTTCCCCTTTCTATCTTTCACCTTTCTGCACCTCTGCTCTTTTGTGCCTTATTTTTGCCCATTTTCCCTTTCTCTCCCTCTGCTCCTTCACCCGTTTTCACTCGTTTTTTTACCCTTTCTATCTTTCTCCTTTCTGCTCTTTTCTGCATCTCTGCTCTTTTGTGCCTTATTTCTGCTTATTCTCCCTTTTTTCTTTATCCCTTCTTTCCTCCCTTTACCTTTCCCCGCCGCTGCTGCCCCGCGGCCCCTCCCCCCCAGCACGACCGGCCCAATCCAGCTCCCCTACCCGCTCCCGCCTCCCAGCTGTCCAGCCCTCCCCGACCCCTACTTAATGGCGGCCACTGCGGGGACAGGCGAGCAAGACCACTGACTCATTGTCAGTGAAATTGCTCTCCCACCCTCGCAGCTCCACCATTAAGTGAGGTGCCCCTGCCCATGCACTCTTGAGTGTTGGTGATCGAGGCCCTCCTCCACCCGCAGGTTTCCCTGCGCCTCATCCCTGGTGGTCCAGTGGACCTCTGTCTCCTTTCTTTCTTTCTGCTCCTTCACTCCTTTTTCTCCCCTTTCTATCTTTCACCTTTCTGCACCTCTGCTCTTTTGCGCCTTATTTCTGCCCATTTCCCTTTCTCTCCCTCTGCTCCTTCACTCGTTTTTTTTCCCTTTCTATCTTTCACCTTTCTGCACCTCTGCTCTTTTGTGCCTTATTTTTGCCCATTTTCCCTTTCTCTCCCTCTGCTCCTTCACCCGTTTTCACTCGTTTTTTTACCCTTTCTATCTTTCTCCTTTCTGCTCTTTTCTGCATCTCTGCTCTTTTGTGCCTTATTTCTGCTTATTCTCCCTTTTTTCTTTATCCCTTCTTTCCTCCCTTTACCTTTCCCCGCCGCTGCTGCCCCCGCGGCCCCTCCCCCCCAGCACGACCGGCCCAATCCAGCTCCCCTCCCCGCTCCCGCCTCCCAGCTGTCCAGCCCTCCCCGACCCCTACTTAATGGCGGCCACTGCGGGGACAGGAGAGCAAGACCACTGACTCATTGTCAGTGAAATTGCTCTCCCACCCTCGCAGCTCCACCATTAAGTGAGGTGCCCCTGCCCCTGCACTCTTGAGTGTTGGTGATCGAGGCCCTCCTCCACCCGCAGGTTTCCCTGCGCCTCATCCCTGGTGGTCCAGTGGACCTCTGTCTCCTTTCTTTCTTTCTGCTCCTTCACTCCTTTTTCTCCCCTTTCTATCTTTCACCTTTCTGCACCTCTGCTCTTTTGCGCCTTATTTCTGCCCATTTCCCTTTCTCTCCCTCTGCTCCTTCACTCGTTTTTTTCCCTTTGTATCTTTCACCTTTCTGCACCTCTGCTCTTTTGTGCCTTATTTTTGCCCATTTTCCCTTTCTCTCCCTCTGCTCCTTCACCCGTTTTCACTCGTTTTTTTACCCTTTCTATCTTTCTCCTTTCTGCTCTTTTCTGCATCTCTGCTCTTTTGTGCCTTATTTCTGCTTATTCTCCCTTTTTTCTTTATCCCTTCTTTCCTCCCTTTACCTTTCCCCGCCGCTGCTGCCCCCGCGGCCCCCCCCCCCCAGCACGACCGGCCCAATCCAGCTCCCCTCCCCGCTCCCGCCTCCCAGCTGTCCAGCCCTCTCCGACCCCTACTTAATGGCGGCCACTGCGGGGACAGGCGAGCAAGACCACTGACTCATTGTCAGTGAAATTGCTCTCCCACCCTCGCAGCTCCACCATTAAGTGAGGTGCCCCTGCCCCTGCAGTCTTGAGTGTTGGTGATCGAGGCCCTCCTCCACCCGCAGGTTTCCCTGCGCCTCATCCCTGGTGGTCCAGTGGACCTCTGTCTCCTTTCTTTCTTTCTGCTCCTTCACTCCTTTTTCTCCCCTTTCTATCTTTCACCTTTCTGCACCTCTGCTCTTTTGCGCCTTATTTCTGCCCATTTCCCTTTCTCTCCCTCTGCTCCTTCACTCGTTTTTTTTCCCTTTCTATCTTTCACCTTTCTGCACCTCTGCTCTTTTGTGCCTTATTTTTGCCCATTTTCCCTTTCTCTCCCTCTGCTCCTTCACCCGTTTTCACTCGTTTTTTTACCCTTTCTATCTTTCTCCTTTCTGCTCTTTTCTGCATCTCTGCTCTTTTGTGCCTTATTTCTGCTTATTCTCCCTTTTTTCTTTATCCCTTCTTTCCTCCCTTTACCTTTCCCCGCCGCTGCTGCCCCCGCGGCCCCTCCCCCCCAGCACGACCGGCCCAATCCAGCTAACCCTCCCCGCTCCCGCCTCCCAGCTGTCCAGCCCTCCCCGACCCCTACTTAATGGCCGCCACTGCGGGGACAGGAGAGCAAGACCACTGACTCATTGTCAGTGAAATTGCTCTCCCACCCTCGCAGCTCCATCATTTAGTGAGGTGCCCCTGCCCCTGCACTCTTGAGTGTTGGTGATCGAGGCCCTCCTCCACCCGCAGGTTTCCCTGCGCCTCATCCCTGGTGGTCCAGTGGACCTCTGTCTCCTTTCTTTCTTTCTGCTCCTTCACTCCTTTTTCTCCCCTTTCTATCTTTCACCTTTCTGCACCTCTGCTCTTTTGCGCCTTATTTCTGCCCATTTCCCTTTCTCTCCCTCTGCTCCTTCACTCGTTTTTTTTCCCTTTGTATCTTTCACCTTTCTGCACCTCTGCTCTTTTGTGCCTTATTTTTGCCCATTTTCCCTTTCTCTCCCTCTGCTCCTTCACCCGTTTTCACTCGTTTTTTTACCCTTTCTATCTTTCTCCTTTCTGCTCTTTTCTGCATCTCTGCTCTTTTGTGCCTTATTTCTGCTTATTCTCCCTTTTTTCTTTATCCCTTCTTTCCTCCCTTTACCTTTCCCCGCCGCTGCTGCCCCGCGGCCCCTCCCCCCCAGCACGACCGGCCCAATCCAGCTCCCCTCCCCGCTCCCGCCTCCCAGCTGTCCAGCCCTCCCCGACCCCTACTTAATGGCGGCCACTGCGGGGACAGGCGAGCAAGACCACTGACTCATTGTCAGTGAAATTGCTCTCCCACCCTCGCAGCTCCACCATTAAGTGAGGTGCCCCTGCCCCTGCACTCTTGAGTGTTGGTGATCGAGGCCCTCCTCCACCCGCAGGTTTCCCTGCGCCTCATCCCTGGTGGTCCAGTGGACCTCTGTCTCCTTTCTTTCTTTCTGCTCCTTCACTCCTTTTTCTCCCCTTTCTATCTTTCACCTTTCTGCACCTCTGCTCTTTTGCGCCTTATTTCTGCCCATTTCCCTTTCTCTCCCTCTGCTCCTTCACTCGTTTTTTTTCCTTTCTATCTTTCACCTTTCTGCACCTCTGCTCTTTTGTGCCTTATTTTTGCCCATTTTCCCTTTCTCTCCCTCTGCTCCTTCACCCGTTTTCACTCGTTTTTTTACCCTTTCTATCTTTCTCCTTTCTGCTCTTTTCTGCATCTCTGCTCTTTTGTGCCTTATTTCTGCTTATTCTCCCTTTTTTCTTTATCCCTTCTTTCCTCCCTTTACCTTTCCCCGCCGATGCTGCCCCCGCGGCCCCTCCCCCCCAGCACGACCGGCCCAATCCTGCTAACCCTCCCCGCTCCCGCCTCCCAGCTGTTCAGCCCTCCCCGACCCCTACTTAATGGCGGCCACTGCGGGGACAGGAGAGCAAGACCACTGACTCATTGTCAGTGAAATTGCTCTCCCACCCTCGCAGCTCCACCATTAAGTGAGGTGCCCCTGCCCCTGCACTCTTGAGTGTTGGTGATCGAGGCCCTCCTCCACCCGCAGGTTTCCCTGCGCCTCATCCCTGGTGGTCCAGTGGACCTCTGTCTCCTTTCTTTCTTTCTGCTCCTTCACTCCTTTTTCTCCCCTTTCTATCTTTCACCTTTCTGCACCTCTGCTCTTTTGCGACTTATTTCTGCCCATTTCCCTTTCTCTCCCTCTGCTCCTTCACTCGTTTTTTTCCCTTTGTATCTTTCACCTTTCTGCACCTCTGCTCTTTTGTGCCTTATTTTTGCCCATTTCCCCTTTCTCTCCCTCTGCTCCTTCACCCGTTTTCACTCATTTTTTTACCCTTTCTATCTTTCTCCTTTCTGCTCTTTTCTGCATCTCTGCTCTTTTGTGCCTTATTTCTGCTTATTCTCCCTTTTTTCTTTATCCCTTCTTTCCTCCCTTTACCTTTCCCCGCCGCTGCTGCCCCCGCGGCCCCTCCCCCCCAGCACGACCGGCCCAATCCAGCTCCCCTCCCCGCTCCCGCCTCCCAGCTGTCCAGCCCTCTCCGACCCCTACTTAATGGCGGCCACTGCGGGGACAGGCGAGCAAGACCACTGACTCATTGTCTGTGAAATTGCTCTCCCACCCTCGCAGCTCCACCATTAAGTGAGGTGCCCCTGCCCCTGCAGTCTTGAGTGTTGGTGATCGAGGCCCTCCTCAACCCGCAGGTTTCCCTGCGCCTCATCCCTGGTGGTCCAGTGGACCTCTGTCTCCTTTCTTTCTTTCTGCTCCTTCACTCCTTTTTCTCCCCTTTCTATCTTTCACCTTTCTGCACCTCTGCTCTTTTGCGCCTTATTTCTGCCCATTTCCCTTTCTCTCCCTCTGCTCCTTCACTCGTTTTTTTCCCCTTTCTATCTTTCACCTTTCTGCACCTCTGCTCTTTTGTGCCTTATTTTTGCCCATTTTCCCTTTCTCTCCCTCTGCTCCTTCACCCGTTTTCACTCGTTTTTTTACCCTTTCTATCTTTCTCCTTTCTGCTCTTTTCTGCATCTCTGCTCTTTTGTGCCTTATTTCTGCTTATTCTCCCTTTTTTCTTTATCCCTTCTTTCCTCCCTTTACCTTTCCCCGCCGCTGCTGCCCCGCGGCCCCTCCCCCCCAGCACGACCAGCCCAATCCAGCTCCCCTACCCGCTCCCGCCTCCCAGCTGTCCAGCCCTCCCCGACCCCTACTTAATGGCGGCCACTGCGGGGACAGGCGAGCAAGACCACTGACTCATTGTCAGTGAAATTGCTCTCCCACCCTCGCAGCTCCACCATTGAGTGAGGTGCCCCTGCCCATGCACTCTTGAGTGTTGGTGATCGAGGCCCTCCTCCACCCGCAGGTTTCCCTGCGCCTCATCCCTGGTGGTCCAGTGGACCTCTGTCTCCTTTCTTTCTTTCTGCTCCTTCACTCCTTTTTCTCCCCTTTCTATCTTTCACCTTTCTGCACCTCTGCTCTTTTGCGCCTTATTTCTGCCCATTTCCCTTTCTCTCCCTCTGCTCCTTCACTCGTTTTTTTTCCCTTTCTATCTTTCACCTTTCTGCACCTCTGCTCTTTTGTGCCTTATTTTTGCCCATTTTCCCTTTCTCTCCCTCTGCTCCTTCACCCGTTTTCACTCGTTTTTTTACCCTTTCTATCTTTCTCCTTTCTGCTCTTTTCTGCATCTCTGCTCTTTTGTGCCTTATTTCTGCTTATTCTCCCTTTTTTCTTTATCCCTTCTTTCCTCCCTTTACCTTTCCCCGCCGCTGCTGCCCCCGCGGCCCCTCCCCCCCAGCACGACCGGCCCAATCCAGCTCCCCTCCCCGCTCCCGCCTCCCAGCTGTCCAGCCCTCCCCGACCCCTACTTAATGGCGGCCACTGCGGGGACAGGAGAGCAAGACCACTGACTCATTGTCAGTGAAATTGCTCTCCCACCCTCGCAGCTCCACCATTAAGTGAGGTGCCCCTGCCCCTGCAGTCTTGAGTGTTGGTGATCGAGGCCCTCCTCCACCCGCAGGTTTCCCTGCGCCTCATCCCTGGTGGTCCAGTGGACCTCTGTCTCCTTTCTTTCTTTCTGCTCCTTCACTCCTTTTTCTCCCCTTTCTATCTTTCACCTTTCTGCACCTCTGCTCTTTTGCGCCTTATTTCTGCCCATTTCCCTTTCTCTCCCTCTGCTCCTTCACTCGTTTTTTTTCCCTTTCTATCTTTCACCTTTCTGCACCTCTGCTCTTTTGTGCCTTATTTTTGCCCATTTTCCCTTTCTCTCCCTCTGCTCCTTCACCCGTTTTCACTCGTTTTTTTACCCTTTCTATCTTTCTCCTTTCTGCTCTTTTCTGCATCTCTGCTCTTTTGTGCCTTATTTCTGCTTATTCTCCCTTTTTTCTTTATCCCTTCTTTCCTCCCTTTACCTTTCCCCGCCGCTGCTGCCCCCGCGGCCCCTCCCCCCCAGCACGACCGGCCCAATCCAGCTAACCCTCCCCGCTCCCGCCTCCCAGCTGTCCAGCCCTCCCCGACCCCTACTTAATGGCCGCCACTGCGGGGACAGGAGAGCAAGACCACTGACTCATTGTCAGTGAAATTGCTCTCCCACCCTCGCAGCTCCATCATTTAGTGAGGTGCCCCTGCCCCTGCACTCTTGAGTGTTGGTGATCGAGGCCCTCCTCCACCCGCAGGTTTCCCTGCGCCTCATCCCTGGTGGTCCAGTGGACCTCTGTCTCCTTTCTTTCTTTCTGCTCCTTCACTCCTTTTTCTCCCCTTTCTATCTTTCACCTTTCTGCACCTCTGCTCTTTTGCGCCTTATTTCTGCCCATTTCCCTTTCTCTCCCTCTGCTCCTTCACTCGTTTTTTTTCCCTTTGTATCTTTCACCTTTCTGCACCTCTGCTCTTTTGTGCCTTATTTTTGCCCATTTTCCCTTTCTCTCCCTCTGCTCCTTCACCCGTTTTCACTCGTTTTTTTACCCTTTCTATCTTTCTCCTTTCTGCTCTTTTCTGCATCTCTGCTCTTTTGTGCCTTATTTCTGCTTATTCTCCCTTTTTTCTTTATCCCTTCTTTCCTCCCTTTACCTTTCCCCGCCGCTGCTGCCCCCGCGGCCCCTCCCCCCCAGCACGACCGGCCCAATCCAGCTCCCCTCCCCGCTCCCGCCTCCCAGCTGTCCAGCCCTCTCCGACCCCTACTTAATGGCGGCCACTGCGGGGACAGGCGAGCAAGACCACTGACTCATTGTCAGTGAAATTGCTCTCCCACCCTCGCAGCTCCACCATTAAGTGAGGTGCCCCTGCCCCTGCAGTCTTGAGTGTTGGTGATCGAGGCCCTCCTCCACCCGCAGGTTTCCCTGCGCCTCATCCCTGGTGGTCCAGTGGACCTCTGTCTCCTTTCTTTCTTTCTGCTCCTTCACTCCTTTTTCTCCCCTTTCTATCTTTCACCTTTCTGCACCTCTGCTCTTTTGCGCCTTATTTCTGCCCATTTCCCTTTCTCTCCCTCTGCTCCTTCACTCGTTTTTTTTCCCTTTCTATCTTTCACCTTTCTGCACCTCTGCTCTTTTGTGCCTTATTTTTGCCCATTTTCCCTTTCTCTCCCTCTGCTCCTTCACCCGTTTTCACTCGTTTTTTTACCCTTTCTATCTTTCTCCTTTCTGCTCTTTTCTGCATCTCTGCTCTTTTGTGCCTTATTTCTGCTTATTCTCCCTTTTTTCTTTATCCCTTCTTTCCTCCCTTTACCTTTCCCCGCCGCTGCTGCCCCGCGGCCCCTCCCCCCCAGCACGACCGGCCCAATCCAGCTCCCCTCCCCGCTCCCGCCTCCCAGCTGTCCAGCCCTCCCCGACCCCTACTTAATGGCGGCCACTGCGGGGACAGGCGAGCAAGACCACTGACTCATTGTCAGTGAAATTGCTCTCCCACCCTCGCAGCTCCACCATTAAGTGAGGTGCCCCTGCCCCTGCACTCTTGAGTGTTGGTGATCGAGGCCCTCCTCCACCCGCAGGTTTCCCTGCGCCTCATCCCTGGTGGTCCAGTGGACCTCTGTCTCCTTTCTTTCTTTCTGCTCCTTCACTCCTTTTTCTCCCCTTTCTATCTTTCACCTTTCTGCACCTCTGCTCTTTTGCGCCTTATTTCTGCCCATTTCCCTTTCTCTCCCTCTGCTCCTTCACTCGTTTTTTTTCCTTTCTATCTTTCACCTTTCTGCACCTCTGCTCTTTTGTGCCTTATTTTTGCCCATTTTCCCTTTCTCTCCCTCTGCTCCTTCACCCGTTTTCACTCGTTTTTTTACCCTTTCTATCTTTCTCCTTTCTGCTCTTTTCTGCATCTCTGCTCTTTTGTGCCTTATTTCTGCTTATTCTCCCTTTTTTCTTTATCCCTTCTTTCCTCCCTTTACCTTTCCCCGCCGCTGCTGCCCCCGCGGCCCCTCCCCCCCAGCACGACCGGCCCAATCCAGCTCCCCTCCCCGCTCCCGCCTCCCAGCTGTCCAGCCCTCCCCGACCCCTACTTAATGGCGGCCACTGCGGGGACAGGCGAGCAAGACCACTGACTCATTGTCAGTGAAATTGCTCTCCCACCCTCGCAGCTCCACCATTAAGTGAGGTGCCCCTGCCCCTGCACTCTTGAGTGTTGGTGATCGAGGCCCTCCTCCACCCGCAGGTTTCCCTGCGCCTCATCCCTGGTGGTCCAGTGGACCTCTGTCTCCTTTCTTTCTTTCTGCTCCTTCACTCTTTTTTCTCCCCTTTCTATCTTTCACCTTTCTGCACCTCTGCTCTTTTGCGCCTTATTTCTGCCCATTTCCCTTTCTCTCCCTCTGCTCCTTCACTCATTTTTTTTCCCTTTCTATCTTTCACCTTTCTGCACCTCTGCTCTTTTGTGCCTTATTTTTGCCCATTTTCCCTTTCTCTCCCTCTGCTCCTTCACCCGTTTTCACTCGTTTTTTTACCCTTTCTATCTTTCTCCTTTCTGCTCTTTTCTGCATCTCTGCTCTTTTGTGCCTTATTTCTGCTTATTCTCCCTTTTTTCTTTATCCCTTCTTTCCTCCCTTTACCTTTCCCCGCCGCTGCTGCCCCCGCGGCCCCTCCCCCCCAGCACGACCGGCCCAATCCAGCTCCCCTCCCCGCTCCCGCCTCCCAGCTGTCCAGCCCTCCCCGACCCCTACTTAATGGCGGCCACTGCGGGGACAGGAGAGCAAGACCACTGACTCATTGTCAGTGAAATTGCTCTCCCACCCTCGCAGCTCCACCATTAAGTGAGGTGCCCCTGCCCCTGCACTCTTGAGTGTTGGTGATCGAGGCCCTCCTCCACCCGCAGGTTTCCCTGCGCCTCATCCATGGTGGTCCAGTGGACCTCTGTCTCCTTACTTTCTTTCTGCTCCTTCACTCCTTTTTCTCCCCTTTCTATCTTTCACCTTTCTGCACCTCTGCTCTTTTGCGCCTTATTTCTGCCCATTTCCCTTTCTCTCCCTCTGCTCCTTCATTTGTTATTTTTCCCTTTGTATCTTTCACCTTTCTGCACCTCTGCTCTTTTGTGCCTTATTTTTGCCCATTTTCCCTTTCTCTCCCTCTGCTCCTTCACCCGTTTTCACTCATTTTTTTACCCTTTCTATCTTTCTCCTTTCTGCTCTTTTCTGCATCTCTGCTCTTTTGTGCCTTATTTCTGCTTATTCTCCCTTTTTTCTTTATCCCTTCTTTCCTCCCTTTACCTTTCCCCGCCACTGCTGCCCCCGCGGCCTCTCCCCCCCAGCACGACCGGCCCAATCCAGCTCCCCTCCCCGCTCCCGCCTCCCAGCTGTCCAGCCCTCTCCGACCCCTACTTAATGGCGGCCACTGCGGGGACAGGCGAGCAAGAGCACTGACTCATTGTCAGTGAAATTGCTCTCCCACCCTCGCAGCTCCACCATTAAGTGAGGTGCCCCTGCCCCTGCAGTCTTGAGTGTTGGTGATCGAGGCCCTCCTCCACCCGCAGGTTTCCCTGCGCCTCATCCCTGGTGGTCCAGTGGACCTCTGTCTCCTTTCTTTCTTTCTGTTCCTTCACTCCTTTTTCTCCCCTTTCTATCTTTCACCTTTCTGCACCTCTGCTCTTTTGCGCCTTATTTCTGCCCATTTCCCTTCTCTCCCTCTGCTCCTTCACTCGTTTTTTTTCCCTTTCTATCTTTCACCTTTCTGCACCTCTGCTCTTTTGTGCCTTTTTTTTGCCCATTTTCCCTTTCTCTCCCTCTGCTCCTTCACCCGTTTTCACTCGTTTTTTTACCCTTTCTATCTTTCTCCTTTCTGCTCTTTTCTGCATCTCTGCTCTTTTGTGCCTTATTTCTGCTTATTCTCCCTTTTTTCTTTATCCCTTCTTTCCTCCCTTTACCTTTCCCCGCCGCTGCTGCCCCGCGGCCCCTCCCCCCCAGCACGACCGGCCCAATCCAGCTCCCCTCCCCGCTCCCGCCTCCCAGCTGTCCAGCCCTCCCCGACCCCTACTTAATGGCGGCCACTGCGGGGACAGGCGAGCAAGACCACTGACTCATTGTCAGTGAAATTGCTCTCCCACCCTCGCAGCTCCACCATTAAGTGAGGTGCCCTTGCCCCTGCACTCTTGAGTGTTGGTGATCGAGGCCCTCCTCCACCCGCAGGTTTCCCTGCGCCTCATCCCTGGTGGTCCAGTGGACCTCTGTCTCCTTTCTTTCTTTCTGCTCCTTCACTCCTTTTTCTCCCCTTTCTATCTTTCACCTTTCTGCACCTCTGCTCTTTTGCGCCTTATTTCTGCCCATTTCCCTTTCTCTCCCTCTGCTCCTTCACTCGTTTTTTTTCCCTTTCTATCTTTCACCTTTCTGCACCTCTGCTATTTTGTGCCTTATTTTTGCCCATTTTCCCTTTCTCTCCCTCTGCTCCTTCACCCGTTTTCACTCTTTTTTTTACCCTTTCTATCTTTCTCCTTTCTGCTCTTTTCTGCATCTCTGCTCTTTTGTGCCTTATTTCTGCTTATTCTCCCTTTTTTCTTTATCCCTTCTTTCCTCCCTTTACCTTTCCCCGCCGCTGCTGCCCCGCGGCCCCTCCCCCCCAGCACGACCGGCCCAATCCAGCTCCCCTCCCCGCTCCCGCCTCCCAGCTGTCCAGCCCTCCCCGACCCCTACTTAATGGCGGCCACTGCGGGGACAGGAGAGCAAGACCACTGACTCATTGTCAGTGAAATTGCTCTCCCACCCTCGCAGCTCCACCATTAAGTGAGGTGCCCCTGCCCCTGCACTCTTGAGTGTTGGTGATCGAGGCCCTCCTCCACCCGCAGGTTTCCCTGCGCCTCATCCCTGGTGGTCCAGTGCACCTCTGTCTCCTTTCTTTCTTTCTGCTCCTTCACTCCTTTTTCTCCCCTTTCTATCTTTCACCTTTCTGCACCTCTGCTCTTTTGCGCCTTATTTCTGCCCATTTCCCTTTCTCTCCCTCTGCTCCTTCACTCGTTTTTTTTCCCTTTGTATCTTTCACCTTTCTGCACCTCTGCTCTTTTGTGCCTTATTTTTGCCCATTTCCCCTTTCTCTCCCTCTGCTCCTTCACCCGTTTTCACTCGTTTTTTTACCCTTTCTATCTTTCTCCTTTCTGCTCTTTTCTGCATCTCTGCTCTTTTGTGCCTTATTTCTGCTTATTCTCCCTTTTTTCTTTATCCCTTCTTTCCTCCCTTTACCTTTCCCCGCCGCTGCTGCCCCCGCGGCCCCTCCCCCCCAGCACGACCGGCCCAATCCAGCTCCCCTCCCCGCTCCCGCCTCCCAGCTGTCCAGCCCTCTCCGACCCCTACTTAATGGCGGCCACTGCGGGGACAGGCGAGCAAGAGCACTGACTCATTGTCAGTGAAATTGCTCTCCCACCCTCGCAGCTCCACCATTAAGTGAGGTGCCCCTGCCCCTGCACTCTTGAGTGTTGGTGATCGAGGCCCTCCTCCACCCGCAGGTTTCCCTGCGCCTCATCCCTGGTGGTCCAGTGGACCTCTGTCTCCTTTCTTTCTTTCTGCTCCTTCACTCCTTTTTCTCCCCTTTCTATCTTTCACCTTTCTGCACCTCTGCTCTTTTGCGCCTTATTTCTGCCCATTTCCCTTTCTCTCCCTCTGCTCCTTCACTCGTTTTTTTTCCCTTTTTATCTTTCACCTTTCTGCACCTCTGCTATTTTGTGCCTTATTTTTGCCCATTTTCCCTTTCTCTCCCTCTGCTCCTTCACCCGTTTTCACTCTTTTTTTTACCCTTTCTATCTTTCTCCTTTCTGCTCTTTTCTGCATCTCTGCTCTTTTGTGCCTTATTTCTGCTTATTCTCCCTTTTTTCTTTATCCCTTCTTTCCTCCCTTTACCTTTCCCCGCCGCTGCTGCCCCGCGGCCCCTCCCCCCCAGCACGACCGGCCCAATCCAGCTCCCCTCCCCGCTCCCGCCTCCCAGCTGTCCAGCCCTCCCCGACCCCTACTTAATGGCGGCCACTGCGGGGACAGGAGAGCAAGACCACTGACTCATTGTCAGTGAAATTGCTCTCCCACCCTCGCAGCTCCACCATTAAGTGAGGTGCCCCTGCCCCTGCACTCTTGAGTGTTGGTGATCGAGGCCCTCCTCCACCCGCAGGTTTCCCTGCGCCTCATCCCTGGTGGTCCAGTGCACCTCTGTCTCCTTTCTTTCTTTCTGCTCCTTCACTCCTTTTTCTCCCCTTTCTATCTTTCACCTTTCTGCACCTCTGCTCTTTTGCGCCTTATTTCTGCCCATTTCCCTTTCTCTCCCTCTGCTCCTTCACTCGTTTTTTTTCCCTTTGTATCTTTCACCTTTCTGCACCTCTGCTCTTTTGTGCCTTATTTTTGCCCATTTCCCCTTTCTCTCCCTCTGCTCCTTCACCCGTTTTCACTCGTTTTTTTACCCTTTCTATCTTTCTCCTTTCTGCTCTTTTCTGCATCTCTGCTCTTTTGTGCCTTATTTCTGCTTATTCTCCCTTTTTTCTTTATCCCTTCTTTCCTCCCTTTACCTTTCCCCGCCGCTGCTGCCCCCGCGGCCCCTCCCCCCCAGCACGACCGGCCCAATCCAGCTCCCCTCCCCGCTCCCGCCTCCCAGCTGTCCAGCCCTCTCCGACCCCTACTTAATGGCGGCCACTGCGGGGACAGGCGAGCAAGAGCACTGACTCATTGTCAGTGAAATTGCTCTCCCACCCTCGCAGCTCCACCATTAAGTGAGGTGCCCCTGCCCCTGCAGTCTTGAGTGTTGGTGATCGAGGCCCTCCTCCACCCGCAGGTTTCCCTGCGCCTCATCCCTGGTGGTCCAGTGGACCTCTGTCTCCTTTCTTTCTTTCTGCTCCTTCACTCCTTTTTCTCCCCTTTCTATCTTTCACCTTTCTGCACCTCTGCTCTTTTGCGCCTTATTTCTGCCCATTTCCCTTCTCTCCCTCTGCTCCTTCACTCGTTTTTTTTCCCTTTCTATCTTTCACCTTTCTGCACCTCTGCTCTTTTGTGCCTTTTTTTTGCCCATTTTCCCTTTCTCTCCCTCTGCTCCTTCACCCGTTTTCACTCGTTTTTTTACCCTTTCTATCTTTCTCCTTTCTGCTCTTTTCTGCATCTCTGCTCTTTTGTGCCTTATTTCTGCTTATTCTCCCTTTTTTCTTTATCCCTTCTTTCCTCCCTTTACCTTTCCCCGCCGCTGCTGCCCCGCGGCCCCTCCCCCCCAGCACGACCGGCCCAATCCAGCTCCCCTCCCCGCTCCCGCCTCCCAGCTGTCCAGCCCTCCCCGACCCCTACTTAATGGCGGCCACTGCGGGGACAGGCGAGCAAGACCACTGACTCATTGTCAGTGAAATTGCTCTCCCACCCTCGCAGCTCCACCATTAAGTGAGGTGCCCCTGCCCCTGCACTCTTGAGTGTTGGTGATCGAGGCCCTCCTCCACCCGCAGGTTTCCCTGCGCCTCATCCCTGGTGGTCCAGTGGACCTCTGTCTCCTTTCTTTCTTTCTGCTCCTTCACTCCTTTTTCTCCCCTTTCTATCTTTCACCTTTCTGCACCTCTGCTCTTTTGCGCCTTATTTCTGCCCATTTCCCTTTCTCTCCCTCTGCTCCTTCACTCGTTTTTTTTCCTTTCTATCTTTCACCTTTCTGCACCTCTGCTCTTTTGTGCCTTATTTTTGCCCATTTTCCCTTTCTCTCCCTCTGCTCCTTCACCCGTTTTCACTCGTTTTTTTACCCTTTCTATCTTTCTCCTTTCTGCTCTTTTCTGCATCTCTGCTCTTTTGTGCCTTATTTCTGCTTATTCTCCCTTTTTTCTTTATCCCTTCTTTCCTCCCTTTACCTTTCCCCGCCGATGCTGCCCCCGCGGCCCCTCCCCCCCAGCACGACCGGCCCAATCCTGCTAACCCTCCCCGCTCCCGCCTCCCAGCTGTTCAGCCCTCCCCGACCCCTACTTAATGGCGGCCACTGCGGGGACAGGAGAGCAAGACCACTGACTCATTGTCAGTGAAATTGCTCTCCCACCCTCGCAGCTCCACCATTAAGTGAGGTGCCCCTGCCCCTGCACTCTTGAGTGTTGGTGATCGAGGCCCTCCTCCACCCGCAGGTTTCCCTGCGCCTCATCCCTGGTGGTCCAGTGGACCTCTGTCTCCTTTCTTTCTTTCTGCTCCTTCACTCCTTTTTCTCCCCTTTCTATCTTTCACCTTTCTGCACCTCTGCTCTTTTGCGCCTTATTTCTGCCCATTTCCCTTTCTCTCCCTCTGCTCCTTCACTCGTTTTTTTTCCCTTTGTATCTTTTACCTTTCTGCACCTCTGCTCTTTTGTGCCTTATTTTTGCCCATTTCCCCTTTCTCTCCCTCTGCTCCTTCACCCGTTTTCACTCATTTTTTTACCCTTTCTATCTTTCTCCTTTCTGCTCTTTTCTGCATCTCTGCTCTTTTGTGCCTTATTTCTGCTTATTCTCCCTTTTTTCTTTATCCCTTCTTTCCTCCCTTTACCTTTCCCCGCCGCTGCTGCCCCTGCGGCCCCTCCCCCCCAGCACGACCGGCCCAATCCAGCTCCCCTCCCCGCTCCCGCCTCCCAGCTGTCCAGCCCTCTCCGACCCCTACTTAATGGCGGCCACTGCGGGGACAGGCGAGCAAGACCACTGACTCATTGTCTGTGAAATTGCTCTCCCACCCTCGCAGCTCCACCATTAAGTGAGGTGCCCCTGCCCCTGCAGTCTTGAGTGTTGGTGATCGAGGCCCTCCTCAACCCGCAGGTTTCCCTGCGCCTCATCCCTGGTGGTCCAGTGGACCTCTGTCTCCTTTCTTTCTTTCTGCTCCTTCACTCCTTTTTCTCCCCTTTCTATCTTTCACCTTTCTGCACCTCTGCTCTTTTGCGCCTTATTTCTGCCCATTTCCCTTTCTCTCCCTCTGCTCCTTCACTCGTTTTTTTTCCCTTTCTATCTTTCACCTTTCTGCACCTCTGCTCTTTTGTGCCTTATTTTTGCCCATTTTCCCTTTCTCTCCCTCTGCTCCTTCACCCGTTTTCACTCGTTTTTTTACCCTTTCTATCTTTCTCCTTTCTGCTCTTTTCTGCATCTCTGCTCTTTTGTGCCTTATTTCTGCTTATTCTCCCTTTTTTCTTTATCCCTTCTTTCCTCCCTTTACCTTTCCCCGCCGCTGCTGCCCCGCGGCCCCTCCCCCCCAGCACGACCGGCCCAATCCAGCTCCCCTACCCGCTCCCGCCTCCCAGCTGTCCAGCCCTCCCCGACCCCTACTTAATGGCGGCCACTGCGGGGACAGGCGAGCAAGACCACTGACTCATTGTCAGTGAAATTGCTCTCCCACCCTCGCAGCTCCACCATTAGGTGAGGTGCCCCTGCCCATGCACTCTTGAGTGTTGGTGATCGAGGCCCTCCTCCACCCGCAGGTTTCCCTGCGCCTCATCCCTGGTGGTCCAGTGGACCTCTGTCTCCTTTCTTTCTTTCTGCTCCTTCACTCCTTTTTCTCCCCTTTCTATCTTTCACCTTTCTGCACCTCTGCTCTTTTGCGCCTTATTTCTGCCCATTTCCCTTTCTCTCCCTCTGCTCCTTCACTCGTTTTTTTTCCCTTTCTATCTTTCACCTTTCTGCACCTCTGCTCTTTTGTGCCTTATTTTTGCCCATTTTCCCTTTCTCTCCCTCTGCTCCTTCACCCGTTTTCACTCGTTTTTTTACCCTTTCTATCTTTCTCCTTTCTGCTCTTTTCTGCATCTCTGCTCTTTTGTGCCTTATTTCTGCTTATTCTCCCTTTTTTCTTTATCCCTTCTTTCCTCCCTTTACCTTTCCCCGCCGCTGCTGCCCCCGCGGCCCCTCCCCCCCAGCACGACCGGCCCAATCCAGCTCCCCTCCCCGCTCCCGCCTCCCAGCTGTCCAGCCCTCCCCGACCCCTACTTAATGGCGGCCACTGCGGGGACAGGAGAGCAAGACCACTGACTCATTGTCAGTGAAATTGCTCTCCCACCCTCGCAGCTCCACCATTAAGTGAGGTGCCCCTGCCCTCTTGAGTGTTGGTGATCGAGGCCCTCCTCCACCCGCAGGTTTCCCTGCGCCTCATCCCTGGTGGTCCAGTGGACCTCTGTCTCCTTTCTTTCTTTCTGCTCCTTCACTCCTTTTTCTCCCCTTTCTATCTTTCACCTTTCTGCACCTCTGCTCTTTTGCGCCTTATTTCTGCCCATTTCCCTTTCTCTCCCTCTGCTCCTTCACTCGTTTTTTTCCCTTTGTATCTTTCACCTTTCTGCACCTCTGCTCTTTTGTGCCTTATTTTTGCCCATTTTCCCTTTCTCTCCCTCTGCTCCTTCACCCGTTTTCACTCGTTTTTTTACCCTTTCTATCTTTCTCCTTTCTGCTCTTTTCTGCATCTCTGCTCTTTTGTGCCTTATTTCTGCTTATTCTCCCTTTTTTCTTTATCCCTTCTTTCCTCCCTTTACCTTTCCCCGCCGCTGCTGCCCCCGCGGCCCCTCCCCCCCCAGCACGACCGGCCCAATCCAGCTCCCCTCCCCGCTCCCGCCTCCCAGCTGTCCAGCCCTCTCCGACCCCTACTTAATGGCGGCCACTGCGGGGACAGGCGAGCAAGACCACTGACTCATTGTCAGTGAAATTGCTCTCCCACCCTCGCAGCTCCACCATTAAGTGAGGTGCCCCTGCCCCTGCAGTCTTGAGTGTTGGTGATCGAGGCCCTCCTCCACCCGCAGGTTTCCCTGCGCCTCATCCCTGGTGGTCCAGTGGACCTCTGTCTCCTTTCTTTCTTTCTGCTCCTTCACTCCTTTTTCTCCCCTTTCTATCTTTCACCTTTCTGCACCTCTGCTCTTTTGCGCCTTATTTCTGCCCATTTCCCTTTCTCTCCCTCTGCTCCTTCACTCGTTTTTTTTCCCTTTCTATCTTTCACCTTTCTGCACCTCTGCTCTTTTGTGCCTTATTTTTGCCCATTTTCCCTTTCTCTCCCTCTGCTCCTTCACCCGTTTTCACTCGTTTTTTTACCCTTTCTATCTTTCTCCTTTCTGCTCTTTTCTGCATCTCTGCTCTTTTGTGCCTTATTTCTGCTTATTCTCCCTTTTTTCTTTATCCCTTCTTTCCTCCCTTTACCTTTCCCCGCCGCTGCTGCCCCCGCGGCCCCTCCCCCCCAGCACGACCGGCCCAATCCAGCTAACCCTCCCCGCTCCCGCCTCCCAGCTGTCCAGCCCTCCCCGACCCCTACTTAATGGCGGCCACTGCGGGGACAGGAGAGCAAGACCACTGACTCATTGTCAGTGAAATTGCTCTCCCACCCTCGCAGCTCCATCATTTAGTGAGGTGCCCCTGCCCCTGCACTCTTGAGTGTTGGTGATCGAGGCCCTCCTCCACCCGCAGGTTTCCCTGCGCCTCATCCCTGGTGGTCCAGTGGACCTCTGTCTCCTTTCTTTCTTTCTGCTCCTTCACTCCTTTTTCTCCCCTTTCTATCTTTCACCTTTCTGCACCTCTGCTCTTTTGCGCCTTATTTCTGCCCATTTCCCTTTCTCTCCCTCTGCTCCTTCACTCGTTTTTTTTCCCTTTGTATCTTTCACCTTTCTGCACCTCTGCTCTTTTGTGCCTTATTTTTGCCCATTTTCCCTTTCTCTCCCTCTGCTCCTTCACCCGTTTTCACTCGTTTTTTTACCCTTTCTATCTTTCTCCTTTCTGCTCTTTTCTGCATCTCTGCTCTTTTGTGCCTTATTTCTGCTTATTCTCCCTTTTTTCTTTATCCCTTCTTTCCTCCCTTTACCTTTCCCCGCCGCTGCTGCCCCCGCGGCCCCTCCCCCCCAGCACGACCGGCCCAATCCAGCTCCCCTCCCCGCTCCCGCCTCCCAGCTGTCCAGCCCTCTCCGACCCCTACTTAATGGCGGCCACTGCGGGGACAGGCGAGCAAGACCACTGACTCATTGTCAGTGAAATTGCTCTCCCACCCTCGCAGCTCCACCATTAAGTGAGGTGCCCCTGCCCCTGCAGTCTTGAGTGTTGGTGATCGAGGCCCTCCTCCACCCGCAGGTTTCCCTGCGCCTCATCCCTGGTGGTCCAGTGGACCTCTGTCTCCTTTCTTTCTTTCTGCTCCTTCACTCCTTTTTCTCCCCTTTCTATCTTTCACCTTTCTGCACCTCTGCTCTTTTGCGCCTTATTTCTGCCCATTTCCCTTTCTCTCCCTCTGCTCCTTCACTCGTTTTTTTTCCCTTTCTATCTTTCACCTTTCTGCACCTCTGCTCTTTTGTGCCTTATTTTTGCCCATTTTCCCTTTCTCTCCCTCTGCTCCTTCACCCGTTTTCACTCGTTTTTTTACCCTTTCTATCTTTCTCCTTTCTGCTCTTTTCTGCATCTCTGCTCTTTTGTGCCTTATTTCTGCTTATTCTCCCTTTTTTCTTTATCCCTTCTTTCCTCCCTTTACCTTTCCCCGCCGCTGCTGCCCCGCGGCCCCTCCCCCCCAGCACGACCGGCCCAATCCAGCTCCCCTCCCCGCTCCCGCCTCCCAGCTGTCCAGCCCTCCCCGACCCCTACTTAATGGCGGCCACTGCGGGGACAGGCGAGCAAGACCACTGACTCATTGTCAGTGAAATTGCTCTCCCACCCTCGCAGCTCCACCATTAAGTGAGGTGCCCCTGCCCCTGCACTCTTGAGTGTTGGTGATCGAGGCCCTCCTCCACCCGCAGGTTTCCCTGCGCCTCATCCCTGGTGGTCCAGTGGACCTCTGTCTCCTTTCTTTCTTTCTGCTCCTTCACTCCTTTTTCTCCCCTTTCTATCTTTCACCTTTCTGCACCTCTGCTATTTTGCGCCTTATTTCTGCCCATTTCACTTTCTCTCCCTCTGCTCCTTCACTCGTTTTTTTTCCTTTCTATCTTTCACCTTTCTGCACCTCTGCTCTTTTGTGCCTTATTTTTGCCCATTTTCCCTTTCTCTCCCTCTGCTCCTTCACCCGTTTTCACTCGTTTTTTTACCCTTTCTATCTTTCTCCTTTCTGCTCTTTTCTGCATCTCTGCTCTTTTGTGCCTTATTTCTGCTTATTCTCCCTTTTTTCTTTATCCCTTCTTTCCTCCCTTTACCTTTCCCCGCCGCTGCTGCCCCCGCGGCCCCTCCCCCCCAGCACGACCGGCCCAATCCAGCTCCCCTCCCCGCTCCCGCCTCCCAGCTGTCCAGCCCTCCCCGACCCCTACTTAATGGCGGCCACTGCGGGGACAGGAGAGCAAGACCACTGACTCATTGTCAGTGAAATTGCTCTCCCACCCTCGCAGCTCCACCATTAAGTGAGGTGCCCCTGCCCCTGCACTCTTGAGTGTTGGTGATCGAGGCCCTCCTCCACCCGCAGGTTTCCCTGCGCCTCATCCATGGTGGTCCAGTGGACCTCTGTCTCCTTACTTTCTTTCTGCTCCTTCACTCCTTTTTCTCCCCTTTCTATCTTTCACCTTTCTGCACCTCTGCTCTTTTGCGCCTTATTTCTGCCCATTTCCCTTTCTCTCCCTCTGCTCCTTCACTCGTTATTTTTCCCTTTGTATCTTTCACCTTTCTGCACCTCTGCTCTTTTGTGCCTTATTTTTGCCCATTTTCCCTTTCTCTCCCTCTGCTCCTTCACCCGTTTTCACTCGTTTTTTTACCCTTTCTATCTTTCTCCTTTCTGCTCTTTTCTGCATCTCTGCTCTTTTGTGCCTTATTTCTGCTTATTCTCCCTTTTTTCTTTATCCCTTCTTTCCTCCCTTTACCTTTCCCCGCCACTGCTCCCCCCGCGGCCTCTCCCCCCCAGCACGACCGGCCCAATCCAGCTCCCCTCCCCGCTCCCGCCTCCCAGCTGTCCAGCCCTCTCCGACCCCTACTTAATGGCGGCCACTGCGGGGACAGGCGAGCAAGACCACTGACTCATTGTCAGTGAAATTGCTCTCCCACCCTCGCAGCTCCACCATTAAGTGAGGTGCCCCTGCCCCTGCAGTCTTGAGTGTTGGTGATCGAGGCCCTCCTCCACCCGCAGGTTTCCCTGCGCCTCATCCCTGGTGGTCCAGTGGACCTCTGTCTCCTTTCTTTCTTTCTGCTCCTTCACTCCTTTTTCTCCCCTTTCTATCTTTCACCTTTCTGCACCTCTGCTCTTTTGCGCCTTATTTCTGCCCATTTCCCTTTCTCTCCCTCTGCTCCTTCACTCGTTTTTTTTCCCTTTCTATCTTTCACCTTTCTGCACCTCTGCTCTTTTGTGCCTTATTTTTGCCCATTTTCCCTTTCTCTCCCTCTGCTCCTTCACCCGTTTTCATTCGTTTTTTTACCCTTTCTATCTTTCTCCTTTCTGCTCTTTTCTGCATCTCTGCTCTTTTGTGCCTTATTTCTGCTTATTCTCCCTTTTTTCTTTATCCCTTCTTTCCTCCCTCTACCTTTCCCCGCCGCTGCTGCCCCGCGGCCCCTCCCCCCCAGCACGACCGGCCCAATCCAGCTCCCCTCCCCGCTCCCGCCTCCCAGCTGTCCAGCCCTCCCCGACCCCTACTTAATGGCGGCCACTGCGGGGACAGGCGAGCAAGACCACTGACTCATTGTCAGTGAAATTGCTCTCCCACCCTCGCAGCTCCACCATTAAGTGAGGTGCCCCTGCCCCTGCACTCTTGAGTGTTGGTGATCGAGGCCCTCCTCCACCCGCAGGTTTCCCTGCGCCTCATCCCTGGTGGTCCAGTGGACCTCTGTCTCCTTTCTTTCTTTCTGCTCCTTCACTCCTTTTTCTCCCCTTTCTATCTTTCACCTTTCTGCACCTCTGCTCTTTTGCGCCTTATTTCTGCCCATTTCCCTTTCTCTCCCTCTGCTCCTTCACTCGTTTTTTTTCCCTTTCTATCTTTCACCTTTCTGCACCTCTGCTCTTTTGTGCCTTATTTTTGCCCATTTTCCCTTTCTCTCCCTCTGCTCCTTCACCCGTTTTCACTCATTTTTTTACCCTTTCTATCTTTCTCCTTTCTGCTCTTTTCTGCATCTCTGCTCTTTTGTGCCTTATTTCTGCTTATTCTCCCTTTTTTCTTTATCCCTTCTTTCCTCCCTTTACCTTTCCCCGCCGCTGCTGCCCCGCGGCCCCTCCCCCCCAGCACGACCGGCCCAATCCAGCTCCCCTCCCCGCTCCCGCCTCCCAGCTGTCCAGCCCTCCCCGACCCCTACTTAATGGCGGCCACTGCGGGGACAGGCGAGCAAGACCACTGACTCATTGTCAGTGAAATTGCTCTCCCACCCTCGCAGCTCCACCATTAAGTGAGGTGCCCCTGCCCCTGCACTCTTGAGTGTTGGTGATCGAGGCCCTCCTCCACCCGCAGGTTTCCCTGCGCCTCATCCCTGGTGGTCCAGTGGACCTCTGTCTCCTTTTTTTCTTTCTGCTCCTTCACTCCTTTTTCTCCCCTTTCTATCTTTCACCTTTCTGCACCTCTGCTCTTTTGCGCCTTATTTCTGCCCATTTCCCTTTCTCTCCCTCTGCTCCTTCACTCGTTTTTTTTCCTTTCTATCTTTCACCTTTCTGCACCTCTGCTCTTTTGTGCCTTATTTTTGCCCATTTTCCCTTTCTCTCCCTCTGCTCCTTCACCCGTTTTCACTCGTTTTTTTACCCTTTCTATCTTTCTCCTTTCTGCTCTTTTCTGCATCTCTGCTCTTTTGTGCCTTATTTCTGCTTATTCTCCCTTTTTTCTTTATCCCTTCTTTCCTCCCTTTACCTTTCCCCGCCGATGCTGCCCCCGCGGCCCCTCCCCCCCAGCACGACCGGCCCAATCCTGCTAACCCTCCCCGCTCCCGCCTCCCAGCTGTTCAGCCCTCCCCGACCCCTACTTAATGGCGGCCACTGCGGGGACAGGAGAGCAAGACCACTGACTCATTGTCAGTGAAATTGCTCTCCCACCCTCGCAGCTCCACCATTAAGTGAGGTGCCCCTGCCCCTGCACTCTTGAGTGTTGGTGATCGAGGCCCTCCTCCACCCGCAGGTTTCCCTGCGCCTCATCCCTGGTGGTCCAGTGGACCTCTGTCTCCTTTCTTTCTTTCTGCTCCTTCACTCCTTTTTCTCCCCTTTCTATCTTTCACCTTTCTGCACCTCTGCTCTTTTGCGCCTTATTTCTGCCCATTTCCCTTTCTCTCCCTCTGCTCCTTCACTCGTTTTTTTTCCCTTTGTATCTTTCACCTTTCTACACCTCTGCTCTTTTGTGCCTTATTTTTGCCCATTTCCCCTTTCTCTCCCTCTGCTCCTTCACCCGTTTTCACTCATTTTTTTACCCTTTCTATCTTTCTCCTTTCTGCTCTTTTCTGCATCTCTGCTCTTTTGTGCCTTATTTCTGCTTATTCTCCCTTTTTTCTTTATCCCTTCTTTCCTCCCTTTACCTTTCCCCGCCGCTGCTGCCCCCGCGGCCCCTCCCCCCCAGCACGACCGGCCCAATCCAGCTCCCCTCCCCGCTCCCGCCTCCCAGCTGTCCAGCCCTCTCCGACCCCTACTTAATGGCGGCCACTGCGGGGACAGGCGAGCAAGACCACTGACTCATTGTCTGTGAAATTGCTCTCCCACCCTCGCAGCTCCACCATTAAGTGAGGTGCCCCTGCCCCTGCAGTCTTGAGTGTTGGTGATCGAGGCCCTCCTCAACCCGCAGGTTTCCCTGCGCCTCATCCCTGGTGGTCCAGTGGACCTCTGTCTCCTTTCTTTCTTTCTGCTCCTTCACTCCTTTTTCTCCCCTTTCTATCTTTCACCTTTCTGCACCTCTGCTCTTTTGCGCCTTATTTCTGCCCATTTCCCTTTCTCTCCCTCTGCTCCTTCACTCGTTTTTTTTCCCTTTCTATCTTTCACCTTTCTGCACCTCTGCTCTTTTGTGCCTTATTTTTGCCCATTTTCCCTTTCTCTCCCTCTGCTCCTTCACCCGTTTTCACTCGTTTTTTTACCCTTTCTATCTTTCTCCTTTCTGCTCTTTTCTGCATCTCTGCTCTTTTGTGCCTTATTTCTGCTTATTCTCCCTTTTTTCTTTATCCCTTCTTTCCTCCCTTTACCTTTCCCCGCCGCTGCTGCCCCGCGGCCCCTCCCCCCCAGCACGACCGGCCCAATCCAGCTCCCCTACCCGCTCCCGCCTCCCAGCTGTCCAGCCCTCCCCGACCCCTACTTAATGGCGGCCACTGCGGGGACAGGCGAGCAAGACCACTGACTCATTGTCAGTGAAATTGCTCTCCCACCCTCGCAGCTCCACCATTAAGTGAGGTGCCCCTGCCCCTGCACTCTTGAGTGTTGGTGATCGAGGCCCTCCTCCACCCGCAAGTTTCCCTGCGCCTCATCCCTGGTGGTCCAGTGGACCTCTGTCTCCTTTCTTTCTTTTTGCTCCTTCACTCCTTTTTCTCCCCTTTCTATCTTTCACCTTTCTGCACCTCTGCTCTTTTGCGCCTTATTTCTGCCCATTTCCCTTTCTCTCCCTCTGCTCCTTCACTCGTTTTTTTTCCCTTTCTATCTTTCACCTTTCTGCACCTCTGCTCTTTTGTGCCTTATTTTTGCCCATTTTCCCTTTCTCTCCCTCTGCTCCTTCACCCGTTTTCACTCGTTTTTTTACCCTTTCTATCTTTCTCCTTTCTGCTCTTTTCTGCATCTCTGCTCTTTTGTGCCTTATTTCTGCTTATTCTCCCTTTTTTCTTTATCCCTTCTTTCCTCCCTTTACCTTTCCCCGCCGCTGCTGCCCCCGCGGCCCCTCCCCCCCAGCACGACCGGCCCAATCCAGCTCCCCTCCCCGCTCCCGCCTCCCAGCTGTCCAGCCCTCCCCGACCCCTACTTAATGGCGGCCACTGCGGGGACAGGAGAGCAAGACCACTGACTCATTGTCAGTGAAATTGCTCTCCCACCCTCGCAGCTCCACCATTAAGTGAGGTGCCCCTGCCCCTGCACTCTTGAGTGTTGGTGATCGAGGCCCTCCTCCACCCGCAGGTTTCACTGCGCCTCATCCCTGGTGGTCCAGTGGACCTCTGTCTCCTTTCTTTCTTTCTGCTCCTTCACTCCTTTTTCTCCCCTTTCTATCTTTCACCTTTCTGCACCTCTGCTCTTTTGCGCCTTATTTCTGCCCATTTCCCTTTCTCTCCCTCTGCTCCTTCACTCGTTTTTTTCCCTTTGTATCTTTCACCTTTCTGCACCTCTGCTCTTTTGTGCCTTATTTTTGCCCATTTTCCCTTTCTCTCCCTCTGCTCCTTCACCCGTTTTCACTCGTTTTTTTACCCTTTCTATCTTTCTCCTTTCTGCTCTTTTCTGCATCTCTGCTCTTTTGTGCCTTATTTCTGCTTATTCTCCCTTTTTTCTTTATCCCTTCTTTCCTCCTTTTACCTTTCCCCGCCGCTGCTGCCCCCGCGGCCCCTCCCCCCCCAGCACGACCGGCCCAATCCAGCTCCCCTCCCCGCTCCCGCCTCCCAGCTGTCCAGCCCTCTCCGACCCCTACTTAATGGCGGCCACTGCGGGGACAGGCGAGCAAGACCACTGACTCATTGTCAGTGAAATTGCTCTCCCACCCTCGCAGCTCCACCATTAAGTGAGGTGCCCCTGCCCCTGCAGTCTTGAGTGTTGGTGATCGAGGCCCTCCTCCACCCGCAGGTTTCCCTGCGCCTCATCCCTGGTGGTCCAGTGGACCTCTGTCTCCTTTCTTTCTTTCTGCTCCTTCACTCCTTTTTCTCCCCTTTCTATCTTTCACCTTTCTGCACCTCTGCTCTTTTGCGCCTTATTTCTGCCCATTTCCCTTTCTCTCCCTCTGCTCCTTCACTCGTTTTTTTTCCCTTTCTATCTTTCACCTTTCTGCACCTCTGCTCTTTTGTGCCTTATTTTTGCCCATTTTCCCTTTCTCTCCCTCTGCTCCTTCACCCGTTTTCACTCGTTTTTTTACCCTTTCTATCTTTCTCCTTTCTGCTCTTTTCTGCATCTCTGCTCTTTTGTGCCTTATTTCTGCTTATTCTCCCTTTTTTCTTTATCCATTCTTTCCTCCCTTTACCTTTCCCCTCCGCTGCTGCCCCGCGGCCCCTCCCCCCCAGCACGACCGGCCCAATCCAGCTCCCCTCCCCGCTCCCGCCTCCCAGCTGTCCAGCCCTCCCCGACCCCTACTTAATGGCGGCCACTGCGGGGACAGGCGAGCAAGACCACTGACTCATTGTCAGTGAAATTGCTCTCCCACCCTCGCAGCTCCACCATTAAGTGAGGTGCCCCTGCCCCTGCACTCTTGAGTGTTGGTGATCGAGGCCCTCCTCCACCCGCAGGTTTCCCTGCGCCTCATCCCTGGTGGTCCAGTGGACCTCTGTCTCCTTTCTTTCTTTCTGCTCCTTCACTCCTTTTTCTCCCCTTTCTATCTTTCACCTTTCTGCACCTCTGCTCTTTTGCGCCTTATTTCTGCCCATTTCCCTTTCTCTCCCTCTGCTCCTTCACTCGTTTTTTTTCCTTTCTATCTTTCACCTTTCTGCACCTCTGCTCTGCAGCACCACCAAGAACACAGATCCAGCACAACCCGCCCACAAGAACACAACCGAACCGAAGACCCTGCAATGCATCCTCCTCAACGTCCGATCCTTCCACAAACACGCCACAGAAATCTGGGACCTCCTCGACAGCACAACCCCAGACGTAGCATTCTTCACCGAAACCTGGACCAACACCACCTCGGGACCGGACATCGCCATCGCCATCCCCCAAGGATACAAGATCTCCAGGAAGGACCGCCCCATCCACCCAGGAGGAGGAATCGCCATCATCCACAAATCCAGCCTCCGCCTGAGCACACTCTCTGACGAGTCCACAGAACTGATGGAACACCTTCACTTCAAGATACTGGCCAGCCCCACCGCCGCCCTCCGAGGAACCCTCATCTACCGACCTCCTGGACCCCGCGGACCCTTCGCCAACTCCATTACGGACATTATCTCCCTTCAGGCCATCGCATCCACCAACTACACCCTGCTGGGAGACCTCAACTTCCACCTCGACAATCAACTGGACCCCAACACCACATCCCTCCTGGACAACCTCCACAACATTGGACTCCGCCAGATCGTGACCGAGCCCACGCACTCAGCAGGACACACCCTCGACCCCCTCTTCACTACAGGAAACTCCATCACCTTCAGCCACACCACCGAACTCCCATGGACCGACCATCGTTGCGTCCACTTCACCTTCAGAACACCCACCATCCACAGACACCAGCACCTGCTTCCACAAAGAAACTGGACCAAAATCACCGATGACCAGCTCACCTCCTCACTCAACAACTCCACCCCAAACATCGCGGAAAACGACGACCCCAACACCGCAGCCCGAACCCTGCATAGATGATCTCGGACAGCACCAACACCATAGCCCCCCTCAAGAAAAACAACAATACCCGTGCCAAGAAAGCCAGATGGTTTAACACCGAACTTCGAGAGTCCAGGCGCACATGCCGCCGCCTCGAAAAGGCCTGGAGAAACACCAAATCCACAGAAGCCCACAACAACTTCAGAGCCGCCACCAACGCTCACCATCAACTCATCAGAGAAATGAGGAAAAAAGCGATTGAAGACAGAATCTCCACCTACGCACACAACAGCAAAGAACTCTTCAACATCATCAAGGAGTTCGCCCAACCCACCAGCGAGTCTACCGACATCCCTCCCTCACAAGACCTCTGCGACAAACTCAGCATCTTTTTCCACCACAAAATCAAGAGCATCTACGACCACTTCGACGAAGACAACCAACACACTGAACCCTCACCAACCACCCCCGACACCCGGAAACCAGCGATTGATGACTGGACAGCACTCACCACGAAGACACACTGAAGACAATGAAGTCAATCCACTCAGGGGCCCCCACGGACCCCTGCCCCCACCACATCTTCAACAGAGCCGCTAACACCATCGCACCCATGCTCCGCCAAACCATCAACCGCTCCCTGGCGACCGCCTCATTCCCCGGCGACTGGAAACACGCCGAGGTCAACCCCCTCCTAAAGAAACCCTCAGCGGACCCCACCGACCTCAAAAACTACAGACCCATCTCCCTGCTCCCGTTCCCAGCGAAAGTCATCGAGAAAGCCATCAACAGCCAACTCGCCACATTCATTGAAGAACACAACATCCTCGACTCCTCCCAATCCGGCTTCAGAAAAAACCACAGTACGGAAACCGCCCTCCTCGCCGCAACAGACGACATCCGCACCTTACTGGACAAAGGAGAAACAGTAGCCCTCATCCTCCTCGACCTATCAGCGGCGTTCGACACAGTCTCCCACCGCACCCTAATACGCAGACTCTACGATGCAGGAATCCAGGACAAGGCCCTCGACTGGATCTGCTCCTTCCTCTCCAGCAGGACGCAGCGGGTCAGACTCCCCCCTTTCCTATTGGACCCCACACCTATCACCTGCGGAGTCCCCCAGGGCTCCTCCCTCAGCCCGACGCTCTTCAATGTCTACATGGCTCCACTTGCCCCCATCGTCAGAACCTACGGACTCAACCTCGTGTCATATGCAGACGACACCCAGCTCATCCTCTCCCTATCCAACGAGCCCAACACCGCCAGACGCAACTTTCGAGAAGGCATGGAAGCCGTCGCCAAATGGATGAAAAACAGCTGCCTACAACTAAACACCAACAAAACAGAAGTACTCATCATGGGCCCAAACCCCGACGCCTGGAGTGACACCTAGTGGCCCACCGCCCTCGGAAACCCGCCAACCCCCACAGACCACGCACGCAACCTGGGAATCATCCTGGACTCCGAGCTCAAAATGGACCGCCAGATCAACTCTGTCTCATCTTCCTGCTTCCACACCCTCCGCCTCCTTCGTAAGACCTTTAAATTGATCCCCCTCAAACACCGAAAGACAGTCACTCACGCCCTGGTCACCAGCAGACTCGACTACGGCAACGCACTCTACGCCGGAATAAACAAAAACCTCATCCGCAAGCCACAGAACATCCAGAACGCCGCCGCAAGACTGGTCCTCAACCTGCCAAAACACTGCCACATCTCCCAGCACCTGCACACACTCCACTGGCTCCCCGTCGAGGCGAGAATCACCTTTAAGATGCTCACCCACGCACACAAGGCCCTCCACGGCACCGGACCAGCGTACCTGAACAGCCGACTCAAATTCCACGCACCCCAAAGGACCCTACGATCCGCCCAGCTTTCCTACGCTGTGGTCCCCCGCACCAGAAAGACCAGATCGGGAGGCCGCTCCTTCTCCTTCCTCGCGGCCAAAGCATGGAACGCCCTTCTGCTCCACCTCAGACAGACAACATCGCTCCCCATCTTCGCAAGAAACCTCAAAACCTGGCTCTTCGACAGACCCCCTCCTTGATGGAATGGAACCTGCACCCCCCAACCCCCCCCACCCCTAGCGCCTTGAGACCCTTACGGGTGAGTAGTCGCGCTTTAACAAACTCCTGATTGATACAGGTTAAACTTGAGCAAAAGAATGAGTAGGGTGTGTGGGGGGTGGGAAATGGACTTAACCAAGAATAAGAAAGCAATCCATCCAATTGCAGCATCTCTAAACAATGTTCACTCCTGACATAGACACGCTTTGCACATTGTTGATCTTTTATTTGATGCAGGTTCTGGTGTTCTGTTTATGAGAGAAACCTGGTTAATTGATTTCTCCTTCCCTGACATTAAGGCAGCAATTCCATCTGGTTGTTCTGTATTACATCCAGATAGAAATAAGAGAATAGAGGGCGGGGATTTTAATGCTTTCAAACAAAGCTTTCTTTGCTCTATGTTACAATTAAAACAACTTTTGGGGTCAGAAGGTCTAGGCTTTTGCTGATCCATCTCTACTCAGAAGTCCTTAGCAAGAGTATTCATCTATCGATGCCCTGGCCATGCAAGGTATTTTATAAAGTCTCTTGATGATGCTCTGGTCCATCTCACTCTTTGATATGCACATCTATTGGTTTTGTGGGACTTCCATATACATGCTGATTGTGACTTAGCTGTACGATAGCCTTGCTTGACAACATGTCTTCTCTTAATCTCACTCAATATAAAGCAGGTGTTGGAGTGTAGTTTTCTATATCTTATTCTTCAAGTGTAATCATTAAATAACCCCCGCCATTGGTCATAAGGACCTTTGGTCGTAAACAAGGAAAAATTAAAAGGAGCAATCCTCTATGTCAAAACTATAAAAACAAAACAATAATTATAGACTTTAATACAGTCAGTAAAGCGAATGTGTGTGAGCTAAGGGGTTTTATTAATCAATTCTTTAGTTTCAGCATTTATACAATAAACATTAGTCTTTTAAGCATCATCATTAGAAATGAACATGATCCAGCAATAGGTAAATATAAGGAAAACTACAATATTGATAAGTATGATAGTTAAAATGGAAATAATACTGCAAGCATGTTCCATGAATGAATTTCCCTAATCTAAATTATAAGAATGGAATAGAATAAGGTGCCAGTTCAGAAAACCCAATAAAGATTTCTGATGAGAGAATAATTGCATAAGCATAATGCCTTTGCACATCAAATGAAAGAAAATGTTAAGCTGAAAGAATCCTCAGCTATAAACCAGCAGACATCTAATAAAAGTAGGGAATAGGCTTAATAATCTCTCATAAAGAGAGATATGGTCTACAAAATCCAGAAATGGCTATCCAGCAAATGTGAGCAGGAGAAGCCCCCTCTATTCTAGGAACACACACTAATATAAACACAATACATTGTAAATTGAACAAAGATTTCACATTTTATGTGCACCAGATTCAATAAAATTTCAGTAAACTATTGGGAGTAGGTGAACTCTCAACATTCTCATGTCTTCAAAATAGGCCACAGAAATGAATCCTTGAAAAGATACTTCATTCACATTTGTTGGTTTTTAGTTTTAGACAGTTCTTCCCATAAATCATCTTACCTGTTGTCTTGTCTCCTTCTAGTAAGAACCTCACTATCAATTGGGTAATACATAACAAATGCCTATTCACTAACTAACAGAAGGCTTCTGGAAAGTTGCAGCATCTGCAGGGATAAGTAAAACATCTTGTGCAAAACAAAAGCTCAATGTCACAAATAGGCCTTTCACTGTTAATATATAAATCCCTGTTAACATGACACCTACAGTTAGGCTAACTTAGATCTACATATTCTTTTTTCTGTTATATGTTTATATTGTCTAAGTATATCTACCTTCTACATTTTATTTCATAATCTATGTGTTACTTAGCATTTGCACTTCTTATTTGAATACGTTTTTGTTTGCAAAATGAAGAAATTAGTTGCAGTATAGGTCACACCATTGACCTTTTTTCTCGAATTCTCGCAGTTCTGTAATGGAGCCTCATACGCTGGCATGAGGCCCATGTTACTCTTCAATATGCCAATTTCATGGTTTTTTGGGACTTCCATATCCCTGATGATTGTGTCTTAGACGGCTGTATGATAGCCTTCCTTGACAAAATTACTTCTCTTAATTTCACTCAAGTATTCTCTGCCCCATGCATCAAGCAGGTCACTCCATTGACATCATTTTCTCTAATTCTTCCAGGTTGGTAATGGAGCGTCATTTCCTGGCATGGTCTGACCATTCTCTCATCAATTTCCAGGGGCTGCGGGGGGAAGCCAGATCAGCCTGAACATCTAACACTTAGACCTTGTGCGCATTGAATAAAATCAGACCTTAGGAGCTTCCTTTTGAATACTGTTAGGCCTGTCATCCTTAGGGTGGTCTTCCTCCAACTTTGTGACAGCTTCCCTCCACTTTATGCTGTACCACTTTGCTGGCCTTAGGATTTTGACCACTTTACTACTGCTGACCATTGCTAAAGTGCATGCGCTTCTCATCTAAATATGGTACCATTGATATTCACACCTGATTTGCATATTTAGTTTATGAGTAAGTCCCTTGTATAGTGGTATATCATATACACAGGGGCTGTAATCTAAATTCTACTAGTGGGCCTGCAACACTGGCTGTGCCACCCACTCAATCAGCAGCATGCTCAACCAAAACTGATTGACTGATACAAAAATGACACAGCACCAATATTATCTTGATACATAGGGGGGCATGAGAGCAATTCTCTTCCTTTTTTGCCTGATGGAGCACAGTATTGGCTAATAGCTTTGGCAATGCCAACAGTTCATAAGGATGAAATCTATTTGCTTTGCAAACCATTTTTTCCCTTTCTAATTGCCATTTCTTTTCTATTACTTGCGACTTTTAAACACGTCATACTGGTTCTGATGTGAAGTAAATGACTACTTTAATCAAATTCAGAATTCCAAAAGGAATGTTATGGTAATGTGCATTATAGCTCAAATTTAAATAGTAATTATGGAATAATGAATAAAAAAAAATAAACATTTCAACTCCTCCATTCTCTGCCAGCCAATATTGTAAAACACTTTTTTTTCCATTTGCTTTGGAAAGTAAGTCAAACTAAGACTGAGAATACATGCCCTGCATGAAAAGTTCAACTGCATAAATGGAGCAAGGGGTGGGTGTGCGCCAGGTAATGAAGTCGAGAGAAGTATTGGATTCCAACAAAAATCTTTATTTCCAATTGGGAGCATTTACACTAAGCCAGCGCATTTCGGGGCATATTACCAAGCAATAGCGATAATTATCGCTATTGCTTGGTTAGAGACAAAATTTTACCGCAGAGCTGCGGCGATTATTATCGCAGATAAACCTTGGTATTACCAAGGTTTATCGCAAATGCGATAAAAAACGGCCGCAATGCATGAATATCGCTGAAAAGTTAGCGATATTCATGCATTACCGAGCTAATGCTCTTAGCCATGTTATCCACCTCCCATTGGATAACATGGCTAAGAACTGCTCAGGGCAGGTGTTAGCTTTTGGAGATATTCGCGCTTAGCGCGAATATCTCCAAAAGTTGGTAATAGGAGATAGCGATGTTAGCGACTGTTTCCAGTGGCTAACATCTTGGCACGCCCACTTTGCATGTCATTAGTGATAAATATCACTGACATGCAAAGTGGGGCCCAAGATGGTCGCTATCTCCTACTAGCTGTCGCTAACTGGTGTTAGCGACAGCTAGGTAATAGAGAGATCATTTTATCTCCGCTTTCTTGGCTTTTAAAGCCAAAAAAGCGGAGATAAACCCCCTTGATAATATTCCCCTTCGTTCTCACATGGAGAACTTCATCAGGGCTCAAATAGGGCGACTATCCTCACGATACTGAAATAAATGTACCACAAAAGTGTGCTCGAGATGAGTATAATTGGTGCAGCCGCAGAGTCGGACGTTCTTAAAGCCGAGTCTGGCCTCTGATCATAGGTCTGTGATCACTGAAGGTAAAACGAAGGTTGCGCAAGGTCTGTGCTCCAGGCAATGACATTGGACGCAAATGGGATTTCCCAGGGCCAAGTTTGGCCACTAGAAGTATCGTGACATCGTCAGAGTTGCTGAGGCTACTCTGACGATGTCATTCATCATGTGAGAATGAAAGGCGTTGGCTGAGTGCAAATGCTCCCACTCCGTGAGAATTAAACAATTGAAAATAAAGTCTTTTTGAAACCCAATACCGAATCTCTGGACTTCATTACTTGGCGCACGCCCATCCCTTGCTCCATTTAGGATCTGAACCACAAAGGCACCACCTGACGGCCGGTGACAGGGCTTGCTGCGCAGGATCTCTGTCTCTTTTGTTGTATCACGACTGCATAAATATGAAACTTTCAATCCTGACCAGATTGTTAATTAAATACTCTATATTGTCATTTGTCAGCACAATTGTGTATAATTTATACAGGTTCTTTATCAAGATGTGAAAAATTGCACTTAAAATCTCATATACCCATATAAAATCATGTTAGTTGAAAACCAAGCCATTAGTGAAACAGGGAGCATTTGTAAAGAATCGATATTAAGTAAAGCACAGGTTTATTAACTCTGTACCCAGTACCAATAAACAATAGACCTTAGGAAACAAGATTTAAAAAGCAATATATTTTTATATGTCCATAAATGATTTAAAAGCAAAAGCACTCAGTGTGTACAATGTTAACATGACGTATTATGCATGATCAAGAAAACTATATATCACATCATGCTTCAGAGATGAATATTTTGCCTGCGCTAGTCTTCATCACGTTCAATTACTTCTGACAGCTTTAAACAGGCATGCAATGATATGTAAATTACGATGAAACTATGTCCTCTCAGAGCTGCATTACTCTTACACACTGGGGAATGTATTCCTTGTAAATAGAACACGATGAAAGAATAATAAAATGAATCATGTCACAGCATATGCTGCGTCGTTCACTAGGAAGATTGCTTCACTTATACCACCCAGTTCTCCACCCATTCCCCATAGCTCCTGAAAGTCCAGACTGCTCAGTCAGCCTCGATTACCTTCACTTCAGCCAACATGAGAAACACACTCTGGTGTTGTTGCCGAGAGCCATTTCCTGTATCCACGATTTACCAGTAGCAAAATAAAATTTTGGTGAAAAAATGTAAAATGTATGTGCAGCGAATTGCCAGCATAAAGTTAATATGGAAGAAATTAATGTTCAGTTGAGGGTCCTGGCAAAATTAAAAACATTAATATATGCATAGGCATATGCGGGATTTCTGATTTCCAACCTGGTGAATTTCTGCTAGGATTTAGCAGATTGAAACTTTTGCAGCAGCAATCGAGAAAAAAGATAGTAACATTTTGTGGTGCTGGTAACTTAATTGAGGTAACAGAAATGCCTGCTAAGAATTCTAGGGTTATTTCCTATTTTTCCAATTTGAAATGTGCACAGAGATTATTTAGCGAAATGTTTTAAAATAAAAATGATATGTCACTGCATTAAAGTAGTACAAAAACACAGTTCGATTTTCTCTACATTCATTGAATAATCAGAATTTTCATGTATAGAAACCATTTCATAATGGTATTGTTTGCATCGCCTAAAATATGTCCCAGCCATGTCCATGCACTTCCCAGCATCCATCTTTAAAGGAAGTGATATGTCTGGTTGTCCACTAAAACAACCTTTGAAAGAGAAATCCTGATGAGTGGACTTCATTCTCAATATCCATTGCTATAAGAAGTGGCATTACTGCAGTCCAGAGCATCCCTCTCTACATGCACTAATAAACTTCTAAAGGAATCCATCAGCCAGTGATTTCCCTCAAAATTACCGACTGCTTTGGCCTGCACATCCCAGGTAGGACTTTGAGCCAAAATCCCTGGCCCACTGCAATCTAAAAGGCAAGAGCTCACAAAGTGCCTTACTAGGACCCTACACAACCCATCCCCACCATCAGTCTCAGACCTAGACCACACAAAAGCTCATACACCATGCTCAGAACTCAAAGAACCAACCTCATACACATTTCACTAACCTCCACACACACACACAAACTATCAATCACAAACTCCAGCTCATGCTCACCAATGCACATTCTGCAGTACTCGATGTTCAAGAGTTTGCAGGCCTCATGATTTATCACAACACTGATGCATGCTTCATCACTGAAAACTGGCCCACCTCCACATCATTGCATGTCTCAGCCTTTCTTCTTCCCACAGCCAACAGCTTTCTTCAGGAAGACCTTGCTCAAAAGAAAGGAGGAGGCCTCACTGTCATCCATTAATCCACTTGGTCCTGCACCATGGGAAATAAAGCAACATTTGACTGCATGGAGCTCCTCATATGCAACTTGCCAATCACCACAACTCAGTCCACTACCTACCACCTTGCCTACAACCCTCCTGGACAGACCAATGACTTAATATAAGAATTTCCAGAATTCCTCTCCTGCCTCATCCATCCAACAAATCCACACCATCACCTTAGATGACTTCAACCTCCCAGACAACTCAAACTTCCTGAAATTCACTGGCACACCTAACATGGTACCACCTGGCATCTAATCAAACAAAATCCAAATGTGACATCCTTGACCTCATCTGTTCAACATCACCAGTCTTCCAATGCACACTTATCATAGCCCTGGATTAGACCAATAATCTCACCATCTTCATTCCCTTGCTTAGCGTCCATCCTACCAACCATGCCCTGTCCTAATGGACGAAGGGGCCATGCCCCTCACCTATAGCCCAAATAGAAGGGTGTCCGTCAGGCTGAGCTAAGGTCAGCCTGCCAGACGCTCTTTATTTATCAGATCAGGCAGCCAGAAGCTAGACGTGCGCTAAATATGCGGGCTCCTCACTGCCCGAGCTTAAGTTTGCAGAGCTGAAGATGTCATAGCTCCTGTGGGAGTGACATCTTAAGCCTGGCAAAGAACCTTGAAGCCCTTCCCATTGTGATGAGGGGGAGCTTCACTGATTGCCCGAGGCAATAGGCACTTCAGTTCTAAGCCCTGAAGTGTCAATCAATGACACCTCCTTACAGAGTGGCTGGGGTCAGCAGTCTAACTGACACCATCCCACTCTGTGATGAGTAGGGACTGCTGCCTCCCCTCATTGGCTGAAGTGTGCACAGAGCTGCACAGGTGTGACTTTCTTTTACATTTTTGGTGCGTGTGTGCATGCATTAATATATGGGAGTGAGTGTTGTGAATGGATATATGTTTGTGTGCATGCATGTTTAAATGCATGGGTGTGAATCAGTGTACATATGTACGTTGGTGTCCCATCCACCTCCTCCCTGCTATAAGTAATGGCCGCCACGGCATCCAACTCCTCAATGTCAACCCAAAAGATAAAAACAAACCTTTAGAGAGTTCAGAGGACCTAAACCTCCAACTCACATTTTGGCCTACCAGCTCTGTCTGACATCAGCACCCTTCCAAATTACTTAAAACACATGTCTGGAAACCCATGTGAAAACTAGGGCTGGGCAGAGCTTACGGAGATACCAAAAAACTCTGCCAAATTCTGCGAGCCGGCAGAGAATTGCTTGTCCACCCATAGCCTCGAGTACCTTTAAGCTTTCCCCTGCACCCATGGCAGTGCTACTGTTTTCAGTATTCCAGTAGAGTTAGGGGGGGTGTGACAGGAGCCCAGACATGACTGCCTCACTCTGAATGAGCTCAGTGGCAGCTTATAACATCCTTCAACATTAGTGGAGGCACGAAGCAGAAAATGCACCACTCAAGCTGCGGTGCTGTGTTAGGTAATTATTACCACACATTGAATACACTCATTACTCTTCTGTCAGAGACCCAGCTTCCTCTTAATCAAGACGGTTCCATTCAGCAGGCCATCCACCGCCGTGGCCTGTGGACAGGAACTTGTACCTTCATGTGCCTCGAAGGTCCACTGGTGACAAGTCCTTTTCTCCCCCCCGGGCAAGGGGCACCGATGGTAAAACTCTGTGAACTCTGCCGCCGTAGTGGAGTTTACCACAGACCCCTAGTGAAAAACCATGCACTAATTAAAACACACAACTTTAAGCAGAATCATTTTGCACCCTGGTATTCTAATGATATCCCAGACAACAAATGCACCATCAGATGCCAGGAAAGAAAATGGAAGAAAACAGAACCCTTGACAACCTCGCATGTAACACAGATACATCTCATCACATCAGCCAAAGCCAAGTTCTACATCAACAGAATTAATGAAATTACCAACAGAAGTACATAAACCCCTCCTGATCCTCCCTACCCACACTCCACTGAAAAGTGCAATGGCATCAACCACTTCTGCAATGAAGAAATACAGAAGATCCAACATGATATCAACAAAACCAAACTCATTCCTCTGTGTGTCATCCACAATGGTCATCCTTCAAACCCCTGTCTCTCAAATATCTAGCAACCCCTCAATTCCCTGAAAGTCACCACCTATGAAACCCTCTCTGTGGGAGGTTAACCACACTCATTTGTCAATGCTTTACTCTCTCGAAACATCTTCCTTGAAGCTCTCAAGACAGGTCATATTATCCCAGTCCTGAAGAAGCAGACACAACACATTACCAAATAGTGGCACGTTACTCATCTACCCTTCATTGGCAAGATCATTGAAAAAGCAGTCTATGCTCAATTTCAAGATCACATCACCATCAACTATCTCCTGCAGAAATCCAGCTTCAGATCACACCGAAGTATGGAAACAGCTAACTTACAAATGACAGACAACAGTCTCCTAACAACAAACAAAGATGACCCCTTTGTTTTGATATTACTGGACCTCTGAGCTGCTACTGAAATGTCTATTATCCCACCCTCATTCCCATCCTGCAGTCTGGAATGGGATTCACTAGAAACATCCTTTACTGTTTCTCTTTCTGCCTATCCAACCCACGCCAGTTTGCCCATACATTTCAAAGTCTTAGAAAATACTTGGAGCCGCCTGTGAACCTTCTCACAAATAACACCAATATGCTGATGACTCGCAAATGTATTGAAAATTCTCTTTTATTTAAGACACCAAATGTCTCCGCTGGATCTGGACATACCTAAAGCTTAACCTCCTCTAAAACATAATTCCTGCTATTTGCCAAGAACAACAGACAACTAGGCTTTCAACTCAACACCATGAACTGGACAGTTAGGAATAGCTGATTTTACCTAAAGCCAAGTCATTCAGATTCACAGTGGTCACTGATCTCACCTCAAGGAACATATTTATTTATTTATTTATTTATTTATTTTATTCGACTTATATAGCGCATTATAACCCAGGGGTCCCTAAGCGCTTATTGCCAAGATACTCAAGATGATCTGGTAGCCGCCCTCTACTAAAGAAAGTGAAACCATTCCTCCAAGAAAGTACCTGCAGGGATACTATTCTATCTCACATATTTTGTAATTCATATGGTTGCAATTCCTTGCTCCATGTCCATGTAGACTCCACACTGGCACCCCATTAAGGCATCTTACACGATACAGCAAACCTCCCCACCGCGATAAACTTCAAAGTGGCTGCTATCAATCTGAATTTAATAGTGTGGAACCGGTTGGCGCTGATGAAGAAGTGTGAACCTTACCCGGAACAGCGAGAGCACCTGCGGGTAAGATTCACAGCGAGCAGCATGCACCGCAGCCGCCCACCGATGGGGAAGCAGCGCCGCTGCTGACCAGTGTGCGCCTGAAAGAAAACTGTGGTCACCGACTACATAACTCCGACCGTGTAATACCGCAAGTAAATGGTCCAGTCATTATGGGCTGTCACAAAAGGAGACAGGGCGGTAACAAGGAGGGAATAAGAAGCCTCATAATCAATAGGAAGGCAGCGTTTACCAAGGACAATGACACCAGCCAATGATAAATATGGGCAGAGAGTGGGCAAGGTTTCTACAGCACTTCAACATCCTACCCTACTACAGCATGCCTCGGTGAGCGAGTAGCACAAGCGTGCTGCAACGCTAGGCTCGACCTAAATATGGGTTAGGGAATCATGGTTGAATACTAAAACAGAACAATGATTATCACCCAGTGGGTCCTTTAGCTCTTTGTGCCACTGTTATGTGAGCTTTGACTTTGATGTAGCTCAACAAGGAGTGTTTTCCCATCCACCGCTGACACAGGTGAATTTGGTTCGATGAGTGTTGGAAATTACCCTTTCTGTAAGGTCACCAACAATTTTTTTGCTTCCCTTCTCCCCTTTTTGCTCAATTTGTGTTTGTTGGCTCTAGGACTATTGGCACTTTACCACTGCTCCCAGTGGTAAAGTGCATGTTAAAGTGCATGTTCTCTGTACTCTAAACATAGTAACATTGGCTATTCTACAAAAAACATATTTAACTTACCTATAAGTCCCTAGTAAATTGTACTCCATGTGCCCAGGGCTTGTGATATAAATACTGTAAGTGGGCTTGCAGCACTGATTGTGCCACCCACTTAAGTAGCATATTACACATGCCTCATGCCTGCCATTGCTGAGGCTTTGTGCAATTTTAAACTGCTGTTTCAACCTGGCAAGTTAACCTACTTGCCAGGCCGAAACCTCCCCCTTTTATTACATTGAAGTCATCCCAAAGATAAGAGGACATGTACTTTTGAGTTGTACATGTCCTGTTAGTGAAAAAAGGTCACATTTGTTTTTCACTACTTCAAGGCCTATCTCTCGCTTAGAATAACATTGCCATAAAACATCTTTTAAGTGTAATTTCCAATTGGGAAATATATAGAGATTTAGAGTTTGGTGTCTATCAACTCAGAATTTAAATCTCAATTTATGGTGAAGTCGGATTTTAAATTGTAAGTCTGAAAATGCCACTTTTAGAAAGCTGCCAATGTTTCACTTTAACCAATCTGTGCCTCTGTCTGTCTCTGAATACATGTCTGGGTTGGGTGGCAGCTGGGCTTTGTGCATTCTCCTTAGATAGTCACTCACAGCTGGGGTGTGGCATTTGCATCCTTAGGGTCCATTACAAGGCAGATTGGCCTTTGTGAGGTAGATTGGGAGGGAGGATATGACACTTGAACCTGGATAGAGCAGGGTCTGCCACCTGCATAAGGAGCTGCTACCCTCTTTAGGGAGTATGGAGCCAGGGCAGGAAAGGGAGGTGTGTTTTCAAAAGTAGGGAGGAAATGAAAGGCGAGTTACCCACTCATAGGAAGGAGTGTTAGGTCCAGCCAGGTGTTCGCCCAAAGTAACATAAACAATGAGAAGTACCAGGCTGTTCCTAATGGGGGGTTGGTGTTAGTGAAAAACGTACGTCGTGGAACTACGCATGGGCATCCAATATGTTGGATGTAATGGCCTCACACACCCTTGCAGGTGTCATGCTTCATCATCGGCTATGCTCCTCGTTGGGTCGGCGGTGCAATACCCAACGGGCAACACCTCAAAGAGGGGCTCTTTGGCTAAGATCTTTTATCCATCTGCCGTGTGGGTGAAGTGTGGGTATGGGGCCAGTGCTATGTAGACGTAGTGATTGTTAAAATTGGGGTAAAGGGTACCAGGATCAGGTTTATTCTAGCAGTCCCTCACGCCAAATTAAAAAGGATATAGAATAGACTCAGAGGGAATTAAAGTACCCTGATGCGAGACTAGACTAGTGGTAGAATCAATGGGTCGACATGTTTCTCGCTTTTTGTCCACTGACTAGCGATTCTTCAGGTCCAATATAAACAAAAGTTTGAAGTTAATAAAGCTATCTACAAAGTACCTTCACCTTTCTATAGAATTCCTATTCCATTAAATGTAAGGGGTCAAGTATACCTGTGTTGTGCTGTATTTGCCTGGAAATGGGAGACAAAAGAAAGCAATTCACAACAGGTCGCGTTCCACTTAAAAATTACATATAGCACCAAACAAACTCTGTGTGGCAACCCAATGGAGGTGTCTATGACATGCGATAAAAACAGATGGTGTTATCCAGGGTGAGCATAGTGAGTGGCATGCTCATGTGGGGAGAACCCCAAATTTAAAAACACTTATCAACAGCAGTATTCTCATTACATATGTAGTAGTAGAGCACTCACCTATCTGTGTGAAGGTGAGCTACAACAACAGCACCCGGCGGGTAGAGCTACGGGTTCAACCTCTTAGTTTTCAGGCTATTCATGGTAGACAGAGGGCATATAAAGGGTTACTGGATTCCACAGAGTACTTTAAATAAGTCTTATCAGTGAGTGTACCAATAGCCTTAATTTGTTTCCTAAATGGAGTGCTCTTTCAGGCTTGTTCCGACATGCAGAGTAGCGAGATGTTTAGTTTAAATTATCTGGGAAATGGTCATTTAGTGCATCATTCTTGACAATCCAACCTCATCGGCCCCCCGCCCTAAAGCCGTGAATTGGCATATACGTGTTACATGTCGCCAATTTAAGGTCAAATGGTGGGGGGGAAAAGCCGCGTAGCGACATGTTGTTGGTGGGAAGTTAATTCCCTGGTGGCATTCAAACAAACAGTTAGCTTGTGTCCAGTGTATCTAGGCAACTATCCTGCTTGGGTAAGAACGGCAACCTATATGCTTATGTTTCAGGGTTACAGCCTCCCACCTATCTGTCTCATCCATGACGATTCGGTGATTAACACGCTGCATGCTAGTCCATGCAAGTTGGACTCGCTGAGTGTCAAGGCCCCTTGAAGCACTATGGGCCTCCGTTAAACCAAACTGCCAACGGCGTCAGATTGACGTATGCATTCCGTTGTACTCATTCAGTCAGGAATCATACACTTACTTGTCTGTTCCCGTGCCTCCTTGGGTGAACCTACCCCTCGCCGCCGGGTCCGGGAAGGTGAGCGAAAAGCCACCCCGGCGAGCTCATATCGGTGGTATTGGTCACGTGATTAGGGCGGGGTTGCTGGTAACAAGGAGGGGACGAAAAAGGGGGGGAAAAACAAAGCGTAAGCGGTTCTATAGTAACTACGGCAGCCATTAGTAAGTGGTATGTATGTGAGTACTGATATATAACGAACTTTAAATTCATGTCCTTACAAAGGTGAAGAAGTTTGAAATCGTTTCTTTTTGAAAGGAAGGTGATCTCCTCTCAGGTGACGATCAGTGGTTGTAACATATCATAACCTGATAAAGGGATGGATCACCACTACGCCCCTTCAGCATGTAGATTGACATATGGTGGCCATTAGTAAGTGGTACGTCAGTGAGTACTGATTCCTACAAACTTTTTTAAAAGAAACTCTTTTCTTCTTTTTTTCATCTAGAGTAAAAAACAACCTCTCCTTAGACCATGATCAATGCTCACAGCAAACCAGGCTAAGATCTAGTGATAAATCAAGGCTATGACCCTTCATCGTTAGGGGGTCAATTTTATTGGGTTTTTCAATTCGTCCAGGCATATCCAAGGCATAGAGAGTCTCAACCACACCATAGCAAATTGTCCCGGGGTTCAGTAGTTTGTGGAACACATCAGAGTGGGGGGATGGTGCCATGTATGTGGTATGTTTTTCGCATAAGAGGTTTTGATAAGCGCTTTGTGTGCATTCGTATGTCCGCCTCAATGGACACTGTGCCCTTTTGAGATTGGAGTGTAGGTCTCCTAAGATCATGCAAACTATCTCTTAGTTGTGCATAGTGGCATATAGTGATACCCGACTTAACCATAGGCCCTTGTTAATAGGGGATTAGCCCTCATCAGGTTTATTCAAACATGATTCTATCAACCATTGACCTAAAGGGATCCCCAGGAAATATCCTCATTGAGGCCTGCGCTGTCTGAGGACAAACGGTGTATCCATCGTTGTTCTTTGTGGAACAGACTCTGTTTGGTGGAGCTAGCATTTGCTTCCAGTATTAACCATTTCATTGAGTCAGCACTGTGATTGGATTCCACAAAGTATTTATACATTTTGGTATTAGTCTTCTTGCTGCGGAAGTTGCTGCGGTGTTCAGCCATGCGTACCTTGACTGGGCGAGTGGTCATGCCCACATAGTAAAGACCGCAAGGGCATAGTAGAAGGTAAATACACTTTGCAGTGTTACAGTTAGTGTGGCTGCGTAATTTCCAAGAGAAAGAGGGGTTAAGTTGAAATGTCTTGTATGTAGTTGTAAAGGGGCATACACTACAAGACCCACATGGGAAATGTCCCTGAACTGGGGGTAGCTGCCATAGGGTAGATTGTGTCCTGATTTGTGGGTTTTTAGGCCTGGTATGTCTCAGTATATCTTTTATACTCTTTGACCTTTTAAAAGCGAATCGGGGGGACTCGAATTCAAGGTCACCAGTGTTCAGGATCTGCCAATGGCGTTTTAGTGCTTTTTTCACCGCATTAGAGGCTGGTGTAAATGTGGTGACGCATATCATAGGTTCCTGTTTCTCAGGGTCCTGCATTCATCTTTCCAAGAGTGCTTCTCTATGATTGTTCTGGGCTCTCTTTCTGGCTTTGGCTACATCCCTGTTAGGGTAGCCTCTGTCCAACAAGTTCCTTGAGAGGATCTCGGACTGAGGTTTTGTATTCAGCCAACCCGCTGCAATTCTGTCTGACCCTCAGGAACTGTCCTACGGGCAGGTTCTCCTGCAGTGCTTTCGGATGGTGGCTCGTGAAGTGAAGCAAGCTGTTGCGGTCTGTTGCTTTCTTGAACATGGTAGTCGTCAAATGCCCCTCTTCCATCCTGATGGTCAGATCCAGAATGAGATCTGTGTGGGGGACGCTGACATTGTGAAATGTAGGTATGGATTGAGAGAATTGATCCACTCAAGGAAGTCTTTGTACGACTCCTAGTCGCCTTCCCAGAAGACCAAGATATCGTCTATGAACCTCCTCCACAGTTTGATGTTCTTGTGGTACGGGTTGGTCTGTTGGTCAACGTACTGCCCCTCAAAGTTAGCCATATAGAGGCAGGCCACACTAGGGGCAAATGTGCTCCCCATAGAGGTACCCTGGGTTTGGTGGTAGTACTGACCCTTAAATTCAAAAAAGTTTTCAGTAAGTGCCACTGTTGCGCATTCCATGATGAATGCTGGCGGAGTTTGTGATGTCCATGTACCAGCATTAAGTACCTCCTCAATCACCCCTAGTGTAGCCCTCTGTGGGATGTTTGTGTAGAGGGCTTCCAAGTGCAGGGTGATGAGGAAGTCTAAATGGGCATTATCCTCGAAATTTTCCAGAAGACGTAGTACGTCAGTGGTGTCCTGGATGTAGGATGGTATTTGTTTGGTCAAAGGTTGGAGGAAATGATCACAGAATTGTGACAAGGGCTCAAGAACAGAGTCAATTCCAGACACTATAGGGCGTCCTGGCACTGGTGTGGTCCCCTTATGTATTTTAGGTAAAATATAAAAGTAGGGGACTCTGTGGTCTTTTTTAGTAAGGAATTCCGCTTCTTTTTTGCTGATCCAGTCTTGGCATTCAGCAGTCTCAACCATGCCCAAGATGGAGCACTTGAGACGTTCTGTTGGATTATTCGGAATTGATGTGTAGTATCTCCTGTCACCCAGTTGTCTCAGACATTCAGTGTCATAATCCGTGGTATCCATAAGGACCGTGGATCCCCCTTTGTCCGCCTGTTTGATACTGACAGATGGATTGTTGGCTAAGGAATCAAGGAGTAGTCTCTCAGCGTTAGAAATATTGGAGTGGTTACTGTGGTGAGGGAGTGCCCTGATATCTTTGAGAACTGCCTGCTCATAGGTGAGGATCTCGTTTGGTACCATCCCACTATGGGGGGGGGAGGTTGACGCATTGTGGAGGCCTGAATCCTCAGGTATCTCCCTGGGTTTGCCATCAAAGAAAGCCTTCAGTTGAATCTTCCGGAAGAACTTTTGTAGTTCAAACATCTGTTAGAAAGTATCGACTTTGGGAGTTGGGACAAACCCGAGTCCTTTTTGGAGGACCCTTTCTTCTTCAACAGTGAGTTGGCGTGAGGACAAGTTCACTACCAAACTCACTTGTTGGCAGTTTTGCTCCTTGTGTCCATCCCTTGTGCAGGATTGTTCTCCCATTGCATTCTCTTTTCTGGCCCGTTCCCTCGCTTTCGCCCGCGCCCTCTGCCCCAGCCTCTGTCTAAAAAAGACGGGTTATTACCTTGTGGTTCAAACTGTGGTGGATATTGAGGGCCATATGGAGGAAATGGGTGTGGGACTGTGGATATTGCCAGTACACCGGGTCCTGAAAGGGTGGTTACGGATAGTTATGTTGTCCACGTCTTCCCCCTCTTCTCCTAGTCCCGCGTGGTTGAGTGACCAACCCGTACCACAAGAACATCAAACTGTGGAAGAGGTTCATAGACGATATCCTGGTCTTCTGGGAAGGTGACCAGGAGTCGTACAAAGAATTCCTTGAGTGGATCAATTCTCGCAATCCATACCTACATTTCACAATGTCAGCGTCCCCCACACAGATCTCATTCTGGATCTGACCATCAGGATGGAAGAGGGGCATTTGACGACTACCCTGTTCAAGAAAGCAACAGACCGCAACAGCTTGCTTCACTTCACGAGCCACCATCTGAAAGCACTGCGGGAGAACCTGCCCGTAGGACAGTTCCTGAGGGTCAGACGTAATTGCAGCGGGTTGGCTGAATACAAAAACCAGTCCGAGATCCTCTCAAGGAACTTGTTGGACAGAGGCTACCCTAACAGGGATGTAGCCAAAGCCAGAAAAAGAGCCCAGAACAATCATAGAGAAGCACTCTTGGAAAGAAGAATGCAGGACCCTGAGAAACAGGAACCTATGACATGCGTCACCACATTTACACCAGCCTCTAATGCAGTGAAAAAAAGCACTAAAACGCTTTGGCAGATCCTGAACACTGGTGACCTTGAATTCGAGTCCCCCCGATTCGCTTTTAAAAGGTCAAAGAATATAAAAGATATACTGATACATACCAGGCCTAAAAAAACACAAATCAGGACACAATCTACCCTGTGGCAGCTACCCCCAGTTCAGGGACATTTCCCATTTGGCTCTTGTAGTGTATGCCCCTTTACAACTACCTACAAGATAATTCAACTTAACCCCTGTTTCTCTTGGGAATTACGGGGCCACACTAACTGTAACACTGCAGAGTGCATTTACCTTCTACTATGCCCTTGCGGTCTTTACTATGTGGGCATGACCACTCGCCCAGTCAAGGTACGCATGGCTGAACACCGCTGCAAGAAGACTAATACCAAAATGTGTAAACACGTTGTGGAATCCAATCACAGTGCTGACTCAATTAAATGGTTAATACTGGAAGCAAATGCTAGCTCCACCAAACAGAGTCTGTTCCACAAAGAACAGCGATGGATACACCGTTTGTCCTCAGACAGCGCAGGCCTCAATGAGGATATTCCCTGGGGATCCCTTTAGGTCAATGGTTGATAGAATCATGTGTGAATAAACCTGATGAGGGCTAATCCCCTATTAACAAGGGCCTATAGTGGTTAAGTCGGGTATCACTATGTGCCACTATGCGCAACTAATAGTTTACATGATCTTAGGAGACCTACACTCCAATCTCAAAAGGGCACAGTGTCCATTGAGGCGGACATACGAATGCACACAAACCGCTCATCAACACCTCCTATGCGAAAAACATACCACATACATAGCACTATCCCCCCACTCTGATGTGTTCCACAAACTACTGAACCCCGAGACAATTTGCTATGGTGTGGTTGAGACTCTCTATGCCTTGGATATGCCTGGACGAATTGAAAAACCCAATAAGATTGACCCCTAACGATGAAGGGTCATAGCCTTGATTTATCACTAGATCTTAGCCTGGTATGCTGTGAGCATTGATCATGGTCTAAGGAGAGGTCGTTTTTTACTCTAGATGAAAAAAAGAAGAAAAGAGTTTCTTTTAAAAAAGTTTGTAGGAATCAGTACTCACTGACATACCACTTACTAAGGGCCACCATATGTGAATCTATATGCTGAAGGGGCGTAGTGATGATCCATCCTTTTATCAGGTTATGATATGTTACAACCACTGATCGTCACCTGAGAGGAGATCACCTTCCTTTCAAAAAGAAACAATTTCAAACTTCTTCACCTTTGTAAGGACATGAATTTAAAGTTCGTTATATATCAGTACTCACATACATACCACTTACTAATGGCCGCAGCGGTGACTATAGAACCGCTTCCGCTTTGTTTTTTCCCCCCCTTTTTGGTCCCCTCCTTGTTACCAGCAACCCCGCCCTAATCACGTGACCAATACCGCCAATATGAGCTCGCCGGGGTGGCTTTTCGCTCACCTTCCCGGACCCGGCGGCGAGGGGTAGGTCCACCCAAGGAGGCACGGGAACAGACAAGTAAGTGTATGATTCCTGACTGAATGAGTACAACGGGACGCATACGTCCATCTGACGCCGTTGGCACTTTGATTTAACGGAGGCCCATAGTGCTTCAAGGGGCCTTAACACTCAGCGAGTCCAACTTGCATGGACGAGCATGCAGAGTGTTAATCGCTGAATCGGCATGGATGAGACAGATAGGTGGGAGGCTGTAACCCTGAAACATAAGCATATAGGTTGCCGTTCTTACCCGAGCAGGAATTGTTTGTTTGAATGCCACCAGGGAATTAACTTCCCACCAACAACATGTCGCTACGTGGCTTTTCCCCCCTACCATTTGAGCTTAAATTGGCGACATGTAACATGTATATGCCTATTCACGGCTTTAGGGCGGGGGACCTTTTGAGGTTGGATTGTCATGAATGATGCACTAAATGACCATTTCCCGGATAATTTAAACTAAACATCTCGCTACTCTGCATGTCGGAACAAGCCTGACAGAGCACTCCATTTAGGAAATGAATTAGGCTATTGGTACACTCACTGATAAGACTTATTTAAAGTACTCTGTGGAATCCAGTAACCCTTTATATGCCCTCTGTCTACCATGAATAGCCTGAAAACTAAGCGGTTGAACCCGTAGCTCTACCCGCCGGGTGCTGTTGTTGTAGCTCACCTTCACACAGATAGGTGAGTGCTCTACTACTACATATGTAATGAGAATACTGCTGTTGATAAGTGTTTTTAAATTTGGGGTTCTCCCCACATGAGCATGCCACTCACTATGCTCACCCTGGATAACACCATCTGTTTTAATCGCATGTCATAGACACCTCCATTGGCATGCCACAAAGTGTTTGTTTGGTGCTATATGTAATTTTTAAGTGGAACGCAACCTGTTGTGAATTGCTTTCTTTTGTCTCCCATTTCCAGGCAAATACAGCACAACACAGGTATACTTGACCCTTTACATTTAATGGAATAAGAATTCTATAGAAAGGAGAAGGCACTTTGTAGATAGCTTTATTAACTTCAAACATTTGTTTATATTGGTCCTGAAGAATCGCTAGTCAGTGGACAAAAAGCGAGAAACATGTCGACCTATTGATTCTACCACTAGTCTAGTCTCGCATCAGGGTACATTAATTCCCTCCGAGTCTATTCTATATCCTTTTTAATTTGGAGTGAGGGACTGCTAGAATAAACCTGATCCTGGTACCCTTTAGCCCAATTTTAACCATCACCACGTCTACATAGCACTGGCCCCATACCCACACTTCACCCACACGGCAATTGGATAAAAGATCTCCGCCAAAGAGCCCCTCTTTAAGGTGTTGCCCGTTGAGTATTGCACCGCCGACCCAACGAGGAGCATTGCCGATGATGAACATGAACCCTGCAAGGGTGTGGGAGGCCATTACATCCAAAATATTGGATACCAATACGTAGTTCCACGACGTACGTTTGTCACTAACAGCAACCCCCCATTAGGAACAGCCTGGTACTTCTTGTTGTTTATGTTACTTTGTGCGAACACCTGGCTGGACCTACCACTCCTTCCTATGAGTGGGTAACTCGCCTTTCATTTCCTCCCTACTTTTGAAAACATGGCTCTGCACGGCTAACCCCCGTGGGAATACCAATAAGGTGGGTAAGATTCTCTGTCCCCCACATAACACCGTCCCTCCTTGAGAAGGTCGGTCCCGCCACTCACAATTGAGCATTTTTTAGTTGTCACCTTCACCACTGCTATCCTTGACCTCCTACAATATGGACAGACAAGGACTTAGTTTCGGTGATGATGATGCAGCAGCAATTCTCAGAACACCTTCCATCCTTGGCATCGAATTTGAAAATGCCACAGGAAGCAATACAGCAGATTGGCAATCTCTTTCAGAACTTAAAAGAGAATGGCTCAGGATCACCCTCCATGGGGCCATGATGGCCGAATACTTCAAGACCAAGATTGCACCCAATGGCCTTATTGTAAATAACTTCCCCAGGATCTTTTGGGAAGACGGCCAGTTCAAAATCGAGTGTTCCCAGATCTCTTGGAAATGTACGCATGACCTGCTTATTCTACTGGTCAACAGAGCTAAACGCTTAGCTGATGAACTATTTGTACGCATCCAAGCGGCCGAAAGTGCACTTAAAAGTGCTGTACCTAATCCTGGTTTTAAGACTAAACTTTCTGAGCTAAACAAAGAAACAGCCGAGCACAAGGAATACCTTATGAAGCAGAAGATCACGAAACTTCAGAAGGATATCCAACGCTTCTCCAAAGAGAAGTTCTATCCATACTTGAAGGATGATTATGTCCCCCCTGGTTCAGGTTACCTGTCTGACTCGAGTGCAACATCATCGAGAAGAGGTTCTAACAGTGACAGTAACACTAGTGGGGATGACGGTTTCACTTAACCACACGGGACTAGGAGAAGAGGAGGAAGACGTGGACAACATAACTATCCGCAACCACCCTTTCAGGACCCGGTGTACTGGCAATATCCACAGTTCCCACACCCATTTCCTCCATATGGCCCTCAATATCCACCACAATTTGCCCCTCAAGGTAATAACCAGCCTTTTTTAGACAGAGGCTGGGGCAGAGGGCGCGGGCGAAAGCGAGGGAAGGGGCCAGAAAAGAGAGTGCAATGGGAGAACAATCCTGCACAAGGGATGGACACAAGGAGCAAAACTGCCAACAAGTGAGTTTGGTAGTGAACTTGTCCTCACGCCAACTTACTGTTGAAGAAGAAAGGGTCCTCCAAAAAGGACTCGGGTTTGTCCCAACTCCCAAAGACGATACTTTCGAACAGCTGTGTGAACTACAAAAGTTCTTCCGGAAGATTCGACTGAAGGCTTTCTTTGATTGCAAACCCAGGGAGATACCTGAGGATTCAGGCCTCCACAATGCGTCAACCTTCACCTCCCATAGATGGATGGTACCAAACGAGATCCTCACCTATGAGCAGGCGGTTCTCAAGGATATCAGGGCACTCCCTCACCACAGTAACCACTCCAATATTTCTAACGCTGAGAGACTACTCCTTGATTCCTTAGCCAACGATCCATCTGTCAGTATCAAACAGGCGGACAAAGTGGGAGCCACGGTCCTCATGGATACCACGGATTATGACACTGAATGTCTGAGACAACTGGGTGACAGGAGATACTACACACCAATTCCGAATAATCCAACAGAACGTCTCAAGTGCTCCATCTCGGGCATGGTTGAGACTGCTGAATGCCACGACTGGATCAGTAAAAAAGAAGCGGAATTCCTAACTAAAAAAGACCCCAGAGTCCCCTATTTTTATATTTTACCTAAAATACATAAGGGGACCACACCAGTACCAGGACGCCCAATAGTGTCTGTAATTGACTCTGTTCTTGAGCCCTTTTCACAATTCTGTGATCATTTCCTCCAAACTTTGACCAAACAAATACCGTCCTACATCCAGGACACCACTGACGTACTACGTCTTCTGGAAAATTTCGAGGATAATGCCCATATACGCTTCCTCATCACCCTGGACGTGGAAGCCCTCTACACAAACATCCCACAGAGGGCTACACTAGGAGTGATTGAGGAGGTACTTAATGCTGGTACATGGACATCGCAAACTCCGCCAGCATTCATCATGGAATGCGCAACAGTAGCACTTACTGAAAACTTTTTTGAATTTAAGGGTCAGTACTACCACCAGACCCAGGGTACCTCTATGGGGAGCACATTTGCCCCTAGTGTGGCCTGCCTCTATATGGCTAACTTTGAGGGGCAGTACATTGACCAACAGACCAACCCGTACTACAAGACCATCAAACTGTGGAAGAGGTTCATAGACGATATCTTGGTCTTCTGGGAAGGCGACTAGGAGTCGTACAAAGACTTCCTTGAGTGGATCAATTCTCTCAATCCATACCTACATTTCACAATGTCAGCGTCCCCCACACAGATCTCATTCTGGATCTGACCATCAGGATGGAAGAGGGGCATTTGACGACTACCATGTTCAAGAAAGCAACAGACCGCAACAGCTTGCTTCACTTCACGAGCCACCATCCGAAAGCACTGCAGGAGAACCTGCCCGTAGGACAGTTCCTGAGGGTCAGACAGAATTGCAGCGGGTTGGCTGAATACAAAACCTCAGTCCGAGATCCTCTCAAGGAACTTGTTGGACAGAGGCTACCCTAACAGGGTTGTAGCCAAAGCCAGAAAGAGAGCCCAGAACAATCATAGAGAAGCACTCTTGGAAAGAAGAATGCAGGACCCTGTGAAACAGGAACCTATGACATGCGTCACCACATTTACACCAGCCTCTAATGCGGTGAAAAAAGCACCAAAACGCCATTGGCAGATCCTGAACACTGGTGACCTTGAATTCGAGTCCCCCCAATTCGCTTTCAAAAAGTCAAAGAATATAAAAGATATACTGATACATACCAGGCCTAAAAAAACACAAATCAGGACACAATCTACCCTGTGGCAGCTACCCCCAGTTCAGGGACATTTCCCACATGGGTCTTGTAGTGTATGCCCCTTTACAACTACATACAAGACAATTCAACTTAACCCCTCTTTCTCTTGGGAATTACGGGGCCACACTAACTGTAACACTGCAAAGTGTATTTACCTTCTACTATGCCCTTGCGGTCTTTACTATGTGGGCATGACCACTCGCCCAGTCAAGGTACGCATGGCTGAACACCGCAGCAACTTCCGCTGCAAGAAGACTAATACCAAAATGTGTAAACACTTTGTGGAATCCAATCACAGTGCTGACTCAATGAAATGGTTAATACTGGAAGCAAATGCTTGCTCCACCAAACAGAGTCTGTTCCACAAAGAACAACGATGGATACACCGTTTGTCCTCAGACAACACAGGCCTCAATGAGGATATTCCCTGGAGATCCCTTTAGGTCAATGGTTGATAGAATCATGTTTGAATAAACCTGATGAGGGCTAATCCCCTATTAACAAGGGCCTATGGTTAAGTCGTGTATCACTATGTGCCTCTATGCGCAACTAAGAGATAGTTTACATGATCTTAGGAGACCTACACTCCAGTCTCAAAAGGGCACAGTGTCCATTGAGGCAGACATACGAATGCACACAAACCGCTCATCAACACCTCTTATGCGAAAAACATACCACATACATGGCACCATCCCCCCACTCTGATGTGTTCCACAAACTACTGAACCCCGGGACAATTTGCTATGGTGTGGTTGAGACTCTCTATGCCTTGGATATGCCTGGACGAATTGAAAAACCCAATAAGATTGACCCCCTAACGATGAAGGGTCATAGCCTTGATTTATCACTAGATCTTAGCCTGGTATGCTGTGAGCATTGATCATGGTCTAAGGAGAGGTCGTTTTTTACTCTAGATGAAAAAAAGAAGAAAAGAGTTTCTTTTAAAAAAGTTTGTAGGAATCAGTACTCACTGACATACCACTTACTAATGGCCACCATATGTCAATCTATATGTTGAAGGGGTGTAGTGGTGATCCATCCCTTTATCAGGTTATGATATGTTACAACCACTGATCGTCACCTGAGAGGACATCACCTTCCTTTCAAAAAGAAACAATTTCAAATTTCTTCACCTTTGTAAGGACATGAATTTAAAGTTCGTGATATATCAGTACTCACATACATACCACTTACTAATGGCCGCCGCGGTTACTACAGAACCGCTTCCGCTTTGTTTCCCCCCCTTTTTCGTCCCCTCCTTGATACCAGCAACCCCGCCCTAATCACGTGACCAATACCGCCGATATGAGCTTGCCGGGGTGGCTTTTCACTCACCTTCCCGGATGCGGCGAGGGGTAGGTCCACCCAAGGAGGCACGGGAACAGACAAGTAAGTGTATGATTCCTGACTGAATGAGTACAACGGGACGCATACGTCAATCTGACGTTGTTGGCAGTTCGGTTTAACAGAGGCCCATAGTGCTTCAAGGGGCCTTAACACTCAGCGAGTCCAACTTGCATGGACTAGCATGCACCGTGTTAAACGCCGAATCGGCATGGATGAGACAGATAGGTGGGAGGCTGTAACCCTGAAACATAAGCATATATTGCCTAGATACACTGGACACAAGCTAATTGTTTGTTTGAATCCCACCAACAACATGTCGCTACGCGGCTTTTCCTCCCCACCATTTGAGCTTAAATTGGCGACATGTAACACGTATATGCCAATTCATGGCTTTAGTGCGGGGGACCGATGAGGTTGGATTGTCATGAATGATGCACTAAATGACCATTTCCCAAATAATTTAAACTAAACATCTCGCTACTCTGCATGTCGGAACAAGCCTGAAAGAGCACTCCATTTAGGAAACGAATTAGGCTATTGGTACACTCACTGATAAGACTTATTTAAAGTACTCTGTGGAATCCAGTAACCCTTTATATGCCCTCTGTCTACCATGAATAGCCTGAAAACTAAGAGGTTGAACCCGTAGCTCTACCCGCCGGGTGCTGTTGTTGTAGCTCACCTTCACACAGATAGGTGAGTGCTCTACTACTACATATGTAATGAGAATACTGCTGTTGATCAGTGTTTTTAAATTTGGGGTTCTCCCCACATGAGCATGCCACTCACTATGCTCACCCTGGATAACACCATCTGTTTTTATCGCATGTCATAGACACCTCCATTGGCATGCCACACAGTGTTTGTTTGGTGCTATGTGTAATTTTAAAGTGGAACGCGACCTGTTGTGAATTGCTTTCTTTTGTCTCCCATTTCCAGGCAAATACAGCACAACACAGGTATACTTGACCCTTTACATTTAATGGAATAAGAATTCTATAGAAAGGCGAAGGCACTTTGTAGATAGCTTTATTAACTTCAAACTTTTGTTTATATTGGTCCTGAAGAATCGCTAGTCATTGGACAAAAAGTGAGAAACATGTCGACCTATTGATTCTACCACTAGTCTAGTCTCGCATCAGGGTACATTAATTCCCTCCGAGTCTATTCTATATCCTTTTTAATTTGGAGTGAGGGACTGCTAGAATAAACCTGATCCTGGTACCTTTTACCCCAATTTTAACCATCACCACGTCTACATAGCACTGGCCCCATACCCACACTTCACCCACATGGCAGTTGGATAAAAGATCTCCACCAAAGAGCCCCTCTTTGAGGTGTTGCCCGTTGGGTATTGCACCGCCGACTCAACGAGGAGCATTGCCGATGATGAAGCATGACACCTGCAAGGGTGTGTGAGGCCATTACATCCAACATATTGGATACCCATGCGTAGTTCCACAACGTTCGTTTGTCACTAACACCAACCCCCCATCAGGAACAGCCTGGTACTTCTCGTTGTTTATGTTTCAGGAAAGGGAAGTACTTTGTGATCTTCAACATCTTCTTTGAAGTCCCCCCCCACTTCAAAGGCACAACTGGATATAAGTACTGGACCCTTGATATCACCAAATCAGAATTTTTCTAGAACCAAGGACATTCTGCTTGGAAGAAGAACTGCTGTTGTGTTCGATGGACTGACACTCTGCTAACGGCTTTGCCATGTATTCCTGCTGCCTGCTAATTGCTGTGCTGTAGAAGGGACTGCACTTTGCTACCTGCTTTGCTGTGTTGACCTTCTGCCTGCTGCTTCTTTCCTAGAATTGAGAAGGACTGGACTTACTCTCTACATCCTTAAACTCAAGTTTTAGGCTTGCCCCCCAGCCTGTTCTTGAATTCTTAGGGCCATCAAAGACTTCCTTCAACGCTGCTTCGGCTGCTGGACTCTGCCAACTGTGAGTCATGCCCTGCAAAGAGGTGTCAATGCAGTCCTGGGAAGTAGGTTCAGCACCTGTTTTTCTGACAAAAGTGATGCAGTGAGGACTTTGCGCTGATCAAAACCGACACAGTGCACTTCGACACCGACACAGTTACGACCTGAAGACATCCCTGCATGACTCGACGATGACACGTGACCCGAGTGCTAGGTTCAATGATGATGCAGTGCCGATCTGCGGTCCCGAAGGCGAGTCTAGACGACGACGACACAGCACCAGCATCATAAGGTGTTTATCGACAATATGGGACCTGACTGCGAGGTTCAACTTCGATTCATCAACCTGACTGCTTGAATCAGAACTTATGCATTGAGTCTTCAAAGCCAGCGCTTGCACCATCCAAGAAACTTTTTCAGCGGGTCCTGCATGGGTCCTCTAGAAGACCTGCCCTCCATGGTGATCGTCAGAAACTTTGGATTTCCCTCTCTATAAGGCAACCTCAAGTAACTCCTAAGCGCTATTGACTTTAAAGCACTATATTGCAGTTTATTCATTAGTAATTCATATCTCAAGTTCTACATATTGGATATTTGTTGTTTTGGTCTTGTCTTAATCAGATTAATATTCTCCATTTTCCTAAATATGTATGGAGTGTTTTTGAGGTGTTTTCACTGTCTTACTGTAATTAAAGTGTGCACAAATACTTTACACATTGCCTCTTGAAGTTACGCCTGCCTGCTCTTTGCCAAGCTACCAAAGGGCAAGCACAAGTTAAATTAGGTTGTGTATCTGACTCAGCCTGACTAGGATTGTGATCCCTTCTTGGACAGGGTGCAAACCTTTGCCAACTAGAGACCACTTTTTGACAATGCACCAATGATAAATTTGAAAGGAAAAGTTACTGTAGCTCCCCAGAACACTCCTCAATGCATTTTTGAAATAGAGGTATTGCTATTGGGTTATTAAAAATCCCTATGAAGAAATCAGGGGCACCGTGGAACAGTAACAAACATATTTTATTATTCACAGTATCACACACATAATGTACTAAAAAGAATGAGCAAGTTAAACTAATAGTTTTTTTACTACTGAAACAATCTGTTTCTAAGTACATCTATAACAGAATATTGCAAAAATGGTAAGAAGGCATGTTATAAATCGCAAGAGTAAAATGAACATTCCTAACATGGTTAAACTGTCATCTAGAGCCTACTTTTATGCACTACACTAAGAGAGCATGGCAGGCAGAGCAACTTGCAGTATAGAGATTCTTAGGGAGAATAGATGCACTGTATACCAAAGACTGTCTTTATGAGCAGAGGCATGAAGACAGTGTTTCTTGTGACAGGCAAACACACGCTGAGGTCTTCCTCCAGAACTCCGGGACTCTGCTTTATTGGCTACAGGCCAGATGTAGCATCTGCAAAGTGTGCTGGCAGTAGATGAGACAAGCTGTGATAGATTCTGGGGTAACAATCAAGGCAAAGGACCTCTCCTGACAAGTGGACTAGTAGCATTCCTTATATACTAAATCTTATCAGAAATTGGAACTTTTGAAATAAATTTAGGAATGCCTGACAAAGATTATGTGCATCAAGGTGTACGTCCCAGATGTTTACGTATGAACATATAAGGTAAAAGGACATCAATTCAGACTACCCTATTTTGTCTAATTGTCTGTATTTGTTCTTATTTAACCTTGAACTGATGAGTAGTAGACATTTTACCCAGATGAATGCCACATCAAGTGTTGTAACTATGTCATCAATTGAATGGCTTGATGCTTTAATAGTTCTAAGAAAGAAAAGGTCAGGCAATATCTGCGTGTAATGCCAGACATGACAATGGTTTTGCATTAATTGGGGAACATATCAACTTCCACTATCTAAGATTGAGAAGATGGTGACCTCCATTATCCAAGATGAAGTTGGGCCTACATAAAATGGAGCTGGACCTTAGGGGCTTGACTTCACCACTGTAACTGACATTGATTACCTAAGCTCATTAGTGAGGAGGAGCAAAACTTGACTGTTAAAAGCTCTGCTAAGAAAGGCAATAACCAATTTCACAGCTATGAGAGCTACATTGCAGTGCTTTATCTAAGAACTTCCACTTTGCTTGGCTTGCACACCTTATACATTGATTTACACTATTGCATTAATCTTTCCTACAGTGGAAGAGTAAACAAAGGAATAATTTTAGTGAGGTTTGGTGTTCATTTATTAATAGTACCATTATTTCGAGTATTAGTTGTGTCTTCTATTACGTCGTGAAATGTGATAAAATCAATATACAAAGCAAACAATGTCAGTGAACATGCATGCACTTTTCTTTTATGAAGAGTCATACCATACAAGGTTGTAATCAGAAACGTGTCTGATATTCTTTGCATGCAACTTTTTTGAAGTCCAATGGGTTACAAAAAATTACAATGCGTTAAGTGTGGTATTTCCCAAGAGAGAATCTGGTAATATTGGCAAAAAACGAAGCTTTTTCTCTTTGCATTCCAGTTTCACATGTGTACTGCCCATCCCTTCTTTCCTGACTCAACCTCTCCATTCATACCGGAACACTGTGCCACCTCTTCACAGTTTCTTCCACCCCATTGCATTAACCTTCTCCACTTTTGCAGTTTCATGTTTTGATGTCCTGTTCAGAGCCTGTCCCGTCAGTTCCCTCCATATTCCTCCAAAAAGAAGCTCTGCTATATTGCTGAAGGAAATGAGTAGAATGAATACAGCTGCGGGGAAGGGCACATTATGGTGTGCTGTGCATAGAGCCAAGGCCAGTCAACAGCAAAACAAATCGATAAAAATGTCCATAAGTATTTGACACTTTGTTTACATTGAATTCTGTGAGACTGTTTTGTTGCGGCTATCAGGTTGAGAATTGCAGGCATTTTGGACCACATGTATCAAAGTATTCTGCATTCACAAAAGGCGCGAATCGCTAAATACTCCGGTTTGCGAATGCAAATGGCCTTCCTGAATGCTTGAAATGCATTGGGATTCGCAATTTAGGTATTTGCAATTTTTAGAGATGACGTAAATTGCGAATGTAAATAGGGAATCGCAATTTGCAATTCCGTAATGCACATGTAAGAAGCCTTTCCTAAATGCCAACTGTGCATGAAGGAAATGCTATTGCCATCAATTTCAATTGAATGGCAAACATGCGCTATTTTGGAAAATGCAAAAAAAAAAGCATTTTCAAAAATGCCATGTGGCACACACATGCCCCTAGGGTACGTGTGTGCCTTACATGTGTACCTTTTTCTAGGGGCCCTTCAGAGGAACCTTAGGCCCCCGTGCACCCTTGCCTTTGCATTACCTAAATTGCAATTACCAATTAGGTAATCAAAATTTAGGTAATGCATGACAATACGCACCTATGGGCCTTGATGCCCATAGGAATGAATGGAGTCGCAATTACAAATAGAGATTCCCTAATTGTGTTTGTGATTTTTAAGAAATCGCCATTAGGGAATCACTGTTTCCTGTCGGTTGAGTTACATCGCATTTTGCGATTACCAAATAGCGATTTCTTAAAAATCGCTATTTAGTAATCGCAAAATGCTGTTTTCATACATATGGCCCTGAGTTTGTAAGCTTATTTTGCAAATATTAAACAAATCTTAATATTGTGAAATACTGGAGGCCCTGTCCTATACCACTTTCCACACATGGCTGAAACCAGTAGGAGATTTCTTATATTTTCCTTCAGTAGGAACATTGCCTGTCAGTTCTGGGTGGATTATTACTAAAGGAGCAGGGCCAAGTCTGCTTTGCATTCTGTTGCTGTTTGGCTGGTTTGGAAATAAAACAATGGACTGGGATTCACCCCAGTGAAGTAACTTAGACTCTTCAAGCATTCTGCCTATCACCTTTACTTGTTTAAATGGGCTGCCCTAAGTGTGATGTGTATGGCCAATCGTGGATTCCGTTACTTGTCTTCCTGAGCACTGCAGGATTGGTGGAAGGTAGGTGTGAGGACAGCAGTTTCTGTTGTTCATGTGAGGAAGTTTCTAGGATGGGTCTTTCTTTTTGTGTGTCTTATTACTGCTACAGGAAAGTAGATTGACTGCAAGATGCAAGATCTTACACTTCATTGTGCTCATGTTCTGGGTGCTACAGATCATCTTCATACGACTCTGATAAACAAAAGTAAAGGGGAGGAGGATCTCTAGCACAAACATTTAAAATACAACATTCTTGTTTTGCGGATGTCTCATTGGATTTCATGGGAAATTAAACCATATTTATTGTAATTCTATTTACCCATGGGGTGTTCATGTGCACTGGTGTTCTCATGAACCACAGTGATTTGCAACACATGCAAATAATGTTCCTTTTCATGGTTTTGCATGCAGTCTCAAAAAGCTTCTAAATGGGGTTGTGCATATTGCCCTATTTGACACAGCAAAGTTGAAGAATGTAAACTTGGGCTAACGCCTTTACATTAATGTTAATGTTTGACACAGCACTCTAAGGTCACACTGTTCCCAATACAGACCAAAGCATATCTCTCGGCGATGCGGCAAGCGCAAGGAAAGTGGTTTTCTTTTTTTAAAATTTTATTTTGCCTCATCATCATATTGCGACTCCCCCCACCGCCCACCACTCTTACCTGCATAGGCTGCTCCTGGCAGGAGTGATGATAGGGGTGATCAGTGGAATTACCAGGCTACTGTGCAGATTTCACGCAGCAGACGAATGTTAGCACTACATGTTGGTGCTAAACAGAAGCAGGTCTGAGTTGCGGATCTAGCCTTCATTGAGTTACCTTATGTTCCAACTTCGAGAACATATTGTGTTATCGTGGAGAGGAAAAGTTGACTACAGAGTTGCCAGTTCACGTTCCCTACTTGCTTTAATTTGCCATTGCCTCTGATTTTCCAAAATGCAGTGTCTGACCAAAAATATCACCTTTTTCCGAGGAATGATGGTTGGAATGCATACCTTGGTCCTCTCTTGGTTCAGGATATCTTCCCTTCAAGTGTTGAAGTTCCTCTTTATTACCATCTCAAAGCTGAAAATGAGTTCCTAAAGCGCACTTTTCATAATTTACCTAGTAAACAATGATGCTTGCCCAGAGGCGTTTCTGAACAGATCATCTCCAGACTGTGAAAGCCAAAGAAAGGAGAATCCTATCATGCTGCTCAATTAGCCCTATTCAGTCACCCTATTCAACATCATTGTAGAAGCCTCTCCTGCCGATTCCTCCCACCCTTGGCGCAAAGCACATTCAGAACATGTATTTCATTTGCCATTCGCGCTGGCCTAATTGAATTTTAGGAGCGAGCGCACTCATAATGAAATGCATGGAAGCGATGTGTAGCTGTATGGCCACACAGGTATGCCGCTTAAAAGTGACATAGCCTGCAGCCTTTCATTACTTAATCCCTATTCTCCCATTGCTCATCTATTAATACTGCCAACCACATACCTCCTCCCACCAAATATCACAATTAATCCCTATTGATGTAATCTACCACAAAGAAACTGGAATCAATGCATGGCACAACTTCCTTAACAGTACATGACTAATCTCAATAGCCAACAACAGCCGCAAAAAATAAAGCACTAACCCTGGGTTCCAAGGCAGAGTGCTGCCCAGTGTAAAGCACTACAATGTCTCATGAGGTGTAGTAAGTGCTGTATAAATGCACTTACAATACAATATATAACACACAATAATATGAATACAATATCACTCAGCGATTGAACAGTCAATTGTAAGTCCCTCAAACAGTACAATAACATTGACAGTCTTACTCTGACTTAGTACAAAATTGCTCAGGGTTCTTCTCTACATGGCCCAGAACTGTTCCAGTCCACAGCATCAATTCACTGATCACCATCTGAACATGCATGGAATAACTGAAGAGATCTGCCATCTGCTGCTGTCAAACAGAGAATGTTACCTTAGTCCACAGCTGCTGGTCCCAACAGGCTACAGCCTATGACCACCTCTTGACATCTCACAGTGACAATCAGCTACAGGATTATATGAACAAAGTCCACCCGCAGCAGATCTCCTTCGCTATTTCTACATTTAATCTATACCTGGTCTGGTCCACAAACTTTAAACCAAAAAGAAATCTCAGAATGGACCACCCAGTGCAATAATCAGCTAACTAGCTTATAAACATAAACAAATACCATAACGGTACCTGCATAACTGCTCAAAGCTGTCAGTTTACCTGAAAACTTTAAACGGAGAGCCTGTCTCTCAAACTTCTCCATCCATCACACTTGTGAGTGTTTCCTCTCACAATATGATAACTGCACCTTACTAGTCATCACGCACAACACGAAAACACACTACCAACCACACACCCTACACAGTGGAGCGTGCTAGCTATGTAGGCAAACACTTCCCACATAGGGGTAGTAAGCACTATATAAATGTTGCAATACAGTACAATATAATATCCATTACAAGCATGATGACTTCTAATGTCGTTATCCATTCTTCACAGCAATGCAAAACGAAAAGGGTAGTGTTTTATAGACTCAAACTAAGAATGTGTTTAAAATGTTTGTTTCCCTTCTTGAAAGTAGTTTTCTCTGTCTTATTTACTCTATATGTTGAAAAAGGTTTCAAATTGGTGATATCATGGAGGCTTCATAAACTGGTTATCAAAACAAGTATATCATTATGGACAGAGGACAAAAGATTTTCAGAAAGAAATGCTGAGCATCCGTCATTAACTCTTATAGGTAACAGTAAAAGCGAGGTAACTCTGTAGTGATATTGTATTGAAGTCTTTTACCCATCTAAGCAGATTCCATTTACATTTCAGCTGTTTTTTTTCTTAAAGATTTGAGCAATAACAAGCTGCATTTGAGAACCACAAATAAACTTTGAAGGAGTTTCTGGAGGGAGTGGTGTGCTAAGCCAAAGGTTGTGTTGCATGTAGTGGCTAGGGTTCTGGGGGGACCAGCATGAGGGTGGAATGTTAGGGCTAGAAGGATGGGAGATTCTAGAGAAGACACTTGGGTGATAAAGGCCATTCCTGTTGCCTTGTGTGTAGTGGCTGCTCCTGTTTAATAAATACATCTTACTTCTGAAACCACTCGGAAGACTCTGTCATTACAGCAAAGAATATATATGAAGGGGGTAAAAGTACTCGAGATGACGGTGAAAGAGGATTTGTAAGTTTCAAAATATTTCTTTGCTATCTGCAGCTGTGAAGAAACATAATACAATTTTGGATTTGGTGTAAAGAAATGTTTTTACCGGTTGTGATTTTCGTTAGCTTTAAAATAAAACGCTCTTCACTGTTATTAAATGTTAATCTCTAATTCTAAATGGAAGCTTTATGTTTGATTAGTCCTTTTGTCGCCCTCGAGAGAAAGGTGGTGCTTAAGAAGTTCAAAACAAAACACAATTCGTGGCATTTCTCCTGGAAAATATTCACAAGTGTCCACCCATTATGATCTCAAAAATAACAGGTCTCAATTGCCTTTGGATGATGACAATTCCTTCAGGGAGAATCATGCTTTTGTTATTTGTATGCGAACTACCAGCTAGCCTTTTGTGTCTTGTGAATTAATACAGGCCAAGTTAATAGCTAATGTGTCTATGTTTCTAATTAACGTGGTGGTTTGCAGTCATTTTTGCCATTATTATACTTTTTATATGGATAGCGGTCAAACTTTTACAGAGATCATTTAGAGTGACTGGTTTATTTTGTAATGGCATAGAACTGTATGGAGCACTCGGGATGTCAGTAACCTTTACAATTGAAATATTTCAGTACACTACAAAGCAAATGAAGTTTACTTTTAGCTTAATCTGATGTTTTTTATTGTCATTTACTGATAGCAGAGTCCCTTTTGGAATGAACAATGTAAAAAAAATCAAAATTGTCCTCCACTACCAAAGTGTGGGTCAGGAGAGATGGAATCCCAAAAGAACACATCTGTCTAGTTTTTCTGATGTTAACTTTCGTAGAAAGAAAACGTGATAGATAACATAAACAACCATTGACTTTTTCTGCACAGTGCATAACAATGATGCACACTTTTCCAGTTGTCAAAATAAATCTTATCACATACCTCACCCTCAGGCTCTCATTTAGTGAGATTTATATCCATTACCAGACCTTCACAATTGATGAAGCAACTGCTGCAGTCTACTATAAGGGGCCTAGGAGAATCACTAAACATTACTTGAGCGCAGATCTTATGTATTTTGCAGTCAGCTGTAATCATAAGTGAACATGTATACATCCGCCTTATTCAGTCGAGCTTCCTTTTATCACGAACTGAAAAAATCCTGCACAGTAGCAGGCATCCCAAAATGGCCCAGGGATTACAGGTAGAATGCTTGCCCGCAGGTTCACCTCAGGTTGTTCTTGTCGCAGCTAATCATAAGGAACAACAGTCTCACTGCCGCCCACCTATGTTTCACCAGTTAGAACAGGCCTATGTTAGGATAATTATTTTTTACCTGCTGCAGTCAATTTGAATAACTAGTGTGGTAGCCTGCCACTCCCTTGACCATATTTTTCAAGATATCAGTGAAATGATGGATGATGTACTTTGTGATAATATGTGTTGTTATGTCTAAGCTCATGAGCTAGTGAAGTTTAGTGGATGTTATAATTTTTATTGCAAATGTTATGTGTTTACTGTTTAGTGTACACCTTTTGTAATTGTTTTTCAGATAATATTGTGGGTCTTTGTGGCAGATAGTCTTACCTTCTTTTGACACCTGTACATCTTACAGACTGAGGGTGAGCCTGGAAGGAAGATTTCTGTCACCAGGAGTGAGGTGGGGAGGGGGTGTGTGCTTCAGAGCAGAAAAGATGCAGCAAAGGCCCTTGAAAATACTGCCATGAGCATAAGATGAAGAAAAGATACAAACCCACGCAGAATTCTTGAGAAAGTGGATGACTGAAACCAGGAGCCCGAAGAGGTAAAACACAATTAACACTGGAGAACTGCACCCCAACAGAATCCAGGGACCACAAAAGAAGGAATGGAATTATCTCTACACCTACACCAGAAGGGATCAGGAGAAGGTGCTATTTTGTCAGACCAGAGCCTGAGGACAGGCTACAGGACAGGCAGATAACAGATGGGAAATTTGGCACATACTGGGGCAGGGATGAATTATTGTCATGATTCCCTCCCTGCTGTCTCGTGTACACCACTAGGAGCTTTCCTGTGGGACTTTTCAGTGTCAATAGAAGCTTCATGACCTTCTGCTATACCCTAATACTGACTTTTTGCCTCTTGGGTAATATTATGAAATTCCTATTTATTCCACATTCATGTCTGGTGTTGTGGGAACCAGTCTACTTTTGCTAAAAACTGAAATTCCTAAAATGTCTTGCTCAATGTTTCCTCTTCATCCATGCAAGCCAAGGATGGGCAGACATATTCTGAACACCTGTGGCTGGCAGGTGCTATCCTGTCCACACCTGAGGCATATGAACATAGCAAGCTATTTTAAGCCAAAGCTTCCTTCAATCCAGCATTGGTCTTGTAGCAGTATTCCTGTTTGACTGATCCCTTATTTCCAGAATTCATGATCTATTGTTAATCCTTGTTTCCTGAGGATTCCTGATTTCTGAGCTTGAACAAGCACTGCCTGAGTGCTTTCTTGATTCTTATGTCTTGAGCACTAGCTAACTTTTTTCCTGAAGAATCCTTAGCCTTACCCTTTCTTGTTCCTTGAACTTTAACTGCCTGCAGTGCTACCTTGAATCTTGAGCTACCACTATTTTAGTGTATATGTATCTTACTTCCAGTTTCTAGTTTGCTACCTTCCTTTCCTGCTGTCTTAACTTTCATTGTATTTGTGTGCATTGTTACTTGCTTTCTGTTGTCTGTCCTTTCTTTTCTCTTCCATCTTGTTACACACTCCTCCTTTCTAACTACTTGTCTATTGTGACTGTGTATTTTAATTTTCAACCCTGGTTATAACTGCCTTATGAGTTACAGTTTGATCACCAGGATTGGTGGGCACAGCTGACCCACCAGGTAGTATTTCTTGTCTATTGAGAGTATTTTCTTTATGTTACTTTTATAACATGTGTCAAAAATAACAGGAGGGAACCCCCTACGATGCCTAGCCTGTCGCTCCATACCCACTCAAGGGGATCACGCTATGGTGTTAAAAGTGGACTCTAACCAGTGGGATTGCAAGTAGTATGCTTCATAGGAGAGTCTTCGTCCAGATAGCTAGTGTTTCTGGATGGGCTCAACCTTGGTAGCTAGGGAGCTCTATGGTTGTTTGATAGTATCCTTTTAAACTAGTCTGGGGTGCCCTGAGGGTTAATTGTATTTTCAAGGGCACCCTGATGGAGGTAAAAGCAGGTGGGGATGCCCTAGGGAAATCAGTATCCTCTGTATCCCGGTGTCAACATGTTTCAGCCATCACAACAGTGCCTCATTGAACAAGTTTGCTATTGTCAGTCCCTCTCAAGAATCCCATTCGTATTGTATTTGAGTGCATTCAATTGCGAAACTTTCATTCACTATACTCCAGTTGGTCCCTATGTTCCCATTTCTCAGTTGGTATGACAGAAACATAGATAACTAATCAAGCACAACATCACTACATATAACTGTGTTTATCCTTCTATTTGTCTCCAAGTGATCACTGTGATCATTTCACATCAAGCAGGGTTAGTGTGTAAGCAGTACAACGTGTGACTCATCATCACAGTTACTCTAGAAATGTGCACGTACTCTGCATGCACTAGGTTAGTATACAGTATGCAAGTAATAACCTGGACATTATCAAGATATTGTAAGTGCTACACTCTTCATGTTAGGGCTCCTTGAGGGTAGGAGGGCAGTGGACCTCTTAATCTGACTATGTTTAATATAGAGTTAGTTGCATTAGCGGTATTTCCATGTGAAATAATAATGCAGAATTACAAAAATTACTTTGATTACTCTGGCATGATCGAAATTCTGCCCTGAGTATAATGTAACTAAACTGGACTTGTTATTTGCCTGCCAAACGTTGTGTAGATTTGTCAGACGACACCAGTGGTATTACAAAATCAATTAAGACATTTTCAAGAGAAAGTACTTTCACCTTTTCTGTTACTTAGTTATATATGTCGCAGACTTGTTGTGGCACATCTGTAGTTACAGTTAATACATTAGTTGATTTGAAATCACAACTTTTCAACAATATTTACCCTCTACCTTTGAGCAGTTTGTGGGAATTCACATTCACATTGCAATCCTGAAGATTGCCAGATTTGGTGCAGCTTTATGAAACAGTTCAAATAATATCAGTGGACCACTGTGAATTGTGAGGTTTTTTAAATTACACAGGTTTTCCCATAGAAGTCTTTCTCCTCAAAAATTCCAAAATGGCTGCTTAAAAGTACATGCAATGTTATTGCCAATTCTTGCAGCCTGATTATGAGTGGGACGGTTAATTCCAACCCGTGTGTAAACCTCTGTTTGAGCATTGGTAGGATTTACCAGTTAAAAGGTGTTTAACATATCTTATAATTATCAGATGCATAAGGTACCTCAAGCTTCGCTAAATTTCAGCAGGGCAAACCTGCCTACATTTAACAGGTGTAACATGTATGTCATTTGCTATACCATGTGGATTTTGGTGCAGTAAACACCAAAATATGCATGTTATTCCCCACAAACTTGTAATGGGTGCTATTTATTGCATCTGATTAATTACATCCCCCATGGTATTGTTATTTATCAGGTGCACTAAATAGCACCCACACTCATTATCAGGGTTCTAGTGCGCAGCAACTTTTTGTCACACGGCCGTAGTTAATGTTAACACTTTACCTCATTGAAATTCCAATTTTGCAACAATTATTGCCCTCTACCTTTGAGTAATTTGTAGGAATTTGCTTTTACTCTCTAGTCCTGAAGATTGCAAGAAGTTGTGCAGCTTGGTTGAGGAGTTCAAATAGTATAAGGAGACCACAAAAACTGTGACTTGTGACATTGTAAAATTATATACATTTTCCCATAGAAGACGTTCCCTCCATAATTTATGATATCACCGATGACATCTCAAAGGACATCATTGATGACATCACTGATGATCACTACTGACAGGATGACATCATCCAATGGGTGTGTTAGTTTGTTTTATAGTTTACGCAGTGGCGGGTAACCATATTACTTTTCTACCTAATTGTGTACAGCTTGGGTCCAGCAAAGTGTTAACATAACGCATGTGCTCCTAATGTACCATATTGGTGTAGAGGTATTGAACATATTATATATCTTTGTATTCAAGAGTAACGTTGCATGCAGGTGGAAGTTGACTTGTTTTCATTATGTTCTACAGGCATTTTTTAGGTCTGAGGAAAACGTTTTCAACATGATAAAGATTCTACATTCTCAATGCTAAGTATTGTAAGCAGCTTTGATTATTAGACAGAATTGTCTCAGCATGACAATTTCTGCTCAACATAGACGACTGTGTGCACCAGGTATTAAGCTATGCACATGTGCCTGTTTTGCTCCAGAAGATGGACTATCTGTATGAAGACTGCATGTAGATTGATCAATAGCACCTTCAGACCTTGGCTATTTTAAGTGAATTATTGCTCTTTGCAGAGGTTTTTCATAGAGTGTACACTGTGCTTAGTAGATACTATTTAATAGTCTGTAGCATATTTCTCATGAGTTTCAGTGTCTCTCTCCATAGAGTAAAGAGTGTTAACAGTATCCACTTTTCTACTACTATGCACTTAATTTCTCAATGTAGGTTCAGTGACTGTCAGGGATTTGTTACAGGGAAAGAGTGTCCACAGTAGACCATTAGTTATGTAACAGGTTTTAAGTATCTGTAGGAATTTGGTTTTCCCATAACAGTTGTATACAGATTGAACATCATGTGCATGATAGGTTATCTTTTTATCTGTATTTCATAATCAACATAACGTGTATTTGTAAAGCACATCTTGGCACTGAATAACAGATGTTTATTGTGACACAACTCAAGAGTACTCATGTTATTGACCTCAGATGGATGAAAGGCAGAGTGCATCCACCAGAGTATGAACCTGTGACCATGAGGTCGAGCATAGGCTCATGCAGTGGACGCATTAATCCACTGATCCATCAGACTAGGCTACTCATGAAGTGTATGGTATCTGGTCAATGTTGCAAATAACACGCACTTGCTTTACATATGGGGGTTGTATGCATGATAGCAGTAAATATGCTTCATATTATTCTGAGCCTTTTTACATGTACTTTCATAGATAAAATGGTGCAATGTGTAAAATTGAAGCTTGGTTGTTGTAATCAAATATGTCTTCAATGATGTTATTTGAGATGTCATCATTGATGTCACAAATGATGTCATAGAACATGTCATGAGTGATGTCACATGTGAGGTCATCAGCAATGTATGGTGGGTTCGCAAGTTATAGTTAGTGCTGTTTATTATAACTGCTGAATGTTGGTGCTTTTTTTGTTCAAAACGTTAAAAGATGTCACTAAGAAATTCACCTAACTATAATGTTACTTTAACCTTTGGTTTGTTCAGTGAATTTCTAGGATTTTTTACAGTACATTAACTATTTTTTCTGTGTATGTATGGTAGAATAACTGAATAATATAACCTATTTGCAGATTTTTGTTTTGAAGGGAATGGCTTTTGTATTGTAACATACCAGTAAAGGGTGCACAGTTTGCAAAATGTTTCTAAAAAATGAGGTCTGAATAGTGTTGCACAACAACATTTCAGTTAAGATTGCCCATCTCCTCAGTTTTTCTAACTCTCATATTGAGAGTTTTCCCAGCAAGTTTATTAATACTCTAATGCCAAACTTTTCATAGCCTTTGTATGTATTTTAACATTAAATTTGTGATTTTAATTCAGAAAGGGAGTGATCAGTTTTTCCAATAATGTATGGGCTTAGTTCACTATGTAAATCTATTTTTAGGTGTATGATTACTCTTGCTAGAGGTTCTCGTGCAGCTCGCAGAACACTCGCACGGGCGTACAGTAATATATTTTATTTTGTAGTTTTGTATAGAGTTTCATTTCATGTGCTCAGTTATTATTTAATGCTAATCTATACTAAAAGAGTCATTAAAATATGTTTATAATGTTTATTTAATTTTTTACAAAGTGATGACTCTTACAAGATACCTGCTGGAGTCAAACACACAATCCCCTGAGTGAACTTCAAGGGGAATGTCATTCCTGTTTGGCTCTTGTGAGCCACTCACAAGATCGAATGTTTGGAACCTCATGAGTAATACAGCGCACTATCCTACTTCTAACAGATTTGCCCCCTTATCAGGGTTGGATTCCTGCAATTGACATCCAGGTGATAGCCCGCTAATTTCCGATTCCCAGTCATCATGTGTGTCCTTAACAGCTGCCTCTCAGCTTTCACGGGAGGATAACAAACAGCAGGGTTATACCGATTTACATTCAATAGATCACGTACACCAGACCTCTTTATCCCCTCGCAGGGCTGCAAAAAATCTACCTTATTTTCTTGCCTCGTGCAATATAGCAGGATCTAATGTTAAGCAATAACAAGGAATGGATGTCTACACTGTTTACTTACCAAATAATTTCCAGGGAAGAATCGTGGGAGACGAATCCAATATACATTTATGGGTATAGATCTTTTCAAACTCTGGCTTCTGCATCCTCAGGGGGCAGGTCAAGGGGCGGGTTTGTTAACACTGATTTCTAATGTGGTGGAATTCAAAGTTCTGACTTTTGAAAATATATCCCCAAATTTTTACATACTGGTGTTTGAAGGACCTGCAGCTTGGGACTTTTTATTGATAAATTACTATAATAATAATTGATTTAGATCCAGAGGTGGTTCCCCAGTACTTAGATAATGTGCTAGAAGAATTGGTGGAGTCTCACCATAAGACATTAGACATAATTTGGCTGCGTGATTTTAATTTGAAATCCTGCGCCAAAACTTCGCAGAGTTATGCAGAATTTTTTATTATAAAAATGAGTGCATTGACCATTTCCATCATGATATCCATGGGAATGCGCTCATTACTATATTAATGAAATGTCACCCTGTAATTCATAATGCCAAAAACCCACGTACCGTTTTTTTTTTCTCAACTTCTTATAGAGGCGAATACCTCTCCATATTAGACTATATAATTATATCTGAGTACCTCAGCTTAATGTTTTTCACATATACCACCTCTTTCATCAAATTGTACGATCACGCAATCCAGTCCAGTGTCTTGTCATGGCCAGTCTGCAAGCCTCGAAACTGCATTAATTTTCTCAAACCAATAATTAGCAGACCTAACAGCGTACTTTTGAAATGGAAGAAGGTTGAGGTGGCTGCTCTCTTTACCAGCTTTATCCGGGCTAACTCAGGGAGCATTTACATCTGTCTGGATCCTTCGTTAGATCACTGTTGTATAGTCGAGGCGTTTAACATGCTAATAAAGTTCCTAAGATCAAAGTTGACACGCCCGTCTACTGTAAGAACTTCCACATTTAACCGGTCGTTTGACAAGAGTTCCACAGATGCTTCGCAAAACTTGGGTAAGGCACTCAAAGTCACACCTAGAAATATACAGCAGATCTGGATCCTTAGGAATAATTATAAGTTAGCCAGGGGAAATAGGATACAACAGCTTAGAACAGAGGCATGGGAGAACCTCAAAAAAGCATCTCTCCTTCGGGACCATACAGCCTTTTGGAAAACTGTAAACATACCCTTCCTGAGTAACAACAATACCCCATCATTAGATACCCAGGCCATATCGATTAAGCTTCATGGGTAAAACATTTTCAGGATATCAATTAAAGGGTGGAGCTTCTACAAGTACTGTGACCCTCTTATCTCAGATCACCCTACACATGTGTCATTCAATTTGGAAGAAGTCAAACTAGCCCGATTGAGTCCCAATGGATGTTTCCTAGCCAACATTCCATTCTGGGCCCCACTTTTAACAGTGACTTTTAATTCCATTGCTGTGAATGGTCCTCCCCCTCTTAGAAACAATCCATAATTCCCAGATATATAAAAAAGGGGTGCAGTGTTCCACTTTCTTTGTGAGCATAGTTTACAGGATGCAGGGATTGAAGGTGCTTGCGCATACTAGCAGTGCCACAGGAGTATTTTTTTCTCTGCCTTAAATAATCAAGGCTGAATTCCTTACTGTCTGTAGTGTAGATCCAAAGCTGAATTCAAGTTCTAAACCCTGCTGTCCGCAGTGTAGATGTTAGGCTGGACTGTATTATCTGTAATCACGATTGAAATAAAAGATGAAACATGCATGGAATACATTGTTGAAATGTGTAGGTTTCAGGGACATTATAGTTCAAGTTGTGACCTGTGCTGTCCACAGTGTAGACTGCCATTGAGTGTACCTTTGCACTTGCAGTATGAATTTTGTTTTTCAACTAAACCTAGTAGTGATATAAAAGAAGTTTTTGAAGGAACGCTACTAAAGGGATATTGTATAGGTTTGATAGGTGTTATACTTAGTTTGGTATTGTACTCTGCAAATAATGAATCAACAGTCTATTTAATTGTGAGCTCTGATGACCGCAGTGTAGGCAGGAGGCAGCGGTTAGCATGAGCCCATGGCCACATGGTGTTGACTAGAGCTACACAGTATTGGTAATTTAGCGTGTGTGCAGCCAGCGATGATAAGTGGTGCACTGAGTTAGTGGCACCTGAAACAACAAGGTTCTGTGGAGCCTGCGATAATGCGTGGTCAGGGCAGGCTGTATTGATAGTAATGTTTTTTGTCTTGTGAATTCTGCCTTAGTAAGGCCACGTGGCAATGATTTTTGGTGCATTGAGTTAGTTGTACCGTTGGCGCTTAGCGTGTACGTACCCAGCGATGATGCGTGGTCAGGGGAGGGGGAGGTGCAGTAGTTGGAGTAATGTCTTTTGTTGATTGAATTCTGCATGAATTCTATTTAAAAGTGATAGTATGCCTCATTGCTGACATAAAACTGATCTCTCCTTTGCGATCATTTATGGTGCACTGAGTTATTAGTATCTTTGGCGTTGAGCTTGTTTATAGCCTGCGATTATGCGTGGTCCAGGGGGGCCGCATTTGGACCAAGTCTTTGTCTGTTGAATTCTGCCTGAAAACGGCCATGTGGCGATGAATTATGGTGCCCTGAGTTAGTAGTACCTTTGGCAGTGAGCGTGTATGTAACCTGCGACAATGCGTGGGCCGGGCAGGCCGCACTGGGAGCAATGTTTTTTTGCCTAATGAATTCTGCCTTAATAAGGCCACGGGGAGATGACTTGTGGTGCAGTGAGTTAGTGGTACCTGAAGAACTCAGCGTGTGCGCACCCTGCGACGATTCGTGGTTCAGGCGGATCACACTGGTACAATATCTCTTGCCTACTGGAATGCGTCATGTGCAATCGCCATTCTACTAATTTGAAATCCTGCGCCAAAACTTCGCACAGTTATGCAGAATTTCTTATTATAAAAATGAGTGCATTGACCATTTCCATCATGATATCCACGGGAATGCGCTCATTACTATATTAATGAAATGTCACCTTGTAATTCATAATGCCAAAAACCCACGTACCGTTTTTTTTTCTCAACTTTTTATAGAGGCGAATACCTCTCCATATTAGACTATATAATTATATCTGAGTACCTCAGCTTAATGTTTTTCACATATACCACCTCTTTCATCAAATTGTACGATCACGCAATCCAGTCCAGTGTCTTGTCATGGCCAGTCTGCAAGCCTCGAAACTGCATTAATTTTCTCAAACCAATAATTAGCAGACCTAACAGCTTACTTTTGAAATGGAAGAAGGTTGAGGTGGCTGCTCTCTTTACCAGCTTTATCCGGGCTAACTCAGGGAGCATTTACATCTGTCTGGATCCTTCATTAGATCACTGTTGTATAGTCGAGGCGTTTAACATGCTACTAAAGTTCCTAAGATCAAAGTTGACACGCCCGTCTACTGTAAGAACTTCCACATTTAACCGGTCGTTTGACAAGAGTTCCACAGATGCGTCGCAAAACTTGGGTAAGGCACTCAAAGTCACACCTAGAAATATACAGCAGATCTGGATCCTTAGGAATAATTATAAGTTAGCCAGGGGAAATAGGATACAACAGCTGAGAACAGAGGCATGGGAGAACCTCAAAAAAGCATCTCTCCTTCGGGACCATACAGCCTTTTGGAAAACTGTAAACATACCCTTCCTGAGTAACAACAATACCCCATCATTAGATACCCAGGCCATATCGATTAAGCTTCATGGGTAAAACATTTTCAGGATATCAATTAAAGGGTGGAGCTTCTACAAGTACTGTGACCCTCTTATCTCAGATCACCCTACACACGTGTCATTCAATTTGGAAGAAGTCAAACTAGCCCGATTGAGTCCCAATGGATGTTTCCTAGCCAACATTCCATTCTGGGCCCCACTTTTAACAGTGACTTTTAATTCCATTGCTGTGAATGGTCCTCCCCCTCTTAGAAACAATCCATAATTCCCAGATATATAAAAAAGGGGTGCAGTGTTCCACTTTCTTTGTGAGCATAGTTTACAGGATGCAGGGATTGAAGGTGCTTGCGCATACTAGCAGTGCCACAGGAGTATTTTTTTCTCTGCCTTAAATAATCAAGGCTGAATTCCTTACTGTCTGTAGTGTAGATCCAAAGCTGAATTCAAGTTCTAAACCCTGCTGTCCGCAGTGTAGATGTTAGGCTGGACTGTATTATCTGTAATCACGATTGAAATAAAAGATGAAACATGCATGGAATACATTGTTGAAATGTGTAGGTTTCAGGGACATTATAGTTCAAGTTGTGACCTGTGCTGTCCACAGTGTAGACTGCCATTGAGTGTGCCTTTGCACTTGCAGTATGAATTTTGTTTTTCAACTAAACCTAGTAGTGATATAAAAGAAGTTTTTGAAGGAACGCTACTAAAGGGATATTGTATAGGTTTGATAGGTGTTATACTTAGTTTGGTATTGTACTCTGCAAATAATGAATCAACAGTCTATTTAATTGTGAGCTCGGATGACCGCAGTGTAGGCAGGAGGCAGCGGTTAGCATGAGCCCATGGCCACATGGTGTTGACTAGAGCTACACAGTATTGGTAATTTAGCGTGTGTGCAGCCAGCGATGATAAGTGGTGCACTGAGTTAGTGGCACCTGCAACAACAAGGTTCTGTGGAGCCTGCGATAATGCGTGGTCAGGGCAGGCTGTACTGATAGTAATGTTTTTTGTCTTGTGAATTCTGCCTTAGTAAGGCCACGTGGCAATGATTTTTGGTGCATTGAGTTAGTTGTACCTTTGGCGCTTAGCGTGTACGTACCCAGCGATGATGCGTGGTCAGGGGAGGGGGAGGTACAGTAGTCGGAGTAATGTCTTTTGTTGATTGAATTCTGCATGAATTCTATTTAAAAGTGATAGTATGCCTCATTGCTGACATAAAACTGTTCTCTCCTTTGCGATGATTTATGGTGCACTGAGTTAGTAGTATCTTTGGCGCTGAGCTTGTTTATAGCCTGCGAATATGCGTGGTCCAGGGGGGCCGCATTTGGACCAAGTCTTTGTCTGTTGAATTCTGCCTGAAAACGGCCATGTGGCGATGAATTATGGTGCCCTGAGTTAGTAGTACCTTTGGCAGTGAGCGTGTATGTAACCTGCGACAATGCGTGGGCCGGGCAGGCCGCACTGGGAGCAATGTTTTTTTGCCTAATGAATTCTGCCTTAATAAGGCCACGGGGAGATGACTTGTGGTGCAGTGAGTTAGTGGTACCTGAAGAACTCAGCGTGTGCGCACCCTGCGACGATTCGTGGTTCAGGCGGATCACACTGGTACAATATCTCTTGCCTACTGGAATGCGTAATGTGCAATCGCCATTCTACCTGAATCGCAAGCCCTCACAATGTAGATCGAAGGCAATAGTCAGCACAGACATTGAGGAATATTTTTTGTCGAATCGTTTAACAAAATCTGAGGACATAGAGTACAATTGTGTCTGCCTTAAATAAATCAAGGCTAAATTCAATGCTGTCCGTAGTGTAGATCCAAAGCTGAATTCAAGTTGTGAACCCTACTGTCCTCACTGTTGATCGAAGGCAGTAGTCAGCACAGACATCAAGAAATTCATTTTTGTTGTATCCTTTTACAAAACCTGAGGACATAGAATACAATTATCTCTACCTTAAATAAAACAAAGCTGAATTCCATGCTGTCCGTTGTGTACATTCAAAGCTGAATTCAAGTTGTAAACCCTGCTGTCCGCACTGTAGATGGAAAGCAGTAGTCAGCACAGATATCAACGAATTATTTTTGTCACGTATTTTAACAAAATCTAAATACATACAGTACAATTGTCTCTGCCTTAAATATATCGAGGCTGGATTTCCTACAGTCCTTAGTGTAGATGCAAAGCTGAATTCAAGTTGTGAACCTTGCTGTCCGCAGTGTAGATCTAAGGCAGTAGTCGCCACAAACATCGAGGAATGCTTTTTGTCACATACTTTGAGAAAATCTGAGGACTGAGTACAATTGTCTCTGCCTTAAATAAATTGAGACTGAATTAAATGTTGTCGTAATGCTGATGCAAAACTGGTATCAACTCTACTGACCGCACTGTAGATCGAAGGCAGTAGTCAACACATATATCGACGAAGATTTTTTGTCACTTATTTTAGCAAAGTCTGAGGACATAGAGTACAATTGTCTCTGTCTTACATAAATCAAGGCTAACTTCAATGCTGTGCGTAGTGTAGATCCAAAGCTAAATTCAAGTTGTGAACCCTGCTGTCCGCAGTGTAGATCGAAGGCAGTAGTCGATACAGACATAAGTCTGCGGTGCTGTGGTGCTAAGTTTGCAATCTTCCTGTAGGAGGCACGTGGTCTTGGCGGCAGCCTCGTGGCAGGGTGAGGACCTTCGTTGTGGCAGAGTCTTTTCTCTTTGCAGAAGTGAACCACGTCCAAGGGGTAGGCTAATTATTTATAGTCTTACGCTGGAGTTGCGTAGATTGGATCAGACTACTCTGCTTCGGCTTCAGGGGGGGGAGACAACACAGCTACATGACCGAGATATTCCCCAGTGTCTGAAATAATATGGTTGCGTCCACTGTGCAGTACACTACAGTTATCAATAGTATATCTACACACGGAAATGTTTTTGGTTTGTATAGTGAGTTGTATATAACATATCACCGGTAGTGTTAGGATTGTGTACATTATTGTTGATGTGCAAATTCCTTCCTGTATACATAGTTGATTGCCACATCGCTGAACATTGAGCTAGTGTGCTGTTGAGGTGACATATTATTTTGGGAAGGTCAGTTGTCATGTTTTGCGCTGCCTCTGGAGTAGTAGAGGGGGAGGGGTGGTTGTAGTGGTGGTGGCGCTAGGAGTTGTGATTTTGTTGGGTGTTGGAAGTGCATAATTAGTACCTCTATTACATATTTGTTTTTAGCTATGGGTGTGAGTGGGATGTAATTCACACAGTACATAGTCGACGTCCTTACACTAGTTAAATGTTGATATTAATTTGTTACTGGTAAATGACACTATTGCCTGTTTTTAAGGTAGCATTGTAGATTTGGTTTGTTATTGAAAGTATGGGAAGTAGTGTTTTTTTTTCTACAGGAATGCATATTTGCATATTATTAACGTTAGTTGTGGTTCTGGTTTGAGGCGATATTCTTGGAGGAAGGAATAAATTGAAGAGTGGTAATATTTGCAGTTTTTACTATGTTGAGAATGGGATGATAATTAAAAAAGATAGAAAAAACAGATATGCTTAATGAACATTATAATTAGAAATTAGCATTTAAAAAACCTTTGAAATTCACTGAAAAACCATAGGTTTCAGGCAGGTTATAGTTAGGAATTATCATTTAAAAAACCATAGAAATTCACCCGTTATAGTTAGTTGTACTAACTGTAACTCTCGCGCCCGCAATCCACTGGTGATGATGTCACATATTACATCATTAATGACATGGTCAGCGACATCACTGATGACATCTCAAATGATATCACTGATGACATCACTGATGACATCATTCACGTGACAATCAGATACACCTCATCATAAACTAGTATAACCTTTCATCACTCACTGTAAAATACAAAGTACCATATTTGAATACATTGACACAGCAATACAAGTATCTTAAAACCCACTCAGTGATTCCTAGATCTGCAGACACATTTAATCAATTACCTATAGATTCACTCATATATGTCAATGATCAATAGAACACTTTCAAATGTACTTATACACCTATATTGACATTACACACCAGCACACATCCTATTCACTTATGCAGTCATCCTACCCAATTTTGCAAGCAATGTATCATATTTACGTTTACTCAACTACACACTTATACAAATAGTACTTGATGTATTCATATAGATAGTAACTCATACTTACTTTGTTATCAAATCACTATTACAAGTATTCAGTTATCTATACAGTCACTCATGCAATCAATGAGTTTTATGTATACCTATTTATATACAACAACTGTCACATACACTGCCTTTTATTTTTTCTACTTTGTTGGACATGTACCATTGAAAAATATTTTTGCTCATCAACACACCCATAAAGATATTCACTCACCCAAACAACTATTATAACACATAGTCTTAACCTCATATACGTACTGAATTAATTATTCACATATCTTTGGGCAGTCACAGAACCCCCACCGAACCAAACAACACATTCACTCTCCCATACAAATAATCAGTTAACTAATCAATAACTAATATAGACTTTCACGTAGCTATTAACCAATTGGTGCAGCAGTTTACACAACAACTGACAAAGTAATACAGATATTCACACAGTTAAGTCACTATCCAATATATTTAGTGAGACACTATAAATTAGTCAAGTAAACAGTCAATCACACTGCTACTAAATCCTCCATCTAGATATTTATATATCCACTGATTCTCCAATGCAGATTGCTATATATATGATATGTATTTAAATAACAAACCAAACCACATTCACTGGTTGATGTCATCAGTGAAGTCATCAGTGATGTCATTTGAGATGGTCATCAGTGATGTCATCAGTGATGTCACTGACCATGTCATTAATGATGTAATATGTGACATCATCAGCAGTGGATTGCGGGTGCACGAGGTATAGTTAGTACAACTAACTATAACAGAGGAATTTCAATGGTTTTGTACGAGTGAAATGTCCAACTAACTATAACACCCATAAAACCTATGTTTTTCAGTGAATTTCAAAGGTTTTTTAAATGCTAATTCCTAACTATAACATGTCTGAAACCTATGTTTTTTTCTGTGAATTTCGAAAGTTTTTTAAATGCTAATTTCTAACCATAATGTGCTTGAAACCTATGGTTTTTTCAGAGAATTTCAAAGGTTTTTTAAATGCTAATTTCTAACTATGACGTGCCTGAAACCTATGTTTTTTTTAGCGAATTTCAAAGGTTTTTAAAATGCTAGTTTCTAACTATGCCTACAGAGGCTGGACATGTGAAGAAAGAAGAAAAAACACACAGAAAGAAGCAAAAGAAATGCAGAAAGAAGCAACAGTAGCCCACAAAGATGAACAAAAGTGCAGGAAGAAGCAAGACATGTGGAGAACGAACCAACAGAGCAGCAGAAAAAGGCCTATTTCATTCGTACAAAACCATAGATATTCCCCCGTTATACTTAGTTCAGCTAACCATAACTGCACTACTGATGACGTCACTCATGACATGGTCAGTGATATCACTCATGACATCACTGATGACATCTCAAATAACATCCTATCCTTAATGCCTTCACAGTCTGAGATGGGCACCCCGTCATCTCCCATGAGACTCGTGATGTACATCTGCCCCTGCTGGGTTGTATGAGCCTTGACAATGTGCACCCCGGATGCTCACCCTCTCCATACCTCCTCTCCTGGGTGTCATATTTTTCCCCAAAAAGAGGGTTTCCCTCTCTGCTGCTTCATGGTATTCTGCCGTTAGTGTTGCCCTTTGTTGCAGACCCGGAGTGGTCCGTGCTGCCCGAACAGTGTTTTGAGCCTGGACAGTGTGAGCCATAAATCCCTGAGGATCCCTGCACCTTTCAAGATTCATACCCCCATATGTATACATTGAATGCCTCCCACAGCATGGCTTTGGTATTCACTGTGCCTGTGTTGGTCTCAAAATATTCCTCTATCGCTAAACTCAGCTCTGCTTTAAAGACTTGGTCTCGAAGCGCCATATCGGGGAACCACCATTGATGTGCCATCCCAGCTGCTCCTAGGACCAGGAGCCCGAGCACTACCGGGGTGTGATCTGATAATGTGTGTGATAGAGGCATGGATTACCTCTGCCAAGAGGTCACACTTGGGGACAATAACCAATAGCCTATTCTGGTCCAAGTGTTATGGGGAACCGAGTAGTGAGTATATGCAGGTGTGTTTTGGTGGAGGTGGCTCCAAGCGACCAATAGTTTATATGAGTCTATCATGCTAGTAAGTGCCCATCTGGCCCTTGGTTTTGTATCTGCCGTTATGGATCCACTCTCGGGTTGAGCAGGATATTTAAGTCTCCCCCTAAACAGATATGTTCCGCCCCCATCATATCTAATCGGGAGTGTAGTTCTACAAAAAAGTCTGGGTCGTCAACATTGGGCACATAGACATTGCTATGTTATGTTCTGTTATTGGCATTTATAACGCGCACGGCTACTCAGGAGTGTCCCGGCGCCAAACCCAACTAAAAAACAGTGAACTGAGAGAAGCACAACTTAATTAAACCACAAAATCTTTAGGTGCTTTTTAAACAGCCTTAGGTCCTGAGTGTTCCGTAGTTCAGAGGGGAGGGCATTCCAGGCTTCTGCACCCTTAAAAGATAAAGAACTGCCACCAGTGCCAGAAAGACGAAAATGGGGAACCACAACTAAACGCTGCATAGCTGAGCGCATTTGTATCTAGGCTCATAAAAACTAAATCGTCTTCTGAGATATGGCGGACCGTTCCATGCAACCCTCCATGAGGAACAATGAGAGCCTTAAACTGGGCACGTCTGGCCACAGAAAGCCAGTGTTGGTCCCAAAGGTGCTGTTCCATGCTGGATCTTCCAGGAATGCCAAGCTCTAGTAGCCGCATTTTATATTGTTTGTAATTTATTCAGCTGATAGCCAGGCAAGCCAATGTATAATGCATTGGCATAAACAATGAGTGACAGGATAAGGGCTCGTGTCACCAACTTGTTTGCTAGTCTGGGCAGCAGAGGCAGGAACTTTGTAAGAGATTTCAGCATAAGCTATGATCTTCGCTCCCAGTTCCTGTGCTAGGTAGATCAGGAGCGTAACATAGAGGTTGAAAAGGAGAGGACCTGTGGAATGCCCTTGGTCACCCTTCTAGGGGCCAAGGAGAACGGAGCTATCCATACCTGCTGAGTTCTATCCTCAAGAAATTATTTAATCCAGCCCAAAGCTAGAAGAAGGCAAATATTAGAAACCCGAGCAAGTAATTGACGGTGGGCACTGTATCGAACGAGGCGGAGAGGTCCAATAAAATGAGGGCAGCTCTACCGCCAGTATACAAACATTCTCTAATCGCCTCCGATATTTCGACCAGGGCCATCTCCATAGTATACGTTGCCCCAAATCCCGATTTAGCAGGATGAAGGGCTCCGAATGTCTCCACAAAGGTGGCCAACTGCTTATAAACTGCTTTTTCACACACCTTTGCCACAGCCGGTAGAAGAGATATGAGCTGATAGCTGGCTGGGGTATTAGGATCTAGGGAGGCCTTTTTTAATAAAGGTAATAGTTTGGCCCACTTCCACTCAGGTGGAACTATCGCAGTCAGAAGTGAAATGTTTATGATGGTATTGACTTCAGGATGGACCACCTCAGCAGCCGTAGCTAGCAATCTTGCTAGATGAGGATCTGCAGGGGAACCAGATTTCAAGAATTTGAAGATCAACAAAGAGTCAGGCAAGCCAACAGGAGAGAACCCCATCAAGGGGGAAACATGTGAATTGGACACTGTAAAATTCCTACAGGAAGCCATTGCCTGCCCAGGTGAGCTAATCTCAAAGTTGTCCTGAATCGCCTGAATCTTATCAATGAAAAAACAGGACAACCTTTTGCACCATGCCTCAGAAGCTGGTAAGACAATTCGCTCAGCTTCAGGGGTCAAAAAGCTCTGCACAATAGAGAAAATGTCCTTTGAGTTATTTTTGGACATAGCAATCCGTTCCATTTAGTAGCTGCTTTTAGCCTCTCTAATTGCAACATAATTGTCTCTCTGGGCCTTCCTCATCGCTGTTTTGGCCAAGGGACACAAGGGCAGTCTCCAGCTACGTTCTAGTTTTTTACAGAGCTGTCTTAGCTCCTTAAGCTTGCTAGTATTCCAGGGCTTTGAAGGGGCATCTCTAACTTGCTTATTAGCGAGAGGCAGAGATAAGTATTCAATTGCCTGAGAGATCCAATTATTAAAGCTCTCTAGAGCTCCCTCCAGATTTGTAGCAGCGGATGAGCATGTGTCTGACAGAATCCTGTTCGAAGCCGAAGGGTCAATTCTTGGAGAAGGTCTACTTTGGGGATATGCCTTAATAAAGAGCTGCATCTGAATGGTCCATGAAAATTGGATCAAATAATGATCCGACCAAGATGTTTGAAGGGGTTCTTTGACACTTAGAGGAAAGTTGGAACAGATCCGGTCTAAATAGGAGCTTGTGTCTGAAAGAGAAAAAAATAAACAAAACCCTTCTCTGCACACCCTCCACTCTTCACCCATCCTCTCACCCGTACTATGGGGGCAACTCACACCCTCTTGTAACCTCATGAACATCTGTTGTTAGCAATACTAAAACATATTTATCAAGTATAAGTGCATAAGCACTAGAGGGGTGGCAATGCTATGCCTTATCCCTGTGTTACATTTATGAAATAACATTCCCTTATGGCTTTGACCATGGCAGCAATTCAAGTTCTACCCCAGCCTAGGTAAACACATACCCTTAATGATCAATGCAAAGCAGTTCAGTCTTCAACTGGTGGAAAACAGTTCCATGCTAGTGCCAGAGTGCGGCATCCGGAGAGATCTGCCCGCAGATGGAGATTTCCGGTTGGGTCAGGCTCCCGCTCGCGCCTTGAGAAAATGTTGGACTGCCGCTGGGCTATCAAAAATCCTGGACCTGTCGTCAACTTCTACCTTTAACCTGGCAGGATACAGCATCCAGTATTTCAGCCCTTCCTTTCGCAATGAGGCCTTTACCAATGCAAATTTCCTCCTGGCATCTTGAACCATGACTGTGAAGTCTGGATACAGGGAGATTAAGGATCCTTGCCTTTTCAGAGGCCCATTTTCGCAGGCTAGTCTCAATGCCGTATCTCTGACCTTGAAATTCAAAAGCCTGGCCAGGATTGGACAAGAAGGGCATCCAGGATTCAGTCGCGGTCCGATAGTACGATCAGCCCTTTCGATCACAAATGTGTGAAAGATTGGCACCCAAAAAGATCTAGCATGAGTCTCTCCACTAACTCATCAAGACGGCCCGTGTTTGTAGACTCTGGGACACCAAGGATGCGAACATTGTTGCCTCCAAATCTTTGTTCTTCGTGGCTATAGTTTTGAGTATCCGTTCCATCCTTTCAATCTTCTTGTTGGTCTGTCCAGAACCATCCTCTATGTCTGAGATTCTGCCTTCTGCGGTGTCCAGTCATTCTTCATGCTGATCTATCCGGGCTCCCATTTTGTCCAACCTGCTATCCAATGCATCAAAGCGAGTATCCAGCGCCCAGAAGCCCGCTCTCAGTTCAGCTAGAAGAGTTTCACTTCTCTGTGGGGTCACATGAGGTGGTATGGTGGCAGCTCCTCCCTCCGCCGTTGTGGTGCCCATTGTTTCTGAGCTACTGCCAAGCTTTTCAAACAGCAGCTTTTTCTTTTTGGGGTCACTCTTGCCCATTGCATTTTGGGTAGCTGTAGTGGTGTTTACTGTTTGATTTTCCTTGTTGTAGTTATTCTGTTGCTGTAGTCCTTCACCAGTAATTTTGTTTGATACCTCTTACAATAACACACCACTATGCGGGCTGTGTTTTGTGGCTGTCTATGCCGTCTGCTGCGATCTGTGCATTCCTCAGGTCAGGGAACTGTGCTCTGCCACCACCTCCTTATTAATTAGAGCTGCACGAGTGATAGTGCTATCAGCGCTGCATCTGGTATTGAACCAGGGCTGGTCCCAGTTGGTGCCTTGCATAAAGGCCCAGTATGGCAGACGAAAGATGCGGAATGATGAATCCGCCAAGCGTGTCACCTTTGTTGCTGTGCAGGCCCTGGGAAGCTTCAGTGTTTTACGCTCCCTTTCTTCCTCCATCCCTCCCAATGATCGAAGGGCTGTAGTAGCTCTTGTGTGCAAATACCTGCCAGCGCCGGGGGCCTTTATTGTGGGTTGCCGCCAATCTGCTAATGTTAGCTTACTTTTGCTTTCTTAGAGGCTGAGGCCTGCTGCGGTCACCTGACCTTCCAGCCGCGCGGCCGTCCCAGCTCTCGCGACAGCTCTGAGAGCCTCAGTCTGGACCGCACTGTGTTCCCCATCTCAAACTGGGGACGTGTCACAACTCGTACGCCTCGCTTTGTTTCTCATTCCGTGCCCCGCACCGCCTCTGCTCATCAACTCATACCCGGATCATGAACCGGTTCCAGAACATACCACCGGCTGGGTAATTACATCTGAGATGCAACCGCTGCGTTTCTGCTTATCCTGTCATGCTGTGGCCGCTCGTGGTGTTTGCTTTCCCCGGGACTCAGTGGAGCTGCAAATCTATGCGGCCATCTTAGACCGCCGCTTGGCTATGCCCCTCATAGATTTTTTATTTAGTGTAGAAACTCTTGAAAAATATGTAATCTCAGTACTCTTTCTCTTTCTATAACTTGGATGCTTGTCAACAGTGGGATATAAGCTGAGATGAGGAGCATTCGGCACTCATAAACATTTATATTATATCACACATGATGAGACAGCATTGACTTTGCTCTCATCAAAGTCAAGAAGGTGCAACCCTGACAAATACCTCACCCATGCTAAAGCAACATAAGACATTTCTTATTTAAAGGTTGTGTGACCTATATTTATCATTGCTGCATCAACACTTAATCCTTGATGTTTGCAAATGTTGACAGCATAGGCCAAACACAGAGGGCACAGAGGGCACTTGTCTTGAACACATTTAAATAAAGTATACTCATACTCTATTCAGTTTACATAGGTAATAAAGTCTATCACATTCCCCATGGCACCCTTCACTAATCCCTCCTCGACATTCCGATTTTGTTGCAAAACTATTATGCAATTTCTAGAGGTTTAGAGTCTTTTCTAAACCAGCAGAATGTGAAACTGGTATCTTTAGTGAGTTGTTTCTGTACAACTGATTGACATAGTGGTAAGTATAAACCTTGATGCTCGATTTGATCTTTACTTGTAAGACTCACAATTTCCTGTTTTTCAAAATGAAGCATTTGAAGTAAATTTGTGCATACTCTTTCAATGTTGGGATCTCGCACACAGTCTGTTTCTGAGTTTTCATAAGGTTTTGTATTACAGAAGTTAGTGACTTGGAAATAGAGATCCAACCATGCGAAAAACTACCTCTTTCTAAGCTTGTTTGCTAATTCTTCCTATACTCATGTCTTTTAATATATTCCCATACATTATCGGTTGCCTTTTGGGGTTGATTCGGATGTCGGTCGGAAGGGCTCTGAAACGGATTTGGGTTTGACGAAACCTATCCGGAGCCCTTGTTTCAGACTGACATGTTCCCCTTTAGGGCTGACCAAATCAGTTTCGGAAGGCATTCGGAAAGGTCAAGCCTTTCTGGAGCCGATTCGTACAGCTCTATGGACTTGGTTTCCAAACAAGCAAATACAATTACCGATTTGGACAGCCTTTCTGATTAGTTTTGCTCATAACAAAAAGGCTGCCGGAATTGGTCTTCGGGGGCCCGTAGCAGGCCTTCCTTCACCTGGGGCTCGTGGGGGTATCTATGGGTCCCCCTTTCCAACCATGCCCAGTGTGGCAGGCACCATGGGGTACCCATCACAGGGTGCACAATTTTCCTCAGCCACCCACTTCTTCAATAGGAGCCTGTGTTCGCGTTCAGAACTCAGGCTCACACTGAAGTCAATGGGAGTCCGACTAAATCGTATCTGGATGCATACGGATGCATCATACTCACTCTGTCGGACTCCACAATCCAACTCATATGGAAAACATTCCGGAACCGATTCGGTCAGTATGCTTTCTGAACGAGATCGGAATCGGGCCGTATGTGTTAACTAAGTGTACTGAAAAGTTAATCATATGTTAGTATTTCTTATACTCCCTGATGACTTATTCGTTTCTCATGAGGAAGTTTCTCCTGCATCCTCATTAGGCCTGGGCAGTGAACTCCACTCTGTTCCCAGAGTTTTCTGCACTCTGCGCTCCGTGGAACTCGGAGCGTAAAAAAGACTCCACTATGCGTAGTGCAGTGGAGTTTTTTCTCCGCTCGCGAACGGTAAGTTAGCATGCGCCACCTGCCGGTCGGGTAAAATTCCTACCCAGAGGAGCAAAACTCAGCAAACTACGCCCAGGCCTGATCCTAAGATGAATGAAAGCTAGCATTAGGTTTTATACCATGTTAACCTCATCAATAATGAGAACTCAAATTTTTTTTTAACTATGGGCACTTCATGACAAGCATGACTAGATAAATGTTGGTACTCTAGTTAGTTGTTATGTTCTGCAGGCAACATAACTAGCCTGTGCAATGTGATTTCTTTAATGTTGTGCCACACAAACAAGTGATGAACAGAATTCTGAAAAAATCATACATTCAGCCCCAGTCAGGAGATCTGGGTTAAATCCATTGTTCTTTTACCCTCCATACCACCCCAGTTAAGACCCAGCCATATGCAAATCAGTCTTGACCCTGCTTCTCATGGGAACAGTCCAGCCTGAACTGCCAAGCCAGGTCCTCCTTGGACCGGAAAAAAGCATCCTGGGACCGGTTTTGGGGTATTACCCCTCCTCAGCCAGGTTACCTTGAATCCAGTGGCCCAGTGAGCTGTTGCTCGCTGTGCTACTAAAGTCAAGCTAGCCTGGCTGATGCGACGGTGCTAGCCATGTAGGAGACAATGTTGAGTCCTTAGCTTCCAATGATGTCTGCATGCGAGTCATGTAGATGTTGACGAGGGTGGGGCTGAGGGTGGAACCCTGAGGCACTCCATGGCTGTTCTCTGTGGGTTCTGAGTTGAACGAGGGAAGTCTGACTCTATGTGTTCGGCCAGGGAGGAAGGAGCGGATCCGTTCTAGGGCTGTGTTGTGGATGCTGGTGTTGTGAAGTCTTGTGCAGAGGGTGTGGTGGAAGATGGTGTTTAAGATGGCCAAGAGGTCCAGGGGGATAGGGCAGCAGTTTAGCCTTAGTAGAGGAGAGCGGTCTCTGTGCTGTGGTTGCTTCTAAAGCCAAATTGGGGGAGGTCCAGGACGTGTCTCATATCAATGAACTCAGAGAGTTAGGTGTTGGAAGCTTTCTCGATGAATTTCACTGGGAAGGGGAGCAGAGAAATGGGTCTGTAGTTCTTGAGGTCTGTCAGGTCGGCAGAGGGTTTCTCTAGCACGGGGTGGACCTCTGCGTGCTTCCAGTCATCTGGGAAGGTGGCAGATTGGATGGAGTAGTTAATGGTGTGGCACAGATCGGATGTGACGGAGGTGCCAGCTCTGTTGAAGATGTGGTGTGGGCAGGGATCTAAGTGGGCTCTGGAGTTTATGCTCTTCATGATCCTGAGGGTGTCTTCAGGGGTCTGGGTGGTCCACTTGGGCAAGGTCAGAGAGGGTCTAGAGTAAGCATGGGCGTAAAATCCGTTCCGCTCGTGGATTTTGCGGATTTTCGGCAAATTCGCAATCCGCGAACTCTCGCGAACTTGCCGAAAATTCGTAAAATCCGTGCAAAGCGGATTTTTTGCTTGGTCGCACTTGCCAACTAGATTACTATACAATTTCGCGGGAGTAAACACTTGCGAACACGTAGATGCGGCGGGCAGCGACAATCTCGCAATTGCGAGATTGCAAAATTTGCAATTTCGCGCAAGAAATCCACCAGCAGGCAGCATAAACCTTGAAAATTATGATTTTTATCAGAATAACTCCTCAGGTTGACATTTGCCTGCACTTTTTCTTTGCAAGGAGTCCATTTTGGGGGGGGTGGGAGGAAGGAAGTGCCCCACAGTCTCCAACTTCCTGTTCCTGTCCAGCAGGCTCCTCCCAGTGCTTTCTTCATGTGCTGGTCACTTTGATTTGGATCTTGACCTGGAAGGGTTACTTTTTGTGGATGCTGCTGGATATTTGGATTTTTGCAAAACTGAAAGCACTCAGCAGGTGCAAAAGTTCAATCTTATCATTAGTAACCTTTCCCTGTAGTGCTTCCTGAGGGGCCCCTTCAGACTTAATTTGCCTACTTGCAACTATTCTATGACCCTGCTCTGACCCTCACAGCAGGCTCAGAGAATAGCTACAAGTAGGCCACAAAGGTCCTGTGAAAAAAAATTGCACTGCAACAGAAAGCAAATTACAGATAAGGAAGCAGGTGCCAGCCAGACTGGAAGTTTAAATTCAGTGACACATTAATCAACCCCAAATTGATTCATGTCAGTTGAAGCAGGGCAGGTGTGCTTTTTTTTTTCACCCCCATAATCTACAGTGATAAACCAACCAGAGGGTGGCAGTGATGTACCAGAGGGTGGCATGGGTGTACCAGAGGGTGGCAGTGGTGAAACAGAGGGTGCTGTGAACCTGTGATGATGAACCAGACGTAGAAACAACATAGTCGCGGCCGTTGCGAGCCGATAAGTAAGTTCGCAATTGCGAACTGGTACACAACCCTCGGGAACTGGCAGAAACCCTTGCGAACACAAGAAAAAAAAAATCCACAAATTCGTGAGAGTTCGGGGATTTTGCGGATTGCGAATCCATAAATACGCAAGTTCGCGGATTGCCAATTTGCAAAATCCGCCCATGCTTAGTCTAGAGCCATTGGAACTTTTTGAAAATGTGTAGAAGGAGCTGAGGTGGAATTGCTGGACTAAGACAGGAAACATGTTCTTCCACATCAATAACTTTGGAAAATACATTTTCTATTTTAAGATATTGCAGAACACTTTTGACCCTATCAATGCTCACAAGTTCTTTAGTGGGTACTCTTTACTAGAGCTACAAGTGGTGCTTCCCTTCTCGATCTACCTCTATGGATTCAATATTCTCCTTCAGAATCAAAGGCAAATACACAACCTTATCTTTCCGACCTTTTAGTAGTACCTTTTAGTAGTTCAGAAGGAGGCAGTTTCTTATTTTTAGTCTACATTCTGACAATGGCTTGGAAGGGATGTACCATTTATATGATAATAGCCTCATACACATTAAGATTCTGAAGCTAAGCAGATATTGAAAAAACTTCCAATTTGTTATGAATACCTCTATCAGCCATTTTATGATCGTCCCGTTTGTCAATAAAATATTTACAGACAATCTGACTTGTGGACACGTTACACCAATCTGTATAGATTAAATCAAGAGCAAGTGTAAACCGCTGTACTAGATCAGTCTCTTCTGTTTTTTAACAAATATCATTTTTTTTACTTGTGATTTGTAGTGTGTTCACCTGCAATAAATACACGCCTTCTCCAGGATATTTGCAGTTCTTATTAGAAATGCAGCAATTTCCTTTTTAAAATCTTCTAACACTGTGCTAGCATTAGAAATGTCAATTTTGTTCTCAACAGCCATCTCACTCTGACTTCAGAATGGCTACCTCTTAACTACATATCATTTAGTTTCTGCAGCTGGAGAGCTGGAATTTTTACAAAATACAACCTTCTTAGTACATTACGCATTTTAGTGTGGTGCACAGATAGCATATGATGAAAAGTGCCCTCTGCTGAAATAAGCAAAATCATGAGTGTCCTAGAAGGTTTGTCGGTCTCCTAACTCAACAAGGTTTAAGGCTTTGGAGTAGTCTCATTTTTTTGTTTCATTGGGGTATATTTTGAAACATTTAGCATTCGGTTAGCATCACAACAGTGTCACTAACCAGCACAAAATGGTGTTTTTTACAATTGACTTTCCAGGGCTATACTTACTTTATGTTGTAAAGTACCTTACAAGAAATGCAAAGCAGAGCAAAGCATTGCTTTGTGTTACTTAGTGTCCAGGGGGCATTACATGGTTGGTACATGGGCATTCCCATGAAACCACCCATGCCTTTTGATACAAGACCCTATCTACAAGCAATTGTAGACAGGGTTTAGCACAAAAACCTAATGCAATCTGAAAGAAGGCATCAAGAAGAGAAATGTATTTATTTCTCCTTTTTTTCCTACTTTGCATGCGTACTGAACTGTGCAGCACACATACAAAGTGGGAAAATTGTTTGAACTTCTCTAGGCATAGTATTTTGTACAGGAAGGGTACCCTTCCAGTACAAAACCTATGCTAGACTCAGGCACACACCGTAGAGCCATTGCATTACGGTGTGTGCCTGGTATACAGCAGCTGAAATCAGCACCAGAGCTAGGGAATGGGGGGGAGAGCAATATCTATGCAGATATTGCTCTCTCCTGCTCCCTCCTTGTCATGCAATGCAGCACAGTCTCTTGGGGGGGCTGGGTTACATTGCGTCCCTTTTAAAAACCTGGCCCTAAGTTAGTCAATAGACTGTTGTCTACTGACCTTGCATACCTTAGTACATTTCCACTCAAAAACTGGTTGTTGAGGATGTTAGCCTACTGCTTCATTAATTATTTCTTCTTCTACATTCCTAAGCACTAATCTTCTTTTTCAATCGGTGTACCTTCCTTGACTTGATATGCACAACCATCTCTTTCAATTGCAAATGCTAACTCATTTTCCTGTAAATACCTTTCCTCATTGAAAAATTCTTCAGCACAGGAACAGTGTTTTCAATCTTTCTAGAAAAAACTGCAAACAAATGTTTTATTAACTTAAGCCTTTGGCGACATTTATTTTTAAGTGAAATAATCAGTTTATCTAAACATCTCCTTTTCTTCAAAACGAGAATAAATAGCTTTCTCTATAATACAAAGGCCTTATCTACTTGACACTTAACTACCTTTTTCTGGTATTGCAATGTTCTTCTACTTGTTTCTGTTTTTATGCTTCACAGAATATGAAACACTACCCTTCTAAGAAATAATTTCTGACTTAGGTCTTTACAAATCTGTCTGGTCGGGCTCCTCTTTTTCTGGCATTATCTATTTTTGAAAAAACATTAACATTTTTGTAACTTGTTGAAAAATCTTTAAAACTACTTACACCTGCAGAGGAAAGCTAATATGATGTTATTGATTTTTAATTATAAAAGACTGGGTGCTCTTACTTGATTTGAATTTTCTTGTACCATCATTCCCTTTCTTTGGCTGTACTTCATGTTTTCAGACTTCTTTGTATAGACTTCTTTATAATACTGTGGATTTCTCTTCTTTTCTTCAGCTCTTTTGTTGGCATCTTCAATTGACAGGAGGCCCCACAGAGAACAGACAGAAAATATTCATATCTGCTTCTTACATAGTTATTACCAATAAATCACTGTGTGTAGAAGGATTAAGAGAAAACCTAGGCTTGTGTACCACATTTCATCATTCCACACATTCTACATGTTTGATCAAATAGTGATCTTACCTCTTCCTACCCTGAAACAGTAGTCTCCAAGTGTCAGCTCAACATAGAGCTAATGCTTTGTGTAGAATGTAGCATCCTTCTAATTATGGGTAATCGTCAATGACTATGCCACACATAGAGCTTAGTGTAAAACATCTTTATTTTTCTGAATGTAACCTCAAACTCAACAGTGTACACCCGCATTCAATTCACTACACTCTAATGCTTATGTCACAGTTCTACTGAGTCCATCAGGAGCCACAAATGTTCTGTCATTACATGCTCACATGAAACTACAGGTCTCCCTTTGTTAAATATAAAATTATTTATTTTTTACAAATATAAACAAGTAGAGCTCTTCAGTGAGTCTTTGTGGCAGGTGGATCACATGTCCCCACCATGTCTGTGGAAACTGGGGCCCAGTAGTAGAAATGTCCACGACTGACATTGGTGATGGAGAGACAGCAGCAGTCAGGGGTTATACATTTGTCTTTTCGGACCCAGTCTCTACAATGACAACAGTGCTTGGTGAGCATTGAGCCACACATCTAAAAGGTGGGGAATCTTGCATATATGACTTCTCAGGATGATGGGCAGTCACCATGTGTCCTATGCTGGTCACAAAATGAAACAAGAACTCAATCTACTTTCATGATGGTGAAATCTTGTGCATGCCTACGCTTGTTGGTATAGGCTTTAATTTTCCTCTCATGACCCAAGTCTTTCATGCATGTTTCTTCATCGGTATTTGCTCTTCTGGTGGTCCATTGAGGTAACTTGGTTGTCATGGGTCTCCTGAACATCAAGGTTGCAGGGATTTCAACTGAGGTTTAGTGAGGGTTTGGGCGATAAGTTCAAAGAAGAGAATTTTAAGCAGCTTTAAGGTTGAGCTTTACTAGTTCAGGATGCTGGACAGCTTTCTTTAGATTACTCATGAAATGTTTGACAAGGCCACTGGCCTAGGGCCACAGAGGAATGCTCTTCTGATGCTTCACATTAAGAGGACTGAGAAAGTCTTTGAATTCCCAACTGTTGAAAGGTGGGCCATTCCCAGGTCATGCAGATGCTGTGTAGTCTTTCAATGACATGTTACTAAGTGATAGATGATAGATCTTTGATCAATGGAAAAAGGCAATGTTTATCAACGATCACCATCAAGAGATGTCCATTGTCAAAAGGACAAAGAATCCCACTGCTATTCTTTCCCATGCATGCCTTGTCAACTTTAACATGCTTAATGGGTGTTGAGTGTTTTTTAATGACAGGCAGTTGCATGGATAACAGGCTTTTTATTACAATCCTCTCGTCAAGATGTGGAAACCAGACTCTGAGAGCTTGTTTGGTGGTGACAATCCCACAGTGTCCTTAATGGGCCACTTCAGTTATTTGTCATCGCAGACTCTCATGAATAACAATTCTCGGCCCTTGTAGAATAATACCTTCCTGAGTAAATGACAGTTCATCTTTGACATTCTTAAACTTTTGATAGTCACTGTCACTGGTAAGAGATCGCGGGTGCTGGTATCAAGACTGATGTGTAATAATGTCATTCAGTTTCAGCATGTCACTATCTTGACTTGTGTCAGTGACAAATTGTTCTCTTAAAATGGCAGTTGGAGGGCTTGATTCCCCTATGAAATTCACGTAGGCTTCAGCCGTCGTTGAATGGGTGCCAGGGAATTGTAGAGGCACTTCTGAAAATGAGCTGTTAAGGTTCTGATCTTTTCCTGGACAATGCATGATGATGTAGTTTTACAATCACAGACCCCAGTGTTCAATGCAAGGAGGCATTTTTGCTTTTCAATTTCCAAAGATGGTCAATAATGCTTGATGATTGGTCACAAGAGTGTGGGACTTCCCATACAAAAATACGGAAAAATGTTCACAAGCCCACACCACTGCCACACTCTCTTTCCCAGGTTATTAGTAAGTATGTTCAGTTTGGACAAACTTCAGATGGCATACACCATAATACTTTTTCAAGCATTTGGTTGTCTGCTGGACTGTGCAAAGATGGCGCCCAACCCACTGGTTGATGCCTAGGCATTGGACAAGAAGCAACCCTCTGAGGGTTTGCTTGCTGAATCCAGCAGAGCCAAAGCATCTTTTTGTTCTGTCTGACACGAGGTTGATCTCTGCCTCTCAGCACTTATTTATTTATTTTTATTCATTTAGTGTTTTATAGAGTGCAAACCGGACCAGTGAGGGTATCAGAGCACCTTACAGAATTAACAGGTGGGATACAACGACTTAGGGGGAAAATTAAGTCAAAGGGATAGGGTCAAGTGGATATAGTATATGGTAGAACAAAACTTCTGTTCGCAGTGTTAGCTTGCAGTTTGCTACTCTTTCACAGCCTAGTTGCATCCGCCTCTAGCATTGCCACTCCATAGAAATGCATGGCTTTGTGTTGCGTAGCACAGTACCTCTTTGTGCGACTTTCAAGTAGGTGCCAGGCTCCTGGACTGTAGACTTTTTGTTGATGCTTTCATGATTTTCAAATGTTTTATACAGAACGGGGGCTGCGCTTTGACTCCAAATACACCAAGCACCGATTCTGTATTACAACGGAGGCACATGTAGCACACATGAGCAGTTTGCTGGACCACAGCAAACTCAATTGGAGAGCACTGTTGATCTTTGGATAACGTATCCCCTATATCATCGACAGTTGTAGCGTCCTCCCAAGCCTGGGTGCTCACCAATGACTGGGCCACAAATGGAGCTTAGTATAACACTTTTTTGTCCTTCTGGATGTAACCACAAACTCAGCATTCTAAACCTGCATTCAAGTCACTATGCTCTAATGCTTCCATGGCAGTTCTACATAGTCCATCAGGAGCCACAAAGGTTCCGTCATTACATGACCAAAGTAAAATCAGGGTCACCTGAGGACCGTTGTCCGCCAAAGTTGTTCAAAAAATTCATTCCAGTGGTATAGGCTGTGGTTCTGTCCCTACTAAATCTTTCTTTGGTGACAGGAAAGGTACCACAGAAATTCAAGGAAGCCTTGGTGATCACTTTGCTGAAAAACGCATGGGCGAACACCAGGATTCTCAAAAACGTCCGGCCCATTTCCAAACTCCCCTTCCTGGCTTAAGTTCTCGAACAACACCTACTCAGAGTCCTCTCATCCTTCGTTGAACAACATCAGCTGCTACACACTCAGTAAGCCAAGTTCAGGGCTTACAACAGCACTGAGTTGGTGATGCTTTCCGTGATGGACGACCTGCGGCTTGCAGCTGATAAGAAGACCCCCTCTGCTCTAATTTTATTGGATCTCTCAGCCACATTTGACACAGTGAATCACGTGCAGTTGTTAGCCCGTGTCCGGTGGCTGGGAGTCACTTGGAAGGTCCTCCAATGGATTACTTCTTTCCTGGAAGATCCGTCTCAAAGAGTCCAACTAGGAGATTGCACGTCCAGGCAGGGCAACCTATGATAGGGGTCCCACAGGGCTCCGCATTGTCCCCTCTGCTTTTTAATACTTACCTTCAGCCTCTGATAGATGCACTAGCAAAAACAGATTGTCAGGTGTTTAACTATGCTGATGACACCCAGCTAATTGTGCAAATTGACAACTCCCCCGACTCACAGCGTAATGTCCAGAATATTCTCCGGTTCAATATGAATTGGAGGACCTCTAATTCATCAAAGGTAAATCCATATAAAACAGAAGTGCTTGCTTTTACTTCAGAGGTCTCGCCCTGGTCCAGTCTTTTCTGGCCTCAAGAGCTGGGCACCACCCTGATACCGGTGCCAGCAGTGAAGAGCCTGGGTATTAAGTTGGACACTGGATTAACCCTAAATAGCCAGGTGTAGGCTGTTGTGGGGAGCTGTATTGGCTTGATGCGGCAATTTTGGAAACTGGTGACCCTGCTGTCTTTCTCCACCATGCAGATGGTCATGACAGCATTAATCTTGTCATGCTTAGACTATGGCAAATCAGTCTACATTGGGTTTCCCAAAAAACTCTTGGGGAAACTCCAAGTGGTTATGAACGATGCAGCAAGGTTGATTTATCAATTGCCAAGAAGAGCCCATGCCACCCCTCTGCTACAACTGTTACACTGGCTTCCCATTAAGCAAAAGGTTAGATTTAAGGGGCTGTGCATTGCACACAAGTCTCAGTATGGCGAGGCACCTAAAAACATAAATAAAACGCCTGAGGCCTTATGCGCCTGGACGCTGTGTCTGGTCGTCAGAGTCTAGCTTGTTAGTCTGCCCACGTTTTAATAGAACAACCCTAGGGCACCGGGCATTTTCAGTTACTATCCCCCAGATCTGGAACAAGCTACCGGATGGTATACGTAAGGAAGCTAGGTTACTACCATTCCGGAGGAGACTTAAGACCTTCCTGTTCACAAAGGCGTTTGGATCAGTTTAGTCCGCTGTGTGTTGAGTATAGCTGCACGAAAGGATTCTGGACCTTTTGATTTATGTTACAGCACCTAGAGACCTTCTGGTGATTGGCGCTCTATACATACAATTTAACATAACATAACATACTCACATAATACTACAAAGAACACATTAGAAAACTAGAACCTCCTCTGTTATATGGCTTTATAAACAGCAAGCTTTCTAGTAGTATTGTCAAAAAGAGTAAAGGATATGTTTAACAGTCTCAGACAAACACTAGCCCCTGTGCTACAACATTTTATAAGAGAGGAGATGGGAGTATATTGAAGTTTGATGTGAAAGGGTAGGTTTATAATGTGGTTTTATACAGAGAGATTAGTTCACTTTTATCAGAAGATTCACTCTCTACTAATAGGTCTGTAGAGGTTAAGTGTTGGGTGTAAAAGACTTTAAAGTGTAATCCAGCCCTGTAAAAAGGTGTAGCCTCTGAAACAATGTGGTGTAGGAACAGGTTTACAGACAGTATATTATCTACTCATAGCTCTAAAGAACGTAGATTTGCAATTATCCCCTTAGTTAATGGTCGGATAATGACTGGTCATCAGCTAATATGGTAGGTGAAATGAACAGATGTCTGATTTCCATTAAGACCTGGATGTCTTGCAATTTTCTACAATTAAATATGGGTGAAATGGACATCCCCCTTAGCTGTTAACAACCCGGAATGATTGCCATATTCTTTGTGGCCCTCTTTATTAGGGAATTATCCAGCTTCATCACATAAGTTCAAAACACTTGCTATTCTTCTGGATTTCATTACAAGAACGGAGGCTACATTATGCAATGACTTTTAATTGCAGATCCAAGCCAGTCGCATCACAATATAAAGGTTCCAATAAGAACACTGAGAAGAAGTAATAGGCGAAACATAGCAACCATCAGCCTCTTTTAAATGCGGCTCCAAGCAGATAAGTAGCTCGCTTCTTTCTCTCTTATTTTATCATTATTGTTATTTAACCTTGATATGGATGTTAATTTTGGGGAGGTTTAATCTATAGGTGGGTTGATCCTCACCTCATATTGCCATTGTATTCTCATATTGCTGTTGGATTTATTTCATATTACCCTTCTGTGGCCTTACCCCACTTCCTACCCTCCCTCCTCCCCGGATCTGCAATTTACGGAGATCCCACCCCTCCCTTACCTCTCCTCTCTCTCAATATCTGATGCGATATTTTATACCTTATTTAACGATTTACCGAGTTGCCCCTCCTTTCCCCCTCACGAGCCCGCAATCGTTTCTACTCACTCGCTGAAGAGAAGTTGCTTTTAGCACATTTTAAAATCCTCTTGGAAGCCTCGTGAGGTAGCGACCCGTAGCCTGTTGCCCGCTCTAAGGCCGCATTGTTATTACGGAAAGAAAGGAGTCCGGGCCCGCGGTAGGCCCGGCATGTACGTGTAACCTGGGGCGCCGATATACACCTGCAGACTAGGGTGCTGGGCCGCTCACCTCAAGCGAAGCGCCGCATACAGCCGCCTTCCACCTCGTTTGAATGGAGCCCTCTCCCTCCGACAATCCCTCATCTGCCGAAAGCAGCACCATGACGCGCATTAGAGGAAAGTACCTCGGCGAGTCTCACGCTTCGTGAGTGTCTCGCCTAGGGACTTTCCTCTGCCGTCTGACAGTTGATTTTCAGCTGTTCCAAGACACCTCGGCACCGAGACTTCACCGTCAGATTTAGACCATTTTAAGCGCCAAGCCTCACAAACAGAGGTTTTAAAGACCCCTATACCCCTATTCCTGCGCCCTTATATCGTTTTTTACAAGATAAAAAAACAAAAAAAACTTCCTTATTCCCATATAGCATTTTGCCTAAAAAAAAAAAAAAAAAAAGGGGGTTTATTACCTAAATTAAGATGGACAATGCTTCTGACTCAGATTCAGAGGGCAATAATGCTACAACTCCTTCCTTTGATAGGGAGGATTTTCGATCCATGATCCAAGATCCAAGATCCAAAAAGAAATGAAGTCCTGTTTAAGGGAGACCTTCGCTAATCTTGCCCCCTATAAAAGACCTCTTCTTTCCCAAGAAGAACTAGCTGATACGTTTGCTGGCCCAAAAGCCGGAGCAAAACGCACAAAGAAAAATAATAACATTCCTACTGGAATGCAGGTGAGCACGGGAGGTCCTAGCACCTCTGATATTGTTGGTGGTCTTAGCACCACAAAATCCTTGGGAGGTCCCTACACCTCAAATAATAGAGATGTCTTTTATGACTCACTTCCTTCGGGTGCCCCTTGCGGCCCAAATACCTTGGATGCCCTTAGCGGCTCACTATCCCAAAGTGCTCAATACTACCGAGATGGCTCCGATGATGACGATGACATGGATCCAGACGAATACGTCCTGGACCTAGATGACGGGGATGTTGGCATTTTTGATGAGGAGGACGAACTCCCCTCTACATCGAAGGATTCTATCCTAAACCCCCTGGGAGAAGAGATGTTCTCCCCCCTAAACCTAAAGCATCCCCGTTCCACTTTATGGTCTCCACAGGAACACGTATCTAAATTTATCAAAAAATGGATCCGTTTCCCTCTCGAAAGAGGGACAAGAAATATCCTAAGAGCTGAGTGCTCTAGACCCTCAATCGAAGAAAAGGCATGTTATGCCCCTAACATGGATCCTGAGCTAATTAAATATCTCTTTAGACTAGGGCGCGACCCCAGAAAGGGTCTTGAGAAAGCCTTTAAAGGATGCCAGGATCGCCTGCTGGACGTACTTGGCCCACTAAGCAGGATTCTTGACTCCGCCGAGGAGTGTTACCTCAAAGGCACCCAACTTGATACAGACCTTATAAGGGGTTGGAGTCAAAGAGCCCTCATCCTCCTTGGTAATGCCAATTCCAGCATTAACGCTGAGAGACGTAGACTAATCCTCTTTAAACTAGATCCTAAACTTACAGACATGGCCGACAAGGAGCCATCCTCAAACCCAAAAGGCCTGCTCTTTGGCGAAGAGCTTTTAAGATCTCTAGGGAAATACGTCTCGACCTTTACTGCACTTGACAAGGCACAAAAGAATATCAAACGAGTGTTCAGTAATAATGTTTTCGGGAGGGCCGGAAGAAGGGGCCTTTCTTCCGGCCGATTCAACCAGAGGCCCTATCAGAGATCACGTCCTTATGGAAGAGGTGGACAACAAAATAATTATAACAACGGCTTCTACCGTGGAAGAGGAAACAGAGCCAGAGGTGCAAGATCACGAGCTTCCTTCGCGTCAAACCCTCCAAGTAAGTCTACAGCTTTCACCTTCCCCTTCTACCCCTCCAAAGGTGGGAGGGAGACTCAGCCTTTTCCCAAAAAAATGGGAAGAAATAACTCAAGACCCTTGGGTCCTTTCCACAGTAACAGGCTTTATGATAGACTTCACTCATACTCCTATTCAAACCTCTCTACCAAGAGATATTCCTATTTCATTAGAAAAAGAGAAAATAGTCGAGGAAGAGATCCACTCTATGCTGGAGAAAGGAGCTATAATAGAAGTCCCCTTAGATTCTCTAACCTTCGTAAGCTCTTTGTTCCTTGTAGAGAAAAAAGGAAAAGGTTGGAGACCGGTTATAAATTTGAAGGGTCTCAACAAATTTCTGGTCTACAGGCACTTCAAAATGGAAGGAATACATCTCCTAAGAGACCTCCTCCAAAAAGAAGACTGGCTAGTAAAACTAGACCTGAAGGATGCCTACTTCACTATCCCGATGGCGGAAATACATCAACCTTACCTACAGTTTCTCTGGAAAAATCATCTATATCAGTTCAAGGCTCTCCCCTTCGGACTTTCCTCTGCCCCTTGGTGCTTTACCAAGGTAATGAGAGCAGTAGCCTCTTTCCTAAGAGAACGAGGAATTCGACTTATCATTTACCTCGACGACATTCTGATTTTGTCTCAAGACTTACCCCAAATCCTTATAGACCTGGAAACGACTATGAACCTGTTAGAAAGTCTAGGCTTCATCGTCAACAAAGAGAAGTCTATTCTAACCCCCTCGAAATCTCTGGAGTTTTTGGGTTTCACTCTAAACACTTCCAAGTGTCTCCTCCTTTTGCCTCCTTCAAAAATCTCGAAGATCAAGAAGGAGATTCGTCATGTCCTAAGGCAGGAGGACTTCCCTTTAAGGGAACTGGCGAGACTTCTAGGTCTCTTATCATCCTACATCCAAGCGATTTTCCCAGGCCCCCTGAATTACCGGGCCCTGCAAAGGATAAAAGGAAGGGCGTTGAGATCCGGTCTCTGGTACGAAGACCGAATCTCCTTAGATTTAGAGGCCAAAGTAGAACTGAACTGGTGGTTAGAGAACCTAGAAGCTTGGAATGGGAAAGCAATTTTCGGTTCAGAACCGGATTTTGTCCTGGAATCAGACGCTTCCCTCCATGGCTGGGGTGCTTGTTTCCTAGACCAGAATACGGGTGGTATCTGGTCTCAGGAGGAGTCATCTCACCACATCAATTTCCTAGAACTTACTGCCGGTCTATACGCCCTTATGAGTTTCAAGCACTCAATTCAAGGGAGATCGGTTGTCCTGAAAATGGACAATATTTCAGCAGTGGCCTACATCAATCGCTTGGGAGGTACCAAGTCTGCCGACCTCTCGAACCTAGCAAGGAAACTTTGGATGTTCTGTTTAGAACACAAAATCGCTCTCAGAGCGGAATACTACCCAGGGAAGTCGAACATTTCTGCCGACTGGAATTCCAGATTCCTTTCAGACTACAGCGATTGGAAACTGAACGTCGCTGTCTTCGACTCACTAAATTCCTACTGGGGTCCATTCGAGATAGACCTATTCGCGAGCCGTCTCACCTTTCAAATAGAGCGTTACTTCAGCTGGATGCCGGATCCCGGCGCACAAGCAGTGAACGCATTTCTCCAACCCTGGTCAGGGATCAATGCTTATGCTTTTCCCCCATTCGCAATGATCCAGAGAGTCCTGCAGAAGGTGAGACAGGACATATGCTCCCTAGCCCTAGTAACTCCTTTCTGGCCATCACAGGCGTGGTTCCCCACTGTTCTGGAACTGACCTTCGAAGTTCCATTTCTCATCCCTTCCCTGAAAGATCTCCTTACGGACGTAAACGGGGATCCTCATTTAATGACCCTATCAGGGAGTTTGAACCTTCTTGCCTGGAGAGTGTCAGGAGATCTAACGAAGTCTCAGGACTTTCGTCATCAGCTTCTACTCTCCTCAGAGAGTCATGGGCACCAGGAACCCACTACAGATACAACAATATCTGGAAATGCTGGTTTCGTTGGTGCTTGGAGAGGGACTTGGATCCCACTCAAGCACCTATTGTTGATATAGTGAATTTCCTCGCTGAACTCTTTGACAAAGGATTGAGTTATAGATCAATAAACTGTTATAGATCGGCGATCTCTGCTGGTCATGTCCTTATTAACGGCAAGTCTATTGGTAAAAATATTATTGTTTGTAGGGTGATGAAGAGCATTCGCATTAAAAGACCCCCAAGACCAAGATATGACTCTCTCTGGGATGTAAATTTAATTCTAGATCTCTTCACTTCCTGGCCGGATAATTCTCTTCTGAACAGAAAACTTCTTTCTTTTAAACTCGCAACTCTTCTTTGCCTCATCTCCTGCCGTAGAGTTTCAGATGTTAAGGCTTTAGAGATCTCTAATAGATCTTATAACTTATTTGGAGTTAAATTTGAAATCTTTAGAAGAACTAAGACCATGTCTGATTCAATTTTTTATCCCAGTTTTGATCCTTCTCCAAAACTTTGCGTTGTTGAATGTATGAAGGCTTATGATAGGACAATGTCTAACCTTCGTCCTCTTAATGAGAATCAGCTTCTCATTTCCTTTATTAAACCTCATAAGGCTGTCTCTTCCACCTCGATTGCCAGATGGGTTAAATCTGCTATGTCCCTAGCTGGTATTGATATATCCAAATTTCAGGCTCATTCTGTTAGAGGTGCCATGGCGAGTAAGTCCCTTTGGTCCGGAGGTAAGTTGGATGATATCCTTAAAGCTGCCGACTGGTCTAATGCTAATACCTTTGCAAGACATTATTGTAAACCTATTGATCACATGTCTAATGTAGTTTTACAAGGCTACCAACATGCATAATGTAGCCTCCGTTCTTGTAATGAAATTGCGATTCTCCTATTAACATGCCTAGAGAATCTAGATTTCATTAAAGACACGGAGGCTCACATTATCCCACCCATCCCTTCCCTGTTTGGGTGTGGATATATATTTTATATTCTGAGTATGACTTAATATGATATGATGTATTTATGCTTATACTAAAATGTTGTTTATGACTATTCAATTCTTTTTCAGGATTTGTTTACTTATGATTACCCCCTTTTAGGATACAATTTTCATTGTCTCCTTTCTTTCAGGTAATCCTTCCACCTAATTTACTTTGGATGTTTCATCACCAAGAGACCGTCCGGTTGATTTCTTCGTTTACCCTCTACTTCGAAATTTCTGGAAACTACTACATCTTCTTTCTTCGCCTGATTTAAAAGAGGCTGATGGTTGCTATGTTTCGCCTATTACTTCTTCTCAGTGTTCTTATTGGAACCTTTATATTGTGATGCGACTGGCTTGGATCTGCAATTAAAAGTCATTGCATAATGTGAGCCTCCGTGTCTTTAATGAAATCTAGATTCTCTAGGCATGTTAATAGGAGAATCGCAATTCACATCTATGTTTTGAACCCCAGACATCAGCCTATTTTCTAAACTCAGAGTGCTAAAAAAGAGAGTACCTTTTCTTCTACCACAGTTCCAGGCACAGGTAAAGGCAGCCTGCATAATGTCTAGGCTGGACCATTGTAAGCTGTTTTACTTGGAGTGCAGGTTCCTACACATTCATAAACTTCAAATTTTGGTGGTGACAATAGTCTGCGGTTTTATGAAAGCAGTAGTTTGTTACAGGCCTGAAAGGCCCTACATTGATTGCCTGTCAAGCAGAGGGTGAAGTTCAAGATTCTTTTCCTTATCCAAGTATTTTATGGGATGGAGAAATCACCTACAGTGCGTCATATTAGGCTTCACTGGCCTACACGGGCCCTACTCTCCAACAAACAGCTATGCTTCTCTACACCTTGCGATAGGAAGTCTTCTGGGTGAGAGATCTCTTTCATTGCTTGGTCTCAAAGAATGGAGTGACCTCCCATTAAGAATCAGATTAATCTGTGGTCATGCTGCATTTAGGAATATACCCGTGTAATATGGGTTGAATTTGTGCCTTGTCTAACCTTCTGTTGGACCTTATTTTCCTTTTCCTCCACAGATAGATAATGGTAATCTATTCTTCCACCTTTGTCTAGCCTGTTCTGAAACCAGACAAAATGCAGAATATTGATATGGGGAAGAGAAATGGTCAGTCACAGGTACTTACGTAGAGCTACAGATTCTTTCAAAGAAGGGCTAATAGATTGGAAATGTTAATAGAACTTTAAAATACTGTTTGAATATATCAAATGATTTTTTAATTATAAATTGGATGTCTCTTTCTAGGGTAACGTGAATCAGCGGTAATGCTACAAAACACAATTTAGGTTCCTGTTACAAAGTATCCAGTTGAAGGTTCATAGAGAATGAAAAGGTGTTTTTGTGGTGAAAATACATAGAAACATATATAGAATTACGTGTAATCATGTAACAGCATTCTATCAACCAAATATGACCTTTGCATTGAAGTCAAAGCTATTAACTACAAAGCAAATGGTGTAAAAACATTTTTTACTGCATCAAAGTACCAATGATCAACCATGCTGTGGAAAGCCAGAAGAGGCATGACACAACTATAGTAGCAAGATCCCTGTATTTGTATTATTTGATACAAAAGAGGGAGAAATCAACTGCACTGCTCCATAATATATGTCAGTTTCTGATAAATGGTTGCTGACAGAGCTCTGGAAGACATTTTTCTAAGGGTATTAAAAAGTACAAACATATTGACAAGAACAAGCACGCTGGAATATGACATCCCTCTTCCCATGCTATAGCAGACCTTTCTAATTGCAGTAAAAACTGTAATTCCAATTGCTACAAATTGCTTCTAATATTTTCACTCACACAATGAGCATTGTGCGGTTTCAAATTTACAGGCACATTTTAAGACGTTATGTATATATCATAAAACCTCCTGCACCGCCTGTATTGCCTCTATATATGAAGCTCATTCAATAAAGAACTGCAACATATATCATTGTATTTATCAAAAATAAGTTTTGTATATTTTTACATACAAAATTGTTAACCTCATTTAAATTCATTACAAAACAGTTCATTTCATTACAAGAAACATACATATTTTGTTTACATGAACTATCAGCTCCACAAACCCCAAATTCTAGTACCCAACATTCATATCACTCAGACAAACCACATCCACTCATAAACTTTCCACACATGTCCCTGAAATCCCTTTGTTATCCCAAACGGGAGAGTATATGTTACATCTCTCTTTTTTTTTTTAACTCATTCTGTTTCTATTTCAGCCTTTGTATCTTATTCCTTCTATTAGACTCTCACTACTTTAAATTGTCTCACCATATTTGTTTCCGCTTTTCACAAGGTATATGTACCATTAGCCAATTATTGATTTCTCATCGTATGGTTTATAAATGGGTATAATACCTTCCATGCCTTCAATTCTTTTTGCTCCACAGGGTAATCAATTCAAAAGATATTTTCTCTTTTGGAAACTAATTTTAAAATATACCAGATGAAATATATTAAACAATCCTCTTGAGACAATTCATAAAGGCTGTCTGCAAGGCATTTTATATTAGCGGCTTAAAAGAACACAATAAAACTGCTAATTTTCTCGAAAAGACCACCATAATGTGGTGCAGTGACCTACTCCCATATCTATATGGTGGAACATTCAAGACCCTTCATCAGTTCTTAACACCGGAAAGCATATACTCCACAAATAGTTTCCATGTCATGCACCCATGTTGCAAATAGTGCTTTTATCAAAAGGACTCTTTTCTAAAAATTACATTGGGACACCTATTGTAGAAGATATATATCCTGCAGTAACTTACCTGTTGAATCTACTTCACAAGCATCTAGAGTTACTCCTCAGTGTACATCCAATGGGCCACAGAACTCTTTACAATGTGGTTGGTCTTCCCTAAATGCTCTAACCAGTTACAAACTAATTACTAACTACCATCTATTTAAAACAAGAATGGAATCAAGATAACATCCATTGCTGCTACCATGAGAGAGATGCTAGGGCCCATAACGAAGAAGAGGGACTTTAACAACTTGTATCACCTGAGGCAGAAGTGCTATAAGGCAATAATAGAATCTTATAGCAATTAAGATGGCAGGCTTCAGTGGCCCTGGCTGCCTCACAAGCATGGCAGGTTTCATTTCGATGAGTACCTTTAGTGGGTACAACTTCTTCCAATGATAATTAGATACATTGAGGATTCTTTTTTCATCCGAGAATGGACTAATTTGCCCTAAAGTTGTCCCTCAAGCAAATTATCGACTAATTAATCTAAATTTATAAATTTATTAATATTCATGTTTTTTTGTATTTATTAATTTTGCTGTTGTTTTTGTTATTATTGGTATAATAGTTATAAAAATCATAATAATAAAAGTTAATATTATTAATATTATTATTAGTATTATTATTAGTAGTAGTAGCAAAAGTAGTAGCAGAAGTATTATTATTATTTAAGTTGAGGATAGCCCTAACATAATATTCACACCATTCCAACCCAGGCGCCTCTTTCATTCTGAATGTTGGATTCTGTAATAGTAAGAGCAGTTGTTCAATGCAAGAAAGTGGGATGTTGGTCGACTAGGGTGTGAGTTCTGGTCAAGCAGCAATCACAATCCTTGTCAGGGGTAGTACAAGCCAACCTTAAATTAACCTATGCTCAACCCTCCAGTAGCTTGCCACAGAGCAGTCAGGCTTAACTTAGAGCAATGTGTAAAGTATCTGTGCAACACTTCAAACAGTAATAAAGTGACAAACATCACAAAAAAGAATCCTATACCAAGTTAGAAAAATAGAGTGATTTATAATAAATTAAACTAGACCAAAATGACAAAATTCCTATCAGTAGAATGAGACATATGCATTTTAGAAGATTTTGGTAAAAATTGTGCCAAAAAGCACAAAGTGCCAACTCTAGCTATCTGGTCACGCCGGACAGGGACAAAGTCACAAGTTAAGGCTGATCACAATGGAGTGCGGGCCAGCTTAAGGGACCTGTTAGGCCCACTAAACAAAGTATCTTAAATTCAGGTTTGCAAAGCGTTGAGAGGATCCACATTGAAGATGCATTGCGCAGTGGTGGTGATGCATCGTTCTGAGGTGCACCAAGGTTGCGATGCGAGGTCCAGCATCATCGTCAAGACCATTGTCATCATCAAGGTTGCCGTTGACTAGAGATGCAAGGCCCTGCGCTGAGGATGCATAGTGCAATGGCGGATTAAATAGGGTTGTGATGGCGATGTAGGTCTTGCGACGGGTCCAATTGATGCAGCAGCAGTTATATGTAAGTTCTGCACGGGTTTTACCAGAGCAGCAGAGTAGATGTGTTGGTTTTGCTTGATACAAAGCGGCTGGAAAGGCACCTTAAACCCACTTCCAAGGGTCCAGGACTGGGGTGGCTCCAGTTGGCAGGGTAAACTCACAGATGGCTGAGTCCAGATGCATGTGCGAGGTGGTCGGAAGCATGTTGACCAGCCTATTAGCCCTTGGAGTTACTCTGGGTTCTTAGTTTAGGAGATGCAGGTCCCATCCTTCTCTCCCAGGCAAGGGGCAGCAGTCAGCAGCACAACAGGGTAGCAGTCCTTCAGGTCAGCAGTTCAGCAGAGTTGCAGTCCTTTCAGCAGCACAGCAGCCCTTTTTCCTGACAGAGTATCCACAAAGCCAGAGGTGTACTGAAGTGGTGATATCTGAGATCCAGTATGTGTAACCAGTTGTGCCTTTGCAGTGGGGAGAAGCTTCTAGAGGCAGGCCTGTGAAGTGCAACTTGTTCAGGTATACATTTTGTTCACCCTCTTTTCAAGTCATTGATTCATCTCGACATATCGGTCTATCTATCTATCTATCTATCTATCTATCTATCTATCTATCTATCTATCTATCTATCTATCTATCTATCATCTATCTATCTATCTATCTATCTATCTATCTATCTATCTATCTATCTATCTATCTATCTATCCTAAGGCCCCGTTCATGCATTTATGTTATCATTCATCTTCACACTCTGATCCATTAATCCACCAACTCACACTTTCAGTCATCTATATACGATCATCAGACGCCTTCCATCCTCACCATTTTATTAGTATACATATGTGTGTGTGTGTATATATATATATATATTACCTACTGGCGGTCGCTAGTAGGTAGTTAAAGTTAGGACCAAGTTTCCATAGAAAGAGCATTTTTTGTTTTGCTTATAACTTTGGTGGCGTTTGATGAATCTTCATGAAATTTTCCAAGCAAATTCTTTGTTCATATCAGCTTTTATGTTGGACGTTTGGGGGTGATTCATCAAGGCAGGACTGAGAAAAATAGGGGGGCCCCAAAACATGTTTTCTCCATGTTAATTTCCATAGGAAAATTTAGACAAGGCTACAGGTCGAACGGGTGCACGGAATTACCCCACATTTGGCTGGGAGAAGGGTCTTGGTCTAGAAAGCATGCTTTTGTTTATTTGGTGTAAATCTGTTCTGTAGTTTTTGAGAAATATTGAAATTTACAGATATCGATATTTGGGAATTCTGCCATCTGATTGGCTGAGGCGTTACGAGCACAAGCTTGCTTACTAGTGGCTGCGAGCGGTTGCAACTAAGAAGTGTTGGCCGCCATTTTGTGATTTCGTCAGAATGAGTAAGGGGAAAAAAGGGCAAAAAGAGTAGGAAACAGGAGGATAGGAGCAGTATCACCTCTGTGCGGGAGTGCGAAGCGAAGTAGTCACTCCTACCGGTCTTAAAGCGCGGTGTTGGTCTGAGTGAAATGGTGCTGAGATGAGAGGCTGCTACACTCGGGTATGAAATTAAGAGAGCATAAACCGTGAGCTCATTGCTGTACAGTGATGTGTTCTGGTCTTGTACTTGTAGCATACGTGTGCAAGTAGTGTTTGTAGCCGTTTATACCATAGAGGGAGTGGGGAGCGAACCACTGACCGCTACCATGCATTTATACTATACCGGAAGTGGGAAGCGAAGTACGCACACCTACCGGTGTGTAAACTCAGGGATCAAACCGAGCTAATTGATGTAAAGTGATGGGCTCTGGGCACTGTAGCATATTGGCTGCTGTCGTTCAACTGTGTAAGTAGTCTTAGTATGCGTTTATTCTATACAGGGAGTGGGAAGCAAATTACTCACCCCTAGTGGTCTGAAGACTCGGGATTAAACCGTTAGCCTAAATCGTGAGCTCATTGCTATAAAGTTATGTGCTCTGGGTGGTGTAGCATACCTGTGGAAGTAGTGTTAGTTTGCGTTTATACAATACAGGGAGTAGGAAGCGAACTACTCACCCCTACCGGTCTCAAGACTCGTGGATGAAACCATGAGCTCATTGCTGTAAAGTTATGTGCTCTGTGTAGTATTCCAATGTAAGTCATAGTAGAATGTTAGTATGTAATACTGCTGGAATGTAAGTATGTAATGTTAGAATGTAAGGCTGTCATGTCATGAGGGGAACCTTGGGGAATTTATACACGGTGCTGGAGAAGACAGTTGCATTGCTGTCTGCTCCTGTTGGTGACTGTTTAAGCTGTCTTCTTTTCCTGCAATAAATCTACTTATCGCATCCACTGCTCTCTGCTTCTTCACTACATAAATTTGGCGACAAGCGGGAGAAGGTAAAAAGAAGGAAGGACTCACCAATATTTCGAGGTTGCTTGCGTTGTGCTGAAGACACGTTTTCTTCGTGAAGCTGTTTCGACTCATCCCAGGACGGTCGGCTCATTGAGCTATGTCATCCGACCTCTGGTAAGATTTATATTTTTGGATTTTCGGCTTCCTCTGCCTCTACACTGCACTCTGGTTGCTGTACGACACGTGGGCAAGTAGTGTAAGTATGCGTTTATACTAATTCTGGACCATGATCCAATGCATCATTGTCCTAGGGAGCGTCACCTCCCAGGCGCAGCTCATACAATGTCCCGGGGTGTGCATCCGCGGGACATTTATGTTTGCTATTAAAGGGTGGGTGCATGACTTCCACCCTTTGATAGCAAATCCTTGTTTGCCTCGTTGAAGTGAGAGGAGGAAAACCTCGTATGGCTTTAATAAAGCGGATCCAGATAGTAAAAATAGAGAAAAAAATGAACCGGGTCTCACCCGTTCATTTAAATGAGCCCCCTGGTGGGTAATGTTCCGGGGCCAATCCTATTATTATATTGCGGGGTCTCTGCAGCACTGGGGACCTTAATCTCACATGTAAATTGGACGCGGGAGGGCACAGAGACGTTCGCAGCCTATGGGATCACCACATCCCCGGGTATTGTTTACTAATTGTTCGGGGGCTTCGAGGCCAACTCATTTCCGGGGATCGCCAACCTCCGGGGCTTTACTTAAGTATGCAGGGTGGATGCACTCATAGAACCCTTGCAGTTGCAGAATTACCTAGGCTTCATTTATATAATAGTCTGTTGGTTTATATTTGGTAGGTGCATCAGAACATTACAAATGTTTTCTCTCATAACCTCCTATCAACCGCCAATTTTCACAATAAACTAGAGGCAAGTGCTGTCAGAAAAAGAAGATCCATACACTAACTTATTTATTGGTAAAAAAATAACCTTTATTACCACAAAACAAATTAATGGAAACACAACTTTATTCGAACAAACAACAGTAGAACATAAAATAAGTGGGTGGGACTCCTCCGGAAGCAGTGTACAAAACATGCTAGACAAAAAAGAAACATAAGTATGTGTGCCATGTCCAAAAGAAAAAAAAAGGTAGTCAGAATGAAAGGACGATAGTGAGAATGGGAGAGAGAGGGAGTGGGTGGAAGGGAGAAGGGGAGGGAGAGTCAAAAAAACAGAGGGAGGAGGACACAGAGCATCGGTCTACTGCACCCAGCTCTCACTGTTCACCTCCTGGTGTCTAGGACGCTGGGGCCCACAAGAAAGAGTGTGGTCCAGCAAGTCCTTAAAATGAAACAGATATGAATGAGGCCAGAGATTACATTATTATCTATGGCAAAATCGCTTGCCTGCACCTGTGCACCCAGGCTGCTGCACCCCTGTCCCTTCCCCTGCACTGTGCTCAATTGCAGCTCCTGCACACTGAGGCTTCACTGCTCACCTGCCACCACCGGTGTGTCAAACGATGTGCTGGTGCAAGCTCCGACTCCGGGGTGCCTCTCTGGGTGGCACAGCAGGTCTCCGGTCGGGGACGGTGTCTTGATACCACGATGGAAGGCGTCAGAATACCCAGAGCATCATCAAGGGGTGAGCATCCGCTCCTCTCATTTTGGCACAACCAATTCAGTGTCTGAAAAAGGAGAAATAATATAATGGTAGAAACGTCTGGAGGTAAATGAAGGTTTATTTGAAGCTTAATAGAGAACTCCAGTTGAGTGCATTCTTTCTTCTTGAAGTACGATCTACCAACTGTTAGTGGTAATCGTGGTTCAAAGAGGGGTTGGAGTGCACGAGAATACACAATGTTAAATAATAATAATATGTTATGGCAACGTTCACATAAAAAGGAACAGAGCGCATGCTAGAAGCATAATGTGCGCGTGTAATGCAGTGGCGCAAGCCTGTGCGCATGTGCACTTAGTGACTAGCTCACTACAGTTTTCCAAAAGCCAACACCACGTGTCTGTAGGGCAGTGCTGCCCGCTGGCTCAGGCCTACAGTACCACCATCAGGTCCTTAAAATGAGACAGACTTGTGACTGAATGAGGTTAGAGACCACATCATTACGCACAGCAATATCGATTGTTCGTACCTGCGCAGCCAGGCAGATGCACCCCACCCCCCCCCCCCGCAGCACCGCGCTCAATTGCAGCCCCATGGCACCCAGGCTCCACTGCTCACCTGCTGTCATTATTGTGTGTCCAAACACGACGGGCAAGTGTTCACAATTCAGATGCAGTGTTGATTGCAGGACGGTGTACACCTCAAGGATCCTTTTCGAAACACGACGTCCAGTAGGGTTCACAATTCATGTTGTATGCCTTATAGATCCCTTTTTTTATTTCTCATTGTGATATGCGAGGTGGATGCGGCCATATCACCTGAGGCAATGTGGAAGAACTGGGACATGTGGCGTTGTCGTTATCCTATTTATACATACGCAAAGTGGGCTGGGCTTGCGTATGCCTGGCCAGCGTAGGGGTGTGAAAAACTGTTCCAGGGACCTGAGCGTTGTTCAGTTCCTGCCTGGCTAGGAATTGTACTTATATGTGTGTCCCTGTTGCAGTTTTGACGTTGCAGAATGCACAATTTACGTGAATGTAGCATGTGCCGTGTGGACAGCAACTATCGCTAATGAGATGCTGTTCAAAAACATTGAATGGCCAACATCACATGTCGTTGTCAAGCTTGTGAATATGCGCAGACACGCATGTAATTGGTGTGCGGTATTATCCAAAGTGTTGCTATTGCGAAGCACACACATATGAATGTGCTCGGATGGAGGGAGGATCAGCAGTGAGGCTACGTCATACATAGTGATAACGTTCATTACAGTCAAGCAATGCATGTCAAACGTGAATCTGAAAGTCTCACATATGACACACTACTATACTGGTAAAACCTGACAACAGAGCATACAGCAACACGAATGTACACATTACTCTTTACTGTTTGTCACATGTGATCTAGGATTTACACTCTGCTCATGGCTGATGATAATCCTTCGAGCCACCAATACCCAGGCCGAAAGGCTGTACGATAATGTGCAGACACACACACCAGGTGTATTGTGTAACACACATTTGTGTTTTTTGATGTAACGTTTCAGATGCATGGCCATCACACGTGGCAGGCTAATGTACAGACCATGAAAATTGACCAAGATGATCGTTGCATGTTGTGTGTAGTATAAGATATGTGTACACAGCAAAAAAACTTTTCAATAAACTTCTCTAAGCAGAAGGGGTGTGTCTCATCAAATGCTGTACATAGAATGACTAAAATGGGTGGGGTCCTCCAACTGTTACATTGGGAAATGTTATGAACCAATCAAATGCTTTTTTTTAAGGTCACATGTCAATCACGCGTCGAGGGAGCAAGGACGACGCACCCGATGCGATTTTGTGAAAATATATTTCTCATAATATCAGTTTATTACAGTTAGAAATATATAAATGTTTAAAATATTTTTGATTATCACTTGCTCTAATATACAGTTTAAAGTTATTTAGATATAGTTTTGTGACATATAAAAAAATGAGGGAATGGCGTACCCGGCGCGACACCATATGTCCATGACATAACACAGGGCCTGGCAGCGTGTGCTTGTCGCATATGCAATGCGCAGTGGGCGTGACCCAAAACGTATATGATGTTATGCGGGGCGCGGTGCCTCGAACACGTCGGATACGAAATGCACATCATTTACAAGTTTAGCAATATGGCGGATAGGATTCGCGTGGTTATGGAGCTTTGGTACACTACCGTATGGGACTGCAGTTTTCTAAAAAGAAAAAAAAGATATACATATTTTTGGGGGAAGATATAAAACATTACATCATTTTTAAAGTAAAAAAAGAAGGTTAATAAAGTTCCAAAATATTACAAAAAAAATACAAAAAATGTAAGTTTTATAAACATTAAATTATGAAATTAACATTTAAAAAACCTTCGAAATTCACTGAAAAAAACATAGGTTTTACAGATGTTATAGTTAGGAATTAGCATTTAAAAAACCTTTGAAATTCACTAAAAAACATAGGTTTCAGGGACGTTATAGCTAGTTGGACATTTGACTCATATGAAACCAGAGAAATTCGCCTGTTACAGGTAGTTGAGCTAACTATAACTCGCACGCCCGCAATGCACTGCTGATGATGTCACATATTATATCACTCATTACATGGTCAATGACATCACTGATGACATCTCAAATGAAATCACTGATGACATCACTTATGACATCATTCACGTGATAATCTGATGCACACACTGATGCGCTAATATAAACTGTGATACACCCATTCTAAAATGCAGACTACTATTTTTGAAACCATACACACAAGAATGCCATATACTTCATACCACTCACTATTTCCTAGGTCTACACACACATCCAGTCACTTATTCATGTAGTTACTCATCAATACAGGACTATAATATGCACTCATACATCTATACATGCTGTCACACTCTGCCACTCATCCATGGAGTTACTCACACACCTAGTCAGTAATACAAAGAATCAATCACATACCCATTTACTCATGTAAACAGTTGTACACACCAACTCCCTTATTTATAGACATACTACATCACTTATTTATACAGATTCGAACACATATTTACTGTCTTATACAATAACTGATAGAAGCAGACACTTATTTATACACCTACTCTTCAAATAAGTCAGCCTCAAGTATACTCATTCATATACTCCAACACTCACATATAGTGCTTGAAAAAATATGTAGTTAGTTACAGATATACCACTGAGACATTCATTCACTAACCAATACACCCGTACACACACTAACTCACCCATACAGCCCTTCTCAGATGCACTTTTTAATCCATGCAACCAGTGAATCACCCACTCAGATATCTATGCAAAGACTCATACACCCCCCACCCACCCAAACAGACACTCAGGGACCCAAAAAGATACTCAGACAACACATCAATAGCCTGTATAGACACTTATGTAGCTATTCAACAACCCCTGCAACAGCCCCTGCAGTTGCTTACACAATACAGACTAATACAGACTTTCACACAGTTACTAACCCATGCATTCAGTAAGATACGTTCAATCACTCACTTATACATTCAGTCACGCACCTACTAAATAATTCCTTAAGGCACTTGTAAATGCATTCATTCTTCAATACACGTTGGTATAGATATATATGAAAAATATTTAAACTTTACAGAAACACACATTCACTGGATGATGTCATGAGTGATGTCATGAGTGATGTCATATGAGATGTCATGAGTGATGTAATCAGTTATGTCACTGACCATGTCATGAGTGATGAAATATGTGACATCATCAGCAGTGCATTGCGGGCACGCAAGTTATAGTTAGATCAACTAACTATAAGAGGCAAATTTCTCTGGTTTTATATGAGTCAAATGTCCAACTAACTATGTTTTTTTCAGTGAATATATATATCCGCTATCGTATGGACTTGAACTTACACGTCTTTTGCTGCAGTGGGGCTTGGCTGCAGCTTCTTGGGCAAAATTTTTCGGTAACACCTGCTACTTGAGCTCATTATATCTATACATGAGCACTGGTTTGAACCCATAGTGAATCTCTACATCGACTCTTGGGAAATTCTTATTAGACATCGATCATGATGCCTACTTTTTAACTGTACATATCTGGCCACGTAACCTGTGCGGGGGATCCCTAAGTGTGTTGTTTTTCCCGGATACACTTACCGGTACAACTAGACCCCTTTGCTGTGACTGCATACATCTGAACACTTGGATCATTGCCCTTTGAATACCCGACTATCCGGACTTCTTTACAAACATGGTTCCTTACCTCATATCCATCATGACTGGACAAGCCCCTATCTGACACACGACGTTGAAATTTTGTTCCATCTAGCCTTGAAAAAGTCTTTGTACTTACCTTCAGTTCTGACGAAACACGTGTCGGCTGTCTTTCTGTCAAATCTACTCCCACGGATTTTTTGTGAATAAAGAACATGACACTTTGAACTTTCTTGCTTGTTTGTGATGTTCAACCACTGTTGCTATCGGATATTTTCTACCCAATGTAAAACAACTAGGAGACTCATTAGTCTGCTCACTCACACATGTATGTTAGGGATGTGCTGGATTTGACCCCTTTGCTTCACTTGTATCTTGCCAATCATTGATTGGCATTGAATCCCTCCAGGTAGTGGGGGATAGTGGTCTACGCAGCACTCCGTCTTCGCAACTGAAGATTTATTATTATTATTCCAGTACTTGCTACATCCCAAACTGTCATTAGTGATCGTGCGGTCTTTTCCTTGTGGATACACCACTACCATTTTTCCCTTGCTAACATATTAGCTACCAGGACAGAAAATTATTATCTCAATTGGGTTACGAGTTGGTGGTATGCTCAACCTTGGGAGCTTCAATCCGGGGGGTGGCCATTCTTAAACAAAAACAAATGGTGGTTGAAATTCTTAGGACCGCTTCAGATGCACGGGGAAGGTGGGCGATTGCTCAAGTAAAATATGAGTGGAAACAATTTGTTCTATGTTTGGTATATGGGCCTAATATAGATGACCCTAAACTGTATGAACAGCTAAGTATAGAGCTATTAGAATGGGAGGGGGAGGTCTTGATTATGGGTGATTTTAACTGTGTTATTAACTACAAAATAGATTCTACTAGGCAGGGCTCCCAGGCTAGAATGCGTGAAGTTAGATCTGCGATGTTCAACCACTGTTGCTATCGGATATTTTCTACCCAATGTAAAACAACTAGGAGACTCATTAGTCTGCTCACTCACACATGTATGTTAGGAATGTGCTGGATTTGACCCCTTTGCTTCACTTGTATCTTGCCAATCATTGATTGGCATTGAATCCCTCTAGGTATTAGGGGATAGTGGTCTACGCAGCACTCCGTCTTCCCAACTGAAGATTTATTATTATTATTATTCCAGTACTTGCTACATCCCAAACTGTCATTAGTGATTGTGCGGTCTTTTCCTCTTGGATACACCACTACCATTTTTCCCTCGCTAACATATTAGCTACCAGGACAGAAAATTATTATCTCAATTGGGTTACGAGTTGGTGGTATGCTCAACCTTGGGAGCTTCAATCCGGGGGGTGGCCATTCTTAAACAAAAACAAATGGTTGTTGAAATTCTTAGGACCGCTTCAGATGCACGGGGAAGGTGGGCGATTGCTCAAGTAAAATACGAGTGCAAACAATTTGTTCTATGTTTGGTATATGGGCCTAATATAGATGACCCTAAACTGTATGAACAGCTAAGTATAGAGCTATTAGAATGGGAGGGGGAGGTCTTGGTTATGGGTGATTTTAACTGTGTTATTAACTACAAAATAGACTCTACTAGGCAGGGCTCCCTAGCTAGAATGCGTAAAGTTAGATCTGCGATTTTTGAACTGGGTAGATTGCTTAATTTGAAGGATATATGGCGCTCTAAATACCCTCTTATAGCGGGACATACTCACTACTCGGCGCCCCATAGATCTTGCTCCCGAATAGATATGGTCTGGGCAACGGGACAAATAATTACTCATTGCAACATTGAATTATGTCCAAGGATCACATCTGACCATAATCCGATATTATTTGAAATCGAAGTTAGAGATCAGAGGCGGGAGACACGACATTTCACCTTTCCAAGATACTTACTCATAGAATCTCGCTTTGTTACATTATTAAAAGAGCACATTAAAGAATTTATAGAGCTGAATATTAATTCAGCTAGTATAAACACAGTGTGGGACACTTGTAAATGCAGTATTAGGGGTTTCTTACAGCAATATATTTTACGGTCAAATGCTGAGAAACGCCGAACCACTAAGATAATTACTTCTAATATATTACAAACAGAATTGCAACTTGCCGAAGCTACTACACAAGCAGCATTCAAGATTGATGAATTAAGAATAGAGCTGTGTAAATTACAATCATCTATTAAAACGACTCTTAGAGAGAGAGATACTGTACCAAGATCCATAAGTATAAGATGGCTCAATATGAAGGTGGAGATAGAATCGGTAAAGTGCTGGCATATAAAGTAGCAGACAAGAAAGCAAAAACTAGAATTACAACTATCAAAGGTCCCGATCAACTTGAGTATGAACAACCAGATCAGATCTTAGATCAGTTTGTTAGATACTATTGACAACTATACACCCCAGATAATACTCCCACCAAGGCTATTATATTGCAATATCTCAACGAACATTTATCAACACAAAGAGATATTGATATAGAAACTTTCAACAACTTAGCTCAAAAATAACATTAGCTGAAATAAACTTAGCCATCTCTGCCCTACCTTTGGGAAAAGCTACTGGAGAGGATTGTCTACCCCTGGAACTGTATCAAATCTGTGCACAAGAACTACTGCCTCTTCTAGAATCTGTTATTAACTCGATAGCCACATCTGGAAAAACTCCTACATCTTGGAAAATAGCTAAAATAAATTTTTTTCTCAAAAAGAATAAACCCCCTGAGGAATGTGGCTCTTATTGGCCGATATCTCTGCTCAATTCAGATGTAAAAATATTTTCTAAAATTTTGGCAAATCGCTTAACTCCCATCATGCCAGATTTGGTCAATTTGCAGCAACATGGGTTCGTAATGGGAAGAGACACCACGGCCCATGTAAATACTGCAATTACAGCTTTTGACGTAGCCTCAAAAACTCTCACCCCACTCGGAATGGTTATGTTAGATGCGGAAAAGGCATTTGACCGAGTGGGGTGGGAATACTTGTGGGAAGTGTTAAAGAAGATGGGCATTCAGGGCCAATATCTTGATTGGGTATCCTCACTCTACGACAACCCATTGGCCAAGATTAGTTATGGGGGAAAGGAGTCAGCAAACTTTCAGATAGGGAGGGGAACAAGGCAAGGTTGCCCTCTGTCCCCTCTGCTCTTCGCTCTATCTTTAGAACCATTTCTAAATGCACTGTTAGTACAAGCTAATATTATTCCAACTCACCACGGCGGGAAGAGTCTGAAAATAACTGCTTTCGCAGATGACATTGCAATATATACCTCAGACTTAGTTAGAGCCATACCTGAAATATTCGAAGAAGCTGCACAGTTTGGTATTGTGTCAGGATACAAATTAAACGTAAGCAAGACACAAGTCATTGCCAATTATAAACCAGCAGCATCTATTCCTGGCATATGTCAAAGTGCGACTTACTTAGGAATCAAGCTAGCAGCTAATATAGATAAGATAATTATGAACTATGACCCCTTACTAAAAGAAATTGCTTTAATTTTTAAAAAATGGCACAAGATTCCGTTTAACTTAGTGGGGAACATCAATCTTGTAAAAATGAAAATTCTTCCGAAATTACTATACTTATTTAGGGCCATACCACTACAACCTAGTAGTAGACTTTTTTTTAAAAAAATTAGAAGGTATCTGTAGCAGCTTCCTATGGGGATACAAAAAAGCATGCAGGGCTATAAAATCTTTAGTACTACCAATAGAAAAAGGGGGACTATCTTTCCCCGACTTTAAGATATATTTTCTTGCAACTTTTTTTCGTCGTATAAGAAGTTTGTTGAAAGATGATAGTTCATTATTTTTCCATCAATACATGTTGAGACCCGATAGCAACCAGTTTTTATTTTGTTTACATGATCCTAATTACTTTAAACGAGTTAAGTTTAAGACAGCTAATCATATCAAAAAAATTTGGGACCAAATCATGATCATTGATAAGATCTCTTTCTTCAATGCGGAACTTAGACTATGGGGCAACCCAGGTCTACCGGATATTTTCTCAGACGGGGCAGGAAATATTTGGGCTAGACATGGCGTTAATACATTGGGGGATTTATATGGCCCAAATGGTCTTATGGACTTTGACACATTAAAACTAGTATTTGATCTAAGTGATGAAATGTATTTTAAATATATCCAAATAAGAGACTACCTGCACGGAAAGATGAAAATTTCAAAGTGGCCCAAACAGACCTATTAGCATGTTTATACTCTGATAAAATAAAATCACTTATTAGTCTGGGCCATGGACACTTAATTAGGGGTAAAACGGATGATAGCATTAACATTGCGTCTAAATGGACTTGTAGATTGGGTAGGAATATCAATCCTATACAGATTTTAGCTTCATTATGCCATATAAACTCAATAGTCCATTCATCTAATTTAAGATTACAATCGTATAGAACCATTATGCAGTTATACTATACGCCGCAAAGAATATCAAGCTGGGCACAGGGGAATCAAGCAAATGACAGAACAAAATGTCCGAAATGTGACTTGGATGCAGCTGGCATAGAACATATGCTCTTCTCTTGTCCAGGTTTACTTACATTCTGGAAGGGGATAATGGATGTCTTAAATAATAAACAAATTATTGCCCCACCTCTTACAGCACACTTGGTGCTATTGGACATTCAAGACGATAACCGCCAGCATAAAGACCTGATAACTATAATATTCGCCTGTGCCAGGTTAGTAATAGCAAGATCATGGATTTCAAAAGAACCTCCAAACACATTTAAATGGTTTACTTTGATAAATGAAATAAGAACAATTGAAATTTCATTAGCAAGACATGGAGGTCCACAGGCAACAAAAAAGAAGGAAAAAATCTGGAAAAATGTCTTTGAACTTTGAAATATTAACATTATGGCAATCAAGTTTGAAGAGGCTAAGCCTAAGGAGCTCTTTACTCCTTTTTTCTTTTTTTTCTCTTTTTTTTTTGTTAAAACTACATTTGCTTTTGTTAAATTGTACTAGTTCACTCTTCTGTTTCTCTGATTGCTTTTTTGATGATAATTTCATGTTTATCTATTCTTTTATTGCTACTATCATGACATGTAATTATAAACCGTTTTTTCTTGCAGTAATAAAAACATTTTTAAAAAAAGGACCTATTTTCCATAGGAAAGCCGCAACAATCTATTTGCAATAACTTTTGCGCCGGTCGACAAATGTTAGCGAAATCTTCAAAGCCTGTGTGGCGCTCCGGTCAGCTCCAATCCTGAAAGTTTGAGGGTTATTTGTCAAGCGGGGTCTGAAAAAAAAGGGGGTTCCCAAAATGCATTTTCCCCATGCAATTTTCCTTAGGATCCTTTAGCCGCAGCTACAGCCCGAACTGCTGAACAGAATTACACCAAATTTGACAAAGGGGTAGCCCTTGGTTCAGACTCGTGCCTTTTTGTTAAATGGTGTAAATCCATTCAGTAGTTGCTGAGAAAATCAAAAGTAAAATCACATATACATCTATGGCCGCAGTGGATCTACGCACCCTCCCAATCACGAGCTGCATGCTAATTGGCTGTCAACACTCCAAACCAGGAAGTGTTGGCAGCCATTTTGTGCCTTGCTAGAACTGAGAAACCAGAAAACAGTGGAACAAGTGCGCAAAACGTAAAAAGGGGGCAGGGTAGAAACACCCTTACCCCCTAGACTTGCTTAGGGGGTCCCACAAGGACCCTCAGGACCCAAAATATATATATATATTTTTTAAATGGCCAAATCCGTTCTGGATGCGTGGATCCTAACGTGAGAAATAAAACAAAGCGCGGTCTCCCGCACATTTTTAATAATTAGCCCCCGAAGGGCCAAATCCCAGGGGCAAAAATATTTAATATTTGTAGCCCCCTGGAGCTACAAAATAAATGGGTGGGGGGGGGCTCAAAGGCCCCCCAGCAAAATACATTGGTGGGGGCTCAAAGGCCCCCCAGCCCTGGGGACCACCATCCCCTGGGGCTTTCAAGTAAATGTGTGGGGGGGCTCAGAGGCACCCCAAGCCCCAGGGCCCTCAAGATGGCCAGGGCCGGCTCCTGCAGTGTCTCGGGGTGCCTACCCCCGGGAAACTGCTGTTTGCTATGGCACGGCAGGAGCCTCACGGCTCCCACCCTGCCATTGCAAACCTGGTTTGGATTTTGAAAGAGAGAGCAGGGAAACCTGCTCTCTCTTTCAAAATTCAAACCAGATTGCATATCCACACAGGGAGCTGCATGTTAGCAGCTCCCCATGTGGAAAAGCAATGCTAGCTCCCGAAGGAGGCGAGGAGCCGGCTGGACCGTGGGGGCATTGGGGTTCCCCCCACGGTCCCCAATGTTGTGTATAGGGCCCGCAGGATGGGGTCCCCGGGGAAAATATAAATTAGTGATATGAACTAATTTATTTTTTTTTGGTAAAATTATTCAAGCTTATGTGTTTAGATCTTGGGTGGCTCTAAAAAGTACTGTTGTATTTATTGGGAGATTTTGGTACCTACAAGTAAGTACCGATGCAGCGTCTAAAGTTGTTGAGGAAGACTCCATTACCCTCATCTGTAAAATGTACACCATCTCTCCTATAGATGCCGTCCGATGCCGTCCATATTAAAACGCAGATTGTTGTTGTAAATGGACCCCATTCTATAATCTCTGAGATAAGCAGAAACAGCTTTATTGACATGTTTTCTAGCTTTCTCAATCTGTGGACAAAATTGATTGGACTAGTTCCATTTCTGTCTTTGGCATATGTTAGAATAGACAAAGGCAGTTTGGGGGAAAAGTGACATCAATTCTCCAAAGGTGTCCTTCATAAGCATTTCCAGACCTACCCCAGTCAAAGTGCCTAGGTCATTGCCACCACAGTGCACAATTATGAAGTCAGGGTGTTGGAGATGCAAAAAGGATTTAACCAATGGCATCAATTGGTGCCACTTTAATCTTCTCTGTCCAATCCATTTAATGTCTACATTTGGCAAAGCTTGGTCTTTGTCAATACCTCTGTTTTCTGCATACTTTTGGCTCCAGAAAATATAGCTGTGTCCCACAATCCACAAGCTAAGTATCTTAAAGGGAGGTCTGGATGCACTCAGAAGGCGTCTGTAGGTAAAATGGGCAGTTTGAAAAACTAAGATTTTTCTAAAATGGTGGCTAAGATGCAGTTTTAAAAAGAAAAGAGAAATGATTGGCTGTTTGAGAACATTATAAAACATTTCAAAAACATGTTTCTTATTGGTTAATGAAAACTGTGTGAAAGCAATATTACATAGGATAAGCTGATATTTTGAAATGCCCAGCACACTTGCTGCTTAGATTTGCAACATTGTGTGCTGAACTTGTGACCTGTGTGTTCAGTTGAGTGTTCCATGAACTGTTACTATGGTAACAGGCATTAAGCAGAGTGGGGGTAGGGTTCAAAGTTATGTCAATCGGAAAGGGTTGAAATGTGTAACCAATAGAAATGTGTGTTAGCTTTTGAATTAATGTGGGAAGCAAAGTGATTTGATATTTACATGCATATGTGTGCAGAATGAGAGGGAACGTTTGCCATTTTTTGGTTTTGCTAAGAGCAGTGCACTACAGACATTCTGTATAAGAAAATCTGGTGTGTGACTGATATACTTATTACTCTACAAATCAATTTGAAAGGTGTGTTATTAATTTGTGAGGGATTATACGTGGTGCCTTTGTTTTTAATAAGAGTAATGTGTTTCTCCTGCTAAAGTCCAGGGAATATTCTTGCTTGTCTAGAATCACACTGTGAGTCTGTGTGCATTTGGGCAACCTTTGAAAGAGAAGCAACTGCTTAAAAACCTATCTTGATGTCAAGTTTTAGTATTATTAGATGCCAGTCATTGCTTATGCATTCGCAGAATGTGTCAGTTATTCACACTGTAGAGCAATAGTGAAATATGTAGAATTTGTGCAGTCACCTTAACCCTTCCAGACTACTGAGTCTGTTTTGCTAAAGTCCAAGGAATAGTGTTGCTTGTTTAGAATCACACTGTGAGTCTGTGTGCTTTTGGGCAACCATTGTGAGAGAAGCATTTGGTTACTTTATGTCTTAACAGACACATAACTGCTTAAAAATCTATTATACCCCTTGCATTTCTCTAGTGACCCATTCAGCACCATGTACTAATCTTTTCACTATGTCAAACCCCAATCACTTTCTTTGCAGTACTCTAATCATTCAGTCAGTACCCAAGTACTCATGCAGTGATCCAGGGCCTTGACACATGGACTGCTTCAAACTCCTATGCACTATGCATCTTTTGTGTCCCTTAGCGCCGGGAAACCTTCGGGTAGCTGTGCGCTGTACAAATATAATAATAATAATAATAATAATAATAATAATAATAATAATAATAGGCCTGTAGTCCTCTAACCACCTACACACTTGTGTTTCAGGCCTTCAATTCCCCAGTCAGTATCCATACACCACTGCAAGCATCCTGTTACTCCCCTTGCAATCCTCTAGTAACCCTTTCAGCACCACATACTAATCCCTTCACTGTGCCAAAACTCAACCACTTATAAATTCACTCAGGCACTCTCCTTGCAGTACTCTAATCATTCAGTCAGTGCCCAAGTATCATGCAGTGATTCAGGGCCTTAGCACATGGAGTGCTTCAAACTCCTATACACCATGCAGGTAGTCCTCTAACCACCTACACACTTGTAATTCAGGCCTTCAATTCCCGAGTCAGTATCCATACACTCCTGCAAACACCCTGCTACTCCACTTGCAATCCTCTAGTGACCCTTTCAGCACCATGTACTAATCCATTTACTGCGCCAAAATCCAACCACCTATAAATTCACCCAGGCACTCTCCTTGCACTACTCTAATCATTCAGTCAGTACCCAAGTACTCATGCAGTGATCCAGCACCTTAGCACATGGACTGATTCAAACTCCTATGCACTATGCATGTAGTCCTCTAACCACCTACACACTTGTGTTTCAGGCCTTCAATTCTCCAGTCAGTATACATACACTCCTGCAAACACCCTGTCACTCCCCTTGCACTCCTGTAGTGACCCATTCAGCACCATGTACTAATCCAATCACTGAACCAAAACCAAACCACTTATAAATTAACCCAGGCACTCTCCTTGCACTACTCTAATCAATCAGTCAGTACCCAAGTACTCATGCAGTGATCCGGCGCCTTAGCACATGGACTGATTCAAACTCCTATGCACTATGCATGTAGTCCTCTAACCACCTACACACTTGTGTTTCAGGCCTTCAATTCTCCAGTCAGTATACATACACTCCTGCAAACACCCTGTCACTCCCCTTGCACTCCTTTAGTGACCCATTCAGCACCATGTACTAATCCATTCACTGTGCCAAAACCCAACCACTTATAAATTCGCCCAGGCACTCTCCTTCCAGTACTCTGATAATCCAGTCACTACCCAAGTACTCATGCAGTAATCCAGGCCATATGACATGAAGTGCTACAAACCTCTGTCCAATGTGCATTCAGTCCTTTAATAACCTATACACTTATTTTACACACATTCATTTACCCAGGCAGTATCCATACACTCCAGCAAACACCCTTTCACTGCTCCTGCACTCCTGTAGTGACCTATTCAGTACCATCTACTAATCCATTCACTGCGCCAAAACTGAACCACTTATAAATTCCCCCATGCACTCTCCTTGTATTACTCCAATCATTATTTTGGTACCCAAGTATCCATACAGTTTGCTAGGCCTTAACGCATGTACTTGTACAAACTCCTGTCCACTAAGCATGTAGTCGTCTAACCATCTACACACTTGTCTTTCACATCTTTAATTACTCAGGCAGTACCTATACACTCCAGCAAATACCCTGTCACTCCCTATGCACTGCTCCAGTCAGCCACCCAGCATCATGTACTAATTCAAACACTGCACCCAAACACTTATACATTCAGCCAAACATTCTCCTTGCAGAACTCTAATCATTCAGTCAGTGCCTAAGTACTCATATAATGTCCCAGGGCTTAACACAAACATTGATACAAACCCTTGTCCATTACACATGCAGACCTCTAATCACCTACACACTTATCTTTACACCTTCAATTACAATTTCAATTAGTGATTACAAAAAAAGTTTTTAAATGGTTTTTATATACAATTAGCTTACCCGATGCGAGTTGCTATGATCTCCAAAGACAGGAAATACAAGGAAACTCGTTATGATAACATTCAATTTACATTGTGTCATTTTTATTGAAACGTATTCATTTTAATATGGAAAACATTTCAAAGTGTCGTTTTAATTCTATTTATTTATTTGAGTGCTTGTGGATACACGATTTTTTGTTTTTCCGTCTGGTGCGCACATCAGTATTCAAAAGATTATGAGGGCCCTGTGGAGCTGATATTTAAAAAAATGTATGCCAGAAACCTTGGCGGGAGTGTACTCAACAACTTCCCAAAGTTTCCTGGCGATCGGCTGAAAGCTGTTTTAATTCTATTTAGTTATTCGAGTGCTTGTGGATACACGATTGTTTGTTTTTCCGTCTTGTGCGTACATCAGTGTTTGAAAGATCATGAGGGTCCTGGGGGGCCGATATTTAAAAGAATTGTATGCCAGAAACCTTTGTGGGAGTGTACTCAACAACTTCCCAAAGTTTTTTGGCGATCGGATGAATGCTGTTTTAATTCTATTTATTTATTCGAGTGCTTGTGGATACACAATTATTTATTTTTCCGTCTTGTGCGTACATCAGTATTCTAAAGATTATGAGGACCCTGGAGGGGGCGATATTAAAAAAAAATGTATGCCAGAAACCTTCGCGGGAGTATACTCAACAACTTCTCAAAGTTTCATGGCGATCGGATGAATGGTGTTTTAATTCTATTTATTTATTCGAGTGCTTGTGGATACACGATTTGTTGTTTTTCCGTCTGGTGCATACATCAGTATTCGAAAGATTTTGAGGGCCCTGGGAGGCCGATATTTAAAAAAATGTTACGCCAGAAACCTTTGCGGGAGTGTACTCAACAACTTCCCAAAGTTTCATGGTGATCGGATGAATGGTGTAGTAATGTATAAAGGACAAACAGACAGACAGACATACATTTGTTTTTATATATATAGATGTGTTTGTATAGTAATAGAAAATTATAATTTATAAATTTATTAAAATAAATGTATTTATGTTTATTTTTTACAGATATTGTTTATCATCATTAAAATAAACTTATCATGCCTGACACATCAAGAAAGAGAAAAGGACAGAAAAAGGACAAATATTTGAAGAAAATTCAACAACAAGTGTTGGATGACCAACATTATGTGGGTAAAAAGAAAAAGTCTTCTGGTAAGAAAACAAAATAATTCATTAAAAAACTTTCAAAGCCTAGAAACAGTGTGCAGATTGTGCAAAATGAAAAAAAGCAAATGAAAAATTATTTTCAAAAGACACAATGTTTGGTAAAAGAAGGCAAAATCAGTATATATATAATAGAGTTGTTTTTAACTTGTTAAAAGATGTGAAAAAATATAAAAAAAGAGCACATTTTATAAAAAGAAGAAGCATATTGAATCCATTGTTCGAAAGGCTTTTGAATTAAAAAGGACATTATTCATTTTAGTTTTAAACAGAATTCGATCACTAGATAAACCAATCCATTGTATGAAGGCCAAAAGTAAAAAGAAAAGAGTAATTAACAGAACTAATTTTTCTGATATTTTTTTGAGTGAATGGAAACACAGTTCAAGTTCAGAGTCTTTCTTTAATGAAGAGAGTTATTTCCAGACCAACAATTTATTGCATGCAGTTGATACCAGTGGTCGAGCTTATGAGGTTAAAAATCGGTGTCCAATTGACAAAGAGAAGATGGTTCCCAGAAATGTAGAAGAAGTGATAGCTGATGAAGTTCTAGGTAGACGTCCCAAAGCCCCAGTGTATACTTGGGATTGCAGCGGTATTTGTAGTGTACGACAGGAATCTATTGATATTTTATACAATTTCTTACGAGAATGTATTTAAAAAAGTGTTAAACAAAATATTAAGATGTTGCAAGGACTAGATCCTTGCAGAGTGAGAAGAAATACTGGTTTGCAAGGTCATTCTCTGGCTTGTCGTTCTAGAAAAGTATGTCAAGGTGTTTTTCATAATTTCAGGATGTTAGCAGTACATCATTCTCAAATGCCGAAGTTAGTCAGAAGATTGTATTATACAAAAAGTCCAGCACTAATGTTAAATGAGTTGAACAGTGCTCTTTTGCGTGGGTCAGTATCAGATGTGAAGAAGGTTTGGGATGAAATTAAGTTTTCTTAATTTGGTCCTGAACAAGAGAGTGCAGAAACTGACAAATTAATAGAAGAAAATGTTGAAGAGAATGTGCAACATACTACTACAAAAACTTTGAAGAACAAATTACAAAGTTTAAGGTAATTTCAGGTGAAAGGACAAATTATTCTTGTATTTGTTGTCAGAGAACTCACTATAAAAATCAGACTAGGGCTGTTGATCTGTATTTAAAAAGTGAAAGAGAAAATAATGATAAGTGGAAGGAAATTGCAACTTATTTGTTGGTAGAGAATTGTTTTGAATTGGTTTCTGACCAGCGTATTTGCAAATAATGTTATAACAAATTAGACGAGAATAAAATGCCCGCTAGAGCTGTCCATAATAATCTAGAGTTGGTAACTATTTCTCCAGAACTGATAGATTTAAATACCTATGAGTCTATTCTGATTCAATGTGTGCACCCATTTCAGGCTATTGTTCATATGGAGCCTAAAACAGGTACATTGCTTCCCACAGATTTACAGAGAGGATTAAAAGGAAGATTTGTATATTTACCTCTTGATTTAAAGAAAAATATTGAAACTATTGGTGTAGAGAATGTAGACAATGAACCACTACCTGTTCTAGTTAATGGTGTTCCTACTAAGAGTAAGAAAATCTGGCAATAATTAGTGGATGTTAGGAAAGTGCAAAAGGCAACATTGTATCTGATAAAAAAACAATGAGTACTATAAAAATGTGTATGTGGGAGGAGAAGAAATACTTTTAGGAGATGATACTGAAACGTCAAGTGTTCAAATTGAAAACGTGGACATGTCTAAAAGTGAAGAAAATTATGAACATTATAGTGTACATCCACCTCATTCAAAAGAAGTCATAGGGAATACTATTGAATTTTTCCAAATGAAAAAAGCAAAGTCCCATTAGTGTATGGGAAAAACGTTTGGAAGCTCGTTGTTTTCCGCAGTTGTTCCCCACAGGAAAAGGTGGACGATATGATGAACAATCAGTGCAGATTCCTGCTTCTGAATATCGGACAACAATTTTGTATGCAGAAGATCCAAGATTTATCCCATATATATTTCATCTTTTGTTTGAGAGTGACTTGTCTGGACTTTCATATGCAGTCAACCACATATTGAAAACAGGAGTACATCTTCAAAATGTTTCAGCGAAGGAATTTATGGATAAAGTACATGAGAGAGATAATCATTTGGAATCTCAGCTGATTAATTTGATGGCAAGTCAGCATGGCACTAATGAGTATTGGTACCGTCGTCATGGAGAATTTAAATGTATGCTAAGGAACTTATGAACTCCTCCGTCGTTCCTTACCCTAAGATGTGCTGAATACGCTTGGGATGATTTACTGGAATTTCTTCGAGAGGCAAATTCGAATATATAAAATATCGAATACAAGACACCTGGAAAAGTGTGCTCATTGGATCCTGTTAATGTATGCTGATATTTCAATCATAGATTTAAAGCTATGATGTCTTTTATGTGCAATAAAAAGAATCCTCCTTTTGGAGAAGTTGTGGATTTCTTTTGGAGAAAGGAGTATCAAGCTAGAGGTGCTCCTCATATACATATGCTGATATGGATCGAGGATGCACCCAAATTTGGAACTGGTTTGATTGATACCGTTTTGTCTTTTATTGAAGTATATGCCACGTGGTATACCTAAAAGATCAGAAGAAAACAACTTAAGACAACAAGTCTTACGATTCCAATGTCATCGATGTGGAAAGTACTGTTGGTGAAAGTACATGTCTAAGGAAAAGTTTTATACCAAATGTCATTTTGGATTTCCACGTCCTGTAATATACAAAGGAAGAGTAAACAGTTTTATGTCAGCTATGAGACATACCATCACTAGAAAATCTCCAAAAAATACATACAATTTGAGAAGAAGTGAAGATTCAAAATACCTAAATGATTATAATCCAGTTATTCTTTCAATGTGGAATGCTAATATGGATATTCAGTATGTTGCGGATAATTCCATTGCTGTTGCCTGGTATGTTACATCCTACATTACAAAATCAGAAAAGCTCAATTGAAAGAAATGTGGGAAGAAATTTCTTACGAGAATTGTCTTAGTAAGAAATTATACAGTTTCAGTTTGAAGATGTTATCCCATCGAGAAATTGGAGTGTATGAATTCTCAGATTGGTTATCATCTACAAGTTTATACTCAAAATCTAGAAGAATCATTTGGGTGAGTGTAGGTCTAGTAGGTCTTGCTGCAACGCGAAATCAAGTACTTAAATCTGTACAAGAAATCAAATATTTAGCAGAAAAAGGTCCAAAAAGTACAGATATTGTCAAAACAAACATGTTGGACTCATATTATCCAAATAGAAGTCATCATCTTGAGAACATATGTCTCTAAGAAGTGCTGCAAAACTACACTTTTAAATGGAATACTGTAGAAAACATCAATGAAGGAAAATATGTAGTGATTGGTTTCCGAAGGATGTTTGGTGAAATAAAGGAAAGGAAATTAGATCAATCTAGAAAACTGAGTTGTGACACTCCTGACATAAGGGAATTTTACTATTTAGCACTTTTGCAACTGTTCAAACCATGGCCTACAGAATTGGAATTACTTGGAGATTTTCAGAGCTATGAAGATTCCTTTAATGAATGTTAAGATACCATAGAATGTACTGTTTTTGCAAATTATCCAAAAATGTTGAATGATAAAATTGATCAAGAAGCTACTATTTCAGCTGAGATTGCTAGTGACTGTTCTCAAGACAGTCGAAGTTCTGCTTCACTGAGTCAAGATCCACTAGGACAACCAATTCTTGAAAATGAAGTGGCAGTCACCATGAATGAAGTCGAATCAGCAATGCATCAAGTTCAAGAGGATATTATGGACTTAGAACATTTGGGAGAACAACTAAATGTTGAACAGAAAGTTCAAGCTGGAACAGGAAAAGGTTTCTTAATTAAAGTATTGACCAGTTATCTACAGAAAACAACTGACTCACATTTGTCTTGTGTTGTAACTGCTCAAACTGGGTTGGCAGCACACAACATTAAAGGAATTACATTGCATCGTTTACTTATGCTACCTGTAGAGCAAGAAAACAAATTGGAATATCACAAGCTATCTGGAGAAGCTTGTTATGAAGTTTCCAGAGTGCTAAAGAAAATGAAACTTCTAAATATTGATGAGGTAATCATGGTCTCAAACTTAATGCTTGCTTTTGTGCGTTTAAGAACGCAGCAAATTCTTAAAACAGAGTACAATGTCTTATTTGGAGGAAAACATGTCATAGTTTTTGGAGGTCCAGTGCAACTTACTCCCGTAAAACGACAACCAGTATTTAAAATACTTGTGCATGAAGACACCAGAAAGTCTTTAGGTAGTGTTGGAAACGTTAACATTTGGTCATATTTTGAATACAGAGAAATCATTACAAATATGCTACAGGCAAATTATGTTGATTATGGAACTATTCTTCAAGATATAAGAATTGGAGTACTGACAGAACATGGCAAACAAGCTTTGCAAAGTCGACTACATTCAAATTTGTTTCCAAATGAAAATATAGTTCCTGAGAAAATATATATGAAAATTGCAGAAAATAAATCTATAATCTGCTTAATGCCAACACTGCGCGAGTGTTCTATATTCAATTAACAACTTTCGAAGCTAGAAAATGAAGAAATAATAAAAATGAAACCCATTGATAAAATAGAGCATGAAGGAATTACTATTATTTTGACAGAAAAATTGAAAACAAAATTGGATTCTTTAGAAAAATCGATATCTAAAACTGCTGGTTCAGAAAAGAATCTATATGTATGTATAAACTGTCGGGTAATTTTAAGGCGTACTTTGGATGTAGAAAAAGGTTTAGTAAATGGAGCAATGGGTAAAGTTGTGGATTTTGTTAATTATCAAAATAGAGATGGAATTACATTTTTAAAAATCAATTTTGATCAAATTGAAGAAGTAAAACAAATTGGTTGTTCTTCAGTTAGTTTTTTGCGTGTTAAAGATTTATATGTCCGTAGAAAACTGTTTCCACTTTCTCTGGCATATGCAGCCACTATTCATAAATCTCAAGGATTAAGTGTAGACAGTGCTTTGGTGAACATTGGAAGTAGTGTGTTTAAAGAGGGTATGGCATATGTTGCTTTGTCTCGAGTCAGAACTTTATCTGGATTGTTTTTGATTGATTTTGATGAGAGAAAGATTATTGCAGATGTCAAATGTGGAAAAGAGTATAATAAGTTAAGAATAGCGTATGCTCCTAATTTAGGTGAATTTCCTGTGTTTGGAAAGCGTGTACTAGGTCGAAAAAGAAGATATGAGAATATCTGTAGTGAAGTTATAGGAAAGGAAAAAAATCAAGATAATGTTGAGATTGCAAGCAAAAAGAAAAAGGACACTATTGAAGAGATTGTTGGTTATCAGTTAGAAAATAGTTCAGGTATCAACTGCTATGCTAATGTACTGGTCAATGTGTTTTTTTTTTTTGAAAGTTTGTAACAGCAAATTATGGAGAATCGTGAAAAAAGATTTTGTTCCTTGTTGCATTCTGTTTATGAAAAATTGAGAACTGATAAAACTAAAATGCAAAGCGTTTCTGATATTCGTAATCTTTTGGATATATGTTCTGGTTCTACACAATATACACAGAATATCCAACGAGATGCTCAGGAATTTCTAATGTATATGCTTGCCGTATTGGAAAATGAAGGCATAGAAATTGAAAATCTTTTTTGCCTTTGTTATAAATGGGAATATCAATGTGAAATTTGTATGTTTACATGTAGCACTAACATAGATACTGAAAGATTTATATATTTGACTTTACCAGACTGTAAAACAGTGTCTTTCAACAAACTAGTTAAAGCAGCAAATCAAAGCATGGAGTGTAGGCAATGCAAATCAGAATTGTTATGATCATTATTTATACAAAGATATGGACAATATATAAATTTAATGATACAACGTTGTACAGCTGATGAAAGAAAATGGGAAACTTTAATTAAACATTTTGTAGCAAGTCAAGTATCAATATCAGGAAGAACTTTTGTATCAGTAGCTATTATTTTCTATGATGGTCCTTCTACAACATCTTGACATTACACTGTCTATTTAAAATGCAGCAAAGGATGGACATATTGTAATGATGCTCAATTGGTTTTTAAACACTGTTTGCCTAGCAAATTACCAAATGTGTATCTAATATTTTTAAAGCCAAAGTTTTAATAAGATAATTCAGCTTATGAGGAATATGTTAAAAATGTTAATACAATTATTATTGGACAATTTCAGTATAAAGGATTTCAGGAATACTAGAGGAAAAGTATACACTTCAATTAAGGAATTTTTCTTGCACATTCTCACAGCATATATTTTTAAACAACATCATTTAAAGTATATATGAATTTAAAATAATTGTTAATTGAATTATTAGTTGATTTCTTTCATATTCAAGTAAGAAACATCCTAGAAGGAAGCATTTTATATATGTGTGATTTGTATTATATGGTATGCTATTGAGGATGTAGTTTTTATGGAATGTTTAGAAATAGTTGAATATATTAAAAATATTTTAGATATACTTTAGTTTTTTAACACACAGCAGTTTTTAACGTCTTTATTTTCGAAATTTCTTCATAAAAGACAAAATATTTACATGCAATCAAAATAACATAATCATTAATATTTATAATTAGACAAAAGAATTTAGTTAAAAACCACAATTAAATATACATATAAAGACAACTGAGAAAAAGTAATTTTTCCTTACATTTGATTATAAACACAACGACAATACTGGTCGAAAGATGATAAATTAACATGCTCTATGGTATTTCAGGTTGAAATTAAACTTTGAGTACTGCGAACTGACTTGATCCTTATTAACCAGGCCCATCCAAGGAATTTTGCTAGTCCAATGGATAGCCATTCGGAGGTGTTAGTTTTTAAGATAAATAAAGCTTCCTTGCTCACCCTGGTCTTTAATCTGTTACAGATGGGCTTTAACCACTTATGGCGTGGTTCATAGTAAGCAGTACATACAAACAAAAAGTGACCTATTGTTTCTTTGTGTCCAATACAGCAAGGACAGAGGGATGACTCCGATTTCAACCAGCCACTAGTGAAATCCCTTAGTGGCAGTGTACCTAGACGAAACTGGTGGTAGAGTTTCCTGTCTAAGGTTTTAGGAATTACATCCCAGTAGGTCTCAGTATGAGGAACTGCTTTGAAAAGCAGAAACAGGCCAGTCAGATTCGGTTTCTCCGAGAGAGCAACGTGTTCTTCTTTCACCATGGACCAAAAGAGTAGTTTAAAATCTTTCTTTGAGGGAAAGATATGGGAGCCCGGATCTGACCATAACAGGGGAAGGCCCATTCCAGTGAGAGTATTTCTGATTAACTTAAACCATAATATTTCAGCTGCCCCTGGTTGCTTTCTAACGTCCTGTAATTCTTGAGCAAACATGGCAAGATCCGGGGTAGACCAAATGCGTCTCCATAACGCCACCATCCTGTACTGAGCTTGATGTTTTATAGAATAAAAGCCCATGTCCATCAGGAGTGGTAATACAGGTGTTGAGGAAGGAAGATTAACTAAATTACGGAGAAATTTGTTCTGGATCCTGTCAAGGACAGCCAAATCCACACTACCCCAAATATCAGCCCCATATAATATTGCTGATCTGATTTTAGCATTGTAAATTTTAAGAGTGGGCAAAACTCTTTTAGTCAAAGAACACCGCTGCTCCTTCACTAAACAGCCGGACAAACGAGCAAATTTCAGACTAAGCGCCGCTATTTGCTCTTTCCAGCGTAGCCTGTAATCCATTGTTACACCAAGGTATGTCATTACTTCAACCTGCTCCAAGCTAGACCCGTTCATCGTGACATGGCCCCTCAATGGTTTCTTCTTTGTCAACACCATGAATTTGGTCTTATTAATATTAATTTCTAAATCATTCTCGTTACAGAAGTCCACAAATTTATTTATAGCTGCCTGTAGACCCTTCTGTGTTTTGGCCAGTATAAGTGTGTCGTCTGCGAAAATTAAAAGGGGAAATTTGGTCCCACCCAATGATGGGGCGTCGGTAGGGATAGCTGACAGGAACTTAACCACCTGATTAATAAAGAGTATAAAGAGAGTGGGGGCCAGGACACAGCCCTGTCTCACTCCACGAGTCACGGGGAAGGATTCAGTAACCTGGCCCTGACGACCCCATCTCACTCTAGCGAAGTTCCCCTCGTGCAATCTGATGGTCAGTTCAAGTAGCGCAGATGGAACACCCATCCTTCTCAAAGCAGCCCACATCTTCCCTCTGGGGACCAAATCAAACGCTGATTTGAGATCTACAAATGCAGCGAATATCGTGCCACCCCCCAGTAGAAGGCATAGAAATTGAAAATCTTTTTTGCCTTTGTTATAAATGGGAATATCAATGTGAAATTTGTATGTTTACATGTAGCACTAACATAGATACTGAAAGATTTATATATTTGACTTTACCAGACTGTAAAACAGTGTCTTTCAACAAACTAGTTAAAGCAGCAAATCAAAGCATGGAGTGTAGGCAATGCAAATCAGAATTGTTATGATCATTATTTATACAAAGATATGGACAATATATAAATTTAATGATACAACGTTGTACAGCTGATGAAAGAAAATGGGAAACTTTAATTAAACATTTTGTAGCAAGTCAAGTATCAATATCAGGAAGAACTTTTGTATCAGTAGCTATTATTTTCTATGATGGTCCTTCTACAACATCTTGACATTACACTGTCTATTTAAAATGCAGCAAAGGATGGACATATTGTAATGATGCTCAATTGGTTTTTAAACACTGTTTGCCTAGCAAATTACCAAATGTGTATCTAATATTTTTAAAGCCAAAGTTTTAATAAGATAATTCAGCTTATGAGGAATATGTTAAAAATGTTAATACAATTATTATTGGACAATTTCAGTATAAAGGATTTCAGGAATACTAGAGGAAAAGTATACACTTCAATTAAGGAATTTTTCTTGCACATTCTCACAGCATATATTTTTAAACAACATCATTTAAAGTATATATGAATTTAAAATAATTGTTAATTGAATTATTAGTTGATTTCTTTCATATTCAAGTAAGAAACATCCTAGAAGGAAGCATTTTATATATGTGTGATTTGTATTATATGGTATGCTATTGAGGATGTAGTTTTTATGGAATGTTTAGAAATAGTTGAATATATTAAAAATATTTTAGATATACTTTAGTTTGTTTTTAAACAATCTTATTGATTGTTTTTTTTGCCTGCTGTTATGTGATGAGTAACATTGAAATCACGGTTTGTAGTGAAATTCAATATATTCTGAGAACAGCAAAAAAGGCAAAGAAAATAATTGATATATTGTTAAAATTATGTTGTGTTGTAAAAATTATAATATTATATATTATACCTGTATTTTTTCTTCTCTTTCACAGATCCTAATTGTAAAATATGAAATTTTCAGAAATTTTAATGATAAATAACAACTGAAAAAAATGTTTCGCGTTTTTTATTTCTATTACTGTGAAGGTAAGATTAACTAAGTATTAATATGCACAATGGGCTGTGTTTGCACGCTGGTGAAGAAAGGGGGGATGCACGGGGGATGGACGGGGTAGATATGTGTGGAAAGAGGCTCTGTGGGCATTTTAAATTACGGGATAAAGTTGCCTAGAATCCTGAGTGTCTCTGGGTGCCAACTAACCCACCAGATATGTGCAGAAAGTGCCAGAGAGTTGCATTGCGGAGAGGTGTAAAATGGGACATGGCTTCGGACCACCTCTCTGCAACGCAGCTGTATGGTGTTCAATAGAGAGACATGGTGGGCTAGCAGGACCCAGGGACTTTCAGAATAAAAAGAGACTAAATTCCTCAATTTAAAACACGTCACAGAGTGTGTTTGCACATGTCATATCAGGCCCCATCCTTTCCCTTCACCACTCTATAAACATGTCCTATCACTTTGCCAAAACCTAAGTACTTATAAATGTATCTTGTTATCTCTTTGCAGTACTGAAATGACTCTACTTATTAGTCATATAGTTAAGAATTGGCCTAGCCACTAACCCTAGTACAAGTCAATTTCTTTATATACTATGCGTGCAGACCTGCAAGAAGATACAAATTATTAATACAGTCTTCAAAATACCCAGTTTACACCTATGTAGTTTTGGAATCTCTCTGACATAGGATACCATGTGACCAGAAAAAAAAAGATTTGATTGGTTCATAACATTTCCCATTGTACCTATTGAAGGACCGCAATCATTTCAATCATTCTTCTTTGAGCATCTTTGGAGAGATAACTCTGTGCTCCTGTCACTCTCATGCAATTTTTCAATCAATGAACTAGCAATATGTTCTTATTGTAACAGTCTACCAATACCTAAGCACTTATGGGGCACATTTAGAAGCATCCTGTGCCAACAATATGTCACTTTTTGTAACATAGTGATAGTGCAAGACACTCTTTCCTATTTACAAGGAGAGGAAAAGGCACTCTGTGTAGCTTTTTTTCTCCATGTAAATACGACCTCATCATACACACCACTTTGCGTTGAAGAGGTGTTCTATAGGTATTGCTGTGCGTGTTTGCACAGAACACTCATAGAACAAGCGACATCTCCAGATTTATCAGAAATCATAAATCTGGACATGTGTGTGACTGCTGCACCATCCACTAATTGGTGTAGCAAGGCACAACAAGGAGAATTGTTTTCATTTCTCCTTATTCTTTCTCTTTCAATATATGCTGCATTGCACAGCATACATTGAAAGAGAAAAATGCCTTCACTGATTGTTTTTGTGCAGGAAGGTGTGTCTTCCTGCACAAAAACAAACTCCACACGACGCAGATATCCTTGCACCATGGTGCAAGGGTGCCTGTGCCACAGCATGGCTGCAGTTTAATCAGCAGTGCAGAGGGAAGCATAGACTTGCAAAATATTTATGTACATACGTTGCATCCCTGTGCTTTGGAAGTACCAAATTACACTGCAGCTAAAGAGCTTACAGTGTCATGCTGCAGCACTTATAGTTCTGCACTTATACATTCACCATACACTACTAATCCATTCTTTCAGGTAATTATGCACTACACATACATTCAATCAAACTTTCACACACTATCATACAAATATAGCTCTTTTCTAACCAGAGAAGTTAGTTCTGAAAAAAACTTTTTTTTTGTTTTATTTTGTTTTATATTTTTTTGTACTTTTTTTGAACGATTTTGTTATTGTTTTGTTTTGTTTTTTCAAAAGAAAAAAGAGAACAGGATGAACAAAACAGTCAACTTAAGGGAAAAAATTAAACATAAGTCTAACAGTGGTGATTTCTCGGTGCTGTGCAGATTAGATCCACGGACTGCTCTCCATAGCAGAGTAGTTTGTTGCATTTGATACAGTGAATCTTCAGTTGACCAAATTCTGAAAATATGTCCGCATGTGCTGGCGATGAAGGCAGTGAGATAAATAACGGTGATGGATCAAGCCCTGATCTTTGGACTGGGTAAGAGTGGTCTGCTTAATTCAGACACTCTGTTCATCACCACCCCCTTTTCTGTATCGTTTTTGGCCACTATAGGTGTGGCAGGGTATACTCAGACATGAGTCCCTTTCTCACTGCTCCATCAGGATTCAAGCAAGCCGGGCCGAAGAGGCTGAAATGCCAGAAACCGGTCCCCGGTAGCTTGTCTCCTTTCTGGTGAAGAATTGGCTTGGTAGTTTGGTCTGCCCTGTTCCCATGACGCACTGGGCCAGGGACAGACTAATTTGCATATAGCCAGGTTCTGAGCTGGGATGGGGCAGTGAGATAAATAACGGTGATGGATCAAGCCCTGATCTTTGGACTGGGTAAGAGTGGTCTGCTTAATTCAGACACTCTGTTCATCACCACCCCCTTTTCTGTATCGCGATGAAGATGCAGCAGAAGGACTTGTCCGTGCAGGTGGAGGGTTCTCTCAAAGTCTTCTGCACTCCTCCCGAGCCAGGTTGATGTGGTGCAGAGTCTCGAGGTGCTTATACATACTTGCTGTACCGCAAGAATACTTCTTGTTTGAATCACATCTTGAAAGAACCATTTCGCAAATTCTGCACGTCACTTTAGTGGTGTTTAACTTTTTAAGGCCTTCTGGAATGGAAACAAAATTCCACACCACTAAAGTAGCTCTTTCAGGGCGTGCAGGTTCAGGAACAAATTCTTCATCCGAAGAATGCTCAGAATCCGGTGTTGGCTGCTGTCCAGAAGTCGTTTGTGTGCAGATTTAAGTGAATAGCACAAAGGAAATCACCAATAAAAGTTCTTCTCAGGTGTGAGATGTTCCTCCAAAAGAAGGTCTAAGAAGAATGATCGAAATGGGTGGGTTCCTTCAATAGTTACAATAGGAAATGTTATGAACCAATCAAATCTTTTTTTTTTAGGGCACATGGGGCCTGCGCACCGTGCGCACAGTCAGCAGTAAAAGTATATTTTTTTACGATTAGCTTAGATAATGTTTTACCCTAATATGTATATTAAATACATATATATATAATTTTAGACATTAAAAAATTCCGCTGGAGTTGCGCACCCACTGCGTCGAACACGTATATGACGTCATTCAGAAGCGCGCAAGAGTCGAGTAAAGTAATGCGTATATGTCGCATATGCGTCTGGAGTCGCGTACCATTGGCATAGCGATCACGCATGAAAATATGCAACTATTGCACATCCTATGCGGCGCCTACACAACAGTCCTAAAATGGCGGCTAGGTTCCGCGCAGTGATCGAGAAAGGTACGCTTTGGGTGGGCGACTCCCATCATTTTTTTTTTTAAGCCAATAAAGAAAATAATATAAATATATTACAAAAATATATAAAACAAAAAAACAATATTAGAGTTTCAATATTTCCATTTATATTAAAAATATATAATGTAATTAAAAAAATAAAATATGTAAGTAGAAAATCAGTATAAAAAATATATATAACTATTATTACATTTTAAAATTGTAATTTAAAAAACCTTTGAAATTCACTGAACAAACCACAGGTTTAAGACATGTTATAGTTAGGAATTAGTATTTAAAAAACCTTTGAAATTCACTGAAAAAACCATAGGTTTCAGGGGTGTTATAGTTAGCTGGACATTACACTCATACAAAACCATTGAAATTTCTCCGTTATAGTTATCAGATAAGGTGTATCAGATTGTCACGTGGATGATGTCATCAGTGTTGTCATTTGAGATGACATCAGTGATTTTATCAGTGATGTCACTGACCATGTCATGAATGATGTTGCGGTCGCGCGAGTTATAGGTAATAGAACTAACTATAAGGGAGGAGTTTCAATGGTTTTCGTAAAGGTGAAATGTCCAGCTAACTATAACACCTCTGAAACCTATGTTTTTTTTCAGTTAATATATAAATATATGTGTGTATATATATATATATATATATATATATATATATATATATATATATATATATATATATATATTCACTGAAAAAACCATAGGTTTTACACCAGTTATAGTTAGCTGGAAATTTTACTCGCATAAAACCATTGAAATTCCCACGTTATAGTTAGTTGGACTCACTATAACTTGCGCGTGCAATGCACTGCTGATGACGTCACATATTACATTACTCATGACATGGTCAGTGACATCACTCATGACATCACTGATGACACCATCCAGTGAATGTGTGTCTTTCTGAAAAATAAATAATAGTGAGTAATGTTTAAATATTTAAATATATGTGTTATTGTTTCACTTTGTGTATAAGTGGCTGCATGGGTTGGTGAGTAGCTACATGTGTATGTATATGGGTTATTAGATGTTTTTCTTAGTATTAGTATGAGTGTTTGTATGGTTTGGTGGGGGTATTACTTAGCACATAGATGCATGAATGACTGACTCTCTCTTTGTATGTGTTTTGAAGACAGCATATGTGCAGGACTGTATGGGTGGATGAGTGTGTATATGTGTGTGTTAGTGAGTGAATGACTGTCTCACTAGTGTCTTTATCAGTAACTACATATGTTTTAATCTAGTATATGTGAATATTGATGTATATAAGTGAGTATATGTGAGAGTGAGGGATTCTAAGAGTTCCTGTTTAAATTAGTATGTGTTTCTATAAGTGATTGTTTAAGAGAGTAAGTATGTGTAAGTTTCCTTAGAAGTAAAGTGGTAGTGTGTGTATAGCTATATATGCAAATGAATAGATGTTCAATAGTTTATTTGCATGTGTGAGTAACTTTTGGATGCCTGTCAGTGTGTAACAGGATGTATAGGTGTATCACTACATATGATGAGTGAGTATATGTATGAGTGACTATATAGAACTGTTGGTGAATGAGTGGATGTATATATAGATGGTGGAATTATTGAATTGGTTGTTGTAACTGGTATGGGTATCTCCATTTTGTTTGAAAATTTTAGTTTCTATTTTTGAATATGTGTTTCAAGGGTTACATTACAGTGAAAGGAGGTCTGTCACTCTGTTACAATGATGGTGTCATCAGTGATGTCATGAGTGATGTCACTGACCATGTCATGAGTGATGTAATATGTGACGTCATCAGCAGTGCATTGCACGCGCAAGTTATAGTGAGTCCAACTAACTATAACGTGGGAATTTCAATGGTTTTATGCGAGTAAAATTTCCAGCTAACTATAACTGGTGTAAAACCTATGTTTTTTTCAGTGAATTTAATAGGTTTTTTAAATGCTAATTCCTAACTATAACTGGGGTGAAACCTATGGTTTTTTCAGTGAATTTCATAGGTTTTTTAATAGCAAATCTCTATAGGTATGAAAAGTAATAATTTTTATAACGAATTTTAAATTGTGTAAATATTTTTTTTTAAATTATTTGCCCTGGTACGCGCCCCGGAGTGCTCCCGGGGCGCGTACCGGGGAGCGTCCCGAGAGCACTATTCACGCGAACGAAAACAACATCATGACGTTTCGGGTAGTCGCGTAATGCGTCATATGACGCACTGCGTAAGCGCACCCGGAATCACGCGATCGCATACGATCGCGCAACGTCATGACGCGCTTACGCGACGCGCCCCGGGGAGCGTAGCGTAAGCGCATCGGGTCATGTGATCTGAAAATAACACTTTTCATTGGTGCAGATCAGTTTTGGTTTCCAAATGATGAAAGCTTGGATCATGTGACTTGAAAATAACACTTTTCATTGGTCCAGAACACTTTTTTTTCCCAAATGATGAAAACCCCATCTTTTTTCCTCACTCTGACTTTCATCTTTGTGAGAGGAAGACCTGTTTCTGCTTGTTCAGTCATGGCATCTGTAGTAGCTGCAGCTAGTGGACCCCCACCACCACCACAACCACCTAGGAAGGAAGTACCACCTGCACAGTTCCTTCCAAACCCAGGGGAAGAGGAAGAAGAAGAGGAAGAGGAGGTAGAGCCGAGGCAGTTCTTGCGTGAAGAGCCCCGGCAATCCCACCACATAGACAATTTTATATGGCAATTTTTTTCTTACCCTCGAGAGCAAAAAAAGGTCAATGCCCGGTACGTGACATGCCTCATTTGCAATGCAGTTCTGTCCCGAGGCACAGACAAAAAGTATAGTTTTGGAAACTATACTATGCACCGCCACATGCAGAGGTGGCATCCAATCAATTATAGCGTTGCTGAGGTGCGTCACCTCCAGGATAACCCACCTACTCCTGTGGCCAGTATATAGTCACAGGAAACTCTATCGGGACCAGAGGCGAGGGAGACGGTCCCAACTATTCAAAAGAATTTTGTGCACCTGAAGATAGTGTGCATTTATTGTGGTGCACTAATTTCTTATGGGGAGAGGAGTATCATTTTAATTAATAGAGCATTTGAAAACCACAAGTGCTCAAAACACCCCAAGAAGTAATTATTTTTTTTTTTGCTCCTGTTGAGCCCTTTCTAATGCCTGTTTTTCGTTGTTCCGCCAAAAAAAACCAAAAAAAATATAAAATTGTTCAAAAATACAACAAAAAAAAATAATGTTCAGAAAAATAAAAAAATATATAAAACAACAAAAACAATTTAAAAAAAGTTCTTTTCAGAACTACCTCCCATTTATAAAAAATTGCTAAAATGTTTAGCACTCTGGCAATCTCTTTTTTTTTTGATTCGCTCCCCGGTACGCCCCCCGATGCGCGTACCGGGCGCTCCCCCCGCGAAAATCGAAAAAACACTAAATTTGTTTTTTTTACCCGAGTGATCCTTTTATGGCCCCCACATCAAACCTAGAGGGTCAGGGGGGGTGTACCCTGCCCCCTTTTCATTATTTTCCCTTTTGTTTTTACCACCTCTTGTGTCTCGATCCTACCGAGACACAAGATGGCGGCCGCTGCGAACTGTTTCGAATGTTTACAGACACCCGAGAGCCAATCAGCTTCCCGTGCGCAGGTCGCGTGGCGCGCCCGGAGCGCTCCCCGGTACGCGCACCGGGGCGCGCATACAGATATATAAATTTTTGGGAACGTAAATTACTCAAAATCCTCTGGACCACATATCTTGAGACATAGCAAAGGCACATCGGGCTACCAGTCCCTACAATTTTGCCAAGTTTGGTGAAAATCCATTCAGCCGTTCGAGCTAAAAGTACGACAGACCGCCCTATGGAAATTAACATGGGGAAAACACGTTTTGACGAATCCCCCCCAAACTTTCAGGGAAGGAGCGGAGCGCCACAAGGCAAAGTTGCTGAAAAATTCAGGCTGATTCCTCAACCGGCGCCAAAGTTATTCCAAATAGAATGTAGCGATTTCCCTATGGAAATCGATCCTAACTATAACTACCTACTGGCAACCGCCAGTAGGTATATATATATATATATATATATATATATATATATATATATATATATATATATATATATATATATATATATTACCTACTGGCGGTCGCCAGTAGGTATATATAGTTAGGATTTTTTCTCTATGGGTTTTTTGAAAATTCTATGTCTAATAACTTTGGCGTTTGTGGACGGAATTGGCTGAAATTTTCAGGAAAATGGCACATTTTGTTTCTGAGCAGCCCTTGAAAATTTGGGGGGGGTTCGTCCAGTGGGGGCCGAGAAAAAAGGGGGGTCCCAAAACGTGTTTTTAACATTGAGTTTTCCATAGGGCGGTTGGCCTCACTTTTAGCCCGAACGGCTGAATGGATTTGCACGAAACTTGGCAAAATTGTAGGGACTGGTAGCCCGATGTGCCTTTTGTAGGTCTCAATATATGTGCTCCAGTGGATTTTGAGAAATTAACGTTTAAAAAAAGATATATATCTGTAACAGCGGACCGGTTAGCGATCTGGTTCGCGGACTTTTCGCGCAACGGAGCTTTGTGAAGCGAAGCTGATTGGTTCTCCGGCGTCTGTCAACATTCCAAACAGTCCGTAGCGGCCGCCATCTTGTCTCTCGGTAGGATCGAGAGACAAGAGGAGGTCAAAACAAAGGGGGAAATAACTATAAGGGGGCATAGTAGATCCTCGCTGACCCCCTAGGTTTGATGTGGAGGTTTTAAAAGGGCCCCGCGGGGCAAAAAAAAATAATAAAAATAATAATTGAACGGCTGAATGGATTTGCACGAAACTTGGCAAAATATTAGGGACTGGTAGCCCGATGTGCCTTTGCTAGGTCTCAATATATGTGCTCCAGTGGATTTTGAGAAATTAACGTTCAAAAAAAGATATATATCTGTAACAGCGCTCCGCTTCGCGTAACGGAGGTTTGCGAAGCTGATTGGTCATTCTGTCACTGGGCTATAGTTGGGCTACATCTGGCTGATATTTGGGCTACATTTGTTTTTTTGTGTGTCTGGCGGCCATCTTTGGGCTACATTGGGCTACATTGGGCTTCATTGGGCTACATTCGGCTAATTAGCAAATAGCTCATCGCAAACTAGGAATGGTAAAGAATCGCTATTTATTCCTTAAAGTTCGCTATTTAGGAAATGCAAATAACTTTGATGATACATATGGCGGTTCATCTCTAACAAGATAAGAAGCATAGGGATAGATTTATGATGACTGGCGCATCACCAGGGATGTGTTAGTCATTCTGTGCCGCTGTTCCGTCACCTATGGTGTGCTGCATTTACAATGCGGCACATCATGGGGCAAAAACAGCACAGATGCGTGATGTATCTGTGCCGTAAAGGTGGCGCATTGCTGGAGTTGTATCGCAAGTGTGATGAAGCTCCAGCAAGGGTCGGGGGTGCCCCTGTCGCAGGGTTTCTGTTCTCACACAGAACTGTGGACAGAGGATTGGAACCTCGGCGAATTAGGGTGTCCCAAAACTCACGTTAGTAATCAAAAACTATTTAGCAAGCTAGGTACAGTGTCACATTGGATATAACAAACTCTCAATGTTTAGACAATCCAGAATATGAACTTATAGTACCTCAGGATACGTGGAACTCATGAACAGTCGGTCGTTATATATTTCTTAGAAACCAGAACATGGAGTTAAGAAGAACACATGTGTATTTGAAATGTTTATTTACTAATGCCGTCTTCTCAGGCGTAGTACCTTAGATAATAAAAGTACACATATTATCAGTACCAAAATTACCAGCATAGTTACTAGTACATAAAAAGTGAATGGTGATAGTATGTTAACATGCTGTAAATGAATAAGAGTTAGCAACACTTATAAGCAGCCGCGGGCCGTGGAGGGAGTTACGGTGAGGCAGGGAGGCGGGGAGGGGGAGAAGCAGGGTGGAGAATACAAGTACACATATTATCAGTAGCAAAATTACCAGCATAGTTACTAGTACATAAAAAGCGAATGGTGACAGTATGTTAACATGCTGTAAATGAATAAGAGTTAGCAACACTTATAAGCAGCCGCGGGCCGTGGAGGGAGTTACGGTGGGGCAGGGAGGCGGGGAGGGGGAGGGGCAAGGTAGAGAGGGCTCCACCCTGCTTCTCCCCCTCCCCGCCTCCCTGCCCCATCGTAACTCCCTCCACGGCCCGCGGCTGCTTATATCTCACCCTCCCTAATACACATAATATATTATTTGCTAAGAAGGTCTCTTTGTGTTGGTTTAGGGCGTGTCCATACTTTAGTGTCTTAGATTTGAAGGAATCACATCAGCATACACCAGCTCTCTCTTCATGTGAACCGCATCAACTGTTGTGTATGTGTGTTCGGCAAAGCAATATAAAACCCGCCTCATGCCCAGAATTGGCAGAAGTTGCACTTATGTTATGAGTATGAAGTCGTGGAGATCAGACCTCATAACAATTCTGTATCGTGTTGTTCTTGAAACTTTAGCACTCGCTGTACAGATATAGTTTAACAAGTAAAGCAGATAGTAGACCAATAACATATTATTCTCATGTAAACCACGATGAACTACTAGGTGGAAAGCTAAAGCAACAACTAAGTGTCGTGTGCAGAAGTTGCAAAAAAGGAAAAATGGCGTTTAAACCGGTAATGAGCCCATGCTAACTTAACACGGTGTAAAGATATCCAGGACCTAGATGACACCTCCTCATGATCCGGAAACGAACTGAATAAGATAATAGAAGTGCCATCTCATGAGAGCAGATTGCAAGTTTATATGTGGACGGTCCGCAAGGTAAAGCATTAAAAACTAGGAAAATTCAATGCTAAAGAAAAATAAAACAGCCAAGTACTTTATCGAGTCTTAAGCCAATAGGCAAGGTAAATAATAAAAACTTGACAAATAAGTCAATGAATTGTCAATGAAATGCTAGTACTCAGCATATCAAACATGAAAAAGGTCTATGACATAACTGTGTATGCAAAATAAGCTGCAACAGCCTCCAATAGGAAGTCACCGTCTTCATCCGAAAACAGTTCAGCCATCCAATTTAAAAGCGGAAAAGAACATACGTGCTCTCCCAGCACCGGATCCTCTATCACCATCAGAGGACAGCTCGGTGGGTTTTCAAGAAAGCTGTGTTCCAAGAAAGACTGTGCTGCCGCCAGTAAATTCCAGGGACCAAGTAGTCCATGCATCAATGCCACAGCCATAATCCTTTCGCCAGGACAAATCAACTCGTGAGTAATGATAGGAGTCATCAGCTGATTAAAGTCGACGTCAGGAGAAACCGGTCCGCAGAGACACAAATCAATGGCCCAATCGAAATCACAGGTCAGGCAGTGAAATACAGGCTGGACACAGGTGAAGTAGGAGAACCGAAAAGATAATCCATATGCCGTGCTTAATATCGCCAACGGAATTGTGCCATAATATTCTAGCATGCGATTGCGGAACAGTGTCAGCAGCTGCAGGGTCGGAGGTTGCATAGGAGGGACATCCATATTTAAAAATGTAAAAAAGCACAAGAGCGTCCGCTGGTAATGCAAGTAAAAATGCAATCCACGAACCAGAGTGGAGAAAATGGAATGAAAGGGAGCAGGGATGACTCCAAAGATTTTCTCAAATGAAGTCACGAGACCACTGGTAACAACTTTAAAAAAGTGTGCCTGGGATTTTGTGGAGGATGCGTTAAAGATAGTCGGAAACATGTTGCTGAAATTGAAAGGCAAACCTGTGTACGGGTGTTCGCTATGTGAAGTAGGAAAGTTTCACGGGCCGAACTCAAGGCCACCTCTCTCTGAGACAAAAGAGCTCTTATTCTTGTCATGCCGTTGAAACGTGTCCCAAGGTTGGTATTTGTGGCCAGATTGAAAACTCCCTATGTTCATGTGTGGGAGGAAATAGAACATTTCTGCAGCAAATAACCCGTTCACTTACTGTTACGATAAAAGGAATACTTTTAATTAACTCAGAACAATCTTCATTATTGAGCATCAAATAACTACCATTTTCCAACAACTTGAACGTGGGGATGATAGCAGGAACTGGCGTGCCTTGCAACACGCAAGCCATATTTGGTCGGTGTTTGTTGCATGAATCGTGTAACTGTATGTGCCTACACATTAGTGAATGATCTGGCGTCTCAGTGCATTCCTCTCCATTCAGATAAACTTCTTGATCATCTTTGAAACATCTGTATGTGTATGGAAGCGACCAGACCTCATGAACAAAAGCACTACCTAAAGGTTCATAAAGACCTATTGGTATATATTTCATACAATTTGAAAACTTATATAAAGCAAAAGGCAGCGTTATTAAACCGTGGATAAGGCATGTTGCCAAAAAACCCGCAATCCTCTGCTGATGATGTCACTGAGCATGTCATGAATGATGTAATATGTGACATCATCAGTAGTGGATTATGGGTAATAGTATCTCTAGTTTACTCCCCTATAGCTGTCTTTCTTTTAACATAAGTGTGTGTTTCCTTCCCTTATACTTACTGTTTTTGGTTCGCTTCCAGTTCGCGTACCAGCGAGCGAACTAGGAAGCGAACTAAGAGAAATAGAGGTTGGCACAGTTCCAAATATTGTACCAATTTTTTAATAACGGGGAGGTAGTTCTGAAAAGAACTTTTTTTTTTATTTTTCTGAACATTTTTTTACTGTTTTTGAATTTTTCGGAACAGTTTTATATTTTTTTGGGTTTTTCTTGGAGGGGGCAATGAAAACGATTCATTGTAAAGGGCTCAACAGGAGCAACAAAACAAAAAAAAGAAGTATTTATTATTTTGGGCGTTTCGGACAAACTTGCATATGATAGTCAATAGCTCTGTTGATCAGAGTGATGCTTCTTTCTCCGTAGGAAATGAATCCATCGCAAAATACGCAGGTGTGTTTTACTTCACCAAATCTCATTTGTATATTTGGCACCATCTCCCTGCCCTCTGGTCCCGTTACTTCCGGTACAACAGATCTTCTGGCCATAATAGGGAGATTATCTAGGTCGTTCCGAAACTGTGCAGCACTGTAGTTGTTAGGATGCCACCTAGTCATATGGCGATGCATTGTGTAGTTTCCGAAACTGTATTTTTTGTCGGTCCCTCTGGACAGTCTATCTTGACATATAAGGCAAGTTACGTATCTTGCATTTACTTTTTTCTGACCTTTGGGAATTTTAAAAAATTGCCAAATGAAGTTTTCTTTCCGGTGAGACGTCTTGGGCTGCTCAGGCAAAAACTGCCTCTCTTCGTGCTCGTCCTCCTGTTCCTCTTCTTCTTCTTCTTGTTGAATTACAACTTGAGCAGGTGGTCCACTCTTCCTTGGATGTGGTGGAGGTGGTGGGGAAGCACCAGCTGAAGCTACTAAAGAAGCCATTGCTCAGTGATCACAAAGGGTCTTTCTCTCACAATGATGAAAGTCAGAGTGAGGAAAGAAGGAGGGATTTTCATTATTTGGGAAAAACAAGAGTTCTCAACCAATCAAAAGTGTTCATTTTAGATTATATGACCTAGTCTTACATCATTAGGAAACCAAAAGTGAAATGAACCAATGAAAAGTGTTATTACCAAGTCACATGACTTGCTGTGTTTACGTTAAGCGCTTTGCAGGGCCTCCCTGTTTGCTTCCAGAAACCTGCGCTTTGGCACTCGCTTCGCGTACCAGTTCGCTAACGTAGCACGTCATATGACGTATCAAGCGACAACGTGGAACGTCATGCGGACGGGAGGCGTCACGATGTTGTTTTCTAACGCGGCACTTGCGGTAAAGAAACGTTTACCGGCTCGCGGTCTATTTCGCGGCATCAAGGTCAGCTAACGGGAAGCTTCCCGATTCGTGAAGCGGGAACGAAGAAAAAAAAATATTTAAAAAAAAAATTATTCAAAACATATAAAATATATTTTTGGATTTAAAGAAGAATACATTTTACAGCTACAGATATTAGCTGTTAAAAAACCAATGAAATTCACAGAAAAAACCATAGGTTATAGACCATATATAGTTAGGAATTAGCATTTACAAAACCTTGAAAATTCACTGAAAAAACCATAGGTTATAGACCATATATAGTTAGGAAATAGCATTTAGAAAACCTTATTTTACTCACACAAAACCATTGAAATTCCATATATAGTTAGTTGCACTAACTATATATCGCGCACCTGCAATCCACTGCTGATGATGTCACATATTACATCATTCATGACATGGTCAGTGACATCACTGATGACATCTCAAATGACATCACTGATGACATCTCATTTGACATTACTGATCACATAACTGATGACATCATTCATGTGATGATACAATGAACCTCTTCAGACTCTAATATAACCTTAGATACACTCAGTGTAAACAGACACTCACAGACTGTCACTCATCCATGGAGTTACTCACACACCTAGTCAGTCTTGCAAAGAATCAATCACACCTCGATTTCCTCAACTATATAGTTATACACACCTTACTTATTGGAACATATAATAACACATATTTACTCTGTTATACAATCCCTGATACAAGTTCACAATAATCCATACAGCCACTCACACATTCACTGGCTCTTATGCACAGTTATTTATATATGTCAACTATCACATGTACTGTGTTTTACATATGTACTTACTTTGACATGTAGCACTGAGATATCCATTCACTCACCAATACACTCATGCACACAGTCAACCGCCCATACAGATGTTTCCACATGCACTTTTGAACCCATACATCTAGTGAATCAACTGCTCACACATCTATGCACAGAGTCATACACCTCCCAGACACCCACACACACACTCAGTCTCCCATACAAATACTTGGGCAACTAATCAATAACCCATATAGTTAGTCATATAGCTAATGATCAACACATGCATCAGATTACAAAACAACAGACACAATGATGCACAATTTAAAACAGTTTAGTCACTAACCCATGCACTCAGTGAGACACATTTAATCACTCACTTATACAGTCAGTCATGCACCTACTAAATCCTTCATCCAGACACTTATACATCCACTCATTCTTCAATATGTAAGACATATTTTAACTTTACAGAAGCATACAGTCACTGGATGTTGTCATCAGTGATGTCATTTGAGATGTCATCAGTGATGTCATCAGTGATGTCACTGACCATGTCATGAATGATGTAATATGTGACATCATCAGCAGTGGATTGCAGGTGCGCGATATATAGTTAGTGCAACTAACTATATATGGAATTTCAATGGTTTTGTGTGAGTAAAATAAGGTTTTCTAAATGCTATTTCCTAACTATATATGGTCTATAACCTATGGTTTTTTCAGTGAATATATATATATATATATATATATATATATTCATATACCCACCCTTATCTACTCAATCATCATTTAATCTATATATGCTAACATTCTAAATCTTTCATTGTTACGCTTTCACTTCATCTGTTGGTTTATTGATTTATCTACCCATCATTATACGCTTATGAATATATTTATTAATCCAGTCTTTAACACATCAAACTGTCATTCCTAAACTGTTAAACCTGACATCTTTGGCATGCTTTTCTCCTGGACATTTTGCCTTTACTCCCTGATTTTTACTGAACTCATTTTTGATGGTATTAGGACTCTGTGCAAATTCCTCCAACTAGCCAGTGGCACAGTGCTTGTGCTCTCTCCTCTAAACATGGTAAAATTGGCATACACCCCATTGGCACATTGATTTACATATATTTCACTAGTGAATTGTACTACATGTACCCAGGGCCTGTAAATTAAATGCTACCAATGGGCTGCCACACATATTCTGCTACTACCTACTACAGTGTCCAATAGTGCAATTTTAAACTGCCTTTTTCACTTGGCAAAATACACCTTTTTTTAACAAGCTAAACCTACCTTTTTAATGCTTATAAGTAACCCCTAAGGTAGGTCCTAACCAACCCTAGGACAGGGTTCATAGTTTTTAAAAAGTTGGACATGAGGGTTTCTGTTTTTCATGTCCTAGCAGTGAAATACTCCTAAAGTCTATTTTCACTACGGTTATCTCTACTATAGCCTAACACTTGTTTACCGTATTGCACTTAATACATGCTAACTTCAAATTAGGAGCAAACAGAGAAATGATATTTACAGTCAAATGAATGGTAATTCCAAATACTCTTTGATTGCAAAGTTGTATTTTAAGTTACAATTCGAAAATGTCACATTGGCATTTTTCTACTTAAATCACCTATCCCTGTCTGATAGTGTCCTGGTTTACAAGACTATGAATGGCTCTGTGGTTTATATATTGCTTCCATTTGGCTGTGGAAGAGCTACCTCCTGCCCTGATTAGACTTCACAGGGCTCTGCCTGCAGCACAGAAAAAGGAACCTCCCACAAAGCTTGCCCAGGGAAAGGGGAGAAACTGACCAGAACCAGTTTTGGGGGTAGGCCAAGGACTTCCTCCACCAAAGGCTGGCTGCAGGTAAGGAACCTCTCTTCAGGAGACTCATGGACCTGTAGAAGATACACAGAACAACTACCCTGTTGCCTGAAGAAGAGGGACTGCCCACTGACTGTAGAAGGATTTGACCTGTGTGCCTTGAACCAGGCTACCCAATACGACCCCAAGGGTAAGTTGGCCGACCTCCTGTTTGAGCTGCAGGTACACAGTAAGCGCCCAGAGGCTTCCCACAACTTTCTGGCTGACTACAATCAACTGGACCTGCCTGAGCTCTTATGCTGTTTCCTGCTAGCGTGAGCCCTGATCTCAAAGAGGTGCCCCTCAGATCATGGTTCTTGGCTGGCATCAGTTTGAACTCCTCCTGAAGAAAAGTGAAGGTACCAAGGTTTTGGTCTCCTCACAAACACAAAGTTACCTCCTCGGGTCGAGAACAGACCACCTGCAATGACCACAAAGGGAAAGCTCAAGCAGGACCTACACTTCACCAGACAGCAACCATTCATGATGACTAGCAACATGAGACCTGCACTTTGCCTGACGACAGCCCATGACAACAAGAAGCTCCAGGGAAGACTGACTCTTTGCACTGCAGCAACAACCATCAGTGACACATGGTCAGCTTTGTATGCTGCAGTAATGATATTCTGCCATGCTCAACTTGCTCCTCATGCCGACAAAGTTCTCCTCGGTACCTCCTCCAATGTGCCCTTCACGCTAGCCTTGCGAAGGTACATCTTCAGGGGTACTAACCTGGTCCCTGTATCCAACCTGTACTCCGTAAACAATTGGCCTGAAATTGTGAATTTTCGTGGGTGTAGCACAACCAGATCACCACAAGTGCTGCTTTGTGCTTCTAGGTGCTATTTTCACCTATACATTTTAAAAGCTATATCTCTCGTTCTACTACCTGGATTTTTGCCGTTCTGTTATTATACTATTTATTAAAAATGTTATTATGTTGTGTTTCCACTTTATTACTGTTTGTTGCAGCATAAACACTTCACAGATTGTCTCTAAGTTAAGCTTGGCTTCTGCTGTACCAAGTTAGAGGGTTAAGCACAGGTTATTTAAGTGACTTTTGTGGTTCATTCTGACAAAGATTGTGTTTATTATTTGAGCGGTGCTTCCACCCCTCTCAACTAATAGCCCAGGCCTAGATTTTCTAAGCCCTTTTATTGTCAGTGTGTCATGCAAAGGGAAACAAGACAAAGCAAAGGCTTAAGTGATATTTACTATGCCATGCAAAACCACTTTTCCAGGCAATGCAACGCTTATTAAATTCAGAGTAACGCAAGGCAGTGCAAATTGCTGCCTTACAATACTCTGCAATGGGAAGGCTTTCCATGGGTGGAGTGTGGGAGTTCCCATCCATCCACCCATGAATGTTTGCGCATTCTCAGATTTATTAAGGGTAACAAACCTGGGAATGTGCCAAAATGCTATACGATCCCAATAGAGGCATAACGAGGAGAATTATATTTATTTATTCTCATAATTTCCTCTTTTTTTGTGTGCTGATTTCTACAGCACATATAGAAATAGGAAAATGCTACTGAGGATTGTTTATGTGCAGAAAGGTATCTCTTCCTGAACACAAACAATTCTGCCTGTAATCAGGCACCCTTGCACCATGGCACAAGGATACCTGCATTGGCGCTAGACAGCACTCAGTATGCCAGCGCAGAGAGAGTACAGGAATGCGCCATAACTTAGCAAATATGGTACGTTCATTCTCTCTAAAATTTCACGCATCGTAGCAAGATGCTTTGTGTCAAATGTTAGCAAATCTAGTCCGCAATTTCTTACAACCACCCACTCTCACACACTCATCCATCCATCTACAATTGGAGGCACAGACACATGTACACACTCGCACACATCACCTCACTCACAAATCCTCAAACAACTTTACCTGGTCAAAAGCCAAATTTTGTACTATTATGGTTTCGTTTGTTTTCTTATAACCATGTTATTTGATTGAAATATATTTGCCTTCTCATTAATATTCTACCTCACTGTAGTAAACGTTTTGTTTGAACAACTCTTGAACAGTTGATTGTTTAAAGTACATTCCTGTGATGCAGGCTTCTCCTTTTAGACCTTTTGTGTTTTCTCAGGTCTGCTTCTGTCAAGAGAAAACATACACTATTTGCTGATGATTGAGGTCCCACTTCACAGAAACATCAGACTCTTGAAGTAAAAATTGAAAAAAGCTTTCCAAAATTTCTGTCGTGTCAAATACGCTAGTGTACAGCTGAAGGGTCAAGCAGGCTTTTGCTATTTTTTTTCAGGAGAAGACAGAACTTATTAATGTAGAATGTCTTTGAAAAAAAGTACACAGGCTACTGTTTGAAATTAAACTTTCTTATAACTATCCCCAACAGACACAGCATGACTGCCTGGGTACTAAAACTATTCTCTGCTCTGATAAGTATCAATCCCATATCTAGGGCGCTTTGCTGAGTTAATTAAGATCAAATCTGCATGTTAATTATCCTTTTTCTTCGGTTTAACATACCTGAATCTAAAAAGACTCGAAGCTGCGTGATTTTCTGAGTCTATTAAAGAGAAATGGGAGTTGCCTGGGCCTGCTTTAGCACTGGTGGCGCCCTGTACGACAATGTTTGTTGGCACCCCCCCCCCCCCCAATGAGCACCTCTGCCATGGATTCCCTCACTACCACCATTTGACAGTGCCATAACCACTGTCTCTTACATTTATTCAGTTTTATTGCTCCACTCAGACCAGTTTAAGATTTCAGAACACTTTACATCACACACGCATTGCACAGTAACCATCCTACATGTGTAAATCAGTATATAGGAAATGTTACAAAAAAACAGAGGCCTACAAGGAGTAGGAGTCACATTTCATCCATACTAGTAGGCAGTAAAGTCTTGGACTGGAAAAGTACAAATTCAGAATTTAAAATGTAACACCATTGTTAGGGATTTTCTTTAATAATAAGAATTGATTTCTACCCAGATAAACCCCTTTTGCAATATTAGGAAAACGAAAGACTGGTCAAAAAATATTCAGCTCTAATATGTTCCTTGCAGTTTGCATGCAGCTCTTTGATGCAGTTAATAGCCCACTGCTCTATATTAGGATTTTAACTTATAAACCGCAAGTGATAAACGGATCGCTGACAAAAGCAGTAAAATATTGGCCCATTGATATTATATGCACTTTGTGATATGAATAGGACACTTTCTTTGCAGCAGGAGTATTAAACCCCTGGCTATGATGAGTAAAAACGTGCACTAGACAAAGCTCCCGTCTCTCTCCAGGAAGAACATTAATCCCCAGAGTTTCCGTATTATTGATGCCTGAAAACTTCTGGGACAATGTACATGGCATCAGGTGCTTTTAAAATGATGAACATGTCACCCCCACCCAAAGTCAGCGCCCAGTGCTATTGCACCAATCGCACAGCCCTAGAGCCAGCCCTGGGAGATGCTAGTTGTAATTTGAGCATTCACCTTTCGGTCTAAGATTACCCTCCACATTGGTATTCCTAGTATTTTTGCCTTGAGCGGCGCCCTCAGGACAGCACTTTCTACAGTGCAAAATTACTACTTTTAAACCCTTTGTTAAAATACTTGAGGATTTTTAACTTTTCTCAGAATATTTGAGGACTGGATTTAGAATAGTAAATGTGCCACCCCAGTGTCTGCAAAACCCTCCACTGGACCCAGGTATAATTTGCACATCTTACAAAGGCTAAGCATGATGCACACACCATAGCTGGAAGTTGAATTGTGTCATGAATAAGAAAGCCATTCAATCAATGAATGCACATCTATTTGGTGAAATTTAGGAATAACTGTGCGAAATTCAGACACTGTACTAATATAATTAATACGGCATAAAACACAGGAGAGGATATTGTCATGATATCTATATACATTTTTTAAAGTTATGTTTATTAACTTTTGTAATTACTTTTTTCTACATCACATATATGTACAGAGCGTGAAAGAAAGTAAAAAAAAACAACTAAGAACCAATTCGGCACAACTACTAAGACACACTGATCATAGCTCATAAGGTTAAATCTTCAATCTTATCATGCTATAAAACTGCATGTAACAACCTATACTTTATACTTTTTTTGATTTAATCAAATTGTTTGCATAATGTTACGAACTTCACAATATGCAATACAGGGAAAGAGTTGATAGAACAGATAAGATAGATTAGTAAAATACAACATTGGACAATATGTGCAACACTGTTCAAAACTGAAATATTCCTGATTATTCAACTTAAGCTAACAAACAGGGCTACGAAGTAGGCATGGTCGCATGCTGGCCCATTAGGCAAAAAAACGAATACATAACCAGATGCATAATCTTTGGCTTTATCATAAGAAACACCTTTTAAATATTTGACAAAACAAGTTCAACATGAATGAAATTGTGTATTCAGTGTAAGTTTGGAGGGCAGCAAATTAGCTTGCTACATATAAAATTCAGGAAAAAATTACTTGATTTCTTTCAAGGTTGTCTACGAATACGCCTGATAAAAACACAGTGTACCTTTAGTTTGTTCAATTAATGTCCTTGACATTATATGCGCGATGGAGAGCTGTTTCTATGCACAATACCCATGGAAAACCCTGGGATAAATGATGAAGACATTTGCAAAGCCACTTGAGCTATAAACTGATCCCATTTGAGATAGAAATGTGCTGTCCATGATTATGTTATGTAGAATGTTGAATTGTATTAATGAAAGCTTGTGGTCCACTAGAATTCTGGCGATAAATAGTCAGCTAGCAATGAACAAAAGAGAACTGGAGACAAAAAAACTGGTCTCAGTGGATAACTTGAAAATTGCACACTTTTTTTTAGGAATTGTCGTTTGTGAAATAGGCAAAATATCCTCAGGATTTCAATGGAAAACAAGGTATGTTCCAGCATAGTCTTCAACATGACTCCGGGTAAAATGCCTTTGTCATCATAATGGTTTGGCTTACCTATATATATGTTTTATATTTATCGAAGTATATTCCCCAAATAAAACAAATTTTCTTTGCCAATGCTGTTTTTCTTTTTTATTCATTCTCCTTTTTACATGCATTTTTGTGCATTTAAAGTATGTCTTCAAGCTGCAGTATCTGAAAACTACAGCTGATATATTAGATGAACAATTACGTTTTTCGATCTGGAAGAAGAAAGAAGGTTTCTAAAGCAGAAGCCAGATACTGCGGCATTGAACGTGTTTCAAGGTAAAAAAAAGGTTCAGGGAAGCTGCACACTGGCCACTCGTGCTGAAACAGTCAGGAATAATCCACTACCAGGCTGGTGACTAAATTGGAAAATCAGTCCAGGTACATATCTATTTGTACGTTTTTTGGTAACTTCAATCAGAAATAAGGTAGTCCTAACTGGTCAAACAGCAGTGTAGGCTAATTTACTCATGCTATTAGCAAGATGATTGTTGCACCACAACAAACAAACATCAGTTGTCAAAGATGCTTTCACTTATAAACCTCGTTTTTAGTGATACCTAGTAGCCTCAGAATCACATTCAAGACCTGTCACAACCCATCTCTTGAGATCTCTGTGTCATACAAATACAGACATCTAGTGTATTTCCAGAGACCTCTTAAAAGTTTAAGATAAAATAAATGGGTGTTATCAGTTTGCCGTTGGATACCTTGAATTTAAATATAGGCCTGTAAACAGACATCAGAGAGTCATCCTTGAGAGCCCTTGTTCTATAGAGGATAGTATGCAGAGAAAAGCTCCTTCTGTAGAGTAAACCTACACACTTGTTTCCTGAAGGCAGAATGTTTGGGCAAAGGCAAACCAGCACAACCTTTTAAATTCCCTGGTTCATGCTCCTGACACTAATACAATAGAGTCAATTCTCCAACCCGAAGCTGCATCAAGTGTTTCTATTATTGACTCTTCTGGACCAAGGCAGAAAACTAGACATACATACATTGTAAATACTTTATTAACTTTAAACATTTGCTATTTTAATATAGAAATAATGTAACTTTTAGCTAAATCTCGAAGATACCTGCAAATAAAAAAAAATGTCATGAGAAATAGAATAACTTTTTGTAAAAATGTAGGTGAAAAATGAGAAAACAATTTAAAAATAAAAATAAAAGAAGTATATATGTATGCTACCTACAAAGTAGAGCAAAACCAAAGGGGATGATTGACGGAGTGTTGAACATTGCAAGCACTCACCCCCAGTCAACTGATCTGGGTTTAATTCGTCATCATTCTTTAACTCACGCCGCCACCTCAGTTCAGACATGGCCATATGCAAATCAGTCTGACCCTGTGCCTCATGGGAACAGTCCAGCCCGAACTGCCAAGCCATGTCTTCCCTGGACCGGAAACAAGCATCCTGGGACCGGTTTCTGGCTAATCAGCCGTCATCAGCCATACTATCTTGAATCCAGTGGCAAAGTGAGCATGGGACCTACGTCTGGGCATACCCTACCAACTTAGAGCAAACAAGCAAAACCAAAGGGGATGATCGACAGAGTGTTGAACATTGCAAGCACTCACCCCCAGTTAACTGATCTGGGTTTAATCCATCATCATTCTTTAGCTTACTCCGCCACCCCAGTTCAGACATGGCCATATGCAAATCAGTCTGACTCTGTGCCACATGGGAACACTCCAGACTGAACTGCCAAGCCATGTCTACCCTGGCTGAAACAAGCATCCTGAGACTGGGTTTGTGTTCGTAACCCTCATCAGCCAGGCTATCTTGAATCCAGTGGCTAAGTGAGCAAGGGACCCACGTCTGGGCATACCCTGTCAACTTAGGGCGAACAAGCAAAACCAAAGGGGATGATGGACGGAGTGTTGAACATTGTAAGCACTCACCCGTAGTCAAATGATCTGGGTTTAATCCATCATCATTCTTTAGCTCTCTCCACCACCCCAGTTCAGATATGGCCATATGCAAATCATTCTAACCCTGTGCCTCATGGGAACAGTCCAGCCCGAACTGCCAAACCATGTCTTCCCTGGACTGGAAACAAGCATCCTGGGACTGGTTTCGAGTTCATAACCCTCATTAGCCAGGCTATCTTGAATCCAGTGACAAAGTGAACAAGGTACCCATGTCTGGGCATACCATGCTAACTTAGAGCGAACAAGCAAAACCAAAGGGGTTGATGGACGGAGTGTTGAACATTGCAAGCACTCACCCCCAGTCAACTGATCTGGGTTTAATCCACCATCATTCTTTAGCTACTCGCCACCCCAGTTCAGACATGGCGATATGCAAATCAGTCTGACCCTGTACCTCATGGGAACAGTCCAGCCCGAACTGCCAAGCCATGTCTTCCCTGGACCGGAAACAAGCATCCTGGGACCGGTTTCTGGCTAATCAGCCATCATCAGCCAGGCTATCTTGAATCCAGTGGCAAAGTGAGCATGGGACCTACGTCTGGCATACCCTACCAACTTAGAGCAAACAAGCAAAACCAAAGGGGATGATCGACAGAGTGTTGAACATTGCAAGCACTCACCCCCAGTTAACTGATCTGGGTTTAATCCATCATCATTCTTTAGCTTACTCCGCCACCCCAGTTCAGACATGGCCATATGCAAATCAGTCTGACTCTGTGCCACATGGGAACAGTCCAGACCGAACTGCCAAGCCATGTCTACCCTGGCTGAAACAAGCATCCTGGGACTGGGTTTGTGTTCGTAACCCTCATCAGCCAGGCTATCTTGAATCCAGTGGCTAAGTGAGCAAGGGACCCACGTCTGGGCATACCCTGTCAACTTAGGGCGAACAAGCAAAACCAAAGGGGATGATGGACGGAGTGTTGAACATTGTAAGCACTCACCCGTAGTCAAATGATCTGGGTTTAATCCATCATCATTCTTTAGCTCTCTCCACCACCCCAGTTCAGATATGGCCATATGCAAATCATTCTAACCCTGTGCCTCATGGGAACAGTCCAGCCCGAACTGCCAAACCATGTCTTCCCTGGACTGGAAACAAGCATCCTGGGACTGGTTTCGAGTTCATAACCCTCATCAGCCAGGCTATCTTGAATCCAGTGGCAAAGTGAACAAGGTACCCATGTCTGGGCATACCATGCTAACTTAGAGCGAACAAGCAAAACCAAAGGGGTTGATGGACGGAGTGTTGAACATTGCAAGCACTCACGCCCAGTCAACTGATCTGGGTTTAATCCACCATCATTCTTTAGCTACTCGCCACCCCAGTTCAGACATGGCGATATGCAAATCAGTCTGACCCTGTGCCTCATGGGAACAGTCCAGCCCGTACTACCAAGCCATGTCTTCCCTGGACCAGAAACAAGCATCCTGGGACCGGTTTCGGGTTCATAACCCTCATCAGTCAGGCTATCTTGAATCCAGTGGCAAAGTGAGCCAGGGAGCCACATCTGGGCATACCCTGGCAACTTAGGACGAACAAGCAAACCAAAGGGGATGATGGACGGAGTATTGAACATTGCAAGCACTCACCCCAGTCATCTGATCTGGGTTGAAGGCCCAGATCTCTGTACTGGGGTGAATGTATGACATTGTTCTGCATTCTGTCCATCAATTGTTCTTTTTGCATTTGTCACCCCAAGTGGGACGGGTATGCTCAGACGTGAGTCCCGTGCTCTCCATGACACTGGAGTCAAGCTATCCTGGCTGTTGAGGGCTGAAAAACCAAAGCCGGTCCTAGGATGCTAGTTTGCAGTCCACGGAGGACCTGGCCTGGCAGATCGGGCTGGCCTGTTCCCATTGGGTCAGGGTCAAGACTGATTTGAATATGGCTGGGTCCAAATTGGAATGGCATGGTGAGCAACAAAATGATGGATTTAGGCCCAGATCTCTGTACTGGGGTAAATGTATGACATTGTTCTGCATTCTGTCCATTGGTTCTTTTTGCAGCTACAAAGTAGAAGCATAATATTTACACAGGTCATGTGTCTCCTAACAGGATCACCTTCACAGAATAAAAAGACACAAATAGAAGACAAAACACATAAAAAGGAAGAACTGGATGTTGCTGAACATGGAAACATAGACACTTTGCCTACAACCAGAGACGATGCAGCAAATTGACTTTATGTTACCTAATAATATTGAACCTGTAGCAAGTGTGATTGATATCCAATATATCTCTTAAAGAAATTGCTACAGTTACAGTAAACCAAGAATGGCACTCTAGGTAATCAGGGCCTGCATTAGCACAGAACATGCCATAAAATCAGACAAGCAAACAAACTGGCTGTTTTGAATGTGGCTTCTTACCAATAAGCCACACCCAATCACTGCACTCCCACCTGGGAGGCAAATATATCATTATACACTTTTAATAATATACACTTTTAAGCATGTCTTACCACCCCTGGCACAGCAAGACTGCAACACAAAAAAACAACACCTTTTGAAAATGAGTTTTATTTAACAAAATGCAAAGACTATCACTTTTAGAATAAGGACTGGGGTTTATTAAATAATACTCTCTAAACAAAGGCTGTCTCAGATACCAAATGCATTAGATTCAAATATGTGTAGCAAACTTAGAATCTAAAGGCATGAATCAATAACTGAGCAAACTATAATACTGATTAATAAACAAGCAATAACTGATATAATATTAGATACACTGGACGTCCTGCAATAGATCAGAAAGATATATATACAGAGTAGAGGATCATTCTGGATCTGCACCTCCCACACCACAAAGAAAACACCTCAAACGATCACAGCCACTGGCTGACATCACAATGGCAATAATCACAAAACTCAATACATCACCTGATGCATACACTGCCCACTTCTGGCCGGGGGAAGTCTTCACACAACCGGGGATCAGAGCTCAGCAATCAGGGTTCAATACGAGATAGACACGTCTGCCCTCACTCGGAATCCAAACTCCCAAACTTCCACTTCCACCAGACCAGTGGAGGCTCCCCCTTTTAATACAAGTGGAAGCATTGGTCGAAGCTTCTAGCAAGCCTCACCTTCTATTCCCATCAGATTCCATACCACCCCGTGTCAAGGACACAGCATCGGTTGATCAGGCCTTTGCTATTACTTCGAGAAGGAGCCTGCACATTCCTCCGATAAGAACCGGTTTCTACTAGCACACAGAGTGCAGAAAAAGCAAAACATGCCCTCTTCAGCTCTGCAGCTTCGTGCAGGACAGAAAGGCCCAAAGCAAGATGGATTTGAAAAGCAAGATGACATGAGAGCATGTCAAAGGCAATAGTCAGCACTGCCATAGCGCGAAGTAAAGTCAGAAAACAGAATAGTCAAAGCCAATAGTAAGAACTCATAATTCTCACCAATGCACACACGTTCCTGCACACCTTCAAATACACATCCCACATGCTCTGCTCTTGGCAAGACTGTTCCACTCCGTAACAGCTCCCACTGAAAGACAGCAAGATTAAAGAACAGAAGAGAAAAAGGCAACTGCAGGACAATCCTACATTAAGGAACACACTAAAATCAATTAAATTGGTGGTGGTGAGGGTCATCATAGGGTGCCAACATCACAAGAGTAGCTCATTTATTACACTGGCATAGACCAAGACATAATGTTATGTGCCTAAAAGCTTTGTGTAGGTCAGTAGAATTGCTGGCATCTGCAACCACGAATATGTGGAGAAGTATTCCTAATATGCAAGTAGAAATTGTGCAACATAGCAGGGATGTAGTCAAAGGTTTGGTACAAATGACACATGCCCTTAAAGGAATATAAGCTTCTAATATGTCTAATAGGTCCAATGTTGGCAAACAATAAAAAGAAGAACGATCTAGTATTAGTAGTAGTCTGTTACACTAAAGCCTTGTACTACTAGAACAACCAGAAGTCAAATTTTATCTGGAGAATCCAGTTTATAGTGTTCAGTTGACACATCCACTTTTAGAGCTCCTAGACATAATAATTGCATTAGTTAGGAAACTAAATTGAAAAACAAATTGTACAAAATAATACATTCAATTCAATGACATATGTAGCCATTGCAATGTCTATTAAATGATAGTATGTGTAATTGCGTATGGTAAATAAATACTTTTCATTTAAAATGTGATAGCAAAAAAATAAACAGTACTGCAAGAAGCAAATAATGTGTTGTTAACTATTCTACTTCAGAAAAAATTGTTAATCACAATAATTCTGCATTGTCATACCATTTTTCCTAACAGAGGTCATCCTTGATGTCACTGGATCAGAAAAATGCACTTTTGAATATCCTAATGCCTCCAGACTCCCAGACATTTCTAACTTTTCCCGTAGCCTATCAACACCTTCAGTTCAGAGGTCTCCCCTTAAGTAACTCATTCTCTCATAGCGTATTTACAAGAGTTTTAGCTCCATTAGTGAGTATCTTGCATACTAAGAGTATTAGAGTATTCAACATCCGCTGATTTACTGGGACCCAGCATCACTCAATTATAAGCCTTGAGTTTTCAGTAACCCCGTCAATACTACTGTCTCCCCAGCGGTAGCTCCTATCTGTAGCTCCCACAGAAACATCTAGGCAATGAGATACCTTGGAGCCTGACACTAATAACAACTGTACCAACCAATGCAAGACAAGTTCAGAGTCTGCATGCAAGAACTGGCAGCCTGGATGTCCGCCAACTGCCTAAAACTCAATGGCAGCAAGACCGAGGTGCTCGTGGTGGGGGGGGGTCCACCTGTCTGGTCGTCGGCATGGTGGCCATCCTGCCTGGGAGAGGTACCTGTCCCATGTCACGAAGCAAAGGACCTGGGTGTGTGGCTAGATGATGATCTTGCTTTTGACTCCCAGGTCAGTCGAGTGGTGGGGACATGCTTCGGCATTTTAAAAACCATGAGGAAGATCTTGGATTTCCTACCCATTACTGCTCGCCGGATGCTGGTGCATGCGTTAGTCACATCTCGCATGGACTACAGCAATCTGTTGTATCTGGGGGCAACGGAAAAGGTTTTAAACCGCCTCCAGGTGTTGCAGAATGCTACCGCTCGCCTTGTTTTGAGGCTTCCTAGAAGATCTCCCTCCAGGGCAGCGCTCCAGGAGTTGCACTGGCTTCCGGTTAGAAGCAGGGTGGAATTCAAGGCTTTGGCCACATGCCACCGTATTCTGAGAGGAAAAGCCCCTGCCCCACTACAAAGTCTGGTTACCTGGTATGAGCCCACCAGGAGCTTGCGATCGTCATATACAGGTCTTCTGAAAATCCCCAAAATAAAGAAAACACGCATGGGGGTAGATCATTCAGATACCTGGCCGCTAAGCGGTGGAATGACCTGCCGATAGAACTACGCATGGAGTTCTCGGAAACCCTGTTTAGGCGAAAACGTAAGACCCATCTGTTCAGACGCTAACTACTGCTGGGTTGTTACACGGTCACCCTACTTACCATAGCGCGGGGACACGCCTTGGGCGTAAACCAGGCGCTTTATAAAACTCCCTAATAATAATAATAATATGAGAGTTATAAAAGTTCAAGGTCTTTGGTGCAGGGAGGAAGCCCAGAGGTCCTCGAATTAGAAGGAACTGCAGGGCTGTAATATAGAATATAGAATGTAGTAGATGGTCATAATGGCATATGGAATGTTGTCATTAAAATAAAAAACATTTATTTGGTTGGAGAAGCAGTGCTTGGGAGAAGAATCTGAAGAAGTTGTGTGGCGCACATTACTCTACCTATAAATAAAACAGTGAAACCTGTAGCACAGATGCATATTCGAGTCCTAATTCATCTGCAAGACAAAGTGTAGGCACAGATAAATCCACTGCTTAGGCAAAACATCATTGAACCAGCAACTGGTCCAATGCCTTGGGTGACCGCGATTGTAGTGGTGCCTAAAAAGACTTTAGACCAAATTCGAATTTGTGAAAATATGAGCATACCAAATACAGTGATTGAAAGGGAAAGGCACGCAGTACCGCACTTGAATGATATGATTGTCATTTTCAATGGAGCAGCAGGTTTTTAAAACAAATTAGATCTCTGTAAGAGATATCATCAACTAGAATTTGATCAGCTTTCTAGATATATCACAACCTTTTCTACACATTTAGGATTATTCCGTTATAAAAGGCTTAATTTGGGGATTTGTTCAGGGGCAGAGATATTTCAAGAAATTAAAAAGAATGTCATTAGACCTGTAAAAAACTCAACAAACTATAGTGTGACAATTTGGTATTTGGAAAACAGAAAAGGAACATGATCTAGCTTTAAAAAAGTATGGTAAGAGCTGATGAAAACTGGACTTACATTAAATTTAGAAAAATGTGAAATAGGCAAGCAGGAATTAACTTTCTAGGGTCATATATTTTCAGGTAAAGGAATGAGACAAAACTGTGTGAAAGTTTCTCTTTAGAGACAACAACTAGTCCAAAAGATATAATAGAATTACATTCCTTCTTAGGAATGTCTAACTACTGCTTTTACTGCATTAACAACTATGCCACCATAAGCTCACCTCTTAGAGAATTAAGAAAAAAAGAAAGAGCGCTCAACTGGGACGAACAGTGTGAACAAGAATTTAAGAAAATTCAAACTGATGTAACGCTGGCAGCAAACTTAAAGTATTGTGACCCGGATCTGGATAATGTGTTAATAGTGGATGCTAGGACTGTAGGATTAGGTGCCATTTTAGTGCAACACAAACCTGGAAAGGAGACTCCTAGATATGTATTGTCACACGCTAGTAAAAGCTTGACTGATGTAGAAAAGAAATATTTACAGCCACAGAAAAAAAGTTTGGCTGTGGTATAGGCTTGTGAGTTCTACTTTGATTTCCCATTTGGAAAGCCTTTTGTGATAATCACAGATCATCAAGTTCTAACAACTCTTTTTGGAAATCCATAGGTAAAGAGACCTCTTCACATTGAAAGATGAAGGATGAGGTTAATGGATTAGGATTTCAAAGATATTCACATGCCTAAAAAGGAATATAACCAGATTATTTGTCTAGTCATCCAGCTAGCATAATGAGAAACAAAATAATGAAGTTGAAGAATATGCGCATTTCTTAATTAATACCATAATCCCTGAAACAATTTTAGAACGTGAGTTGATTCAGGAATCTACCAATGATAACACTCTGCTAGCAGAAATATTAATAATAATTTAGAAGAAATGAAAACACATAAATGCTATGATAAATTTTCAATCTGGTATACACAAAATAGATATACTTGCATTTAAAAATGTACAAGATGAACTCACAATAACTCCTCCATCTGGTCTTCTTCTAAGAGGTAACAAATGGTTATCTACCGCACACTGCAGAAGTGTGTGATTGGTTTTGTACATGAAAGTCATTGACAAAAAGTATTTTGCATGAAAAGGTATTGTTTCCCAGACTTGACAGTCAAGTTGAAGAGTTTGTACAAGCCTGCCACCTTTGTCAATGCACTATGAGTGAAAGAAATGTTGAGGAGTTACACATAACTTCCAGATGCTATATGGTCATAGTTAGCATGTGATTTCTATAAGCCATTGGATTCTGGAAAATATTTTTTTTCAGGATTGACGAGCACTCTAGATTTCCAATTGAAAAGACGGTATCATTGCCTGCTGCATCTTCCAGTTCTGGGTTATATTTTTTTACATGGGGTATATCCAAGATAATATAGACAGATAATGGCCCACATTTTAATGGGAATTACTTTTGTAAATGTCTTGAAAACATGGGAGTAAGACATAAAATAATTACTCCTCTATGGCTACAGGCTAAGGGAATGGTAGAAAGATTAATGATTGCTATACAAAAAATTCTATTCAAAGAGCCAAGTTCTCATAGATTTCCATACATCAAGCTCTGTGTCAGGTTTTACGTGATTATAGAAACACACCTCTTGGATCAATGGGGACATTTTCTTTGGAGTTGTTATATGGGCAAGCCAGACAAACACATTTGACCTAAGTACCATTAAACCCACCCCATCCAGAGAACATGATCACATTTAAAAAAATGCAATAATGAAAGGGAAAATGAAGCACTATGAAGATCTAAGGGAAAATATTCAGGGAAGAGGTTATCAGGTTTGAGATCTTGCATTAGTAAAACAAGACCAGTTGAGAAAACAGTAGATTTCATCCATCACCATTGGATTTAATTAAAATAAAAGGGTTGTCAAATACTGTACAGAATGAAAACAGAAAGATAGTGAGAAACAAAGCACATTTTAGGAAGTTTATTCTCCCAAGTCAAGTCAAAAGAATACAACTACAGAGACACCACAAAACATTTCATGAATGAGAAACAAGTCAATTAGAGACAATATAAATAAAAGTGATTTTGACTTTTTCAGAAGAACAAGACGAACACTCAAAAAACCACAAAGATTTATTGAACAATGTTAATTTATTTAAGTGTTTTCTTTATTCGCTCACATGTTAAAGACGGGGATGATGTATTTATGTAATATAGAATATAGAATGTAGTGGGTGGTAATAGCCACATATAGAATGCTGTTGCTTAAGAAAAAAGATATCTTTATTTGGAGAAGCAGATCTGGGTACAGGGAGCTGTGGCAGCTGTCCCAGTGTATCAATAAATATATTTGAAACCACAAGATCTGGTTTCACGACTTTCCAGGAGTTAATGGCAATTCTACTAATTTATTTCAGTATTAATCTCCTAAATCAAGCTGTCTGCATCAGGACGGATAACCAGGTGGCCTGTGCAGGGAAGTCCCTTGTGCTGACTACTAGCTGCTTGGCCAATAAAACATTGATTTTGACAGAAGAAAACCTCCTACATCTGAGTGCACTCTAACATCTGGTAAAGTAGAAAGGGCCTGTTGACCTCCTAAGCAGAGTATTTTGCTTGTAAGTATAAATGATGCTTATCCGTCTCTCTGTCTGATGGACATTTCTGCCACATATTGAATGCTATCATCAAAGACGTTTGTTCCCTAGTCCCCTGTACAAAGGCAGTGGCAATATACTCATTGTCAGCTTGTTGACTGCAAGCCCTAGTTTAAGCGTTACCCCCTTTCCATTAATCCCTAGGTTGTACAAAGATCAGGAGTTTTCTTTCTGAAAAGGCTAGCATTACATTCTGCTGTCCCTTATTGTGACCTTATTTGAATATTTTGAGCTCTTTAAGACCATCCATTTGAGCATTCTCATTTATTGTCACTTGCATTTATTTCAACAAAAATGGCTATCTAATGTGGGTGCAGAGTGGGAGAAGTAGTTGATCTGATATGAGAGGAGACTTACCTTAAAGCTTTTCCATAAAAAGTGGTTCTGCGACCTTCCCCTCCATTTCTCCTGAAGATTCTTTACATTTTTCATTGTTTCCACCATACAATATTTTTGCTAGCTATCCCTTTCCTACTATGGAAAAGGAAGAAAAGCTCCACACTTTGGATGTTTAAATGGCTCTTTCAGTATACCTAAAACATCCTGACTCTTTTTACAAAATGTGTTTTCTTTTTTTACTTTTAGCCTGTCAGGAGAGGGCAAATGCCCTTCCTTTCCCACTCCAAGCAAACCAACTAGGTTTGATATTATTTCATCCTATTCATCCAAAGAAGTTCTTTTACAAGATAACATTGAAGGAAGGTCAACAAGGGTATGGCCAATTCCTGGGCTGTTTTTATGTAGAGCTCCTTAGAGGAGATTTCTATGACTGCCACCTGCAAACCCCTATGTAGTTCTACTTCTCATTGTCAGCTTAATGTGGGTGGGAGCTATTATTCTTTATAATTATTCATTCTCTTCATTTGCAATTATGAACATGGTTAATTAAGTCAAGTAGTCAAGGCAGACCCACAGGTACTGCTGGGGTAATCGCTGATGTGTGCCAACCTGAGTGCTGGGAGTGTCTGCCAGTGAATATGCCGGGTCAAACGTGGTGAGTGATACTTCTCCTAATGCCAGCCAGGGACTGTGTCAGTAGGAGGAGGTGGGGGACTACCCCCATTGGAGGCAATGACAGGTGGGTTAAGTGTGAGTGATGGCAAGTCTCCCAGTAACGGCTGTGTCAAGCAACACAGTGCCAGGTGCTCCTAGGTCCTGCACAAAAAGGAGTGGCGGAATGGAAAAAATAGGTAAAACAAACAATCTGTGGGTGAACCTGGATGCAGATAAGACCCGCTATGAAGGAAGGGTCATAGCTGTAGCCACCTTTAAGTGGCGGATCGGTGATAGGTAAAACTTCAAATGGAAAAGACTGGCACCAAACTCTGGTGCAAACCAACAATGTGTGAGTTCGCAATTCCCATAAAGTAAGAAACATTAACTTCTGTGATATAAAACAAAATTGTGGGAAATGCGCTATAAAACCTTGCAAAAGCAATAAAAACTATGAAAAGACCCCTATCTGCACAGTGAGATTCTCATGGAACAACCATATAGACTTAATTTGTCTTGGAGAGAGTAAGAGGGCAAGGATGCATTTAAACTCATTGATTGAAAGGAGTGCTGTGGGCACATGAGTTGAGAGCACATAGAAACATTCCAAAAAAGGATTTAAGTAAGGGATTTAGTGCAGGGACAAACTTGCTTCATCACAAAACTATAAATAACACAGTAACTCGTTGTGCTGATGTCAAAACCACACAAGGACACAGCACTGCAGTTCCAAGTGCACAACACAATCAGAGACATTATTGATAAGGAGGCTAACAGGCGGTGGTGGTTGAGAGTGTAGGTGAGTCTGGGCTAGGCCTCTCTATGCCCTCCAACAGTTTATCCTAGATGTCAGAAAGCAGCCTACTGAGAAGACTGATAGATTAGCTATCACAGTAAAAATGCTGAGAAAAAATACAAAATGCACAACAGAAGCGAAGCAAAAACCATCAGATGTGGAGGACATCACACCAATCAATCCACATTGGGGATTTATAAAAAACAATAAAAACGACAGAAAATGCTCATGGACACAGAGATAGGTCCAGATGGAATAATTTGAGACAACAGATGGTCTTGCTGACTATCTTGACCATATAGGACCTAGATAAGAATGCTCTCAGCACCAAGATCAAGCTATTAAATACAAAAGCATCATTCTTTACTATCCGTATTATGGCAAAAGCTTGCAAAAAGGAGGAAAACATTTGATGAAGTCATGTGAAACTGCACTAGAGGGGCATCTCGCATACAATGTTGCTGCCAGCCAGATTTAGAATTGACATCAAGGGAAAAAGACACTTCCTTGAATGTCCAGAAGATGCAATACAGTACAAAGCAGCATTCAGAATGATATATAATGCATAAAGTGATATCCTCACCATATAAAAGAAAACAAATGTGTGTATGGAATTTAAATGTGTTTTTACAATATTAAAGCAATCAGCAGCGTGGAGGTTGCACGCATAGTACAGCCACATAGAAACTTGTTTCACCCATTGATAATCACTGAGCTCACATGGCCCAATGCTTTGCCCTTGCCTAGGTTCTGTGGGGGAGCCAGTCACCTGTGAGGTTCCTATTTTGGTGAAAGTTTATAATCATGTTTTTGCAAGGGATGCAGAAGAATACTTTCATTTGATGTGACCCAGTTAGGGATTAGTTTGCATGGGGGGAGGCATAGGAGGGATTAGTGTCTCAAATGTAGAACAGTTGATTTGAGACTGTATTACTCTGAATAGAGGAATGTGGGCACCTAGCAGATGGTATGAATATGATTAATTAAGTATAGTGTGAAATATATTGATTGGGTGATAAAATGGCATAACATATGGTCCTACATTAGACAATGTAAAATCCATATTGAAATGTTACAGGAAACACATGTAACTCAGACTAAACACAAAAAGTTGGCTAAGAAATTCAGCGGTGGTCTCTGGCTTTTGACATTGAATCCTAGAACTGGAGGGGTGTTAATATGGATGCCTAGCACCATACTTTTCCTAGTGACTTAAACGTTCAGACACCTGAAAGGATTAGTGACTTGGAAAATGAGACCAGGCGTGTTTATGTCTGAGACAGGTTACGTTTTAAAAGGTTTTTGGTCATCCTATCTTGGAAAGATTTACATGCTGGAGATAAAAAAAAGTACATATCTGATGTAAGTGACATAGTAGCACAGCCAGGGATTGTAAAAGTAAAGGGAAGAGTGCAGTACCAAGCTGCATCCCACTAATCACTGGCCTAGAAAAGAAAAGAAATCAATTGCATGGACTCTGTTCTTTTACGTAGGATGGATACTATTAACATGAGAGCCTTTCTCTGAATGCAAAAATAAGATAAGCATTGAATGACAATCTTAAACTTGGATGGCAGGTTCTCCATACAGGACGCTGGGTGCCTGAAGATAACAGGTTAAGTTCTTTATTTCACATTTGGCTCTTAGGTTATAGAAACATCAAGTAGGTCCTGCCAGAACTCTGTGCTCCCTCTAACTGTCCCCGTCTCCTAGCTTGCACTCCACGCCACACACCAGCATTCTATTACATCATTCACTCCCAGAATTCCAGACACCAGCTTAGACATGCAGAGAATGGGGACACAAAGGATTCTACAGAGAAGCAAATGGTCAACAGGGTCAAACGCAGGTGGCCTAATAAAAATCAGTGCACCACAACAGCCTCTGTCAGCAATCATGTTTAACTCATCCACCATGGAGTTGGCAACTGTTTCTGTCACATCACAACTTGTTATAATTGACTTGTGTCTTTAATTTCTCTTGGTGTGTCTTCCCTGCTGCTCAGCTAGTATGAGTGTTAGAATGTTTGATGACCTCATGGAATGATTGAGTGCCTGGCTTGTGTGTGGAGTGGCAGTTAGTTGATAGATGCATTCTGAGTGGCAGGGAGGACGCTCCTCGTGGGGCTATATTTCCTTCTATCTATCTTCTTCTAATGAACGTACCTTGTACCCAAGCTTCAATAAATCCAACCAATTTTATATACCTGGCTCCAAGGATCTTCCATTTACCAAACAACTCCTATATCTGGCATGGACGTCACCCTACAGGCCTGTGGCTTTCACAAAGATCTGTAGCTGGCAGGTACCATTATTCTCCAGCAACTTGTCAAGGTGAGGCAAAAGAGTAATTGATCTAAAGTTTTTGTAATTTTGGAGTCTCCAAGGGCTTAGTTAGGAGGTGCCTTGGGACTCTATTTTTAAGATCAGTAGACACTTCTTGCTGCCAAAATTGACAGTGGAATGAACTACTCTCAGGAACAGAAGGACTACTGTAGGGTTTTCCCCAAAAACATGTTATTAAGTGGTGAAGAAAAATAAGAAACTCAAATACATTGCCAATTCCAGTCTTGATCTAATAAATATGCAGTTTTGGCATATCTGCAAGTGGTTTGTATAACAATGGCAATGTTTATGAATTTTTGAAAAACCCTACACTCGCGCGTCCTCCCTTGTGTTGGGATTATGAGTAGTAGGTCAATAAATCATTGTAAAGTTCGCATTTCTTAAGCTCATGAATACATAAGTTCTCATGTACATTCAGCATTTGTTAGCTTTTGAGGGCCAGTCCGATTTCTATATTTGCCTGACCCCACTCTTTTGTGTTTTTAAAAGAAATTCAAAGTCTTTAATCGGAGAGGATATGCAAGGGGCAATATCCCCTTTTACAAATATCATACCAAGGGATCCCAGATAGCTTCAAGTCTTTAATGACATTGGCAAGTCCACAGGCCAAGTTTCATTGGCATAATTTTCCATGAGCATGAGTACCAATGTATAACATCAGGAGGGTCTTTCTTTTTCCATATGGCTGCAATAGACGTCTTCACTGCCCATAATCAGTTCCATATCAATAATTTATCTCTTTTGGTTTGGTAAAGAATATCTTGTGTACCCTCTCCAAAAAGTTCTTAAGCGAAATCCTCCTGTAGGCAATAACACCTTTTTCTAAAACAGAGGATCTTGGGACAATTCCCTCATATAGGAGTGAAGTGTCCCTTCCCCTCTACATGAACATTTTTCCAAAAGAGCCCATAACTGTGCCTTTCAATAGTAAAGTTTTCATGTCTTCATCCATAAATGGAGGAAGCTGTTCAAAACCAAGAGAATCCAATTTAGCACGATAAGTATCCAGAGAAATCAAGAGTCTTGACTCTTGTGCCTTAGATTTGTCATAGACCTTCTTATGATACCCAAAAAGAAGTGGATTAAATTATCTATCAGTGCCTGTGAAGGTAAAATGTTTTTTTTGCCATAAGATAGGATCATCCCTGTGTTTTATTTTTCTGTAAAGGTTTATGAGTTTCAAAAGTGATTGCATCATCAATCAATCAATCAATCAAAAACATTTATATAGCGCACTACTTACCCGGAGGGTCTCTAAGCCCTGGGGGGGGGGGGTCCGCTACTGCTCGAACAGCCAGGTCTTGAGCTGCTTCCTGAAGGCGAGGTGGTCTTGGGTCAGGCGGAGGTGGGTCGGAAGGGAGTGTAGTGTAGTTCCTGTTATCCCAATAGGCTCTGCGCATTGGAATAATACCTTCAATAGTATAGGCCTAGACCAGACGTTAACTAGGTCTACTACTGTCGATATTAGACTTAAAGTTTTGGGTTTGCCAGCTAGCTCAGAGTTCACTAGAAACTTTCTCGAATAGGCAAGGAGGAGTTGAACCTCCCTGGATAGACAAGAAGGGATTTAGTTTCTGACAACCATAGAACATGACAACTTTGCTCTCCCCTAATCAAGAGTGTATCTCGAGAGTCGTGTGAACAAAAGGCAATTTATTTTACTCAGTCAGTACGTGCATTCTTAGTCTCATCAGATTGTAGAGAAAAGGAAGAGACGGGCGTGTTCAATAAAAGATGTTATTTATTGATCAGTCTCTTTTCTCATACAAGAGAAATGGATCGATATTATTGCAATACTTATGGTTAAGTAAAGTGCATACATTAAAAGCAGAAGTATAAAATAATACTGTAAAAACATTGATATGGTTTCTAAGCCATATGAAGGTTTAAAATGAATAAGATATATTACATACACATATACATTTGACTAATCGTACTCAACTGGTGTTTCTAACTACGCCTACCCCGTGTACCTGACCTAAGTCTAATGCGTGGGCGGGAATAGAAAGTTACAGTTTAAGTTAAGTTTGTTTTGCCAAGTGACTGACTAAAGAATTCTCTGTGAGGGGTTATTCAGTTCTGTACCTGGAATCTAGGATGGATGAGGGATGGTATCTCTCGTCTCTGGCCTCGATATTCCAGGCTGCCTGCGAGGGCTACCCGGAAGCGCCGGAGCTGGATTTCTCGGCAGGAGAATAGACAGCTTCTCGTTCTCAGCGCGTCAGGAAGGCGGGGCTGCGCCAGCGGGGTCTGCTCTGCTCTGGGCTTCGGCAAGTCTGGCTGCTCCGATCTCGTCACCACCGCGTGTCTTTGCATAGGGCAATATCGGTAATATTTATACCTTTAAGGTGCCGAGATTGACGTAAGGATGGACATAGATACGTCAATAAGGATGTCATACGACCAGGTCGTTAGCACATTCTTTTGCTGAAGTTCTCGGTGAAATCAAAACAATGGCCGCAGGGTTTTTCCCAGGTTGTCATAGGTTTGATTTGTTTTGAGAACTCCGTATGCCTTATCAGGGGCTGGAGGAATATCGCTTGTCTAATTAGATGGCAAGCGTTATGACCTAATCAGATAATACGTTCCTGTGCCGTAGTGTGGCTTTATCAGATAACGGTTCCTGCATCATGGGGGTTTTCTGCCTCATGGGATGGCTGCTAGTTAACTTGTTAGTTTGTTAACCAGAATAGGGTCAGGAATAGGGGGATCGATACAGAACCTATAGGAATACATCACACCCACTCCACGCTAACTATGGACATATTTACTAATCTATGCATAGTAAAACATACTGTAGAGTATCGTGTATACCTTACCACCCCAAAATACATAAATGCATTTTGAAATTATCAAATATACGGAAAAAAAGCATTTACATGTATTGTATGCACTCAAGCTGTGAAATAATGCTAAAGTAATCACGCATTTGTATACATTATTGCTAAATGGTATATGAGAATTTACACATGAAATGGCTCTTAATACAGAAAAAAGTTCGAGACCATTCCATCACAGAATAAAATAATTATGAACATACCAGCGGGCAGCAAATGTCTATAAGCTATCTAAAAGTAGAAATCTTAGTTCTCTAAGAATAGTTCTTACTTTAAGCAGAAGATAGTGTCCCGAAAAATATGCAAAAATATTTTGGGGCTGCTGAAAAAGTTGCTGTCCGTGACCTGGAGGGAAAAATGTTCATGGTATTTTGCTTTTCTAGTTGAAGGCCAAATTCAGGGAACGCCGTGTACGAGCTTGCTCAAAATTCTCTATTTCTGCTCTGGTGAGAACATCATATCATTTAGACTCTCGAAAAAGTTGTCAACAGCTTCCTGGGAGAGTTCCACTAACTCGGAAATAGGTGTAACCATGCATTCGTGCGCATGATTGTCTCCATTGACATTCCGATTTGGATTGCTGACAGAAGGTCGTACCTGATCGATGCTGCTTTCATCTTGAACTTCACTACCCCTTAATCGTAGTGGTGAAGCTTCCACGAATGCCGTCATCAGGATTGGTAGCCGTTGAGGGCAGCACAAAGCATGAGCCTTTGTTGGACTCAACAATGTTTCTGCATCCATTGGCGCATCCGATTGTAGCGTCAGACAGGTGTCTAACACGCATTCTTCTCCGCATAGCAGGCACCTTAATACAGGTAAAACACATCGATGCCACAGTGGTCGAAATGAAAGAAACCAAGTCATGTTCAGGTCTCTAAGCCGGGATAGTCCCAGGATTTTTGATATCCGGTCCCGGTATCCAATGGCTAGGATTGTTTCTTCCCTTGTCGCAGGTGTTTTGTCTGTGACATGGTTTGCCATAACGAAATATAAGGACTAAGAATAGGATTCCTGCAATTAGTCCTAAAATGAGGGGAAGTCCGCCAAAAATCGAATGGACGAAATCTGGAAAAATACCCAGTATGGCTTTGAATGGTGTTAATGCCATCGAAAATACTGTCTTAAATACTTTTGAGACTTCCCTGGTATCAGAAATATTTAAGATTTCATTCAGGATTTCTGCGAAATGTATGGGGGAATTAGTCGATAACAATGAATGTATCTCTGCAGTCGTCCTTGCGACTAGGAGATCATACGTTTCTTTTGATGATGTGAGCCTTGTCGGCGTCTGAAGAAGCACTGTTTTCATTCTGCTTAAAGTATCTATTCGAATAGAAGTAATTTTCAAGTTGGGCCATGCCCTTGCCTCCCTGTCTGGAAAGGAGCTGGGGAACAATAAGCGTCCACAGCACTTGACCTTCGCAGTCGTAGTTACGAGATAAGGAGTCCCGGGCATAAGACTACAGCATCTGCGGTCCACAATTAGAATGTAACTCCCATTATAGAGTCTTTGAAAGAATGGTTCTATCTCTGTAGCAGGTGTGCCTAGCTGGTGACATGAAAGGTTATTTAAGTTCCCTTCACAGGCTCCATGCAAACTAATTCCGTTACACAGAAGTGTACCGCTTAGTGACATCGCACAATTATTGCCACTAAGAAACACTTTCTGTCCTTTATTACTGACACATGCATGTGAATAGGGCAGGTTCCATGTTGTTTTAATGTACCCTTTTCCCAATTTTTCGTACATGCCAGCCTGTATATATTTTTGGCAGTATTGAAACCTGAAGGTTGATATTGGAATATTAATTATCCCATGTATTATCCATTCACTGACAGGTCGTTCTGACATTGTCACTGGTAATCTTTCGAGTTTCTCAATGCTCAGGATTGTATAATCAGCACCCTTCTGGGCCATACTGATTTGTTTATCAGTAAGGTTAAAGATATTGAAAAGTGACGTTGTGTTGATTAAACGCCAAGGCACATAGCCTGAACGCAGATTTTGTAACGTCCAGCCAAGCTGTACAATAGAATGCAATTGAGACTGACCGTGTTGTAACAACAGTAAGTCTTGCGATATTATGTCGATTGCTGAAGACACAATGCTGTCCAGAGAAAAAATTCTGGAGGACAGAGTCATTAACCCATTGTCCACTACAGAAAGTGATTTTTCCAAATTAATACGGTCAATTTCCCGTATCCTTTCTGCTGTCTCAATTTGAGTAACCTTCCAGGCCTCATTGTATGCTGCATATACAGAGGCTGCTATGAAACGCTTTTGACGCTGTTTGCATGGTCCCATAGTGAAATCACGCAAGTCAGCACCATCAGTAAGTAAAGTTAGGTGTTGCTTAATTTCTGCCAGTGTGGAAGTTTGTAGCCATTGAAGGCATAATTTGCCCACACTGTAGGTGGTTATTATCCCTGGGTGATGTCTTTGGGGATATCTAGGGTCTGGCCTGGTCATTTTGAACCCCTGTGTTTTGTTCAGGAATCTGTCTTGACAGTTATTAGTATCTGTGGGCCAGATCAACCACTGTTTCCAATCTGGATGTGTTCTGTTTTGGTTTAATACATAGTTTATGTCTATCTCCTCATCTGTAGAGCTATTGCTGTTCATTGTTGGTTTTGGAATAGACGGTTTATTTAAGTCTTTGATTTTGGCTAAGCCAAGACAGGTAGTTTGTTGAACAGTGTCATTAAAAAATATAATTTGTTCTGGGATCATGCAGGCTCTAAACAAAGATTCTATACCCTGTACTTGCCATTCTTTTGTGCCCCAAACACTTTTCAATTCAACATTTTTGTCCCAATAATCAAAACCAAAAGTATTCATTTGTTCAAAGAATGAGTCTGAATATATCAATTTTGTGTTGGTTATCATGGTCTTTGTCCCTGTCTTATTTGACAATTTGAAATAAAATGTTTCAGCATTACTTATGTTAAAACCTGAAAAGTATGAATATTTGTCATAAACGGTTCTTGAGCTTCCTTTTGGAGGGGTTGCACAATGTTCCCATTGATTATAATTTAAAACATTTCTAGGTTGTGCAGATCTATGTAAAAAGTGGTTACCATAGTGGTTGTAGCAATACATACTATCATAATTTGTAGAACCCTGCAAATAATCATGGTTAGTAAATTTAGCAGACATCAATAAGTCAGACATCATATTGTTTATACTTTCAAAGTCCCAATCATCAGCAAATGTGCTTGGTTTTACGAAGTCACTCAATGAGATTTTAATTTGGTGTGGATATTTCAGGATTTCAACCGGACCATAGATTTCGTAGTCAGTGTTGTCCCATGCTACCCCACCCGGTATAGGATTGGCTGTGAAGTTGACTGAAGAAACTTCTCTTTTCTCGACGTGTGAAGATGTGTGTGGTTTGAGGATCAAGTTGATTTTCTGACTTGCTGTGTCCATTTTAGCATATTTTCCCTCAATGAAGCGTCCCAAAGTTAGTATCATGATGAGCCAAAGTATGAGGATAAATGCACCAAAACCCACCCAAAATTCAATCCATGGAGAAATCAGATATGTTTCTTTCAGTTGTTTCAAAAGTTCTTTAGCTTTATCTTTAAAGGTTTTTGATGATGGCTGTGTTTTTGATTCAGTGAAGCCTTCGGAGGAATCATCGAAGTTTATGAAGTAGCCGGATGCAGTTCTGTCAATTGTTCCAATTGCTTCAGGATTACTGTTTCTTGCATAGTCGATTGTTACTTCATTATAGGTTGGTGTGTCTCTGCTAAATGTTTTTTATTTGGGTGTTCAGAGGTCTAAGTTCCATTGCATTGTTGCATAGTCCTTGTCGTTCTTCTGTAGGCGTTTCGAATGTGATTAGCCTCTTTGTTAGGACCTCTGTACTGGTAGCGAACCTTGGTGTTCTGCTACTTATGGGGAGTCCACTTGGCCTACTATTTGTTATCGGCCACATGATTGTGGTTTTACCAGGTCGATGGATACAACTCGGTTCTCCTTTTTACCAGCAAGCGGCGGTAGTACTACTGATCTTGTCCCGTTGACAGACAAGACAGGAACTGCTTTTCTGTAAGAAGGCCCAAATTCCTTCTTTACCGCGATCTTTTCTCTGACTAGATCCCCGACTTTTGGAACCCAGACAGGTCTTGCTGGGACAGGTGGTGGTTCTTCAGTGGTTGTTGGCTGCTGTTTCAACTTTATGTTGCTCAGATCTTTTCTTGTTTCGTTTAAGTCCTGTAAAATAGCCAAACGATCTTTGATATCAAAGCTTTTTTCCTTTACCACTGAAGTCTGACTGTCAAGGTCAGAGATTAACATCCTAGTTCCAAATAATAATTCGTACGGACTGAATCCCTTCAGAGAATTTCTTGGCAGGTTATTTAGACTACGTTGGACACTTTAGATGTTTGACCCACCCAGCTCCCGAACCTAATATCCTTTCCGTTATAGATTGCTTTATGCCTTGTTTTTTTCTTTACACCATCCCGTATCCCTCAGGAAGGAAGTGAGAAGATTCCCGCTGTGCTATGCTCATTTAGCCATGTTTCCCCTCAGGCTGGAGGGCTAGAGTGAAAACAATGGTCAAACGTAGCATGCTCTTAGCGTATATTCCATTTAGACTCGCAAATCTTTGTATAACAGTCCAGACGTCAGCCGAGTGCTGGTGATCTACATTATAAGTGGAAACTAGCCTGTATATGTTAATCGCAAGCCTTGATTTTTACTGTTGATTTTTTCTGGAGTGAAACGACACGGTATTACACCGTTTCTCTCACCACTGCGATTCCTGTTGCAGTTGGGGCACTTTTTTACAAACATGGTGTGATGCAGGCTCATTCCTGGCCACCAGTACCTTGATTGTAATTCTTCCAGAGAATCTTTTAGTTTGAGGTGTCTGAGACCCTCGCCCATATGTGCGTCTGCGATTAACAAGTTTCTCCTGTCCATGTTTGGAATCACTCTATCCCCCACTCCAGGGATTCGAGCAAAAGGGACGGAGTTTGCATCGATTATGTATGTATAATTGAGTGGATAGTTGATCGGTAGTGCTGAGCAGTCACCTTTTGATGACGTTTTCACTGCAAGCACTGTTTCACCGTCAATATACTTCACTGTACGCTTTTTTTCGAACTACGGAAGCCGATTTAGTTGCTACCGCTGTGGCTGTCTCAGCCAGTGAATTCCCTGCAACGTGAACGCCATCACGTTGATGACTCAGCGTATGTATCACGTGAGTCTTTGGTAGTTCTTTCTGTAAAAGAACTATTTGTTCCCAAAGCAGTTTTTGCTTTATTGTTGCACCTGTGTCATCTTTGTAACCGTTTTGAATCCATGTCTGCAAATCGTTGTTATATGATTTGACGCAGTGATATGAATCGGACACTATAAGTGTCGGGAATTCGCGATCCGCATTATCTAGCGCCATTTTCAATGCTATTATTTCAGTCTGTTGTTCTGAATTAGTTTCTACTGAGTGTGTTTTTGTTAATAGAGGTCTTAGTTTACCTCCGCGCCACACTTCTTTTGTAATCTCACATGTTGGGTTGTATGCTTGTTCTCCCCAAACGGAGGGTTGAGCATGTCCGTCTGTATAGATCACACAAGCGTATTGTCGTAAGGGCAGAATGTCGATAGGCAGAGGGAATGTTCTTTCATATTCTAGATTTTTAGTTCCTCTAGTTCTGGATCAAAGTAGTAGTATACTTTGTCCGTTGTAATTGAATTCACCCATTGTATCCATTCCGGATTCAATGTTGTTGTTGGTAAATTACACGGTGTTGTTAATGCCTCAAAGGCTGATTCTGCTGTTCTGACTGTGATACGTCTACCGTCAGCTTGATCTTTTTCTCTAGCTATTGCGGTTTGAACTGCATGAACAATTTTTTCTTTAATGCTGAATTTCTGTGTACAAGTGTGATTTGAATGCAATTGGTACCTTTTCTCCCTCATTAGAGGTCAGGTATGTGAATCCGCATCTTCCTGGGATGACTTGAATCACAAGATTGCGTGTGTTATCACGTGTTTCTAATTTTGTTTTAATTAGCATGTCTGTTTGTAAGGATCTCAGAATTTCTGTGTGTATTTGAGTCCAATTGGTTCTTTTAAAATCTGGTTTTATTAGATCATAAAGGGGTTTGACCCTTTCTGCGTAATTTGCAATGTATGTTCTTCCGAAATTTAGGAAGCCTAGAATTGACTGTAGGTTTTTTAGTGTTCTAGGTGCTTGGAGTACGGCACATTTCTCTAGAAAATTGTCAGCCAGGCTTTTGCCTTCACTTTATAATTCGTATCCTAAGAACAGGACTGTTAGATGGGCAATTCTGGATTTTTTAAAGTTGAATTTGTAACCCTCTGCTGCGAACCCAAGTATTATGGTGTTCACTCTCTTCAAGTGAGTCTCCAAGTCATCATCTGTTAAGTATATGTCGTCGACATACGATAGATAATGCTTCGTCGTCATATGTTTGCAGTAATTCTGTTACTCTCGCTGAGAATACCCCTGGGCTATTCTTGTACCCCTGGGCTAACCGACAGAATTGTTTTTGAGTGCCATTTATTGAGAATGCAGACAAATATCTGCTCTCTGGTGCTATGTTTTGACAAAAGAATCCATTAGAGATGTCTAATGTTGTTTTGTATTTTTTGCGCACTATGTTATTCATTAGTGCAGCACTATGCGAATTTTGTACTGCAAAAGTTTTGCAACATGAGTTAAGGTGTCGGTAATCCAAAACTAGACGATATGAATTGTCTGGTTTGGAGACCGGAAACAAAGGGTTGTTCATTTGTGAGGTGCAAGTTTCAATCACCCCCTAGTATTCATTATTGATCTAGGATTTCTTTTACCTGTTTTTTAGCTTCTTGCTTAATTGGGTACTGCCTCTGTGCAGTAGGTTGTGATTTCAACTGGATTTTGTGAGGAGGAGAGTCCTCATCCCATCCTACGTGATTTTTATATAAAGCAGGAGCTTGAGCTACTGCCCACTTTCTGGCAAGTGTGTATTTTTTATGAATTGGGATATGATTTGAGAAGGCAGGCATAATTATTTCTTCGCCATGAGGGCAATCCCTGACAAACTCTGGTGGCCAGTCTTTTTCAGCTAGAAGGATGTCATAGCCCTTGGAGAGATTATCCCAAAATAGTCCCCTTATTTTTCTAGTCTTATCCCCCTCTATACGTAAAGTTATTTCATATATTTTGTGAGGTTTGCTAACTCTGGTGTCTGCAGTTTCCACTTGAAGATATTCATTCGTGTCCACTGTCTCCAGATGATTCATAAGGACTTTGCGAGCTATGCTCACTTCTGCTGCGCTGTCTAGCATTGTCTGAGCCCATTCTCCGTTTTTCAGTTGTGTCCTCAGTATTCTCGGCATTGTTAACTACCTTGATACTGGCTACCTTCTTTTTTGGAAATTGTAATTTCTTTTTTAGCTGAGCAGGTTCCTTGTCTTTGGACTTGGCGTGCTCTTCTCTTTGTTCTGATCGTCCTCTTCTTTCCGATTTCTGCGAGGAAGTCTGAAAAGATTGAGAGGGACGTGTATCAATGTCTTGATATCTATCAAGAGTTTGCCACCAGAGCAAAGAAAGTTTATCCAAGCTGGGATGTGCTTATAAGTAGCTTTTTATTTTGATATCTCAGTCAAAAACACAGGAGTATATTTGTATTAATCATATACAGTTTGAACAAGAACAACATTTTTTATGTACACTAAAGAAAATGTGGACAAAAAACCAGTGGATTGTTAAAATTCAACATACATGCCAAATTCAATCATATCACAATCATACCTTACCATTCATACACTAAACACAAACAAATACAAATACACACCCGACTAAATAAAAATAGATAATCGTGTAGTGTATTATGTCTGCTGCAGTCTATACAATTATCTGTACAATTATATTTACAGGTATAAATCAAAATGAATCAGCAGAATCAAAAACAATATATACAGTAGTTTTTTATGTATAAACCGGTAATGTGCCTCTATGTACACACTACAGGAAAAACCATGAAGGGGGAGCAGACACTAAATATGAAAAGGGCCCACACGTTTCAAATCCCCAAGAGTTGACAGGGATTTTCGTCAGGGCCAGGTGGTTCTAAGGAAAAAAGAAAGAGAATTCTGTAGTGTAAAACCTATTATAATAAAACATCAAGATGCTCCAATGCATCACCACCCAAAGAGCCTTCTGCTTACCACTACGGAGAATATCCGAGGAAGGGATAGAGCCTGTGTGATGAAAAAACAACAAACAGGGGGCTACGTAAGTATAGTGAAGAAATTAGAATGAACTAAGCTGGCCATCGTCCAAAATAAACTTTACCTGGAATGTATCTGTGTTGTTGCCAGTTCAAGTAGAGAAGGAGGGCCTGTAAAAGAGCAGCGTCCGTTTAGTGTAAAGGCGGGACCGGGTGCGGTGCTCATGGATGGACATAAGGAGATAGGTCTCTTACCGGGGGTTCGTGGAAAAATGCGTCCTTGAACAGGATCAGTCGTTATAAGAATCCGATGAAATTATATTGAGAAGCAGCCTCTGTTGGAAAAGAAAAATCAAAGGCTCGTTTGTTCCAAGCTCCGATTGTTTTGTGGGCATGTGTCTCAGGCATACCGATCGCGCTTGGGCTTACCGGTGTTGAGCTCTGTGAGTTTCCAAGAATCGGCGTCCCCGGTGGCACTGGTCTCTATGGGCAATTTCTGCGAATTCGTAGAAACTGCTCATTACAGGAGGACTACAAATTCCATGCTGAAAACCTAGTATCCAAATTATGTGATAGGGGATACCCCAAAAAACGTGTTCGAAATTCCATGAAGAGGGCCAGATGGACCCCGAGAGAAAGTCTCCTCGAAAGGAAAAACAAATCTACTTCCAACAGGCAAGTCTGTGTAACCACCTACTGTCCAAATGCTAATAACCTTAAGAAAATCATCATACAAAATTGGCATCTCGTAAAAAACTTGGACACTAGCTTGCAAGTTCCACCGTTATTTGCTTTCAAAAAAGAGAGCAGCGTGGCGAATCATGTGATAAGAGCTGGAACAAAAAAAGATAAACAACCATCGTTGAGACAGATGATGGGATTACCACCCATCACAGGCCACCATAAATGTGGCACTTGCCTATGCTGCGATTTGACCATCGAGGGATCCCTCTTTCAGCACCATGGGATATCATGGAAACACGACAACTTCAGCAATTGTAGAACCAAATATGTAGTCTATGGCATTACCTGTCCGTGTGGGTTACTCTACATTGGGAAAACTAACCAGGAAATTTGGACTCGAATCACCCAACATAAATCCAGAATAAAAAATGGGATCGACACTGCCCCATTGGTTAATCACTGGAAACGTTGTAAACACCTGCTAAGTGATCTCAAATGGACTGTGATCTCGCGTGTCGAAAGAGATGCACGAGGAGGAGATATGGACCAGAAACTTTCCAAAAGGGAAGCTTACTTAATTGTAAAATTTGACACAGCTGTTAAAGGATTGAACGAGATATCAGAGATTTATAAACTTTAATAAGGGATCGGTGCCTGTTTTCTTCACGTTATATGCCCATACTACTGTTGTTCAGGACGCTGCACATGCGTAATTAACATCGCATAACGAAAAGCCTTTTAGGCTTGACTCTGCACTACGCATGCGCTTTTGAGTAGCATTTATTGAGTAGCCCGGCGAGTTGCAACATACTCCACGCATGCGCGGGAGACCAGTGCCACCGGGGACGCCGATTCTTGGAAACTCACAGAGCTCAACACCGGTAAGCCCAAGCGCGATCGGTATGCCTGAGACACATGCCCACAAAACAATCGGAGCTTGGAACAAACGAGCCTTGTATTTTTCTTTTCCAACAGAGGCTGCTTCTCAATATAATTTCATCGGATTCTTATAACGACTGATCCTGTTCAAGGACGCATTTTTCCACGAACCCCCGGTAAGAGACCTATCTCCTTATGTCCATCCATGAGCACCGCACCCGGTCCCGCCTTTACACTAAACGGACGCTGCTCTTTTACAGGCCCTCCTTCTCTACTTGAACTGGCAACAACACAGATACATTCCAGGTAAAGTTTATTTTGGACGATGGCCAGCTTAGTTCATTCTAATTTCTTCACTATACTTACGTAGCCCCCTGTTTGTTGTTTTTTCATCACACAGGCTCTATCCCTTCCTCGGATATTCTCCGTAGTGGTAAGCAGAAGGCTCTTTGGGTGGTGATGCATTGGAGCATCTTGATGTTTTATTATAATAGGTTTTACACTACAGAATTCTCTTTCTTTTTTCCTTAGAACCACCTGGCCCTGACGAAAATCCCTGTCAACTCTTGGGGATTTGAAACGCGTAGGCCCTTTTCATGTTTAGTGTCTGCTCCCCCTTCATGGTTTTTCCTGTAGTGTGTACATAGAGGCACATTACCGGTTTATACATAAAAAACTACTGTATATATTGTTTTTGATTCTGCTGATTCATTTTGATTTATACCTGTAAATATAATTGTACAGATAATTGTATAGACTGCAGCAGACATAATACACTACACGATTATCTATTTTTATTTAGTCGGGTGTGTATTTGTATTTGTTTGTGTTTAGTGTATGAATGGTAAGGTATGATTGTGATATGATTGAATTTGGCATGTATGTTGAATTTTAACAATCCACAGTTTTTTTTGTCCACATTTTCTTTAGTGTACATAAAAAATGTTGTTCTTGTTCAAACTGTATATGATTAATACAAATATACTCCTGTGTTTTTGACTGAGATATCAAAATAAAAAGCTACTTATAAGCACATCCCAGCTTGGATAAACTTTCTTTGCTCTAGTGGCAAACTCTTTGTAAATTTACATCAGTATAGGCAATAGTTCTTTGTTGTTATAGAATTGTGGCTCAGCCTTGCTGATTAGGAGCCAACCCTTTTTGTTCTTAGGTTGATATCTATCAGGCTTCTTTATATTATCCCTATTTCTAAGGTTATATCTTTTCCCAGAGGGGTCACTCTGGGGTGACCTGTGTCTTTGGTTCGGAGATTTTTCTCTTCGCCTAGGAGACCTTACTCTGGACTGGAATTTCTTTTCTTTAGGATTGGATTGTTTGTTTCCATCCCAGCTCTTTTTTTGTGATGTTGAGTTATTATTAAAAAATATTTTTTCAGGACTTTCAATCAGTTGTGGTTTTACTGGTATTCCACCTAAACTATCCCTACCTAGTTCCTCATAGGATTTTTCTATGATTCTGGCAATTTCAGCTGGTTGGTCTGCTATATCTGTCTCTTTTAGCCTCTGGCGGATCGCCACGTTTGCTGCTTCTCCCTTTATGTTGGCTAATAATATAGCCGAGACCTGCTTGAAGTCTTTTGGTAATTTTATACCAAGAGTTAAAGCGGGTTCTGGACCATATTCGTCTTGAATTTGTTTTAGCACATCTGGTATTACCGAAATGGATGGAACACCGTGCGTTTTTGTGTAGATGGAAGCAAAGACTGTACCCCAAGTGTCACAGTCCTCAATGTGTGGTGCGATTCCCATTGGAAGACAGATAGTCAGAATCCTGTGTTTTTCTAACGGGGTGGTGTCTGGAAACACAGCCTCTATTTGGGTGATTTTTCGTGCTAACCAGAATGGTATTTGTTCCCGTTTATCTGGTACTTTACCTAGGCAGGATTGTATGTTCTGTGGTGTAATTTTATTTGTGTTCCCCGGGTGAGGGGTCAGCTGTGGAATTTTAATTGCTGGCTGAATTGTTGAAATCCGCATCACATATTGAACTAATTGTCTATGTATCTTTATTAATTGTTTTAGTTGTACTAAAAGATCTGCTGCAGGCATTCTTTCGAACTCTGGATGTGGTGTGTATCCGGCTAGGACCGGCCACGTTGCTCCTGGTCTACCTAAAGGACCGAGCCTGGTGATGTGATTATTGTGTTTTAGGGCGCCATTAAATAAGAGCAGGTGCTCTTGAAATTTAAGTGGTACTTCCACCTCCTCGAAAGGAGTATACTCTTCAGGAGGTTCCTCTGTTTTGTAATAGTGGAAGTACTTTGTTACAGCATTTGCTGCTGGAAAATGTATCCATGAATAGTATACCTCTGTCTGCCGATATTCGTGTGCCTCAATTACGAATATGACTGTACCACCTCTAGGTGTCAGTCCATTTTCTATAAGTTTTAAGGTTATAGATTTCCTTTTGATGACCTGGATGAGTATTATATCCTGGTCTGCTTCTTGCAGTGCAGTATCAGCTGCTGCGAGTTCAGTTGCTAATCTAACTGCCTCTCTTTCATCATCACTGTCTACCATTTTACCGACAGGATGGTTACTTTGTTTGTTTGCAGATCAGGTTTCTTATGGAAACAAAGATTAGATGCACAATATTTTGGAACGGTTTATCCTTCAACGTTGACTAAACCAAGTACCATACATAGGAGTTTCCTCCTGCGAGGTTTGGCGGATATTACCTTTCACCCACTCCAGACGTCTTTGGAGTATTATGGGAAAAGGGGTCTGAGTGAGAAAGCACGACTGAGTTACTCTAAATGTCTTACGTTAGTTTTATCGCCCTTCCAAACGCGTTGGGCGCCATGTAGTGTAGTTCCTATTATCCCAATAGGCTCTGCGCATTGGAATAATACCTTCAATAGTATAGGCCTAGACCAGACGTTAACTAGGTCTACTACTGTCGATATTAGACTTAAAGATTTGGGTTTGCCAGCTAGCTCAGAGTTCACTAGAAACTTTCTCGAATAGGCAAGGAGGAGTTGAACCTCCCTGGATAGACAAGAAGGGATTTAGTTTCTGACAACCATAGAACATGACAACTTTGCTCTCCCCTAATCAAGAGTGTATCTCGAGAGTCGTGTGAACAAAAGGCAATTTATTTTACTCAGTCAGTACGTGCATTCTTAGTCTCATCAGATTGTAGAGAAAAGGAAGAGACGGGCGTGTTCAATAAAAGATGTTATTTATTGATCAGTCTCTTTTCTCATACAAGAGAAATGGATCGATATTATTGCAATACTTATGGTTAAGTAAAGTGCATACATTAAAAGCAGAAGTATAAAATAATACTGTAAAAACATTGATATGGTTTCTAAGCCATATGAAGGTTTAAAATGAATAAGATATATTACATACACATATACATTTGACTAATCGTACTCAACTGGTGTTTCTAACTACGCCTACCCCGTGTACCTGACCTAAGTCTAATGCGTGGGCGGGAATAGAAAGTTACAGTTTAAGTTAAGTTTGTTTTGCCAAGTGACTGACTAAAGAATTCTCTGTGAGGGGTTATTCAGTTCTGTACCTGGAATCTAGGATGGATGAGGGATGGTATCTCTCGTCTCTGGCCTCGATATTCCAGGCTGCCTGCGAGGGCTACCCGGAAGCGCCGGAGCTGGATTTCTCGGCAGGAGAATAGACAGCTTCTCGTTCTCCGCGCATCAGGAAGGCGGGGCTGCGCCAGCGGGGTCTGCTCTGCTCTGGGCTTCGGCAAGTCTGGCTGCTCCGATCTCGTCACCACCGCGTGTCTTTGCATAGGGCAATATCGGTAATATTTATACCTTTAAGGTGCCGAGATTGACGTAAGGATGGACATAGATACGTCAATAAGGATGTCATACGACCAGGTCGTTAGCACATTCTTTTGCTGAAGTTCTCGGTGAAATCAAAACAATGGCCGCAGGGTTTTTCCCAGGTTGTCATAGGTTTGATTTGTTTTGAGAACTCCGTATGCCTTATCAGGGGCTGGAGGAATATCGCTTGTCTAATTAGATGGCAAGCGTTATGACCTAATCAGATAACACGTTCCTGTGCCGTAGTGTGGCTTTATCAGATAACGGTTCCTGCATCATGGGGGTTTTCTGCCTCATGGGATGGCTGCTAGTTAACTTGTTAGTTTGTTAACCAGAATAGGGTCAGGAATAGGGGGATCGATACAGAACCTATAGGAATACATCACAGGAGTTCCAGGTCTTGGCGGCCAGGTAGGAGAAGGACCTTCCTCCAGTGGTGGCTCTTCGGATGCGGGGGACGGTGGCGAGGGCGTGGCTGGTCGATCGAAGCTGGCGTTTGGGAGCGTAGAAGTTGAGGCGGCTGTTGAGGTATCCTGGGCCTTGGTTGTGCAGGGCTTTGTGTGCGTGGGTGAGGAGCCGGAAGGTGATTCTCTTGTTGACCGGGAGCCAGTGCAGGTCTCTCAGGTGTCCGGAGATGTGGTTGCGGCGGGGGATGTCCAGGATGAGTCGTGCTGAGGTGTTCTGGATCCGCTGGAGTCTCTTCTGGAGTTTTGCGGTGGTTCCGGCGTAGAGGGAGTTGCCGTAGTCCAGACGGCTGGTGACGAGGGCCTGGGTGACCATCTTCCTGGTCTCGGAGGGGATCCATCGGAAGATCTTGCGTAGCATGCGTAGGATGTTGAAGCACGACGAGGAGACGGCGTTGACTTGTCTAGTCATGGAGAGGGAGGAGTCCAGGATGAAGCCCAGGTTGCGTGCGTGGTTTGTTGGTTTGGGTACGCTGCCCAGGGCGGGGGGCCACAAGGAGTCGTCCCAGGCGGAGGGTGAGGATCCTAGGATGAGGACTTCCGTCTTGTCCGAGTTCAGTTTCAGGCGGCTGTTGGACATCCATTTGGCTACTTCTGTCATCCCTTCGTGCAGGTTGGCTCTGGCGGTGGTGGGGTCGTTGGTGAGGGAGAGGATCAGCTGGGTGTCGTCAACGTAGGAGATGATGTTGAGGTTGTGCTGGCGTGCAATGGCTGCGAGGGGGCTCATGTAGACGTTGAAGAGTGTTGGGCTGAGCGAGGAGCCTTGAGGAACGCCGCAGATGACTTCGGTGGCCTCCGATCTGAACGGGGGGAGGCGGACTCTCTGTGTCCTTCCGGCGAGGAAGGAGATGATCCATTCCAGTGCCTTCTCCTGGATCCCGACGTTGCTGAGGCGCTGTACTAGGGTACGGTGGCAGACAGTGTCGAAGGCCGCGGAGTGGTCCAGGAGGATGAGGGCCGTTGTTTCTCCGTTGTCGAGCAGGCCTCGGATGTCATCGGTAGCTGCGATCAGGGCGGTCTCGGTGCTGTGGTTGGCCCGGAAGCCAGACTGCGAGAGGTCGAGGGAACCATTCGTCTCGAGGAAGGTGGCCAGTTGCTTGTTGACGGTCTTCTCGATGACTTTTGCCAGGAACGGGAGCAGCAAGATGGGGCGGTAGTTTTTGAGGTCGGTGGGGTCGGCTGATGGTTTCTTGAGAAGAGCGCTGAGTTCGGCGTGCTTCCAGCTCTCCGGGAAGGTGGCGAAGTCGAAGGAGGTGTTGATGATGTCCCGCAGGTGGGGTGCGATGACAGCGTCGGCCTTGTTGAAGACGTGGTGAGGGCAGGGGTCTGTCGGAGATCCGGAGTGGATGGAGTTCATCGTGCGGATGGTGTATTCGGTGCTGATCGGGGTCCAGGCGCGGAGGGTGGTGGTGGGGGGCGGTGGTTCGGTCGTGGCGTGCGTCGGTTGAGTGCTGAAGCTGTTGTGGATGTCCGCGATCTTGTTGTGGAAGTAGGAGGCGAGGGAGTTGCAGAGGTCTTGCGAAGGGGTGATGTCGTTGTTACCGGCGTTGGGGTTGGAGAGCTCTTTCACGATGTTGAAGAGTTCCTTGCTGTTGTGTGCGTTGTTGTCCATTCGTTCCTTGAATGCAGTTTTCTTGGTGGCGCGGATCAGATGGTGGTGTTTTCGGGTGGCGAGCTTGAGGGCAGTCATGTTGTCCGGTGTTGGGTCTCTGCGCCAGGTTTTCTCGAGTGCTCTGCAGTTCTTCTTGGAGCTCTTGAGTTCGTCGTTGAACCATGGGGCTTTCTTGCTTCCGGGTCGGCTCGGCGGGGTCTTCAGCGGGGCGAGGTCGTCTGCGCAGTCGCTGATCCATTTCGTGAGGTTGGTGGCCGCTTGGCTGGGGTTCGTTGAGCTGGTAGGAGGGTTCATGCTCAAGGAAGTGGCGAGCTGGTCCGCAGTGATCTTGTTCCAGCTTCTGCGGGGAACCTGTTGCTGGTGATGGTGGAACGTGGTCCTTCTGAAGCTGAAGTGGACGCAGCTGTGGTCCGTCCAGTGGAGTCCGGTGGTGTGGCTGAAGGCGATGTCCTTGCTGGAGGAGAAGATGGGGTTGAGTGTGTGTCCGCCGTAGTGGGTGGGGGTAGTCACCAGTTGCTTGAGTCCGAGGTTGGCGAGGTTGTTCAGCAGGGTGGTGGTGTTGCGGTCGCTGTTGTTCTCCAGGTGGAAGTTGAGGTCCCCGAGGAGGATGTAGTCGACGGAGGGGAGGGCGTGTGGGCTGATGAAGTCGGCGATGTCTTCGCTGAATTGTGTGCGTGATCCCGGGGGTCTGTAGATGAAGGTGCCTCTGAGGGTGGTCTTGGGGTTGGCGTGAATCTGGAAGTGCAGGTGTTCGGCGGGTGCGAGGGTATCGTCGGTGTCGGTCGTGATGCAGATGGTGTTCCTGTGGATGATGGCGATGCCTCCTCCTGTCTGGTTGACGCGGTCTCTTTGGATGATCTTGTAGCCGTCCGGGATGGCGATGGCGATGTCGGGCGCTGAGGAGGCGTTCATCCAGGTTTCCGTGAGGAAGGCGACGTCTGGGGCTGTGGTGTCGAGCAGGTTCCAGAGCTCGACGGCGTGTCTGTGGACGGAGCGGGTGTTGAGCAGGATGCACTTCAGGTGGGTGCTGGAGTTCGGTTTGGTGGGTGCTGGTGTGGTGTGAGCCCGGTTGCTGGTGAACTTGCAGGAGTGGCAGCTGAAGGGTCCTTTGGTGCGTCTCGGTGTGGCTTGGTAGCAGCCCGGGGTTCTGTCGGTGTCGAGTGCGTTGAGTTCGGTGGCGTTGTAGGTCCGTCGGGTCGGCCTCTGTCAGTGGGGGCCAAGGGTCCTGACACTGGGCGCGGTCCAGGCGCGGACGGGCGCAGACGGGCTTACCATTGGCGAGCCTTCGGCGCACAATCGGCGCGCCCGCTGCGCGTCAACGCTGCGCGTGCGCACGGTCGCCATTTATGGCGAAGTGCGAGGGAGGGAGGAGCAGCTGGGAGGCGGGAGCGGGGAGGGCACAGAAAGAAAAGGGGGCGTGGCAACAAAAGGAGGCGGGAAGCGGGGAGCGGGGCGGGAAGTTACCGGGGCAGCAGAGGGGAGACAAAATACGATTACACAGTGAATACAGTTAACAATGGGGCATACAGCAGAAAATCACGGGGCACAAGCCAGGAGGCCACAGAACAGCGCTCACAATGCTGGAAGCAGGAGACCACGCCGCTCGGCAGCAGGGGGCGTGGTCGGCCGGCGGCAGGCAAGGACAGTGAGGCAGGCGGAGGGGGCACACGCAGCAGCTGGTGGCCGTGCGGCGCGGGGGTGTCCTAAAGCTAGGTCACACTCACCTGCGTCGCACGGTCGCCATTTATGGCCAAGTGCGAGGGAGGGAGGAGCAGCTGGGAGGCGGGAGCGGGGAGGGCACAGAAAGAAAAGGGGGCGTGGCAACGAAAGGAGGCGGGAAGCGGGGAGCGGGGCGGGAAGTTACCGGGACAGCAGAGGAGAGACAAAATACGATTACACAGTGAATACAGTTAACAATGGGGCATACAGCAGAAAATCACGGGGCACAAGCCAGGAGGCCACAGAACAGCGCTCACAATGCTGGAAGCAGGAGACCACGCCGCTCGGCAGTAGGGGGCGTGGTCGGCCGGTGGCAGGCAAGGACAGTGAGGCAGGCGGGGGGGGCACACGCAGCAGCTGGTGGCCGTGCGGCGCGGGGGTGTCCTAAAGCTAGGTCACACTCACCTGCGTCGCACGGTCGCCATTTATGGCCAAGTGCGAGGGAGGGAGGAGCAGCTGGGAGGCGGGAGCGGGGAGGGCACAGAAAGAAAAGGGGGCATGGCAACGAAAGGAGGCAGGAAGCGGGGAGCGGGGCGGGAAGTTACCGGGGCAGCAGAGGGGAGACAAAATACGATTACACAGTGAATACAGTTAACAATGGGGCATACAGCAGAAAATCACGGGGCACAAGCCAGGAGGCCACAGAACAGCGCTCACAATGCTGGAAGCAGGAGACCACGCCGCTCGGCAGCAGGGGGCGTGGTCGCCGGCGGCAGGCAAGGACAGTGAGGCAGGCGGGGGGGGCACACGCAGCAGCTGGTGGCCGTGCAGCGCGTGGGTGTCCTAAAGCTAGGTCACACTCACCTGCGTCGCACGGTCGCCATTTATGGCCAAGTGCGAGGGAGGGAGGAGCAGCTGGGAGGCGGGAGCGGGGAGGGCACAGAAAGAAAAGGGGGCGTGGCAACGAAAGGAGGCGGGAAGCGGGGCGGGAAGTTACCGGGGCAGCAGAGGGGAGACAAAATACGATTACACAGTGAATACAGTTAACAATGGGGCATACAGCAGAAAATCACGGGGCACAAGCCAGGAGGCCACAGAACAGCGCTCACAATGCTGGAAGCAGGAGACCACGCCGCTCGGCAGCAGGGGGCGTGGTCGGCCGGCGGCAGGCAAGGACAGTGAGGCAGGCGGGGGGGGCACACGCAGCAGCTGGTGGCCGTGCGGCGCGGGGGTGTCCTAAAGCTAGGTCACACTCACCTGCGTCGCACGGTCGCCATTTATGGCCAAGTGCGAGGGAGGGAGGAGCAGCTGGGAGGCGGGAGCGGGGAGGGCACAGAAAGAAAAGGGGGCGTGGCAACGAAAGGAGGCGGGAAGCGGGGAGCGGGGCGGGAAGTTACCGGGGCAGCAGAGGGGAGACAAAATACGATTACACAGTGAATACAGTTAACAATGGGGCATACAGCAGAAAATCACGGGGCACAAGCCAGGAGGCCACAGAACAGCGCTCACAATGCTGGAAGCAGGAGACCACGCCGCTCGGCAGCAGCTTGTCAATCATTGAATTCCTATTTTTTTTGGTGTGACTTATGACTCCAAACAAATTTTTTGTTGTTGGTTGGAATACAATACAAACAATTATCTCGGCATTAGGCACATCCACATTTTCATACAGTAAATATAAAATCCTTTCTCCACGAGCCACAGCTTATCATAAACCAAAAATTTTGCCAATTTACAATTCTCAATATGCAAAGTTTCAAAGTTCAAAGTTTGTTTTTTATTGCACAATTATTTAAAATCATTGCAATATGCAAGAATACAAAAAACGGTAGTATAGGCATTCGAGACTGTTAAAAACTAGAACTAAAACAGTAAATGGGTAGGAAGGAAAGGTAAAAAGACAAGGAAAGTCAAAAAATCAATTACTTGCAAGGAATTAAATTCAGGCATTGCACGGAGGGAAAAGTCATGGAATTAATTTCAGAAATAAATTTGACAAAGCTGGACGCCATTTAAGGCGAATCCCCCCTCATGCATTCCTCGAGTGCTTCTTGGCATGTTCTGATACCTAGAAGGAGCCAAATTGGTTTCAGCCAGAATATTCTTTGAGGCCGCAATTGATGACAAATGCACAAAATGTGAATTAAGTTTTCCTCTCCCCGTTTGCAAAACCGACATTGGGAGGAGGCTCCTATCCTATATCCTTGCCCAAATTTATATGCTTTCAGCGGAATTAGGCCAAATCGGAATCTCATTAGCTGGTGTTTAATATACGGTTTCATTGCTGATGCAAGATAAGATGGAAGAGTTTTTGAAGCGTATAATTTGGCGGCCCAGGTGCCATGAGAGAGCTTGAGTACCAGTTGTGTGTCCGATTGGTTTGAAAGGATTTTAGCTTGCTTGATTAAGAGATTTCCTTTCATTTCGTTGGGCAGAGAAGAAGACCATATATCCCCCGCTTCAAGCGATTTAAGACAGAACATTAAATATTTATTCCATGATGTGGCGGGGTTTTTGCGGACCAGTCATATACAGCTCTTTAGCGTATGAGAATTTGCTTCTTTCGCTTTTAAGCAATATATAACGAATCTTGCAGCCATGATCCAACGCATGGAGGATAGAGAAAATTCTTTCCGTATTTGGGCATGGGAAGTCAAGTTTGGCAATCGAAAGACCCGGCGGTAACATGATGATTGCGCTCTATCAAGCCAGTTGTTCAGTTTGTCCTTGAAGTTGATTGCTCCAAAGGTAATTGTGGGCAAAAATTTTGCATTAATCAATTTTATTAATGGAACCAAATCCTGAGAATGTAGGGCATTATTTGTTCTCAAGAAGACCCCCTCTAGACGGCGAGCCACTGTCAGCATCTCAGATATATGCACCGAGCATCTACCTTTGTGGTCAATCCAGACACCTAAATAGTTGTATGTAGGGACAGTCTCCAATTGCTTCCCCTCTATGAACCACAAGAGCTTTTTTGTGTTCGTAGGTGATACTGCCATCGCCTTGGTTTTGCCTACGTTTATCTCGAGCATATTATTTTTACAATACTGGGCGAGAGAGTTGAACAGCCTTTGGAGGCCCACCTGAGTTTGGTCTAGCAGAATCGTGTCGTCCGCATACTGCAAAATTTGAATTTTGCTTTGGCCAATTCCTGGGGGGAAGGCTCTTGATCCAGTTAGCCATTCGGGGAGGTCAGCGAGGTACAGATTAAAAAGTAGTGGTGCAAGGGTGCACCCTTGTTTAAGGCCTCTATTTGTATAAATTTTGTTAGAGGTGATCCATTTTGATGTTACTCTGACCTTGACCCATGTGGCCGTGTGAAGGGCTATTAGCGCATTTAATAGTGCCCGCGGGATTCCCCATCTTGACAGTTTTTCCCATAATTTGGGGCGGCTAACGCTGTCGAATGCTTTGCGGAAGTCAATGAATCCCATGTATAGGGATTTGCCTTTTGCAGCTATGGTAGTCTCCATCAAATGGACTATCGAAATCAAATTGTCTTCGATGTGCCAGCCTTTTCGGAAGCCAGTTTGACTGAAGGGGATTAGATTCTTCGATTCCAATATACTTGCATAGGCTTTCCCGTCCACATCGAGTAGCGCTATCATCCGATAGTTATCGGGGTCAGAGCGCGAACCTTTTTTATGGAAAGGTACTAAAAGTGATCCTTGCCACGTATGCGGGATGGTACGTCCCAGTATAGCATCTTCGAATAGTGGAGTCAACAGCAAAGCCCATTTTTGTGCAGCAGCTTTAAAAACCTGTGTTGGGATTCCATTGGGGCCTGGGGCACCACCAGAGCGCATTTTCCTTATTACCGCAGCTATTTCTTCAGTTGCTATCTTAATAGGACATAGCGTGTCTTCCTCCTCGACTTGCAGGTCTAGTGTTGGTTGGACGCCCCTACTACCAGTTGGTACGCCCGATGTTGTATACAGCTCTTTGACATACTTCTCCCAGTCAGCGGGGGAGATATTAGTTGCAGTCGGAGGTTTGGCAGCTTTGGATGCCTCGTTCACCCAATTCCAAAACTTCCTTTGATCCTTGGTTTTAATTATCTCAAAGGCTGCCGCCCAGTGACGCTCTTCTTCCTGTCTTTGTAAGGCGAATCTGGCCTTCCTATAGACTTTTCTAGCTGCTGATATATCATTCTTCAGAGATTTGTGTTGGCTTTCGCTGTACGTGTGGGCTCGTTGCAACTTATTTAGTTTACTCTTTGAGAGAGTTACAGCTTGTTTTTGCTCCAGCAAGATAGTCGAAGCCGGAGGCACCTGCGGACGGCTACTTGTTGTTTTTAATGCCAACTGATCTCTGAATTTACTCAGTCTTGTTTCCCAGGAGGGACCTGCGAAATACTCAGCCCCATCTTGGCAATGTTCGGAAAGAAGATTATCAATCTCTGTTTCAAGTACTTCACAGTTCTCCTCGGACCATCTCAGTTTTTTTACCTTCTGGAGGTTTAATTCCCGTCCAATCAGGGGAATTATTGGGCGATATTGAGGGCAAAGGGCGATGTTACATACTAGGATGGCATGATCGCTGTCTGCAGATGGCGTTACCGAGAACTGGCGGACCAGATGGAAGGCGAAGAGAGATATCCAGATGTAATCTAAAGTAGCCATGCGGATGGGGGATATGTGAGTATAGGTTGCAGGATTATCAGTGGGAAATCTTCCATTAAGAGCACGCAGACCAGATTGATTTAGTTTTGTTGCAAGTCTCATTCCGCTAAGTTCCTTCCGTTGGTATTGAGACTTTGTCTCCGGTATTGCCCACTCTTCATTTCCTTGTACTATTTGGGAGGATTGACTTGGGTCCGGGTCCATTAGATTACAGTTGAAGTCTCCCATTAGCAACCACAAATCGTTTGGGAATAGAGCTTCCAGATCCTCTATTATAGGAATCAAAGTATTTAAAGTTGCCTCCCGGCGAGTTTTTACAGGGTGTAGATAGATGCAACCGAGTATAATTTTTTGCCTTATTATCCCCTTATCGTAGCTCTTGATCTCGATACTGAGAAAAATATAATCACCCTTCCCATTGTAGAGTGTCACTAATTTTGCATCCAGTGAGTTCTTTACGGCGATCAACACGCCCCCGGATGCATGGCCACCTACTGCAGAGGGAATAGCAAGGGATTCGACTGTAGTGAAATCTACCCAGGTGGTATTCTCCATTGCCCAAGTCTCTTGGATCGCAAGGACGTCGTTTAACTCCTGGTGGTCCTTAATTGTGCGACACATTTTCTCTTTGGTTTGGCCCCTAATGTTCCACGAGCAAATATTTAAGCATCGAGCTTTGTCAGACTTTGGTTTACCTTCTGACTGACTTGCCTGTGTACTACCCTAAGTCCTTGGAAAGCCAGGACCAATCATGAGATTTATTTAATTCAAATATGCACTTGCGTGGACCGCCTGCAGCTGTGTTGATTACTTGAAGTGGAGTGTCCATCCAGGGTGCTGTTTTAATTCCTGTCTTGGGCCCCGTAGCGTCGGCTGTTTTTGCTGTCTTCTCCCTTCCACATTTGAATCAGAGCCCGTATTGTTGGGCAGCGGGGTTTCAAGGTTTTTTTTTAAGAAGGTCAGGTAGTTAAGGGACGTATAGGAACTTACTCGGATACCCCATTCACTCAGTTGTTTTGAGTTTTTAGCTAATATTGCTGCTGGCTCTGGATTGGTAAAAATTACCAAAGTTGACTCATTTTTTTGGCCCCAGGCTGGGTCAATAAAAGCCACTGTTTCAATGTCTGCTGTGTTGATGTTTTCTAAGCCTGGCAAATTCTAGCAGAGTTTTAGAACATTTCCCCTATTGAGGATGTCCCATTGACCCTGTGATTCATATTCTGGATAGAGTAGTACTTTTTTATTCTGTCGCTGTAAAAGGCTAGGTTCCTGAGTATTAGTAATAGCTTTATGCAGTTGTGGCCGATTGGGGGCACCAATAGGGGGATCTGTTTGGGGCTTTTCCCTGACATGATGTTCTAGGTGTTCTGAGACAGTATGCTTTAAAGTCAAGGAGTGGGTGCTTAATAGCTGAGCGCTTGTAGCAGATTCTTGAGGGGAAGGTATTTTATTGTTAGGTCCGACCTCCTCTTGCGCGGCCCCGTTGTTGGTTTGACTTTCGTCTTCTCTTGATGTTGGTGTTTCTGTGTTAGAGACTCTTTTTATTTGCCCCAGGCCTTCGACAGTAGGCATGTCTATTCTGTTTATAGCAGTTGAAGAGTTTTTAGAAGCAGGTTTAATGGACTTTTCATTTTGAGTCGGATGGTTGCAACAAGGCGTTTTCATATTGCTATTACGTTTAGGTGCTTTTTCCTCCTTTAGGTCTATTGTTTTCTGTCTAGGATATTGAATTGGTTTTGATTTTTCAGCAATGACTTTGTGGGAGTCCGTTGATTCGACTAGCACCTCCACCTGACTTGACGAGATATTCCTCCCCTTTGTTCCGAGCCATTGTATTAGGGCAGTGTTCTTTTTATTAGCTTTATTTAGTTTCTTCAGTTTTTTCTTGTTTTTTCTCGACATCATTGTTCCTTCCTTCAGGACTTGCTTGGGCTCGCTTAAAAGCATAGAAGAGTTTATTGTGGCAAGAGCTTGATCAGGAGGGAGACTTATTGCGATGTTTGATTGTTGCTGATCCTGTTTTGGGCTGTTGTTATTATTACTGGGGCTAGCTAAGATGTTAAGAGTTGATCTAGATTTCAGTGGTGTTTCATGGATTTGGGGATTGGAAACGAAGCTAGTTTTCTGCTGGATTGAAGTGCATGCTTTCTGCGGTTTTGTTTGTGGTCTTGTCCTTAAGTCTTCAATTAACTCGGAAATTATTTCAGGCAGAGTCTCGAGTTTTTTTATCAGAGGCTCACAGATGCAATTGGTATGCCTTTTGTTTAAGTGTGGGGTGATGTTTGCTAGCAGTTCCTGGTTTAGGTGTGCTGCGGAGGTATAATTTTCACCCACATTATTTTGGACCCTTCGAATCAGTGAGTTTAATTGTTCAAGTTTTTTGTCAATGCTCACTATAGAATCTGCTAGGATTTGGAGAATAGCTATCTGCGTCTCAAGTTTATCGGCATGCATATGGGCGGCAGTAGCCATAGAATTCAGGGCCTGGTTGGTGGCTACAAGCAGCATTTCAGTTTTAGATGTTCCTGGGCTTGCTTGAGGAGACCTTTGTATAGTATTTGCCGACTGGAAATTTCTTCCATTTTTCTTAGAATCGTAGTTGAAACTCTCGTCTTTAACTTTGTTTACAGTTTTACTGTTGGTAGAGTTTGCAGACAGAACTTTGGGCAATGCCTCAAATGAGTCAATATTGCTAAAGGGCATAAAATGGGGGGCTCCATTTGGAATTGGGGTAGATGTATGAGATAGGAAGAGAGGACTATATTTTTGTGAGTAGTCATTTGGAACGCCCTCTGTCATGTTTATCGTTTTTTCATGTGGTTGCACTTCTTGCTGAGATAGTATTTTTGGTGATTGATTTAAGGAGCAAGACGATGAAATCCAGATTATTGAGTCGGCTGGATCAGCTGAGGAGGGCGCCGCTGTTTTAACATTGACTTTCTCTTTTCCGTGCTGGGCCGATGTAGTTTCTTTCTCGTGGTCATTTGCAATGGCGAGACTATTAGCATGCGGTGTAACAAAGACAACAGACGATGACGTGGGTAATAGCGCAGGCGATAGCGCAAGTGGTAGTTTAGTTATACTTGACTGCACCCAATGTTCGTCTGGAATAAGGGGGGGAATGGGTAATAGCGGGGGAGAAAGGGGGAGGCTGTCCTGTACATTCCTTAGTTTGGTGCCGGGGACCAAGGCAGTGGCTGGACGATGAACAGTTATTTCTGGGTACAGAGACGGGAGGTTAAAAGGATCAGACGAATTTATAAGTTGCTGCTGTATTTCCATGGTCTTATTGCATGCTAATTTGGGTGTTGCGCTATTTCCTTGGCCGATCTTGTAAAAATGATCACGAATATCAGTTATTCCGCTAATTTTCCCTTTTGATGTGTGCGGAAGGTGGGCCGATAGCGCCATTTGTGCAAAGCCTCTGCTGGGACTGTTTTTTACCTTTTTGTCCTCAGGGATTCCCATTGAAGCGCTCAGAAAAATTTCTGAAGCCTCTTCCATTTGTTCCGCTTGCTTTGGGCAGAATCGAGAAGGAGATTGGCGATTGCAACCTGTCGCCTGAGGATATAGCAGTTTTGATTTCTGGCGCTTGGCAGACTTGTGAGGACGATGTTTTTGGTTGCAGTAGAAGGCAGCTCCTAGTGCGCATTTTAGTCGGTACGTGGTTGGATTATGTATAGTCTACTGCCTTTATTAGAGTCGGCTGGAGAGTACCTAAAGCTGATGTGAGAGTGAGCGGATCACACAGGGGGAGGCCTCCGGCGGGATCAGACCTAGTCGGAACAGCCTGGCCTCCCACCCCCAGGCTCTTACTTTACAGCTGCCTCTAACGGCAGCTGAGCTCACTATCTCTCACCAGTGCACCAGTGCCCCCACGGAGACTTTTACCGGTATGGAGCTGTCAATGCGGCTGGCTGTCGCAAGTCACGGGTCGCAGATGCAGATGCAATTCGCCAGTACAAGTTTAAGTTTAGGTGCGCGAAGAAGTGCCAATCTATCGGGGTTCTTCGACTCTTGGCTTTACGAGCTCTATCGCCCTATCCTTGCATTGCATTGCTTACGCTGGTTCAGCTAGCTGGTAGCGCGACTAACCTCTAATGGCGGGCTCGGCACTTCCAGCGTTACTACCAGCGGTAGTGGTGAAATGGAAATGGAGGGGGAGCGCAATGGCATCAGCGCTAGTGCAACCTGCAGTGGCTGTCTCCTCGATTATGGCTCCCCTTGATTATGACTCCTCCTCACGAACGCTCACGAACGCTGCAACCGTAGTAATCCATAATTGTCCGTACTTTATTGGTTCCTGCAGCCTCGGACAGTGAGGGACAGTGAGGGCAACAAGCAGCAAGCAGTAGTTGGGGTAGTAGTTGGAGTCCATTCTTGCCGCTTTTGCCCTCCTTTCAATGCGGATGTTACTTTTCACCCGCTCTGCTTTCTCTCTCGCCCAAGGGGGAACAACAGCAGAGGCAGTAAAAGCAGAAGCGAGAGCAGCGGCCGTATCCAATGGCGGGTCTGTGGGTCTGCTCTCCCCCGCTTATCTATCGCCCGGGGGGGGGCAGCAGGAGCAGCAGGAGCGGGAGCGGGAACGGCAGCATGACCACAGTGAAAGGCAAACAACAGCGGGAGCAACAACGGCCGCGCCCGTTGGCGGCGGCGGTTCTGGCGTTTCTGAAGTCCTCGCAGATTCACTGCTCACAAGCGCCCTCTGCTGACAGCAATATCTCAATATGCAAACTCATTTGCGAGATACTTATTTCCACAGATTCCTCACTCATTAGTTATGGAGAAATAAAGTCACAGTGCAGAAGCAATACCAAAAAAGATACAGCCAGGCAAACAACAATCTGTTTAAAAAGGCATCAAACTGGATGATAACAGTGCAAAAAACAAGATAAACATTCTTGGACCTGGTGCCCTGACTTATCATATTCACATATTCTTGAATTTTCTGTCTCAATATTTAAATGTGCCACAGTAAATTAAACAAATTGAGCAATAAAGTCACAGTGCAATACCAATTTCAGCTTCGGACCAACCATTAACAAAGTGACCTGAGCCACCCCGTTGTAGAGTGTATACCAGAATAAAGTGATGTTGTAAAACATAAAATATTTTTAGGTAGTCCAGGGGTCCTTGAGTAGAAACAATACCCTAAGAGACAACATCCCTCAGTTAGCTAATATTTGTGAATGACACCATCAGGTAATCGAGCATCCAGCCAGCAGGTAAAATGTAAATGCAGAAAAGATACATATTTAAAATACACAAAAATATCAGTAAGTCTATACAAGGAATCAATGTCAGTTTTCAAACCTACCGTCTTGCAAATCTTATCCAGAAAACAGACCCTAAAATCTTTTATAACAAGGTAACTTATTCAAATAGGCAAAATAGCAACATTCGAACTAATTTTCCTCATTTTCTTTAACCATTCCTCGAATGTGGGTTTCGATGGGGGACATCCAGTGACTGGGGATAATGTACAGAGCTGCCATTACAGAGATATAGACAAATTGAGCACTCTGTTCCTCAACCTGTGGGGGAATAGTAAGGCCAAGCAGAATGGACCTGGGTGTGGGTTTGACCTCGTAGCCGACCTTGGATGAAATGTATTCAAAATTCTGCAGCCAAAATTTAGAGATGGCTTTACAGGTCATAAACCTATGTCCCCAATCTCCAACTTCTTTTTTACCTCCTTTACTTTGGGACACCTTCTTGTGACTATACAAAACATTCTATTGAGCTTTTCTGAGGTGTAATATGACATCTAGACATTAAACAACATTGTTCTCTGAAAATGACCCCCTGCGACACCGTAAATCCATAGATTAAGTACTTTGACCAGCTCTTAGCAACAATCTCAATCTGTGTACATTACTGCCATTTAATCCAGATTTACGTGGGGAAGCTCCTTATACCAGAAGCTCAGAGTCATTCACATGCTCTGGCCAGAGAAGTTTCCCAACCTGCCCCGCAGAGTGATAGAATTCGCACAGTGGGAGACTATTGAGGACAGAACCGTCTGTCTATAGCGAAAACTCAAGATAGCTGCTTGTTCGGGGCTGCGGCAACAAACCTAAACCAGCGTCTTTACGTTATCTGAGGCCACAAAATCCACAATCTTATAAATATGAAGTTTTGCCCACTTCTTGATGACCACTGGCTGAACACAGGGAGAAAGAAGGGAGCAGCAAGAAAAAGGGGTAGCAGCATGAAGCATGGTCCCCCTCAGTCTTAGGCAACTGGAGTATTTTCAAAGCAATCTGGGGGAATTTTTTGCCCCATACAAATGATGAAAAACTACCCCCCAGTTTATGAAAAAGACTTCCGTTAATTTGTAGGGAACATGTAATAAAAGAAACAATAAAAGAGGTAGATCTTTATGAGCAATTTCTGCCCAATCTTAGAGATTGTGAGAGATTTCCAGAGAGCAAACAGGGTGCTGATTTTAGTCACCAATGGGACAAAGTTTAAACTATAACTATTTAAAACAGAATCTGAATAAAGAAATCCCTGGATATCTTTTAGAGTGTGAATTATATTTTTGCCTAACATCTGGGAATAAAACCTCAGTAGAGGTATTAAACAAATTGGACTCCGTTTTTGCTGCACCATTTTTATATCCCCAAAACTGGTGTACCTCTGAATTGCTTGCAGGGCTGTCGCTATTGTCAATCTTTCTGGATGTAAATATAAAGCTACATCATCTGCATATAGTTTTATTTTTGCTGCACCCAAAAAAGTTTGAAAAGTGTTATGGGCCAATATAAAGCAGTGGCTAATTAATCTTTCCCTTTCTTTACAAAGTTTACTAGAATTCCTTTATTAAATGAGGTTGAAATTGCACCTCCCTCAAGGATGGAATTGAACACGTCCAAGAGGGAAGCAACACATAAAGTGCAGAAGTGCTTGTAGATTTCGGCCTTGAACCCATTTCCCCCAGGGCCTTAGACCCGGTAGCTCCCTTACAACCCCAGTAATCTCAGTGGAGGTGATTGGTCATATTAAAAGAACTGCAGCCTCACTGCCTAATTCTGGAAGATAAACTTCCTGCAAAAACTTGTCAGCCAGGGCTGCATCCCATGTACCAATATCTGCCTTACAGCGGGATCCATAATGATGCAAAAATATTTGCCAATTCTTCCATTATCCCTTCCTATCTCTTTCCTACCAGGGTCCCTTATACCAGTAATTAGATTCCTATTGGTTTTCTCTTTGCCATCCAGAGCAGAAAATTGCTCTCTTTTCATACATCTGGCAAGTATAAGCTCAGGTGTTAAGGACTTCGCTCTCTAGCAAGAGCGTCTCTCTTTTCCTACCATAATGGAGGGAGTCGGAGGACGGCTTTGTGGAAACTTCACAATATGCGTCATTGCCTCCCTTTTCAATTTCCTCTGCCTCTCTTTATCTTTCTTCCTTTGAAAGATCAACAGAAATATCATAGTTCCCCGAATCATGGGTATAAAAGCTTCCCAAACAATGACAACCTCTGCTGTATGGGCATTAGTTAGGAAAAAATGCTCTATATCTGTAAATTGAGACCTATCATATGGGTCCTGGGTCAGGAGTGACAGAGCCATAACCCATCTCCTCAATCCTCCGGAGCAAAATGTAGAAAATCTTAACACATTCACAGAGTGGTCCAAAAAAGCCCCAACTTGATAATGAGAAAAACAATTTGAGATAGTTAAGGGGGCAAAAAAAAAGTCAAGTTGTGAAGTGGATTGATACTTCTTTGAATAACAAGAATAGACACTAGATGTGGGATGAAACTTAAGCCAAACATCTTGGACCCCTAATCTGGAGCACATATCAAGAAAGGCCCTCTCTATGTTGTGCTCATGCTGCTCCGATTCGGGTAGAAGAATTCACCCTGGCAGATGGAAGATAATTATAATCTCCCATATAATACACACCCCAGGTAGTTTACATACTTCCCACAGTAATGACTGAAGCGGGTTAATATCATAAGGTATAAAAAGAGAGAATGTTGTATCTCGTGTTGGAGACCACTGTGGGGACTATAACCCAATATCCCCACATCTGTGACAGGGGAAGGCAGCTGACCTAAGGCTTGGGGCTAAACTCCACCACATGAGTTGCATCTGCAGAGGAAAAGGAACACTGGCTTACCTATGAGTGATGGAGTTTATTGCCCTCCTTCCCTCAAACAAAATATGTCTCTTGTATAAGTATGAACAATGAATCATACTGCAATAAACTCCAAAACACTGTATTTTGTTTATATCTGTTATTTAACCCTATCGCATAAGACAGTGTATACACAATCTGTACCCTTATCCGTATGCATAACCTCTTTTTACTGCACTAAACAACTTTCTTTTATTTGCCCTGTAAATGTGTCTGAGCTGTGCCCAACTACTATACCCAAGCATATTATTTGCTCCTTCAAAGCAATAACATCAACATCCATCACCAAACGTTCTCCCTCCAACAATAATGAAATGCAACACACCACCATTACCCTGGAAGCCCTGATCCACAAACCCCACACCAAACCCCTGTCCACCGTCACCTCTTAAATACCTCCCGTAATTGCCCCTGAGCCCATTCAGCTCTCCTGGCACCCTGCCCTGTCCCCCATACCCACCCGCCGACTCTCCTGCAGAAAATGGTAAGCAAAATTAGGATATAACAAATAAATCATCGTGAAAATCCCTTAGCTAATATAGACTTCAAGAATTCCTGTGCATCATTAACAGATGTAAATCAGTTGAACCGGCGATTATGTAGAACCTTCTGTTTGGCTGGGTGAAAGACAGTGGCCTGAGCCCCTTCCTGGTGAAACAAGGGAAATGTGTTCTTTAAATCCTTCCTTCGAAAGGCAGAGTCTACAGTCATATTGGAGAAAATATGGATCAAGAGCTCATTAATTATGTCAAAATCTTTAGCCTGAACTGCCTTCCTTTGAATTTTCTCCTTAAGCCAAAAATCCGCAAAATTGAGCAAAAACATACGAGGGTATCTAGTGATCACGGCATTCGGGTGGGTACACACTGTGCCTGCAAAATTGTAAAATCTGCAGTATAATCTGGAAGAACATAGGGGCATATTATCAAGGGGCTTTATCTCCGCTTTTTTGGCTTTAAAAGCCAAGAAAGCGGAGATAAAATTATCTCCCTATTACCAAGCTGTCGCTAACACCAGCTAGCGACAGCTAATAGGAGATAGTGACCATCTTGGGCCCCGCTTTGCATGTCAGTGATATTTATCACTAATGACATGCAAAGTGGGCGTGCCAAGATGTTAGCGACTGAAAACAGTCGCTAACATCGCTATCTCCTATTACCAACTTTTGGAGATATTCGCGCTAAGCGCGAATATCTCCAAAAGCTAACACTTGCCCAGGAGCAGTTCTTAGCCATGTTATCCAATGGGAGGTGGATAACATGGCTACGAGCATTTGCTCGATAATGCATGAATATCGCTGACTTTTCAGCGATATTCATGCATTGCGGCCGTTTTTTATCGCATTTGCGATAAACCTTGCTAATAGCAAGGTTTATCTGCGATAAAAATCGCCGATTTGCGGCGATAATTTTTGTCTCTAAACAAGTTAGAGACAAAAATTATCTCTATTGGTTGGTAATATGCCCCATATTTCTTAATGAAATTGTTCACAAATAAACATCGTATTTTTTCTGACACTTCCGCAGCAGTGGCACGTCAGCGCATTGGCGAAAGGAGTTTGAGAAACTGGTATATTTATTTAAAGCTCAGGGCGCACAGGCCACGATAGCACAGCAGCCAAAATTAAGAGTCCTGGTAAAAGTAAAATTCCACGTTTGCCAATGTGGATGAAGCCCAGAAACTTCTACAAGAAATATCTAAGGGGTCATACATCAATCTTGGATAGGGGGAAAAAACGGTTTAGGATGCGTGGGAGGCACATAGGGTGCAATTCCATGGCACCCAAAAGGGAGTATCACTTGAGTGGGGAGGAGAGGGGTATGGTGGCAATTCCTCATCCTCTGGGGGGGTGGGTTTTGGCACAGGGAGTGACGTAGGGGGGTACGGGCACTGGAGGAGGGTGGTGGAGCAAAAAAAAAGAAATAGCAATAGGTTATAGAGTCTGCATTATTTCAATTAATGTTAATGGCATTTCTAATAAGTAAAAGTATGGTGGATTAATATTTTATTTATTTATTTATTTATTCAAAGTTTCATATAGCGCGAACAAGAACCTTACAGATATCAGAGCGCTTCACAAAGACAGGGTAGGGGCAGTAGGAATGAACAGAGATAATGGGAGCAGTATAATAGTCACTAACATGGTAGGATAATAATAACATACATAAAACAAATCAATATACAATCAGGTAAACAAGTAATATATGACGGCAAGTCATTCATTGATCCCACTACAGAGGTGTACAGGTACACCTTGGGTGTGTGGATGGCTTATACCAATGTTTTAGTATAGAGAGAACACTGAGTGGGGGCATCGGGAGAGTGGATCAGTAAACCAACGTGTATCATATATTGGTCGGTAGTAAGAGAGTAACGTAGTAGTGTCCCCCTCAAGTAGAAGCATAGTGCCAAAGGACAAGGTGAACAGTGATACAAAGCAAAGCAGAGTCTCTGATCAGCACCTATAAGGTTCAGGAGATCTTGGCCAGAAGGATGGTTTTCACCTCTTTCTTGAAGATTGCGGTGGAGGAGATAAGCCTGGTTTCAGGAGGGAGCGCATTCCAGATCCTGGGTGCCATTCCTGAGAAGGAGCGCTTGTATGTTTTGTCTTTCCTGAATCTACGAGGTTTCAGGAGTAGATTTTTTGTACTTCTATTGGTTCTCGAACCTCCTGATATGGACAACTTTTGAGCGAGGTAGTTGGGTGCATTGTGGTGCACGGCCGCGTGTGTCATAACTGCAATTTTTAGCTGTATTCTGGCTTCAAAAGGCAGCCATTTTAGAGACTTTAAGTCTGGGTATATATTTGAATGCTTTCTTGAGCCAGTAATGAGTCTCGCGGCAGCGTTCAGGGAGGCTCTTAAGGGTGCTGTTGTGGATAGCAGGAGTCCGCTGAGGGCCACAATTCCGTAGTCTATTCGAGGGATGACTAAAGCTTGTACAGCAGTTTGGAAGTCTTCGGCAGGGAGGAAGGGTTTAATTTTCCTCAGTGTGTTGATTTGGAAATTAGCTGCTTTTGTGGCTTTGCTAACGTGCTGCTGCATGTTGAGCTTGGCGTCGAGTGTGATGCCTAGGGATTTTGCCGAATCCACGATGGTAGGATGGACATTGAGTGCTGTTAGGTTGTTGAGCCAGGTTTGGGTGGTGGAAATTTTCGCCGGGGGTGAGATGAGTAGGAACTCAGTTTTCAGAGCATTTAGTTTGAGGTGATTATCGGCCAGCCAAGATTGAGTGTTAATAAGCGTGGAATTCAGCTGTTTGATATCTTCCGGGGATTGTAGCTTTAGGTAAAGTTGTGTGTCATCAGCGTACATATGGAATTGGACATTGGAGGCTTGGAGCAAGGTGGCGAGCGGTTCCATGACGAGGTTGAACAGTGTGGGGGAGAGGGAGGATCCTTGTGGGACACCTAGGTCTGCAGGCACAGGTGTAGATAGCACATTGTCGATCTTGAACTTCTGAGACCGGTTGTGAAGGAAGGACGAGAACCATTTGAGAACAGTTCCCGATAGACCCATTCTAGTGCTTAGCAGCTCCAGCAAGTTCTCATGTTTGACCGTGTCAAATGCTGACGAGAGGTCAAGAAGGATGAGGAGGCAGGACTCATTGCGATCAAGAATTTGAAGGGCGTCATCAATTATGTGTGTCATAGCTGTTTCCGTGCTATGTTTCGCTCGGAAGCCTGATTGATGAGGGTTGAGGAGGTCAAATTGGTCAATGTGCTTTGTTAGTTGGAGTTGGACACATTTCTCCAGCAGTTTGGCCAGGGTGGGGATATTGGTGATGGGCCGGTAATTGTTTAGGTCAGACGGATCAGCTGTAGGTTTCTTGAGTATAGGCGTAACTTGCCCCACCTTGAGGGAGTCTGGAATGAGGCCTTGTTGCAGGGAGCTGTTGACAATTTTGGTCCAGAGAGGGAGAAGCAAGGGAATGAAGTCTTTTACAGCATTAGCAGGTAGCGGGTCTGTGATGTGATTAGAGGGCTTCAAGGTGCAGAGCAGTTTGTGTATTGCTTCTTCCGAATAGGTATCGAAGTACAGCCAAGATGCCTTGTTTTTAGGTTGAGTGTTAGCCATTCTGGTGTGGTTGGGGAATCGGCTTACATCCATGATGAGGTCATTTCTTATGTTGTCAGTCTTTAGCTTAAAGAAAGCAGAGAAGGCTTCACAGTGTGGGGTGTCGCTTGTTGTGCTGTTTGATTGTAAGGGTTGTGTCTTTGTTTGGGTCTTGGTTAGTTCGAACAGCTTTCTTGGCCTGTTTTTTGCTTGGTCCAACTGGCGGCTAAAGAAGTCCGACTTTGTGCGCTTTATTTTCCTGAAGTAGCATTTCTCTTGTTCTTAAGCCTTTTGAGGTGCAGTGCTGAAGGGTCCGATCTCCAGGTGCGCTCTGCCATTCGCATAGTACGCCTGTCGTCATTGAGCCTATCATCATACCAGGGGTTAGAAATTTTGGTGGAGACTCTCTTCAGTTGCAGTGGGGCGACTTCATTGACTATTGTATTCATAGAGTCAAGGTAGTGGTCGGTCAGTGATTGAACATCCGAGGCACCTGAAGGGGGAAGGAGGAGATTGCCGATGTGAGGAGGCAGGGTAGAGGGGTTAAGATTCTTCATGTCCCTTTTCCATGTTTTAGATTTGATTGGTTGAGCCGGGTTAGGTTTAACTTTTTCATTGATAAAGAAGGTGATAATGTGGTGATCTGACCAGTCGCAGGGTAGAATCGCCTCCAGTTGTGTAGAGTTCTCTTTGGCAATGATGAGATCGAGTATCGAGCCTTTGTCGTGTGTTGGTCTATCGCATATTTGGGTGAGGTCAAGCGCATTAAGGAACATTTTGAGACTATTCACCACTGTGTCTTTCTGATCGTTCCAATGGAGATTGAAATCACCCAGGTAGACTTGGGTGGACTGCCGACCGGCATTGGAAGTGATCATGTCCATGAGTTGTTGGGTGAATGTGAGATTGTCACCAGGCGGGTGATAGATGAGATGTAAAGCACAAACTTGTTTGCCCTCGCTGGAGATGTCGAGGCAGAGGAGTTCACAGGAGGAAAGGGAGGGGGAGGTGACTTTAGTAACGGAGAGGTTGCTCCTAAAAATGCATGCAATTCCCCCGCCCGTCTTGCCAGGAGACCTGTCCAGCCTAATGATGTGATAATTGGGGGGGACTAGTATGTCCATAATCGGGGTAGAGGCTTCAGTAAGCCACGTTTCCGTTAGAATGGCTAGGTCCAGATCCATAGCTGATGTTGGAGGAGTGTCTCTGAGCTGATCTGTAGTTGAGTAGGATGCATTTGAGTTTGGGAGAGAGAAGGGTGGTCGAGCTTTCTAGTGTGAGGGGAACTTTTCTGAGGTTGTTAGGGACGGAACCTCTGTTGTTGAGTGTTGGGGGCCTCAGAGGATTTGTAAGAATTGTGGGTATGGGGATGTGCGTGTTGGATATGTGTTTTACCGGACCTGGGCCATAAGAGCGAAGAAGAGAGCATAGGTCGCGGTCCGATAATGGGTTGAGGACACGACGGGGGCGGTGGGAGTTATTGTGAACGGGGATAGTCGGCCAGCGCGGGTGTCGTCGGAGGTGAGGGTATGTAGGGAGGGTGCGTCGTTTGTAGGGTAGGGGGATGGTGGGAGGTAGACTGGGCTGTGAGGAGAGAAGGTCTTAGATTGCGTGGACATCTTTTTTGATTTGTAGAATATCCTCTTTGACTTGTTAGACGTGGATAAAGTCAGGTCAGGAGGTGTATTGGAGATGGGGTTGGTGGTGAAAGCCATTGGTGAGTGGTTGAGTAGTGAGCTGGAAAGCGGGCAGGGTATCGAGGGGGGGGATATACTAGCGTTGTTGGAAGTTTCTGCTGTGCTAATGAGTGGGATGGCATTCAAAGTGTGGGTGTGTTTGTGGGTGAGGGGTGTGGGTGAGGTAGGTGAAGTAGGCGGTGGGTGGGAGGCATAGGTAGTGACGTCAGTGGGAGACGGTGCCGGTGAGTAGAAGAGTGCGTGAAGGCTGAGGACAGTGGGGGAGACAGGAGGGTAGTGAGGGCTGAGAATAGGAGGTGGGAGAGAGGGGGATGCTAAGGTAAGGGAGGCGGTATGTTCTGTATCTTTTGTTGGGAGGGGGAGAGTGTCGTGGGTGGAAGTGGGGAGGGATTTGGGGAGGGAGAGGTGTCCGCCGTAGGGGGGATGGGAGGGGGGGGTGGATAAACTCCGAATGGTGGTGTGTTCAGTTGGTGGCGTGTTGTGGGCGAGAGTTGTTGTGTCAGATGTGAGAGACTCGTGGGTGGGAGTGGGGAGAGAGCTGGGGAGGGAGAGGGGTCTGCCGTGGGGGGGTGTTCACATGGTGGCGTGTTGTGGGTGGGGGTTGTTATGTCAGGGGGAGAGGGATGGAGGGGGTATGAGTGGGGATAAGAGGGGTCATATTAGAGGGGCGGCTAGTATATGTGGTGGAGAGATTTGTGACTGTCCTTGGGGAGTGTGGGGCGTTAACAGCAGGTGGGCCATTTACTGGGGTGCTGGGGGTAGAGGTGTAGTAGGTAGGGGCTGCGATGTCAGGGGTGATAGTGCTGGTGGAGTTCTGGGTGGGGGTCCGCAGCTTGGAAAGATGCTCTTTGAACTTGGGGAACAGGTTGTCTAGTAGTTCCAGGTTCTTGTCCGTGGCTTGAATTAGGACAATCCCGTTATTGTAGATAGTAATGGTAGTCCTGCCAGGGAAAAGGTGGGAAGGTGTGATAGAGAGAGTTAGGCCATGAGTTGTTTTTCTGGTGGTGGAGACGGTGAGTAGGGAAAGGAACGCTTTTCTCCATTGGGCTCTGCGTGAGGTGTGAAAGATGATATCAGTATTCAGGGCTCCATTGCCCGGTGAGAAGTAGGTGTCGGTAAAGGGTGTTTCAGGGTGCGATCTCAAGAAGTTATGTTTAAAACGTTTAGCGGCTTTTTTGGTGAGAGTGGAAGGGTAGTTAATTCTAATAGATGGATGGATGCTTTCTCCTTTAATTCTATATATTATTTCTATGATCCCTGTTCATATTCCTAATTATTACTTCAAAAATATTGACTCTATTTACCAAAATTTCTTTGGAAAAACAAATCTCCTCGAATAGCCCTGTCCTCTCTGAAGGCAGACAAAACTTCTGGTGGTCCTAAATTTCCTGATTTCCTGAACTCCAGTTATCTCTCACACTTGTAAATCTCTTACTTCTCTATTACCCTCCTCATATCCTTAGTTTTCTCCGCTAGATCAACAGCCTATTAGGCATCATAATTTACTACGCTAAAAATTAAATAATCGCATCATTTATTGGAAATCCTGGAGAGCTAAGAGACTGCTTTGGATTTCACAACTATTACTCAATAATATTCTTTTATCTATTTCAGATCTTGAAAAACAATTTTCCTTACCATCTTCTTGTAAATCTCAATATGATCTTTTATACCCTTCTCTTTCCCAGTATCTTCGATCCTTACCGTCCATACCTTCGCCTCCCCCCAGCTGCTCCATGATATTCCCTTTATTATCTACTTCTCCCTCAGCTTCATCTTTATATAAATGCCTATCTCTTTCTTCGGCTAGGAACAAAACAAAGGCTGAATTGACTTGAGAAAAAGATCTCATGGAAGGTTGGGTGACCCCTTTTAAAAAAAAAAAATGTTTTATTAGTCCTCATAGGCCTCTTAAGTAGGAAGAAAAAACAATGACGTTCTTCCACTTTGCACATCCTGATGGGCCCCTAGGTGCCTCTGCCCTCTTATGCTTTTTGGCAGTGCAGGTAGGTATAGATCGCAAATAGGGAGGGGGGGTCGAGATTTTCGATGGCCCTTAGTATCCGACTCCCCAGTCCCTCATGAGGATTTGTCTGCTTTCTCCCTCTCACTTTCCAACAGGCAGAACAAAACCACAAATACCAGAACCCGGATGCCAAGCGAGGTTGGTAAGGCGTAATCATAGGACCGCTAGGAAACTACCTGTTATTGTTCAGATTATCACACCATTCAATAAAAGGAAGCCAGAAACTAACATTTCTAGTACTCTTCCCATCTATGGTGGCTATATATTTGACCGAGTTCAACAAATTATCCAACCTGGGAGAGAGAGGAGACACCCAGAATTTACAGATTTCCCTACGCACAAGCAATGCAGTGTAAAAGAGAAGTCTTGCCTGACCTTTAGTAGGTTTTACTTCAGGCTCCAAACTACCAAAAATAACAAGTAAAATGCTTACCTTAACTTGCAGTTTAAGCATTTGAGACAGCGCCCCACTCACTTCACTCCAATAAGTTTGCAGTTTTACACATTCGAAAAACATGTGGACATCATCCGCCTTTGTATTACCGCATTTCGGGCAAGTGATTTCACCTCTCCTCCCAAACTTTGACAGCTTCAGGGTTGACCAGTATGCTCTATGAATGGCAAAGAAATTATTTCTCCTCAGATGCGCAGGCTTAACCGATTTAAAAAGCATAGCCAAAGATACTTGCCAATATTTCTACAGCGATGATTCCGGCAAGTATTTCCCCCACAACTCCACCGGAAGCGTAAAATCTCCATCCTCGGTTTCCACCATTAACCAATAAATAATCCCCAACTCCTTCCTTTGACTCGGTTGCTGCTTCAATCTAAACTGTAACTCATTTTGTTGCCCTTTTTTTGTTAATGGATCAGCAAATCAGCTCTGAATTTGCACATATTTAAACATTGAAAGGCAGAAATTTGTAAGCTGACTACAACTCTCCCAGGAAATAAATTTGCCATCACTTATTATCTGGTCCCATTGTTTGAGACCCACCTCTAATATAGGTTTTGCCAGACTATCTTTTGTCCACTCTGGGGAGCCAGGACTGTCCCAGATGGGGGCTAAAAATTTATGGTAGGGAATTTTCAAGGTTCTCCTCACTTTGTACCAAGTCTCTGCAAACCCCTTCAGGATCTTCAACCTAACCTTTTTGAAAAATTTGGGGTCAGCGTACTTAAAGATAAACCCCTCCTTACCTCCTGGCTCTAAATTTGCTATTGTGGACCACAGGCCTCCTGTCGTAGAGGGATTTGGAGAGTTAAATAGATACTTTCCGTTCTTTAAGAGAAAAGCCCATGAATAAAAAAGAAGATCTGGCAAGGCTATTCCTCCTTTCTCAACCCTTCTCCACAACTTTTTCCAAGCTATTCTTGGTCCTTCATTTGCCCATATGAACAAACCCAAGTCCCCTTGTAGTTTTCTGAACCAGACTATATTAAAAGATAAGGATATTGCATCGAAAAGGAATGTCAGCTTTGGGAGAATTACTGTTTTGACCAAGTTACGTCCTCCAAAAATTGATAGTTGAAGATGAGACCAGGATTTCAAAAGTTTTGTAATCTCTTTTCGAACTTTGTCGAAGTTGAGTTTTGCTATTTTGCCAGTGTCATGAGATATCATAACCCCCAAGTACCCGATCTCATCCTTTCCGGATACTCCCTCGATATTCCAGGTCATAACTTCGGACTTATCTTTGTTAACCTCGCACCCTGAGACCCTCCCAAAGTCTGTTGTTAAATCCATCAGACTAGGTCAGGTTGTAAAAGTATTTGTGGAAAAGATCACTATGTCATCAGCATAGAGCCCCATTTTTTTCTCCCTGCCAGCAAACTTGAAGGGCTGAATTCCCAGATCATCTCTGATCTTTTTTACCAGTGGCTCTATGTATAGGTTGAATAGCAGAGGCGATAGAAGGCACCCCTGCCTGGTTCCCCTGGATATTTTTACTGGTTGAGACAGAGAGCCATTAACTAAAATCCTGGCTAGAGGACCTTGGTAGAGACCGGCAAGAGCATTACAGAAATGTGTGCCCCGGTTCAGGGACACAGCGACTTCTTTCAGATATACCCAATTCACTCCGTCGAAAGCCTTGGTAGCATCCAAGGCCAGCAAGTAAAAAGAGAGATGATAGGTGGACGCTAGATCAATAGTGGCAATCAATGAGAAGGTCAGTTCTTTCAAAAACATTCCTTGGATAAAACCTTTTTAATCATCATGAATTAAGTTAGTCATCAACCCATTCAATCTATTCGCCATGATCTTTGTGTAAATCTTATAGTTGCTGTTTGGCAAGGAAATAGGGCGATATGAATCGCATTTTTTAGAACATTTTCCTGGCTTCAATATCAGCGCTATTGTGGCTTTCTTCCAGGAGGCTGGTAGGACCATATGTTTGATGAAAAGCTCATTTAAAAGCTTAACTAAAATAGGAGCTAGAGTGCCAGCCAAGACTTTGTAGACCTCTAGCGGAATGCCATCTGACCCTGGGGCCTTCCCCTTCTTTAAATGCGCTATTATGTTACCCACTTCCTGAACCTTTATTTCTCGACCCTGTTTTGGGATAAGCTGTGGTTAAAAATTCATCAAACTTCAAGGGCTGCTAACACTTCTCAAACTCTTTATTTTATTTATCAACGCCTTCTATTCACCCCTGCAAAATTAGCCTTCTTCTCTACAAACTCTATTTCTACTTGCTGGTCTTGCACTTGCATAAAAGCTGACTTAAAACACATGCTCTTTGATTGTCCTTCACTTTTGGCAGTTAGTTTGATCTCAGATTAACATTTTTAACACAAAAGTTACCTTCTCCCCAACTAACATGTTTCTAGGTACTCTATCTCTAATGTAATTCTAATTTTAAACTATTAGATTTGTTACTGGTGATAGCTCTTCACTTAATAACCTCTAATTGGAAACAAGCAGACAAAGTCACTTCAAGAGTGTGGTGAAATGCTATTTGTTTTCATCACAGACTTGATACCAATTCCATTACACCTATTTCTGTATCCATTAAAAGAGATCTCTTATGGCTCCCTATTTCCACATACTTAACTTCTATTGCCTCACATAGTGATCCACCAGTAAACACTTCTGATGTAGTTCGGAACCTCCTTGATACACTTGTTGTCTTCTGTCCATTTAAAAAGTTTTCATTGATATTCCCTTCGATGTTTTTTTTTAATTATTACAACTTGTGGTTTTACATTTTAAATTGCCTTCCATGCATACAGAATTTAACTCCATGTGTTATTTTTCTTTTTAAGACTATAATAGTGTATATGTTTCTATCCCTCGTTTCATTCTCTTCCTACCTCCACCTCTATTTTTCCTTTTTTCTTTTTCAATTTTACATAGACTGTTTCTTGATATACATTCTTATCTTAACGTAATGTACTTTGTTGTACTTGTTGTTACTCCTTGAATATTATTGTTTATTGCTAAATAAACTCAAACTTTAAAAAAAAGAGTTGATAACATGCATAAAGGCTGCCTGCCTTCTCAGGGCATTCAGCAGCGAGGTCACCGCTGCCTCTGTGTGTGCTTTTCCCAATCAGGTCTGTGGACGGCGGGCGGAGAGCGGCATGTAATGAGTTACGCAACAAGTCCACGCGCCATCCTCCGTCCGGCAATCCACATTGAATTTCGGAGCTCAAATGCCCCACCCCTGAACAAATCTCACCATTCAAGGGTTCCGCTTCAGCTGGAACTAATGAAACATTTGAAAACCAGCAATAATTTAGAAGGGTATGAGAGCATATAAGGCAAACGGCTCAAAATTGATTTAATTCGATACCTATGGGCTGAATTGCAACAAAATAGTCAGAAAGTAATTTCTACATCATGAATACCCATAACACTGAAGATCAGCAGAAGACGCATGGTCTACAAGCACAAGTGTGAAGAAGGGAACACATTGTTCACTAATGGATGTAATTTAGAACACAAAATTGTGAATGATGATTAAATCTGCAAAATCATATAGAATAAATATGAAAACTGACATTGAATAAAGGATTTTTCTTACTCGTCTACATCTCACAAAGCATGTACCTAGTAGTGGGAATGAAAAATTATGTCTTGCTTAAGTGCGAATGATAATTATTGGAAAGTGTCATGACAAACAACTAAAGGAAAGAAATATTAAAAAGTCGGAAAACCAAGGGCGAAATGTAAAAGAATACTCAGCATGGTCAGCGACTAGCTGCCGCCTCCCCCCCAGACCGGCACCCAACACCCAGAAACGTGGACACGAGACGTCTTTACTTTTTGGAAGGCGGGCGCTAGTCGCCCGGCCGTATTTATTAAAGTATGAAATTAAAAAAGGTTTTTTAATTGCATGATCAACAATTTATACAAAAATCAGCAGGACATTATATACAAAATTATTGTCAACAAGTTTGAGAGCCTGACCTTAACAAAACTCTAATACATGTTGTTTCCTAACCGAGTCTAAACATCCTCATCTTGATTTTTGTACATTTCTGGCCATCCGGTGACGTCATGAGTCCACGCGCGCGGGGTGGCTACCAGCCTAAGGAAAGCGTGAACTACTCCTACCCGCGCTCCTTTGCTTTGCAGCATCCATTACCTTGCCCCTGGAGTTCTAGGAGTGGCCCGCAGGCCCCTCCCCCTGGGCGGGAACCTCCATAGGATGATGCCCGCCCCCTCAGACCTCAAATATGTGCTCACCGATAATGACCTTACCGCATGCCCCATACCTAATAAATACGACGACCTATGGGGAAAAAATTCTAAAGGACAGCTACACTGGCTAATAAATAATAGTATCACAGTACAGCTACAAAGGGAAAAAAGGCCTAAGGACACTTGGCATCACAGAAAATTACTTCACACACAGTTTGCTAAAAGGGAAAAATTCCTAAACAAAAGCATCATCACAATATACCGACAGAACCATTTCTACTACCATGTAAGACATGTGAACAGTACCTTCAAAAACTTACCATTATACCAGACATAATGCATGCCACAAGACTTTTGTTCCAAGGGATGGTGGGTGGGAAAACAAAGAAGCCCCGAGCGCGGGGCACACCGTAATGCGGGGGAGCGTCCAGGGACAAGGGGGTCTCCTGGGCGCTCCCCGCCTCTTTATTCCCGAGGGGCCAGGCGGGGGGGCACGCCCCCCCGGCCCGCCCCTCCTGTAGCCCGCCCCCCCTGACCCGGACCTTCTACCTTGTACCCGGGTCAGGGAGGCCGCCGGCCTATCGGTGGTGGGTCGCGCCCCCAGGGCCCGCCCCCACCACCGAGAGACAACACTGGAGTAAGGGGGGGCGACGGTCGCCGCGCCGCCATGCGTGCGGGGGGGCCGAGGGCCCCCCCTTTTCACATGGTCAGCGACTAGCTGCCGCCTCCCCCCCAGACCGGCACCCAACACCCAGAAACGTGGACACGAGACGTCTTTACTTTTTGGAAGGCGGGCGCTAGTCGCCCGGCCGTATTTATTAAAGTATGAAATTAAAAAAGGTTTTTTAATTGCATGATCAACAATTTATACAAAAATCAGCAGGACATTATATACAAAATTATTGTCAACAAGTTTGAGAGCCTGACCTTAACAAAACTCTAATACATGTTGTTTCCTAACCGAGTCTAAACATCCTCATCTTGATTTTTGTACATTTCTGGCCATATGGCTAGGTCACTACCGGTGGCAGGTCCTACAAGCTGCGCCTCCCCATGAGACGTGCGCATGCGCAGTGTTACCCCGGGAATTGCCCGGTCTACGCCCTGAACTCCATTTACCCACTGAAGGAGGGCCCTTACTCTGCGCCATCCGGTGACGTCATGAGTCCACGCGCGCGGGGTGGCTACCAGCCTAAGGAAAGCGTGAACTACTCCTACCCGCGCTCCTTTGCTTTGCAGCATCCATTACCTTGCCCCTGGAGTTCTAGGAGTGGCCCGCAGGCCCCTCCCCCTGGGCGGGAACCTCCATAGGATGATGCCCGCCCCCTCAGACCTCAAATATGTGCTCACCGATAATGACCTTACCGCCACAGGCCAGCATTGTTAACCGACGATCTGGCCTCCCCCTGCCTAGACCTACCCTAGAAAGTTCTCACTTTAGCAAAAACCTTCCAACCAGGCCCTGACCTCATCAGACCACAGGACCCTTCCTTCCTCCGACGAATGGACTCCCCTCACCAGGTAGAACAAATACCCCATGTTGGATCATCTGCAACCGAGGGGGGCTTGAAATAATTTGTCCCACTGTGTGTTGATCCTCTTTATCGAGTGATTCAACGCCCTGACCGAGTCCCTGCCACCACGGGATAAGTTGAGACCCTACTACTGTGCCACCCGGGCAAGTCCTGAAGACCCACCCACAGTGGAGATGAACTCATCAATGAGTATTCGCCTCCCCAGTTTGGCCGATGCAGTCCCCCCTAGGAGAAGCATCACCACTGACAGGGGGTCGGGCTGCTGAGCTAAAAGTCCCTGAAAGAAGTTCCTGAACTGACCAGGGCACAGACCCTCAAACCAACTCTTCCCTGTCCTGCGTCCAGCATGTTGCTTGTGCTGGCACATTGTGGCTCCTCCCCTTCTGGTGATGAGTTCCTCCCCTGCGTGACAGGTTTGAGAAACTGCAAGAACCAGGAAAAGACCAAGCAAACCTGGGTGACAATTCCCACTTCCACCTTAGGGAATGGGTAGCACTTACACCTGCCAGCAATACTTAGGCCCTTGGTGTCCTCTTTCTTGACCTATGCTTCCCTTTTTGACGTCCACCCGCTGCTGATGTTGCGGTGTGGAGCCCTCCTCAGATATCCGCCATGGACCCAGCCGTGACTGACGTAGCATCCCTTGGGCTATCCACCTGTTGCAGCTGTTGTGATGTGGAGCACTCCAGGTATCCGCCATGGACCCGGTCGTACATAAATTGGAAAGATAGACACACACCATTAATGTTTCCGGCGATAACTGCTGTACACGCGTTAGTCTTACAGTACCATCAGTTGCTAAGTTTTAGATAATCTTAGTGCCAGATTACTACACATTAACGCGTCGACAGTAAATGTTAAGCATAGCCTCAGTTTGTCTGTTTGCTAGTGCAGCATCTATGTCGTTAAGCATAGGATCAGCGCCGCCCTAACCATGGTAGGTTGTAAAATTGGCTTCCTATTTTCACAATCATTGTTACACAAGAAAGTTGTGCTGCAGGCGAGGAGATCACCTCTTAACCCTGGTGTTCTACCCACGTCTTTATGCATAGGATCTATGTGTAAAAAACAAGACAATCTACTTAACAGTGCAGCATCACAGTCTTTAGCTAAAAGAATTAGCACAGCCCCAACTCCGCCAGGCCATAATCTGGCCCAAGGACCTTTTCCGCTCGCCACTTTGGCGTCTGGGAAATATCATCCCAGCCAACCGGACATGATCACATGCATCCCCAGAACTATGCGATGCCGCAACTAGGCTCTTGGGCACTTTTTAGGGGTGACATCAGGGTGTGTAACATTATCAGGACCCCGAGTAGTCTTTCTACAGGCTCTAGGCCCTGTCTCTATGCCATTCGTGGTTCCCCCACCATATTTTTAATATATGGCTTCGGTACACCCCTAGAGCTCAACGTATATGGTGCTAAATTACTGTGTGCCATATAAGTTTTCGCACTGTAATTATTCGCCTCAAATCTCATCATAGGCTAACGTATATTGTGCCAATTTACTTGTGTGTTAAATAAGTTTACTGACTGCAATTTCTTGCTTTTAGCCTCGGAAAGGAACTAAAGGGGTGTGTTTAGAACAAATACATATATTTGTTGTTATACACCTGTTCTTCCTTCATTTACTCATTCATGAGATTAAAGACTGGTAAAACAAGCTGCTCTATATTCCCTCAAGACTTAACCTGAAGGCTGCACGCAATACAGCTAACCCTAGGATAGCTTACTAATGATGTTGACTTTAACCTATCATCCATGAAAGGTCGTTTGGACAGGTGCAATGTTTGGACTGGTGCAATTTCCCCCCTAGAATAGTGAACAGCACCTCATATGGTAATTACCTCCACAATGAAATCAGTCCATTGTTTGGCTTTCTGTTTTGGCTTGGAAAGGGAAGTGGGACCTGGGCAACTGGCTTTCTCAGTCTCGTCAAGCCCTACCCCTAGATGTCGTTAATCCCCAGGATGACCCCAGGCGAAGGTGGTATACCCTATTCGTGCATTGTTCCATGATTGTTCTAACTATCACCTAGCTAATACCAATGATAGTCGTTCTAGAGTGTCAAAATTTGACTTATGTCAATGGCTGTTCCTTGCGTAAGAGACATAAGCAGCAACCATGGCTTGGATAAAGTATTGCAAGTGCTTAGAGGACATCAATAAAGCAGCCCAGGAAAGTCAACATCCATCCTATTCTCCAGGTGAAATTTAATGTCACCCATGTAGCGTTAGCTCTGATTTAGACAATGAGTTTTCCAAAAACTGAATTCCGAAGCAGCATTTTCCACTGTTTCTGACAATACTATGCACTCTGCGAAATCAATTATTTGCCCCTGATCGGCAAAAAGCCATTAATAATCAATTTAAAGGCAATGAATTGCCGTTTACATCACCACTCCTTAAACAAATGCTCTTTTTAGGTTAAGCATGTATGCAATAGCTAATGCAGTTACTAGGCAGCATCTTATTTAACTCTACATGTAAATCGAATGCAGTATTTCATACCACACTCTCAGGGGTGATGTATATGAAGTTTTACCCAGATGGCAGAAGAGTTAGTCACAACTTGAATTTTTAAAGACCTATTGTTTTCTGAAGTTCGAGCTCACCTTCTTGTCGGGCTCCCACCTGCCAACCCGGGCACCAACAATGTGAATTGAAGACCTATAAGATGCATCAGACCAGGGGTGCATCGGTAGTTAGGAAGCTATTAACCTCTCTCTATAGGCCCAACATCAACATACTCATGCCGCAGAAGACTCACATGGACAACGGAATAAGCCACCCCGTGGCGGGAACCTATGCAAACAACTGAAATAGTGTAAAGACCGGTATGTACAAATGATTTGGTACAGAGATGCGAATTAATATCGATCTAACTAAACCTACATTTGTTGTTGTACCATAATTATTTGCTTATTGTTTTTATATGATCTACAACAAATAAACAATTAAGACTCTGCTGTCTACAAGGTACAGCTAACAACGGGCTATGGTTGCAGTTAGAATGTTCAGGTTCTGTCCACCTGGAGGTGAGAAAATAAGGCAGACACTCTAGGCCTCCTATTGGATGGGATTTTCTTTCACAGGAATGATGTCATATGCATAAAATAACACCATAACCTTGTGAAACCTCGGTTTTGAACCTGCTGCTGTTTTCTGAATTAAATCAGCCAAATATATATATATATATACATACATACACACATGATATATACATATATATATATATATATATACATACATACACACACACACACACATACACTTATTTATATGCTCTACATTGCCATTGTTGAGTGTGGGGAAGGTTGGTCCATGGCTCACAAGACGCCAAGCCTATAGTGGGTCAATGAGAATATGTAGCGTAAAGACAGTTATTTAATCAGAACAGCAGAATCCGAGCACATTCTCCTTGCACAGGCCCACAGAGGGAGCTCGGATGATTAGGGGTGCAATGGCTAGTGAGGTGGCACCTTTACTGCCATTAGGCCACATTGATATCCACGCCAAAAGCACACAACGCTTTATGCAGACTGTCCAATGGACAGCCTCTCCTGGCCTGGGAGATTTAAACAGCCAGTTTGCAACAAATGTGAGGCAGCAGATTCAAGAAACGTGCTGCGGTTATTTTTTATAAAATTGGCATTCCATTTGTAAAGCCTCCTATGAAAAGTCAATATCTAATGGTCAGTGTTTTATCCCGTTTCAGAACGTTCGCGAAGGTAAACCAATTTTTAACAGAGGGAGATTAAATTACCTGGCTATGATGGCCCAACGTGGTATGGATGCTGCGATTCAAATTGTATTGACCCGTTCGACTACCAGCTGCATTACAGGCTAAATATTATTGTTAAAGCCTTTTTTGTGCGTCATGTAATAGCTTCGGAAGCACTTAATGTGGCTTGCCATGCCAATAACGAAAGTTAAGTATCGCTGTAGTCTAAATGAGAGAGTTAAAAGAAGTCTAGTTACTAAAATCAAGCCCGAGATGGCACAAAAAACCTAATACTAATGGTAGTCTGGGGGTGCTTTGTGTAATGGAAACCTCTAGAACACAAACCAAGTAGCTCGCAATAAAAGGACAACATTGGAATTTAGGACCATTACTATTGAAATGTGCAGAGTCTGCACAAGCGCAACATCTCACTATTTAGATATTAATATTACTTTTTTATTTTAAGTTGGGCTTCTTCGGTCTTAACCGTTGGGCCAATGAGCAAAGTCTACAGCCATCCTGTGTTTTTAATGTAATCAGGTGATATGTCTCATTCTGATCAACCGGCCAGAATAAGTGTCTGCGCTGTCACGGCACTACCCTTCCCTGAGGACCTTCACGGACAAGGTACCTTCACAGAGGAGTAGGGTGCCTCTGAATTCTTCCCTCTTCAGATTTTAAGTTGAACAGCTCTACCTGACCCTGCTTTCAATATTGCAACCTTCAGTAGTCCGTCAAACTGCAACAGGCTAGCACTGCTCGTATTGCCACGAGAGACATAAGCTTTTCGATTTTGAGAGACTTTACCGAACCACTTCCGTTTTATGGCCTTAAATTCCCGTTCTGTGTGTTTCTAACAATGTGCTTTAAGACCCGGACTTAATATTTTCCACTACATCCAAGTACCTTATTTAGCTGCTCTGAATCCTGTCAATCTGGTCTGAATTGTTCAAATCGCTTATTATTACACATAGCGTAAGCCTTTCCAACACCTTTCCAGGGGCATGCAACCTATCAACAAAACGTATAAATGTAGCACTTGTAGCTTTACCACAACTAGGGGTCTGATTGGTCCAGACTCTTGGGCGCGAGGAGAAGGGTAGGTGGGGGTATGGTGTGGGCCTGCAAGTATACAGCAGTGGAGCCCACTCATTACATGTAACCATGGTTCGAGTTGGTTACTTGAACTCACACTAGGAACAGCTAAGGCATAACGAGCTGACAAACAGGAGGCAGGTCAGAAACCTGCTGCAAGAACACCCTATTGTAAAAGTTACACATGTGAGTACGGAAACGAACTGCACGAACATAAGGGGAGAGGGGTTTGCCTAACGGGCACCCTCCACGCGCGGGCTGTCCCGAGTCCACGCGGAGGGACATTCCTGCATGCGGCCTGCCGCGACATTGGTCACCCAAAGCAGGAAGGAGGGCGACTTCTATGCAGCGCAACCCCAACCCCGTCCCGCCCCGCATACCCCAGGCGACCCGCCCCCCTCCGGCTGTGCTGATCAAGGGATCCAGCGCGAGCTAACAGGGGAAACATCTCTCTGTCCCATTTTGCCGCTTTAGCCAAAACCTTCAAAATTAACAAAATAACATAATAAAGAGTGCCAACGTTTGAAACGACCTTTTGAGAAGGGGGGGGGGCCCCCGCCCGCATGAGCACCCCGGCCAATGGCTCACCTTGATTGCCCGAGCCCGTGTTAAGCCCACACCCGGGCCCTTTGCCGGATCGGCGTTGTCCCTGCTTGCCGCTGCCCTCCCGGAAGCTCTCAACTTCGTCCGGGCCTCCGACTCTCCTTGTACCGCCGTAGATCTTCCGGCTTCCGGCTCACGCTCTCCCAATGGAGCTATATCGGCTCCCACGATATCATCTGTACGCCCCAATCGCGACGAGATACCTGCAAAACAAAACAAGAAATTTGCCAAAACAAAGAAGCCCCGAGCGCGGGGCACACCGTAATGCGGGGGAGCGTCCAGGGACAAGGGGGTCTCCTGGGCGCTCCCCGCCTCTTTATTCCCGAGGGGCCAGGCGGGGGGGGCACGCCCCCCCGGCCCGCCCCTCCTGTAGCCCGCCCCCCCTGACCCGGACCTTCTACCTTGTATCCGGGTCAGGGAGGCCGCCGGCCTATCGGTGGTGGGTCGCGCCCCCAGGGCCCGCCCCCACCACCGAGAGACAACACTGGAGTAAGGGGGGGCGACGGTCGCCGCGCCGCCATGCGTGCGGGGGGGCCGAGGGCCCCCCCTTTTCAAATGCTGCACCACCTAAGGAAAGATAAAATAGAGTATACTTAGGCATGGACAAAAATGTAATCACAATTTGTATTCCTGAGTAATATGGTGCAGATAAACCAGACATATTGCATATGGAGATGTGAGAAGAGATAAATGTTCATCTTGATAAAAAATAAAATGAGTCTAAACCGAATGTCTCAATGTGCACCAAATTTCACAAGTGTCTCCTATGTACTCTTTGTCCACCTGTGTCCTCCATGTGCCATTCATGATGTCCTCCTACGTGCCCCCATGTCATTCTATCTTCACTTGTACACTTTGCATTGATGTATGTCGTGTCCAAGTAGGGAGTATTTGCCTCCACATAAGTGTGGACCCCATCCTTCTCTACTTATGTCATTCTGAGCTTGTCTGGGCACTATTCATGTCTCCTGTGCCTCTAGTGCTTCTGCAAATGTGAATGGGTGCGTCCATAGTGAGATAGCCAGTCAGTGCAGGTCACGTGCACGTGCCAATGGGTGCAAGTATATTGCAGGTTCTATGAATGCAAGCACAGTGCTGAAATGAATGATTCAAGAAGCTGTTGTGTGGGTGGTAGTGAACAGTTGTCATTAGATACAGCCTATTTGTAAACGCTGGTGGTGTCTGATAAACTCTAGGCAAGAGTGTCCTAATCTTGGCCTGCAACATAGTAGCTTGCTGGCTATTAGCTACAGAATGTGATTAGTACCAGATGTATAGCCCTGGGTGAGGTTCTTGATTTGAGTTAGGACCATGCAGATCAGTGAATGCAGGTGCTTAGTAAAGCATAACTGATATAGCTATGATTCTCAATTTCACCCCAATAACTCCCTACCATGAAGTTCTCCTTGAGTGGGAATTTGAGAGGCCTGGCCAGGGCTGATCTTTAAACTGAAAGTAGTACAACATAGAAATGGTCAAACCAGTTCTGCTTGCCTTTTCTACTCTCTCTCTTTCCATGCACTCTCTTCGTCTCTTCTTTCATTAGCAAATGAGCTCCTTTGTTTTCATAAAAATTAAATCTTGCTGTACCCTTAATCGTGGCTGGGCAGGTCGATTATGCACCAGGGAGCATGTTGTGAGGGAGTGGCTCCGTAGTGCTACAGTGTCATTAACGGATTAACTTTCATAGATGTACTAACGTTTACCGAGCTTGGAATTCCTCAGGTATACATGCCACAGAAACCACCTGAAAGTGACTTTAGCAAACCTAATAAGCATGTATTATTATTCTGCTACTTACTATAGCGTTAAGCCTGAGTGTACATTTCTCATTTAAAAATATGCTTAAAACATTAGATCCAAATGTATTTTGAATAAATGAAAACGAACATGAATGCTAATAAAATGAAACAAAAAAAAATTCGATAATCATAGGCGGACACGAGCAAAAGATAAGTAAATAACGTGAGCCTCACCTACAAAGAAAGTCACATGTATGGATATGTGAAAACTGGCATATTCAGCCCAATTTAAAAAAAACCCAATATGGGCAATTTTCAGATGGCCGCATAATTAGGTAGAAAATAGTTAAACTAATAGTGAACCTATTTTCTCACTGACGTTTACTTTTGTGTAGTGCACGCAATGGTTTGCTTCACGACCCCGTGGCCAACAGGATCTTCTAACACCGGAATGTCATCTTGCAGAATGGTTTACAGTTCAACTCAAACATCAGTATCCATTTTGCACAACCTGTCAACCAGCTATTTCATGTTTGCAGTGGCGTTCCGTCAGTATACTTCTTCATCAACCATTACGTTCCTGTAATGCAGGAGAGGAGGCAAGATCAAAAGGCGATTTGACAACTGTGTAAATGAAGTCATGCAATATAAATCCAATATATTGTGCTAAGCAGATAAAGCAGTATAAAGCATAAAGAGTGATTTTCAAGTCTGCTCGCTGTATGGGCACAGGCAATTAAAGTCTCAGCATTTGGCAGTTTTGCTTTCTGTTACTGCCAAACAAAAATCAGCTGCAGTTAGATCTATTGAGTGGACAGTTTTGGTAGTCATTGTTTCCTACCTCTCTGCTGGCTCCATTAGGTTTTTATGAATTAATGCCTTTCCTTTCTCTTTCAGCTGTCAGTAGTTGCCCCAGAAGCAATAGTCTGCAAGTCACTTTTTATTTCCTTCAGTAGAAAGAACCTCTTTTTCCTAACATACACTACGATATAATCCTTGTGGGGATAATAATATTTAACAATCGGCTTACCGGTGAGATTCATAAATAATACGACCTCCTTTTCAACTTCTTTGCATTTTGGTCACATTGTCCATTCTAGTTATTGCCTGTTTGTTCTTTCATTTTTGTCGTATAATATCTGTATTGATTCTTTCATGTGTACGCCTGGAAATCACTTTGCAACACAGTCGAGTTTAAATAAGGGAACTATAATAAATGAAAGACCGTTTTAAAAATAAATGCAAATTGTACAATCTCAACATCGCTCTTACGAAAACTAGCAATGTACCAAATCTGCAGTGGTTCGCCACTTCTAAATAAACCGATGACTGACCCTTCATCTTCCTCTGTCTAAACTATCTTACATGCCCACTTCTCGAACACCTTGGAAGAGCTGGTCTCCGCGCAGATCACTCATGACATCTTCTCTAATAAGTTACCTAATGACTTTGAATACAGTAACCTGTGCCCTAGAATCTATCAAAACAGATCTCACTCATGGAAAAGATTCTATTACTTCTTCAGATCACAATTACTTCTCAGCTTTACTTATGTTTCTTTACCTATCTATTGTCCTCCATATTGTTGAGCTAATTAAGTTACCCAACCCTCCATCTGTAGACAAGGCTCAGTCTCCATCAAACCAGTTATGTACTGTGTACACGATGCTTTAAATATGGGGAAAGTGTAGCCCTTGCTTTCACTGCAGTGGTTACAAGAACCTTCTACTAGTGAGGATTAATTCGTGATTTTTTCATTTATTTTTATTCTCCAAAAGAAACGTGCTTCTAAACAAGGGTTTGGTTTAACAATTGCCAGTATCACATTTAGACAAGGTGCTCCTGTTTAGTGATGGTGCAAGGAAAGTGATGAAGTTAATAAACGGTGCACAAGTGCTATAAATAATGTAAATATATACATGTCACCACGCCACCCCAGTTCAGACATGGCCATATGCAAATCAGTCTTGACCCTGTGCCTCATGGGAACAGTCCAGCCTGAACTGCCAAGCCATGTCTTCCCTGGACCGGAATCAAGCATCCTAGGACCGGTTTCTGGCTATCAGCCATCATCAGCCAGGATAGCTTGACTCAAGTGGCGCAGTGAGCACGGGACCCACATCTGGGCATACCCTTCCCACATAGGATGAACTGCAAAACACACAAGGTGATGGACGGAACGTTGTACATTGGAAAAACATTCACCCCCCAGTCACAGATCTGGGTTTATTCCATCGTTATTTTTCTCACCACGCCACCCCAGTTCAGACATGGCCATATACAAATCAGTCTTGACCCTGTGCATCATGGGAAGAGTACAGCCCGAACTGCCAAGCCATGTCTTCCCTGGACCGGAATCAAGCATCCTAGGACCGGTTTCTGGCTATCAGCCGTCAACAGAGAGGATAGCTTGACTCCAGTGGCGTAGTGAGCAAGGGACCCACGTCTGGGCATACCCTTCCCACATAGGGTTAACAGCAAAACACACAAGGTGATGTACGGAATGTTGCACATTGGCAAAACATTAACCCCCTGTCACAGATCTGGATTTAATCCATCATTATTTTGCTCACCACGCCACCCCAGTTCAGACATGCCATATGCAAATCAGTCTTGACCCTGTGCCTCATGGGAACAGTCCAGCCTGAACTGCCAAGCCATGTCTTCCCTGAACCGGAATCAAGCCTCCTAGGACCAGTTTCTTGCTATCAGCCGTCATCAGCCAGGAAAGCTTGACTCCAGTGGCGTAATGAGCACGGGACCAACGTCTGGGTATACCCTTCCCACATTGGGTGAACAGCAAAACATACAAGGTGATGGACGGAATACTGCATATTGGCAAAACATTCACCCCCAGTCACAGTTCTGGATTTAATCCGTTGTTATTTTGCTCACCACACCACCCAAGCTCAGACATGGCCGTATACAAATCAGTCTTGACCCTGTGCCTCATGGGAACAGTCCAGCCGAACTACCAAGCCATGTCTTCATTGGACCAGAATCAAGTATCCTAGGACCAGTTTCTGGCTCTCAGCCGTCATCAGCCATTAAAGCGTCCTGTCTTGGGATGCCATTCCGATCTGGAGGAGGTGTGAAACACCTCAGCCCAGAGCAGGCTTTGTTCCTGGCCTCTGAGAGTGCTAGCTCTAACCCCATGAGTTTGTTAGCACGTCTGGAGGTGGCAGGCTGGCTAATACTAGTCATAGACCACACCAGGGCATGGTAGGTTTGCAAGGGATCGTCTGTGTGCACTTATAATAAATCCAAAACTGGCATAAGTGACGATTTATTCAGATGCGGTTTGGCACCAAACATCTGTATGTACATTGAAGCCATCGTGGCGCTAGGAAACTCATAATGATAAGTATCCAGCCCATTGTCTCTCAATGGCTTCCCTGTGCACCTAAAATTACCAAACATGGACTTGGAGATTGTAGGGGCCTATGCACTCATGCAGATACGTCCACACATGGCTTATAGTGCATCCTGCCTTAGGCCTGTAAGGCTTACTGTAGGGGTGATTTATCTGTATCTCATGCAGTATCTCTGGGCATGGCACACAGGGATGTGTGCCATGTCGACTCTTCGGTTTCTCTCCACCCAGACGCGCAGTCTGCATTGGCTGAGTGCATGATCTTGATGAGGGGTACCTAGGGGGGCACAATACATGCTGCAACCCTAGTATATGTTCTTTCGCCAGTTCCAATGCCCTAGGTACCAGGGGTACCATTTACTAGGGACTTACAATGGGGACTGAAGTGTTTCCAATCATAGTACACTGTTATGGAAAGATATCTGGCATTCGAAACCTATTTAGCGGGGGTAAACTCACGAGGAGGCAAGATGGCGTCCGGCTGACTGCACCGGAGTGCAGCTCCGCTGAGCTTCCCCGCATGAAAGCCCGATCTTAACACTATGGCTTACCTTGCAACATTGTAGCGGCCTGCTGACAGTAGATGAGCACACGGAATGCCGCTGATGTTTCTTTCCAGCACCCGGGATGCTATTTGGCTGAAAGAGCATCAGAATCCTTGCCGCGAGGAGCTTCACATCTCTCTGGCTCCACTAATCACTGCTGCCCTGCGCAACCCCTGCCCGATCCCAGAGTCAGCCCCGCGATTCAGGCGAAGCACGGAAAAAACACACAGATCGGCATTTCATCACAGGCTGCCACAGAGGAGTGTCTGTATTGGGATAGCGTTCCTGCTGCTTAGCGCTAGGAAGGACGACATGATGGGTAAGGGGGGGCGCAGTGGGAAGATCAAGACGATTCCCAGCTCTCTGCAGGGAACCCCCATCACCACTCTGCCACGGGGGAAAAAGATCGAGTCCCTTGGAGCAAGACCAAAGGTTGGAGAAAATGGGAAAAAAGATGATATTTTGGGCTCAGAACACACTGAACTAGAGACCAATAAATCGATATCTTCCAAAAAAGGCCATGCACGCCTCGTTAAAAACCCCAATAGCGCACAGCCATTAATAATTGCGAGCTTCACTACACCTGGTCAAATAGTGAATGCTGGAACTGGAAATGATTCCCGGGCAGAGGAGACTCACAAGAAAGGGTTATCTGCATAGACATTAAATGAGGAAAATGGGAAAACAAAAGAAACCCTTGTTATTCTCCCATCCCCACCATTACTGAAGGATTCTAACATCGCACCCCCCCCCTATGAGCGATTCAACAACTACTGGCAAAACCCTCACAACTCAACAGGAAAGGGGGTTGTCTGAGGGGTGGTTGCAGGGCCAGAACAGGCGGACATCGTGAACAATATTCAGAGTGAAAGCCTAATCCCTGTAACTGCTCCTCCTGATCCCTGTAACTCTGACCACTTGACCTCTATCTGTGAGCCAAAGACACCAAAACTCTGGATACATTTTATTCTTTGACCGAGGAGTCGTATTTTATGACATTAGTAACTCGGCTTCTAGTGGGGGTGAGGCAGGAGGCAGGTGGTATAGCAGCTCAAATACCGATCCCTCTAAGGACAGGCGGTCTAATAAGAAAGCTAGGAAAAGGAGTCAGAGGAGACGGCGCAAATCTAAGGGAGACCATTCCTCTAACAGCGATGATAACACTGACTTAAAATGGGACTATGAGGAAACAACACTCACGGTTTTATCTAATTCTGAGTCACCTCATCCCAATCTGGGGATTCCAGCCGGTAGCAAGAACCCACGACAGGAGCCCACCCAAGAACCTGCTTTAGCTGTCATTTATGATTTTACACTCCATCAAGAGCTTCGAAGCTGAGGTCAAAATCGACAGCCGAAAATCTTGCCTAGCAGCTAAAAAACTACAGGGGGCAGTCCGGAAGGTGGGATAGACTTGTGCCGTAATAGCGGATCGCAGGGCTTCAGTTGAAGTAAGGAGGAAGATGTCAGCAAGCTCCAGAAATACAGTGAGGAACAGGAATGCGCTGTTAAGGATCTGCTGTGGAAGATGGAGGAACAGGAGAACAGACAGAGACGGAACAATCTTAGGTTTCTGGGGGTCCCCGAGGGAATCGAGAAGGATGACCCCAGGAAGTTCATGATTTCCCTTCTCAGGGAAACCTTTCTCGAGCTGAAGGACTGGGACAGAGAAGTACAAAGAGCCCACCGATTTCCTCTGTTTCTTGACAAACGAGCACAGGCCTCACAACAACACCCTCGGGCTATGCTGGTGTTCTTTGGAAACTTTCTGCTCTGAGAAGCCCTATTTGATCTGGCAAGACCTAACAGTAAAAAGTCGTTTGAAGGCTTCACCTTCTTCACAAGGCCAGATTTTGCGCACGCCATGGTCGAGAGAAGGTGGAAAGTAAGACAGCTCTTTGACCCCCTACAGAAGCTGGGGTCTACTGTGTATCTGCAGAATCCAGCTAGACTGAAGGTTATCTTTCATGGGACTACTCGTAGCTTTATCTCCGAGATAGGGCATATGTTGATGAAATTACAGCTCAGAAAAATTGATAATATTATTGTGTTGTTAATAGGGGATTAAGGCAAATGAATTAGAATTTTCCTTTTTCTTTTTCTTCATCTTCTCCTTTTCATTTATCTTTTTTAGGTGCAGATGTCTTTGTTTAGGCTTAAGGTATTCTGAAACTGATACGCTAATTTCTATGTTTTCAATTTCTTTTTCATGCCTTGTTCTTAACTTACTCTATTTTTTTTACTCTATTAGATACAGTACTAGGCTGCTAAGGCCATCAAAACTAGAATTGGTAAATATGAATCATAGGACTACAGACTACTAGAACAGGTATAGCCAGGGTGTTTTTTATTTTGTTTTGTAAAGTTTTCTATTCATGCGGGGAGGGCTCAGGGGGAGCACGGTGGGGCTTCCGGACAGACGCTACACCCCTGGCGATGCAGCCAGGTAGCCTCCAATGTTGGTGGGGGGTGGGTCTTGGGGTGGGGGGAATGGGACTGACGGACAGGTTGTCAAAATCTATGTCGAAAAAGAATAGGAAAATGCACGCTGGGTCCATAGGAAATTTGAAGGAATGGATTAACAGCTTTGGCACTCTTTCATTAGCAGTATGGCCGGGATAGAGACAAACAGTCGCAATTGACCTACAAAATTAGGGAGCAAATATTGTATGCATTCAAGAGACGCATATTGAATGATCACAGAGCCAGATATTGAATACACTAGGGTACAAATTGGTGTGTGCTATCTCACAAGGGGTCAAGACACAGGGGGTCACTATCTTGGCAAAGGGAGTGGGTATGTTTTTAGTAATTCCAAAACTGACAAGCTTGGCCGCTGGGCTATCACCGAATGCAACTATCAAACAGGCAAAAAAATGACAATCTGTGCTATTTATGGGAGTAACTCAAACGATCCTGGGGTCATTGACGAGGTTTCTAATGAACTTTCACACTGGCCTCTTCCGCTCCTGGTCTGTGGGGATTTCAACATAAATCTCCCGGCCGATTGGTCTTTGAAGGATGACTGGGTTTATAAAGGACGAAAACCAAAGGTATTTCGTGCTCTCAAGAATCTGTGTCTTGCACATGGGCTTGTTGACAGTTGGCAGACTTCCAACACTAATAGCAGTGATTTAGGCTACACTTATTACTCAAATCCACACCGTACACACGCCAGAAAAGACTTTATTTTTCTGTCAAACTCACTTATTAAGGACTGTCAAACTGTAAAAATGCCCCGTGTATTATCTGATCATAAACCCCTTTTCTGTACTCTAACTATTGGACTGGCTAAAATAGAACCAACACTTTGGACATTTGAAAAAGCCCTACTGAATGACTCCCAATATTGTCTACATATGAAAGATTGGATCCCAAAATTTCTAGCAGAGAACATTAACAGCACCTCAATAGAAATTGTGTGGGACGCTTTAGAAGCCGGGATTCGGGGTGAGACCATGCTATTCTCATTTATATCAAACAAGCAGGAGAATGAGGATATACGGAGGTTACAGGATGAGCTCACGATAGCAGAAGTAGGTCTTGTTAGCGCCACCAGCAATGGGGACCCAACTGGGGATATCTCGTATATCCTAGCCCAAGTAGCAGTTGCTAAAGCAGCAATTACTAATATTTTCACAGATAAAGCAATTCGGAAAGCCACTGCACGAAAGGAACTAACATATGAAGTTAACGAACAAGTGGGTCACCAACTGGCGGTGCGAATGCGGCAACAGACTAATGTAAACTTAATCAGGGAGATTATAGATCCAGCGGCATGACAGTTAAAAGACCCAGAACTAATCAGGGAAGCCTTTTGGAGGTTTTATACAGAACTATACTCTGAAGATGGCAGTGGGGATATAGCTGAAATGGAAAGATACCTAAAGAACTGTGAAGGTGGTAGCCTTGAGGAAAACGTGCAGCAGGCTCTAGAGGAAACTCCTAGTATGGAGGAGATGCTAACGGCTGTCAAGAGTCTCCCAAAAGGGAAGGCAACATGACTTGATAGTATTCCCTCAGAGTTCTATAGCACATTTGTAGACCAAATCAAGCATATACTAAATGACTTGATTACTCATGTTTCTCTGGGGGTCAACCACCCAGTTCCTGGTCCAGGGCTAAAATTGTGATCTGCGCCAAAAAAGGGAAGCCCCAAGAACTTCTGGGGTCATACCGCCCCATAACTCTAATAAACGCCGACTCCAAAATATATTAAAACATTTTGGCAAACCGAGTAGCACCAATAATACATAAAGTAGTTGCCAGTAGCCAACATGGCTTTGTCACCGGGAGGTCAACAATAAATCATATCCAGAGGGTTATCACGCTTTTTGATGGAACAGGAACTGCAGGAGACCCTTCTGGATGCAGAGAAGGCTTTTGATAGGGTCTCCTGGCAGTTTCTCTGGAAAGCAATGGCAATGATGGGATTTCGAACAGGGTACATTCAATCGTCACAAAAAATGTATGTTAATCCTAAGGCCGCAGTGTCGGTTAATGGAAGCTTAACTAAGGAAATTCTCATATCCAGAGGAACTCGCCAGGGCTGCCCTTGTTCGCCTTTGCTCTTTGCAATTTACATAGATTATTTTATTCGCTACCTGGAAAAAAATGACAACATAGCACCTATTATATCACAGGGGCATGCTACAAAAACGTTAGCATATGCTGATGATATTGCTATAGTTACCCCAGATCCTGTAGGTGCAATGTTGACTATCGAGGCTGAGGCGGTGAAATTTGGACTTGTCTCTGGTTACGCACTTAATCAGGGGAAGACACAAATTGTTTTAAATCAAAAAATTGTGATGGATGACCGTAGAGTAGTGATGGGAGCAACATACCTGGGGTCACCATCTCCTCAAACCTGGAGGAAGTTGTGGATATTACTGTTAAGCCAAGGCTGAACTCAATGCATAAGGACTTACGACACCTAGATAATCTTCATCTGTCCATCATTGGGAGAGCAAACGCAATCAAAATGTTTTTTTTCCAAAAATATTATACCTATTTAGGGCAATTTGTTTGGAATTTCTAATCAGTGGCTTACCACAATGGAACGTACATTCTCAAGATTTATATGGGCGAATGCACAACCTCGGCGGGCATATAAATATCTCACCCTTCCTAAAGATAGAGGCGGGCTAGCTCTTCCTAACCTAAGAAGATATTATTGGTCATGTGTATTACTTTATAGTAATTAATTACTACACGAGGGAGATAACAGAGAGGAACATACAGTATCGATTTTTCAACTGCTTGTGGGAAAGTCTAGCTATGGCTATCTACGGAGGCATATACATGACAGCTATCATAAGAAGGTCAAATTTAAGACTCTCTATAGTTGTTTTAAAGTATGGAAGGCCGTAAGGAAAGCACTTGGAATAGGACAAATCTCACATTACACTCCGATATTGAACAATCCAATTCTTCCACCAATGGTCTTCAAGGATAATTGTGCAAATAAATGGCACAGATTAGGAATAACACAATTAGGGGACATGTTTACAACACAGGGGATTAAATCTTTTGAAGCTTTGAAGGATGAATACAGTTTAGACTGGCGGGATTTCTTTAAATACCTCCAAATCAGGGATTTTTTAACTCATAAGCCAGGGTCCAGGACATTGGCGAAGAATCTACCCTAGTAGAGATGATCATACACTCTAAAAATCATACTATAGGCGGAGTTTACGCGCTATTGCTGGCCATATTTCCGGATGACCTAGATAAAACATCAACGAAGTGGCAAAGCAAACTTGAGATCTTAAACAAATGCTTTTTATACACATGCCAGTTAGCTCAAACTATCCTTATCTCCACTAAATTTCAGGTACAATTCTACAAAACCTGTTTTTTTCTTTACTACACACCTGACAAGATCGCAAAATGGGGAACCGGCAAAGGGACCTGCTGCCCGAGATGCAACTTACTTAAAGCCGATTCCATACATATCTTTGCCTCTTGCCCTGGGTTAATTCCTTTAAAACTAGACATAGAGAGTTTCTTATCATCTGTTCTCCATAGAGAGGTGACTCTGTCAAATGAGGCAATGGTACTTGGGGCAGACGATCCAGATAACCTTGAAAGTGGCCATGAGTTCTTATTTGTAGCGATGGCTGTCTTGCGGCTATGCCTAGCTTCCGTTTGGCTCGACCCGTTAGCGCCCTCTTTCCAACAGTGGCTAGCTAGGCTATTAGCGGTGCATAATATTGAGATAGCCATTTACAAACGGAAAGGTAGACAGCGTCGCAAAAGGAGTATGAAAATCTGGACCCCTCTTACACAATGGCGGGACTCACAAAGTTACTCTGATATACTAGCACGGTTGTAATGTATATAGGATTTTGTTCTTAGTTTGGTTTATGTAATGATGGGTTAAACAAAAAGAAAAAACAATGTAATGCTCATGATGTTAATGTGCGTATGTTTACCTGTCCGTCACACGGGGGGTTGGGGGTGGAAATACATGTAAAACTGTGAATAAAAACATTTAACCAAAAGGAAACCTATTTAGAAGGACCCCAGTGTGCTTACAGTTGAAATCACATAATGCATCAGGGAAAAAGTAAGGGCTAACCATGTCAAAAGATTCACTTTCCTACACTTTTCAGGTCACATTGTGGTGCTTGATTATGTATTTTTCAGTTTACATTTTTGGGGGTAATCCATGACTTTTCTAGTCATTTGGGTTTGAAAATGATCACAGTCCCCAGATGGTCACCTTGAAGTCTAAAGTATTTCAAGGGTTGGATTCTAGAAAGGTAGTGTAACTAAATCCTTCTGCAAACACTAACACATCTGATTCTTGAGAGAAATTGTGTAGCTTATTATCTTCAATGCAAATCATGTATTTAATAATGCTGTTTGAGAGCAGCCTGCTGGCAAAACCTGAACAACTTGGGACCATTTTATCCCATATCATACCGGAAATCTACCCACAGAAATGTACTTTTTTATGAGTAACTAAAGATCAGGGAATGGAATAATCAAAGACATATGTCAGTCTGAAAGTCCAAAATTGAAAAGGTAAAATGTAAACTGCGTTTTTCATAGAGTGGTTAAACATACCATTGATGAGTAAGACTTAAGATTGGCTGGGGTTAATCAAAAACTGCAAGAGAGGAAGCGGATGGAATTATTAGATATTTCTAAAGCTAAAGACCCGATTTAGAATTTGGCTGAAAGGGTACTCCTGTGCAACTGCAATTGTACTCCCTCCGACAAACTCTCTATTCTCCTGCCTGATTTAAAGGTGGATGGACCTTAAGTATGTTAGCTACAGCGCCTACTCCGGTCTGTTGCTGACATACGCCTCAGATGGCAGTTTGAGACAAATGACCTTAGTATAACTTGCACCCCTATGATGCACTGCTTATGATATCCCATATTATATCACAACATCTGAAATCATAGTTTCAGTAATCATGTCTATTATCATGCTTACATCAAATTTGAGTAAATCCCTAAATTATTAGAAAATTTGTATGAAAATCTGAGAGGTCTTTGCAACACAATTCCAGGGACATTACGGAAGTGCAGTAGAAGCAACAGATACAAAAGCCACTGTTTCAGGAGTCTCACATCTTAATTATGAGGAATGTGTGATGACATATTGGTGAAGTTCAGAGCATCATCTATTGTATTGCTTTTACCAGGCTCCTCAGAGTCCTTGTCAAACAATCAACAGTTCATTGGGCTTGACTAGTAATTGAGCTGGTGCATGCTGTGGAAATATCTTTAAAGTATCCATTCTGGAACCAGAGTGTTTCTTTCCAGAGACAACAAAGGGGGTGAGAGAGAGATACAGAGGAGGGTTGGGGTGTTCTTTTTTAAGATGACACCGTATTAAGAGTTTATACACCAATCTTTTGCCACCTCTGTTATCGGTGGGAAGGGATAGAGACCCTTTTCTTAATATAGTCCTCACTCACTCTAATAGTGACATGCTTCATCATCAGGCTCCCCTCAACTCCTAGAGGTCAGGGTGGGCTCAACCAAACCTGCAGGGAGGACTTATGAAGATTTTGTGTATGAGAGCATAATGTTTAAAGATAAAATTCCTCCCCCACTCCTAAAGCATCCTTTATTAGTGGAGTGGGAGGGGAGGTTAGAAATCACTACTATGTTACGGTAAGAGGATGTAATGGTCCTATGACACTAAACTAGACACCAACATGTTTCATCCCTTTCTATTGGCCTAGTAATGGTCCTGGGCTTTCGTCAGGGTGAGATGTGAAGAGGTCACTTCCCCCAAAGACTTGAGTGTAAAGTGGGCATGCAACTTACATGTGTCATACTGCAGGATTTTGGGACAAGTCTAATACTTGTTTCTATTTTCTGGGAGGAATTTCCTGTGACAGACAACAAAGAAAGAAGAAAAAGGACGAAAAAGACATATGAAAACATGTGTTGTAAAGCCAGAAGGAGGCATGCTGTTCCCCTTAAAAAGTAACCAGGGAGGTGCCTGGTATTGTGTAGAGTACAAAAGAAAAGGACAATGCTCTGATCTGGTGGCCATAAAAGGATTCACACCAGTAACAATATGGACTATGGGATGAACATACATGCATTATTGCATTCACAAATGCCATTCACAATTAATGTTGTTACTCATTGTCAAAGCAAACACAAGGAGATGATGGACGGAGTGCTGAAACTTTGCAAACATTCACCACCAGTCACAGATCTGGGTTGAACCCATCATCATTATTTAGCTCACTTTGCCACACCAGTTCAGACACAGCTATGTACAAATCAGTCTTGAACCTGTGCCTCATGAGAACAGTCCAGCCCGCACTGCCAAGCCATGTCTTCCCTGGACCGAAAAAACGCATCCTGGGACAGGTTTCAGGCTAACAGCCCTTATCAGCCAGGCTAGCTTGAATCCAGGGGCAAAGTGAGCAAGGGACCCATGTCTGGGCGTACCCTGCCAACTTAGGACGAAAAAAGCACACACAAGGAGATGATGGATGGAGTGCTGAAACTTTGCAAACATTCATCCCCAGTCACATATCTGGGTTGAACCCATCATCATTCTTTAGCTCACTTTGCCACCCCAGTTCAGAGACAGCTATATGCAAATCAGTCTTGACCCTGTGCTACATGGGAACAGTCCAGCCTGAACTGCCAAGCCATGTCTTCTCTGGATCTCCTTGTGGTTGATAAACATCGTCACACACACACAAAAAAATAGTCCTAGTATTACAGAAAATCATAGGAAGTTGATGGTACGCACCCCAAATCAACAGGGCATCACCTCCCAACGGGGGCATGAAGGGAAGGCCTTGTTGTTAAACACTGTAGGTTAGGAATACAAAAACGGCTCATATGAGACTGTCACCTGAGATGGCTTTTTTCTTACTACTCCTTGGAATTATCTTTCCCTAACCTACAGTGTGTAACAATAAGGCCTACTGACTGATCTCTTGAAGAAAAGCAAATAAGCCAAATTATCATATGCCTTCCCTCACAGACTACATTAGATGCCTTCTCTAAGTAAAAGGACGCTCTCACATCTGAACCTATTATTGTAGCCCAGATTTTTCACATCTGTTCATCCTTCAAACAATGCCTCTGTGGTAGGGCTAGGTGCAGTTCTGCCCCAGAGAGACAAATAGGGAATTGAGAAACCTATTTTGTATACCAGCTGAAAACTGTTTCTCTTCGGAAGAATTATGCAATCGTAGAAAAAGAAGCCTTAGACATTAAATGGCCTATAGAAGTCCTTTGCTTTTATCTTGAAGGACACGAATTTGCCTTGTACACTGACCACGCCTCTCTTGAGGGGATGTCTAAAAAAAAAAGCAATAATCCATGCATCATACGCCGGTTTTTGGCACTACAACCCTTCCATTTCAAAACCAAACATTGTAAGGGGAAAGCACAGGGAAATGCAGACTTTTTGTCACAATACCGAGTAGATCCATTTCTTCCATGGAAGAAAGTTGGGGCCTTATTTATGAAAAGTGACGCATCGCTGCGTGAAAACAGCAATGCGTCACTTTTCACTGCGCTCTCCCTGCGACATGATTGATGCGTCATATTTATAATATGACGCATCATGTCGCAAGGAGTTACAGATACGTCAGTATTTCTGACGTATCTGTAAGCGCAAAAGTCACGCTTTGCTGGGGTGTGTCACAAAAGTGACGCAACTCCAGCAATGCGTCCTTTCACATGGGGAAAGCCCCATGTGAAAGGGCTTGCGCCAGTCTTACGCCTGCTGTGAGGCAGGCGCAAGATTTTGACGCAACAGCGTACTAAAAGTGACGCAGTGAAATCTCATAGATTTTACTGCGTCACTATTACGAGGCTTTTTGCGTGTGAACGCCCCCTTTGCATACATTATACCTGACGCACGTATAATGTAGCGCAGGGGTTTACAAAGTGACGCATCTACCTAGATGCGTCACTTTGTAAATGTGGCGCAACAAGGCGCATTGTTTACGCCACTGGTGCGTTACAAAAAGTGACGCACCGGCAGCGTAAAAGGCACGCACGGCCCTAGGAGTGGAGGTATGTGAAGGGACCTCCTCCCGCACCCTCTCCTTATCTGATAAATGCGACCGCAGCTCCCATCCTCTATATTCCGAATACAACGATTGAGGGCACCTTAAGAAAAGGACAACTTGTTAGAGGGAAGACAGCAGTCAGGGATCATTCCTCAAACACTCACGAAGGACTTCTCCTTTTAGGAGGGGGTGGGGCCCCAAAATCAAAAATGGAGATCGATTGCCTGGTCAGGATGAAACTGACTTCTGGGTTCCCTTTTCAAACACTGGACGCAGATGCCGAGAGAGAGCAGGGGAAACTGCAACGAGAAGGAGAGTGTCCCAAACACTTGAGAGGACGAGGAGGAAGGGATCTGGTGCTGACTAGGAGATGCAAGAGACTGCCAAGACCTGGTCGAAAGATTGATGGACACCATTAGACGGGTAACAGCAGCCTGCCATAACTACGGAGAGTTTTGGCAAGAGCGGTGAGTGAGAATAGGTAAAACTGTCTTTCCGGCGGGGGGAGTGAGAAAGGAGCCAAAAGGCTCAAGAAAGAGATACATTTGTGTTGTTTTGGCACCTCCCTACCCTTATTCGTCACTGACAATTATATATTTTTTTGGTGATGGTGATGGAGGAAGAGAGACTATTACTCTTGGCATTCTTTTGTTTGGAATTATAACAGTTGGTGCATCTGACTACAAGGGAAGGGTGGAGAGAGAGACTCAGGCACCAGGAGACACAGATTCTTGTTGATGCCAAATTAAGATCCAGAAACACATTACTTTGTTCATACTCCTTTGTTTGAGGGCGCTGGCGGTGGCAACCAACTCTGGGGCCCTGTGAAGGAGGAGTGAACGATCAACACTGTGCCTTTCAGGTGTTAAAAAGACTACACTGCTGGTTCCAAGCACTCTTGTACATTTACCAGACATTTACTTGTTCAAGTTTCTTTTGTTCTCCTCGTCAATAGACAGTCAAGACTCATTAATTAATAGAGCTTTTAAAGAGATATTTCTGTCCTTCTTTCCCACATGAGGTTTGTATGATTTTTAATCTATTCACAAACATTCCCAAAAATGTGTCTGGATAGCTGCACGAGGTGCAAGTTCCAAGGCATAATTCTAGGACCGTCATGTGACACATTCCCTACACCTGTGTGGAAATCTACATAGTTCAGATTTTCACATATGGGGAAATAGAGATCCCTGTCCAAGTGCAGATTTACTTTTGTAAATATTGTAAGGACCTGGTTTATCAGTTGTAGGGGATAGAAGCCCCACTCAGGCAACAGCTACAGCCCTTGTCCCGGCGAACCACAAACGTTAACAAATTAACCTGTGCCTAACTGTCTAGTAGCTTGGCACAAAAGCAGTTAGGCTTAACTTAGAGGCAATGTGAAAAGTATGAATGCAGCACACACACAGTAATAAAGTGAAAACACAAGACAAGAAAAAATCCAAACCAATTTGGAGTACTTGGGTACATTTAAGAAATCAACGGATACAAGAACAACAAAAATCTAATCGGTAGAACAGGAGATGTTCAATTTTAAAGTGTTCAGTGAAATTAGCACCTAAAAGCACCACTCATGTTCATTCGGTCATCTCTAGACCGAGGAAAAGTCACAAGTTCGGGCTGACCACTATGAAGCGCAGGCCAGATGCAGGACCCATAACAGTCCAACTAAAGAGTGACCTTCTCAAGTCCAGCACAAAGAGTTACACATGTGTTGCAGGAGGCTGCAAGGAGGAGGCTTTTTGCCTGAAGAGCAGGTTGAGGGTCATAGAAGGTTATTGTTGGAGTATGAAGATCCGGTCATCACTCGAGTTACACACTGGTGGTCGTTTGGGGCTGTCATTGCTGTAGTGTGAGTTGCAGGTGTCGCCGCAGCTTCAAGTAGGCGGCTGTCACGGGTAGCAGAGTTTTGGCACAAACAGGCGTATTTGCGTGGATCCCTGTATTTAGGATTTTTACCTTTTCCTCTGCAAGAGCTTGAACGGATGCCTACTAAGGGTCCAGGACATGGGGGCACATGTTGGGGATCAGGACTCACTGCAGCAGAGTCCAGTAGCAGGGCGCAGCCAGGTCCAGGAAGGTATAGGCAGGTCTAGTTGCAGCTGGTCAGCGAGCAGTTACAGGGGTGCCTTGATGCTTGTTTTGTCCCTGTCCACCACACAGGAGATTAGCTAACTAACCCTGGGAGTTACTCTGGGTAGCCTGGGAGCAAGGCAAGCAGGTCAAGTATTCATTCTTCAGACAGCAAGGCAGTCCTTCTGTTAAAGATTGCAGGAATCGCTGTTAGCATGAGCTGAAAGCCATTTTGTACTTGGCAGCCATCTTAGTTAGCCATGTGCTTGCCATGTGCTTTCTCCCTCTGGCAGAGCCTTGTACATGCTCACAAAGGACTACCTGTCAGAATCCAACTGCTCTTATGTTATAACTGTCAGGCTATTCTTGCTGATGTATGGAGAAATGTCTCCCCTCCCACTTTGTTGAGCAAGCACATTTTGTATACCCATATTAGTCAATGTGCATGCTTGTATGTGCCAGGTCCTCCGATTGGTTTTATACTGACTATGTAACCTATGCATATATAAGGCCCCTGTTCTCTGTACTCCTCAGACTGTCTCATACAGTGGCCTGAGGGTACCGTATGATGCAGTTTTCCTCATGGGAGGTTAATAAATGCATTGTTTTTATATTACAGCTTCCGTGCCAATTTCTGTTGGTGTAAAGGACCAGGTGTATCAGTGAACCCCTTAGAAGGTTTTTATTTCTTCACTTCAAGCAGCAGGGCAGTCCATTTGCTGAATCTGCCACAGGCCCAGGAGTATTGTGATGAGTGGCTCTGGATGCCAATATGAATACCTGGACCTGGTCTCAGTGTTGTGACACTCACCTGGAGTACTTGTCTGCGGGGATGATGCTGGATCTTGACTCACTCCTGGCACTGATAAAGGAACTATAACAGTAAATATGGCATTGCCCTAGAAGAGACATATACACCACATGTGGAGTGGTGTGGCTCACTGGTTAGAGTCGGCAGACCCGGAAGCAGAGGACGGCCCGGGACCAGGGTTCAATTCCCCACGCGACATTACACAGGGTATATGGTGCATAGAACTGGCCTAGAACTCGTGCCACCGGGCCCTCTTATTAACAGGATCATGTCACTCGTGACACCTGTGATGGATGGGTGTCGGGTGCATGTGTATCCAACCCTCTAGGGAGTGGCTGGTAAACTCAGTGACTGCTGAGACACTAGAATGTGTCAAGCAGGACACTACAAGGAGTTCCTTATTGGAAAGCCAAACACCAAGCTGAAGGTCCGGTGTGGTTTCATAGCTGTGCATGAACTCCAGGGAGGCACGTGTCTCTCATGTCCCTTGAGACCTTAGAAGACAAGAGGGTTAACGGTTCTTGTGGGCATAAGACAATAATTGTTTAAACACCTAGCATGCACGATTCTTTAGACACAAGGCAACTGTAATTTTCACACCTGCTAGCACACGAAGCAAAATGTTTAAACAAAACAAGTGCATCAATCAACATAAGAACCCTGGGGAATATTACACATGGGAATATTACAGTAACCGGCCATGGGGTTTCATAGATTAGCACCAATGAGACTGAATATAGGAATAAGCGATAACCAGTCTATAGAACCTGGGAATAACACAAAAGTCAAGATGTACATGTGTCAGAATAACAGCAATATGGTTTCTTGCTCGATATTCCGATGCACATATGATGCATGACATGGCACAGGAACTCTTGGTCATGGTATTCAGGTACATTTGTGTGTGCAGTAGGCAAAGCCCTTTGAAGTGTAAGTGAGGCTGTGTACAGCTCCTCACCTGCCTTTCCGTCAAGATGGCCCACCCTGTCCACACGTAAGCCCCCTTTGTGTCAGTATCTGGGAGTGATACAGAAACTGCAACAACAGAGCCATTCACTGTCACGTTACTCGGCACCCTGGAAATAAGTACATTTGGTTTGGACAAGAAAATGCCAACTTAAAAAAAGAAAAATGTAGCCAAAGGGAGAGATAGACCTTACAACAGTGAAAACTCACTTTAGGAGTTGTTCACTGCCAGGGCATGTACAATTTAAGTACACATGTCCTACTTTTTAAATACAATGTACCCTGGCCTACATGCTATTAGGGTCTAAATTAGGATAACTTGTACGTATTTAAAAGGAATCTATAGACCTGGCAAAAGGTTTATTTTGCAAGGTCACAATAGCAGTTTAAATCGGCACACACAGGCTGCAGTTGCCGGCTTGATGCAGGCTCAAAGGGCTACTTCAATGGGTGGCACAATAAGTGCTGCTTCCTACTAGTGCAAAAAACCCAATTGATGGACAGAATGCAGACCCATGTCATACATTCACCCCAGTACAGACATCAGGGCCTAAATCGATCATTTTTTTTCTCACCATGCCATTCCAGTTTGGACCCAGCCATATGCAAATCATTCTTGCCCTGCACCCAATGGGAACAGTCCAGCCCGAACTGCCAGGCAAGGGCATCCCTTAACTGGAAACAAGCATCCTAGGACCGGTTTTGGACTTTCAGCCCTCATCAGCCAAGATAGCTTGACTCCAGTGGCATGGAGAGCACGGGACTCACATCTGAGCATACCCGTCCCACTCGGGGTGACAAATGCAAAAAGAACAATTGATGGACAGAATGCAGAACAATGTCATACATTCACCCCAGTACAGAAATCTGGGCCTGAATCCACAGTTTTTTTTCTCAACATGCCATTCCAGTTTGGACCTAGCCATATACAAATCAGTCTTGACCCTGCGCCCAATGGAAACCGTCAAGCCCGAACTGCCAGGCCAGGGCCTCCCTGGACTGGAAACAAGCATCCTAGGACAGGTTTCAGACTTTCAGCCCTCATCAGCCAGGATAGCTTAACTCCAGTGGCATGAAGAGCACAGGACTCACGTCTGAGCATACCTGTCCCACTCGGGGTGACAAATGCAAGAAGAACAATTGATGGACAGAATGCTGAACAATGTCATACATTCACCCCAGTACAGAGATCTGGGCCTAAATCCATAGTTTTTTTCTCTCCATGCCATTCCAGTTTGGACCCAGCCATATGCAAATCAGTCTAGACCCTGTGCCCAAAGGGAGCAGTCCAGCCCGAAGTGCCAGGCCAGGGCCTCCCTAGACTGGTATCAAGCATCCTAGGAAAGTTTCAGAACTTTCAGCCCTAATTAGCCAGGATAGCTTGACTCCAGTGGCACGGAGAGCATGGGACTCACGTCGGAACTTACCCGTCTCACTCGGGGTGACAAATGCAAAAAGAACAATTGATGGACAGAATGCAGAACCATGTCATACATTCACTCCAGTACAGAGATCTGGGCCTAAATCCATCTTTTTTTTCTCACCATGCCATTCCAGTTTGGACCCAGCCATATGCAAATCAGTCTTGACACTGCACCCAATGGGAACAGTTCAGCCCGAACTTCCAGGCCAGGGCCTCCCTGGACTGGAAACAAGCATCCTAGGACCGGTTTGGGACTCTCAGCCCTCACCAGCCAGGATAGCTTGACTCCAGTGGCAGGGAGAGCAGGGGACTCACGTCTGAGAATACCAGTCCCACTCAGAGTGACAAATGCAAAAAGAACAATTGATGGACAGAATGCAGCCAATGTCATACATTCACCCCAGTACAGAGATCTGGGCCTAAATCCATCGTTTTTTTCTCACCATGCCATTCCAGTTTGGACCCAGCCATATGCAAATCAGTCTTGACCCTGCGCTCAATGGGAACAGTCCAGCCCAAACTGCCAGGCCAGGGCCTCCCTGGACTGGAAACAAGCATCCTAGGACCTGTTTAGGACTTTCAGCCCTCATCAGAAAGGATAGCTTGACTGGAGAGCACAGGACTCACGTCTGAGCATACACGTCGCACTCTGGGTGACAAATTCAAAAAGAACAATTCATGGACAGAATGCAGAACAATGTCATACATTCACCCCAGTACAGAGATCTGGGCCTGAATCCATCATTTTTATTCTCACCATGCATTTCCAGTTTGGACCCAGCCATATGCAAATCAGTCTTGACCCTGCGCCCAATGGGAACAGTCCAGCCCAAACTGCCAGGCAAGGGCCTCCATGGACTGGAAACAAGCATCCTAAGACCGGTTGTTGCACTTTCTGCCCTCATCAGCCAGAATAGCTTGAATACAGTGGCATGGAGAGCACGCGACTCACGTCTGAGCATACCTGTCCCACTCAGGGTGACAAATACAAAATGAACAATTGATGGACAGAATACAGAACAATGTCATACATGCACCCCAGTACAGAGATCTGTGTCTAAATCCATCGTTTTGCTTCGTTCACCCTAATTTGGCAGGGTATGCCCAGACATGGGCCCCTTGCACACTTTGCCACTGGATTCAAGCTAGCCTGGCTGATGATGGCTGATTAGCCAGAAATAGGTCCCAGGATGCTTGTTTTCGGTCCAGGGAAGACATGGCTTGGAAGTTCGGGCTAGACTGCTCCCATGAGGCTCAGGGTCAGACTGATTTGCATATGGCCATGTCTGAACTGAGGTGGCGGAGTGAGCTAAAGAATGATGATGGATTAAACCCAGATCAGTTGACTGGGGGGGAATGCTTGCAATGTTCAACACTCCGTCCATCATCCCCTTTGGCTTTGCTTCCTACTAGTAGCATTTAATTTATAAGCCCTGGATAATGATAGTACCGTTTCCTATGGAAATACAAGTAAGTTAAATGTGTCAAAGTAGGTGAAGTCCAATTTTAATATGTTGGAAGGAGAGGGCACAAGCACTTGAGCACTGGTTGGCAGTAGTAAGGTACACAGAGTCCTAATGACAAGAACAACAAATTAATCAAATAGGAGGGTTTGGGAAATACCAGACTATGGATATCAGGTCTAACAATATTGTTCTCCTATTTCAAGCAAATACTTTAGATTTATTTGTCCTGAAATAGTTTGCCATTGGGCTGACTCTACCTCCTCATGTAGTTATGCACATGTCTATATACAAATGTATTCCAATAACTGTTTTACTATGTGTGCTTGTAGTTTTGTTACAGCAGATGATTTTTCCATTTTAATCACTGTTTTGGGACCTATTCAATCAGATGGACCTTTTGTTCACAGTTGTGAGGGGTGAGAACTCAGGATGTTCCACTATTGGCCTCCCAATGAGAACCAATAATTATTAACCGATTCACAAATTAGAGATAAGGTTTAAATACACTACCCTCAGAATCATGCTATATAAAATGTAGCATTGTAATTGTAAGACCCAGCCTTCTAAAAATTTCAGTCTGAACAGAATTATACCTACAAAGAGTTCTGCAATACCAAAACAGAAGAAAAGAAGAAGAACCTGGTTTTCTGAAAAATAATCTATGGCTCTCCCTGTCATGCATTTAAAAATCAATATCTCAGAAGCACAGTTTCTATGGAAAGAACATCAAGAAACAATGACAAGACTCAGGCAATTCAGGAAATGTGGTTATTGTTAAAACAATTACCATTATCTGAAACATAAATGATTTCATTGTTTTGGTAAAAGACCCTAGGCGCCCTGAGCTGGGACATACAAAATCGGCAAAACCTGATCGCATCTCACCCTCACCCCGACTTGTGACTTGGAACGTTTGTGAGGTGTGTGTCTTCAAAGAATTCTTCCATTGCTCTACTCAGATTCATGTTTGTGGCCGGAAAGTCAGCCCCGCATTCTTTTACAAGAAACACCCGGATTCCTTGCTGTAACTCTTGTTGACGCAATATTGATCTTTAGTTTGACACACTCAAGTCATCATTTGTTCTTATACATGTACAAATGTGCATTGTTGTCGGGTTCTTTTTCAGGTTGATTCTTCAAGGATATAGAAATATACACATTTTCATCAGCGAGTCCTGTATTCTCTCATATAATGTCCTGAGCATTTTTAAGATGTCTACTTGTATGTATTTTTACAGTAAAACTAGCTATGTTGATAATACATATCAATTGCTCTGTCTTCCTATATATTTACCTCTGTTCAAAATAATGCAGTGATTTAAGATAGAAAGAATTGGAAAACATCTTTAGTAGATCAACGTATTTCTGAATAATAAACAGGAAAACAATACAAAACAACAGTATTCTCGATTAATAGTGCTCAAAACTGGATGGGCTCCAACGCCTAATGTGTTTTCGAGCTCAGCTGCACCATTTAGATAGCCGAATTGTTGAAAAATAATTAAAAAGTACCATGGCTCAAATTAATTTTCCTATTTTTAGATTTACATATTGAACAATGGAAGTAATTATGACTCCATCAATCAAACTTGAAGTGCGAATGATGTTCCATTATTCTAAACATGAAGTTCAACCGCAAGCTCAACATTTCTCAAAGAAACACTTACTCCAAATGTTTTTATGCACAGTTTCTGATTATTTAGCCTCTGAATATAATTCTATAAGGTCGTAGATGCTACTACAGATGAGTTTCTTGCTTTGATCTCAGTAGTAAAGAAAAAAGGACACAATGGGCTCATTTTAGACTTGATATTGACAAGTAACTTGGATTATCGCTTATTAACGAAATATACATAGACTTGTATAAACTTGTAATTTCGATTAATCCTTGAGTGATTATGTGAAAGGTCCCATTACGAGTGGCCCTCTATATTCCCTGGAATTCCACTCACCTATAATTACCGTCAAAGGGGGGGGCCTGATTCACGAAGGAAAAGGAAACTTTTGTGCAAACTTACTGTTTTTTGGGAATTCACAAACTAAAAGTTTAATTTTACTAGAGGGTAATTTCACAACTGCGGAGACTCCACAGTTGGGGCATAGAACTTCGCCGTAAAAAGATAGGACAGGTCTATCTTTCTATATGTAGAGTCTCCACGCGAGTGCGGAGTCTCTGTAGTCGTAAAATTACTATTAGTAAAACTAAGGGGCATATTATCAAGCAGGACGTTAACATTATCGGCGCTTTAGCGGCAGAAAACTGCTGCTAAAACGGCGACAATGGGCTTGATAATACGCCGTAGAGAATTCCCATAGAAGCCCATGTTCACAACAGAACATGGGCTTCTATTGGAATTCACAAGGGCATATTATTAAGCCCATTATCGCCGATTTAGCAGCAGTTTTCTGCCGCTAAAGCTGCGATAATGTTTACTCCGTTTCTTGATAATATGCCCCCTCAACTCGTAGTTTGTGAATACCCAAAAAAATAGTAAACTCACACCAAAGGGTAAGTTTGCGAATCAGGCCATAAATGTTTGGTAATAGCATGCAGAAAACAGGATTTCAGTGGTGGTGTTTATACCAGAATGTCCCCTGGAGAATGTGTCTACTTGCAGCAAGTAAAATCTCCTGGTGGAATAGCACTCGCCAGCCCAGTAACTACAAATGCCAGGCTCCTCTGAACTTAAGAGATACTCATATTAAGAGCCAAAGTCCACTCCCATGTAGAGATTGTTGGTATTGGTTTGAAGATGAAAGTCTGAAAGGGGCATGGTCAATAAGATGGTCATTCAGACGTTACATGTAATTGCTTCGTCAGACTTGATGTTAATCCTACAATAATCCTAACCCACACCATAATCAGATGACCTAAACAATGCGAATATGCAACCCTACAAATGGGGGAACACCTGAAGCGATTTGGAAGGGCAGTCGGACACCAACAAGCTTGGCAGTGCAGCAGAGCGTGTACAGCATGAACGAGCATCGCTGGCTCAAGACGGTCCTGGAGAAGAAAGGATGGAGCCGGGGCAGGGAAATGAATGATGGGAGAGAACAGTAGAAGAAAGATGTGTGGGAAGAAGAACTGCTTCCGGCCCAGCAATGAACACAACAAGCAGTGACATTACAACTCCAAAGGGAATGGGCAGCATGCAGCCCAGTCCAGCCCATGAGACACCGACTGAAGTGGTGGATGGAGGACGGGCCACCTGGGAGCTGAGGGAGCCTGGGAAGGAGGTGAAGATAAGACCCGGTTGCCCATGGCCTGTTCTGTCATGAGTGGCGCCGCCCAGGCTGTAAGAAAGTGGATTGGGGTGAGAGGAAGAGTATTTATTTCTCTTCCCTGACCTTGCCTTCTCTTCAGGCCCTTCACAGATCTGCTGGCTCCCCTCTCCATCCCGGCAACAACACAAGGGACAACAGCACTAGACAAAGAGAGAGGGTAAGTGCCAGGAAAACTAAGAACACTACTAATCAACCCCCGGCATTTTGAACCGCGTTCCACTCCTCATTCCAAAGAACTATCACTGGAGGGGGCTCAGAAAAACAGGGGAACAATTACGGGCAAACTCAATACTCCATAATATTTTCTTAGTGAGCCTCAGTATACATACGTGCTCTGCTCACATATACATACCTAACGGTGCGAACTGCCCATGAGAGGAGGTCAAGTGAGTGGTGCGAAAATAAAGACATCCATATTGGTGAAATCTCTTATTTTTTATTTTTGACATGGAAACCCATCTGGGATGGTTGAGCGGAGGAGAGTTCAAATGTAGGTCACTTAATCATAGCTAAGTCGAGACAATTGAGGCCTACCGGTTCTGACTGTCATTGACAGCTAAATCAATGGCCAAGGAAAAGGAGCATTATCACCCCAAAACACGGAACAATGGACAAGTACACAATAGTAATAATGTCCCGGGGTGGGGGGTGGAGGCCGCAGAAGATTATGGGGACCAAGTCACGCAGCCACTGATAGTAGAGATAACCCTCCAGGCAATCCAGAACTACAGAGAGGCCAATGAGAACATGATCGAAGAGGATGGCGCGAAGGGAATGCTAATAAAGACAGGGCCTCTTCACTGTTTCTAAAATAATTAACAGTGCCAAAGAGCAAATTGCAGAACTAGGAGACACCATAAATAAGTTTAGAAATACAGAGATCTGCAAACCTTTGGCCATTCTCATTCATGTGGCCAAGCCCATGATTGCCTGTGACTTCTTTGACCCAGTGTTGTTTCTTCCAATCTTGGCATTGAGGTCTCTAATCTGTATGATGAAGTCTCTCTCAATGCATTTCTCCAGGATGGACTGGAGTCTGTTATAAAACTGTTGTTTTTACTCTTCATTGCTGTCATTTGTAGCTGAATAGCACTGGATAACATTCATATTGCTTCTCTTTTTCTTTGTGTGGAAGGTCACTGTGATGATTCTGGGACCATGGGCTTCCCATCCAATCACATCTGTGGTGGCTGCTAGTGTTAGCATCAGTGCTATTCCCTGAGTTTGTGGGGCATTCTCTTTCTCTTGTCTACAATACAGCAGCATTCCTCTTGGAGCCAGTCTTTTCTGTCCAGACTGTGTTGATCTGATCTAACTGATGCCAAGCAGGGCAAGTTTGTATTCTTTCATCTCTGCTACCACTTGGGCTGTGTTGCCTGTCTTTTACATGGTCCTCACATTCCATGTCACGATGGTGATGGTCTTAGTTGAAAGCAGATCGATCTGCTCTGCGGGATCTCGGGCTTTCACTACAAGGCGTCATAACTCTCAGTGAAAGAGATTAGGCTCCGCTCAAGGCCTGTATGTCTTTTGGTTGACAGTACTGTAGCTAGGATTTTTTAACATGGTGTAATAGTTAGCCTCATGCATAAACCCTCTTCTTTAACAGCTGGACTTTGGACTGGTCATGGCTGAGCACTAAAGCATTGGCAACTAGAACAGACATAAGAGTTGGTCATGTTGAAATTACCTCCACTTTATTGTTTTGTCAGAGGGAATACGTGGGAGGAACCTGGTAGAATTCTTAAAGACATGGCTATCCTCAACTATATTGCTGGAATATTTCTAACTCATTGAAAAGGCACATAGTGCACTGATGACGAGAATGCCATCTCCTAAACCAATGATGGCGTGTTTCCTAAATCATCAGGACACAGATACAACAACCTTAGAGAGGTCATACTAAAAGGGAAAGTACTCTGGAACTCACATAAAATATTGCTCTTTCCAGAATATACAAGAGAAATTCACCACCAGCTGAAAAAAAGAGACCAGGCGAAACAAAAGCTGTGATTGCGTGAACTCAAATACATCTTGCTATTCATGGCTAAACTTAATGTGATGTTCCAGGAAAAGGTGCACTTTTTACACACTGGAGGTGATATGGACATTGGTGGAATAACGGCCCCTGCTCAGTGGGTCAATTAGCTGAGATAATAGCCCAGAATATGCCAACACCCTAAGAGGAAAATCCTAAGGGACAATGAGGCATATTTACAAGCTTCTATTGCCAGCACAACGTCATTTTCAGTGACCTTATCATGATGATATGGGCTCAGCCTTATTTACAAGGCAGTGTTAAGCCATTTAATGTGGCTTAATGCTACCTTGTAAATAAGGCACCCTTTCAAGCTGTGTTTAGCTTGAAAGGGAGGGAAATGGGTGTTGCGTAGAGCGTTCCACCACAACACCCTCTGATTTTGAAATCACCATGTATTTACAAGGGCAGATTGAACAGGAGGCAGTGCCAAAATAAGACCAAAACAGGCAAAATCACGTCTTAAACAGGTGAAACGAGGAGAAATGCTTTATTTCTCCTCCTTTTTGCTGTTTCCATATGTGCTGCCTTGGGCAGCACGCATAGAAACAGCAAAACAACTGTGATTGTTTATGTGCCGGAAGGTTCCTCTTCCTGACATAAACAATCATTTAAAAAAATACAGTTTTGCGATTTATATGTATGCTGCATTATGCAGCACACATAGTAGTTACAAAATGGCATGTAAAGATTGTTTATGTTCAGGAAGGGGCACTTTCTTTCCCATAAACAATCTTCGCCTCGACTTAGGTACCCTTGCACTATGGGTCAAGGCTGTCTGCACTGACAGTAGGCAGCTTAATTTGACACCAGCGCTGGGGGAAACGCAGGGATGTGCCATATTGTTGTAAATATGGTGCAGCCCTGGTTTCTGAAGTGCCGGAGCACGGGGGTTATGTCAGGAAAGCTAATGCCACACTCTGTCATTTCATTGTAAACATGCCCCAATGTATGTCTAGCAAAAGTCAGAAACATTTAGGAGGCCAGAAGACAAACACTTTGCCTCAGAGCCTCGAGCCCAAAGGATCACTCTTCAAAGGAGATTTGACAGATTCAAAGAAGTCTGAGCGATAGAGGGGAGATGTACGGCAACAGACAGAATTGGAGGAAGGTCTTCATGTTAGTGAAGGTGGATGTAGAGAGACTTCGGAGGCGCCATAAAGCCATGAAGGCTCAAGACCCTATGAATATCCTGAAAAAGCAACATTAAAATTGGGCGAGGTGCGGGGAGGATCATACTAACCAGGCCTTGATTGATTGTCCTTAAAGTCCCCATGCCCACAACTCTTGGGAGGGCATAGTGTCTTTTAGCATAGGCTATGGATGACAAAACATCTTCTATTTGCAGCAGTAGTTTTGTTAAGGGGAGTTAAGAAGGGAGTGGGAGGACAGACTTTTACTAAGTTGGGGCATCAAGCACATATTAAGCCGTTGGGGGTTCAAGGAAAAGTGGGGAGGCGTAGGGACAGAGAGTTGGGATATTTTTGTTGAAATTTCAAACATATGTTTCCAGATCAGCAAGAACAATTCAGAATTACTCAGGAATGGTGAGGGGGGATGCAGTGTGCAGGATGAGGTGCATATCCCGATGGATGACACCTGTAGCCCAACCTATTTAGCTAGCCTGACATGTAAACGGCCTGGGCAGCAAAGAAATAAAAGGAATTATAAACCAATATTTGAAGAGGGATTCTCCAGACATTGTGTTACAACAAGCTAGATATCACTTAGCCTCTGGCAACTATACATAGGGTTTTCAGATTCAGTTCAACGAGGTTAGTAAATACGTGGGGCATCCTATATAAAATCTATTCTGGATCTTGACTGAAGAAACATGAATAGTCACTCACACCTACGGGGAGAACAGCATTATTTAAAATGGTTACCCTACCAAAACTACTTCATGTCATAAAAACATTCCTTACCCCATATCAGTAGGAATCTTCACCTGGATACACAGGGAACTGGGGACACAGTTAAGGGATGGAAGCACCCTGAGAAAGTCATCAACAACACTGACCAGATCTACTTATCACAGTGGGATTGCACTTGTGGGTGTTAGAGCACACCAATAATCCACATAGATTCTACCAATCAACGACTGGATTTTTGATCTGAGGGTTCATTCCTCAGTTAGATTGGAGAGATCAACGATGATATTTTCCTCAAGCATGCATTACAGAGGCAAGAGGATGTCAAATCTATTGCCAACAACTCATACATCCCTAATGACCTTGGAGAGGACAACAAGGTATACTAGATGGAAGAATATGATTACAATATAAGGAACTATTTGCAAAACAAAAAGGGCATATAAGGGCTATGGAATATACAGCCTAGGAAGCAGCCCTGATTCACACTAGGGAGGTTGAGATTACAATAAGGCGATGCCCAATCCAATTGAAATTCCTTCTCAGAGTGTGGCATTAAACAGGGCATCTTAATACACAGTCTGGGGTTATGATTCATTACAAACAAGAAAAGTATACCACAGGAGCTGTGGAGGATCCTGAGTTATGAATTTCCTCTGTTACCCCAGTTTGTGATACTGAGGATCCCAAATGATATAGACCTTCCAAGAAGAAAGCTTATATTATTTGAATTGGCACTAATGGTGACAAAAGGGATCTTTGAGGATGCACGCAACGGGGAAAGGACAAAATGGTATGGGTTTATACATGGATGTAGAGAGAGTGACATATGAGGCCTGGGGTTGAGTCAAGAAAATTCACAAGATATGGGTTTGGAGAACTACTATGGATTGCATTAAATTGTTGATAGCCCACATGACCCTGGAACGCAATTAGCATAAATGGAGGAAGGTGAAAGAAGAGATCTAAAACCCCTGAACTCATGCAAGGACCATACAATTGTTACACATGTTACTCATTTTTGTTGTTCACAGATTACAGCTGCAATTTCCATTTCCTTATGTTTATTTACTCTAAACCAAAACATGATGGATCAGATTCATAAAGTGTCTCTGCCCCGAGTGCAGACACTCCCACATGACTACAGGGCCGCTGCCACGCTTTCGGAGGCCCTTTGTGGACCAGGCGCTATGATGGTATGTTGGACTTGGACCTTTTGGCAGGTTCACCCGAAACTTTGTGCGTTCTCCTAGCCTTTTTCTGTAACATGCTGTTGGTGATTTTAGGCCTCTGGGCACTTTTGCACTGTGGTCCAGTGTTAAGTGCGTGTGCTCTCTGTGTATGTCTGGTACCATAGGAATGCATTGGGAATATGTGTGTCCATGGTAATTCCTGGTATGAGAGGAGTACAGGGGCGAGTTTAGTATGTATGAACTCATGAGGATAAATGCTGCGCAATGGTGTGCGCTGATTTATGGTGACTGGTTGAGAAGTGCCACTTTTAGAAGTTGGCCTTTCTGTGTACTGTGTGTCTGCCTGCCTGAAATGAATTGCATGATTGACAGGAGCTGAGAGGTGTGGGTGGCTCCAGGACACAGGGGGGAGTCTGCCTAGTGGTGAATAGAGAGATCTGCATGCAGATGGGGGGGAAGTGTTGCACCAGGGACCTGAATAGGACTATGCCTTCCCTCCACAAAGCTGGTGCTGCCCCCTGTGGTGCGTCTGAGCACTGAACCTTCACCTGACAAAGGAGAGAGGAGCTGAGCAAAACAAAGTGCTCCAAAGCTCCTCTGAACCAGTTGCATCTGGTTCTCCCATGCCCTGCACTTTGACACAAAGGATTATGTGGTATAAATATAGGCGCTGTGACCCCATGTAAATGTTCAGTTCTGCAGTTCTGTTCTTGCCAGGGCGTGCTGCTGCTGGGGTCCGGGGGGGCTACCCTAAGGGCTTGCCTCCCTGGGCCCTGCATTGCCTTTACATCTTTGGGGACCTTTTGCTGGGATTTATCCTTTTTCAAGAACCCAGGACTTTTAGCTGTCTCCTGCACCTTGAGAGCGTTGAAATCTGGCTCTTAGAGGAGCCCTGGAATTTCGCAGCGCCAAGCTGCATGTCGCCCTGAGGGAATCCCCAGCGTAGGGATTCCCCTGAAGCTGCTGTGACCTAGCGGGAGCACACCCTGCTTTATCTTTATTTAAATTGGCGGGTGCCCACCCCACCTTGACTAATTATTTTCTTGGTGGGTGCCCATCCCACTTCCTGAAGAGATAACCGCCGCGGCTGTACAGGACGTCAGTCATGCCTGCATGGGACGGGGGGGGGGGCTTGCCACCGAGCCGGAAGAGGGCAGTGTGATGCGGGCCTCCTATGCTGGAGGGAGAGCCCCGTGGTGGCGGCCAAAGTGCAGGAGAGTCCCTGGTCCCAGGAGGGGGCCCGGGTGAAGAGAGAGGGCGGGGCTTCCAGTACAGGAGGGAAGCCCCGCGCCGCGAGAGGAGTGCTGCCAGTCCGCCTGGCCAAAGAGGAGTCCCGCCACGAGAAAGAGTCCGGTGAGTGAGGGCTGATCTCGGGCGGGCGGCCACCATTTGTTTTCAAAGTCCCCGAGGGGCATTCTCGGCACACGGCTGGTGCCATTCAGGGCACAGTATACGGTGCCCCCTTTCCTAAGCGGACCCGCGGGTTGGTCCAACATGGCCCCATCTGTTTTAGAGTCCCAGAGAGGAGCCCATGTTCTAGAGGTGGCCATTCCCATGAGCGGGCCTGCTGTCAAGGGCCGCTCCAATGTTTGAAGGCATTTCTGGCTACTTTGTTACAGCTGCCCCGTTTAGCCAGAGGGCAGCTGCAAAGTCTTTGGGAGGCATGTTGTTTGAAAAGCCCCAGCAAGGCCCAGAGGGCACAGTGGTAACTATTTGTCCAGAGAGCACAGTGAGTGCCAGGCCTTATTTTAATATTCCCAGCTGCCCAGCAAGTAGTGGGCAGATGCACCGTTTAGGCTATTATTTCTTCAGGGGCATGTTGAGTTAGGAGTTAGATGTACTTCTTTGCCCCTGACATTCACAGCTGCGCCGCACTTAGAGCCAGCTGCAACATTTAGGCCTGCGCAGAGTGCGCACCTTTTACTTTCGCTGCATAGGCAGCCGCTCTGACTTTTGGACCTAGGACAATTGAGCCCCTTAGAGATGGCCAGTTGGCAAAGGGGACTATTAGGTATATAGGGCACCAGGCCCTAATGTGATTACGTGGTGCTAGGAAATGTGATTCCTGTATGGTGATTTACGCACCCTGTTTTAAACCTCTAAATGGTGTTTATGTTTATGAGGTTATGCTTACTGTGGTTGGGTTTGAGATATTCTCTAATGTGTTTTATGCCTAATGTGATTTCTGATTAGGCGGTTATTGTCTAATGCGTTTAGACTTCGGAGATGATTGCATAATGTGTTTATGCTGGTGAGGTTTGCGCAGAATGTAATTAGCGCTTAATGTGATACTGTGCATAATGTGGTTTATGTTACAAGCTGATGCTGAGTGCAGTGATTACCAGTGGTTCTGACAGTGGTCCAGTGGGCCCTGTCAGGTGTATATAATCCCTTGTAGAAATGACCTAGTGCCAGTTGGCACCATGTATAATATGTGTTTACAATTCTAATGTGTTATGAGAATACAAAGGCTATTTTTGATATAACCTTGTGTGGAGTTCCTTTTGTAGTGTGCCTGGGATGCTGTTGCTGTCTGCATGCGCAAATGCTTTACACATGGCCTCCGGGATAAGCCTGACTTCTCTTGCCACGCTACCAAGGGGGTGAGCAGGGGTTATCTTTGGCGTGTAACTCCCTTGCTCTGACTAGAGTGGTGGTCTCTGCCTGTCTTTGGCGCAAGCCTTAGCCAACCAGAGATCCCATTTTTATCAGGATACTATGTATTCATTTATTGAGCAGAAGCATAAGATAAAGCGTAAAATAAATCAATATATCATGTATGTAAAACATAAAATCTATTTCAACAACTAGCACATTCATTTATAGGTTTGGAGTCAATAATAGCTTTGATGTGACATTTCCCTGTTGTTTAATTCCCTAATAAAAAGGTGCAACATGCAGACACGGCTTTCAATATGCTTCTGCTTACATTAAAAAGCAAAATAAATGATTTATGCCAATTCATATTAATCGAGCATGCATTATTGAACACATTCATCCACTCATTTTGAACTTGTCAAAGTGCCATTGTTAAAGTACAAATGCTATGACTCATATAAAGTGCATTTATCCCTGCCTCTCAATACAATTTCTCGAAGTCTTAGTAAAGTGCATCAACTCTGATTCAACAGCAGACAGCTATTGTTATAAAGTGCAATTGTAACTACACATTTCCTTAAGCCCTTTTTTTACCTTGTTTTCACGCTTGGAAGTTTTCTACTTCATCCATATATTTCCATATAGCAGGAAATATTTTGATGGCACCAACTCTTTTAGCATACGCCTCTTCTCATTTTTTTTGTTCACATGATTTTGCTATACCATTCTTAGTAAGCTGATATTTTTGTTGTACTCCAATTCTGGAGGATCAAGGATCGTGCCACTAAAAAGGCAAGTGCTATGAATGTTGAATGTTGTCTCACCATTAGATATTGGTGGATTTTATCTCTGCCTTACTAATCAAAAAAGCACTATTGCAGTCTCTTGCTTGAGTCTTCTCTGTAGGCCAAAGCCATGAGTGGAGAAAACTCTCTCCCAAAACTCTGTTAACATCAGGCAGGTAAAAAAATATGAAGCCAGCCTCCTTCTCCCGGTTGCTGGCAACAAAATAATCTATCCACTGCATATGAATATGTGTTATGGCGCACTTTGGGAGTATAGTATGCCATCTAGGGTGACAAAATGACATTCTTTTAAAATTTGCCCCTCGCAATGCTTTGTTGCCAATTAGCAAAATCGCCTGCCACTCAAGCTCAGTGAAAGTACATTGCGTTGCCTGCATAATCTTTTCTAAAAAAAACTTTATCTAAGAGGCACTCCCCTAAACTCCTTAAAAATCTCTACCAGTTGTCCACCCCTCTTAGCTTTATTCTGAAAAATGCTGCAACTGTGGGTGTTGGGCTTATAGTAGATAGTTGACAATATTCTTTCAATATATGTACAATCTGATAATACCACAAAAAGAAAAGCTTTCACCAATTTGCACACCTAGCCTGGATCCAATTAATACATCTCCCTCCCATTAAAAATTGTCCCAGCTCTTTAAAACCATTTGTTTTCCAGAACCTTAACTGACTATTCTGGATATGAAGGCCCAGGCTTTTACATTCTGAGAGTTGAAAGTACTCATAACCTGCTGAATGCGACTTAGTGGAATAAAATGCCTGACGTCTTATACAGTACTCCTGTAGTACCTTATATCTAGTTATTATTGAGAGTTTAGCTGTCCTCAAGTAAACCGGAATCTGAGAGCCAGCCTCCTGTATCATCTTATCGCGAAGGAAACTATGCAGGTATCCCTTACAATCAATTAAACAGACTATAATATCTGAGAAAGAGGCCTCATGGTACGTATGAACTTGCGGAGTGCCAACCCCCCATTTCAATATCAATTTGAAGCACTGGAAATTTTACCCTGGAAGCCTTCCTATTCCAAATGAACTGTCGAAAAATTACTTCAAGTTCTTTCAATTATATTGTGTTAATTTTAGTCGAGACATTTGTAAACAGAAAAATCAGTAAAGGTAAAATAAACATTTTTATGAGAGCTACACGGCCAGTCAATGTAAAAGGAACAAGTGTCCATCTGTCTAGTAGGTTTTTAATTTATTTTTAACATTGCCTTATAATTCAATGTTTATATTTCTTAATAGTGATTAGTAACATATATCCCCAGATATGGAATCGGGTTGGGGGAGAGACTTTGCCATTGAAGATTACACAGGAGAACATCACAAGTGGCATTGAGCAACAGAATTTCTATCATCTTAGACACCTCAAGATCCCCCTGACGTCTCAGCATGAAGGGAGCTCCGTACGCTGCTCATAATGTGTAAACTTCGGGAACTATCGCATCAAGGAAAAGATTATTTTTAATGCCATAAATGTCAAATTGTATCAGATCCGGGGGGATTTCTCCTTTAAGGTATTCTCTGATATGCCCACACTTTCAGCACAATGTAGAAAATAATTTAAGAGCTTGATCAGTAACCTTCAGCAAGCAGGTGCCCCCACTGGTACTATACAGCAATCAAAATGATTGATTTTATATCCCCAATTGATTTCAACTGCGCGAATTCTGTCAACGCCGTCTCAATATTCTGCTTTTCAGTTCTAAGATAAAGGATTACATCATCCACAAACAATTTCACTTTGGACATCACTACTTTTGGTGCTTCTATCTCCAAATTTGCGCTAATCCTAACTGCCAATGCTTCAATAAAGAAAGTGAACAACACAGGGGACAGCCTTGTCAGGTTCCCCGATTTATATCAACTGTCTTTGCTAAGTTGGAGTTTATGAAGACCTGAGCCTGTACCCCTTGATAAATATTCCATAGAGATTTAAGGGAGGAAATCCCCACCCTCCTTTGGCCGTAAACAAGAGTGTCCCAATTCACAAGATCAATGCTTTTTCAGCGTTGATCATCATTATAAGTATGGGTGTTTGATTAGTGTTAAAGAAGTCAAGTGCTTGTTCTAGAAATCTAGTATTGGATGACATTGACCTTCCAGCCACAAACATTGCCTGATCCTTAAGGATCACCTTCTGTGCAATTGACATTTTATAGTCAGAGTTCAACAGACTGATCATCCTATATGAGTTGATATCGCTGGGATTTTTGCCCTTCTTAAGACAACTAATGATGGTGGATTCTTTAAAAATGAATGGGACCTTACCTTCTTCTTTTACAAAATTAAAACGTTTGGCCAGAAACGGTATTAGCTCTTCTGAAACCACTTTATAAAACTCTGTTGGAAGACCATTGTTACTGCAAGCATTCATGCATGGCATTGGGGCAAGGGCCTGCTAGATTTTTACCATTGTAATATCAGCTAGCATTCCCTCTGCCTGCGTTCTTAACAGTTGCGGAAGGTTGATATTCAGAAAATATTGATGACTTGTGTCTTTTGAAACCCTATATTTGGCTCCAAGCAGCTTGCAATAATGATCGGCAGTTCAGTGATTAATGCTGCTTCCTGCTTTATCCTTGTTGACCATGCTAGAAGTTTGCCTATCATCTGATGTTCCTCATATACTTGCTGGTTGAACATCCGTTAGCCATTCCTTTCCTCTATGATGAAAAATTCCATTAACTCCTGTTTCGCTTTGTTTAACTGAGCCTCTACTGGAGCACCCACCACTAAATACCTGTTCTTCTTCAATAGACCAGTGTCAACTACCAGCTGGAGTTCTGCTATGCATGGCCCCTGGATTTTTGATTGCGTGGCCATATATGCCACCATCTGTCCCTGTTTTGTAGCCTTAAAAGCCCACAAACAGAGAAGAGTGTTGCGGTGCCCTTCCTTTCCTGAAAGACTCTTATCAATTTTTTCATACTTGTTATCCATTGTTGGTTAGAATGAAGAAGACGATCCATCTGCCACCTGGACCTTTCCCTTCTTTTCGCTTTTATTTTAGTTTTGAATTTCACCAGCAAATGATCGGACAATAAATTGGCTCTAATTTCTGAACTAAGATACTTAGGAGAGTGGGATATTACATTTTTTTTAAAAGAGATGCAGACAGAATCTGACGAGTATAACAAATATACGGGGAGGCTTCCAAATGGGCCCTGCGCCATGGATCAATTAACTGGTAGTCTTGTTTCATTATATCTAATGCTTTCTTTTTGTCTTAGGCTTCAATTGTTTTTTTCTTCCCTTCGAAGTATCCTTTGCCAAGTCTTGGATATAGTTAAATCCCCCATCCCTAAAATGATGGGCTTCATAGCCCCAATTGCTAGATCATTGATCTTCATAATAGCTTTGGGGTCCTCTATAATTGGTGCGTAATAATTCCCATAGTTAAAAAAATTGACATTTATCCCAGCTGTGATCCATATCCATCTGACATTGAGGTCCCTACTGACTTGAGTAATCTCCCAATTTATTACCCGCCCTAAATAGATGGATACCCCCCTTATTGCCTTCCCGGCAGAGGCAAAGAATACCTTTGAATAGTATATAGGAACAAAAAGCTTAGGCACATTTGTTTTTAAATGAGTTTCCTGAAGAAATAGGATTTGAGGAGACAAGGAGTTCAGCCATCTTATTAAGCCACCATATTTTTTCTTATTGGACACTCAATTGACATTAACCGATACTATATGTACTTGCACTCCCATTCTCCCCAAAATTATTTTCGGCATTGACCCTTTTCCATCTGAAAGATATCCAATCATTACCTTTTCCTCTATGCTTCTGCTCTTTTTTTTATTTGCTATATGTGCATCCCACCACTGCGCTCTCCCTCAGTTTCCAACATTACTTTCCCTTCCATGATTCTGCTCTGTTTTACAACCTGTGCTCCCCACCACCAAAATTCTCCCCAACAAAGACCCCCATCCCTGAAAGGAGGGGAATAGCCTACCATACCCCTCTCAAGCCTTGCTGTTTAGACTCCCCAGCTGGGTGTCATGTTGGAGCACACTGAGTGATCCACCCACCCCCACTGCCCATCATTACTCATAAATAGGAGTGCTCTCCCTATTTTAAACGCTTTAAGTAGAAATTGATTGTAGAATTTCTTGTGCTTCTTCTAAACTTGTAAAGATATGAAATTGCCCTTTAAGAACACCCGGAGTTTGGACTGTTATGCTATTGCTGCCTGCGCACCCTGAGACTTAAATTGATAAAACCGCTTCACAAACTCCTTTCGACGTCATGCTGCAGCAGCTGACATATCAGAAAAGATTCAGGAGCAGGGAACCTCATTGGTGGAGAATTTTTTTCTTTGTATGGCTCTATAGAGTATCTGTTCTTTAATACGATAGTGAGCAAAATTCACCAAAATTGTCCTTTGCAAGTTTCAATTTGGAAATGGATGTGCTGGTACCCTGTGTGCTCTTGTAATTGTCAGATCCTCTGCAATTTATGGTACAACATTCTTCTTGATAAATGACTCTGTTTGAGCCCCTTCGTGGCCTTCTGGCACTCGTACCAGCCACAGGTTAGAGCATCGTGAATGATTTTAAAGTTTGTTGATCTTGTTTTCCAAAAGTGAATTATCTTTCTTCACTAAACCCGATTGCTTCTGGAGTATAGTGATCTGATCCTCAAGCTGTAATATCCTACACTCTGCCTTCTCCATCTTAGCAGGAAAGCTTGCAACTGCTCCCTCGATTTCATCAGCCGATGATGAAGGGACGCAATTTCTGTAGCTTGTGATACTTTTAGATCTCTTATTTCCTCCAATAGTAGATTCAGCATAGTTTTTAGATTCCATTGCACTGTCCGATACGGTAGAGAGACAAAATATCGAAATTAAAATATTGATATACAATAATATCGATGTTTTAATTTCGATGGTATAGAATATCGATTTGCAATATTATCGATAGACAGAATATCGATATTAAGGTATGTATGTTAGTAATATCGATATTTTGTTTAGTGTTATGTATTTTATTATGTTGTTTATATGTTTGTTAAACATGTTTTTTAATGTATGTTTAGAATTAGTAAATTTGTTTACATTTTGCGTTTACGTATCAGAGCGGGTTGTGGGTTTATAGGGGAATAGGGTGGGAAGTAATTTAATTATAATTAATTGATTAATATGTTTTAAAAATATTTTTGATTAATAAATAATTATTAATTAATAATTAATTGGTAATTAATTATTATTAATTCGTTAATTAAATTAATTAGAGTTAATGTAGTAATGTTTAATATTTTTTGTTATTGTTAATTAATATTTAATTGGTAATTAATTATTATTAATTAGTTAACTAAATTAATTAGAGTTAATGTAGTGTTGTTTATTATTTTTTGTTTTTGTTAATTATTAATTAATTGGTCAATAATTATTATTAATTAGTTAAGTAAATTAATTAGAGTTAATGTACTAATATTTTTATTTTTTTGTTATTGCTAATTAATAATTAATTGGTAATTAATTATTATTAAGTGATTAAATGATAATTACATTTTGTATGTGATTTATTTATGTGTAGTGGGTTGTGTATTTATAGGAGAATAGGTTGTGACATAATTAAATTACATTTATTAAAGAGATTGTATTTATTTATTGGTATTTATTGTTAATTAATTGTTAATTAATAATTTGGTTATTAGTTTTTTAATTATTTTATATTATTAATTATAAATAATTTATTAATAATTATTCTTTATTCTTGTAAATATCTTGTTAATTAATTGGTAATTAATTTTTAATTGGTAATTAATATGTGTTAATGAGCTAATTTATAATTACATCAATGTAATATTAATTGTTATTAATTTATTAATTGATATTTATACTAATTGTGTTTTTTTGTATGTGTAGTGTGTTGTGTGTTAAAGGGGGAGTAGTGTGGGAAGTAATTGTTACCTCATTCAATTAATAGTACAAGGAGACAAGACTTCTTGTAAATAGGTGCGTAATTGTTACCCCCATGCTATCCAACCCTTTCCCTACTGTTGCACCCTCTGGAGTGGGAATAGTAATTTTTACCCCTACGCTATCCAATGCATTCCCTACTGTTGCACCCTCTGGAGTTGGAATAGTAATTTTTACCCCTATGCTATCCAACGCTTTCCCTACTGTTGCACCCTTTGGAGTGGGAATAGTAATTTTTACCCTTACGCTATCCAACGCTTTCCCTACTGTTGCACCCTTTGGAGTGGGAATAGTAATTTTTACCCCTACGCTATCCAACGCTTTCCCTACTGTTGAACCCTCTGGAGTGGGAATAGTAATTTTTAGCCCTACGCTATCCAACGCTTTCCCAACTGTTGCACCCTTTGGAGTGGGATTAGTAATTTTTACCCCTACTCTATCCAACGCTTTCCCTACTGTTGCACCCTTTGGAGTAAGAATAGTAATTTTTACCCCTTCGCTATCCAACGCTTTCCCTACTGTTGCACTCTCTGGAGTGGGAATAGTAATTTTTACGCCTACGCTATCCAACGCTTTCCCTACTGTTGCACTCTCTGGAGTGGGAATAGTAATTTTTACCCCTATGCTATCCAATGCTTTCCCTACTGTTGCACCCTCTGGAGTGGGAATAGTAATTTTTACCCCTACGCTATCCAACGCTTTCCCTACTGTTGCACTCTCTGGAGTGGGAATAGTAATTTTTACCCCTACGCTATCCAACACTTTCCCTACTGTTGCACTCTCTGGAGTGGGAATAGTAATTTTTACCCCTACGCTATCCAACGCTTTCCCTACTGTTGCACCCTCTGGAGTGGGAATAGTAATTTTTACCCCTACGCTATCCAACGCTTTCCCTACTGTTGTACTCTCTGGAGTGGGAATAGTAATTTTTACCCCTACGCTATCCAACGCTTTCCCTACTGTTGCACTCTCTGGCGTGGGAATAGTGATTTTTACCCCTACGCTATCCAACGCTTTCCCTACTGTTGCACCCTCTGGAGTGGGAATAGTAATATTTACCCCTACGCTATCCAACGCTTTCCCTACTGTTGCACTTTCTGGAGTGGGAATAGTAATTTCTACCCCTACGCTATCCAACGCTTTCCCTACTGTTGCACTCTCTGGAGTGGGAATAGTAATTTTTACCCCTACGCTATCCAACGCTTTCCCTACTGTTGCACTCTCTGGAGTGGGAATAGTAATTTTTACCCCTACGCTATCCAACGCTTTTCCTACTGTTGCAATATGTAGAGTAAGTATATATATTAATTTATATGTAGTTTTGAATTTTTTTAAATGTGTATGTATTAGTGATTAATTTTTAATATGTTTTAATGTTTATATTTTTTATTTGCTAAATTATATGTATTTTAAAATTATTTTTTACTTCGATATTTTTGTATTACTATATATTTTTTTAGATATTTTTGTACTTACCTTTATGTAGATAGAACTACGATATTTCTGATTTTGATATTTTTGTGTCGATATTTTTGTATGCCTATATTCTGTCTGTCGATATTATGTCATAGATTTGTCCGATACTTGTCCAGTAGCTGATTTAAAGGATGGATCTTAGAGTTTCTTTCCGCAATACCCTAGGACCACTCTGGTGAGGCCCCCCCCTCATTGCATCTTGTATATGGGCCTGGGAGGGCTGAGAGACCGCAAGATTATCCTGTTATAAAAGGGATGACGGCACACTATTATTTTGTATGTGAGTGAGATGTTCTGCATGAAAGGCAGCGAACCTCAAAATTGAAGACTGACCGCATTGCTTATTGGTGGAGAGTCCCAAAAAAGGAGCTACTGTAGTTTTGGGTTTGGTGAAAAGCGATATTCTTTTACTTTCTCTAAGGTTGACGTGGAATCTTCAGTTTGTGCCACGGAGAAAGAGATCTCTTTTATTCCACCATCATTTGTCGATGCTGTATTTAATGCTGCCTTTGTCTTCCCCAGCCCTCTTATCCCCATTGGACAAATTAGAGGGTTTATCTTGTGCCAGGTCCTACGAGTTATTCAAGATTACTGGCTTGCTAATCCCAGCCACCTGTCCCTGATCCAAAAAATCTTCCTCTGAGCTTAAAGGGCTAGTGGCTACTACTGAGCCACAATGTGATTTTTGACTGCGCTCTGCCCTGGCTGCTTCCATCTTCATTTGAGTGGTATGTAAGTAGAGAAGTGTGGCTCAATGGTTAGAGCGGCAGACCCTGATGCAGTAGTCTGGCCGGGACCAGGGTTCAATTCCCGCCTCGGCGGGTCTCGGGCTCAATTTCCTCGGACCTGATAATTCTCGCCTCGGTGCCTATTCTAATCATGAGTCCCACTCTGCACCTCTGGGCAATAGTTTGCTTAATCTCTACAACGGCCCCAACAACGCTGAGGATGCCAGACTTCACCTTGGAGGAGTGGGATCCTCACAGGGAAAGGCCAGGAAGGGATCCTTGGCGGTATTCGTACAAGCGCCGAGATGCCTACGGGTAGTCGTGTGCTATACAAGTGCGTAATCATTTCATCATCATTTCATGTGACTTAGTTTTTTTTCCAGAGGCGGTGTCCGGGTTCATTGTAGGGTTTGAAATTATGAGATGTTATCCCATTATAATGCACAGAAAAATTACTTTAATCCATTAGGTTGAATTTTGAGCAAAACATAAGAGGGGGTGCTCAGCGACCCACTTCCAGGATGCCCCAACCCTAGTAACATTGGGTAGCTACCTCTGGTGTGAAACCTGATTGCCCCTCAAAGCGGACCTATAAAATTCCTTGAAAAAAGCCCCAAAAAAGGAAAAGGGAATGGCCACCGTACAGGCGCTTACTGGTATGCTTTGATGCAATGGTGCCCGTTAAAATAGAAGCTGGTATGCCAACTTCCTCAAGCCTCCTGACGCACACGCCAAATGTGGGAGAATGTTGCAGATGATTCCAGGCAGCAGGAAGTAGGTCCCGGAGTCACCACTCAATTTAACCGAGTGGGACTGACTGGAGCTACTACTGCCCAATGCAAAAAACCACAAGCAGCCAAAATCAGCATTTGTCCTCGACAATCAATGTATCCCAGTCATTTGACCTTATGTGCAGCATGAGGCAGCCAAATCAATGCTGCTCGAAAAACACTATGGGCCTCATATGTGAGGCCGTGCGTCACTTTCACGCCGCTGGTACGTCACTTTTTGTGACACAGCAGTGGCGTAAAAAATGTGCCTTGTTGCACCAAATTTACAAAGTGACGCATCTAGGTAGATGCGACACTTTGTAAACCCCTGCGCTACATTATACCTGCGCCAGTTATAATGTATGCAGCAGGGCATTCTGACGCAAGAAAAGGTCATAGAAGTGACGCAGTGAAATCTATAAGATTTCACTGCGCCACTTCTAGGATGCCAATGCCTCAATTTCTTACGCCTGCCTCACAGAAGGCGTAAGACTGACACAGGCCCTTTCACATGGGGCTTGCCACCCGTGAACGGGAAACAACCTTTACCACGCAACTTTTACAACGCACTACCATTAAAATGAAACTTTTACAACGCAACATCCATTACATCGCATGCCATTACAACACAACCATTACAATGCATGACACTACAACTCATACCATTACAACGCATAACATTACAACGCATAGTACCCTTACACTATCCAACACTTAACCTACTGCTGCACCCCCTGGAGTTAGAATAGTAATTTTTACCCCTACACTATCCAACACTTACACTACTGTTGCACCCCCCTGGAGTTAGAATAGTAATTGTTACCCCTACACTATCCAATAATTACCATACATGCAATGCAATGTTATGCGTTGTAATGGTATGGGTTGTAAAGGTAGTATGCGTTGTAATGGAATGCGTAGTAAAGGTAGTTTTTAAAAATTCGTTGTAATGGCATGCGTTGTAATGGAATGCGTTGTAATGGATGTTACGTGGTAAAAATGCGTTGTAAAGGTATGCGTTGTAAAAGTATGCGCTGTAACGTCATACATCCCCAGGAGCAAGCAAGAATTGGGGAGCAGATGTTCCTGACTGTATAATTTATTACTCTGTTAATGTGAGATTGTCTGCTGATCTCAAGATAAAGTTGTGTAATGCAGAACTTCTAGGATTCGGACCATAGCGTTTATATTAGCAGTTGAATGCAACACACATTCAAGCTCCTGGAAGGTTGTTAAGTAAGTTATCATTCTGTACTGGCTCCCACAGTATTATAATGAGCTTAACATCACATATGAAAGACGTGTTGTGCTTTGACAGAGGTATCAATTTAAAATAGCACTTTTCCTTATTTTACCTGTACAGTAAACAGTGCATATCCATTAAACATTATCCAGGCAGTCTTACATTTCCGTGAGGGGAACGGCTGACGCCCAGCGACTCCCAGCGACAGCCCAGCTGTGAGGGGAACGGCCAGCAAACAGTACACCACTGCCGTGAGGGGAACGGCCACAGTGGGACTACATTCCCCAGCAGCCCCGGCACCCCGGCGCTCTCGTGACGCTCCTGCTGCGCCCGCAAGCGCTTAACAGCGCAGAACATCTCCCACGTCGCGGGACGCGTGCAGGCTTGTGCCGGGCTGAGCCCGGGCAGAGGGCAGGCCGTCTGTGGCCGTCAGGGGCCGGAAGAGGCCGGGCCTGGGTACCCCCCTAACATCCACAATGGGCAAGAGGAAACAGGTATGTGCCGGGAATGATGATGGAACAAAAGCAAAACATCCAAGAAAGTCAGGATCAATCATCTCGTATTTAACCTCTGCAGTAGGGGTTCTGACTAAAGATATCGCTAATGCGGAGAAAGAGCTGGGCCTGAATGCAGGGGAGGTCGCCCAAGCCCTACCTGCAGATCATAGCTGGGTGATACCCTTGGAGCCAAATGTCGTGATAACTAATCGGGAAGTGAACCCAACCCATACTGTACTATCCACCCCACAGGATGCTTCTTGTCAGCCACTGCCAACAAGGCCTGCTGCTCTTTTACATAAGCCGTATAAGAAGCGAAAGCTGTTGAATACAGCGAGCAGAAGAAAAATAGCCATGGTCAAGACTAATCGAATAGACCATTGTCTTAAGGACCAAATTGGGAAAATCATAGAGGATCTATTTATCCCACGCTTGGAACCAGCTCTTGTGTCTATCGCTAAAGACATTGTTGACACTTTAAACACTTGTGTGGCTGGGCTTTTGACCAAATGTGAGAAAATTGATGTGATGCTGAAAGAACACAGGGGGGCAAGGGTGGGTCCCATCCAGTCAGTGGCCTCAGTAGCTAACCTGCCTATAGTTAACACCACGAGCACTAACCCTATACCCTGTGGGCCCAGTAGACCGGTGGGGGCTGCAGGTACAGAAGGGGAGCCGACTGTAAGGGAGGTGGTAGGGAATCGTTTGCCTGGAGTAAATGCAAGGCGAAGCCAGGCATGTGATATTAGTAGGTGCTCCCAACAGCCGGGCCATACACTGGAGCTGCCCCCAGAGGCAGCACCTCTGGTGGCCGTTTTTACAGGGGTACCTCCGGTCAGGGGAGGCATCGTTGAAACAATTGCTGACCTGATGAACCAAGCTAGACAGTGGTGTCATCAGTTTAGCACGGGTGGAGATGATGCCGCTTGTGCTCTCACCATGGCAATGAGGGTCCAGTGGGTGGGACACTGCCCTAAGGACATCCCAGGGGACTGTGTGGTGGTGAATTTTAACAATAGGAATAGCGCTGAAAGACTATTTTGGGATGGTTCGAATCTTGAAAACAAAGGTATTAGACCACTCCCTCTGGGGTTCTTTTATCCCCCGGTCAGGGCTTATAGTCACCCTCAGCAATCTAACCAGAACTACACACGCCACAATAACAAGTGTACAACATCTTATCAGGCCATGATGAGCGCACAGAGGAGATCTGCTCAGGTGCCGCTATGGGGGGGGGGACTTGCCCCCACACCTACACCCACTTCAATTACTATAACACCAGTTTCCCCGGTACATCTTACACCCAGGGAGGAGATAGAGCTTTGTAATCGATACTCGCCTCTGTCACAGATGGAATCCGACGATTGACTGGGTCCTGAAACCATAGCTCAGGTAACTGGGATAGGTGATGTAAATTATATGGAAAAAGATCGGACGACCACATGTAAAATCTTAAGCTGGAATGTGGCGGGCATTAGATTCAAAAGCACTGATACCATTTGGCTGCAATTTAAAAGGCAGTTTGACATCCTGGCCTTCCAGGAAACTTGGGACTCAGACTCCAGTTTTTTTCTGGATGGTTATCAGAGCTTTACCATTCCTGCGGTTCGAGGGTCTGTGGGGAGACCAAAGGGGGGTTTACTCTTACTTATCTCTTTAAATCTTGCAAGCACCTTTAGAAAACTCACAGGGGAGTCAGATAATTTCCTTATAATAGAATGGTTCATCTCCGACCAATATTATCTTTTAATAAATTTATATAATGCCATGAAAGGCTCCTTACAGAAGGAAGATTTTAGTGTGTTAGATCACTGTTTGTCAGTCTATAAGCTTAACAATCCTTTTGTGCCTGACATGTTTTTAATGGGAGATTTTAATAAGCACCCTTGCCCGTGGGATTGTTATGATGGAGATCTTGTGGGACATACGAATGGGAGAGTACCCCATTTTGAACATAACAAACAGGGTGATGCCTTGGAGGAGTTATTATCTAACTTAAATCTACTCGAACCGGGCAAGGAAGGAGGTAGAGAGGTTGTCCCCACCTTTATAGGACGGGGAGCCGAGTCAGTGATTGATTATATCTTTTTATCCCCCCAAGTCCTGACCAAAACTCTGGAGTATAGAGTAGTGATGTCAACCTTCAGCGATCACAATCCGCTTGTGCTGGAAGTTGAATTGAGGGGCAAGGCGGACATCACTGACCCAGGCAGGGAGGCACCACGGAATTTATCTACAAAAGATCAAGGTAGACGGATAAAGTGGGACGCCGTAGTCCCGGAGGCCTTTTTTGAGGATCTGGCCGTCAAGGCAGAGACCAATTTTGGCATCTGCCTGGATGACCATGCCGTGGGTGGAGAAACTATAACATCCTTCACAGCAATCTGCAAGCCAATCGCTGAAAACCTACATAAGGGGAGTAGGCCACATATCAGGAAGGCATATAAATGGTTCGATTCCTCGTGCTCAAAGGCGCACGGGGCACTTCTTAAGGCCCTTAAGATGACCCCGAGGGATAGGGTTTTAGTCTCCTCTCTCCGTAAGGAGTATAAACAGGTAATCTTCATGCGGAAACGAAAAAATTAAAGAAGAGGCATGGAATAACTTACAGTCAATTGATATATTAAGGGACAGCAGAAAGTTTTGGGCTACAATAAATCAGCCATTCTTTTCAGAAAGTGACAATCTAGACACGGAATGTGTAATTCCGGATGACATCTGGCTCAAACACTTTAGGACCATTTATAGTGATAAGGAGCATCATGAGCTATCAACAGGAAGACTCATTCCGGGTCGTCCTACAAACCCTGTCAAGTTTGACCTAGCGGAAGTAGAGAGGGCCATTCGAGATACATCTAAAAACAAGGCCCCAGGGCCTGATGGGGTCCCTGCCGACCTTTACATCCTGTACCCTAATTTCTGGGCAAAGATTTTAACCAATATGTTCAATGCATCATCCTTAGTGGGTTTCCCCCCCTCCTGGGCCTCTTCAGTAATTGTACCCATTTTCAAAAAAGGAAGCAGAGGGGACCCCGCCTGGTACAGCCCAATCTCCCTGTTGGACTCTGCTGTTAAGATCATGGGCAGAGTCATTTTACAGAAACTGGGAGATTGAATGTCTGGTAGGGGGGTGCTCTCGAACCTCCAGTACGGATTCAGGCAACACAGAAGTACCATGGACCAGTGCTTAAATTTACATCTTTTAATTAATAAATACACGATAGCTAAAGAGGGCTTTTTATACCTCGGGTTCATGGATTTATCTTCAGCGTTCGACCTGGTGAACTGCTCCAAATTATAGAATATTCTGCTGGAAATGGGCGTAGGGGCACTCTTGGTTTATTTACTTAGCAACCTCCACCAGGACTTAGTGGCAGCCGTTAGGGTCACGCAGGACGGTAGGTGTACGAGCCAATTCACTTCCAGGCAAGACAAGGCTGTATTTTGGCCCCTCTGCTCTTTACAATCTACATTAATGGCCTGGAAAAATCTTTGGCAGGGGACAGTGCAGACATTCCGCGTGCCAGGGGATCGGGCATCCTGGTCCTCCTGTACGCGGATGATGCAGTACTCTTCGCTCGCACAGGCCTGGGTCTACAGAGGCTGCTGGACAACTTTGGCGCCTTTATGGAGTCACTCGACCTAAAAGTAAACAGCAGTAAATCTCATGTAATGATTGTTGGGGCCCGTAGGAAGATCAGCAAGGTTAATACATTTAGATGCTTGGGTGAGCAACTCTCTAGGGTCCCGGTGTTCACCTACCTGGGAGTGCTATTCGATGAGAAGGGCAATTGGGGCCCCAAGCAGAAACAGAAGAGCAATGCTGTTATAAGATCTACATCAGCCCTCCTTAGCTTTGCTAAAAGGTTGGGAGCTAGGCCCATGGAGGCCATGCTCACAATATATAAGTCAAACTGCTGTGCGATTGCCTCTTATGGGACCTCAATATGGGGCTATGCCTCTGTGAGTAAAATACAATTGGCAGAAAACAGGTTTCTCAGATCCCTGTTGGCGGTACCTCAGTCGTCCCCGACCCTGTCTGTACATTCTGAACTAGGTCTGGGTTATATCACAGACTACCTAAAGGCAGCCCCATTGATTTGTTGGGTAAAGACGTGGTTCAATAAGGATATAACTCTCAACCACCTTATCCTAAAAGATTGTTTAGCCCTCGAGAAGGCAGACAGAATCCCATGGCTGGTATACGTTCGAGCGGCGTGTGTCAGACTGGGACGCCCTGAATTATATGCAGCCCCAGAGGGAATCAAGAAAGAGGATTTGATGTGGATCAAACATAACTTTAGGATCATGTTGGAGGCAGATAGGGAGGAGGCGGAGCTCAAAAAACCAGGTGCAAGAAGTATTTATGTCTTACAGACCTCTCCATCTATTGAACCCTACTTGAAGATTGTCACTAAGCCTTTCCATCGCTTCTTGCTGACAAGATTTAGGTTAAATTTAATACACCTTACTCTAGGAATGTTCCCGCAATGGGATAAACCAGAAGACTCTGTACCATGCTCCTGCGACAATTTCTCCACACAAGATACTCTCCACCTGATCATGTTTTGTGAGAACTTTTCAAAGGCACGTAAAAAATTCTTATATCCCATATTACGTGAAGCTGGGTTTCTGCAAGTAAGGCCCGCACTTTTACATCTGCAATTGCTGAGTAGCGTGCGCATCATTTTTAGTGTAGCAAGTTTCTTGGTGGCCGCAGCCAGGGCGAATAAAAAAAGAAATATTTGCATGCATTAAGTACAGTAGGACGAAAGGGGGGTACTCTTGTTTTTAAATCATTGAAACATAAAAGATGCACTTCAGATTTTATATATTGTAGTTTTATTGTGGTGCTACAAGTTTGGCATAGACATTTGCTTATCAACTATTTTGCATAAACTATGAATTATAATTAGTGTATATATATGAATGTCTGTAAATGAACGCACAATTATTTATTTGTACCTATTTTATCTATGTTTTGCATAATGGATGTATGTATTGTTGCTTCTTTTTATGATTTTAATTAATCGAAATAAAGATCTTTGACTGACTGACTGACATTAAACATTCAGCTGTTGAACTAATTATATACTCTCAATCGTAGGCAGAGTAGAGATGCAAATGCTAGCCACATACAAAACCTAAAGAATATTGATAGATCAGTCTGATAAAATGTTATTGCCCACACAATCATTCATCAATGAGCAGCCTAATATATGCCTCAGAAAAGAAGTGCAAGATAATTGTAATTTACTGCATATTACACAACCATGTAATAATATGAAATGTTTCTATTTCTGATTACCAAAACGCTGGCATTGCAGGAGAACTGAATCAGCCACAATGCGTTATTCAGAATGTCACAAACATAGACCAGAAAAGATTTAGAAAATTTTTATGTGAGCTATTATCTCAAAATATCCGAAGGTTAAAAAATATAATATGTCAATTCCCAAACAGTAGACAGTGTTTGAAAAAATGTTGTCTTCTAGCTGTCTTACAAAATGAAAATGACGTCAGTACTCATATCACAAAGTTTTCTATCTGCTTAATCAGTATGCAGAGTAGTTCACCTCTTTGTGAAAGTAGTACATCATTCCTTAATGCCGTCTAAATAAAGCATTTCCCATGTAAAACCGGTAAAACACAGTTACCAAGAGAAAGTGTGGCTATAACTCAATTATTAGGGTTGTACACTCTGGATGTTTAAAACTGCATATTATTGAACAGTAATGAGAATGCAAACAACTATATTTGATTAATGCATACCCTGTTCAAAATGATGAATCAACCATCAATCTGACTGGGTAAAACTGCACGATAATGCAAAAAACTCAATGAACTTGCACATTGTACAAAACGTAGACAGGTACCATTTGTTAGCTAAATTGTCAAGAGTAATTAAACATTTTAAATATGACCAGGTGAAATGTCTGGTACAACAGGGTAGTATTTGTTATTTTTGGTAATTCAGAATTACGGTTGGTACCCTAAGGTCTTACATATACAATATAGTAATTACCTGATTACGGCGCAAATTAGCCTCCATCCTCTTCTCTTTGTGGCTCACATCACACAGGCTCCCCTAAGTCAATCACAACGCTGTTTTCAGCAGTGTCATGATTGATCTGAGCGGCCTGTTTGGTGACTCAGACAGTGCTTAGGAGCTTTGGGTCTGTTCTCCACACGGCTGTTCAACACAGCCAGGTGGAGAAATGCTAAGTGGCCGGCCAAACTGTTATGCGCACTTATGGTGCATACAAGTTTCCTCCTCACTGTGACCCCATCTCCTCCCTAACCTGGCCCAGTAGTCCATACTATGAATAAAATGCTAATAATGTTATGGTATTATAATTATTTTTTTTCCTTTTTCCACTGGTCTGAGAGCAGTGGGGCGACGCACCTTCAGCTTAGCGGAGGAGCCTGCACTGACACTATTGCTCCATGTTATGTGTTTATGTGCTGTTTGGGGCGAAAATGTAGCTTGAGCACCCTGATACAACGTTAATGATCAAAACATGTGGGGCTGCTGTTTGCCGCATTTGTGTTTTTAGTCCTACTCTTTTTAGAGAAAAAATTGCCCCAAATAGTTGTGAGAATGCATTTAGTGCTAAATTAAAGAATGTTGATTTTGCATGTCGCATAGTACCAATATTTTGTGTAATTACGCCACAGCAGGTTAAGCATATTTTGGCACACACCTTTATTCAATACCACTCATATTCTGCATTTAGGTGCTACAAATTGAACAGTATACTCACCATTCCGTGTTCTATTGTGATGGTATACAGCAGCAAAAGTCCTGATGAATCAAAGTTTTTTTTCCTTATTCTGTGTCTGCTACGACAAATGTTCCTCTGACTCTTTCGGTCTTATATACCAGGGTGAATCATCAAAAGGATTTCAGTAGTGTCTCTTGTATTGCTTACTAATTGATCAACTGGTATGGAATGTGCTTTGCTTTTGTTACCTGCATAGCTGATCTAAGGGCCTATTATGTACCTTCACATAATACAAGTATGGTAGCTATGCCATTCCTTAAAGTTAATCCATTTAGCAATGTATTTGTAGTAGACTGAAAAGCTTTGAACAGTGGGAATTGCTAGCGCTGCATATCTTATAAATCTCTCAACAGGTTGTGATATTCGACCACCCCGTCGCTAAGCAACCACACCTCTATCAGTTCCACTAACTAGTCCACTGATAGTATGAATCACATTTCTGAACGCAATGGAGTTGACAACACTATTTTCTGCTACGGAGAAGTCTTGTTTTTCAAAGTTGACTCTTACATTAATACATTTTTTTTCACCCACTTTCCCCTGACCAACTGCACTGTTGCTATCACAAGTAGCAACGTTTATTAATTTTGATTGACATCGCTTTTTCAAGCAAGGTCAACGGTTCGCATTTCCAAATGTACAGTACCTTTGTAATATTCAAATAGTAAATTTGATCCTGTAGTCAGTGCAAAACCTCTTCTTATGACATGCTGGATAAGTACAAATAATCAGCAGAATCGTCTTTTTTGAAAGTTGACGAAATACATTGATACATGTTTAAAGCTAGTTCAGCCACTTAAAAGTGAGGCGTGGCACTTGATAGTGGGACATAGCAAGCAGCCTTTGACTTTTCAGCATTTCAGCGAAAAAGATGGTTAGATAAAAAAAGTAAAACTAAAAGTTTATTAGATTCAAAACGACAATTAATAGAAAAATGCAAACAATTATTTGGATCAGGCATATATTTTCAATATGCAAAGTGCTTTTTATAAATATAAAAATATAAATGTGAAAAGAGAAATATGCTAGCCAATTCTACTTTAAAGTCTCCTGTGACTCTAACACTGCTTGTATATCATCCATATTTGGAAGTCTAGTGCCTATCCTTAAACTCAACCCGATCATTTCTGTTATCTGCTAAGAGCAATATACATGGGATAGTACAAACCTTTCTCAATGACATGAACCTTGAGGTCTTCGAGCCTTAACTTTTACAAAATGCCAAGTCACTAAGATTCACCCTGGACACCAACCTCACCCAGGAGGAACATAAAGCCCCAAAAAAACACAAAGACGGCCGGATATCAGCTCTCACTTCTAAAGTATGTCAAACAATTTCTTCCAGAAAGCAACTCCAGAACGGATGTTCAATCCCTCATGCCCTTGCATGTGGATGGTGGTAATGTCCTACAGTATGACCTAACAAATGCCACACTGGCAACCCTCAGGAGCATCCCATATACTGCAGCACCATCTCACCCAGAGCCCGAAGAAATATGATCATATCACCCCATTCTGATGTTAATCCATTGCCTTCCCTTGCCAGCTCACACCATCTTCAAAATCTGCTTTATCATTTACAAAGCTATAACAGCACCCCACTTATTTTACAGATGAGCCCACTATCTCTCGTGGATCTGGTCACACCCACAGCCAAGAGACCATAAGACTGCAGACTAAGAAGTGTAAAAAAGAAATAACTGATAGTAGTCCTTTTCCATCTAAACACACAGGGTTTGGAACACCATCCCTATACCCATCAGGATAGTAACAAAGATGCTCCAATTTATAAAAGAGTTGACAAATCTCCTCTTTGAAGAACACTATCTCAAAATGCATTAACCATCCTCAACCCAGCTCCAGCTCCATCTCCTCTTACTCATTGACCTCATACTTGTCTTTGACAATGCACAGGGCTCCACTCTCTTCTGTCTTGTTGCACACAAAAAAGTCTATATACACACATACAAACATACATGGGTCTGTGGCCACTTCTGCTGTAATGACAATACGACAATATACGTGCTAACACTCTCATGTTTTCTCATTTCTTAAGCATGCTACTTTATTAGGTGTGGTCTCTGAGACAACTTTAGCTGTTTTACTGGACTATTGTTGTTTCATAAAATAATATTAATGCATTGATGGGGTTTTGGTCATAGAGCTGTATCCATTCATCTTTTAAACTGCCATACACATGTTGCGTAGACCCACGACAGCACACAGCAAGGGTAATAGGTTATCCTACTTTACCCATTGACTCCCTTGATTGTGAGTGACTGCACAAAGACTTTTAGTGATCAAGATCATTCTTAAGGCCTTATAATGAGATTGGCAGTCTGGCTGCCGCGGGACCGCATCTGTGAACTTCAGGAGGCCACTGCGCCATTGGCCAACCAACCGCCATATTACGAGTTTGCTGAGGGTCCGATGGTGTGGCTGCGGGGATCTTGATGTGATGGGCAATGTCTTTCAATATGTATTGATGCCTGCCTGTACATGCCGACTGTATAAGTATAAGATGCACACATAGACATAATACATGCTGAAAAATACCACCTATCCTTTAGGAGTCTGACCCATATGTGAGCGGTCCCAGTAATGGGTATATGATACCAACACATTTACCTGTATTTTGTCACAGACTGGGTCGTATCCTTTGGGGTGAGGATGCTCCTGTGCAGAGGGGACCTAGAGAAAGGAATCCATTTCGAAATCTGCTGCAAAGAACAGGATAAATCCTTCATCTCCCATGACCTTTAGCTGGTGTCAGACCACCGTGGTCGGCTCATGGGAAAGCCTGATCGTAATACATACAGCGGTCTTGCTCCTCTGTACCACTCAATGGATGCTGCCTTCCCCCGACCGTGAACCCAACGGTTGGTGGTCTGCTGGTGGTGCCACGAGTCCAGCGGCAGTCCCTGCACAGGCACCATTCACTACTCATAATAGGCCCTTATGATTTTTTTCTTTATTTTCTTTATATGAACTTTAAATATCAGCAATTTTTTTGCTTGCGCTTCAGGTACGATGATTTAATTTGCATCTTCTTTTTAACGATTCCTGTATAAATTGTTTAACTGATATTATAACATTTCACCAGCCAGCAATTCTTGTATGCTTTAGGATTCCTTTCTCTTTCACAAACAGTAATGATAAAATGTACTATGCAACTGAGTGCAATGTCATTTAAAGAGCATCACTAGCAGAATGGCCACCTCAGTGACTATTTTTTATATTTAAAATTGTAATTGCAAGCATATGGCAGCCACATTTAGGTACCTGTATGCTTTTTTTCTTTTTGTGTAATACCTTGCAACCAATTTTATTTTTAAATAACCATCACACCAGATTACCAGGCAAGACCTATAGGTTTTGGCATGTTTGTTTTTTGCATTGGAACTTCTCCATTATACAACACTTTAAATGCATTTACTGTCTCTACAAGTAATTCATTTTTTAGGTCTCGTCCTCGAGACCTATTGCTGCCGAGATGCCTCTCAAGGGAGACAGACGGGGGCACGCGCATCGATTCGGGACCGTGGCGCGCACGTACAGGCACACGCGCGCGCACATCTCCAGTCCCGCAGGCAAACCAGCATTGTTTCACTGCTTACAGTGAGACAAGAGATGGCATGCTGTTCACACACACACAAACACATCCCCTCCCTCTCTGCCCCCCCCACTACCCCCCAACCCCACTCACCGGGCTCTCCGCAGCGGGTCAGTCTCGGCAGCAGGCAGACTCGGAGGTCGGCGTGTCTTCTCCGGCGATGTTCAGCTTGCGTCGCTACAGCTGATGTGCACGCGCACGGCGACTGCGTGTCCTCTCGTGCGCTCCCACCGTGCTGTTTCGCGCCCGGCGACACAGCACTTAACACACTGTCAAACTAACATTGATTCCTACATAGCAATCTACACAGGTTTTTAAAAGCAAATGCATTATCAGGTTACAATGAGTGCCCATTTATCTGTATAGAAGCTTGCGCGGCGTCCGCTAGGGACACCACGCTCACTTTATTTATTTATTTTTACTGACCTGAGCTCTTCGGCGGCAGCGCCATGCGAGAGGGTGCGCGCTGTATGCTAGGCAGTCTGCCTCGTCTATGGCTGCCGCAGCGGCTCTCTCTCCCCGTCCCTCCCTCCCTCCTTGTGCTCCAATAATTCCCGCACAGCCCTATTACAGCGACGAGTAGGACCTAGTTACACCTCCGGCGCGGGAGCCAGCTCTGCATTACCCGCTCCTTAACCCCTTCTCCTCCCGCCTGGTCCCAGCAAATGAATCCATTTCACCTTCCCCGGATGGTCCGCGCACCCCCTTCTCCAAGCAGGAAGCGCCTTGCAGCCATTGAGTCCCGTCGCGGCACTATGTCAGACATTCCATTCATTGGCTGCCAGGAGGAGAAGGAATGTGGCAAGAAGGTGGATGCGGGCCCGGGGCCCTCCGCTGACAGCAGCGTGGGCCAGAGGAGGGGAGGGGGCACACACGGCTCCCTGTGAGACCCCCCAGCAGAACAATGTGCACAAATCCCCGGCAGCGTGAGTGCCCCGTGAATGCACAAGCAGCGACGCCCACTCACCTGCGTGCGGCCAAGATCACAGCAGCGTCTGCACAGGGCTGCGGGCATTCCAAGGCGCTGAGGGCACCGGCGGGCACACAACTGCTCCAGTGTGTGCGGGGCACCAACCGCAGACAGTGAGTGCACTGCCATCACAACTCACTGCCGCAGGGCATTGTGGGAGGCTCCCAAACCAGGCACTGCCTGCCACACAACTGCTCCAGTGTGTGCGGGGCACCGACCGCAGCCAGTGAGTGTATTACCATCTCAACTTACTGCCGCAGGGCATTGTGGTAGGCCCAAGGACATCCATTCCAGGCACTGCCGACCACACAACTGCTCCAGTGAGTGTGTCATCACAAGTCAGTGCACTGCCATCAGCAACCTCACTATAGCTCACTACTGCAGGGCATTGTGGGAGCCACTGAGCCACACACTAGGGTCTGAAGCACCCATGGCTGCAGGGAAACTTAAGGGAAGGAGACAGTGCACCCAATGAGTGCTCTGGGGGCCACACAACTGCTCCAGTGTGTGTGTGTGACTGCTCCAGTGTGTGTGTGTGTGTGTGTGTGTGACTGCTCCAGTGTGTGTGTATGTGACTGCTCCAGTGTGTGTGTGTGTGTGTGACTGCTCCAGTGTGTGTGTGTATGTGACTGCTCCAGTGTGTGTGTGTATGACTGCTCCAGTGTGTGTGTGTGTGTGTGTATGTGACTGCTCCAGAGTGTGTGTATGTGACAGCTCCAGTGTGTGTGTGTGTGTATGACTGCTCCAGTGCGAGTGTGTGTGTGTGACTGCTCCAGAGTGTGTGTGTGACTGCCCCAATGTGTGTGTGTGTGTGTGACTGCTCCAGAGTGTGTGTGACTGCTCCAGTGTGTGTGTGTGTGTGTATGTGACTGATCCAGTGTGTGTGTGTATGTGACTGCTCCAGTGTGTGTGTGTGTGTGACTGCTCCAGAGTGTGTGTGTGTATGTAACTGCTCCAGTGTGTGTGTGTGTGTGACTGCTCCAGAGTGTGTGTGTGTGACTGCTCCAGTGTGTGTGTGTATGTGACTGCTCCAGTGTGTGTGTGTGTATGTGACTGCTCCTGAGTGTGTGTGTGTGACTGCTCCAGTGTGTGTGTGTGTATGTGACTGCTCCACAGTGTGTGCGTGTGTGACAGCTCCAGTGTGTGTGTGCATGTGACTGCTACAGAGTGTGTGTGTGTATGTGATGGCTCCAGAGTGTCTGTGTGTGTGTGTGTGTGTGTGGCACTGTCTGTGTGTGTGTGTGTGTGGGTGCGTGTGGCTCTGTGTGTGTGTGTGGGTGCAAATGCAATAGGTCTCGCATTTGCGAGAGATTAAGATATTGGCATTGTAATTGACAATGCCATTTATTTATCTGTTTTAAAAACAAAAATAATGTCATGAGCAATGCCAACAGCTCTAACTTTACCAAAGACGAGACCATTGCATTGTAAATGCTTGTCTTTTTATGTAAGCAACAACATTGCTGTCCTCGTTAATGTAGTTCACCAGAAAGTTCATTGTAATGAAAGATTACCTCATCAACAAGGATTTGCAGTTCCTATTCTGTAAACTTTCATTTTCTTTCCTGGCCACTGATGACCACCGATAAAATTCCCAGGTAAAACAACAAAAGCACCACTCTTGATTCACCCAGTTCAATTCTTACACCACCCTTAATTGAGCTTAATATTTTACCATGTGCACAGCAGATAGTTCAGCACAGGAGCAAGATGACACGAAAAAATCAAACGATTTTTGGTCTGCACATCGAGAATAAAAAAGTTAAAACAAACACGTTTTTCCACATTTGAGGTTAACCAGTGCATGGGTACAACGCGAATAACAGGAAAGCTCCATGTGCATCATAAATTCGATGAAACATAGCGGTATGTTGTTCAGCACAAGGAGACATCACCCCTGTAGAGCCAACACATCAATCGCTAGCTTTGATGAAAATCGGAAACACCGTTTACAAAGAAGTCGCTACAGCGCAAGCCATTACAATGTGGTAATTACAACAACTGCGTTGTTACATCGCATACCACAATGACTTGCTATGGGGGTAAAAGGTGTTGGATTTAAAATCCAACACCTTCCCTACTGTTGCACAGACTGGAGTTTGAATAGTAAATTATACTACAGCAAGTCATCATAATGACTTGCGCTGTAATGGTATGCGTCGTAAACAATGTGGTTGTTGTAATGACCATGTTGTAATGGCATGCGTTGTAAACGCGTGCTTTGCAACGTGTCCTATTCATCAAAATATGCTAAGCAAAACTCTTACATTTTTTGAGTGATCTGCCTATATCAGAGATATGTGTGACAGATACACATGTTTCACAGTGTCAGTCATACAGCTTGTTTAAGATAATCCTTGCACACAAATGCGTGTCTGAACAAATTAGCATTCACTTCTCATTCTTAAATTTTATGCAGCTAGCCTGTTGTTGTACCAGGTTGATACACAACATGTTTCAAATATGGCGGTGAAGGGCTGCAATTTGGAAAACATGCAAGTTCATATTTGTCTTACACTTTATGAAGACATTGATATTAAATATTCTAATGGTCAGTAAAACTCTTATGAATGTTTTAAGTACTGATGCCTTCAGAGCATATGATTCTTTATTTCAAAATTTACAAGCCCCTTGCAACACTTTTGCGCTACCGTTGCATCACCTTTTGTGACCCAGCAGTGGCGTAAACAAAGTGCCACATTACAGCCCATTTACAACGGGACACATCTAGGGAGATACGTCATGTTGTAAAGCCCTGTGTCACATTATGCCTGCGTCAGGTATGATAATGTATGTAGGCTCGCCGTTCGCACTCAAAAATCCACGTAGAACTGATGCAGCAAAATAAATTTACTTTTCATTCGTCACTCTAAGCCTTCACTGCGTCAAAATTCCTACACCTGCTCAGACCAGGCGTAAGGAATGACACGGCTTTTTTAATGGAACTCACCTATCTGTTGTGGTGCATTGCTGGAGTTGCGTCATTTTCATGAACAGCTCCAGCAATGCTTCACAGTTGGGCCAACAGATGCGTCAGAATTTCTGGTGCATCTATCAATCCTTGCGCCATGGTGCGCCGTATTGTAAATACAGTTTTTACACAAATCATGGGACTGAATCCGTTAGGAATCTATTAAACAGTGAGATTAAATGTTGCCTCTATGACCATAAATTTGATAGTCTTATTCAATACATAGGTGCAGCCTCTTTACCTACGTATCTGTTCCACAAATGAACTAGCTTTCTAGTATCAACTCAAATTCGTGGGTCAACAAGCGAAACATAAATAATAAAAAATACTCTATATTCAGTTTAGACATTCCATCAATACAAATTTACTTCAGAATTACTATATATTTTTTTAGTTTTTTGTCAGGATTGGAATACTTACGTTTCCCTTCTGATACTACTTTACATATTGGTGCATGATTGTGATACAACAAATACTCTATATACAGTGCATGAAAGACAAATTATAGAAACCACAACAATTATTCTTCAACAATGTAATAAATCAAAAGGGCCCTACTTCATTATAGTCATATATCGGGATATTGTTCTCTACTTATCCTCAAATCTAAATCAATACATGGTCCAAAAGGTGAAAAGGTCAGAGAGCGCTGTGGTACATTTTATGTCAGTTTAAACCACAATCTATTGGCTAAACTAGAACGTTCATGATATCTTTTTCAATTTATTATGGTGATACTCTTGGCCTCGTGGAGTGAAGGGGTGAGTGAAGGGTGTGCTGATGCGTTTTGACCTTCGTCTGGGTACCAGGAGGATTCAAGGAAGGTCTTCCTCAGGGCTGGGATTTTTTGTGTAGGACACTAGGCATTGAGAATTTGAAAAGGAGGTTAATCTGTAGCTCCAAAGGATATTGTGAAAATAAAAAAGACTTTTTTCCAAAAAGCCATACTTGGTCATCATATCTACTATCAGTTGGGGTATGTCTCTGAAATGGGGTCGGAGTTTTGTTTCTCCACCGACAGACACAGGTTTCACTAGCGTGTGCACTTGATATCTGTAGACAGAAAATGGGTAGTCATGTCTGGCTTTAATCCTTATGGTTTGTAAGGTGTACAGTGTGCTTTTTTTGGCCTATCGTCATGCATGGAAGGTGCTTATTTAGAGAAGAACTAGAGTAGGGGAATTACTTAGAGGTGCGTGGATGAAAGCCATCCGGTTTCAAAGCCGAGACTCATGGGCATTGTGGGTTGTGAGCATGCACCTTAATATAGCAGAACTTTAAGGTGCTTAATTGTGGTATACAGTGCTTATTGTGCACATGACTAGAGTGGAGAAGTTGTTTGAAAGAGCACGGTTGCAAGGCGTCAGGTTACAGGGCAGCGACTACTGGGTATCGTTGTTTTTTTTGTTAGAGTGCACCCCGGTGAAGCGGAACTTTTTTTTTTTTTTTTATCTTTTTATTGAGTTTACAAAAGCATTTCATCTCGAATACAGTAAGAACAACTCAGACCAGTACACAACAGCATCATTCCACCCAATGATATGGGTTCTAAAATTACACACATGCTGCACATATACATCAATACATTAAATTACTTAGAAGGACATATACAATCTATATCATGGGGTAGTCGTGTTAGAACTCAAATAACGTGTTAAATATTGCCAATAGTCTTTTGGTCTGGATCGGGCAGGTAGTTCTTCTTCATATGTCCGCAGGGTATCAGAGCAGTGGGACATATCACTGAGCCATTGTTTGACATTCGGCGTTACTTTACTGTCCCAGCACATGGATATAAGCCGCTTGGCGAGCAATAGGGCCACAACACAGAATTTGCGTTTTGCAGCTCGGATGTCACCCAAAAGCCCCAAGAAGCAAACCTGGATAGTACATTCAAGGGTGTTATCCACCATTTCTGTCAGTATTGAGGTGACCTGTTCCCAGTATGTTCGTATCTTTAAGCAGTACCATGCTAAATGAATGAAATCAGCCTGGTCAAAGCCACACCTTTTACAGTTCGCTTCTGAGCGAAGTCCATAATTGCACAGTTTTACAGGCATATGGTATGCTTGGTGCAGATATTTGAAATGCACCAACCGTAAGTTACCATTTAGTGTTAACATCGTAATCAAATGACAGGTGGTTTGCCAATCCACTTCTGAGAGTTGATCATCTAAGATTGAGTTCCATCTATTCATAGATTTGTGGGCATTGCTGTTAATTTCATTTTCCGCTACAGTGTAAAGTCGAGACACTAAATGTGTAGTGTTTGGGGATGTCAGTATTAGTTGTAGCGAGTCGAGTCGTGGCGGTTCCTCCGGATAGTTAGGGTACAATTGTTTGATCGCTTTTTGTAATCTATAGTGGGCGAAACGGAACATTAGCGTTTGGTTCTGCACATATGACAAGTCCTGAATGGTTTTGAATTTCCCGTTATTATAGAGATCTCCTAATGTATCCAGACCCACCTGTCGCAGTAGACCCATACCCACCTCCTCATTGGTGACCGATATGTCAGGGTGAAAATGAAGTGGCTGCGCTGGAGCATAGAGAGGAAGTTTGTGTGCCATCTGGCCTAGCCTTTGCCATGCGTTATTTGTAGCGTCAATAATATTTATATCTTTATCATGCAGGGGTGGTCGTTTGTGTGTAACAATTGCGGTTAGTGGTATTGGTCTTGCATCACCCTCCTCTATAGCCGTATGCGTCATGTATGGAATTTGGTGATACCAGTACGTGGCATATTGTGCCTGCGCACATAGATAGTAAAGCAGAAAATCTGGAACACAGAGTCCTCCTTTGGAGTACAGTAGTGTCAGCGTGCGTAATTCAATATGTGCCTGCTTGCCTGCCCATATTAGCTTTGTCACTACAGATGATATTCGCTTGAAAACTTCTCTTGGAGTGGGGATTGGGATATTATTGAATAGGTAAAGGAGTTTAGGAAGGATTACCATTTTGACAATTGCAATACGGTCAGCTAGCGACAGTGGCAGTTGTATCCATCGGTGTACCTTGTCTTCTATAGACGACAGTACCCGTCCATAGTTAGTCCTAATAACAATTTCTGGGTCTCTGTGATACCAGACTCCTAGGTATTTGACGGGATCTTCCTGCCATTCCAGTGGGAACTCAGTGGTGTGTGGTAGGGTGGTGTCAGTCAGGGGAATTATGGATGACTTGTCCCAATTGGTTTGAAGTCCTGACTGCCCTCCGAATTTAACGTACTCACGCAGCAATGGTGCTAAATGGGTCTCGGGATCTCGAACATATAGAAGCATGTCATCTGCATACAGCGATATGTGCAGGGGCCAACTCGGAAATTGGAGCGCGGAGGGGTGGTGATGCTGTCGTACCTTGCATGCAAGTGGTTCTAAAGCCAGGGCAAACAACAAAGGGGATAATGGACAGCCTTGTCGTGTCCCGCGTTCTATTTTTATGGAGTCGGAAATATAGCCATTTACCCCACCGGCTGTGTGTATAATAGTTTAACCCACTGAATGAATATCGGGGGAATCCCATCCTGCTTAGGACTGTTACTAGATAGGACCACTCGATGGAATCAAATGCCTAGGCGTCACCTAACATGACCGCCATGGCTTTGGTACTGGGGACCAAGTAATGGGATAAAGCAAACAATGTGCGAGTGTTATGTGTGGTAGCTCTTGACGGTATAAAGACAGATTGGTCTGGGAGGACCAAGTTCGTCATAAGAGGTTGCAGTCGTGTGGCAAGTTACTTAGCTAGGATTTTAGAGTCTACGTTTATAAGTGATAAAGGACGATACAACTCGCAGATCTCAGGATCTTTGGATGGCTTTAATAGCGCTATTACCATTGCTTCCCTCGGGGTTGGTGGGAGGATGTTTTTCTCGAAAGCATCACCAAACATCTTGACTAAGCGGGGGGCTAGCAATTCAGCATAGTGTTTGTAAAATTCACATGTGAACCCATCGGGTCCAGGGGCCTTGCCATTCGGTAATGATTTAATTATTTCTGTGACTTCCCCACAGTTATGGGGAGCGATAAGTACGCCCTTTGTGAGTCTGAAAGCCAAGCAATGGCGACATCCTCAAGATATTTAAATATCTCCTCAGCCGACGCAGTAGGTTGAGATTCATAAAGTCTGCTGTACGATTTTACAAACCCTCGTAAAATATCACGCGGATCAGTGCAAGTGGAGCCTGCCTCATCTCGTATTTGTAAAATCGTCTGGGGCCCGCGCCCTTCGCATATTTTGGCCGCCAGTACCCTGCCTGGTCTGCCTCCCTCACCGAAGGCTCTAGCTTTGGGGCGCTTATGTCCATACTTGATCTCGTCCTCAGCAAAGGTTTGATATTCAGTGAGCTCCTTCCTTATCTCTCCCAATATAGATTGGTCTTGAGTTAATTCGTATTGGTGTTCCAGAGATTTTAATCGTGTCTCACACCTCGCTATTTATGTCCGAATGTCTCGCAGTATCTCCACCGTGGTACTTATGCATACCCCTCGTATCGTTGCCTTAAAAGCCTCCCATAGTATACTTGGGTCTTTAGTCGAGCTTTCATTCAGTTGAAAGTAGTCTTTAATTGCCTTGTCTATAGTATCTGCATATAGTGAATCTGTAAGTGCAGTGGCATTGAACCGCCATCTATAGGGAGGTGGTCGGTAGTATGGCAAATTGAGGGTCAGCACGATGGGATTGTGGTCGGATAAAGTTTTGGGCATGTGTTTAATGTCCGTCGTCCATAACAGCGCATTCGCGGAACCCAACCAGTAATCGATACGGGACCAGCTGTTATGGACTGCTGATGTATGTGTTGCTTCATGAACCCCCGTATTTCTTGCCCTCCATATGTCATGCAATTGCAAATCTGCCATAATGTCGCGCACCTTAGCCCGCGCTTTACTGTGTGGCTCAACTGTCGTCCCTGAGCTATCTACTTGGTCATTCAAGGCCAAGTTGAGATCTCCACCCCAGATCAAGGTGCTATCCACCTTATCTTGCAGGTGTTGCCATATTTCATGATAGAAGTCAGGTGTATTAATGTTGGGCCCATATGTGTTGACAACCGTCACCCGGTGTCCCTGAAGTATACCTGTAATTATAACAAATCTGCCCGGTGTGTCATTTATAACGTTCTCAATTTTAAAATTCGTGCCTTTCTTTACTAGGATCGTGACACCTCTGGAACAAGAAGAGTAAGTGGAGTGATGAGTGGTTTCTGCCCATCTCTGGCCAAGACAGGCGCCAGTGTGCGGAGCTATGTGGGTTTCTTGCAGTAATGCGACGTCTATACGCCATCTGTCCATACATGCAAATAGTTGTCTAATCTTTTTCGGATTGGCAAAACCTTGTACATTCCATGTGAGCATGTTTAAATTGAGTCTACCCGGTATGGTGTTGGTCATAGGTGATATAAATAGGTAGACCTAAGAACGTTGGGATTGTGTATCTTGTGTCCTTCTAGAGCGGAGAGCCAATTTTGTGTATTTACAGAATGTGCGTCTCGCGGAAACATTACATCATGGGTTTCAGCCATGCCTCTCAAGTGCCCTGGCCTGGTAACATAAACATGTCCCTCTTCCCTCCTCCGCCCACCCACATCAGCAGCCCAAATCTGCCGAAGCCATATTCCCCCCTCAAACTTCAGAAAACACATAAACCGTGTGGGGAGTACCCATGTAGGGGTCCGCCTAGGGTTCACATCACCATCCAGTGTATGGATGTGGACGGATCATAGTTACGGTATAGGCAATTAGTTCATAACATATATGAATAACAGCATAAACAAAGTTATTAGAATGCTGACAGTAACACCAACTAGTGTATAGAAACAGTTTTAGCGAAGACTAATGTATATCACATATTCACAGTTATTATCACTGTCACAATGTATGATGCATTTCACAGCCCGCACGGCAAGTGTGACTTTGGTGCTAGCGGTTCCACAAATCAGGAGTGGCCAATGTCCATCCGCATTGCCAGATCGTAACCGAACAGTGCAGAAGGTTACTAATATCATGTAGCACATAACACAATGTTAGCTGCTGATATATATATCTCGATGGGTTACAGCTCATCTGCAGTCTCTAGTAAAACCATCAGACAGCACAGTGCACTCCAGATGATCGTCCAGCCTATATAGTTCACAACCTAAAGCACAGCATGTATAATCGTTGCAAGGTCGAGGGTTAGCGTCTTTGCAGCTAGAAACAGTCTATAAGGAGCGACATGTTCCGCAATGCTAGCGTTATGGACATATATACACTACGCTCGTGTGTAACAGTATTATAGTGCACATAGTGTAGCCTAATAAAGAATTGTTAACATGAAACAGGGAAAGAGGGTATGTGCACAGGCGTTGTGTCCATTGTGTACATTGCATCTCAGGTCCCAGAATATTCCAGTGTCCAAAATACCTCGTGTACCATTATGGCCCAACTTACCGCGTAGGAATCATTCGAAATCGAGTAGTCATGCGAGAGGAGGCGTGTACCCATCAAAAGTTTCCGATACAGCCAGCATTTTCGCTGATAGTCTTACCACAAACATTGCGATGTCAGTTGCCTCTCAATTCTGATCCTGCGCTTGATCTGCTTGCTTCCGTTCCGTTCACCGTGTAGCAATCTTCTTGACGAAGTCCTGAGCAGCTTTCGGCGTGGAGAGGATCATTTGTTTGCCATCCCATGTAATTTTTAATCTCGCAGGGTATAGCATCGTGTATTCCACCTGCATGTCTCGTAGTTTTGCTTTGACATTCGCAAATTCTTTACGGGCTTGTTGCACTGCTATAGTGTAGTCCGGATAAAAATCCAGTTGATTATTTTGGTAGGTCACCTGTTTCATTTCCCTCGCAATGCGTAGAATGTTATCACGATACCGGTAATTCAATACACGGCCCACTATTGGCCTTGGTGGCGTGCCTGGCGGCGGTCGTGGTACCAGCGATCTGTGGGCACGTTCAACTATAAAGATGGGAGAGAGATGATCTTCACCAAAAACCTCTCGACAGAACGTCTCCACGTAGGCCTCCATGCGGCCCCTATTGGCTGATTCTGGAACCCCTGCAATTCGGATGTTATTGCGGCGCGATCTCGCCTCCAAGTCTTCTGCCTTAGTTTTTATGACTTCCAGCACCTTTTCCATTCCATTGCAAATAGAGGTACTTGCTCGCGCTTCATCCTCTACCACTGACAACCTGTTCTCAGCCTCCTCCAGTCTCTCACCCTGAGAATCCAGTTTCATCGCCATGGTATCAACGCGGCACGTGAGGTGGTCTAGTTTGCCATTGATATCCTGAAGGCTAGATTGGATCGCCTTCAGGATAGATTCCAGTCCTGTTTCCGGAGCGTTGTCAGGGTCTGCTTCATTATCGGATGGAGTCGTCTGGCTGCGGCCAGTTCTACGCAGTTCAAACGTTAGCTTCGGTTGTTGCTTATCTGGCTTCCCCATCTCGAGTAATACTGTGATCAGCCCAAAGACCCAACAGTGGCGTAGATATAGTGCGTGATCCAAGCCACCGTGTGCGAGTCCGCGCTCCGTGCTTCAGTCACTAGCGATATGTCGCGTTATGCTCTAGTAGGCTCATGAGGAGGCCTACAGCGCTGTAGGCGTGTGGAGTGCTGAGAGGTTACACGAAGGTCCCATATGTCACTACCTTAGCACCGCTTAGTCAATGGTTTGCAGGCGGGACATCAACACAGCATACAGCACAAATGATGGAGTTCATAGCACTTTGCGTACAGAAGCTCAGTAATCTGCAGCGGCATAACGCTTCACTGTCAAATATGGTATGGCATGAACCTAGCTGATGATTCAGATTCTTAGCGCCGGTTCCGTCTGTTCTCTGAACGCAGTGGTGTGTGCTTCCTAAGCCCCAGCACGTTGGCGCTGTTTGTAGCACATGAGGTGGTGTCCCTTATCTACACACAAACAGAGGGTGATCAAAATGGCCGTACTGAGTTTCTCATAAAAGCTTCAGTGCTTTATATCCGGAAATTACATCCAGTATAGATTCCACATTGTGTGCTGAATGTACATGCATAGCGCTTCAACTTCAGACTGGCTTGCGCACATTAGTGACTAGCTGGTGTTTGCACCTCTTTCATGGATATTCAATCGAGCCCTGGAAATGGAGCCAGGTAATTGCTGTGTGTTTATGTACGCTCGCAGGTCTCTAGCAATGTGACTCCTCGGATGACCGTTGCGGTGAGCACTTACCGCTTATGTTTAATCCACGATGCAGGAGCCGCTTTACATACACACCGCCCGTCAGTCGCGGCAGTTATTTTCAAAGCGCCCCGGGCGCCGCCATTTCGTTTCGCACCCCGCGCTGCCAGCTTGTTAAGTTACAGGGATTGCGACTAATGCTCTTATGCCTCCCGATGTGCCCACGATACCGGCAACTTTCAGTCGCACAATGAGGCTTGTCTTCACTCGGTAGCATCGCCACCCATCCTCCGATGCTGACATTGACGAAGGTGAAGTACGGCTGCCGCCATATTACCAGGGTCCGGTCGCGGCAGTTAGCAGGGTCAAGAGCTCCGTCTCATTCCATCGGCCATAAATCCACCTTTAAGAGCGCATATTAGGGTCACTGCATCTTCCGATTTTCTATGGTGTTGCTGTAGATCCCGAAGTCGCCGTTGTTGCGGTGTAATTTATGCAAATCTTGGACCTGTCCAGTGGAGTTGTCACATTAGCCAGCCATCCCGCAGTGCGCCCTCTAGCGCCCCCATCGAAGTGGAACTTGTTGGTGCTCAAACGATAGTACCACATGCACCCCAGCTTCGTGTGCCTTATTGCTGGGGTTAAAAGTCCATTATGAGTTCTCGCGCTCCACCGCACACGTCTGGTTGCTTCAGCACTCTAGTCATGGCATCCGACTTCCGTCTTCGTCACCTGTTTGGCAAAATCCTATCTCTTTTACGTTGAATACATGTCCACGCTCTCTGTGTGATGTTGCGCTACTTCCTATTGGTTACCTGACTTCCGGTATTTTGATTGCCATAGCTGCCGGTTTGTAAACGGATTTGCTTACATCTTTAGAGGCGGGTGTTGTACAGATTCATATTCAGAGGCATCCGTTGTTCCGAATGCAATACTTGGACATGGGTAGTCAATGACATGTTGCTACATTCCTGGGCAGTTCCTCCAGATTGTAATCATCAGGGAATTTAAACACAATGCCATATTTCCGAAAGTTTGGTCAGACCGTTGTCTGTGGTACCCAATTTCAAGATGTATTTTGCTTCAAAGTTGGCCAGAAGAATATCTGTAATTCTACCTTTTATATGTTTCAGCACTGTCCGCTTCATTTCATGTGGCGCGTGGTTCTTTTCTATACAGTGTTTCATCATGGGCGCAGATAGTACTTTACATTTAATGCGCAATCTGTGTTGTGTGAAACGTCTTTTTATTTGTTGCGTAGTTTTTCCAACATAAGCCAATTGGCAGGGACAGACCACACAATAGACCAGTTGATACGAGAAACCTAGTTCATTTGTTGAACAGATACATAGGTAAAGAGGCTGCACCTATGTTTTGAATAAGACTGGAGAGATGCGTCAGTTTATTGTAAATCTGCTCCAGAATGTTTTTAGAAGTAGCAGTGAGTTTCAGCAGCACACTAACACACTGTCATAGTTGCAACATTTGCAGCATTACCACAAAATAAATGTTACAGTAAGACTATCATAGAGTAAAAACCTGAGGCAGACATAAAAACTTTTTAAAAGTCTTAGTAAAAGGCAAAGAGACATTGTTCCAGACAAGACTAGTCATGAGGTGTGTTTGTATCACAGGTCAATAAACATTTAAGAGCCTTTTCTTGTATATCATGTTTTCAAAAAACATAATCCCAAGAAAACAATGTTTTGAATAGGGATTTGCGGAATATTTTAACCCCAAGATTGTTAAGCAGGTAATGTGGTATGTCCTCTCACTGGCAGTGTAAAGGTTTTTCAGTATTATGGCTGAATAATAATGGCTTTATTCACAAAGCTAACTGTATACTTTTGTGTAAGTTTACAATTCTTTGCTATTCTTTGCTATTTTTTTGAGTAGTATCATTTGTTTTACGATTGAGGAGTCTCTGCACATAAAAACATAGGACTGTCCTTTCTTTACATCTGAGGACACTCCGAAGTCCTAAAGATACTACTCATAAAATACCATTGTGTCTGTCCGCCTATCTATTAGGAAGTCATTTTTTGCCCTGCTCACCCCCATTTTTGCTGAAGAATACTGGTGGCAACTGCTTCTGACTGTACCTTGGGCTCTGCTAACCAGGCCCTGAGCCAGTCTATGTTTATAACGGTACATGTAATAGGGTACAAATACAATTAGCAATGACAGACCGTATAGGTACCTGGTAGATAAAGGCCCAGGGGGTGCAAATCTATGTATATAATAGCATATGGAGGATTAGAGGCGAACCAGATTTCCTGCACATGCAAGCTACATGACCGAACCGGGTCATATACTTACACAGTATTCCTCAGGATAAATTGTGTTTCTGTATCCCCATAAGAGGAACCATGCAAAACATGTTACACATAAACACGTGCACAGTAAGCCCCTGACACCACCCCCTCCATCCCGACATGGAGTCTAAGATGTTATGCATGTATATCCTCGCCATATTGTTTGATTTCGGCATCTAATTGTAGTTTGTCAGTGTGTACAGGCTCTAGAACCAAGACCCGGTAATCCATGCACATCTGACAAATCTTGACATCTCCTTGCCAGGAATACTGCAACCTACAGCCTATACAAAAGTCCATCCCCCAAATCAGATCCTCAAATGCCACGGCTCTTCCACCTTGCCATCGTCATGCAATATCTCTTTTTGCCAATGTGATGCCAAGGAAAAAAAAGGTCGAACAAAGCAAACACAAGGATATAATGGACAGAGCGCTGAAACATTTCAGATACTCACCCCCATTCACAGATCTCGATTGAATCCATAATCGTTCTTTAGCTCACTTTGCCACCCCAGTTCAGACCCAGCTATATGCAAATGAGTCTTGACCCTGTGCCGATTGGGAACAGTTCAGCCTGAACTGCCAAGTCAGGTCTTCCCTGATCAGGAAACAAGCATCCTGGTACTGGTTTTGAGGTAACACCCCTCATCAGCCAGGCTATCTTGAATCCAGTGGCAAAGTGAGCAAGGGACCCACGTCTGGGCATACCCTGCCAACTTAAGGCGAACAAAGCAAACACAAGGAGATGATGGACTGAGTGTTGAAACTTTTCAGACACTCACCCCAGTCACAGACTAGGGTTGAATTCATCATGGTTCTTTAGCTCGCTCCGCCACCCCAGTTCAGACCCAGCTATATGCAAATCACCTATGACCCAGTGTCTCATGGAATCAGTCCAGCCTGAACTCAACTTAAAGAGCTGAAAAGAGGCTGTAGGAAACTGGAACGCACTTGGAGAGTTTCCCATAATAACCTGGACAAACTTAGCTTCCAAGAGGCAATTAAAAAATACAAGGCAGAAATTAGTAACTCAAAAGCCGTGTACTTCGAAAGTATAATTACTACTGCCTCAAACTCATCGAGGGAAATTTTCAAAATTGCTAAATCCCTCATGGACACCCCCTCTACTCCCCTTGATCCCAGCAAAATCCAACTACGCTGTGATAATCAGGCAGAATATTTTTATAAAAAGATCCAGAATATCATCGCCACATTTAAACCGATTTAAAAGCTCCCCTTTACCACAGTTGGCGCCTTGCACGCTGGATGAGTTTCCTCTACTTAACGAGGAGTCACTAGATACTCTGATGCAAAAGGTTAAATCTGGCTCACCCATCGATCCGGCTCCCCCTTTCCATTTACTTAAAATCAAGGACACCATTAGGCCTACAATCCTTAAAATCTTAAACTCCTCTATTACCACAGGCACAGTCCCAACAGTATGGAAACGTGCCCAAGTTAGAGCACTTCTAAAAAAACCTACCTTGGACCCCGATAACATGGCAAACTATCGTCCAATCTCACTCCTCCCCTGGATCAGCAAATTGCTGGAAAAACATATTAATGCCTCTGTCACTCAATACCTGGAACATAACCTCCTGCTCCACGATTCCCAAGCAGGTTTCCGTCCAAAATTAGGCACAGAAACGGCCCTTCTGACTGTGACGGAGATGGCGAGGAAACAGATGGATCAAGGCGGCACTGTAGCAATCATGTTGCTTGATCTCAGTGCCGCCTTCGATACCGTCAATACCAGCATCCTCCTTGACCGCCTACGTCACATAGGAATCACAGGGAAGGCCATAACATGGCTCCAATCTTTTCTGGAGGACCGTTCCTTCGAGGTAGTCGAGAACGATGCCCACTCACAAATCTGGCCCCTTGAGCAAGGTGTACCACAGGGCTCGTCTTTGAGCCCTACCTTATTCAATGTATACCTACAACCTCTGGCAGATATTGTGCGTTCGTTCGGCCTAGATATAGTGACCTATGCCGACGACACACAATTAGTGGTATCTCTGAACCAGCCTAATACCTCCCCCCCCAATCTTATGAACTGCTTGGCAGCAATAAATCACTGGATGACCCTCTCACACCTAAAGCTCAATGGTGAGAAAACTGAGCTTATGATTCTGGGTAACTCACCAACTCCGAGCCTTACGCTCGATTGGCCCCCCAGTATGGGGACCCCACCCCAACCCAAGACCCAAATAAAGAGTTTGGGCATGTGGTTGGATTCAAAGTTGGATTTTAAGCAACAAGCTACTACCCTATCCGCCACCTGCTTTGGCCTGATGCGGATGCTCAGGAAGGTGCTGCCTCTTCTTCCCTTCCAGGCACGAAGAATTATGGTGCAAGCCATTATCCTGTCCCGTTTGGACTACGGAAACTCATTATATTTAGGAGCCCCTATCTCCACCACCAGAAAACTGCAGACTACACAGAATGCAGCAGCTCGCCTTCTCCTAAACCTGGGACGACGAGAGTCAGGCACAGCTGCATTAAAGAAACTGCACTGGCTGCCCATCAAGGCCAGAGTTGTGTTTAAATCCATGTGCATTATGCACAAAGCCATGTGGAAGACCGGCCCAGCCATGGTTTGCTCCCTTGCAAACCCTTATCTCCCTACACGAAGCCTGAGATCCAGCTCAGCTTTCCTGGCCACCGTTAACAGAACTAGACGGGCAAGATGGGGTGGACGCTCCTTCTCTTGGAATGCCGCGAAAGCCTGGAACTCCCTGCCTGACACCCTCCGTGGCGAGCCTAATCTATTGAAGTTCCGTAAGGAACTGAAAACGCTTCTCTTCACCTAATCTGGCTCTGTGACTTCTCATGACTCAAACAATATAGCGCTACGAGGCCTCCGGGTAGAATGCGCTTAACAAAACTCTATTAATAATAATAATAAATTAATAATAACTGCCAAGCCAGGTCTTCCCTGGACTGGCAACAAGCATCCTGATACTGGTTTCGGGATAACACCCCTCATCAGCCAGGTTAGCTTGAATTCAGTGGCATGAAGAATAGGTGGCACTTATAGCGGTTTCCGCCTATGCCTTCAGTGCTGTGCAGAAGGAGAAGTTTCGAGGTGAACAGCTCATCCCACACGAGCACCTCTGCTACGAAGGACACTACACCCCTCCAGTAAGTGAGTCAGACCAAAACAGTCCCCGCCATATGTAGAACCCAAGAGCTTCCGTCCAATCTTCGTCATCTGTGTTACCTAAGTCTGCTAGCCAGGCCATGCAGAGGGCAGAAAGTGTAATGGAGCTGTTAATACCTAGAGTCTGATAGATCTGGGAGGTCTTGTGACTGTCTAAGTTACCCATAAGAAGCTTACCCTCTGACGGGTTGAAGTCTGGGAGGTCTGTGAGAGCACAGAGGGATGGGGAGATAGCATTACGTAATTGCTAATATTTATATGGTTGGCTATGATGCATCGTGAATTCAGAAGTTCTTGGAATGATTTAGGTATAAGGCCATGCATGATGTAGGCTGAGGTGGAGCTCTCTTTATGATCCCACTCCTAAAAGCCCTACAACCTTGCCACCTGTGGAAGGAAGGCACCTCTCTATAGTGGTGTCTCTTGCATCAGGCGTCACCACCAACCCATTCTACAAGGGGATTTCCAGCACACCTTCACCACAGTTCGAGTAGCAGGGGGAAGGGCACTAACATCCAATCTGCTATTTGAAGTGAAGTATAGATGCTACTCCAATCGCCCACGCCTCCACAGCATAGGGGGAGTCGTCATGTGAACTGTACAAGCAGTCAATAGGCACCTGCAAGTGAGAGGTGGCATAGTATGATTTAATATCCTTGGCAGCAATGCCACCAAAATAAGTAGATTGGAAGCAGGTTCAAAGGGACACATGGGAAACTTCGCCACCCCACAGGAACTGCCCCAATAATGCATTTATCTGTTTGATCCATGCGGGGGAAACAGGATATGGATAACTCTGCAATTGATCCAAGGGACAGGTGTCAAGCTATCCACGTCGTCCCTTACCTTGCCTTGGTAGATGCCTTCTTGGATGACGCAGATGATTTCGCAGAGACGCAAGGGACCAACTTCCCAAACCACTAACTAAAACTTACTGGTTTTAAAAGTACAGCAAGGATTTAACTAGAAATTAGGGAGGAAGGCCGGTACTGGACGTTGAAGTGTTGAGTTTTGGGTCTTGCTGTCGACCTGCGAAGCAACAAGCACAAATGACTTCACTATTCAGGTCTACAGGACTTCTCCTAACTATTCTGAGACTCTTTAGCTATTCTAAACTAGGAACCTAAATTTAGACTGATGTTCTGACGTTTCCCCTACCTGCGATCAGTAAGACGTTAGCCTTCGTCCAGTATTTCTTTCTTGGTAGTGGTGATGAAGTCGTCAGACGTTCTCTGGGATGAGTGGTCAGCTTACAGATGGTCAGCTTGAATGATCAAGTCGAACTAAAGTTGAAAATAAAAGGTTGGATTACTTTACATTCTTTTTAAGTCTTTTCGCAAACCTTCCTATCTATTCTTTCACTTACTTGTATTAAACTTCTTGTTTCTTAGACTTGGGGTTCTTGTATTTTCCTCTAGATTCATGAAAGAAAAGCTTAGACCAAAAGACACCCACTATCCTTTAAATCTTTCTTCAATCACCTTACGCTTGATACAAAACTAAATTCGTAATCTAAACAATATTGCACAAAATATCTCACACAGAATTCTAGTAAACAAATGTTCTTCCCTCAATTCAGAGATACTAAATCAGAAATGTCCAAAGTCTCTTCCTTGCATCTTCTTCTGCAAGTTTTAGAGTTCCAAAAATTGTTGTTGACCTTTCTTGCGAAGGGCGCCTTAAATAAAAATGAAAGTACTTAGCTTTCTTGTACTTTGTCTTTCAGGGTCTTCAGTTCGGTTGACAAGAAGAATCGCTGTGAAGAGGAGCGTCCAGCCGGTAAAGAAAAGCCTTCAGGTAAGTTCCATCTCCAGACGCGACCTTCTCCGGCAGAAATCAGAAGGCAAAGCGCCTTCTAGAAGGCTGGGTGCGGTTTAAATAGTGGACCGCACCCAGCCCCTCCCGGTTACACACACAAACGTGCGCGAAGACGGAATCTTCAGATCCCCTTCAGACGCGCACCAAAAGGAGCGTGTGAGGGATGCGGTGAGAGAACAGCCAAACCTTCTCTGAGCGAAGGCTCAGATCTCGATAGTACTGAGTCCAAATTCCTGAAATAAAACATGATTAAACCACAAAAAACAGTGCAAGGCACAGTGAAGGCATGACAGACGAAATACAATAAGTCATGAGGCATGAAATGTCCGGTTTTACACACATCCAAACATACTGATTTTGAAGCGTTCGGGGCGCACGGGACAGGGGCGGGTTTCAATCTGGGGAATAATACATGTCTTTAAGGGGCATGTGTATTTACAAGAAGAGGGACGCGGAATCATGACAGTACTCCCTCCTCAAGATCCCCCCAAAAACAGTGGAAATGGGTTTTGGCTTATCTGGGTGTCTCAAATGAAAGATTCGGACCAATCTAGGAGCATTTTTAAGATGTTCTAAAGGTTCCCATGATCTTTCCTCAGGACCATAACCCTTCCAGTCTATGAGGTAAAACAGCCTTCCCCTAACTCTTTTCGAATCCAAAATCGATTTTACTTCAAACTCTGGACTACCTTTAACAATGATAGAAGGCGGAGATTTAGGAATACGAGTTTGGGGATGGAAGGGTTTGATTAGTGAGACATGGAAAACAGGATGTATCAAATACTTGGGAGGAAGAATCAATTTAACACAAACTGGGTTGACAACCTTTTCGATGGGAAAGGGGCCTATACATTTTGGATTAAATTTTCTGTTTCCCTTTAATTTCAAATTTTTTGTGCTCAACCATACTTTATCCCCTGCTCTATACTGAGGTTGCTCAGATCGATGTTTATCCTTGGCTTCTTTTTGGGATTCTTTTGCTTTGGCCAAGTTGAATTTAGCTTCTTCTTGAATGGAGAATACTTTGGATACATAGTCAGAAACTGCAGGTACGGAATTATCGTTGTTGTTGTTAATATTTTCGGGAATACTTTTTGGATGAAATCCAAAATTACAAAAGAACGGGGACATTTTGATGGAAGAATGTTCGGAGTTGTTGTAAGCGAACTCCAAAGGGCTTAAAAGATCGGACCATTCTTCGGAAACATTGGGCAACATACAACGAAGATATTGTTCTTTCGTTTGATTTGTTCTTTCAGTTAAACCATCAGTTTGGGGATGATAACTAGAAGATAAACGAACTTCCATATGTAACAAAGAACTCAGTTTTTGCCAAACCTTAGAAACAAATTGGGACCCCCTGTCCGAAATGACGACCGAAGGAATCCCGTGTAGTCTTATCACATGGGTCATGATTAAATGAGCAAGTTCTAATGCAGTAGGAAGTTTCTTTAATGGAATAAAATGGGCCATTCGGGTGAACTGATCTACAACTGTCAAAATAGTATTGAATCCCTTCTTGGTTTCAGGTAGTTCGACTATAAAATCCATTGATATAGTATGCCAGGGTTGAGGAGGAATTGGTAAGGGCATTAACAGCCCACTAGGAGCTTGGTGAGAAGATTTGTGTTGAACACAAATGCTACAGGTTTCTACAAATTGCTGAATGTCTTTGGACATAGAAGGCCACCAAAAGTTCCTCTTAATAAGTTCCGTAGTTTTCAAGATACTAGGGTGAGCTGACAAAACAGTATCATGGTGAAGATGGATAATGGATTTTCGAATTTTTTCTTTAGGAACAAAAATCAAACCATGGACCATCATCAGACTGTCTTTTTCGTATAGAAAAGGATGATCTTTTTTCCATAGCTCTAATTCCTTTTCTTTCAAAGCTTCCTTGATGTCATTTATGATGTCACTAACAGATAAACTTCCCTGAAAACAAGAAGTTGGGATTACAGGATGAATAATTTCAGGTAGATCTGGACCCTTATCTCCAAGTCTAGATAAAGCATCCGCTTTTAAGTTCTCTTTCCCTGGACGATAAGTAATTACAAAATTTTAGTCATTGAAGAACATTGACCAACGTAATTGTCTAGCAGATAGAGCCTTTACAGATCTTAAAGCTTGGAGATTCCTGTGGTCTGTATAAATTGTTACTGGGTGACGAGCTCCTAACAGGTAGTGACGCCATTCTTCAAATACTGCTTTTATTGCCAATTACTCTTTATCCGCAATTGCATAATTTTGTTCAGCTTCAGATAACTTTCTAGAAAAGTAAGCTATAGGGTGCATTTGGCCAGAATCAGAATCTCGTTGTGAAAGAATTCCACCCAATGCAAATTGAGATGCATCAGCTTCCACAATAAAGGGTTGACTAGGGTCTGGATGACATAAGATAGGAGCCATAGTAAACCTCTTCTTTAGGTTCTGGAAGGCTTCCTCAGCGGTTGGGGTCCATAAAAATTTGACTCCTTTTCTCAACAACTTGGTAATGGGAGTTATAATTTGAGAGAAGTCCTGAATACATCTGCGGTAAAAATTTGCAAACCCTAGAAAACTTTGGATTTGTTTCACAGAAGTGGGACTCGGCCAAGTTGTTACTGCTTCTACTTTTTTAGGGTCCATTTCTATTCCCTCTGGGCTAATAATATAGCCCAGAAAGTCCACCTTGGAAACATGAAACAGACTCTTTTCCAATTTAACAAAGAGTGAGTTCGAAAGTAGTTTTTGAAGAATGGCGCGAACCTGTTGTACATGTTCTTCCTCGGAATCTGAATAAATGAGAATATCATCTATGTAGACTACACAACAGATGTCAATGAACTCATGTAAAACCTCATTTATAAAAAACTGGAAGGCGGCAGGAGCGTTACACAGGCCAAAAGGCATAACTTGGTATTCAAAGAGACCGAATTTCGTACGGAAAGCTGTCTTCCATTCGTCTCCTTTCCTTACCCTAACCAAATGGTAAGCTCCTCGTAAATCCAGTTTCGTATAGATCTTAGCCTTCTTAATTTGATCCAAGAGTGTAGGTATCAAAGGTAGGGGGTACCTGTTCTTAATGGTTACATTGTTCAAGGCTCTATAATCAATGCACGAGCGCAATTCCCCCCCCTTCTTTGGAATAAAAAAAAGAGCTGATGAAACTGGAGACTTGGAGTGCCTAATGAAGCCGTTAGCCAGGTACTCATCTAAGTATTCCCTCAGGTGGACGTTTTCTGCCTCCGTAAGAGCATAAATTCGACTGCAAGGCAAGGTTGCTCCAGGCATCAAATCTATCCTACAGTCAAAGTCTCTATGTGGAGGAAGGGTGTTGGCCTTTTTTTGTCAAATACGTCAGATAAATCATTATATACCGAAGGAACCCCTTCCAAGATTAGTATATTGGGCGATTCCATTCCAAAGTCAAAACCTTGAATAACATCCTTAGATCTTTTAATAAGGAAGCAATGATCCTTGCAAGTAGAAGATTGAAAGGTAATTGACTTGGTCACCCAATCTATGAACGGGTTATGTTTTACCAAACAAGGAATTCCTAGAATCATTTTAAATTGAGGGGCATCTATGATGTCTAATTGTATCCTTTCTCTATGTATAGGGGAACAATCCATTTCCAAAATTTCAGTCTGTCTATTTACTGGACCCGAAGTCAATTCCTTGCCATCCACAGCTCTAACAGTTTCTGGGTGGTCCTTTAACAAAGACTTAAAACCTAACTGGAGGAAGAAATGAGAATCTATAAAATTTCCAGTAGCTCCAGAATCTATGATGGCTTCAACCTGTCTAGAGTAAGAACCTGGAAGCAGACCTCGAAGTTCTACTAGAATAGAAAAATGTCTACAACCGATGGGAGGTAGAGTTGAGGCCAAATTAGATGACAAACTCGATAAACTGACCTCTCCTTTTACCGAGTTTTCTAGTTTTCCGACTTTTCTTGTGTGATGGCTAAGTCGGAGGACTTGGTTTTAAATTTACTTGGTCGTGTGGGACATTCCTTTACAAAGTGTCCAGCTTTTCCACAATACAGGCACTGATTTAATCGTCGTCTCTTTTCTTTCTCCTCCTTAGATAAGGGACCACGGATAGAACCTATCTGCATAGGTTCTACAGTATCAGATTTTGAACTAGTTTCTCGGTTAGGTGCAGATCTTTCTTTAAAGAAAACTAACTTATGTTCAGTCTTTCCTCTTTCACCCTTTCTTTCAGAAATACGGTGATTCAATTTTACCACTAAATCGATGAAAGCACTTATGTCTTCGGGAGGGTCTAAAATTTGAGTTATCATGTCCTTTAATTCGTCCCTCAACCCTCTGTAGAAGATAGATACTCTTTTGTCATGAGGCCAATCGGCTTCTAAAACCAGACGGTTAAAAGTAGATATGTAATGTAATAAATCTGATGAACCTTGCTTTAGACCTAAAAGCTCATTATCAGCAGATTGAACAAAAAGATGTTTTGCAAACATCTTCTTTAAAGCCCTCTCAAAATCCTTAAAGTTATACAAAATCCGATCATCGTTTTCCACTAAGGGGACTGACCAAAGGGCTGCATCACCACCCATGTAAGATAACATGAATGCTACTCTGGAGGAATCATCAGGAAAGGCTGTAGTCTTAGCTATAAAGTGCAAGTGACATTGTTGTAAAAACACTGAGAATTTATTACAATCCCCATAAAATCTCTCTGGAGGGGCTAAAGGGGTTGGTACTGGAGTTACAACTTGGATTTGCGTTTGAGAACCTGAATTGGAGGAACCCAAGAAAGTGGCAGGTTTTAAGACTGACTTCTGTTGCACTGAGTCTTGGAGAGAGGACAAATCTCTTCGTAAGGCTACGTTATCCTGTCTAATTGCTTCTAACACTGTGGCCAGATCCTGCAGGGTGGTTTGATCCATTGCGTCTGGGAGAAATTATCAACGTGGGCTTTGCCTTCTGTCAAGCTATCCACGTCGTCCCTTACCTTGCCTTGGTAGATGCCTTCTTGGATGACGCAGATGATTTCGCAGAGACGCAAGGGACCAACTTCCCAAACCACTAACTAAAACTTACTGGTTTTAAAAGTACAGCAAGGATTTAACTAGAAATTAGGGAGGAAGGCCGGTACTGGACGTTGAAGTGTTGAGTTTTGGGTCTTGCTGTCGACCTGCGAAGCAACAAGCACAAAAGACTTCACTATTCAGGTCTACAGGACTTCTCCTAACTATTCTGAGACTCTTTAGCTATTCTAAACTAGGAACCTAAATTTAGACTGATGTTCTGATGTTTCCCCTACCTGCGATCAGTAAGACGTTAGCCTTCGTCCAGTATTTCTTTCTTGGTAGTGGTGATGAAGTCGTCAGACGTTCTCTGGGATGAGTGGTCAGCTTACAGATGGTCAGCTTGAATGATCAAGTCGAACTAAAGTTGAAAATAAAAGGTTGGATTACTTTACATTCTTTTTAAGTCTTTTCGCAAACCTTCCTATCTATTCTTTCACTTACTTGTATTAAACTTCTTGTTTCTTAGACTTGGGGTTCTTGTATTTTCCTCTAGATTCATGAAAGAAAAGCTTAGACCAAAAGACACACACTATCCTTTAAATCTTTCTTCAATCACCTTACGCTTGATACAAAACTAAATTCGTAATCTAAACAATATTGCACAAAATATCTCACACAGAATTCTAGTAAACAAATGTTCTTCCCTCAATTCAGAGATACTAAATCAGAAATGTCCAAAGTCTCTTCCTTGCATCTTCTTCTGCAAGTTTTAGAGTTCCAAAAATTGTTGTTGACCTTTCTTGCGAAGGGCGCCTTAAATAAAAATGAAAGTACTTAGCTTTCTTGTACTTTGTCTTTCAGGGTCTTCAGTTCGGTTGACAAGAAGAATCGCTGTGAAGAGGAGCGTCCAGCCGGTAAAGAAAAGCCTTCAGGTAAGTTCCATCTCCAGACGCGACCTTCTCCGGCAGAAATCAGAAGGCAAAGCGCCTTCTAGAAGGCTGGGTGCGGTTTAAATACTGGACCGCACCCAGCCCCTCCCGGTTACGCACACAAACGTGCGCGAAGACGGAATCTTCAGATCCCCTTCAGACGCGCACCAAAAGGAGCGTGTGAGGGATGCGGGGAGAGAACAGCCAAACCTTCTCTGAGCGAAGGCTCAGATCTCGATAGTACTGAGTCCAAATTCCTGAAATAAAACATGATTAAACCACAAAAAACAGTGCAAGGCACAGTGAAGGCATGACAGACGAAATACAATAAGTCATGAGGCATGAAATGTCCGGTTTTACACACATCCAAACATACTGATTTTGAAGCGTGTGGGGCGCACGGGACAGGGGCGGGTTTCAATCTGGGGAATAATACATGTCTTTAAGGGGCATGTGTATTTACAAGAAGGGGGACGCGGAATCATGACAACAGGGAAGTGAGATCATCCTAAAAACGGCTGATATGCCAAATATGGATAAAGGTAATGGAGACCAAGACTTGGCCTCTGTCTTAAGCCACCCAAGAAATGGGGCTTAATTACAATCCCACAAGACAGCTGGGACAGGCACTTAGAACACACCAAGATACTGTAACCCGTCGACTGTGATGGATAACCCCGCTGCCCATACCACATCTACCGGTAACCCCAGGGGCAACAGCATGGACGCTCCCATGTTCATGTATAACCCAGAGGTCTCACCAAATACTTCCATAATGTGCAAGATACGGGGTCCCGAAGGCACAGGGACAGTCATGAAAAACAAAGCATTGTCAGCATATAGAGCTATTCAATCTGACAATCCGAGCAAACACTCAAAGCCCCACACCTGTGTGTCCACCTTGACCCAGGCAGCCAACGGCTTCACGGCCAGGGTGAACAATATTGGGGACTGGGGGCAGCCCTGTTTGGTGCCACGCCTAATAGGGATTGGGGAAAAAAACACATCCGCCACTCGAACCAAAGTCCATGTATAATAACCAGGCATATGACAGGAATCTGGGCCTCAAATTAAGGCACCAGACGAGCGTGAACAAGTATTTCCAATTTACAGAATCAAAAGCTTTATTGTTGTCCGCCAATAATAGTGCCTCATGTCGGCCCAAATGATCTACAAGTGCCATAGCATTATGTGCACATCGTATGCTATGGCGAGGGGCAAGGTGAGGCATTAACCCAGCCTGATCCCGTTGAACCAGATCCAAAATATGTGCCATCAGTCTATTAGCAAGGGTCTTTGCGAGGACTTTGACCTTAATGTTCCAGAGAGATATCAGATGATAGGCCCCAGCTTCAGAAACATGACAATCTCATCGTGCTTCCAGTCTATGGGCATATGCATCTCCTTGAGTGCAGCCTGAATCGCCTCCAGCAGGAGCGACCCTACTTGCGGCATATACTCTCCTAAGAATTGACTAGGGAGCCCATTGGGACCTGGGGCTTTCCCTGGGCGTAGCTCTTCCAGGGCTGTGGTTAATTCCTCTACTGTGAGTGGCTGGTCCAGCTGCTCCTTGGCAGATGCAGAAAAGAATTTAAGGGGCATTTAAGGGGCAGGGCCGCTATGAATTCATCAGTTTGATCAGCTGTTATGACCTCTCTCTCAGTGTATAGAGCATCATAATACCCTGCAAAACTTCGAGCCACCACGTCAGGGCTAGACAGCAGACTCTACGCCCATCGCAAATGGTTGGGACCGGAGCAATTGCAAGTGATGCTTGGCAGAGCCTTTGTAACATTTTACTAAATGGGTTGCCCCATTGGTATATACAACTTTGGGAGCCCCGCCATGTGCACTTAGCTTCCTCCAAGAGCACCCGCTGATAATTTTGTGGAGCAAAGCCCAGCTGTCTTTGGCTGCTTCCCCCGCCTTTGCCGCCACTACGCACTTGAAGATTGAGCATCTGCGCCTCCTGTTGAGACAGTTCCTGGGATCTACTCTTGCGATCAGTGGCGCAAAAGCTAATATCCATATTTCTATAGGTGAGTTTCATCGCTTCCCACAAAACTATTTTGGAGGAGGCGGACTCAAAGTTGAGGGAAAAGTATACCACTATTGTGGGGTGCATGTGCACCCTATATAACGGGTTCCTCCAGTGCCAGGGAGACAATTGCCACCTAAAGGAGATACGCCGTGGACCCCCAAGAAGCCACAACACCACCGGGGAATGATACGGCAGGCCCCTTGGGGGTCTGTCTAACCCTGATACTCTATATGTGAGGCCAACCGACACCAGCAGATGGTTCGGCTGAGATAAGGAGCATTGAATCATAGAATAATAAGTATACCCCACTTCTACAGGATGAAAGGCTGCCTTGTGTATGTCCAACCCATCTTGCCCAACAATGAACTTAACCTGGACCCTTGTGCATTCACACCACCCCTTTCTGCCCGCCATCAGTGACTCTCTGGGGACATTACATCAGGCCAGTCACCATTAATTACAGCCAGGCCATCTGGCAAGTCTCCCCACCAGCCAATGATGCGATCTACAAAGGATTGCTGAGTATTTGGCGAGCATATACACTACTGATGACTAGGTACTCCCCAAAGGTTCTACCAGCCACAAAGACACAAATCTACCCTGAGTATTTACCCATGTTTTGAGGGACTAAAAGGGGAACCTGCAATGGATGAGAACAGCTGTGCCACGTGTTCCCATCACAAAAACCAGAAAGGAACACTTGTGTGAACCCAAATCGAACCAGACAAGAGAGGGACCCTGGACCCAAGAAGATGTTTCTCCTGCAAGAGGAGGATGGCAGCTTGTAGCCTGTGGAGCACTGCCCTACATTTTAACCTTGTCTAAAATACCACATACATTCCATGTTAGACCACAAATCCGCCTAGAGGGACTGGCCAGGTCTGCATCAGCCACCTGAGTCACCGGTAAAATCAGCAGGGCTAATTACAGATGAGGTTATGGACAGGTGTGTACCAGGCCGGTGCATTACAAAATTTAACAAAACCGTGAAACAAATCCCTCCTACCCTCCCTCTCCTCTATACCTCGCAGAGTTGGAAGTATCTGTGGAGGAGAGAACCCAGTATCATCCCTAATAAAGGCCAAAAGCTGGCCGTGTCCAATGGATCCCCATAACCCCCCAACAGCAAGCAGTTTCTCTTGAGGGTCCTTAGTCCAAGGCAAACCAGAGGTGATGTCTTCTGCAATGTGCCTTCCTTATAGACTTGTGGGTAAGTATGGTCAAGTCACCTTCAAGGATAGGCATGGCACAGCCACCAAGATGGACCAAGGTCCTGGACCTCCAGGCAGTGAATTACTCTCAGTGTTCACCACCCGAGGCTTTGATCATCATGATGAGCTAGACCTTTTCTAAAGTTTTTCCTTCGGATTTGCCTGCTGCAAGTGACAATCACTTGAAGACGAATCAGAGTCAAAACAAATTGGAGTGTGAGGCTTCAAGGAGACAGTCTCATCTGCATAAACACAAAGACGGGGGAGAAGGGTCCCAGGGGATGTTTAACGACCAAACAATGCTACTACCCCTATTATGACAATTATACCAACAAACAAGTAGCAGAGGGTCAAACGAAAAGGAACTACAAATTAAATGTCTGTGTAAATAGAAGAAGGAATGAAGTCATCGACTAAACCCATAAGAAAATCATCTAGGGTATTCATTCATTGGGGAAAAGAGTGTTCCCATCAGTTGTCGACCTGAACCACCCTTCATCATCAGGGATCCTTCATTCCGTGAAGGTAAGAATGTATACCCACAGTGGACTGGCAGATGTATCAGCCTAATCTAACCTGTGGGTCCCAGTGATCAAGGTGATGTATGGGGGTTAAAAGGTATCAACTGAATAGCAGTGCAAAAGTATAGTGAGAAAAATAATAAGTGATAAGACGTGTGTCTGTAAATAAAATTGGATACTGAAGGGGTGAGAATCTTTTAATATGCACCTCTTCAATCCCAAATCTAAAAAGGAGTGCGAAAATAGTAGTGTCAACAAATAACTACTAATGAGAATGTAAGGTCAACATGTTTCTGCAGACAAACGGAGCCAAAAGGTATCCTGCTGCTTCATCAGGACCATTAGCGCTACTGCTATGTATATTAAAAGGATATCACCTGATTGTGATTTGAATCATCCTTCTCCTTGCTTTCGTGGTTCAATCAGTATATGAAGTTCCAAAAAAGACACACAGACAAAAAAACAGAAAAGAGACACATCAGAGTTAGTCTAAATTCGTTTGTAGCCTCGTGTGCCATCACCGCTTCTATTTCGAGCGTATATTGCAACTTTGTGTCCCAAGAACAGACATGCGCTCAAGCTTGCACCACCGGTCAAACTCACTCACCTATTTGGAAGGAGAGGACTGCTCCACCTCACCTGGCTGCAGCGCAGGTAAATAGAGCACCACTCTAGTAAACAAATGTAAAACAAGATCGGATTAGGCACAAGAATTGTCAAATTAAAATAACTGCCCTGACACCAAATCGTTGTGGAGACTCAATATATATCACTTTTTTTCGTTCGTAAAAACTCAGCCCCGTGACTCGAGCTGATCATCAATCTTGGATTTTATTAGTATATATATGGGCTGCCAGTAGTCTTGTTTTCTATTTATAGACAAACCCTTTTGTGGTATCTGAGCTACTCTTTCGAAAAAACCCACTATAGCAAGGGAGACGTGCCTACTATCAATAAACATACAAACAAATCAATTGCGCCGGTACCACGGTCATCATAGAGCAGCACCATACATTCTCAACTTAATTCGCATTTTAGATAGGTGAGTGGGAAACCGGCTCCGACTGTGTACTGGAGCAGAATGCTCAGATAGAATCACTAGCGTTGCTCGTTCTCACAAGGTTACAGGCCGCATGCATTTGACTGAGCGTATATTTATAAAAATTGTCTCCTCGGATGTTTTAAGTCCTGACAATTTGCACTTTATTTTTCATTTCGCAACTCTGTCAGGTTCACTCCCAGACACACCAACAGTCCAAGTTTCCAACCCTCTTAGCGCCCACACTCACCTGCCCGTCGGTACTCCAGACGTCCCTCTGGGGAGGTACCGGCGCGGCAGCGATGCTGGAGTTTTAAACTGTTTCTTCGATCCGGGCGCCATGCTCCTGTCACGTATCGCATGTCACTATCCTGCGTCATTGTGGGGCTTATGGGTAATGTAGTTCTTTTTGCTACAGGTCCCGTGAGGATACCGATAATGTAAAGTACTATGCGTATTCTCAGCAAAAACTCAGAATTGCTTCTATTCCCTTCTACAATATCTCTCACCACTGGAGTAAGCAACCGAGTAAAAGACGAGCTAGATGTTTTAACGAGTACCATAGAATGTTCCTCGGTTGGTATTCAAAAAAACTTTATTGACAAACAGACTCCCTTAGACGAGCGTTGTAATAGTTTACACAACGCGACCATGCAGTCAAGTGATATTCAGGGGAACAATACGCTGATCCCTGGCATGATACAAGGGTTTACAATAAAAGTGACTTTGTTCGTGCATGAGGTGATTATGTAACTATTCTACCCTTTCTATTCGTAGTCATAGGTATACATAATTCATATACATTCATACACTCCACAGCTAATTGTTATGCAAACCTAGCGGATCGGCAAGTGACTTTGATGTACATTTAGGCTTGCAGTAAGTATAGGACGTATCTCGACTATTACTATCTCGTGGGGTAATTGGTAGTTCATGGCAGACACCAACCAGAATGTACCCACGGACGTCGAGTCGCCTGTTCACAACCATCATGTGCATCACTATGCTATACCTCTATTCGTTGCGTAGACATGGCAAGTAAACCTAGGTACCCCATGGAGCTTACAGTTAGTGTTGGGTGCATCTTGACCATCTTGTTGAGCATCAAAGGCAGGAAACGGACTCTGGCAATGCATCTATAGAAGATGACTTTGCATTTCGCAGTGACATCCAAGGCATATCTCACAGTGACATCCAAGGGATATCTTCATTGAGCCCGATTTTATCTGAATTCAGCCTATAGACCCATTTCTGCTTTCTTTTGAATCAAAATGTACTGATATCAGTCACGTGAGGAGGAATTAGCGGTTGTTCGATCACTGTCCACTTCAGGTCAGTGGGCTGGTGTCCCACCACTACAAAGTGACTCGTCATTCTGGTCGTGGGCATCCCTACGTATTTCATGTTGCAGGGGCAGGTGATCAGATATACGAGGTTCTGACTGTTACAATTAGTGAACCATCGTTGTTCCCACGGGCGGTAAGTGCCAATGTCGATGCTTGTTGTTTTGGATGTTTGCGGGCAAGCTGCACAATTGCCACAGGGATGGTGACCCGTTACAGCTGGCATATTCCATAATGTACCTACGGCGCGAGGAATGCTAGCCTTAGGTCGCGTATGGACTAATTGGTCCTTAATATTCTTCCCCCACTTAAATGCAAACAATGGTGGTGGGAGTGTGTCTGTCCCAGTGTTCAGGATTCCCCAATGTTTTCTGATGATTTTTTGTATTTGGTTGGACTGTGTGCAGAATGTATTTACACACGTGATCCGCTCTTGCTTAGATTTAGGGGGCAACAGCTCGAGCAGGCTCTCCCTGTTGTTATTAGCTGCCCGTTTCTTCGACCTGCGGATCAGGCGTCTTGGGTATCCTTTCGCTGATAGATTCGTTTCCAGATTTTTGGCATGGTTCTCAAAAGCCACTTTGGTGGAACAATTCCGCTGCATTCGCAAAAATTGCCCATTGGGCAAATTGTCCCTCAGTGCTTTCGGATTACAGCTGTCATAACTCAAAAGGGAGTTTCTGGCCATCGGCTTCCGATACAGTTCTGAGTGCAAACCAGTAGGTGTTGAAGTAATTAGTAGGTCCGGAAAAGCTAGTTGATGTTTACTGAATTCGATAGAGAATTTTAAAAATCGATTCCTCCCATTCAACCATGATTGGAAGTTCTTTAGCTCCTCTTCTGGCCCTCTCCAAATCACTAACACGTCATCAATGTAACGTTTCCAGAGGCGCAAGCACCTCCGATAAGGGTTGGTATCACTGAGGACATGGTCTTGCTCAAACATGTGTACGTACAGATTAGCGAGACTAGGGGCAAAAACGCTGCCACTAATCTGTAGGTACACAGTCTCCTCAAACTGAAAAAAGTTTTCAGTCATGGCCAATGTAGCCAAATTCATGATCAACCTGACAGGGGTGATAGAATTCAGGTCCTTAGCTGTCAAGAGACTTTCCACTACCTCTAAGGTTTCCGTTTGAGGTATTGACGTATACAAACTCTCCACGTCAAATGATACAAGTAAATGCAATGTCAGGTAAGAGCCTTAATACGTCTTTTGTATCCTTCAGAAAGGTTGGCATCTTGGACATCATCTGTCCATTCAAAGATTTCCTCATGGGTATAGAAGAAAAGCGTTTGGGAGTTAAACACTACTTGAATGTGGGTGGCAAAGAGAAGCATGTATTTAATTTTGAGATCCCGAAAGCATTTCTTTGCTGTGACAAAGGTTTGGCGCTGTTGTTGGACCATTTTAGTATAGTCCGGGAAAATCATTATGCTGTGGGGATCGAAGAGTAGCGCTTCTTGACTCTTTGCAAATTTTAGGATAGCGTCTCTGACAGGTAGGAGGCTTCTTAACTAGGGCCCAATGGCCATGTTCTATTACAAAACATCAGAAAAAGGAGTCAGGTTATAAGTGTAGTGATCCAATGGGCAAGGAATTTACCCATATTCTCTCCTTCGCAGCTCTCTGGGAATCCCACAAACCATAGGCAATTGCGACAGGCGCAGCCCTCCGCATACTCGACCCGTACTGCTAAATCCCTGTTCACGGTTGTGAGCGTGGTGACTTTTTGATGCAGAAAAGCTATGTTATCTCATAAGTTGGGGACTCTAGTCTCATCTTCGGTGATCAGCTCGGTGATCAGCTCCACAGCTTTCCAAAGGTCTTGGCGCAGCAGTGACATGTCGGAGTCAACTGCACCAATCTTTGCATCTAGCATGTCTCTGGACTGGTTGATAGCCCCCTGAAGTGCCGGGATATCCGGCGTAGCCTCTGAGCCCCCCTCCTTGAGTCGGCCACCATGACCCCAGCTGCAGGGAACTTGTCCATTGTGCTTTGTTTAGCCGTGGAGACGGTAGGCTTGTCTTTTGTCATGATGTGGCTACTTCAGGCACACAATCCACAAACACCTGTTGTTCAGCTCCAACAGGGCCACAGAGCTGCCAGTCCCGCTCTCCACAGCTCCAAGAGGGCGGCACGAGCAGTCAGCTCAGGTGGGTGGCTATTCTGTCCCAGAAGTGCAGAGGGAGACCTTCGATCTAGCAACGAAGACCCTGTAGGCCCTTAGAGAATGAGGAACAGTCACAGTTGGGCAACCCCTACCACAGGCCTCACCGGGACCTGACCCAGCATGTTCACGGTTGGGAGCCAACCCGCACTGCCACCACCAATGAGGATCTTCACACGGGTGCACGTGGGTCAGCACATCCATAGGGAGAATGCATCACCATCACACAGAAGGATGAAAGCCAGCCTGGACTCAGCGCACCCCTTAGAAGCCGGCCCCCATCCGGGCGACTCTGCAGAACTCGCAGGCAAGACAGCACCAGTCAGATCAGCACAGCACATGCAGCAGAAGAGACCAGGGACCACGCAGGCTGCGCACAGCCCCCTAGTCCACCCCACTCCTCACCTTTTTATCTGCTGGGCATCCACCCCTCTCTCTGATGCACTACATCATGAAGCAGGATTCACAGGGCCGTGTCTCCACCTCCTCTGGTGAGGGCTGGGTACAGACCCACATAGCAGGCCCTCCAGGTATTGCTGTCCACATCTATCCATCATGGAGCTGCAGCAGCCCCCAGCCCCCAGACCAGGACCACCACGGAAGCTGGGGTGTCAAAGTAGTGTGGGCAATCCTCTGATCGCCCCTGCTGCCTAACACAGCCCCGAGAAAATCGCTGCCAGCCTGCCATCTTCAGGCTTATATCTCTAGTCCCAAGTCCTGTACCGCTGCCCCTCTTATGGCTCCCTGTCATCGCCACACAGTACCCAGCACATTCCAACCTCTAATTGTGCAGTAGGTAAAATTTGTAGTGTGATTCAGGCAGGTTAGTGAAGGATATCAGTTTGACTAAAGTGTGTCCGTAATGTTGGACTGCTAGGCCATGCCCCCTTCTGTCCTTTTAAAGGAAGTCCTGCCTTGCAGCCTGTCTTTAAAAGTAAATTCTCACAATTGGCATTAACAGACCCTAAAAGTCCCTAGTATATACTAGGCTAGGGGTGTTCAAGCTACCTATAAGACCCTAGTATATAATAGGGCATGGAATTTTAGAGGCCCAAAAGATTTCTGCACTTGTATGCTGCACTGCTGAGTGCTGGCTGTCATTTTAAAGACAGCCGGGTTTTGCGGACTGTCTTTACAAATAAATTGTGTACAAAACCGACGTTGGTAGTATGGGCACTTTAAAAGTGATAATCTACCCTACTGTTACATATTAGGCATCCTCAAGGTCTCCCCTAGATGTCCCAGGGGTGGGGGGCATGAAACTTTAAGCAGGAACCTCATAAAAGATATGTTATTTGCCCGGGTGAGGAAAAAACTGTGCATTTCATTTTTCCCCATTGTAGATTCTTAGCTCCATAGGCTAAAATTGCAATATTTTGTATGGGTACAACTATTGCAATTGGTTTTGTCCACTCTTACTCTTCTGGAGTGAAATTGTCCTCGTTGGATTTTGAAAGTGGAGTGCTTTGTGTGACAAGAAGATGCCACACATTTCCTGCCAGCTGCTACTGGCAAACAGGATAAGCTGGTCCTGTGGGATTGGCCCCTTTGAAGGATCCTCATATTGCGTTTTGAAATACTGACATCTGGTCTTAGGAAACTATCAGAGGCCAATATGCATTTAGAACAGTCCTAGGGACAATGAATCAGCGTATGATACACTATTTTTTGCTAGGAAAATATGCAGAAGTCCATAGGGGCTTATTGAATCTACCCTTTATGGACTTTTCATCAGAATTTTAATGTGTGACTTTAGCCTAGCTGTGAGGCATTCTCGAACAAATAGATGCTAAACCAGGTATGATCCTTTTTAGGGCTCGGCCTACGTCACCACTTCGTCAGAAGTGGGGCGGAGATCCGAGCCGTATTGTTAAGGGGCTCAGAATCGTGAAGTAAAAATTCCTCCGTGCGCGAGAATTTTTCGTGTGTTGTGTGCCATCTGCATGGTCATTGGTCCTTTCACGGCTGTGTTTTTGTAAGTGTTCACGCAATAGGCCCTAGGAATTTTTCTCTATTGACTTCCTGCATTTTCCGTACTTACACGCGCATGAGAATGCCATAAATTCCCAATTACCAGATGTCAGGGTCCGTTTGCGCATTCACAACTCTGTAGTTTTCTTGAGCTGTGTGTGCGCGCATGCTGTCTCCCCGTCCAGGAGAATGCCATAAATTCTCAATAAGCAGCTGTCAGAGGTGCCGGTAATTGAAGGCAGGTGCTTGTTTTTCAATGCTGCTTTATTGCCGTCGCACGTATTTATATATTTATTAACATGCCGATTCTTAGTAAAGTACATGTCAATGGCTACGAAAAGTAGGTTATTGCAGTGAACTATATTAATAATGGCAAACCCTTGATTTTCAATGCTGCTTTATTGCCGTTGCACGTATTTATATATTTATTAACATGCCGATTCTTAGTAAAGTACATGTCAAAGGCTAAGAAAAGTAGGTTATTGCAGTGAACTATATTAATAATGGCAAACCTTGGTTACAGGACATAAGGATTATTATAGTGTGAGTGCAGAGTGGTGAGTGCCGAGTGGTGAGTGCCGAGTGGTGAGTGCCTTAGTGGTGAGTGCAGAGTAGTGAGTAGTGAGTGCAGAGTAGTGAGTAGTGAGTAGTGAGTGCAGAGTAGTGAGTAGTGAGTGCAGAGTAGTGAGTAGTGAGTACAGAGTAGTGAGTGCAGAGTAGTGAGTGCAGAGTAGTGAGTGCAGAGTAGTGAGTAGTGAGTGCAGAGCAGTGAGTGCAGAGTAGTGAGTAGTGAGTAGTAAGTAGTGAGTGCAGAGTAGTGAGTAGTGAGTGCAGAGTGGTGAGTGCAGAGTGGTGAGTGCAGAGTGGTGAGTGCAGAGTAGTGAGTGCAGAGTAGTGAGTGCAGAGTAGTGAGTGCAGAGTCAGTGTGCAGAGTGCAGAGTAGTGAGAGCAGAGTGAGTGTGCAGAGTGCAAAGTAGTGAGTGCAGAGTAGGTAGTGCAGAGTAGTGAGTGCAGAATAGTGAGTAGTGAGTGCAGAATAGTGAGTAGTGAGTGCAGAGTAGTGAGTAGTTAGTAGTGAGTGCAGAGTAGTGAGTGCAGAGTAGTGAAGAGTAGTGAGTGCAGAGTAGTGAGTGCAGAGTAGTGAGTGCAGAGTAGTGAGTAGTGAGTGCAGAGTAGTGAGTAGTGAGTGCAGAGTGGTGAGTAGTGAGTAGTGAGTGCAGAGTAGTGAGTAGTGAGTAGTGAGTAGTGAGTGCAGAGTAGTGAGTGCAGAGTAGTGAGTAGTGAGTGCAGAGTAGTGAGTGCAGAGTGGTGAGTAGTGAGTGCAGAGTAGTGAGTAGTGAGTAGTGAGTGCAGAGTAGTGAGTGCAGAGTAGTGAGTAGTGAGTGCAGAGTAGTGAGTTCAGAGTAGTGAGTGCAGAGTAGTGAGTAGTAAGTAGTGAGTGCAGAGTAGTTTGTGCAGAGTAGTGAGTGCAGAGTAGTGAGTAGTGAGTGCAGAGTAGTGAGTGCAGAGTAGTGAGTAGTGAGTGCAGAGTAGTGCATGAAGAGTAGTGAGTAGTGAGTGCAGAGTAGTGAGTAGTGAGTGCAGAGTAGTGAGTAGTGAGTGCAGAGTAGTGAGTAGTGATTATTGAGTGCAGAGTAGTGAGTGCAGAGTAGTGAGTAGTGAGTGCAGAGTAGTGAGTGCAGAGTAGTGAGTGCAGAGTAGTGAGTGCAGAGTAGTGAGTAGTAAGTAGTGAGTGCAGAGTAGTGAGTGCAGAGTAGTGAGTGCAGAGTAGTGAGTAGTGAGTGCAGAGTAGTGAGTAGTGAGTGCAGAGTAGTGAGTAGTGAGTAGTGAGTAGTGAGTAGTGAGTGCAGAGTAGTGAGTAGTGAGTAGTGAGTGCAGAGTAGTGAGTGCAGAGTAGTGAGTAGTGAGTGCAGAGTAGTGAGTGCAGAGTAGTGAGTAGTGAGTGCAGAGTTGTGCGTGCAGAGTAGTGAGTAGTGAGTGCAGAGTAGTGAGTAGTGATTGCAGAGTAGTGAGTAGTGAGTAGTGAGTGCAGAGTAGTGAGTAGTGAGTATTGAGTGCAGAGTAGTGAGTAGTGAGTGCAGAGTAGTGAGTGCAGAGTAGTGAGTAGTGAGTGCAGAGTAGTGAGTGCAGAGTAGTGAGTAGTGAGTGCAGAGTAGTGAGTGCAGAGTAGTGAGTGCAGAGTAGTGAGTAGTAAGTAGTGAGTGCAGAGTAGTGAGTGCAGAGTAGTGAGTAGTGAGTGCAGAGTAGTGAGTAGTGAGTAGTGAGTAGTGAGTGCAGAGTAGTGAGTGCAGAGTAGTGAGTAGTGAGTGCAGAGTAGTGAGTGCAGAGTAGTGAGTAGTGAGTGGAGAGTAGTGAGTGAAGAGTAGTGAGTGCAGAGTAGTGAGTAGTAAGTAGTGAGTGTAGAGTAGTGAGTAGTGAGTGCAGAGTAGTGAGTAGTGAGTGCAGAGTAGTGAGTAGTGAGTGCAGAGTAGTGAGTAGTGAGTGCAGACTAGTGAGTGCAGAGTAGTGAGTAGTGAGTGCAGAGTAGAGAGTAGTGAGTGCAGAGTAGTGAGTAGTGAGTGCAGAGTAGTGAGTGAAGAGTAGTGAGTAGTGAGTGCAGAGTAGTGAGTAGTGAGTAGTTAGTAGTGAGTGCAGAGTAGTGAGTGCCGAGTAGTGAGTGCCGAGTAGTGAGTGCCGAGTAGTGAGTGCAGAGTAGTGAGTGCAGGGTAGTGAGTGCAGAGTAGTGAGTGCAGAGTAGTGAGTGCGCAGAGTAGTGAGTGCGCAGAGTGAGAGCGCAGAGTGAGTGCGCAGAGTGAGTGCGCAGAGTGAGTGCGCAGAGTGAGTTTGCAGAGTGAGTGTGCAGAGTGAGTGTGCAGAGTGAGTGTGTGCAGGGTGAGCAGTGTGTGAGCATGCAGGGTGAGCAGTGTGTGAGCGTGCAGGGTGAGCAGTGTGTGAGCGTGCAGGGTGAACAGTGTGTGAGCATGCAGGGTGAACATTGTGTGAGCGTGCAAGGTGAACAGTGTGTGAGCGTGCAAGGTGAACAGTTTGTGAGTGTGCAGGGTGAACAATTCCAATCCAAACCACATAATTCCATTACACACCACATGCATACACTCCATAACACATGGCTAAAAGACATTGCCATTTACAATGCCATTAGCTCTAACTCAAATAAATCCGAGACCTATTGCATTTCCAATGCTTGTTTATCCTGTAAGCACTTCAAAGTATGGGTCAAGGTTAAATTGCAAAGCACAGGGCTCTTTCACTCAATTAGGTAAGATTCTGGCTTTTTACTTCTTCAAACCTTACATAAACAACTTGGAAATAAATATTCCAGGAACAAGTAAAAGACATTCCCATGATCAGAAAATGTGATTGCTAAATGACAAATTAACTCCAATGCTGTGTTGGAAGCTTTGAAAAATGTTTTAAACATCTGAGACCTCACTTAGGCCCATATTGTCAAGAACGGCGATAACATTATCACCGATTTAGCGGCAGGAAACTGCCGATAAAGCGGCGATAAGAGACTTAAAAATATCCCTTTGATAATTCCAATAAAAACCCAGGCTCTGGTGTGAAGGACATCAAACCTGGGCTTCTATTGGAATTCTCAAGGGCATATTATCAAGCCCCTCATCGCCGCAGCAGTTCCTACCGCTAAATCGGCGATAATGTTATCGCCGTTCTTGATAATATGGCCCTATGTATTTAGGGAAACCGAAGAAACGCCACTAAAATATTAAAATGCCTTCCATTATTTAAGTATTATTTTTAATATTAATTTATCAAATGGAAATATGCTAAAAGAAATGAGATAGCAGTGTACGTAGTCTTTGTGCACAACATTTTCTGCCGTTTCAAGATGTGGGTTAAACCCTTGATAGAAATGTTATCGGAATATAACGCCAAAAGCCAATCTTTTGCAATATTGGGGGTTAGAAGTGCATGGATGTGATTACTTAGCAGAAAAAAAATTCTCCTCCTCTCATTCTGTAGGCATCAGCGAGGAGCAGCCACGCTACTAACTAAAACCATGACATTTTAATAGAATCTACATTTTGAAAATTGTATTAAAATTCCCTGGCTAAGGTATGTAAAAAATAAATCTGAAGAATTAGGCCTTGGAGAATAATTTACATTCCAACACTTAATAAGTACAAATTGTTAAAAACCATACAATAAGGCTCTTTACGACTATGGCTCTCGTTCAGTGTCATTCAATTAAAAGAGGTGCAATTGGTTTAATAGAAAGCACAGCGAAGTCCCATATTTTCTTAAAATCTATGCCAGGAATGGAGCCCTATGAGATATGGGTTAGGAATCATCAAGGAGATTACATTTGATTAGATTCAAGTTTGACCTCTTTTTATATATATTCTCCTTCTCAAAAGGTTAATTTCCACATGCGGTGCAATTCCGCAACATTTCCTATTTGATGAGTGTGTTTTATTCGTACAAGGAGAAATGTCATTTCATGCCAAAAACCTATATTTTCAAAAGCTGTCTGTAAGAAATGACACAATTATGCAGTGTTCCCGCAGTGTTCCCGATACATTCATGTCCTCTTTGTCTTGTTGAAATTACGAACCTGTGGATTATACACTGCCACCGAGAGTGCAAAATTGATTACAATTGGGTTAATTTACTTTCCAGTACGGTCATGGTAAGTTAACTGGAAATGCACTACTAGTATCGAATTAAAATGCCATCTCAGGGCATTAGTGTATGTTTACACCACACACACGTACGCCTAAAGTGTATGAATCCAGAGAACACCATTGTGTCCTGGCTGCCAATTTAAAATAATAGCAATTAAACATGGTGCGGAAAAGTGCTTTGCCATGTAGAAAATCTCCTGGTATACAATCGATAAATCACTCCTAAGTGTGGCAAATAAGCCCACAGGGCTGGATACCTAAAGTATAAAAATGGAACATGCTAAATATTAAAGAAAAGTATTTGTCCATATTGAAGAGTTTCCACAAATCGTTCACACTGCGTAGGCCAAGTTACATCTTCCATGAACAGGCCTAATTTTGAATAAAAAGTTAATTGTTACAGTTTTGCATGGGGAAAGTGCTAGGCACTTGCTTGAAAGTAATCCGCATTCCTTTTGTTTGATAAAAATTAATCTAATTAAGTGGTGACAGCAGATTGCTATGTGTACCAGAAAAGCTACTTCTATAAAGTCCTTTATGCTGCTTGAAAGTAAATTGGAAATATTACCAGTGTTGCTGTTTATTCTCCAGTCACTGTAATTAGTTCAAATACTTATTAGGTGATAATTGCTGTCCTACCAGAGAACAATACCACTTAGAAGTTCATGAAGGCTGTTGTAGTGTAAGTACTAACCATTTAGCTTAGAGGTGTCATCTAGGAGGAAACAGGTGGCAATACAAAGGATGGCAAATGAGAATCCAAGTGACAAAAACCTATTCAGACACAGAGATCTGTCAAACATTCATTCTTGTCCATAGCAAGAGGGGAGGCTTTCCCCAGAACAGGGAGACGTGAGAGGATCCTAGCTAGGGACTCTGGGAAGGCTAACAGTATGATGAGAGTTTGCAATAAAAAGAGGTTGGCTTTTTGTTGCAATGTCAGGATTGGGGACTAGACAATTTTCCAGTCAATGGCTAGTGCACTGGAAAATAAAGGGATCTTTACTAAAATGTTCCTACCAAATTTACTGAACCTAGAAAAATACTTTTAGAAAGAAAGCCAAATCTGCCTGATTGTTAGGAAAATAAGGTCTGAGTTCATTTGGCTGACCTTCTGCTCACTGCTCTAGGGACACAAACGTCAGCAAGCTTCCATTCTGAAGATAATCCATCTTGCAAGTTTGTAGTAAACTACGGTGGGCATGGTGAGGGCCACATCTAGAGAGCGACCCGATGACAAGAAACCTGTCCTGTCTACATGCATGCTGTAACAGACACTGGGAGTGACTGCCCCAGCGTCAAGACAAAAAGGGATTTAGGGGAACATAGGGGCTTATTTACAAGCATCTTGGGTCACTGGGGCATCATTTTTAATATGGGAAAAGTGACATACCGGCAGCACAAGGGGCTTGTAAATAAGCCCCTTGGTAATTTATTGATCCTCTGGATGACTGAGTTATGGGACCAATACTACCCAAAAAAGATACATCCTCAGGAGGAAAGGTTTTCTAGTTTGTCCGCCTGGAGCATTTCGTTTTAAAAAATGCTCCAGTGGGAGAAAATATCTGGCTTCATGGAGCCCAGCCTATCTACAACATTAAGCCGTGGCCCATTCTAGAAACTGGAATATAAGAAAATTGACTGCACTTGAACACATTCTACAAAATCCAGGTTTGGTTCACTCTTTGTGTTTAGTGCAAAAACTCAAAGGTTCAGTGTCTTCAACTTTGAAAGACCCTTTCCGCTACCAGGGTGTACTTGCGGCATTTGCTTTACATCATCCTGCAACTTTATGCATCAGCCTCAGCATGTAGGACACCAACATAATATTTTATCTGTGGCACCTGTAACATCCTCACCAGCCCGGGTACTGCCCAATGGCTATGCCACACAGGTAGCTTAGTATAATTGTGAACCCAACATTCTAAATCCGTATTCACTGAATTACGCTCTGATGCTTACGTCACACTCTACGGAGTCCATCATGAACCATAAGGGTTACGTCATCGCAAACTCTCTCCCTCTGGTAAATAAAAAATAAAAAACGTTGTACCAATCTATACATAATCATAGCTCTTTAATGAGTCTTTGTGGTCCAATGATCACCCTTCCTAATTCTGTCTTCAGAAACTGGGGACAGGCGGTATAAGTGTTCATGACAGCAGCAGTCAGAGGTCCATCACTTGTCCTTTCAGACCCAGTCTCTACAATGACATCAGTGTCTGACGAGTGATAAGCCACATGTCAGAAGTCTGAGTAGTCTCACATAATAGACTTCCCAGGACACTGGGCAGTCACCATGTGTTCTTTGCTGGTAACAACATGAAAAGGTTGAGCATCAAAAGGAGCATCAGACTTTTGTTTTTTATGCTGACGAACAAGCACTCAATCTCCTCTAGAGAAGATAATGCCTTTCCATAGACCTTAATTTCCTCTTACAATCTAAGTCTTTCATGTGGGTCTCTTCCTCAGTGTATGATCTTCTGTTGGTTCATTGAGTAAACTTGGTCCAGAACATCAAGGTTGCAGGACTTTTACCTGTGGTCGAGTGATGGGGTGAACTGTAAGCTCATAGAGTAGAATTTAAGACAGTCTTAAGGTCAAGCTTTTCTAGCACAGCACGCTGGACCGCTTTCTTATTAGTACTCATGAAACGTTCAACAACACATTGGCCCCCCCGGTTAAACAGGTGTGCTTTTCTGATGCATCACATTCAAATGACATAGAAAATCTTTGAATCATCAACTGTTGAAAGGTGGGCTGTTGTCAGGCTTTAAGATCACAAGAACACCCCAGGTCGTGAAGATGCTGTCTAATCTCTCAATGACACGTTCTTGAGTAATAGATGAGGAGCAGGAGTATTCATCAGTGATCACCATCAGGTGATGTCCATTGCCTAAATGATTCTTTCCCATACATGCGTTGGTAATTCTGACCTCTTTAAGGGGTAATGAGTGGTTTTCGATGACAGGCAATTGCATAGATAAAAGGCCTTTAATTCTCTTTCAACCCCCATATTGAGATGTGGAAACCAGACTCGGTCTCGGAGACCTTGTTTATTGGCAACAATTCCACAATGACCTTCATGGGCCACTTCAATTATCTGTTGTCTTAGACTCTCCAGAATGACAATTCTCAAAATTCTTAGAGTAATACCTTCCTGAGTAAATGACTGTTCATCTTTGACATTTTTAACTACTTATTCACTGTCACTGGTAAGTGGTCAAGGGTCCTGATACCAAAACTGATGTGTAGTAATATCTTTCAATTTAAGCATATCAATATCTCGACTCGTGACAGTGACAGCGGCAGCCATATTATTGTTAGGTACTCCTAGGCATCAATCGACTTCAGGCGAAGTTAGAAAGCTGCACTGGCTGCCCGTTAGGAAGCGAGTCCTGTTTAAGGCCTTGTGCATTACTCACAAGTCACTCCACTTAATGGGTCCAAACCATCTGATCCAAAATACCAATTGGTATATTCCCACAAGATCGTTGCACTCCTCTGAAGCCAAACTCATTTTTATCCCTCGGGCAAAAAAAAAACAACTGGGGAGGTAGGAGATTTTTCGTAGGCGCTGCTAAAGTGTGGAATTCCCTCCCTCCCTAAATCAGAGGCAATACAGAGCTGCTGGCCTTTAGGAAGGCCCTGAAAACATGGCTATTTGACACCTAGAGGAGGAAGCTAACGCATGGTTAGGCCTCAGAAGGACATTTTTCATAGCGCCAGGAAGCCTTGGGGCAGCTGTGCGCTTTAAAAATACCACTGACATTAACATTAACATTAACAGTTTGAAATGGCACCTGGGGTGCTTGATTTCATGATGACATTATGTAAGCTGCAGCTGTATTAGAAGGACTGCCAGGGCATTTTAGCGGCACTTGTGAGAAATAGTCTGCAGTGTTCAGATCTTTCCCTGGACAAAGCACAATGGTGTAGTTGTATTCTTGCAATCACAGACCCCAACATTCAATGCAAAGAGGCGTTTTTGCTTTTGGATTGCCAAAGAAAGTCAACAATGCTTGATGATCTGTCACAAGAGTTTTCTGTACAAGAATACGTGTAAAAGCCCACACGACTGTTAAGCTTTCTTTCTCAGGTTGTGAATAAGCATGTTAAGTTTGGGGCAAACATTGCTTTGCATTTGTCACAGTATCTCTTTAAACAATTGGGTGTCCACTGTGCTGTGCAAGGATGGTGCATAACCCAACATTGCTAGCGTCAGCAACAACATCCATATTTAGCTTTGGATCAAAGTATGCTACTTCAATACCGTTGTTAATAGCTTGTTTGATTTTCTGGAAGCTTTGCTCTCAGTCATATGACCAAAGGAAAGTAACATTCTTTTTCGTCAAGTCTCCTAATGGCACACTGACAGTGGCAAAATCTTGTATGTATCAAGTTCAATAGCTGGCTATGCCAAGGAATAAACCTAACATGGAAGCAGCTTGTGGGGGACTGGCAGTTGACAGCACTTGTACTTTAGCTGGATCAGGTCTCATTGCATGCCTCCATCAGAAAAGATATTGCCTAAGAAAATGAACTTTATCTTATGAAACTCACATTTCTCAGCATTCAAAGTTCGACCGGCCTTTGTGAGCAACAGACAGACGTGTGTGAGAGCTTTGCCATGATCCTTCTGTATGGCTCCAAAAAACCAATATGTCATCACTATAATTGAAAGAATATATGACACATTGAATGACATCTTGAAATAGCTCCCCAGCTGATTACACTTTGGGATTCATTTATGAGGAATTGGCGTAGGGCAGCACCACATGTCTTCTTTCTGCACTACCCTACGCTAATGTAAAAAGGAGGGAATGCACCAGATTTAAGAACTATGGTGCATTTCTGTGACTTTCCCCTATGCTGCCGCACATTTTTTGCAAGTGTGCCTTAGTTGCAGGCAGGATTGTATTTGTGCATGAGGGGATATCTTCGTGCACAAAAATAATCCCAGAGGCATTTTCCTCTTTGAGGAAAAATCAAGTAGAAATACAAATATTTCTCCTTGTTATGTCTTCTCTGTGGAGGCATTAGATTTTGGCGCTACCCCAGGTTTACATGATTAAGTAAATCTGGGGCAGCGTCAAAATTCATGGGTGCTGCATCTGAACACGCACAGCAATGCCCAAAGAACACCAGTGAATTACACTGCTTTTTCTTACTCCATATCTATGAGGACATGCAAAGTCACACAGAGTGGCTTTGTGTCGACTCATGGATGTGATTGAGAGGCTTACACTGCAGGAGTGTCAAAAAAAGCGACGCTCGGGCAGGACAGGCCTCTCATAAATAAGACCCTTAGTCTTTTGTAGCAGAAAAGACCGACATGTGTAGAAAATATTGTAATGTACCTACAATTCTCCTCGAGGTTCAAGGCGAGGGAATACTTTCGCACCATTCAATTGTCTCATCATGTCATCGATGTACAGACCTGAATGTCATTCTCTTTCAATTGCCCTGCTCGCTTGACACATATCCACACGGATCCGTACAGCTCCTTCAGTGTCCTTTTTGGGTACTACCACTATGGGAGAAACCCATGGAGATGGACCAGTGGAATGCTCAATGATATTGTGATATCTGTCAGTGAAAGGCAATTTGACTGTGTCTTTCACAATAGGATGGATGTCCTCATTAATGGACTTTCATATTCTTGAGTTTTAACAACCAATGAAACAATGAAGGGAACTGACTTAGGGACTTGAAAATGACTATTTTGTGACTATCATTCCTGTCATTGTTCACGCATAGCAATCCCATATTAGCGGCTGTGCTGAAGCTGAGTGAATAGGCGCTTGTCGCCGTACCTTAAAGCACATGAATGGTTGCTTGTACTTTTGTTTTCTTATGCTTCATCATTGCTACAAATGAACCTTGACTTTTTTAGGGGCAGCAAGGCAGCCCACGTATACACTTTAGTTTTCAATGACATAATTCATGGCAATAGAGACAGTTCCTTATATTTCCCCTCAGGCATAATATTTATTGATGCACCACTATCGATAATGAAAGGTATTGAACCTTTATTGTGATTTTGGGAATTTTTTTTAATGACTTTGGTGCTTTTTCACCTTGACTTCTCTTGGACATGTATTTTACCTCACATGCTTCCAGTCCAACATGCTCATGAGGTAAACATCCACACAGCACAACCATCTTCTTTACTTTCACTTAACATTGATTTGACTTGACACTGATAAGGAATAACTGTTTGATGAAGATTTATATGTTGATCAACTTTGTTTGGTGTTGATTTGCCTCATCTGATGTGGTCACTTGGCCATATGGGCGTGTGCCGAATGTCGCTTCAGACGATCACTTTGTCCTTACGCCTTGGCGCACATACTTTTTTCCTCTGCCTTGCAAACCATTACAAAATAGTTCTCTTTTCCACTGCCCAATAGTGGGACATTTATCTTCATGGTGGAAATGAAAATCCAAGCCTGAAGCACAACTTTATTTTCTGTGGAAAATTTACTCCATCCGTTGGCCTTGTGCTTTGACTTACTTTTCAAAGTCATGGCTGAGTCACTCTTGGCACCTCCAGCCTCCATGTCAGCAGCTTATCCATCAGCACACTTTCAGCTCTGGCAGCCATGAAAACTGACTCCAGACTAACACTGGGCGAAGTACTACGCTACGCTTGCGTAGTTTGCGAAGTTTGCGCTACTACGCACTACGTGAATTGCATGTAGCAAAGTGCAAACACGTGTAGCGTAGCGGTCATTCTTTGCTTGCTCGCGGTCCTCAATTTCAAGTTAGCGACCGCGAGCGAGCACAATGACGTCCCGGCGAGACTTTTTCCTCGTTCGCATTTAGCAACATCAAGTTGCCGATCGCGAGCGTGAAAATAAACCTCCTGGCGAGATTCTCAACGTGGGGAGGCCAGGTTTCTCATTGCGAGTGGTCGCGTATGCTCGTGACCGCTCGCAATGCGAAACTACCAGTCTGCGTTGAGAAAGCTTCCGCTCGAGTAAAAATCTACTCGAGTGGCAGAAAACGACTGCTTGCACTGTGCAAGATGCGGTTTGCACTGATTGCACAGTGCGGACAAGCATTCGGCACTGTGCAATCAGTGCAAGCAGCATTTTGCACAGTTCACTACGCTAGAAGTGCACTTTGCGTAGCTATGTGTAGCGCTACTATGCGAACTATGCCCAGGGTTACTCCAGATTCAGAGTTTCTATCAGCATTTGTCTTCTGAACAAATCTGACAAGCATCCGTCAATAAATCTGAGGTGTATAGCTTCCTCATCATTCATTTAATTAGACTTACAATGTTTGATGGGCATATCCAGTCTATCAACAAATTTGTTGATGGTCTCACCAGCTTTCTGCCACACTTGACTGAAGATGTACCTTTCATAATCTACAGTTAGCATTGAATGGAACTTGAGATTCAAGGCAGCTTTTTTCTGACTGATGTAATTTCGTCAGGTTGCAGCTTTTTCTTTATTACTTCCTTTACACTTTCACCAGCAAGAATTTTAAGGTACTTGATGATATTTTTGATATCTGCTTCTTCAATTGCATCAATGAAATCATCAAATGTATCTATCCAGTCAGTCCACCTGTCGCCAATATTCAGCTTTTTCGTGGTATCGAATGGTGGTGGTGGTTTCAAGAAGGTAGTGACATTGTAACCATTTATGAGATTGGCAGACACTGAGGGTGGAGTTCTTTCTGACACTGTCTGCTGTCAACTAGGACCTGCTTCATCCATGCCACGTCTGAGGCATTGCAACGTGTCGGCCTCTGGAGCATCTTTGGTAGTGACAGGAAATATGACTCCTTTCTTTGTCTCCATTGGAAAAGCAAACGTTCATGATTCCAATTGCCACACTCAGTTTTCCGAACTTCAGAGACCTTTGCAGTTGTTTTGAGCCCCCCTCGGAAGCTTTGGTGGGGTGCTGACTCTTCAAGCACACCTCTGGGTGCGTCCTCGGGGTCCCTCCTCCATCGCTGTGGCATGATGACTCTCTGTACTTAGTACTAGTAAGCAGATGAACATTTGTTGTATCACACGGTCTTTAGGCATCTCTTTGTGCTGTCTGACACCTGGTTGATCTCTGCTTCACTGTGCTTCTGTTCATAGTATTACCTTGCAATTTGCTGCTCTTTCAAAACCTGGTTGCATCTGCCTATTGCGTTATCACTCCGTATGATTATATGGCTTTGAGTTGTTTAGTAGCCCAGTACCTCACTTTGCGGCCTTCCCAGCAGGATCCCAGCCACCGATATGTAGACTTTTCAATGAAACTTTAATTGACTGCAAATGCTTTACACAGAATGGTTCTGCACTTTGACAGAGGCACACGTGACAAGCATGGGCAGTTTGCTAGACCACAGCAAACTCTCTGGTACAGCACAGTTGATATTTGGGTTACTCATCCCCATATTTCATCACCAATTGGAGCTTCATCCCGAGCCCAGGTACTCACAAATTACTACACCACACATGGTGCGTAGTATAATATGGTTTTGTTCTTCTGAGTGTTACCGTAACCCAACATTCTCAATCTGCATTCACTGCACTACACCCTGATGCTTATGTCACAGTTCATCAAGGAGCCATGAGGGTTTTGTCATTACAAACTCACTTGACACTATAGAACCCAGCTTTGCATTCTAGTGAAAACAAGTAATCAGTGCCTGGTGATAGTGACTATGTTCCTTAAATAACAGTTCCAGATACTGTAGTTAACTCCATGGGAACTTGAAAGTTCTTTGCAGCGCATTGGATTAAAACCAGTGAGATCTTGGAATATTTGTGAGAGCACAGGATCTTGTAGCATAGTATTTACAGAGGAAAAAGTAGTGGAATTGTGCTAAGCATTAAATCTGGCTCCCCACTGGCCCCTGTCCATCATATATACTGCATCTGGCCTCAGAGGAGACCAGTATATCCTTCTCTCCGTAATAAATACAATTCTGTCTGTAGGAGTCTTTCCCAAAGCATGGAAAACAGCTTGTATTCATCCCCTTCTAAAAAAGAATCTGGAACCACATGATGAAAAAGAACTATCGGCCTATCTCCTGTCTACCTTTTGCTGCCAAAGTGTTGGAGAAAGTAATTAATCTAGAACTAACATCATTCCTGGAGACAAATAACATCTTAGATACCTCGCAACACGGTTTCCGCTCAAAACATTCTACGGAAACAGCATTGATCATGGCAATAGAGGAAATCCGTAAAGTGACGGATGAATGGGGAAGAGCGGTACTGGTCCTGCTTGATCTAACAGAAGCCTTTGATACTGTAAACCATACGGTATTAAATCAAAGGATGCAGGTATCAGTGGTACAGCTCTTTCTCTCATATAATCCTTTTTATCATTCAAGAAACAAATGATTTTCTGTGATGGATACAGATCGGAGGAATTCTCCCCCCCGGGCGGAGTCCCGCAAGGCTCGGCCTTATCACCAACACTCTTTAACATTTACGCCCCTCTGGCCAGACTGGTAGAGAACTATGGCTTTACATTGGTGTCTTATGCCGATGATACTCAGCTTATAGTTTCTGTAGCTGAGTCTGTAAATGTATTTCAGCTTTGATGACTTGGATGAGCTCGAACGTCCTGAAGCTGAACGCTGAGAAAATGAAAGTCTTGGAGTTTGGCTCAAAAGTCCACATTTGTAAAGCGCACAATCACCCGTAAGGGTCTCTAGGTGCTGGGGGCCGTCGTGAAGATTAAGCGAGCTATTGCCCAGAGTCACATGGGTCTGGGCTAACCTGCCGCCGGAGCCTGGGATCGAACCGTGGTCCCCAGATTCCAGCGTCAGTCGCCCTGGCCGCGGCGCCACACCTCTCCACAAAAGACTCAATCTGGAATCAGCTGTGGTGGCCTAGTACAGCTGGCACATGTCCAGTGCCAGTCATAAAGGCCAGGAATTTGGGAGTAATGTTTGATAAAAATCTCACCTGGGTGTCGCAGATTAATCAGGTTACGTCCGCATGCTGCTTTACTTTAAGGGGCTTGAGAATGATTCTCCCTAATATTCCTTTCTCCCTGAGGAAAACGGTGGTAGTATCCACCATTTTATCCAAAATCGACTACTGCAATGCCCTCTATCTGGGAATGGGTGTTGCCCAACTAGATAAACTTCAGTCTATCCAGAATGCGTTAGCCAGAGTTCTGCTCGGGCTGCCTAAACATCAGCCGACATCAAAAGCAATAAAGAATATTCACTGGCTCCCGGTACGAAGACGCATTGAATTTAAATCACTCTGCCTGGTGCACAAAGCTTTGTTTGGAGCGGGGGCCCAGGATGTGCAAGCTCTGTTCTTACATTATGTCCCTCCTCGAACTCTAAGGTCATCCACTCTTGGCCTTGTACAAATTCTGAAGATAAAAAGAGTACGTTGTGGAGGAAAGCGGTTTTCCTTTCTAGCGCCCAAACTTTGGAACACGCTACCAGTGCATCTTAGAAGATTACCCAACAGATTGGCATTCAGGAAAGAAATCAAAACATAGCTCTTTTTCCAAAAATAAAGTATGCGCTTATGTCCTAGCTCATCTCTCCCACAGCGCCAAGACGCCTCGGCAGTAGTGCGCTCTACAAATACCGTCAGTCAATCAGTCAGACAGTCAGCATATTGACTGTGCACTGTATTGTTTGCTATACTGTGTGTTAGAATTTTTCTGACACTGTTCAGAGAAGATATATAGACCATTAAGTACTAATTGGAGAACACAGATTTCTATTATTGTGGCCAATGCATATAGCCCTAGAGTAAATAAGTCTGCCATTTACTCAGGCATGCACTCCTGATTCCTTGTGCCCACTTTAGTTACTGCTAATCCTTTGATGTCTCTGAAGGCAGTAAAAATAAAGACTTTGTAAACAAGTGTTCTTCTATTGTCACAGACATAGGGCCTTTCATGTACCATTGGGGTATAAGAGCATTACTTGAAGGGGATATAAAGGTGCCTTACACCTTCACATAGTGTGATGATTTTCTTATTCCTCCCTAATCCCCACAATCCACACAAAAACACCCATTCCTTATATACAACACTTCCTATCCAGAACACCCAGACCAGCACACTCAATTCCCTTAAACAAAATAACTTAATGCAGCCCAGTCATACCACCTACACTACACGTGTCCCCTCCAACAGTCCTCCTAAAAAATGACAGTTTGACAGCTAAGTAATATTTTAGTCTCTCCTGAATTTTTTCCAGGCCAGCTGCTTTTATCTCCTGGCTGTCCTGGTATTTTAGGTACTGCACACAGTGACCATGGGTGAGAGAAGGCTATTGCGTTGGCACTTGTGGTCACCTGCTGACTCGTGGTAGTCAGTAAAAGTGTGGCATTGTTAAGGAGGGAAAAAATAAAGTCATCTGTATTTCCCAAAGCAATAAATATTTGTGGTTGTAAAATCACAAACACATGTTTAGTATACACCTTCCCTGCCTGACCCCCAACTCTCCCCCTAGCGTTTACCTACTAATACTCTAACCTGTATTATTCCTCTTTAGGTGGTGTAAATTGTATTTTGGGCTTGAATTAGAGCCATGGCAAGTGTAAAGGTGATTAGGTTTGTAGGAAGACTTTGTGTGGGGTTTGCTGAGGTTTGGTTTGAGATAGTTTGAGTAATGGAAAAAGGAAGTGGTTAAGTAAGGTGTGGCATAAGAACACTTGAAGGAAAGGTCAGGGGATGAATGGCCCAGGATTTAGTATACGTGGTACACACTCTATTCATAAAGAGATTCAAAGTTAAGCAGGTTTAGAGACTGGGTTTATTATGGTCAAAGGGGGAAGTTCTGTCATTAGGTTTGATGAATGAAAGCAGATATTGTCATCCATTTACAATTCAGATTAGTAATGATCAAAAAGTGTACATAGTAGAATTGACTTTTTATTTGGGATTTCAAGGATGAAAGAATAGCGAGACTGAAGTTAAGAAGGAAATATGACAAAGGGGAGATAACCTTTCCAGACTTCCAACTATATGCATGGGTCTTTCGATTAAAGAACTTTAGGTTTCCACTTACTGAGTGAGTAGGGTTTGGGAGCAATCGTTTATTGGAGGGCATGTTAAAAGAAGAAGAAAATGGGGGGACAAAATTTAATTACCAATATGGTGATCAGACGTTTTTCCCAAAAGGTATATTGAAAGTGCTACAGGCGGCTGCCCTGTTATGGGCTCAGATTCGGCATATAACGAATCTGTCGTATTACAGCAGGTATGCTCCAATATGGACTCACCAGGCTCCCCAGAATGCCTAAAGGACAGACTAGCAGAGAGCATAAAGGAAGCAGATATAAATGAATGGGGGCCCATAATTCCAGAAAAGAAACTCTGCTCTTGGGTACATCTTCAGTACTTAACTACTAATACTGCTTCTTGGGTACATCTTCAGTACTTAACTACTAATACTGCTTCTAAATAAAAATTTATACAAATACAGATTTGGTGCCGGTCCCCTGGAGAAAAAAAAGAGGATACCAATGTTCTAGAAGAACCTTTAATTGTGAGCACACAACAAAAGAAGCAGGTGGCAACATGGTATGTCCTAATCATGGATAATTCAGAAAAGAGGCAGAGTGGCCCAAATTCTTTATGGGGAGAATGCTGAGCTTGAATCTTGACCATCTGTGGCAAGTATCTTTTTGAGTATTATATAGTACGGTTAAACCTGTGTGTTTTTGGTGGAACCATCTTTTCTCTCTCCAGCGTCTACTAGTGATCTAGTGATGGGAAATTCTTGCAGCTGCGCACAAGTGCCAAGATGGCAGTTTCATGCTTTACATACTAATGCACATGCTCCTGCTCGAAATAAAACTTGTGCGTTCTGCTTAACTCTTAATGCTATAGTTAAAATAAAGTAATGGGGTTAGAGTAGAAATAAGTGGTATTCAGTGCATTCATTTATTTTGTATTCTAATGTGTCTTTTTTACTTTTGCTGATAGCTGATATTTGGGCCGAAAGGGTGCTACAAACTCCATTTTGAAAAGCCTTTGGCATGCACGATCAAGCAGAAAGAGCGTTAAAGTCCATGTCATAGAATAGTTACCAAACCCATCTTACTCGTGATGTTCCTGGGAAACTGACCTTCAGACACCACAAAGGAAGAAATATGGACTGTTCGAATACATTGGATATGATATTGAAACAATTATTGCTGGGTGGAATAAAAGTGCATGGGAAAGTAAAATATGGGTAGGAACAAAGATCAACTTTATTGAATGAAAATGGTTTCATACTAGTATGGTGTGATGGCCTCTGCTCGCCTTTCTGACCAATCAAATGAAGGGAATACACAAACTTGCAACACTGGGGGGGGGTACATTGTACTGGAAAATAGTATAACTAAGGTAGGCTTAAGTCAGTTAGATTGTCCGACTTGTCACAGACCTGTCACTGACCCAACGTATGCTGAAGGAGAATCGAGAGCAGGGGGCTGGTCGAGCACTCTGGCAGAAGAAACAGGAGTTTACATAGGGAGAAGAGTCGATTGACCCAGTCGGGGTCCGATAGTTAGCCGCAGAGAGGGGTGTGACGCTGGTGTCGCACTTAGCTGAGGATACCTGTCATGACCCGTACCTGTCCTGTCCTGTTGGCACCTGAGTAGTTGGGAGCCTTTCCTTGTCCCAGCCCATGGCCAGGGTTGGTCCTCGCACCATTCTAGGGAAATATAATCTGTGTAGTATGTCCTTGTACTGTTTCCCTTCCATACCCTTCCCAGGTACCAATGTCTAAAAATGTTACCTTAAAGTCTTGCAGAATTATTGCTTTAGTAATTATTTTCCTAATTGAAAAATCTTTAGTTTCACTTTTGTGGCTGTCGACTCACAAAATAGTGCATAGATACATTGTTTAAACTTTTCCTGCGAATGTGGTTATTTCAGGAAGGTTATAATCTACCTATCATTCTAACTCCCTTGATCCTTAGGACTTAGAGCACAGGTGACAAGGATTTGGTAAGTCATGGTGTGCAGGTATAAGTCCTAAAGTGAATACAATTCTGATAGGCAAGAATTAAAGCAGGATTACCAGTTCCAGGTATGAATGTGTATGGGCCCAGGTGAGTATGGTAAAATGAGCTGATAATCCCGCACGCCAACACTAGTCACCAAAAAAGCTGGCAAAACTGGGAGGCCCTGTTCAACCCTGCTTTAAGAAATGCGGCAGGAAACAAGCAAATGACGTCCGTGTTTCTGTTCTGTCCTAAACTCCAAGAAGTTTGGAATGAGGTGCATAACTCTGTGAACGATCTCCTGCACACTCAAATTCAAGTAAACCTAGAACTGATTATTTTTGGGCTGCCACCAGATGGGGGAGAGCATATGAACTACTGAAATAAATTAATTTATGTATCTAAATTTGTTGGGGAGAAGGCAGATTTGTGAAAGCTGGATCTCATTGGTGCCACCAGCAAAAACAGAATGGTGTGAATCAGTCCTATATGTCTATATGTTGGACACTCACCGTACGGCCCCAACAATGGTGGTTACGTTATAGGAACCCTTGAATGTATGGATTGAGGGGACAGTTGGAAAATAAGCACAAAGTTTATCTAGGAAGGAAAAAATGTACACCCTATGGTTGGGTACAATGATTATAGCCATCTGGGGAGAGGACGAGGTAGTCAAAACTAACTTTTCCACAAAACTGCGATCTCCAAGGCTTTCCGGTTGGTTACATAATGTCTGGAGATTACTGTTGGATTTAATATGGCAAATGAGGACAAAAAAAAGTAATGATTAAAAAGAAAAATATTTTTATACATCTAAATGTTTATATTTTCCTGCAACATATATTTTAACTTTGTCTTTTATGCTATTATATTTTAGAAATGTTGTATATTCTACTTTGTTACATACAAATAATCACCCCTTCACTATCAGTGAAAGATGTATGCCAAAAAAGGCAAACAAGAAGCTGGCCTGAGCTTTAACTTACTACTCCCAATCCATCAAAATGAACTTATTTACTATAAAGTACTTCTGTTTAAAATAGCACCTGGAGAAATTGTGTTCTATAGAATGCAATATATGAATCACATAGTCATGACCGTAGGCCTAAAACAAAAGAGTGTTACTTGGTTAAAGAATACACAAGTAATGGAGCACAAGAGAAAAACAACGCCCATTAGGTTTGTTTAGAAAGCCCTCACTCACTGACCCTGTCCACTTTCTGTGACCACTTCTTGAAACCAATCGTTCAAAATACTCCCACATATTTAAAGGACACAAAGAGCCTGCTTCACCAACTACAAACTCTAGACATAGAGAGCCTTTATACAAGTATCCCGCAAGATGAGACCATCAAAGTTTTGAGTTCGGCTCTCAATTCAGTTACCTGGGAATATACCACTCCCAGAGAATTTATAATAGACTGTGCCACCATTGCGCTTAAGGAGAATTTTTTCGCATACAAAGGACAACTGTTTCTTCAATGCTCTGGTACCTCGATGGGCAGCACCTTTGCCCCTAGTGTGGCCGGGTTGTATGTCTCTGATTTTGAGGCCAAAAATATTCAATCCATCACCAACCCCTTTGCTAGTAACATCTTTTTTTGGAAGCGCTACATAGATGATGTGCTCCTCATCTGGCAGGGGAGCATTGAACGCCTGATGGACTTTCTAGGATGGGTTAACACCATCGATAGATACTTGAGATTCACCCATACAGTAAGTACCACTGAAGTGGTATTCCTTGACATAGTGATAACAAACATCGGAACGTCTTTGACCACTAGAACTAATTACAAAAAGACTGCGAAAAACAATCTGCTAAATTCACCAGTTTCCATCCGCGCTCTTTGAAAGAAAATTTACCCTATGGCCAATATCTAAGGATTAGGCGCAATTGCAGCAGTATTGATGACTTTAGACAGCAATCAACTGACTTAACTGCGAAACTACAACAAAGAGGTTACCCTAATCATATCCTAACCAAAGGATTTAAACGGGCACGCAATCAACCCCGTGAAGTTCTACTGGAATCATCTGACAGAATCCCAGGGGAACCTCCCCTCACATGTGTCACCACCTACAGTACCTTGTCCAATCTGATGAAGAAATCGATTAATAAAAACTAGAAAATAATCACCAGTACGAAGAAGAACTGGGAAAAAACACTCTTTTTGTTTAAGAAAGGACACAGTCTGAAAGATTCTCTGGTCCACACCAGACCCAAAGAACCCATTGCAATGCCAATACGCAGTATCACCGATACGTGGAACTTACCTAGGGTCACTGGGCATTATCCATGCTCTAATTGCTCTGTCTGTCACCTGACGACGGTGACAAAATCCTTATCTTTGGAACCAGGCAAAACATGGTGACAAAAGTCACACACTAATTTTAACTCTGCCAATGTTGTCTACCTGATCACATGCCCCTGTTCGTACCGATACATAGGTATGACAACAAGGAAGGTCAAACAGAGGGTATGTGAACACAGGAGTAACATTAGGTGCAAAAAAGCCACAACCAAGATGAGCGATCATTTTCTACAAGCCAACCTTACAACCAACGACCTAAGATGGACTAACATCGAACAGCTCACTGAAGGCTCTAACATTGCTGAGAGACTTTTTGAGAAGGAGCAGAGTTGGGTGTACCGGCTTGGCACCGACCGTGATGGTCTGAATGATGACATACCATGGGACTCAATCCTGAAGTGAATAACACTCCCTTGAATTGAACTGGCTGACTGAGATTGGTTCCCTGTAATCGATCAGTCTTTCCATTCGGTTAACACTGAATATGGCTAGCCCAGTGATTGGCACACTTCAATAGATCTGCAGTGAATGATCCGACCCAGTATTTTAAGTCCCTGACTGATTGCTTGTATGTGGCTGTAATCAGAGATCTGTTCTTTTGCCCTTTGACCAGAAAATGCCATTGCCTGTCACCGCGTAATTTTATAGCTTACTATCAACTCAAATGTAAATGTAAATGTGGGATACTTGTAAAGCGCACTGTTACTCTACCCGAGTGTCCTGGCGCTGTAGACCGCTGGGGAACCCGTCCTGGTTTTCCCTGTGAGAGGGTCCCTTTCTGGGTATCTCCAGGGTGAAACCAGGCATCCCTGGCGTCTGTGGGGGGCCGTTGTAGAGATGAGGCAAGCTTAATGCCCAGAGTTACCAAGTGTGTTCCCTGGTTAGAGTAGGCACTGAGGCGAGAATTATCGAGTCTGTTGACCCTGGTCCAAGACCCTGCCGCGTCGGGAATTGAACCCTGGACCCGGGCCGTTCTCTGCTTACAGGTCTGCCGCCTCTAACCAGTGAGCCACACCTCTCCACTCCAACTCAGACAAGGGCTCTCCCGTAAACGTTGCAAAATTCTCAAAATTATAGGATTCTTGTTTTCCTATGAATTCGCTTTCAATTGTAACACCTCTTTGCGTACCATTCTAATGTAATTGTCTTAGTTATGAGCTGAGACGGATGCATCACCCAATGTCCGTCCCCTTACAATCACTTGAGTAAAGTTTTTTCCTCTGCATCGAAAGAAGTGCATCTGCTCGCTAGCTTGAAGCAGTGACGCGGTTGTACTGTCATCGGCGGACCGCGCACATTGGCTCACTCCGCGCATGGCCATCCAAACCACCCCCCAACCCGGAAATGCGAGAGTTGCCGGACCAGCTCTCGCTACTTAGGCAGTCCTTTGTCTACCAGGTCTCGATCGTCGAGACGCGGTTCAGAGGGATCGTACAGGTTTACACACAGGTGCCTGGCATCGAGGGCGTGAGTGTTTCCCTGGCCATATAACCAGCACAAGCTAAGTACTTCCAAGGCTTCTTTTAATAGTTTGTCTCGTTGTTTGTCTCTTTGCAGGATGTGCTGAATACGCCGCCACCCCCCTCCCGCGGTCTATGTGGTGACATTGCTTCACCTGTAAAGTGAGAATTATCGCATTAGTATCCCTTCATTTTGGGGGTAGCGGTCACTGGCCCTTGGCCCATTGATCCGGTAGTCACACAGTTTGAATGTACTTTGTATTCCTAATAGGCTGACCACCCTAGCTTCCATTTCCCATTATGGCACGTATTTCTTGACTCCCTCTTGGCGCATGGAAGCATACACGCGCACCGGTGGACCCAAAACAAAAGAATTTCATGTCCATTGACATAGACACTCCGTTATAGATCGGCAGCACAGTGAACTGCTATTTTGCATTGCTGTTCAATACACACCCTCAGGCGGTGCCACTTAAATTTACAACTAGTTCGGTATTGTGCACTTGCCATTCCGCACGAGCACAAGTCACAGTATTTACAAAGAATAACTTGAGTTCAAGAACTAATTGTTTGTTTGTCTCTCTATGTTTGTCTGTGTCATTTGCCTCCACAGGTGCACCTAATTTTTGAAGTCTCTAATCCAGAGACTGGTGGGGTGTGTGCCTCCCGTTTTTTGTTCGGTGTGGCCCCCTCCTCATTGCACTTTCACAGACGACTTTTTTAACTTTCACGTCCCTTGGTAGGGTGGGCCTTAGCGTGCCCATACCGCCGGGGTTTTTACACCATAGGTCCAGACAAATGCCAGGTTAATTACACTAATATTGGCAGAAACATGTTGACCGTCACGTAATGATATTGGAAACAGACCATTCAATTTAGTTGGCCATATTTACCAACACATTTTTAATATGTCCTTGTTGATCAGTCATTAAATCAATTTTTGATACATTAAAGGCATTTTTAATTCACTGTATCACTCTTTTCACACAATCTTTCACTTAGCCTTCACATCTTCACATTACACCCCGCAGTAAATCTGGCGTTGTAGCACACTGGGGTGACATTCGGTCACACCCAGTGGGGCCCGATGATGAAGCATGTCACCGACCAGGTCAGTGAGTGAGGGCTTCCTAAACAAACCTAATGGGCGTTGTTTTTCTCTTGTGCTCCATTACTTGTGTATTCTTCAACCAAGAAACACATGAGCATATTATTTTGAATACATTTATATTCTTTTCAGTTAAATGTTTTTTTATTTTCAACATGAGAAATTCACTTCAGCAACCTCCACCTCTGATGCCAGAATTGCCATCCAAATCGTATCCATTTGAATCTCTAAGGTGAAATTTCCCTCTTTGGAGTGTCATCAAATTTAATTTTTAAAATGCCACTTTCCTTCAGCTTATTGTATGCCTTATTTTCCTTGCATCCATTTCTATTCCTCCTCTGCCTTTCTCTTTCTCCTAAATCCCTTATACAAAGCACATAAACATATTAAGCAATTGCAAATGATTAACATAGGTTTTAATATGACTCCTAAAAATCCACTCCCTGTAGTTCCTAGCCAATTACTTATAGTAGTGCACCTTTGCCTAATGTTTCTAGGACTCTAGTAGTTGCTTGAGTTTCTAATTCAGGTTTAAGTTAGAAATGTTCTCTACAAATTCTTCAGTCATCTTACTCTCATAGGTATGCAAGAACAGCAGTGTTGAGACTTCAACATTTCACAGATTCCATCTTTTTTTGCCAGCAAGCTATCTAAAGCTAATCAAGCTTAATACTTATCAACTGCTAACAAAGCACTAGCTGTACTAGTAGCCAGCTTATCTGCTACAGTAAAAAGCTCTCTGATTTTCTCGTAGTTCCAAACGACATTGTTTAGATGAATGATAGCCCCAAAAATATCTCTCACTAACTGTGTTACATCAGTGGTACTGTGTGTATGTCTGTGAGATGGAGTCAATGTGAAAGCACCTATGCTATTTATGTGATAAGTCTTAGGGAAAAAGAGAGCAAAATAACAAGTCACTTCCCAATCAGCAGGCAACAGCAAATAAGCATTTTGTCCACAAATTAAATCTACTCCAGTAAGAACTGCCTCTTCTCCCAATAATATTTGAACAGGCCCTCTAAGACCTTCAAATGTGTGCTCACAGATTCTGATCCCAATATGTCTCTTTGTAAACTGATTTCTCCTTTTGTAAACACACACTTTTCCTTTTTGTCGTCTATCTATATTTACTTTTGGATATATCATTTTCTTCTTGTATTCTTTCTTCCAAACATTCCTTAATAAATCTGTTTCTTTATTTGTCTTACAAAACATGTGAGTTCTTCTTTCCTCTAATGATAAAATACATTTAATTTCTAATTGTCTCAATAAACATGTCAAATTTCATTTGTATGCCTTAATAGTGTCTATTTTTGTAGGGGATCTAAAGAAATACCAAGCTACTTCCATATCCTTTACTTGTGAATAAGTGTTCATTCTTTTCTGGAGAGGACCCTTAGAAAGAATCCTGTCAAGATTGGTAAAATAATATTCAAATCGTTCTTTCTATAAAACAAACAAAGCAACATATTACACCTAGTTGTATATGAAAGTGGAATATGGTGGTAGGCTACATCTTCAGCAGCCGAAGATGGTAAATCTGTTCAAACATAGTCATCTTTATTATCTAAATCTTGGGTGTATTCCTGAACTAATCTGGAGTGAACATTTGTTGTGAAATCTTCCTTTGAAACATATATAAATGAAGCTTTTAATATCTATTGTATGTGCAGATAATGTCAGTGCAGGTGTGAATTCTGTCTCTGAGGTTCAACTCATACCAACTAAAAGAACTGTAAATGCGAGCACAACAACTGTTAGTGTGACAGCCATGACAATTCTACATCTAGCTTAGGTAAGGAAACACATTTTTTTTAACAGTCAGACCTTTAATTTAAAATAGCAGCAGGCAGGTTCAGCATTCTGCCTTTACTTTTTCTTACATAAAATGAGCGTAGCTGTCAGTGGCTAAGTTGCACTTATTTCACTCAGCTAATATACAATAATCTTCATTGTATCCCTAGCCATACTGCATATTGTTTTAAAAGTGTTATCCCTAATCGTCTACTGCATCCTTGGCCCTGGGGGAATTCTTCTTAATATTTTTTTATTTGTCTTTGTTAGTGAATACTTGTCATGTTATTTATCACAGCCTTTATAATTCAGTTACACACAGTTCCTTGTTTGTAGAATCAGATCTCTCTGCTTTGAATTTGATACATATTGATTATCAAGTCATATTTTGTGGTATGGTTTTAGGAATTTACATCAAAAGCTGTTTATTGAGGCATATCATTGAGGTTCAACTGATTCCGATCTCAGTTCATTGGGATCTTGAAATGTTGCATTAGGCACATTCTCTGTATAGCAAGTCCATTAAGGTGCAGAATACCTACAACAAGATACATTTGCTCTCTTGGATCTTCTTGTTGTTTGTTCATATTCTTCTGATTTGCTTATAAAACTGGAGTTTGTTTCTTCAACAATGGTTCATGGTATGCATTCAATGGACATACTAGATCTCAGTCATCTCCTACTATTCAGCCATTCTGATCTCTATTATAGTTTTTCTTTTCTCACACTTGTTCCCTTATCGGGATCGCTCTATGGTTCTGGTGGCAATTCACTGATTCCCTTACCTTCAGCTCATAGTTCTCCATCTTCAGGGGATACTTCCACACCACTTTCTGAGATTTCAGGAACTTGAAATGGTGAGGAAATATGCTGTACTTCGCACCCTTCTAGTCCTTCAGGATGTATGGATACAGGAGGTCTTAGACTCGGCTCAAATGTAACAAATTCACCAAGCAGATAACTCAATTTCTGGGAGTGAGAGGCATGCACCCTATTTGGTATCCCCACACATTTTATAGCAGTATTGGTGATTAATATCATGTGACAGTGTCCTTTCCACCTTGGTTCCTGGTACCATTCACAAATGTGCTTTTTGACCAGGACCCATTTACCAAGGTTAAGGTTGTGACACTGCTCTTGGGTTTGAACGGCAGTGACAGCTTCAACCAGTGTGAAAGATAATGTACCACAGCAGCCTAGCCTTTTCAACAGTCTAGGATAATGTCATCTGTGATATTTTAAAGTGCATTAGCAGCCATTCACATAGCACGTACCCCGAGTATTGCATGAGGCGATAATCTTGCCCTCCTATCAGCAGTGCTTCTGAGACTCTTCAATACTAATGAAAAAGCATTGGGTGATTTCAGTGATGTAGATGCACAGACTTTGGCCAAACGTGATTTCAGCATCTCGTTTAGTTGTTCAACTATACCCAAAGCTTCTGGACGAAAACTATATTGCAATCTCTGTTCTAGTGTAAGTGCCACATACAGCATTCTAAGGACGTCCTTGTAAAGTGGGCTCCTAAGTCTGACTCCAGAGAAACCAGAAATCTGAAAGGGTGGCATGAGTTCATGTAACAGCAGTTTAGTTACAGTGAGACTGTTATTTCTCTCTGTTGGATAGGCTTCCACCCATCGGGAGAAATTGCACACTATAACCAGGAAATATCTCAGCTTGTTATAAACAGCCATTTTGATCAAATCCAACTGCATCCTATTGAAGGGTCCTCCTGATCTTCTTCTGTGACTCAGTGTTACAGGGGTTCTCCTCCCTACATTAATTTTCTGACATGTCACACACAAATGACTTGGGGGTAGATGTATCAAGATTCCAGATTGCGATTTCTAAATAGAAATATTTAAGGAATCGCTATTTAGAAATCGCAAAATGGAATGTATGTAGAAAATTGCTATTTTTTAGAGATTTCTTAGTCTTCCTTATTTGCGAATTCGCAATTTGCGAATTCGCAATTAAGGAATAATTTCCCATGCATTCCTATGGGCCAGGAGGCCCATAGGAATGAAAGTGAAATAATTCTCAATTTGCGATTCGCAATTTGCAAATCGCAAATTGAGAATTATTTCAAGGGTGCAGGGGTGTCTCCAAGACACCCTGCTGCACCCCTGAAATTTACATGTGTTTGCATATGGTGCACATACATGCCCTATGGGCATGTATGTGCGTCACATGCCACCTTCACAAATGCCAAATAGGGCATTTTTGAAAGAAATCGCAAATTACCACCAACTACAAGTTGGTGGTAATTTGCGATTTCTTAACCCAAATTTGCATTTCCTAAAACATTCATACATCGCATTTAAGGAATCGCAAAATTTGCGATTCCTTAAATGCTTAAGCAAAATAAGGAATCACAAATTTTTGCGATTCCTTATTTTGCGATTTTCTGATACATATGAAAAAATGCAAAAAAGTATTTTGCGATTCGCAAAGGCCGGAATTCGCAGAATTCCAGCCTTTGCGAATCGCAAAAGGCTTGATACATCTACCCCATAGCTCTTTAGCAAATACCATAGATTAACCCAATTCTGCCTGAATAATTTCATCATTGCATCTCTTCCAATGTGTGCAGGGCCATAGAAGTGTCTTGTCATGGGAAATGCAAGCTTTCTGGCAACACTGGTCTTCCATCTGCTGAAACCCATATGTCGTTAGAATTTTAACACATCCTGATCAGAACCCCTCCTAGCTGTTCTGCCTTTGAAACGTTTCCCTGCAGCCTTTTAATTTCTTCCTATGTATCGGCTATGGACATCAGCATTGACAAGGTGGTGTCCTCATCAGAATCCTTTGTGTATTCTCTGTTAAATGGGCTTGCCACAATTTCACAAAACTGAGCAACTTTTTCGGCATATCTGTTTTCAACAGACATAGTCATTGCTACTTCTGTTGGTTGCTAATTTAACTACCACAATTTCTTGAGATAATTGTAATGGTTCCAACAAGCTCATCTCATAGTCTTCATTTCAGATCGGTGGTATGCCTTGTGACCGCAATTATATGTAATTATGGACCCCCCCAAATCATAGTGACTATCTATAAATATAGTCACTTGTAATTGAGCTCTACAATTCACGTAAGGGCAATGAATTCCGCCACTTGTGCAGAGGTAACAACTCAAAGACAAATTGCTGAATTGTACAGACAGTGTACGCTGCTCTCAAATTTCCCTCATTGTCTCTTTATGTTCAGCTGTCTACAAAGATTACATAGTCAGGCTCATGAAGGGGTTCTCCTTAATATCAAAAAATAAATTGGTGGTCAAGACAGCTGTGCTCAACTTCTTGCAATCAATTTCATTTACCGGCAATGGTAACAATATAGTGGTATTGAGTGTTTGACATTGCTGCAATACAACATTATCAGCAGCAAGAATTTGTAAGTCTGCTGTGGCTAAGTTGCACTTATTTCACTCAGCTAATATACAAATACTGGGTTTTGGTGCAAAAGAGTGATATGTCCACTGAGTGAGGGTCCTTCACTATGTTCTCGCTTCTTTCAATACTGACATCAACCATAGCAACTGCTTTAAGGCAGTCAAGCAGTCCACTGGCAACAGTGTCAAGAGTAGTTGAAAAATATGCCACAGGTCTTCGAGAGTCTCCATGTCACTGAGTAAGCACTGAATGAGCGCAGCCCTCTCTCTCACGGCAAACATAAACATTTCACTGTAATCAGGCATTCCTAGTGCCAGGGCATGGCAGAGACTTTCTCTCAGTTCTAGGAATGCTTTCAAGCAGTTGTTGTCCCATGTAAGCAGATCAGACACATTCTTGTGCAAAAGGCCTCGGTAAAGGCTTGGCCACTAAGGGAAAGTTTGGTATCCACTGTCTACAGTAGTCCACCATTCCTAGGAACATTTTGGCTGTGTCTTGGGTGTGTTCATTTTATTAATTGTTGTGATTCTCTCCTGTGACACCCATCTCATTCCTTTTTCTACGAGATGTTCTAAATATCGGACCTCTTCTGGAAATATTGTAATTTGCTCTGAGATACATTTTGTCCATTCTCAACCAAATGATTCAATAAAGCAATTGTGTCTTGTTTATAATCTTCTTGTGTACTTGATGGCACAAGTATGCCATCAATGTAAGGGCACAAGAACGTTCTTTTTCAATATCTGATTTAAGATCAGAGAGCTCTCTGTATACCCCTGTGGAACTCGTGACCATGCCAAAATGCTATCTCTGAATATAAATGAGAACTGAAATTGACTGTCGTAATGCAATGGATAGAGGATAAAGGCCAGTCAGAGATCCACAACAGTAAACCATTCTGCATTTCAGGATATTTGAAATAGTATTGTAACTGGATTTGGTACCATGGGACAACATCGGACTAGAATATAGTTAATTTTTTTAAGATCCTGTTTAATTCTATACTTGACATTAGGCTTCTGTAAACCCATAATCGGCAAATTGGAAGGGCTTCCAGCAATATCTCTCAAAAGTCCTTGTTTTAGCAATCACTGGAGTTATTCTAACCACTGTTTCAGGTGTGAGATTACATGGTGGAATTCTTGGAACCACTGCATTTTGCTTTATAGTAATTTGGACTGGTTGTACATGTTTGACTAGTCCGATGTGTTTTCCTGCAAAATTCCATACTACTCATTTTACAGTATCTTGTAAATAGGGAGGTAATCCATTCTTTTCTGGCCACTCTAGATTCCTTCCTTCCTAAGAGATTCACAGGAATTGAATCCAACACAACAAATTCGTAATCTTCCTCAAATGTAGCTAATTTTACAGGAACTTTCTTTGAACTAGAGTAAGTTATTTGCTTCTTTGTGACACCTACAACTTGGATTTTTCTTGCCAAGAGGGGAAGGTCTGGGAATTCTGTTGAACAGGTAGCAACTGGGTCAATGAGAAATGATAATTGGTGGCGATGTAAGTATTCTTCTACATACTCCTTCTACAAATAGTCTACTTTGGTCCACCTCCAAGACTGTGTCAAGTACGCAAACTTACTCCCCCATCAGGCACCGTCATTGTGGAAATGTCAGAATCAAAACTCCCATTCTCAAACATAGTAAACTGCTGAAATGGGTGCTGATTTTGGGATGGATTTGAATTCCTATAAAATCTGGGATTTCACATGTTCTGAGGGGCCATTAGGGCTTGCAGGACCTGCATTATATGGGCTTGTAACTGATTTGATGTCTGCATTTTCTGGATGGGTACTTGAACTGGAACATTTTGCATCACTGTTTGACTGAAATGTTTCAGTTGCCCATCACCACTTACTCAGTTGGGATTCTGTCTATGTTCCCTCTTTCAATGCCCGAACCTGTTACAATAGTGACAAGGAGTTGGTTTCGTCAGTGTTTCAACATCTACCCCAGAATTGGGATGAACCAGAACACCTCAACCACTACCCAGTGGAAGGCCAAATACACCTTATGCCATTTAACTCCCAGCCTGAAAACCAACACCTTGTATTACACCAATATTCCCTAAATACGACTGATTCTGAAATCCTTTCTGAGCCAGCTTCGTTTTGGCCGAAGAAATTTCTCCTTAAGCCTTTTCTGCTTTCTCTCTTGCTCATCATTACAGTATTTTTCGTACCTCTTGATCTCATCTAAGTGCCCTATCTGCCAACAAATCATATCCTGTTGTAAATGCATACTGATCTCTGGTCCCAATAGCTTCATTTGGGTCAAAATACATTTCTCCTTAAGCCTTTTATGCTTCATCTCTCTTTTCAGAATGTTCTTGTCCACTGTGCTGTTTAAACACCTGTATAATCGTTCATAATAAGCATGCCCTGATTCTTTAGCTTTTGAGTAGTTCGAGTGATTTTTAACCAATCAATGTCTCTCACTGGAACTTTCTCTTTCAAAGAAGTAATTATCTTATCGTACTTTTCTTTTTCTTCCCTTGTATCTTTGTCAATATACTCTCTCATCTACAAAACTCGCTACATTTCGGAATGTACTTCAACAGTTCATCAATGTGTATTCTTAAAGATCGCATGGTCACAATTCCTTCATCGTCTGGCTGTGCCCTAAAACCTTTTTTGTAAAGGGATGCTCTTAGTGATATCAATCTTATATTTACCTACCAACTCTGTCAATTTATCATCTCTCATTTGAACTCTATTATTTTGCCAAAAATGTCTGCTGATTATAGCTGAGAACATTTTCCAGCTTGGTGATTTCCCTATCAATTGAAGTGCTGTGGCTGTCTGCTTATGCATTTAATTGTCTCATTAGAGATCTTTGTTGTGTTTCTCAACTGACATCTTCTTCCATTTTTAATTTAATTTAGATTAGGGAAATTCCTTTATTGAACATGCTTGTTGCATTATGAGTATTTTGACTGTAATATCTACTATTATTGTGTTTCATCTTGTATTGAAATGTCAACTAATGGATTACTTGAACTTGTAATAACAATGGCTAAAGATTCAAAATTTCTAAATAAAATATTGTTTATTTACTAAATTGGTAATAAAACATTTTAATTAGCACAAATTCTCTTTATTGACTTTACAAATGTCAAAAGATTTGCTGGAACTGAAGTGGTGATGTAAATGATTGTTCTTTATTGCATTGGGTTTTACAATAAACAACACTGCCTCAGACGAAATTGCTTCTTTCGTGTTTTGTGCAAAGAAGAGGTTCGGATGGCACAGCCAAAAGATGAGAAAAATTTGAAAAGTATCAAATCCACTCCTTGTGTGGAAAAGTTAACGATGGAAAAAGCTGCATAAAATGTTTACAAAATTGAATTTCAATGGAATATATCGATTAATTTGGTAGGATTGAATAACAGCTTAAATGGGGACTTGAGCTGTGCGTTTGGTCGGGGCGGCGAATTCACCCCAGTCTGATCATCTTTCTAAACTGTACCATTGATGAACAAAGGTTAATTCTATTTGGAACAGTCCAACCCTAACTGCCAAGTCAGATACTCCCTGAAATAGAACACAAACAACCCAGGACTGGGTGCGTCCTCTTTATGGGCTCATCAGCCAGGTATAGCTTGGTTCCAGTGACACAGTGTGCACAGGACCCATATCTGGGCATATCCATCTCACTTAAGGTAGCACTTTGAGTATGCAAAACAGTGATGAATCTAATGCTTGAATTCATCTCAGCAACTAGTAAGTACCACGGCCACATCCTAATACCTTGTTATTGTGCACACCATGTCACCACAGTTTAGCCTGAGCTATATGAAAATCAGTCTTGACCCTGCTCCAATTGGAACAATCTAGACTGAGCTGCCAAGCCAGGTACTCCCAGAACCAGAACACAAGCAACCCAGGACAAGTTTTGCCCTAATTTTGGGCTCATCATCTGGGTACAGCCTGGTTCCAGTGACACAGTGTCCGGGTCTGCTCCACGGAATCCGATTGATGCTTATAAGGGTCCACGTCCAAACATCACAAACCTTCTTGTATAAACACACAGAGGTTTTGAGCCATTAGGTGAGGGATAAAAAGAACAGGGAAGGGAAAGGGAAGGGTCAGCAGGGAAGGGATATACCTGAAACGACAAAACACATACTTAGAATCACTCCAGTGGAAACAGGCTACTCTCATATGATACACACCAAAGAGCAGAACAGGTCTGGAAATAATGTATGACCAAAAAGTGACTCTGAAACAGTAGGATGTGTGTGTGAACAAAAGTTGTTGAGAGTTATAGGTAACCCAAAGCTAGAAGAATTCCCATCAGACCACCTTCACGATGGAGTTAACGTCACGTGGGAATTGCTGTACAATCCAAACCTCATCCGACCAAGTAGTGCCGGCGTGGAGAGTGGATGTCAGAAATCTAGCCAGGGTGTTTACCATGAAGTGGACTAGAGTATGTGCAGTGCTCAAATAGTGGTGATAATTAAAATTGACTACGCTGATTCTATGAGGGCATACGTGGAGGAATCAGTGTGTCAAGAGTAAAAACAAGCCAGTGTGGTGACTGCCCACTGGCGCTGTGTGGAACGGTCGACATGTTTCAGCCAACGGGGATTTGCCCCGGCTTTCTTCAGGACCTTAATTATCAGCTAGCTACTGCAACCATTACTACAGGTAATGTGTGACCAAAAATTATTTATAAAAAATAATTAGTGAGTTTACTAATAGACAATAAATATCTACCAGGAACTCCAACGCTTTAAACGTCCACTGTTGAGTTGAGCTCAACTCGTGTTCGGAGGCACCGACGGACAGAGCGGGGCCTCATACTCCCGAGCGGTTGCCGGGTGAGGTGAGGCCTTCACCCACACAAGGCTGGGAAGAAGACAAGCTTCTCCCACGCCAGTGGACGTTTAAAGCGTTGGAGTTCCTGGTAGATATTTATTGTCTATTAGTAAACTCACTAATTATTTTTTATAAATAATTTTTGGTCACACATTACCTGTAGTAATGGTTGCAGTAGCTAGCTGATAATTAAGGTCCTGAAGAAAGCCGGGGCAAATCCCCGTTGGCTGAAACATGTCGACCGTTCCACACAGCGCCAGTGGGCAGTCACCACACTGGCTTGTTTTTACTCTTGACACACTGATTCCTCCACGTATGCCCTCATAGAATCAGCGTAGTCAATTTTAATTATCACCACTATTTGAGCACTGCACATACTCTAGTCCACTTCATGGTAAACACCCTGGCTAGATTTCTGACATCCACTCTCCACGCCGGCACTACTTGGTCGGATGAGGTTTGGATTGTACAGCAATTCCCACGTGACGTTAACTCCATCGTGAAGGTGGTCTGATGGGAATTCTTCTAGCTTTGGGTTACCTATAACTCTCAACAACTTTTGTTCACACACACATCCTACTGTTTCAGAGTCACTTTTTGGTCATACATTATTTCCAGACCTGTTCTGCTCTTTGGTGTGTTTCATGTTGACAATAGGGGAGCGAGCAGTCAGGTCGTAAAATATTCCCCTTGACCCTCCCACACAGGTTTTGTATTTTGTACTCTCATATGATCTCACTAAAGAACACCTAGGTACCTTATGGTAAGAAAGCAAATGGCCCTGGCGATACGTCTCCTCAATCACCTCCTGTCACTTTATGAAGCCATGACAAAAGGCAAGAGATTCGGATAACTGGATTCTGTTATATACACAGCACCTTGCTGGAATAGCCAATAAAATAAAGGTTCTCTGGGATTGAAGTATTAACCACGATTTCCTTATTGTCAGAAACGGCAGTGCGTGGGAAGCAAGAACCACCACACTCCGCTCTGTATTTCATAAGGGCATGAACGACATACTGCAACCTTCACCAGAAAGAATATGTCACATTAAGGTATCCACTGTTAGATCCAAATAGCATGGAAACTTCTCCGCTCTATATTTCAGCCAGAAAAGTGAAGATGAGAGACAGTCAGTACACGGTAGCGCGTAGATTCGACCTCCACCGCGCTCCGCGAACTGTATGCCAAAACACAAGTCTTTTAATCCAGGAAGAAACAAAAGGCTGAAATCCCTCTATACTCTCATAGAAGTTAACTCACTCCATAGAAGAGAGAACGGTAACGCGTGGCTGTTAACCACCGCGCTCCGCTCTTGTAAATGAAATCCAAGTACAGTGTAGCTGGAATAGCTCGCCCGTTTAGCAAATCACTCCCCGCAATCCCGATCCTACCTGGGACTCGGGTCACGAAAGAATCCAACTTCGCTCAGTTCCAGACAGCCGACTAAATGGCTGGAAGCGTCTCCAAACAACACTCCGGGGGAAAGCCGGAAACCAACGAATTACACGCAACAGGAAGCGTGTTTGCGCTGCTCTAATACTTCCACTCACCGGGGAGTCTGGGAGTTGTAGTCTAAACTCCTGTTCCGGTCTTCATGTCCTTCCTCCTAGCGCTTGCACACACATGTATTCTGCAATGCAGGCGCAACCTGGGAAATCCTGACAGTATGTCCTCCCCCCTAGCGCCTTCTAGGGCCAGGTCGCAGAGGGAACCTACAATGATAGGAACGGACAGCCTCAGGGGCATGGAGGTTCTGCACAGGCTCCCAGGAATCGTCCTCAGCCAAGTACCCCTTCCAAGAGACCAGATACCACAGGACACCCCTCCTGTACTTGGAGTCCTTGATACTCTGTACCACATACTCAAAACCATCATCACAAAGCACGGGAGGAGGTGCACGCCTCCTGGCACCAAAAGCAGGTTTTAACAAGTTGCAATGGAACACTGGATAGTTCCTGAGCGTACCCGGCAGTTTTAACTTGTAAGCCACCGGATTGATCTGTTTTACGATGACATAAGGACCAATGTATCTAGGGTGAAAGATACTGCGCAATTTGAAACAGATGTTTCTGGTGGAAAGCCATACTTTATCCCCTACATCATAGGACGGACCTGCCCTCTGATGTTTGTCCTCTCTTCTTTCATACTCAGTCTTTGCTTTCTGCAGATGAGCCCTGATCTTTTTGTGCACCGCTTGTAAGTCACGCATCTGCCCCAACACTGTAGGTTGATCAGCTACCCCCTCCGGAATGCTGATAGGAAGAATTTGGGCGTCAAAACCGTAGGTGGCGCAAAAGGGAGACACCCCCAGTGAACTGTGCCAGGCGTTGTTGTATGCCACTTCGGCCATCCACAACAAGGAGACCCATGAGTCCTGGGCTTCAGCAGCATAGAACCTGAGATATTTTTTCACTGTTTGATTGAGTCTCTCTGTTTGCCCATCAGTCTGAGGGTGGAAGCTAGTGGAGAGAGAAGACTAGATCTGCATGGCCTTGCACCAGGCCTTCCAGAACCTGGCGATGAATTGCGGGCCCCTATCCGAGACTATAACCTTGGGCACCCCATGCAAACGAATAACATTGTTTAACAGCAACTGTGCTGTTTGACCTGCGGTGGGGAGATTCACACAGGGAATGAAGTGTCCCATTTTGGTGAGACTATCTATTACCACCAGGATAGCCGTTTTACCTTGATCTGGGGGTAGTCCTGTAACGAAGTCAACGCTGATGGTCTGCCAAGGCCTTTTCGGTGTGGGTAGAGGCATCAACAGCCCCTTCCTTTTTCCTGTCTCGTTCTTGGCTCGAGCACACTCCTCGCAAGATCCTACCCATGTGGTTACGTCTCCCTTGATTGTCTCCCACCAGAAACAACGTTGCAACAACTGAATCGTTTTGCTCACACCTGAGTGACCTGCCAACAAGGTATCATGACACCATTCAAAAGCCTTCTTTCTTAAGGCTAAACTAGGTAGATATAATTTACCGTCCTGAAAAGGTAGCCCTTGTTTCAAAGAGCGACCACTTCCCCTAGTAGCCCAAGTCACCCATGCATCTAGAGCCTTTGATTGGCGAACCAAATCCAAGAAGGTGTTTGCCTGAACAACGCAAACCACCTTTCCCGGATCTACTATCGCCTCTAGGGATTTTTCACCAAGTGCGTTGCCAGCATGAGTCTGCCTGGACAGGGTATCAACTTTCCTGTTCTCTACCCCAGGTCTATACGCGATGATAAAATCGTATTCTGAGAAGAATAACATCCACCTCATCTGTCTCTGCGTGAGGTTCCTTGCTGTTTTCATGTACTGGAGGTTTCTATAATCAGAGAACATGGTGACCGGGAACGCCGCCCCCCCACAGATGTTGACGTCATTTCTGGAATGCTTTCTTTATTGCTTGCAGCTCTTTTTTGGCTATAGTATAGTTTGTCTCTGCTGTGCACAGTTTCTTGGACATATAGGCTACGGGATGTAATTGACCTGTGGTCTGGTTCCGCTGTGACAGGATAGCCCCTATCGCTGCATCTGAAGCATCCGCTTCCACTATGAACGGATGTTCTGGTTTAGGATGGGCCAAGATCGGGGCAGTGGTAAAGGCTTCTTTCAGAGTCACAAAAGCATTTTCTGCTTCTTTAGACCAAAGAAAAGCAGCTCCTTTTCTGAGTAGTTTAGACAGAGGTGACGCTACCTGAGAAAACTGCTAAATAAACCTACGATAGTAGTTTGCGAATCCCAGGAAGCTCTGGACGTCTTTTACACTGGAGGGAATTGGCCACTCTTGGACCGCCTGAACTTTTCTCTCAGACATTTGCAACCCAGTAGGACTCAGAATCACCTCCAGGAATTCCACCTCAGTCACACCGAATTCGCATTTACTCAGCTTACAATAGAGTTTGTTTTCCCCCAACCTCTGTAAAACCTGAAAGACATGGTGCCTGTGGACCTTGGTTCTGTCTGAGTAAATGAGAATATCGTCGATGTAGACGACCGCACAGACATCCACAAACTCCTTCTAAACATCGTTAAGAAAATACTGAAATGCCGCCGGGGCGTTAAACAGCCCAAACGGCATAACAGTATATTCATATAATCTGTAACGAGTCTTGAAAGCAGTTTTCCACTCGTCCCCTTCTCTAACACGCACCATATGGTACGCGCCCCTCAAGTCCAAATGGGTATATATTTGGGCATCCCTCACTTGATCCAGTAGGACCGGAATGAGGGGCAAAGGGTATCTGTTTCTTACCGTGTTCTTGTTTAGAACCCGGTAGTCCACACAGGCTCTCAATTCTCCGTTTGCTTTTTTGATAAAAAACAAAGGAGAGGCTGCGGGGGATCTGGAGGGTCTGATGAACCCAATAACAACATAGTGATCAAAGTATTTTTTTAAGTGCCCCGTCTCAGGTACTGACAGTGCATAAACACGACATGATGGTAGCGTGGCTCCATCCACTAGATCAATGCGGAAATCATATATCCGGTGTGGTGGCAACTGTTCTGCCTGGCTTTCGCTAAAGGCATCCTCAAAGCGTTTGTATTCAGAGGGTAGGATGACCTTTTTCTCCGCTGCAGTAGCCACTACCACGGGGAGAAATAAGGCAGCGGCTCACTGTGTCTTGAAAGCGTTCAGATGCTCCTTGCATTCCTCGGACAAGAACCGGACCTCTTTTGTTTTCCAATCGATCAACGGGTTGTGATAGCTTAGCCAAGGCATCCCCAGAATGACCTCGTATTGTGGGGCCTCTATAATGTTTAGCGGTAGTTCTTCCCTATGCAGTCCCTCTGGTCCCTTAAAAGACAACGCCACCACGTCAGTCTGTTCGGTAATGAGGCCAGATATCAGAGGTTTCCCGTCTACAGCCAATACCTCCTCGGGGGTCTCTCTAGTCACTCTGTCCAAGGATAAAGAGGATACTAAGCTGCTATCTATAAAGTTCCCCGTGGCCCCTGAGTCAATCATGACCATGACCTGATGTATCTTTAGCTGACTCTCTAAGCTCATTGGGAGAACGATATGTGTCTCCGTATCCTGCAAGGCCATGACTGTTAGCGAAGGAATCTTTAAAGGCTGGGACTCCCTTTGTTGTTCCTGTGAACTCTCTGTCACTGCCTCGGAGGCACCAACAACAGAGACAGCTATTCTTTTGCCTTGGTCCCATACCCCAGACGTTTTCGGTTTGGTGGGGCACTCTTTAACGTAATGCCCCTTTTTTCCACAGTATAGACACAACCCCAGGGCTCTACGGTTCTCTTTTTCTTCCCTAGACAAGGGTGCTCTTACTGCTCCAATCTCCATGGGTTCTGAGCTTGATTCTGAGGAAGGCAAGGGTCTCTGAGGTGTAGCTTCGGACCCAAAAGAAACCCTGTCCCACCTTCTTCTTTCTCCTCCTCTTTTACTTTGTCTACCATCTAAACGCAAGGTTAGATTGATCATATCTGTGCAGGTAACCGGTTGAGGGTCTATCTGGGCAATAAAGTCCTTTAGTCCGTCCCTCAACCCTTGATAAAAAAGCGACATCCTCTTTTCCTCCGGCCATGAGGTCTCTGCCACTAACCTATTGAAATCATCAAGTATGACACTGAATCCCTCCTACCCTGTCTAAGGGTGAGTAATTCTCTGTCTGCGGTAAAAGTAGTAGCGCGTCTATCAAAAACTCTTTCAAACTCAGCACGGAAGGCTGTCCAATCAGACAAAATGGCATCATTATTTCGCACCAGAGGTGCTGCCCAATTGGCAGCATCCCCTATCAAATAAGAAATGGCAAAAGCCACCCTTGAGTGATTGTTTGGAAAAGAGGCTGGCTTGCACGAGAAATGAAGCATGATCTGAGTCAAAAACACCTGTGTCTTGGTCGGATCCCCAGAGTAACACTCTGGACTGGCCAAAGGAATGGGTGGTGGGACAGTGACCTGCACCTGCGAAGGGGATGCATCAAAGGGGTTTCTGCTTAGTCTGTCTACCTTATCCCTCAAAGATGCTGCCTCTGTCTTGGAAGCAGGTAACTCTTGCTGGACCAACACTAAGGCCTGGAGTACGTCCTCCAGAGTAGCCATTATAAGCACAACCGGAATGGGTAGAGCTGTATTCGTGGGCGTGTAATTCTGTCCGGGTCTGCTCCACGGAATCCCATTGATGCTTATAAGGGTCCACCTCCAAACGTCACAAACCGTCTTGTACAAACACACAGAGGTTTTGAGCCATTAGGTGAGGGATAAAAAGAACAGGGAAGGGAAAGAGAAGGGTCAGCAGGGAAGGGATATACCTGAAACGACAAAACACAGACTTAGAATCACTCCAGTGGAAACAGGCTACTCTCATATGATCTCACTAAAGAACACCTAGGTACCTTATGGTAAGAAAGCAAATGGCCCTGGCGATACGTCTCCTCAATCACCTCCTGTCACTTAATGAAGCCATGACAAAATGCAAGAGATTCGGATAACTGGATTCTGTTATATACACAGCACCTTGCTGGAATAGCCAATAAAATAAAGGTTCTCTGGGATTGACCACGATTTCCTTATTGTCAGAAACGGCAGTGCGTGGGAAGCAAGAACCACCACACTCCGCTCTGTATTTCATAAGGACATGAACGACATACTGCAACCTTCCCCAGAAAGAATATGTCACATTAAGGTATCCACTGTTAGATCCAAATAGCATGGAAACTTCTCCGCTCTATATTTCAGCCAGAAAAGTGAAGATGAGAGACAGTCAGTACACGGTAGCACGTAGATTCGACCTCCACCGCGCTCCGCGAACTGTATGCCAAAACATAAGTCTTTTAATCCAGGGAGAAACAAAAGGCTGAAATCCCTCTATACTCTCATAGAAGTTAACTCACTCCATAGAAGAGAGAACGGTAACGCGTGGCTGTTAACTACCGCGCTCCGCTCTTGTAAATGAAATCCAAGTACGGCGTAGCTGGAATAGCTCGCCCGTTTAGCGAATCACTCCCCGCAATCCCGATCCTACCTGGGACTCGGGTCACGAAAGAATCCAACTTCGCTCAGTACTAAACGGCTGGAAGCGTCTCCAAACAACACTCCGGGGGAAAGACGGAAACCAACGAATTACACGCAACAGGAAGCGTGTTTGCGCTGCTCTAATACTTCCCCTCAAGGGGGAGTCTGGGAGTTGTAGACTAAACTCCCGTTCCGGTCTTCATGTCCTTCCTCCTAGCGCTTGCACACACATGTATTCCGCAATGCAGGCGCAATTTGGGAAATCCTGACACACAGTGGGCACCGGACGCACTTCTGTGCATACCCATCCAATGTAGGGTGAAAAAAGAAAGTATACAAAACAGTGATGGATGGAATGCTTGAATGAATATCAGCTACTGGTAATTACTTGGGGCCTCATCTAAATCGATCTTTATTTTGCACACTATGTCACCTCAGTTTGGACCTAGCTATATGCAAATCAGTCTTGAGCTTGCCCCATATGAAACAGTCCAGCCCGAACTGCCAAGCCAGGTCCTCCCTGAACTGAAAGACAAGCGGCCCAGGACTGGTTTTGCCCTACCAATGTGCTCATCAACCAGGTACAGTGTGATTCCAGTGACACAGTGTGCATGGGACCCACATCTGGGAATGCCCATCCCCCTTAGGGCATTTTCTTGTACAACTTATACAAAAATGTCATGGATGGAATGCTTGAATTAAGCTCAGCTACTGCTAATTACTTGGGGCTGCATCCATCATTGATTTGTACACATATTATTTTACCCTAAGTGGGGCGGGTATGACCAGATGTGGGTCCAGTGCACTGAAACCAAGCTGCACCCAGCTGATGAGCCTATAACTAGAGCAAAACAGGCCTGGATTGCTTGTGATCCAGTTCATGAAGGACCTCGCTTGACAGTTTGGGCTGGAATAATAAACAGGCAGCTAAAAAACCCTGCAAACTGTTTATAATTGTGAATTATTTTCTGTCCCCCTATGCTATAAGAAACACTCCTTCCCCTTCTATTGGGTTATGTAAGAACCTCTCTGATTTATTTTTTCAGGCAATTCAAACTATCTATGAACAATATCCAGTGCAGATCCCCACTGATCTAGGGTTGACGGCCATTTCCCAAACCGGTCTGCTACTTACTAGATTTGACTCTATAACATCAGAGTAGTCAGCAGAACTTGCAAGATGTTTCCCCTCTGGACTCTTGCCCTCCTGCCATTTAAAAATGTGCTGCTCCTGTGGTGAATCCCATCATAAACAGACTGTTGAATGACTTACTGGACTTGGTGCTAGTTCCATTAAGTTGGAAACAAGCATTGTTGCATCCCCTAATATTGAAACTGTCGGCTGATCCGAAGGTCCTTAGCAACTCTAGATCAATCTCGCTCTTTCTTACGGTTGCTAAACTTTTGGCAAAAAATGTTAACATGCAGATTTCTCACTTCCTTGATTCCAACCATAAGCTGCACAATTCTTAATTGGGCTTTCGTGCTGAATACAGTACCGAGTTGGCCCTGCTCGATGTTTCAGAGTTCATAAAGGAAAACATGGATCTGATCCCACCTGTTATGGTAATGTTACTTGAGCTGTCCTTGGCATTCAATACTGTCTCCCAGGCTAACCTGTTTGACCGATTCGCAAGGTTTGGAATTAGAGACCAGGCATATTATCAAGGGATTTATCTCCGCTTTTTTGGCTTTAAAAGCCAAGAAAGCGGAGATAAAATTATCTCCCTATTACCTAGCTGTCGCTAACAGCACTTAGCGACAGCTAGTAGGAGATACGGACCATCTTGGGCCCCGCTTTGCATGTCAGAGATATTTATCACTAATGACATGCAAAGTGGGAGTGCCAAGATGTTAGCGACTGGAAACAGTCGCTAACATCGCTATCTCCTATTACCAACATTTGGAGATATTCGCGCTAAGCGCGAATATCTCCAAAAGCTAACACCTGCCCTTTGCAGTTCTTAGCCATGTTATCCAATGGGAGGTGGATAACATGGCTAAGAGCATTAGCTCGGTAATGCATGAATATCGCTGACTTTTCAGCGATATTCATGCATTTTGGCCGATTTTTATCGCTTAGGAGATAAACCTTGATAATAGCAAGGCTCCTAAGCAATACAAATCGCCGCAACACAGCGATAAAATTATTGCCGCTAAGCCAACATAGCGATAATTATCGCTAGTTGTTGGTAATATGCCCCCAGGTTCCGCTATGGTTAAAATTTGTCATAAGTGAGCACTCTCAGGCTGTCTTCCTTCCAGCCTATACCTCTTTAATCAAGTTACTTGAGTGTGAAGTCATGGGGCATGCAGGTGGTATCCTACATGGTTAACACCCAACTCCTTTCGGCCCTTCATGAAACTGTGCTAATTACCTTGAGTTCCTTTAAGTTTTCCCTTAAGGCAGTAGTTGATTGAATGAATCTAAGCTGCTAAAAGCTTAACCTCAGATAAAACTGAGATTCTTTTTTTCGGCACCAAGGTCTCTCCAGAATCCAGTGCTGTTGTCAGTCAGAACTGGGTGCCCCTCTCACTGCACCTATGGTAAAAAATCTTGGTGTGAAATTTGATTGAAACCTTACTTTTGTGCCCCAAATCAAGGTGACATCTGCCACCTGTTTTGCCACTCCTATGTCTTAAAGAAGGATGCTTCATCTCATTCCTGAAGACCTTCATAGAACAATAGTCCAGTGATTTGGTTAAGTCCTGGTTAGACTATGCCAACAGTTTGTGTTTGGGGTTGACTTCATTTCTAATCCAGTGCCTGTATTTCTAATCAAGTGCCTTCAAACTATTCATAACCCTGCCACTCGATTAATTCTCAAGATTCCTCCTAGTGTTTTAATGTCCAGTCACTTACGACACCTTCACTGGCTCCCAGTTATTAAGAGGATTCATTTCAAGGCACTTGTCTTTGCCTTTAGTACCTCTACTCACAAAGGTCCTCTTTACCTAAGGAGGCTTTTTAAGCCATGCTGTCAAGTAAGATCCTTGAGATCGAATTACATCAAACTGTTTCAGATCCCCCAGTATCTGAAAGAGGAAGCAAATTGTTCATTGTTTTGGGTTCCAAACTGTGGAATGCTTTTCCTCTTTGGCTGTGAAGCTGCCCATCTGAAGCTATCTTCGGAAAGAATCTCAAAAGAGGGCATCTAGTCTCTCTGCCATTTGTTTTTTCTTGGTCATGACTTGTCCGCTAGCAACGGAACGCCTCTTTGGAGGCAGCTGTGGGCTTTCCAAACGGGCTGAATTGAAATAAATTGGACTGTTCCTATAGGAGCAGGGTCAAGACCGATTAGCGTATGGGGGCGTGGCTTCACAGCTGAAGATGGCAGACACATGAGCCGAGAGCTCTACATCAGCCTAGTAATTAATCCTGGAAATCGGTAGTTTCACCCGTGCCTGGAGGCGCTCTCCTGGGGGCAGAACCAGCGGGGCCCTGTGCAAAAATCATCAGTGCCCCTTGGACTCTGATTTAAAGCCAGGGTTGGGGCAGCCCAGAGGTGGAGAGGTGTGGCTCACTGGTTAGAGGCGGCAGACCTGTAAGCAGAGAACGGCCCGGGACCAGGGTTCAATTCCCGACGCGGCAGGGTCTTGGACCAGGGTCAACGGACTCGATAATTCTCGCCTCGGTGCCTACTCTAACCAGGGAACACACTCGGTAACTCTGGGCATTAAGCTTGCCTCATCTCTACAACGGCCCCCCACAGACGCCGGGGATGCCTGGTTTCACCCTGGAGATACCCAGAAAGGGACCATCTCACAGGGAAAACCAGGACGGGTTCCCCAGCGGTCTACAGCGCCAGGACACTCGGGTAGAGTAACAGTGCGCTTTACAAGTATCCCACATTTCCATTTACAGGTGCTGATATGGCAATGGCGGCCTGCAGAGGAGAGAAGGCCTGCATTACGGTGTGAGACGGCCAACCTGTCTCTCTGCAGAGCCCACACCGACGCACTTAGAGGAGCGGAAGACTGTACGGATATGGCGGATGCCCTGGGGGGCTGTGCGGTGCGAGGAGCCGAGGCCTGCGATCGTTGGCTGCCCGGCCTGGTGACTGTTGCCCGGCTGGGCTCCCAGACGAGAGGCGGTCGCCGGTTGTTGTGAGCTGCACCACCGGGCAGCCACTAGGTGAACTGCTCCCTGTGCCGCCCAGTGTGCTGCCTGCACAAGAACTGGTGTGAGCGTCCGCAGGGTGGTGGGGTGCTGGCTGTGCAATCAGGCCTGTGAAGGCGGGAGCCGAGTGCGTTCGGCCCAAAGTTGTCCCCCTAATGCGGGTGAAGAGAGCGCAAGAGTGCTTATCCAGGATGTCTCAATGTGCTGCTTCTACACGCTGAGGTCAGGCTTGCGTGGCCCCTGTTGTGAGGTGCTTGCTGCAGTAGGTGGGGACAGCCGAGAGGAGTGGTGCTGCCTGGACTCACCAGGTGGCTAATGAGTGTCCTGTGGGGCTGCTGCTTGGTGCAAATCTCTTGGGGGCATTACCTTTGCATGGACTCCCCCTTCTTTAACCTGCGGTGGCATTTGTGGCTGACTGGCCTCCCAGGGGAGGTGGCTGGGACTGGTGGATCGGCTGGGGTGACCGCGTAAGTTCCTGCCTGCTGTGGTGGAGGGCTGGTATTGAGGCACCTACGCCCAATTGCGGGGGCCTGGGTCGGGCCGTCCCTGGTCAGGTATTGGCCTGGGATTTCTCCCATTGTGCCTGGTGGACTGTCCTGTTGATTGAGGTGTCTGGCAAGGTGCCTGGCTGCCATACATAGACTCCAAAACAATAGAGGAAGTGTAGAGGTATTGACAGAATCACCCTCCAAATAGATATGTATAAACATAAGGATTCTATCAATGTGTGGTGGTAATAATCTTATTTTTTGGTTTTTATATATGCGGGTGGTGTAGGTAATAAGCTCTCTCTTAGAGTGATAAAGATGAGAGCACAGTGTGCTTGTTAAAATACCCCTCACACACTAAAAAAATCCTTTAGTGTCATGCTTCATCATGGGGGTCTTCCCGTCCCTCTACGGGGCGGGGCGGGGCGTGCTACGACCTACGAACTACGCAGGAGCACTGTTGTTTGTGACGGAGGCTATGTGACAGTGCAGTGTGAGTGATGTCAGTGAAGTGTAGGGACCTAGTTATGTGAGTGTTTGTTAAAAAAGGTTAAAAATTCCCTGGCTAGTAGAAAAAATATATTTTATTCACTTCTCTGGCTGGGAACGTTAAGAAGGGGGTTTTGGGGTAGAGCGATTAGCTTACTACCTGGTCTACATGTTTCGTAAGCAGTCCCCTACTGCTTACTCATCAGGACCTTCTAGTGGTCCCTACTAAAAAGTACTCAGTTTCTAAAGTAGTAAGCCTACAGTCCTACAAACTAGCAGCAAAAATCGGCTGGTAGTTTGGGCTTTTGGGCATGAGCTGGCCCGGTTGAAGCGTGATAAATTTATCAAAAAAAGTGGACCTATTGCGGTCTCTGTAAAGAAAATGGAAAAAAAGAGAGAAATACACCAGATTTATACAAAAATATAGATAATCTGTCGTTCAGCACAAGTTAATAACGGTGGCACTGGTCTCACTATTTATCGTTATTTGCGCGTTTCATAAAGCCTTTTCTCAAAAAACTTCATGTGCAGGAGAAAGGTACACTATACCATCCCCTGATTGTTCGTTTGCACTTGGTGACCGAACATCTATCTTTCAACCCCACAGATTTAGGGCTGACTTGTATCAACACATACACCCATAACTCAATGCACACAGCAGCAACCCACAGGGCTGTGACTAGAGGGACCGGAATCATTCGAGAGAAATATTTTTTAAAAGGGTAATAAAAGTTACTATTAGACAAAGAAAGGGAAAGGGTTATGATACATACTACTTTGGCAAACGTTGCATGCCCCATGAGCTGGCAGGCGATAGGTATTCCACTCGGTAATCTGTAAAAGAAAACCGTGCCCTTTACGTGAAATACAGATGTCCTAGTAGTTCGTTTTTACCTTGTGGACCATATTTGTTAAAGACTCATTGTCCGAGTCTGTTACTCACATTTACCGCATAAGTACATTGCCTTAGTCCTACCCGTGCTGCCGCTCCGAGGATTGTTGGCATCTTACTTTCGGCATCAATATAACCTCTGAACTGCATTGTCATCCCAATTGACTTGTGGCGGCAAAACACTAGAGCGCTGACCAAAGATGGCCGTCTTTCGCGGAACATCGGGTGGGTTAAAGGTGCATTAGCGGAAGTCTTTCTTCCAAAGTTGTTGTGTACAATGAAGATTTCTGATAACTCATTTTCATCAAATGTTCTTATTCGTAGTGGCCAATGCTCACAAGGAAACCGAGTGTTTCCTGTTTGTTGAAATGTCATCTATGGAAAAAGTTGCTATACGTATCTGTGGTTGTTGGCACAGTGTATAGTTTGTATATTGATGCATATAGTGAACTGCTTTCAGGACTACATAAAAATGCTGGAGTGAACAGGCTGACTTCCGATTACTTGTGGAGCCTACATATTTATTAGGGGGCTGTTTATAGACACAACAGTGCTACCACGCGGAGTGTTTCATTTTATGGGTAATCTTTATGAACAAATCTTAATCAGGTGATGGATTAAAACCATGATCTCTTGACTTGGTAAGAGTATTCTGCATCATTCAGAAACTCTGTCCATCACCACCCCTTTTTTTCCAAAATCGATTTTATCCACACTATGGGGCCGATTAGGATGGCACCCCAGAGGTGGAGGGACCGTCCGCAGGGGCAGCGGCGGTCCCTCCGTGCAAATTAGGATGTGACCGCCACCCTGGCGGTCACATCCTGTATGTTTTAACATTGCGGCGGGTGCTGCTTGAAGCAGCACCCGCCGCAATGTTAAAACTGCATGTGTTACATTTACATGCACAAAGCGGCATACACCGCGCGGTGCCTGCTGCTTTGAGCATGTAAATGTTGGGGGGTACCATAGGTACCCCCCATGTGCAACCCCACCCCCCGACACCCTGGGGGCCCGCAACGGGCCCCCAAAAGCCAAAGTCCACATGCTTTTCCACAGCGGAAAAGCCGCCGCGGAAAAGCATGTGTTTGTGCAAATCCTAATTTGGCTGACGGTGTCTTGCAGACACCGTCACCAAATTGCCCTCCTCACACCGCGGATCAGCGGCGGACGGACCTGCCGTCCGCCGCTGGTCCAACCGCACTCCCACCGCCATCCTGATCTGGCGGTGGGTCTTCCATGTCACTGCGGCGGATAATCCGCATACTCCGGGTCGGCGGTGGCTTCCGCCGGCCCGGAGTATGCGGATTATCCGCAATCATAATGAGGCCCTATGTGTGGGAGGGTATACTCAGACGTGAGTCTCTTGCTCATTGCACCATCAGGATTCAAGCAAACCGGGCCGACGAAGGCTGTGATGCCAGAAACCGGTCCCCGGGAGCTTGTTTCCTTCCCAGTATAAGAATTGGCTTGGTAGTTTGGTCTGCCCTGTTCCCATCATGCACTGGGACAGGAACAGACTAATTTGCATATAGCCAGGTTCTGAGCTAGGATGGTGCAATGAGCTAAAAAACAGGTGATGGATTAAAACCATGATCTCTTGACTTGGTAAGAGTATTCTGCATCATTCAGAAACTCTGTCCATCACCACCCCTTTTTTTCCTAAATCGATTTTATCCACACTATGTGTGGGAGGGTATACTCAGACGTGAGTCCCTTGCTCATTGCACCATCAGGATTCAAGCAAACCGGGCCGACGAAGGCTGTGATGCCAGAAACCGATCCCCGGGAGCTTGTTTCCTTCCCAGTATAAGAATTGGCTTGGTAGTTTGGTCTGCCCTGTTCCCATCATGCACTGGGACAGGAACAGACTAATTTGCATATAGCCAGGTTCTGAGCTGGGATGGTGCAATGAGCTAAAAAACAGGTGATGGAATAAAACCATGATCTCTTGACTTGGTAAGAGTATTCTGCATCATTCAGAAACTCTGTCCATCACCACCCCTTTTTTTCCAAAATCAAATCTTAATCGTTGCCACGGTGATATGGCACAGTAGAAAGTTCGTACGCCCGATGTATGCAGTGGCTACATGCGGAACTGTACAAAGTTGCTAAAATGAACGGTCTGGCTTCAAAGCTTATGTGTAGTCTGAAAGTTGTTTAGAAACAGTTGTCAGCCCTGTTAGAGCTGCCATAGGGAGCCTGATGGTTTCAGGACAGTAATTTTTCGTATGAAGGGTACCCTCCAGTGGGGGGTATGTCTGCGAGTTCTTACAGCTGGCCCCAGGGTATTTCATCATTCAGCCCATATTTATTGGATTTGATACGGAAAACCCACCTTTGTTCTTTCTCCAATATGTGTTTCTCATTGTCAATCTGCTCTATCACAGTCCAGGTGATGTCCTCTGGTTTGTGCCCTCTTTCAAGGAAGTGGTTGGTTAATTTTGTGCTTAATTTTTTGCATTTTATTGTGCTCTTATGTTCACCTATTCTGGTCTTGACGGCCCTGCTCGTCATACCGACGTATTCAAGGTTGCATGGGCAGGTGATTAAGTACACAACATTAGTACTGTTGCAGTTACTGAAGCTTGTCTGCTCCCATTTTGTCCCATTATTGAAAGTTAGTGTCTTACTCTTTTTGGTCAGACAACACACCTTACATCCCCCGCAAGGGTAATGTCCTTGTACAAAGTTAGGGTTCTCTTGGGTATTTACCTTGTCTTCCTTCGGTCTAGTGTGTACCAATATATCACTTACACTCTGTGCTTTCTTGTGCGAAAACATTGGTTTTGGGATCTGTAGACCGCCACTGTTAAGAATCTTCCAGTTCTTATTAATGATCTTGGTTACTTGGTCAGAGCTTGTATTATACGTAGTGACGCATATGGGTCTCTGCTTTTCCTCTCTTGGTACATTTTCCTCCAGGAGACTTTCTCTGCAGTTGTTCCTAGTTCTTTTGTATGCCTGATCGATGATTCTCTTGGGGCAATTTCTAATTTTTAGTTTCTCCCGTAAGTTGTTGGACTGTAGTTTGAAGTTGGCAATTTCTGTGCAATTCCTGCAGAGGCTCAGGTACTGCCCATAAGGTAGATTGTCCCTCAGATGTTTCTGATGAAAACTTTGGTACATCAATAGGCAGTTCTTGGAAGTGCTCTTAAAGTGTGTTGTTGTCATCAATCTGCCATTTTTTGGGAAGATGTTCAAATCCAGAAATACCAGGTTGTTGTTAGTGGTGATACTGGTGAATTTCAAAAACTCATCTTGTGAGTTGAGCCAGGTGAGGAACTGCTGAGCGGTCCTTTCATCTTCATCCCAGATGATAAGGATATAATCGATGTACCTTTTCCAGGTCATGATGTTGTTTCTGAATGGATTTCTGGGGTTCAGTATCCTAGTTTCCTCAAGGTGGTGCACATAGAGACCAGCTATGCTGGGAGCAAATGTGCTCCCCATGCTGGTCCCATGTTTCTGGAGGTATAGGGTGCCATTGTATTCAAAAAAGTTCTCCTTTAGTGCCAGAGAACAGCATTCCATAACCACATTTCGTGGGGTTTGGTACTCCCAGTCGGTTTCCTTGTGAGCATTGGCCACTACGAATAAGAACAATTGATGAAAACGAGTTATTAGAAATCTTTATTGTACACAACGACTTTGGAAGAAAGACTTCCGCTAATGCACCTTTAACCCACCCGATGTTCCGCGAAAGGCGGCCATCTTTGGTCAGCGCTCTAGTGTTTTGCCGCCACAAGTCAATTGGGATGACAATGCAGTTCAGAGGTTATATTGATGCCGAGAGTAAGATGCCAACAATCCTCGGAGCGGCAGCACGGGTAGGACTAAGGCAATGTACTTATGTGGTAAATGTGAGTAACAGACTCGGACCATGAGTCTTTAACAAATATGGTCCACAAGGTAAAAACGAACTACTATGACATCTGTATTTCACGTAAAGGGCACGGTTTTCTTTTACAGATTACCGAGTGGAATACCTATCGCCAGCCAGCTCATGGGGCATGCAACGTTTGCCAAAGTAGTATGTATCATAACCCTTTCCCTTTCTTTGTCTAATAGTAACTTTTATTACCCTTTTAAAAAATATTTCTCTCAAATGATTCAGGTCCCTCTAGTCACAGCCCTGTGGGTTGCTGCTGTGTGCATTGAGTTATGGGTGTATGTGTTGATACAAGTCAGCCCTAAATCTGTGGGGTTGAAAGATAGATGTTCGGTCACCAAGTGCAAACGAACAATCAGGGGATGGTATAGTGTACCTTTCTCCTGCACATGAAGTTTTTTGACAAAAGGCTTTATGAAACGCGCAAATAACGATAAATAGTGAGACCAGTGCCACCGTTATTAACTTGTGCTGAACGACAGATTATCTATATATTTGTATAAATCTGGTGTATTTCTCTCTTTTTTTTCCATTTTCTTTACAGAGACCGCAATAGGTCCACTTTTTTTGATAAATTTATCATCCTTCAACCGGGCCAGCTCATGCCCAGAAGCCCAAACTACCAGCCGATTTTTGCTGCTAGTTTGTAGGACTGTAGGCTTACTACTTTAGAAACTGAGTACTTTTTAGTAGGGACCACTAGAAGGTCCTGATGAGTAAGCAGTAGGGGACTGCTTACGAAACATGTAGACCAGGTAGCAAGCTAATCGCTCTACTTCAAAACCCCCTTCTTAACGTTCCCAGCCAGAGAAGTGAATAAAATATATTTTTTCTACTAGCCAGGGAATTTTTTACCTTTTTTAACAAACACTCACATAACTAGGTCCCTACACTTCACTGACATCACTCACACTGCACTGTCACATAGCCTCCGTCACAAACAACAGTGCTCCTGCGTAGTTCGTAGGTCGTAGCACGCCCCGCCCCGTAGAGGGACGGGAAGACCCCAATGATGAAGCTTGACACTAAAGGATTTTTTTAGTGTGTGAGGGGTATTTTAACAAGCACACTGTGCTCTCATCTTTATCACTCTAAGAGGGAGCTTATTGCCATACATAGAGCCTTGGTGACCCTGGTCGTATAGCTGAGTGGCGGAACACGGGAACACTGGCTTCTGCGGTGAACCATCCTGGAGAGCAGCGTCTGCGTTCCTCCACAAGAGCCCAAGTAGCGCTGCAAATGGGGAAACCTTGAGGGAAACAGATGGGGTCTTCCCCGGACCTCAGAGAAAATGCGACTGACACTGGTGTGGTTGACGACGGGAGAGATCAACCAGAAATTCCCATCCACCAACAATTCGCTAGGATTCTAGAGGCTATCACCGACACAAAGGAGACCCTGCACCGCAATATAAGTATGTTGGCAGTGGGGTTGTTAAGAGCTGAACACTAAGCTTTCGGAGAGGGTGAAACAAACTGAACACTCCTTGGGCACGATTACTCCTGCACATCAGGCCCTCGCCGCTCAGGTCCGGGACTTGACCACCAGAGTCATGAATTTAGAGAGACGGGCGGAAGACGCAGAAGGCCGCAATAGGAGGAATAATGTAAGGGTCCTTTGGCTTCCGGAGGGAGTGGAAGGGATGGACATGGTCCAGTACCTGGAGCAGTGGCTCCAAAACGTGGTGGCACCGGAGGGGCCCTCCCAATTATATATACTGGAAAGTGCACACCGGGTCCCGGCCAGGCCATCGGCTCCTGGGAAACCACCGCGTGCTGTGGTGGCCAGATTGCTTCATTTCTGAGACAGGCACCTGCTGTTACATAAAACACAAAAAGCGGGGCCTTATATGGTGGATAATAACAAAGTGTTCATGTTCCCCGATGACACCATCGATGTCCAGAGGCACCGTACCTACTTTTTGGAAGTGAAACAAGTGCTACGTGATGAGGGGATCCAGTATGCCCTGATGTTCCCGGCTAGACTCAAGATAATGCTGGATGGGAAAACTAATTTCTGCAAAGATCCTAAAACGGCCTGGGAATGGGTTGAGGCCTATAGAAATAAAGGTAATCCCAAACCGCGTACGGAGCGCAGACCCGAACCGGCAATCCTGAGGAAATGACTGCGGAGGCACCAGATACGTAGGCCCACTACCAGACCGAGTCCCACTTGGACGGCACACAAGAGAGCAGAAGCACTGAAAGCTGTGTCTGTCATGATGAGTAGCAGAGACACCTCCCTGGACAGGGACTCAGAGGCAAAATATGGGACTGAAGACTATGAAGACACTATAGTGGGTCCATGCCGGTAGTGACCCCTCAAACGGCTGATGACCTTGTGTGAGTGGTGATATGTTTTTTTTTCTCCTACATTGTATGGCATTGTGATGTTGGGAACTGGTTGGGAGGGTCTCTGGGTGGGCGCGCTTGAGGGGGGTTGGAACGGCCCATGAGGCTGTGAAGTCTACTTGATTCTTACACGGTTGAATACTTCGAGCAGCAAGACCACGTTCCCCGGTAGGCACTGGTGCCCGTAGCCTGGTGCCTTAACTCTTTGTTGTAGGTTATTGCTATACAGTATTTCTGTGAGTTTAAGCAGCTGACAGTTGTCGGTCCGCCTGTGAGTTGGGATGTTTCATGGTTGGGATTGTTGTTATACACCAGAGAGTCCAGCATGCTTTTGCAGGTGGGCGGGGGATGGGGGTGGCGGGGTGCTACCATGTATACTGATGGCTATTACTGCTGAATGAGTTGAGGAATATAGTTTCTTAACGTGGAATATTAGGGGTATGGGCTCCGCTTTGAAGTGCTATAAGATACAGAATTATATCAGATGCAGGGGCGCACACGTGGTCCTACTTCAGGAGACACACCTTACTGAAGTTGAGGTCTCTAGACTCAGACGTAGGTGGGGATTACAGCTGTTTGCAACTACATATTCAGCCTTTGTGAGAGGCGTGTTAATATGGGTCCGCCCTGGTGCACCCATTCTTCCTCAACAAGGAAAATCATTGAAACCGACTTGAGGTTGGTAGTAATCTCAGGTGTGTTAGATGGGAAGGAGATGACGGTATGTTGTGTGAATGCCCCTAACCGAGAGCAACTCCCCTTTTTTGAACGTTTATCCGATAAGTTGGCTGGAATCTCAAATGGAAACTTGGAACTGGGAGGAGACTTCAATTGTGTGTATGATGTGGGATGGGATAGGTTGAATCCTCCGTTGAAGGGTACTTTAGCTGCCAACACGGCAAAGGGCCTTAGGAGCTGGGCTGCGGGTTGGAACTTGCTGGATATTTGGAGATTGCAGAATACACAACGCAAAGAATACTCTTATTACCCGCACCTGTATGACTTACATACCAGATTGGATATGTTCTTTTGCTCGTCCGCTTTGTCAGATATGTTGATGAGGTCTGAATATTTGGGTAGATCTTTGTCTGATCATAGTTTCCTGCTCCTGCAACCCTTGAGAAGACCCCCACCCCCTTGTGGAGGCTAGACCCAGGATTATTACAGGATGATGGGTTCCGACAGCTCCTGTCTACAGAGCTTGTGAACTATTTTTCTGAAAATCAGGGGACAGCTAGCTCCCCATTAATAGAATGGGAAGCGTTTAAAGTGGTGGTGCGGCGACACTGTTTGGGACAGAAGGTGGGACTACGGCGGATCGTGTCCCAGGAACTCGATGACTTGGAGGGAAGAATTCTGACACTGGATGAAGAGATTGCCGGGGGACCTGGTTTGCAGGGTAGGCTAGAAGACGTAAAATGCTACATGGGACAGGTTGAGGTCATTCGACCTCAAAGCCGTTCAATCACGCCAGCATTTGGAGGGAGGTAAGGCCGGGTTATTGCTGGCCTGGCTGATTAAGCCAGAAAGCAGGGGTGCGCCTATTCCCAGTATAACAGACGCTCAGGGTCAGATACTTTCGTCTCCAAAGGCTATTAACACTGTGTTTCGAAAGTATTACGAGATGCTTTATGGGTTGCCGGAGGTGTGTCTGGAATGCGACCTACTCACTTAGCTCAGGGCTTGAGCCTGCCAAGTTGGATCGCAAGACCGGGGACTCGCTGGCGCTTCCAGTTAAGGTGGGAGAAATTAGAGTGGCAATTATGGACATGGCTAGGGGGAAAACACCGGGACCTGATGGTCTCCTAGCCGAGTTTTATGCTACTTTTTTTGATACTCTAGCCCCAAAACTCGAACAGGTGTATGCCGTTGCACTTCAGGAACAGCAACTACCACCTGCAATCAGAGAGGCACTGGTGATCCCACTGCCCAAAATCAAACATACACATGCTCACTTAACCGAGGTTCGACCATTATCCATGTTGAATATGGATTTCAAGATCCTGAGTAAGGCGCTGGCAACTAGGCTTTTGCCCTATATGAGGCATTTGGTTCATTAGGACCAGAACAGCTTTTATCCCCAGGCGGTCCACATCCGGCAACCTTCGGCGGCTATATCATGTCATGTTTTACCCTGACATAGGAAATTACCCAAATGCTGTCGTAGTTGCGATAGATTTAGAAAAAGCTTTAGATTCTTGCGCTGGGATTTTTAACTGGCAGTAATGGGTAGGATGCAGCTGGGGGAGGGGTGGGGGAAGTGGATTCGCCTTTTATATGCAGAGCCTCAGGCCCGTGTGAGTACTGGCCACATAATATCGACCCCGTATCTTATTCACAGAGGCACTAGACAGGGGTGTCCTCTGTCACCCCTGATCTTCGCTCTAGCGATGGAACTACTGGCGGTAATATTTCGTCAGGAAAGGGGTGGTCTGGGGATCCCCCTTGATGGGGCCGAACACGTAATATCACTAAACGCAGATGATGTGTTGATGTATCTGCGGGAGGGCCTCAATGGGGTTCATACTGTGATGCGCATATTTGATGAATTTGCGGAACTCTCTGGTCTGCACGTGAACAGATGGAAGACTTCTGTGTTCCCTCTGCAGCCCACGCTTCCGCGGCGTCGGCTTTCCCGCAGGGCCTGGAATGGTCATCGGTCTCATTTGTATATTTGGGAGTACGGATTTATAATTCCAAAACTGATCTTTTAGATGGTAATCTAGGTGGGGCCTTGAGAACACTTTGTACAAACGTGGCCTTCTGGCGGACGCTCAAACTTCCGGTCATGGCTAGGATAACGTTGTCCAAAATGGTATTACTACCACGACTTTTGTATTATTTTGTCAACCTGCCTGTTGTGGTGCCTAAACAATGGTTCAGAACCCTTGATGGGATAATGCGAGACTTAGTGTGGAATGGTGGTCAAAATAGAATGTTGCTGCAGACCATGCATCTTCCGCAGGCAAACGGAGGGCTGGGGGACCTAGATTTTGAGGGTTACTATCTGGCGGCCCAGCCCCAGTGGCTTGCTAAATCGTTGGATGGGAGAGTCCTGTCTACGTCGTTGCTTACACCTGATGCCCTACGCATGTCATTACTCCCTAGATTGCTTAATCGTCACCAGAAATTTAATCAAATGGTGGTTTTGCTCTTTTTGGCAGTGACCTGTTGGGATAGATGTGTAGCACGTTCAAAGGACACATTGCTCTATGCACCAAGTGTACCACTCACAGGTGTCCCTCAGGCGGGAAGAGGTCCACCCGTTACTGGCAGGCAACTGGTGGGATGGGAGGAGGCAGGTATACAGAAAGTTGGGGACTGTTACAGAGATGGTGAACTGTTGCCATTAAACGAGTTTTTGGAATTTCATGAACTCCCACTAGGACAGTTTTTAAACTTCCATAAAATTCGGGGGGTAATGTCAGAACTATGGGGTGTAGCAGAGAATGAACCAGGTACTCATCCTGCCCTACAGGCGCTTTTGACTCTGGGCTCAGCAGGGCACTTGGTGAAATGGTTGTATTTGGCAGTAAGGGAATTGACACCTCCATCCCTGCCTGGCTTGTTAGGGAGATGGGAGACTGCGCTAAATAAACAATTGACTGAAAAAGAGTGGGAAAGGGTCTTGGGTGGTCAAAAAAAGGTATCCCGAAATGCAGCTTTTAAATTAATACAATTTATTATTGTACATAGAACTTACCTTACTCCACACAGGTTAAATGTGGTATATTGAAGAGACAACCAAGCCTGCGCTAGATGCTTAACATTGGACTCAGATTTTGACCCTATGATTTGGTCCTGTGGGCAGCTGGTAGGTTACTGGTCTAAGATTGTAGATAAGCTTAATACGGTCTTCTCTAGATCCCTGGCGTGTTCCCCAGAACATTGTCTACTTGGTTATTTCAGAGACCTAAGCCACGAAAACTAGGACATAAGTTTACAGATCTAGCTCTCATCCTGGCTAGGAGATGGATAGCTCTTGGTTGGAAATCAAAGCATCCCCCGCTAGTGGTGACTTGAGAAGCAGACATTACCCGTTGGGTTAGAGCAGAGGAACAAGCTTTGCTATGAGACGATAGGGTTACAAAATGACGTAAACCATTGGCAGAACCCTGAGCAGAAATGGTGAGAATGTGGGACCAACCTCATACACTGGAACAAGCTCAGATCTCCTCTGCCACCGACTCTGAGGGATAGCTAAGGAGGTTATGTTAGGTATCATGACACTGTTATTCCTTTTTTTCTCCCTGTTGATGTTGGGACCTCCCCTCCTGCTTTTTACCCCCCCTCCCTGTCGACCTTTGACTATGATGTTTTAAACTGATGCCACACGCTTAGGTGAGCAGACCTCTGGTGGTTTAGATTTTGTAGTTGTTGTTTGTTTGTTTAATGGGATTGCTTTTGTGAAATGGAAGTGTTAGCACTGCATGAAGATTTGTTACAGAGGAAGGTAATGTAGACAGCAACAACATATTTATGGGCAACCAGGTGGCACAAACAATAGAGAAAATAGGTGTCCATTAACTCCCCATGGAAACGGAGCTCCTGAACAATTTGTTTATTACAAAGTGCCGGTATTCACTGGAAAGTACGTAGTTGCATAATACTGTATTGATAAACGATATTGAATTTAAGAATTTATATCATTTTGAAGGAAGCACTGGTGACATTATACCTAATGTGCTTCACTTATTGTATGGATTCTTTTATTTTTACAGATGTATTAATATCAATACAAATATATTTTTAAAAAAAGGCTGATTAGCATATGGATGCGTCCAAACTGAGGTGGCATGGTGTGCAAAATAGCAATGGATTGGGATGCGGCCTGAGTGATTACAAGTGGTAAAGGTTAATTCAAGTATTGCATTCACCACTGTTTTGTATAATTATCGTGTCACCATTAGTGCGATGGGTATACCCAGACGTGGGTCCCATGCAAACTGTCATTGGAACCAAGCTAAACCCAGATAACTAGCCAATAACAAGGGTGAAACTGGCTCTGGGATGCTAGTGTTCACACTCAGGGAGGAACTGGCTAGGTAATTTGGGCTGGACTGTTCCCATTGGAGCAGTGCTGGGTCCAAACTGAGATGACATGGTGTGAAAAATAACAATGGATTGGGATGCAGACACAATGATTACCAGTGGCTGGGATTAATTAAAGCATTCCATCCATCACTGTTTTGTATACTCATTATCTGAATTGTGGGATAAAATAGGCAGTACCTTTGCCCTAGAGAAATAAAAAATGTGCAAATGTTTCTTGCTGATTTTAGTTTGCAAAATTGTCTAAACACATTATATGGGATGGCTATGTTATGATTTAACTGTATATTTGAATCTGTAGGTGCAACAACACACAGCTTGGCCAACCTCCTCAAATGGTGAAATTGTGTGTTCAGTTTTTCTGGATTCAAATAGGAGCCTTTTCAGAACCGAAAAAAACAAAGACAAGCTCAATTTATTCTGTGGTGATTGAAAAGCTTTATAAACTTTCAAAGATCTGCAGATGTCTTATTCTTGGATATTCATCTTTCCAAGGTCAATAAATGAGCACATATGCTAGCTACTCCATGGTCTCTCATGGATAAACACTCTTATTATTGCAATCAGGAGGTAAATTACACCTCTGAAACCTTTGTCCCAGTCCAAACTCATTTGCAGCTCCAACCCCTCTCACCTCTCTGAAGTCAGCTGTAGCAATGCTAGCTTGTACTAACTTGGAAAATGAAGAAAGGCCAGACGGTCTGGTGTGCTTGGCATCCATCAGATAACATTCTTTGATGTATAGCAAAATGTTACCTCAAAGTCACTTTTACAGGGCAAACAAACATGTTTTCTGGGCTTGAATCTGTCACATTAGACTATGGAAGCACTTTACAATTGGGGCTTCCTGCATATCTTTGAACAGACTTCTGACTATCTGAGAATGCTTCTGTCAGACTTATACTTAAAATTCCTTCTCAATCCCCCATGTCTAACCAGTCCATATATGCTAAGGTTTCAGATTGCTTATGTGGGACATTTTCATATTTTCAGTTTAGTTATGAGTGACATTCAATTACTAGGAGTGACACTTTCTTGCAAGCTAAATCAAGCAATGAAGATGAGGGGAACATCTAAATAGCAGAAATTACACCCATTGGAGCAAGGAGAAACTTAAGACAAAATCCTAACTTTACTACTAATAAATGTATTCTATGAATATCGAAAGTAGTAAGTTTAAGATTTTGTCTCAGATTAGTTCTGTAGATCGGCCCCTCTGTAATGATTTTTCAATAAAACCACTTTTACTTGATGTTTTTCATTTTTGCTGTGACACTGCAAGTTGCCGTGATGTCACTTATTGCAAAGATGGCATGTTTTTAGGAAACTCTGAAACACATATATACATATATTCGGAACAAGTGTAACTATAGTTGTTTACTGCCATAGTCCTCAAGGTTGTGCTTGTGTGTTCCATTTTGAAGAAAACTACTTTTAAATTCTATTTTCATTTTCAGCGAGCAAATGGTATTTGCGAATACTCCGCTCACTGCGATGATCATGTGACCGGGGAAAAAAGGAATATCATTGCATAACATACTTTTCAACTTAATGAATAGGAATTACACAACCACCTACCCTTTTTGAATCTTCTTTCATATAACTTTATACTTAGCAGGTGGAAGATTTTAGTGGATGGCATTTCTTTTGGCTGTTTTTTCACAAAAAATGGCAACAGAACATGGAAAGGGGAATGAGCTGGAAGAGCAGTATGACCAGGATATGGAGGAGGACAACACTGGAGAGATTGATGATGAGGGGCCACCCAAGAAGAGAGCAAGTGTGGCTTGGGATTATCTCAAAATTTCATCTGGAGAATCCAAGACAGTAGCAAAACTTGTGCACTGCACAATCTGTGACAAGACCCTATTTAGAGGCACAAACAAAAATAATCCTGTCAGACAACATCTATGCTCTACCATTTAAAAAACTACCATGGGACTCATCCAAAACTGACAAAGAAGCAGAGATAAGCCTGAGGACCCTCTACATCAGTGGCAGCCACAAAAATTCCAGGCCAGAAAATTCCTTCACTGGTTCAGAGTGGTGGTACAGATATAGCTGCAGAGCTCCCAAGAATGGGCACATATTGCACTAACTGTTGGGTTGTCTTGAGTGCCGGTGAGCAGTGTATTGCAGCTGTTCATGATGCTATGAAAGATCATAAATGCAAAAAAAATTCCCCTACATAGATTTTGCAAATTTCTGAGTGCTCCTTTATTTTTATTTCTCCTGTTCCAGATGCCATTTTTGTTAATATAAAAAAGAACAAAACATTTTTCAAACTTTAAAAATCACTTAAAAAATTATTTAAGAAGGTTCAGTTGAAACCACCTTTTTATAGTTAAAAAACAATAAAGTATGCAGCATGAATGTATGATCCATACATGGGTGAATAAGTGGGTACATGATTTTATGTATGGGATAGTAAGTGTGTATAAAAGTGCATGTATGCAAAAGTGATTGGATGCATCAGTGGTGTATGCAGGATTGAATGAGTGCATGAGTGGTGCATGGGTGGTCGAATTAGTGAATGAGTGTTGCATGGGTGATTGAATGAGTCTCTTTAGTGCTGCATGGATTTAAGAATGAGTGGATGAGCGTGTTTGGATGAATGAATGAATGAGTGTTGTATTGATGATTAAATGAGTGCATGAGTGGTCAATGTATGATGCATTACTGCATGAGTGGTGCATAGATGGTTCAATGAATGACTAACTGGTACATGGATAATTGCATGAGTGGTGAATGGATGTTACAATGAGTTTAACAGTTGTGCATGCATGTTAGAATGAATGCATGAGAGTTGCATGGATGTTAAAATGAGTGCATGAGTAATGCAGTGTGATTGAATGAGTGCATTAGTGGTGCATGGATGCAAGAATGAGTGGAGTATAGACGAATGAAGACATGCATGAGTGGTGCATGAATGATTGAATGAGTGCACAAGTCATGCGTGGATGATTGAATGAGTGCATTAGTGATGTATGGATGTTTGAATGAGTGCATAACAAGAGCATGGATGATTGCATAACTGTGCAACGGTCAATAGATGGTTCAATTAGTGCATTACTGGTGCATAGATCATTGCATGAGTGGTGAATTGTTGTTAGAATGTATGCATCAGTGGTGCATGCATGTTAGAATGAGTGCATGTATGAATCCATAGGTGTGTAATTAGGTGTATGAGGGCATTTATGTTTGAGTGAATGGCCGCTTTAGTTTCCTTATGACTAGTAAATCTGTCTATGATATAAAGGTGATTTGACACATACAATCTCCCTAAAGTCCCCCCACTCTGGAAAAAGAAAAAAAAGAAAAATGTGTTTGTATTTGATCTTGAAGATTACAAAATTATAATCACATACATTACTAATACAACATAGCAAAACATGATATTTCCCTTTTTACTGTTTTCAGCTTTCACACTTGTTCGCTATAAACAGTGGTCTGTATGAAGCATCATTCACGAACAGCGGGCAAAGAAACAATCATTGGATTTTAAAAAGAACTCAATGTTGCATAGTACATTTTTATAAATAAATAATACTATGCATAACACTCACTACAATTCACTAGTTATTGGCTTTTTCAAACGTTACTACAATATTCTAAAAAAAAGCATTACTTTTAACTGTCTCTTATATTGTTATATCTGGTACAATAGTATATATTATTGTGAAGCAGATACTGTTGAAAACATTGTTTCCTGCAGCCAAATAAAATTGAAAATGATGATGATCCATATACACAAAATATCATATAGTACTTTGTAGACGTTCTTGTTGAAGAAACCAAAGGGATTGGTTTATTTTTCAAGACAGCTTTAGGTGGTAAGTTGAGACTGTTGTAATTATAGCATATCGGCTCAGTATTTAACTGTAATAAGAGAATGTAGTATTTAGATGTTATATAAACTCTTTTATTGAACATAAAAGTACTGTTGCATTTCCAATATTTTGCAGAAATTACTCCCAATATGCCGAATAATGTCTAATTAACCATAAATGCTGCAATAAATTATACCATACACCTGGCTTTATCCAGAAATATTCCTCAGAGCTTAGGTTGCAGAAATAACAGATATGAGTTTGGTAATGTCTTAGTTAGTCTTGGTTTTAAATTAAGATTAGTGTCATTGCATTCTATCCAACCAAATTTGCATCTTAAATACACCATAGAGTGTCCAGACATAGTATTTACTCCTTCATGAAAGATGATTGCCAAAGTAGTAAAAGTTCTTCCTGAAATTGATATTTGTCCAACAACAACGTTTGTTGTTTTGGTATTTAATTTTGAACCATCTGGTCTACATCTTTGTAACATTATTATAATGTTTTTTCCTGTTCTTTGCAGAAATAATGTAGATAGAAGCTCTGATTTGCAGTTTTAGCATGTCATATTTTGATTGGCGTTTTTGGTCAATTGCTGAAAAGGCAGAGAGTTACAGTCTAGTAATGTCAAGTACCGGAAGCATTCTGAACTGATTACAGTAGTGGAGGTGAATTGATATTCTTCATATTTATGGCCCCATTTGTAACTTAATCCAAATACGTTGCTAATATTTACTTCTGCCTCCTCCAATACTCCTAGCCTCACCATGTCAAATTCTTGTGCATCTTGTTGAATATTGAGAGTAAATACTAGTGGTCCAGTAGACATATCTATGTTGTAATCCCGAAACAGACTGTATTCTAGTTCTGTCGCTGTGTGAACTTTGGAGAAAACCATAGAGTGCATTACAAATTCAGTAACAACATCTGGTAAATGAAATAATACATTTACTACAACATTTGCGTAGCAGTTCAATCCTGTAGTGTTATCAAATTGGTAACCTACAATTTCTTCATCATTTATTTTTTTCCAATTTGTTTCTGTACTTCCTTTTGTTCATCATTTGTATTCTGTTTTGTAATCTTCCACTTTTGACATATCGCTTGTTTCTCAGAAGTGGGCACTGGCCTAAATGAGGAGCAAATAATCTCCTTAACCAATTGTACTCCCTTATGCAACTAGCATCAGCACTACATTTTTTCTCATCAAAGTAAGTCAAAAGCAAACCGGTTTTTAATGTTCTTATTCATGATAGTGCTATATATGACATTTCTTCTTTATATACAGTGCATCCAATATTTACAAAGGCTGCATCCACACTTAACCCTTGTGATTTATGGATTGTTACAGCATATACTAGTAACATTGGAAATCATTTTGCACATATAAATCTTTTTACTAACAAGAAACATACAATGCATCGACCAATCTGCTTGACACTGTCAACCTAATCAAATTTTATTACCAAGTATTCCACGCCATCTCTTTTTGCATAATTAAAAAAAATAATAATTTTACCCATTGCACCATTTACTAACCCATCTTCAACATTTTGATTCTGATGTAAAATTAGACCAAAGTTTTTACAAAGATGTAACTGCTTCTCTAAACCTGCAGTTTTTAATACAGAGTTTTTCAAAGAATCTAATTTTGCTTGTAGTTTATCTGTTAGTAGTACTGTTACTACCTAATGTTCCATTTTATCTGTAGCTCTAATTTCCACAATATCTTCTTTCTCTTGTGGGAGTAAATGTTCATTGAATTTTGAGCACTCTTGTAGGGTTGGCATTAAACAAACTATAGATGTGTTTTCTTTAATGAAATTATGTATTAGTTGCGCTGGTGTAATATTCAATTAAAATAATTTGCTGATAAGGTGACTTTTCAAAGCAGGTTTTGCTTCTTTCTTTAGAACTCATAGTCTAATTTCCTTTAGTATAATTCCATACTTCACATCTGTTGCTTGGCATATTTTTGACTAATTCTTTGTATTCAAAGTATTCCCAAATATCCACATTAACAATGCTTCCAAAATATATATTTTTTCATCATGTAGAAGAGCCTTGGAAACAGGTTTTCTTTTTACAAGAGTTAGTTGTAGTAGGTCACCAAATACAATTAAATGTGTTCCATCAAATAGCACATCATAGTTCGTTTTCAATACCTGTTGCATTCTTATGTATGAAGGCAACCATTAGATTCAACACCATGTTCACTTCATCAATAATGAGAAGCTTCGGGGGGCACTAGTGAGCCCGAAGTAAGATGGCCGCACATTAGTGCAGCTCTGCTGGTCGGGGCCTCTATCCGATTAAAATCCTACATTTCTCCCGGCCATCCAGAGACAAGAAATGGAGATTCCGGACCCCTGCATGTGCTGAATGTGGTGCTGGTGGAGGCGATCATTGTCGTTTAAGTCCCCATCCCCAGGATTTAACATACCAGCTGCAAAATGGCGGCTCCCACGGACTGTTGCAAAATGTGAAGCCCGCCGGAGGTATTGGCATGCGGAATTGAATTCGGACATCTACAGCTGGGGCCTAAATAACTCAGTGGTGAGCAATATAGTGCACTTGGAATCCTGAGCAAGTGGAGACTGGAGCGCCCTTCGGGGCTGCCGTTAAGATGGACAGAGAACATCTGGCTGCAATGCAGTGAGTCGCTCTCACCCTAATGAGCGTCTTGGACACTATATTAAGTTGCAGCGTGCGAGAGGGACCGGCATCGACTGGCTGCAAGTCCCTGCCACCAAGGTGGGGGACACGTTGGATGTGAGGGGGTGCTAAAGATCCCCCTAGTGATAAACAGCAGCTGCTCATCTGAGGATTTGAGTGTCGGAACAGCACTGGTGAAAACTCAGGGGACATCGACTATACGACAGTCAGTTCTGAGGCACCCTCCTACACCCAGCATGCTCTGAATTGTTAGGAACTGGAAGCAGTCTGCGGAGGCAAGATGGCGGCCGCGTAGGAGGCCGATAGCAGCAGCATCGAGTTATGGGCTGGTAGCTAACTGAGAGAATCCCCCATTTTTAATGTACGCAAACCATACGTGAGCTGTGGTGGATAAATATAAAAACTCTCCCTCCCCCATGCCGGGTTTACGAAGTCCTCACAATACTTTCTGGGTGTCCCGGTAGAGTTTTGAACCCCGGCTGATTGAGCGTGCTGTTCTGAGGTATCTAAGGCATCTGACTCACCTGATCGCTGGGAGCACTCGTTACGGAGAGAGAATGGCTCCGAAAACGCAGCAAACTCTGCCGGCACTAAGGGTGCTATCGCGACTCGCAAGCTCCGGGGAGAGGCGCAGGCAATCTCGGGATCGAAGCGCTGGAGCAGACGGTTGGTCTGGGGCAGTACCCCTCGGCTGGTCCGGCAAGACGAGCAAAGGGCGGGACCTCATTGAAGAGTCGAGCGCCTCCATCGTCCATAGCGGATATGTTAATCCGTACGGAGAAAGGAGCAGCGGGAGGAAAGGACAATGAGGTGAGCGTGAATGTGCCTGATTCCCCGGGGCCCATGATTCTAACGGCTCCAACAGTCCTGGACACAGGGGGCCTAACTGCAGATGGGGACCACGGGTTGGATTTGGAGATTGGCGGCAGTAGTGATGGTATTCCAAAGGAAAAAGCGGTTCCCCTTGTGGTGGATCAGTTTGTTGTCGGGACTGTAGATAAACATCAAGATTCACCAGGGTGAGACTCTAGAACTAAATGGAACTATACATGGTGAGGGAATGCAGAAATCTGCTCTGGAAAATGAAACAAGAGGTATGAGTTTGGTCACATAGCTAGTTCACACTGATAAAGATATGCCAGAGGGGGATAAAGACGCTAGTGACTGGTTTTTTTCACTCTCAGATGGGGGAGAATGGTTGGATCAGAGTTCATCACCTGGCACTTCTAACTTAGATTCTGACCCTGAAGAAGAAAATGATGCGGATTCTCCTATAACGGCTAAAAAATATAACTCAACCACAGGCCAGAAGCGGGGGAGGAGAGATCTTAAGTAGGACTATTCCTCTACTACTCCATTGTCAGGCCAAGGAATGGATATTCCCCAGTCTCAAATCAGTGCTATTCCATTGACGCTTGAAGTGATACATCAGGCCGTACCCTCTCACAGGGAGGAAACACGCCAGGACAGTCAAAAAGCACAAGCGGCTATGAGGAAGATGCAAGGGACAGTCAGAAAACTCTCCAAGGTATGCTCAAATATAGGGGAAAGAGTGACAAATTTGGAGGAGAGAATAGTGACAACGGAGACAGAAGCCTCCAATGCGTCTGCCCAGGCCGGGATGCATACTTCGCAAATCAGGGACATCCAGTGGAAGCTAGAGAAATCCGAGAATAGAAAGAGGAGGAATAACCTCAGAGTTTTGGGTGCCCCTGAAGGAGTCGAAGGGCAGGACACAAGAGGATATATAATTAGTCTTTTTAAATCTGCCTTCCCTGAATTGAGCGAATGGAACTGGGCGATTGAGGTTCAAAGGGCCCATCGCATCTCGATTAAACGCCGAGTGCAAGCAAAAGAGGGCGATAAACCCCGGGCAATTTTAATATTTCTAGGCAACTTCTTCTTAAGACAGGCCATATTAGAGAAAGCTAGGCCAGAAGCAAGGAGGTCAAGTGAGGGGGTTTCGTTCTCTGTCCACCCTGATTTCTGCCACTCAACGGTGGAGAGACAATGGAGATTGAGGCAGCTAATAAAACCATTTCAGGACAAGAACATTCAAGTCTACCTCATCAATCCAGCACAACTTAAAGTAGTTCATGAGGGAAGGACCTGCTATTTCTCTTCGGTGATCAAAGCTAAAGTTAAAGAGTTCTAGGGGGTCCGGGGAATAAGGGTTTCATTAGTGTTTGGTTATAAGGGTCTTGATGGTTTGGCAAGGGGAGGGGTGAGGGGTTAAAAGGAGGAAACGGTTGTTGGGTGGCTCGCTTACTATGAATTAATGGATTTATTGGGATTTTGGGGGTTCGTGAATCTAAGAGTATAAATTTGTTTTAGTTGTTCCCAGCTCGCTGATGCTGTATACATCACATGCCCAGACTAAGGTCTGAGCACCTCGTTAGAGTAAGGGGTGTAAGGGGGAGGGATTGCTGTATGGGGAGGTGGGGAAGGGGGAGGAGTTGAGAGAGTGGGGAGGAAAAAGAAAAAAATTAAAATAAAAAATTACTGGTGCGATTATGTTTATGTTTTTTATGTAGTGATGCTTTCGTTTTTTGTTCAATGTATCGATTTAACTCAGAAATGGTTTGGTGAATCAGTAGGAAATGGATTAGAAATTGAGGTAGCTTAAAATGTGCACAATCAATATAGGGGGTTTGAATGACTGGAGAAAGAGGCAAAGTTTGGGGCATTTTGATAGGTCAAATCAGATGGACTTGATCTGCCATCAGGAGACCCATCTCCCATGGTCAAAAAAACATCTACTGGGACTATGGGGCTTTGACCTCTTGGCTTGCTCCTCGCAGAGATCCACAATTAGAGGTGTAGCAATATTGGCTAAATCCACCGGGGGTAAAGCTAAGCGCCATATGACGGATGGTTTAGGGAGATGGGCGTTGGTAGAACTTGAAATGGGTTGTACAATCTGCACAGTCTATAGTTCTAACCAAGATGATCCTGAGATTTTTAATTTCTTAGAAACAGAATTAACGAACTAGCCAAGACCGATTATCCTATGTGGAGATCTCAATATTTCTGCCGATTTGACTAATAGCACGGTCTATGGAGGTCGTAAACCCAAGGTTTTTCGGGCCTTGAGTTCGCTAATGAAATCACATGGGCTGGTGGATGTCTGGGGGAATAAGGAGCCTAATAGTGACGGTTTCACCTATTTTTCATGTTCCTATAAAAGATATACTAAATTGGATTACTTCCTAATAGCCTCCACGGAATTGAATAGGGTTGTGATTAAAAAGCTACCTAAACTCATCTCTGATCATAGCCCATTATTCTTGCACTATGATATCGGCATCTCTCCCAGGACTTATTCTAGATGGACCTTTGAGAAGAAGTTATTAGCCAATCCGATATTTTTAGAACACCTAAGGAAATGGACATCAGAATATTACGATATGAATCGATAAAGCACTAATAGAAATAGTGTACGGGACACATTTAAAGCTGCCCTGAGAGGAGAACCTATAAGTTTTGCCGCTAGACTAAGAAAAAAGGAGCGGGAGGATAATGAGAAATTATTCGCCCACCTCGTAATGGCATAGGAACATCATATAAAGGATATTATTCGGGGCAATGATGCTACTGAGAGTCAGCAGAAGATTCTGGCTATAAAAGCAGAATTATGCAAGGGGGTAGCACAGAAAGCAGCAGACGAGTATCAGACTCATAAGGGTAGGCTTTATGAGACAGGGGAACAGGCATGGAAACTTTTAGCACTAAGAATTAGAAAAGGTTTTAATAGGAATGTAATAACTGATATAGAAGAGGGCACCAAGAATTATATAGAGACAGTTTTAAAAAAAAATTAAAAAAGAAGAAAAAAGCAAACAAAAAAACAACAACAAAAAAAACGACAGTGACTGGGGCATGTACTGGAAGCATGCACCCTCATCTCGCACAGGCCCTCTGAACATACTGCGAATGGGAAGAGCACAGTGGTCGTCAGGGCGCAAAAGACAGCGACCGGTAGATGAGGCACTGTAGACCCTGTCCTCCGGACCCAGTGATGTGAGGCTGAAGGGCTGATACAGTGTGATAGCTCCTGGAAGTGTTGCATAGCTCTGGGCATATTGTAGCATCATGGTAGTATGGAACAGTACTGCTCTACCACGCAGAGAGCGCAGTGAGCCTGACAAACTGACAATAGCCTCTTTGAACCCTTAACACTTGCGGGTGTAGCATAATCATCATTGGGGCAACCCCTCCTGACGCCAAGGTATAGTGGTGTAGTGTCGCGCTGTGCTGTGATCATAGTGTGTGAAGCTGGTAGCCGTAGCAAGCTCGAGCGCATGATTCTGGCTATGCAGCAGTCTACACACAATTGATAACAAAATAGATAACTTGAATTTGCGCATGGATAAAATGTCAGCAAAACTAGACAAGCACGGCTCGCAGATAAGAGAGACGAAGCAGCGCATCTCCAACACTGAGGACAAGGTGGAGAACATCATTGACTCCTGTACCCAGATGGAGACACTTCTAGCGGTAATACAGGCTAAGAACGAAGACCTGGAAGCCAGATCCTGGCGTGTTAATCTTTGCATCACAGGTGTCCTGAGTCCACCAATATAGGCAAGATGGAGCTGTGTGCAGGTGATGCTTAAAACCATGCTGGGAGCGGAATATTTTTCGAACATGCTGGTTGTGGAAAGGGCACATCGCTCTCTTGCGCCTAAACCCATCCCAGGAGCCCCGCCGTGTCCTATAATTGCCAGTCTCCTAAATTATCGGGACAGAGATGTTGCACTTCATCTGGAGAGAGAAATAGGCACCACCATGTACCAAGGGGTGGAAATGGCACTGTTCCCTGATTTTACAACGGCAGTTCAGCAGGCACAATGAGAGTTCCATCAAGTGAAGAAAAAACTACAAGCAATGAAACTGCAGTACGCCATGTTATACCCAGCGTGGCTCAGGATACAACACAGGAGTACAGCCAGGATCTTCACGTCAACCAAAGATGCTCTGCAGTTTGTGCGACAGCTGGAGCGACAAGAATCTTCTATAGTAGCTGGTGACAACGCAGGTAATGAAGATTAACTACAGACGTTTGCAAACCCATTCAGACTGGTATTGGTGTTTATTTTTACTCAACCCTGTTCAGGCGGGGGCTACAAAGGTCCTATATCATTCAGACATTGAGTTTCAGACACTTGGAGACTGAACGGGGTGCAGTATATGATATGCAGAATTGGGGTATTGTTCTGATGGGTAGCTGTCTTGCATTTACTTCATGAGACAATACACATGGCTTGTCATGGGGCTGGATGTGGATGCAGCTGGCCAAATCACAGGGGTGCATGGGAACTGCCGCATTTACACCCCAGGAGGCAAAATCGATGGCTGTATTGAACATAGTAAAGTTGTTGTGTAGGCAACTCTGTTAAGATCACACTGTTGGGTTAGGATTGCACAGCCGATGCTATGGGTGTGCTATGCATACTATGAACCAAGGTACAGTGCTGTGGCTCAAATAAAAAATCCAGTAGTTAATATTTATTGCTCTAATCCTCTGCTGAGAATGCAGATATGCAGGGCGCCTGTGGACGCTGTTCTGCGAAATATTGTTATGATGCAGGTTGGGGGGACATCACTATGAATGCCCTGACCCCCCTTACTACACTGAGGGGGTCGGTGGGCAGCTTACGACCTCCGAGAAGGCACATCCCACATAGTTCATGGTTGAGGTGAGCATTGTGGGCATACAAGCTGCCTACAGCGGGGCGGATGGTTCACCGTATATTTTTCGTTACTTACTATGGGGATCCTTAGCATAATTGGGATGCTGCAGTGGGAGGGGGCAATTGTTGGGGTATGTTCTGGATGCATCAATATGAAGTACAGAATACCAGGGGTACTGCAGAAACGAACAAGCAATAAAGGATGCAGGTTACATAGCAGGCACGGTTGAGCGATGGGAATGGTGGACACTAGGAATGGCAACATAACGTGGGTAAGATGGAATGTCAGAGGTCTAAACAACCCAAAGAAAACGAGACAGGTGTTGGCCTACCATCATAATGTCCAGGTGGAATTACTGCAGGAGACTCACCTTACTAAACATACAGTGGCAGCGGTGGCCACTAGATAGGCTGGGGTACGATTAGTGTCCTCCTATTCCTCGTATGCAAGAGGTGTTATGATTTTAATCAGGAAAAATATTCTGTTTGAAAGTTTGCATGTGATTGAAGATGAGCATGGCCGCTATATAGTGGTGCTGGGGAAATTATGCGGTATGTTGTTGACTATTGGCAATATATATGGGCCTAACATGGACGACCTTGGTTTCCAAGAAACATTGTGGAGTAAAGTACATAGATTGCCACTGACTGCGATTATCTGCGGAGGTGACTATAATGTTGTGTTAGACCCTTCGCTCGACTGCAGATCCACTGCAGAGTAAACAGTAAAGAAGGCAGCACAAGCTGTTAAGGATGGCATGAAAGATCTGTATTTCGTAGACACTTGGACATTGAGACATCCTGTGGTGCTAGGGGGAACATGCCACCGTATATTCACCAGTCATGGTCGCGCTTTGATTACTGGCTGACCACGAGTGATGTGAACTCAGGGATCCTACTGTTAAACATTTACCTTGCACGTTGTCAGATCACTCTCCAGTATTCTTTAACATATTCATAATGATGCTTGCACCACCACAATTTCCAATGGAGATTGCAATCTTCTGCACTGAAAGATCAGGTGTTCTGTGAGGGGGTGCGGGAAGCCATAGAAAACTATTTTACTAATAATATTGGGTCAGTACAAAGCCTAGGCATGCTATGGGAGGCGTTGACAGTAAGAATACATGGAGTATGCATAGGATTGCAGGCAGGAGTGCTTAAATCTTTAAGGGGATCCATGAAGAGGCTGGACAGGAAATGGTGCTCCTTGAACGGAGCTATGAAAACAAACCAGATAAACCACACTGGCTGCCATTAGATCAAAGATCACTGAATATAACGACCTAGCAGATCAGGAGGTGGGACACATGTCGCAAAGATGGACAGCCAGGTATTATGGAGATGGGGACAGACCTGGGAAGGCCTTGGCCGCTAGAATTGCTCAACCATGGGCTAAAAACCATAAAGTGAAAACTATTCCAGCAGATGACACTGTTCGCTGTGACACGCCGGGCATTCCTAATTCCGTTGTGCAATGCTACCAAGCTATGTCTGACAGTAGGCAAACAGCAACAGAAGACGACATAGCTCAATTTTTAGAGGACATAGGCTTGGTATGGTTGTCGCGTCGACAGCAGGATTTCTTAATGCACCCGCTGACGGTAGATGAAATGCGGGACACTATAACTGCGCTGCCCAATGGTAAGGCTACAGGCACAGATGGACTGCGGGCAGAATTTTATAAGGAGTACATTGCCTTACTGGTGCATTACCTTCACAAGATGTACGAAGAGGCATATGAGCAGCAACGACTTCCGGACACACTCCGTGAAGCGCTGATCATAGCTCTACTGAAACCAGGGAAGACACTAGATAGCTGTGAATCCTGTAGACCCCTTTCACTTATGAACACTGATGTAAAGATTTTAGCGAAGGTCCTGGCAAATCGACTGCGGTTGCTACTTCCTGATATGGTGCTACCTGATCAGTCAGGGTTTATTCCAACTCGATCCATGGCACACAATTTGAGGACGCTATTCGCGGTACTGCGCCTCCTCGAACCTACATTGCCTGCAACGGCGGTCCTACTCGACGCCGCTAAGGCATTTGATTCTATCTCCTGGAGATATATGTTTGTAGTGTTGCATTGCATAGGGGTACCCTACATTTACACAATCTGGATCAAGCTGTTATATACGGATCCAGTAGCACGTGTGCATATTAATGGACAGATGTCTGATACATTCTGGATCCGACGCAGTACTAGGCAGGGCTGCCTCCTATTGCCTTTATTATTTGCAGTTGTACTGAAGCCGTTGGCCTGTATATTGTTTCAACGGTATGCACGGGCGGGGCTGCGTTACTATGAGAGGCCACTGGCAGTACCCATGTACGCAGATAACATGGTGCTATTTATGCGCTAACGTGTGGTGTTTCTAGAGCGTCTAATTCGGGAAAATATCTGCATTAAATGGCACTCCTGACTCGAAATTAATTGGAATAAATCAGTTGTGCTCTCCTTGACGGAATGCACGTCAAAGGTTGAATTGGGGTTTCCACTAGAATAGGGGACGGACCCAGTAAAGTACTTGTGTATTTGGATTAATAGAGACCAGCAGGTAATCCTATAGACCAACTATGAAACGGCTATCACACGACTTACGGAGCAAGTATCCAGATGAATCAAACTAACGTTAACGTTTGCGGATTGAATAGCATTAATCAAAATGGTTGTGCTTCCGAAGTTCTTATATTTATTTGTAAATATTCCCAGTAAGTTAACAAAATTTCTTTAACACACTTCGCACTTCACTAATTACACTAGCTTGGGGAAGTAAAAAGCAGAGAGTTAAATGGCAGGTGCTAACATTACCATACGAGATCGGTGGATTTACAGTACCCGATTTACACTTATATTATCTTTGTGCGCAAGCGCAGTATGCCTACTACTGGCCGCATGAACCACAATACACATCACATGTGGCGGTGGAAGCTGGCGCTGTTCACCCAACACCACTCAAAGCAATGACTGTTAAACACCACTGTATTTGAAAAGAATAAAGTAGATACAGTGCGCTGTACCGCTAACGCATGGAATGAGCTGGGGAAGATGTTGCAGCGATTGCAGCTGTATTCTCCGGGAATGCCGCTGGTGCATCATACAGGGCTCTCTGTGACTGGTGAGACGAGCTCACTAAGGGTTATGCAAGATGCGGGAATACACACAATGGGAAATATATATCCTGAAGGGAAATTTATTGAGCTTCCGCGATTAGTAGGGCACAAGGAGGGGTCAGTCATTCTAACGTTCATATATGGAAGACAGCGAGCGGCCTGGCGGGCATTATACCCAGGTTTTCCTGTGGAACTCCCAGCATTAGAAGCACTACAACTGATATACACAACACAGACATGGGTCAAATTTGTGCTCAAATCAAAGCTGTTCATCGAAAACTGGTCGCCATAGCTTTGCTCTTAGCGAAGTGTAGAGTCTCAATTCACTGGGGTGGCAGACCTGCGCCCAAGCATGAACATTGGTTGAAAGATATAACATATTGTCGTGACCAACTTGCATGTTATGCTGAAGAATTGCCCAGTACATCTCAGCCGTGTGACATTTGGGGTTCATTTACTGCGTATATGATGACTAGGAAAGAAGACTAATGACATTCTTTATGACATTAATCTACACACTATATGTTTCAGCCATGGTCTGTGTTTCTCTATCACTGCCGAACTGTTGCTGCAATGCATCCAAATAATACTGTGTATTCTGTAAACATGTGTGAATAATGATGTATTTTAAGGTTGTTATACTATGAAAATCAATAAATAAAACTAAACAAAAAAATAATGAGAAGCTTCGGTTTATTTAATACTCTTTTTACCTCATGACAGGCGCACCTGATTTTTGATATTCCAGTTTGTTGTCATGTTTCACATGTGATAAGTAGCCGATGAAGAGTATTTCCTTTACTGTTATGTGCAGCTAATCCTGTTGGTGCAGTTACTATACATGACAAATTTGAATCTGTAGTCTTTTGTAGGTAACTTGTGAGTACTTTAAATAAGACACTTTTTCCAGTACCAGCTTGACCACTTATATATGGTATAACTGGTTTAAATGAAGAACACCCTTTCTTGTCATGCAGGTATCCATGTACTATTTTATCTTTAACTTCATTAAAAATATCTTTCTGCTCTTACATGCTTTCTTTTGTCCTCATATCATCACGACGTCTGCAAATATTGGACAATCTTAACATAATCTATCTACCTCGTGGCCCATTGCATTTGCATGTTTCGAGCGTCCATTGCTCTGAATACACCTCATGGGCCAACCCCAAGTACGGTGACCTGGTGTAATCATAGGGCAGTGATGTTTTATTTGTGAATCTCCCCTCAGTGCCACTCGGTACCAAGCCACCTATTAGATCCACCTGATGAAATCATCCCATACCTCTGCCAATCTTCCTGGTTTACATTCAACCTCCATAAGGCTCGTCCACTAAGCTGCTTTAAGACACTCCATAGCATGGGCGGGGGATGGATCAGTCCATCGTTTACAGATCTCCCGCCTGGCTAAGAGCAGCAGATAGAAAACCAGGCCGCTTTGTTTACTGCTCAGAGTACTATGTGTAATTTTGTCCACTCCCAAAAGGACTAAAACAGAATTCAGAACAATAGATATCCCCATGATGACCCTTATAGTAGTTTCAACTACATTCTAATATTCTTTGATCTCAAGACATGTAAAAATATATGTTCATCGTTGGCTTTTAGGCAGTCGCATCTTCTACACCTGGGAATAGGCTCCGACAAAAACATAGCCTTTTTTTGAGGAGTCCAATGCTAACTATTAATGGCAAAGAAATATTTTGTTTAAGGTTTGCAGGGGTGACAACAAATGAAACAGATTAAAAGAGTCTTTTCATAATTGTTGTATATTCTCTCCCTGGAATACGTCCGTCCAGACTACATGGGTTGCCACCAATTTCTTATCCTCTGCCTCCTAGAATTGCCAATACCAATTGACTAACTCCTTGTCAGGTCCGTTCTGGATGCTCCTCAGGATTGGGTCGATGCTATAAGGGGGCCCACCTCTAGATCAACCCAAGTCTGACTGGAAATGTGCCCAGACTGTTAAGGTGATCAAGCGGGGGAAAAGTTGGGTCCGGAGGAGAACAGCTGGGCTCTTGGCACCGAAACCTGTAACCACAAAAGCAATGGATAAGGAATACAGAACCCTAAACTGGGACATATGCTATGTAACAAAACACCTGTTACCTCACCTGGATAACCCACAGGTATGCCTGTATGCAGGAAGGATCTAAGGGCGGCTTCTATATCCCCTGGTTATAGTACTGGAAAATATAACATAGAGAGCATTAGCAAACCCCCTGGTTCCCTCCCTTCCTTAGTTCGGAATGATGTAGTCAGCAATGAACACCTACCCTTATGGAGGAAATAGACAACCTATAATTGCCCCAGAGCACCAATCGATGAAAACAATTAGCGATCACATTCCTGGTCACAGTGGTAAATAACAAAAGGTTCTTCTCCTTCGAGGAAATGATTAGAAGAACGACCTCCGGGTGTGCAAGACGCGACAAACCCCAGGATCTCTCCTCCCAATATTCCCTTTATAATAAAAGTTAGCAAAAGAAATCATAAGCCCAGCATAAAGTATATGTATAGCGTCTCTACAGATCCTGCTCTGTAAGCGCTTCCAAGTGGATAACGAGTAATGTACAGGTAAGGCGGCACCTATGCCAAGGTGTCCTGCGCAAACCAGAGCAAGACGCTCTCTGCCTAAACACAACAAACAGTTATAGCGTCTCTACAGATCCTGCTCTGTAAGCGCTTCAATATGGACAAAGAGTACAGAACAGGTAAGGCGGCACCTATGCCCAGGTGTCCTGCACTAACCAGAGCGAGACGCTCCCCGCAAGTACTCAGCAAACGGACCCTGTAATGCACTGTGAAATGTATGTGCCCCTCTCGATTCCAAGAAAAACCTGTTGCTGAAAATGAAGGAAGAACGCGGGCGCTTCCTAAGCCCCTCCTGGATAATCCAACAACGAGAAGCACCACACCAGGGAACACCACGTTGTAGGCGCTTCCGAAGCCTCACCAGTAATCCACACGCAGACAGGGGCGTGACCCTTCTGCGAGAACCAAAAGCTTGCCTCCGCCGATATCCACGAACCTCCACAGTAAACGAACCAAGACAAAAGCAGGAATAATCGGCGACGCGTCTTCCGCCCGACTTCCTGTTAATCCCTAGGAGCGTCGCGTCATAGGAGCGCGCGGCTCAAAGGATCATGGGATATGTAGTTTCCCATGCCGTTTCTCAGGACCTGGCAGACAGTGATTTACCGGAGGTCGGGGAGGGTGAAATGTGACAGTACACCCCCTCTTACAACACTCACTGACTGCCACCAGGTTTACCAGGATGTGTCAAATGGAACCTCCGCACCAGTCTAGGCGCATGCATCGCACCCACCGGTTCCCATGAATCCTCCTCGGGACCACAGCCCTTCCATGATACCAGGTACTGGAGCCTTCCCCTTACTCGGCGAGAGTCCAAGATGCGCCGCACCTCATACTCCACCTCCTGTTCAACCCTCACCGGCACAGGGGCTTTATGACTCAGACCCTGGGCAGGCTTGATCAGAGAGACATGAAACACAGGGTGTATTCTGAAATGTGAGGGGAGTTTAAGTTTCACCGCTACGGGGTTAACATGACGAACCACCTGGTAAGGACCGATGAATCGGGGATTGAAAACACTGAACCTTTTGAACCGAATGTTCCTAGTGGATAGCCACACCCAATCCCCTCTCGTGTACCCAGGACAAGGCCTACGATGTCTATCGGCCTGCGCTTTGTACCGCAGCTTGGCTTTTACAAGATTGTTTCTGGCCCGCACAATAGTCTTTCGTAACTGTACCAATCTTGTCTGTAACTGTGGGATCGGGGCTTCAACACCTGGCACACTCAAAGGGATAAACCTGGGATGGAACCCATATGTACAAAAAAACGGGGTACACAAGGTGGAGGAATGAATTGCGTCGTTATATGCCACCTCAGCCGACCATAACCATTCCACCCATGCTTCCGTAGATGTATCTACAAAACACCTCAGGTATTGTTTGAGGGTCTGGTTTAACCTTTCGGTCTGCCCATCAGTTTGCGGATGAAAGCTTGTGGACAAGGAGGAGGAAATGCCCAATCGATCACACCAGACCCTCCAAAACTTGGCGGTGAATTGTGCCCCTCTGTCTGAGACAATGACCTTAGGTAAGCCATGTAATCTAACAATGTGTATGAGCAGCAGCTGGGCTAATTGACTAGCTGTGTGTACCCCTCTACAGGCTATGAAGTGGCCCATTTTGGTTAAGTAGTCCACGACTACTATTATAGCCGACATCCCATGATCCTGAGGGAGTCCCACTACAAAATCGACTGAAAAGCTTTCCCAAGGACTCACAGGCGTGGGCATTGTTTGTAACAGCCCTTGCGCTGGTCTATGATCGCTTTTGGCTTGCGAGCAGACCTCACATCGTTGAACCCAAGCAAACACATCCGGCCGGATGGTGGGCCACCAGTAAGTGCGTAGCAGCTTTTCCAAGGTCTTCTTCCCTCCAGTGTGTCCAGCGCAAGGTAGATCATGGCACCACTTGAATACTTGCTTTCTTAATGCAAGAGTAGGGAGAAGCAATTGAGACCCCTTCCTTGGCAGTCCTTGACGTATCTTCCATTCCGGGTGCAACCGAATCCATGTTTTCCAAGCATAGGTCTGTATGCCTCTCTTGACCTTGTGTAGAAAGTCAGCCATATGGATCACCCCTATCACCCGTTGTGGTGTGATGATGCTGGTTTCAGGGAACTCCTTCACGGCGGGGTGACTTTCTTGACGGGTGAGAGCATCTGCTTTCCGGTTGTCACATCCAGGCCGGAAGGTGACCACGAAATGGAACTCCGAAAAGAAGAGCATCCATCTCAGTTGTCTGGGAGTGAGATGGCGTGCGGCTCTCAGAAACTGAAGATTTCGGTGGTCCGTATAGACCGTGATTTGGTGGGTGGCACCCATCAACCAATGCCTCCACTCAGTGAAGGCGTCTTTAATAGCAAACAATTCCTTCTCTGCAATTGTATAATTGCGTTCTGCCGAATTTAGCTTGCGTGACCTGAAGGCAATGGGATGTAGATGTCCGGTATCTTCACTCCTCTGCGAAAGAACAGCCCCCACTGCTAGGTCAGACGCATCCGCCTCCACCTCAAAAGGGAGGTGTGGGTCAGCGTGAATCAGGATCGGAGCAGAAGTGAAAGCGGTTTTCAACCGATCGAACGCTGTTTGCTCTTCGGTTCCCCATATAAAAGGGGTGTTCTTCCGGGTTAATTTCGTGAGAGGCGCCACCAGATCCGAAAAGTGAGAGATAAACCTCCGATAGAAGTTAGAAAAACCCAGAAGTTTCTGGATATCCTTGACGGTGGCGGGTGGTGGCCACTCCACAATGGCTCGTACCTTCCTTTCAGCCATTATCTGCCCTGATGGAGTGAGCATGACTCCCAGGAATTCCACGGTTGTGACATGAAACTCACATTTTGTCAGTTTGCAGTATAGTTGGTTTTGTTGAAGAGCTTCCAGTACTTGTTTCACATGCTGGATGTGTTCTGGTTCGTCGTTAGAGTAGATTAAAATGTCGTCTATATAGACAACTACAAAGATGTCCAGATAGTCTCGCAACACCTCGTTAAGAAAAAACTGGAAGGAGGCTGGGGCGTTGCATAGCCCAAAGGGCATTACAAGATATTCAAAAAGCCCATACCTGGTTTTAAAAGCGGTTTTCCATTCATCGCCTGAGCGTATGCGTACTAAATGGTAGGCTCCCCTGAGATCCAATTTTGTATAGGTCTTGGCTGATCTCACCTGTTCCAGTAATACAGGAATCAACGGAAGAGGGTATTGATTTTTGATGGTGATCGCATTTAATGCCCTATAGTCTATACAGCAGCGTAATTCCCCATTAGCCTTCGGAATGAAAAAAAGGGGGGAGGCTGCTGGGGACCGTGATGGTCGGATGAATCCCAAAGCGAGTAGCTCGTCCAAATATTCCCGTAGGTGTTTCGTTTCGGGCTGTGATAATGCATAAATACGACCACATGGAACCACTGACCCTGGTGTTAAGTCTATGCGGCAGTCGTATTCCCTATGTGGGGGAAGCATTTCTGCTTTGGTTTTATTGAACACTCCTTCATACTCCTGGTAACACTGAGGCAGTTCCACCTCTTTTTCCGCTGCTGTGGAAATGGTGTGAGTAACAGCCAATACCATTGATGGTCGGGGTTTTTCCTGGATGCAGTGGTTTTGGCAATAAGAGGAGGAGAACTCCAAGGATTGTTCTTTCCATTTGATATCGGGTTCATGTTTTTTCAGCCAAGGGAGTCCCAATATTATACCGTAATTAGGGGCCTGAATGAGGTTAAACGACAGCTGTTCCTTATGGTAACCCCCATACCATATCTCATACTCCGGAGTATGTTGAGTAATAGGACCGGATTCCAACACATGACCGTCTACTGCGAACACTTCTTCCATGATGGGTTTCTCTACTGGGGTCACACCCAACTTCCGTGCTTCTGCCAAATCCATGAAGCAACCTGTTGCTCCGGAATCTACCATTGCACGTACATACTTAGGGTCTTGATCAATCCATAATTCAATGTCTATAAAGAACAATCGGTTTCCCACTCGGTTTTCTTCGGTTATTGAAGGGATGAAATGTACACTTGAGTCCCTCCCTTCCTTGGGACTCAAGCCTCGGAGTTTTCCGAACCCTTGTCGACAGTGGATAAGGCTCCTTGACCTGTTCGATAGCGTCCTCCTTTCGGTTTCACCGGACATTCTCGTAAAAAGTGGCCTTTTTTCCCACAGTACAAACACAGCCCGAATTTGCGACGATGCTCTCTTTCACTGGTTGTGAGAGATGCTCTCACCACACCAACCTCCATAGGTTCGGGTTTGCCTTCTGCTTTCTCCCCACTAGTTGTTTTCTCCCCGAACACCAGAGGTCTGTCTCTTCTTCCGGTCTCTCCTTTTCTCTCTCTTAATCTGTGATCCAAGCGTAACGCCAAATCGATAAAGGCTGCACATGTGGTAGGCTGGGGTTCAACTTGTGCTATTACATCTTTGAGATTGTCTGTGAGTCCTTGGTAAAACAGAACCATCTGTTTGGCTTCAGGCCAGTCTGTTTCAGCGATCAATCTCCTGAAATGATTTAGGTAGGTCACTATATCCGAATTGCCTTGTTTAAGAACAAGCAACTCTTTATCAGCTGAGAAAGTCTCAGCTCTCCTATCAAACGTCTTCTCAAATTCGGCTCTAAACAGGTCCCAATCATAAAGGAGACCATCATTATTCCTGACTATAGGTACAGCCCACTGGGCTGCCTCTCCTCCCAAATAAGAGATGAGAAAAGAAACCCGTGATTGATTAGTCAAAAAACATTTGGGTTTACAGGTGAAGTGGAACATCACCTGGGTCATAAACACCTGCACTTTCTTTCTATCTCCCATAAACCTTTCTGGGGGAGCCAAAGGAACCGGAGAAGGCATTTCTACTACCAACGAGGTTGGTTGAGGGGCAGGATTCCCTGCATCAAACGGGTTCCGCTGCATAGCATCCATGCGTGCTTGCAACGCAGCCGTTTCCTGGCGGGAGGCGGCCAACTCAGCCTGAACTAAGCCTAAGGCTGTCGCTACCTCCTCTAAGTCCATGCCTAGTATCAACCCAACCAGGAGGAGCAGAACTTTTAGGCCGATTATTCTGTCAGGTCCGTTCTGGATGCTCCTCAGGATTGGGTCGATGCTATAAGGGGGCCCACCTCTAGATCAACCCAAGTCTGACTGGAAATGTGCCCAGACTGTTAAGGTGATCAAGCGGGGGAAAAGTTGGGTCCGGAGGAGAACAGCTGGGCTCTTGGCACCGAAACCTGTAACCACAAAAGCAATGGATAAGGAATACAGAACCCTAAACTGGGACATATGCTATGTAACAAAACACCTGTTACCTCACCTGGATAACCCACAGGTATGCCTGTATGCAGGAAGGATCTAAGGGCGGCTTCTATATCCCCTGGTTATAGTACTGGAAAATATAACATAGAGAGCATTAGCAAACCCCCTGGTTCCCTCCCTTCCTTAGTTCGGAATGATGTAGTCAGCAATGAACACCTACCCTTCTGGAGGAAATAGACAACCTATAATTGCCCCAGAGCACCAATCGATGAAAACAATTAGCGATCACATTCCTGGTCACAGTGGTAAATAACAAAAGGTTCTTCTCCTTCGAGGAAATGATTAGAAGAACGACCTCCGGGTGTGCAAGACGCGACAAACCCCAGGATCTCTCCTCCCAATATTCCCTTTATAATAAAAGTTAGCAAAAGAAATCATAAGCCCAGCATAAAGTATATGTATAGCGTCTCTACAGATCCTGCTCTGTAAGCGCTTCCAAGTGGATAACGAGTAATGTACAGGTAAGGCGGCACCTATGCCAAGGTGTCCTGCGCAAACCAGAGCAAGACGCTCTCTGCCTAAACACAACAAACAGTTATAGCGTCTCTACAGATCCTGCTCTGTAAGCGCTTCAATATGGACAAAGAGTACAGAACAGGTAAGGCGGCACCTATGCCCAGGTGTCCTGCACTAACCAGAGCGAGACGCTCCCCGCAAGTACTCAGCAAACGGACCCTGTAATGCACTGTGAAATGTATGTGCCCCTCTCGATTCCAAGAAAAACCTGTTGCTGAAAATGAAGGAAGAACGCGGGCGCTTCCTAAGCCCCTCCTGGATAATCCAACAACGAGAAGCACCACACCAGGGAACACCACGTTGTAGGCGCTTCCGAAGCCTCACCAGTAATCCACACGCAGACAGGGGCGTGACCCTTCTGCGAGAACCAAAAGCTTGCCTCCGCCGATATCCACGAACCTCCACAGTAAACGAACCAAGACAAAAGCAGGAATAATCGGCGACGCGTCTTCCGCCCGACTTCCTGTTAATCCCTAGGAGCGTCGCGTCATAGGAGCGCGCGGCTCAAAGGATCATGGGATATGTAGTTTCCCATGCCGTTTCTCAGGACCTGGCAGACAGTGATTTACCGGAGGTCGGGGAGGGTGAAATGTGACACTCCTTGTTCTTTGGTCCAACGTCCTGAGGAGAGACCTCAAAATCCCACACCCCTCCAATCGCCAGGGGGGATGTTGAAAACCAGGACCTAAGTTGGATGTATTTAAACTGAGATAACCGGTCACCAGGGTTGGCGCTCAGTACCTCCCAGGGAAATAAACCCTCTACCTACATCAGGTCCCCCCCCACATGGATACTCCTGCCTGCCTTAGAGGAAGACTCAGCCTTTCCTTCATATACTCTGGTGTACCTGGAAAGTCCCATATTGGTGCCAATTCTGAGTAATACCTGATGTTAAGCATCTTAGTCACCCCATACCATAGTCTTAATGCTTTCTTTAAAACCTTCAGTCATACCTTTTTGAAGAACTTTGGGGCTCCAAACCCATATAGTAAAACTGTTGGTCCAAATTCATTAATCATCACCCCCAAAATTGTTTCCCAGGTATTGGAGATGGGCTTCCCCAAAAGCATTTGAATTTTTTTTAATTGAAATGCCATGCAATATAGATTTAGATTGGGAAGGGCCAACCCACCCGTCTTCAAACAGCGCCTAAGCTTTTTCAATGAAAGTCTTACTCCGCAGGAGGCCCAGATAAAGCTAGTTATTTTCCCCTGGATCTTATCTATGACTACCTTGGGAAACTTGAGTGGCATGCAGTTAAATAAATATGTCAACTTGGGAAGATTAATAGTGGAGGAGTGTGGCTCAATGGTTAGAGCGGCAGACCCTGATGCAGAGTTCTGGCCTGGGACCAGGGTTCAATTCCCGCCTCGGTGGGTCTTGGGCTCAATTTCCTCAGACCTGACAATTCTCGCCTCGGTGCCTATTCCAATCATGGGCCCCACGCTGCAACTCTGGGCAATAGCTTGCTTAACCTCCACACTGGCCCCAACAGCGCTAGGATGCCTGGCTTCACCCTGGGGGTGCCCAGGAGTGGACACTTCACAGGAAAAGCCAGGAAGGGTTCCACAGCGGTATGAGTAATAGCGCCAGGAAACCGCTTGGTGACAGTGCGCTCTACAAATACCTTGACATTTACATTTACATAAACATCTTGACTAGATTCACTCTCCCATAGATGGTCAAAGGTAAATTCTTCCATCTAGATATTAACCTGGCCACCCTCTTTAGATTTCACAGTTGGATCTCATTGATCTGGTTAACTATGAAGATCCCTAGGTATTTTATCTCTGCACACACTCTCACCCCTGTCCTCCATGTACCAGCACATATCCTCTTAATTAGAGATATTCACTAAATATCCAGATACAGTCCCATATTCTTTTGTCAATTGCTCCATTCTAGGTATCGTGCGGGCTGGGTCAGAGATGTATATTATCAAATCATCAGCGTATAACACTATCTTACTTCTAGAAGGAAGTGTTTGTGAACTATTTGGTTGTCTTTTTGTAGAAGGTGTGCTAATGGTTTGATGTAAAGGTAGAACAGGAGGGGTGATAGAGGGCACCCCTGCCTCGTACCTCTGAATTTTAAAGCTCCTCGTCAAGGAGCCATTACATTTTGGCCAAGGGGTTTTCATAGAGACATCAGAAGATCGAGATTAAGCCAGTGCTAAAACCCGTTGAAACTGATACTGTCCACACAATTGCCCAACAAACCAGATCGAATGCATTGGCAGCGTCAATTGTGACCACTGCTAGGGTTAGCGAGCTTGTAATGGCGAGATCAATAGTGCCTGTTAGTGGCAACTCCTTTCTGGTCCGTGTGTATCAACAGAGGAGCTAACTTTGCCAATCTCCTTGCCAAGATACCAGTGAAGATGTTATAGTCAACATTTAGCATGGAGATTGGCCAATTTGAGTCAGCCTTCCTCGGATCCTACTCAGGTTTTAAGATCCAAACAATTGTAGCCTCCTTGCACAAAACATGGAATCTGTCCTTCTGCCTTACATATTGAATTGAATAATAACTTCATTTCTGGGACAATTTCATCCGTTATTGATTTATAGTGCTCAAGAGGTACAGAAGCTGCTCTCTGTTTTCCCCCTCAGTGATTCCAACATTTGTACAATTCCTACCCTCTATTGTGATCCCTGGGAGACCTACAATGATTAACCATTCTTTTAATCGACCCTCCGTATATAATTCAGAGAATAAGGAGACCAACAGTGCCTACATTTCCTCCTCCTTATTCGAGATATTGCCCTGAGGCCTAATAATCAACTCCCTAATATAATTCCGGGACCTCTCGACCTTCAACTTCCAAGTTAACAATTCTCATACTTTTTCTCCATACTCAAATTGCTGCATACACCCCATTGACCACCGCTCTCGACACTACGCCTCAAGGTTAACCTTATGGTTCAATTTAGCCTCCTCCAACTGGTTCAATATTTTCTTTTTGTCCCAATTACTCCTCACCTTTTGCTGCAGCTTAGCCTCTAACATCCTAAATCTTTCCTCCAGTCCTCTCAGCTCTGCTTTATCGGCCTTGTTCTTAAAGGACACTTGACTTTGGAGTACCCCGCGAATGTATATTTTAAAAGTGTCCCAAATTACTTCTATGGAGGCCGAGCAGGCATTATGCAGGGAAAATTCCATTTTCGTTTTAAAAAAAATAGATTACAACATCTTATATATAGTACAATAGACCTTTTTGATGTACATCCCGTATTATAAGGTTTGCCCTGACCCCCATTAATGAGACACAAACTGCATCATGGATGAGACACATCCAGGAAATAGTGTAACCTATTTTATTTTCCCAGCCAAAGCTCTATCCACTAAATATATAATCTATCTTCAAATTTTTTGCTGTGGAAGGTGTAACCATGCTTTAGCCCCTTTAGATATATCCACGCATCTACTAAAGCCATATCGTGCTTGAGACCCTGCCTTGTTCTCTGGTGCGTGGACTTGGGTTCCACTCCTACTAGTGGACCTATCCAGAATTGGGTCCAAAAGGGCCTTAAAGTCACCCCCAATAATTATAGGGGTGGTTACCCCTGCTAAGTTCCACTCCAAATTCATTATTTATTGGGGGTCGTCTACATTTCGATCATAAAATCTGGCACACACAAAATCCATGCCAGAGCATTTAAGAGTTGCTAAGACCTACCTCCCTGAATTATCAGTTTTGGAGGACACCAGTTCGACCCCCAAACCCCTCATGATGAGGATCGTGACACCCTTACAATATTCTTGTTCCGAGGCTACATAGCTTTCAACCAATCTAAATTTAGTGTACAGGCCTCTACTTTCGCTCGCCGTTAGTGTTTTTCTTGTAGTATAACTACATGGGCTTTACTGTTCTCCATGTGTCTCATCACCAATGTCCGCCTACCTTTAGATCTAAGGCCATTTAAATTCCATGTTAGGATGTGTAGTTCTCTAGCCCCCCTGCCATCATTAAAAAATTCAGAGATCTGCACATCATCTAATAACCTGAATTGGCCAGTTGCGATAATGTGCCTTGGTGATATTGAGGACTTATATTTTTAGTTTTTTCCCACAGCTCCATACCCAGGGCCCTAGACCACCTCCACCCCTTCCCTCTTCACCCCCTCTACCTCCAAATGGAACCCTCCTTTAACTATCAGGCATGATGCTTGTGGGGCTACCCGGTGAAGGAGAAGTACTTTCCATTTACTTAATATTGTGTACCCCCGCCCCATCCCCACCCCGTCCCTATGCTGTGCTTGCTATTCCAAAGCCATTTCATTAAGGGGTATCTTCTCATGATGCTCTTCCTTTATTCTTAGTCTCGATCAAAGCTTCTGCTTCCTCCACTGTCCGATAGTTGTGCATTTGGTAGTTCCACATAACACAGAGCATCGCAGGAAATTTCAATTGGGCCTTAGCCCCAAGCCTATTAACTCCTCTATTCTTTTGCCCATCTCCCACTGCTTCTGGTCGGTTGCGTGGCAAACATCTGACCTAATGAAGAAGGAGTAGTTTTGGGCTGTATACAGGCCATTCATCAGGGCTACAGTTAATATAAACTCCTTAACAGAAAATGAAAGGAAATTCCCAAGAATCTTTCTCGTTTTCTGTCTTTGGATGTGGGCACGTTGTATCTCCTGGTCCAAATTACTGTTTGCCCTCTCTTTCAGAGCAGAATTCTTTAACAACTTAATTATAGATGCCTTGATGTTAGTCCCCTCTTCGGCTTCTGGGATATTAAAAAACCTCAAGTTATTCCTTCTTGAATGGTGCTCGATCCTTTCCAAGTCCTCCCTGAGTCCTAGGTTCTCTTTGGAGAGTGCACCCAGCCGGCAGCATTTTCGGCAATGTCTTTCCTCATCAAACCTACCTCTTCTTCTAATGCGCCCATCCAAACAGCTACTTCTTCCAATTTGTGCTCTAATGCAGCACATGAAGCTTATCTATCAGCTTGATTAGCCTCTAATATCCTGAACCTGTTTTTTATTTCCTCTTTCAGATCTAGAAGGATAGAGACCAGGGGGTCTTCCGATTGTCCAACGTTCAGACCCCTTGTCTCACCTACCTGTTGAGGATCTTGATGTTGTTTCCCCACAGAAATCGCCTCATCTCCTACTGCAAACACAGTAAATCTGTTTTGTGTTGATATCTGAAGGTACTGCTGACATCGACCCCAGACCCACTGCCTGCATCTACACTCCTGCTGTCCCTAAACAGGATGTCTTTTTCAGCTAAAGATGTGGGATTTACTTTTTCCATTCCAGCCCCCCTCTGGGATATACTAACTTCTTTCCCACTCTCCTCCCTCTGAATTGCTGGTTGAGTAACAAATGTGTAAAATGTTTTCAGTGAGGGGTGACCTTTACCTGGAGGGGTAAGATTCTTTTCCCCCTTCCACGCAGACTCTTCCCAGATTGCTTTTTAGGCATCCCTGCTCTCCCCAGCTTTGTTGGAGCAGGCCCTGCCCCCCTATCTTACAGGTGCCCTTGTCGCTAGGAACCACAGTGACTATGGGTAGTTCTAGCCCAGAATGTACCCCTATAGACTTTTCAATTGCCCGTATGTGCAGGTGTTATGAATATGATTTTTGCTAAAAGAACACACCCTAAATCAACACCCCCAGAAGCCAAGGCAAGGTAAGTCTCAGCACTTCCTTAAGGCAAGGTAAAAAAACAGACCCAAATGTGGGTAAAATAACACATACAAGTTTATTAATGCAACATATTAAAAAGAGAGGACGACTATATCAATCATGGCAGACTCCCACATATCAAGTAAGTAATTAAAATTGAATGCAGTATGCACACAAGTAGCAAAGAATAGAAAATATATACAAGAGAGAGAGAAAGAGAGTGTGTGGTTAGGAACATCTCACACGCTGATTCTGCAATATACTTGCCAACTCTTCAGCTGGGGAAGTCCTTTCAACATCCCAGGAAGGAGTTTGGTCGGGCCCAGGTTCTGTCCCCAATCCACAGCAATATGTCTATTCTGTGGTGAACTTCCCCCTGGCCCATGAAAGCTCCTAGCTTTAATACCATTATTCAATGTGGGACGAAGCTTTCAGTGGAAAGAACCGAGCTGTCTGGTACCAGCCTGCGTCAAAGTCAAGGCAGTGGCTGGCCAAGCCCTTGTATTTTGACTCCGAGACAGAGTTGTACATTCCACAGATAATATCTAGTTCAGTCTGATCAGTGAGGAGTTAAAAATAAGAGAGGAGCAAAAAACATGCCTTCCCCACTTTGCAGCTAGGTGCGAGCACAGAACATTGCGTTAATTATGAAAATTGAGTCAGTTAAGCAGGTGCTGCCATACACCCAGAAAAACTTAAAGCAAGGTAGAGTTAGGAAGCAAGATGACATGAAGCCAATAGTAAGCACTGCCGTGAAGCAAAGTAAAGTCAGATAGCAAGATGACATGAGGCCATGTCAAAGCCAATAGTAAGAACTCATGATATAATGTACTGTTCTACTCCGTGACTGCTCCCACTGATACAGGCCGTCCTACATTAAGGCTAGGATAAAATAGCACACAAAGGTCAGATTAAGATGGTGGTAGTCGACGGTCATCATAGGGTGCAGAACCACAAAAGTGGCTCTTTTACAACATTCCATCTTATGACCATCAACTATCACCATCAACATATATCAAGAAATTGAACCTCTAACCAAAGAAATGACTACGAACAGAAAACTGCATTTAAGCAATAAATCTTTTTTTAAAAAGTTTTTAAAGACCTTTATTGAAATTTGCACGCCAGGTTACACAGTATACAATCAAAGTTTGGTCAAATGACAAGGCAAGGGAGAAAAATCACATCTGTTACATACGGTAAACAGTCAAAATATTGAGTAGAAAATATCGAATGGACATAATATCGAGTTCAAAATATAGAATGGAAAAAATATCGAATGGACAGAATATAGACATCAAAAATATAATTTTTTGGGTAAGTAATGTAATATAAAATGTTAAAAATATAGAAAGTTAAAATATCGAAGTATATAATATAGGTTATTAAAATTATTGAATTTTTTATAATATCCAATTTTTTATAGTGTTTTTTATGTTATTATATGTGTGAAAAGTGTGTATTTATGTTCTAATTTTTTTAATTAATGAATTTTTATTTTTTTTATTTTTGCGTAATTTAATTCTGTAGTGGGTTGTGGGTTTATAGGGGAATAGGGTGGGAAGTAATTTAATTATAATTAATTAAATATGTACATTTATTTATTGGTATTCATTTTTAATGAATTGTTAATTAATTTGTATTTGGTAATTAATTAAAATTTAATTAGCAATTAATTTTAATTAATTGATTAATTGCTAATTATGTTAATTTTACTAATTTATTTTCTGTAGCAGGTTGTGGGTTATAGGGGAATAGGGTGGGAAGTAGTTTATTTATAATTAATCAAATGTGTAAAATTATTTATTGGTATTTATTTAGAATGAATTGTTAATTAATTTTTATAGGTAATTAATTACATTTTAATTGCCAGTTAATTTTATTGATTAATTGCTAATTATGTTAATTTTACTAATTTATTTTCTGTAGTGGGTTGTGGGTTTATAGGGGAATAGGGTGGGAAGTAATTTATGTATAATTAATTAAATAGTTCAATTGATTTAATTGTATTTAATTTGAATTAATTGTTAATTAATATTTAATTGTTAATTAATTAATTGTTAATTTGTAATTAATTTGTATTAATACGTAACCAATTGTAATAATTACTTTTAATTTGTAATTTTAATTGATTAATTATTATATTATATTAAATTGATAATTACTTTTAATTAATTTTTTATAGATATTAATTTATATTTTTTTAAATAATATATGAAGTGTTGCACTCTCTGGAGTGGGCATAGTAATTTTTACCCCTACGCTATCCAACGCTTTCCCTACTGTTGCACTCTTTGGAGTGGGAATAGTAATTTTAACCCCTACGTTATCCAATGGTTTCCCTACTGTTGCACTCTTTGGAGTGGTAATAGTAAGTTTAACCCCTACGCTATCCAACTCTTTCCCTACTGTTGCACTCTTTGGAGTGGGAATAGTAATTTTTACCCCTACGCTATCCAACGCTTTCCCTACTGTTGCACTTACTGGAGTGGGAATAGTAATTTTTACCCCTATGCTATCCAACGCTTTCCCTACTGTTGCACCCACTGGAGTTGGAATAGTAATTTTTACCTCTACGCTATCCAACGCTTTCCCTACTGTTGCACCCACTGGAGTTGGAATAGTATTCTTTACCTCTACGCTATCCATTCGCTTTCCCTACTGTTGCACTCACTGGAGTGGGAATAGTAATTTTTACCCCTACGCTATCCAACGCTTTCCCTACTGTTGCACTCTTTGGAGTGGGAATAGTAATTTTAACCCCTACGCTATCCAACGCTTTCCCTACTGTTGCACTCACTGGAGTGGGAATAGTAATTTTTACCCCTACGCTATCCAACGCTTTCCCTACTGTTGCACCCACTGGAGTGGGAATAGTAATTTTTACCTCTACGCTATCCAACGCTTTCCCTACTGTTGCACTCACTGGAGTGGGAATAGTAATGTTTACCCCTATGCTATCCAACGCTTTCCCTACTGTTGCACCAACTGGAGTGGGAATAGTAATTTTTACCCTTACGCTATCCAACGCTATCCCTACTGTTGCACTCTTTGGAGTGGGAATAGTCATTTTAACCCCTACGCTATCCAACGCTTTCTCTACTGTTGCACTCTTTGGAGTGGGAATAGTATTGTTTACCCCTACGCTATCCAACGCTTTCCCTACTGTTGCACTCTTTGGAGTTGGAATAGTAATTTTTACCCCTACGCTATCCAACGCTTTCCCTACTCTTGCACCCACTGAAGTGGGAAGAGTAATTTTTACCCCTACGCTATCCAACGCTTTCCCTACTGTTGCACTCACTGGAGTGTGAATAGTAATTTTTACCCCTACGCTATCCAACGCTTTCCCTACTGTTGCACTCTTTGGAGTGGGAATAGTCATTTTTACCCCTAGGCTATCCAACGCTTTCCCTACTGTTGCACTCACTGGAGTGGGAATAGTAATTTTTACCCCTACGCTATCCAATGCTTTCCCTACTGTTGCACTCACTGGAGTGGGAATAGTAATTTTTACCCCTACGCTATCCAACGCTTTCCCTACTGTTGCACTCTTTGGAGTAGGAATAGTAATTTTTACCCCCATGCTATCCAACGCTTTCCCTACTGTTGAACTCTTTAGAGTCGGAATAGTAATTTTTACTGCTACGCTATCCAACGCTTTCCCTACTGTTGCACTCATTGGAGTGGGAGTAGTAATTTTAACAGTCTTGCTATGCTACGGTAATAATATTGTATATTTTTTAATAATATTCTGTTAATATATATATATATGTTTTAACAAATAAAATTGTAATTTTTTTATAACTTGAATTAATTATTTAATAATTGTAAGGTTATTTAAGTATTTTTAAGTATATTTTAGTTATTTATTTTTAATATATTTTTAATTTTACATTAATTTTAATAAATTCTATATTTTTACAAAGTACATATTTTTAAACGATATTTTTGATTCGATATTTTTGTACTTACCTGTTTGTAGATGGGACTTCGATATTTTTGTAGTCGATATTTTGGAGTCGATATTATGTCAGTGATCCGTTACATACATCGTAAAATGCACTTGTATATTAGTGGCAAACAGCTGATTCTAGGTGGGGATGATAGGAGATAGAGCGGGGAAGGACTGGGAGGAGCGCTTAATATAGGCAGGGTACCTGTGGGGGAGGCCCCAGAGAATCAACAGTGTGCAGAGGGGGGGTGGCACCCCTCTATGGACTGAAGAGAGGTGTTACCTCGAAACCGGGCCGGTCCTCGGATGCTTGTTTCCATTCTGGGAAGGACATGGCTTTTGTAGTTCGGACTGGACTGTTCCCATGGGGCACAGGGTCAGCGCTGATTTGCATATCGCCATTGTCTAACCCAGGGTGGTGTGGAGTGGAAAAACGATGGATTTGGGCCCAGATCTTTGGACTGGGGTGAATGTGTGACATTGATCCACATTCTGTCCATCATTGTTGTGTTTGCAGTTACTCCTCTATGGACCAGCACCGGTGGCCATCACGGGTGGTGAGCCGGCTGAGAGAGCGGGAGAGGCCGCAGAGGCAGATGTACTCCAGCGGAGGAGGTATGAGATAAGAGGACCCCAGATATCATAAGGCCAGCCAGCCTACAACATTAATTCTCAAAATTCGGACAGGAGTGTCTAACAAAGCACAGCATCTTCAAGCCAAGCGTTAACCCTAGGTGCCGGCCCCTGACCCCAAGGCATGGTGACTCTGCGACGCGCGAGAACAAGCAGCATAGCGGTGAGCTGACGGGAAGCATCGGGACAATGTTTCATGAAGCCTAAATGGATAAGGGGAGACCGATGTGGCGGTGATCCCAGCAATGGTGGTGCACACATCACTCCGTAAGTGTGTTTCAACCTGCACACCTTATTTGTCAGGTTTAGAGTGCTGTAATCTAAGTGAAAGTGAAATTAAATTTAGTTCATTTGACATGCCACTGTATGAGGGGGTGTAGCCCTGAACCCAGTGTAAGAATTGCCTATGTGAGGACACGTACAAATTTGAACCTGCTCAGTGCACAGCAAGTGTCCCTAAGGTTTCTATTATTTTATCTTCTCTTCTCACTTTTCATGCATACAATAAATATTTTGAACCACGATAAGTTTCAAAGTAAGTTTCTATTTCATCCTTGCATGTTACAAGGTGTTTAAGGAAAAAACTTTATTGATCTCAAGCAATGAGTACAATCTCTGTATTCATGTCAATAATACAACTCGGTCATTCTCAAAGTTTGAAACAAAACTACGACACAATGCATTTCGGGTTAAAGAACCCTTCTTCAGGGGTGCGTATAACAAGATAACAGTAATTAGATACAATTGATGAACAACTGATAGCTGCCTCCGTTCTGAACTACAAGGGTAAGATAAAAAAACTGTAAATGACATATATTTGTCAATAAAGAACACAATCAACAAGATAGAATTTGCACACACGATTTTCAATTCGTGAAGAGGAAAAATAAAAAAAATGGAAATCATAGCTGAGAGTGTTGCCATAAATATTAGAAAGGAAAAAACGCTAGTGTAATGGTGCATGAGAGACTGGGCCCGTTGAACCCGCTGCATCCCAGTGACACCACTGTCCAAGATGTGGTCTGTGCAATGTCTTAACCAAACGTAGGTGCGTTCACATGTGTGCTCAAAAGCAAGTGCCGTGAAATACCTTTAGTATGCGCAAGTCCATGCGTTTCTACAAAAAAGGACTCAAATGAGTACAACATGTAAATCCTGAAGTCTCGGTATTTACCCGAAACAAAATAAAAAATACACATCGTGCCAATATGCAGAAACCTTGGGGCACAAGCAGGCAAGATGGGAAAAGTCTGCAGCGGCAGTCGAGCACCGGAGACATCTATCACTGGGAGTGAGGCCCATTCTTTACAGCTGAGCTAGGGAGTGGTACAATCTGTGCAAATACTTAAAATGTATGAGGTGCGGGCAGTGGTTAGGAGACAGATGTTTGGTCTGCTTACAACAGTACTGTCAGTCCTCCTGAGAAAGATCAGAACGTAGATCCTTGCTCCAGGCAATGCGGGTGCAATCAGCAGATATTGGTGATGCCGCCAAGGTGGTGGCATAAAGTCTGGAGACCAGTTTGCAGTGGGCAGTGAAAGTGTAAGCCAATTTGAGGGCAGCCATCAAAGGAGGGGGCTGAGGGGAAGTGACGTCCTGAGCTGATAATAGAGCAAGTTATCCATTGGGCGGACTACGCTGGAAGAGAAAAAAAATTGCAATCAGAGTAGAGGTCCGACTGTGTGGCCAGCCCCAGACCTGTTGCATGTTTAACATCCTGGTTGTGTGCAGTGAGGGAGATGCCGGGTTGTATGCGTTGGGCACGGCATTAGCGCAGAGTGGCTGGAGACAGAGTATTTCCGGTGACCGTCCCAGGCCCAGGGCAGGTTCTCCACAGCGTGAACCTCTCCGCACGGTGGTTTAGTGGGGACAAAAATGGCGGTACGGAGGGGCGAGGGGGGCGCTAAGTCGGCCTCAACCTTCACGTGGGGCTGAAATGGCGTCGGGTGTAGCCAGAAGTGAAGGAAACTAGCCTGGGCACTGAGGGTGTATAATTTGAAGTCCGGGGTGCCCATCGCGCCACACGTAAGGGGGAGCGTGAGAATATCATGTGCAATTCTATGTTGATGTCCAGGCCAGATGAGAGAGATGATAAGGGATCTGAGTGTGCCGTAAGAGGAATTGGGACATTCAGGAACAAGTTTAAAAACGTTGGGAACACGACCATCTTGGCCATGGCAATGCGCCCGCTAAGGACAGTGGTAGTCATAGCCAGAGAGGAATCTTGGTCTCCAACCAGTCAACCTTGTGGCAGAAAATCTCCTTCCAAAGTTCGTCCATGCTCCTGCTGAGCCAGACGCCCAGATATCTTGTGTGCCTGGATGCCCACATGAACAGGTAGTCCGTAGTGAAGGGGACAGTGGCATTCGTCAGAGGGAAGAGAATAGATTTACTCCATTTGACCTGGATGCCGGATAGACCCCCAAGGCGCATCACCTCATGGACCATGGGGCCGAGATTCTCCTGGGGATGGCGGACATAAAGTGTAACATCGTCCACGTACATGGAGATGACCAGGGCTCAGGCATCAAAGCCAAGACCCCTCTGGGTGTGATGCTGCCGGAGCCTAGTGGCGAGGGGCTCCATAGCCACAGCGAAAAGCATGGGCATGAGCGGACACCCCTTCTCAGTGCCCCTAGAGACAGAGATGGGCTCAGAGATCTGACCATTGATCCGTAGGCAAGCAGTGGGGAGGAAGTAGAGGAGATGGACCTTGCACAGAAAAAACAGACTAAATCCAAGGCGGGGAAGAAGATAAAAAAGGAAGGGCCACTCAAGAGTATCAAAGGCCTTAGTGCCGTCCAAATAGGCAGCCACGGCAGGAAGAGCGGGTTGATCTGGTGAAGTACTACAAATATAGTTCGGAGGTTATGTGACATGGTGTGCCCAGGAATGAAACCGGATTGGTCTGGACGCGCTATTATGGGCATGAGAGGCAGAAGGCGAGAAGCCAAAAGCTTGGCAAAAATCTTATTATGGGTATTGATGAGGGATAGAGGGTGATAAGAATCAAGAAGCTTGGGGGACTTGTCTGGTTTCAGGAGTAGTGTCATCAAGGCCTCGCAGAGCGACGGAGGGAAGTGGCTGGACTCGAAGGAGTCATTATACATAGCGGTGAGATGCGGGATCAGGAGGGGTGCGAAGGCCTTGTAGAAGGATGCTGGCAGACAGTCAGGTGCTTTATCCTCAGGTAAACTGTTGATGGCCGCCAGAATCTTCTCCTTGGAAAAGGGCTTGCCAAGGTACTCGCAGTGGCTGTTACCCAGCCAGAGGAGCTCCAATATTGGTTAAGAATGTCACACTAGGGAGCAATCCCCGCAGTGTAGAGTTGAGTGTAGAAGGCGGTGACCCTGGACATCACCACAGTAGGCGTGTTAGTGCGCCCACGCCCTGGAGCAATGTGATGTAGGAGGCAGAGTGAGGCCACCGCAGGAGATTGACTAAAGTCTTACCCGGGTTATCATGCTCACCATAATTGCGTGCCTTCGCCTCCCTACCCAAAAAGGATAGCTCTCTGTCAGCCTCTTCTTCAAATTCAAAAATCTTGCCCCAGAGCTGTGCAAGGGTGATAGGATCAGGGCAGAGGGAGTGTGAGAAGTCGAGAGCCTCGATTTTCCTCTCTAAGCGCTCAAGGACACTGAGAATGGAGCGCAAAACACCGGACTGCTTGGAGATACATTCACCCGAATCACCACCTTGAAACCCCCCCCAGAGTGTGGACGGAGAATCCACGAAGCCGATGTTGAGTTCAAAATAGTTCTCTATTGCAATTTGGAGCCTCAACACAGAACACCGAGGAGTGCATTGGGGGCAGCCGTCAGGCGAACAAGCGGTTCGGGGTGTGCAGGGGAAGCAGGCTGAGGCAGATGGGAGCATGATCGGAGAGAGTGTGTGCCATGTTTTCAACAGAACAAACCCAAATGAAGGCATCTTTAGTGGTGATCCAGAAGTCCAAGTGGGACCAACAGCCTAGAGAGCCTGTAACGCATGTGCCTTTGCACGCTTCAGGGTGAGTGTGTCGCCACACCCCAAGCAGGGAGTTGTCAGCCAATATGGAGAGCAAAAGGGATGCGGAGCACGGGTGTAGAGTGCGGGGCCCAGAGTGGTCGAGGGTGGCCGAAGCAGTGATGTTGAAATGGCCCCCCCAAAGCAGGGCAGCAGGACCCTGGGAGGAGATATGTTGCCATACCTGTGCAAAGAAATCAGGGTTGTCACAGTTAGGGCCATAGATTGCTGCAAGGATCAGTGGTTGGGCCAAGAGTGTGCCATGGATGATGACGAAGCGTCCCTCGGGGTCCGCAATAACCTTAGTAGTATGCCAGGGAAGCCCTCAACGTATAAGACTGGCACCCACCGGGAGTAGCAGGAGTAGAAGAAGGAGTAAATCTTTCCCCAGTGCCTGGAGTGAAGCCTAGGGGCAGTGGCGGGTAGTTAGTGGGTTTCTTAAAGGAAACAGATATCAACCCTGTGGGGAATGAGGTGTGCATGTACGAGGCGGGCCTTCCTATGGTGATAGTCATAATGCTATGCCAGAGAGGTGAATGTCGGATTGGAACAGAAGCGGAATAGGAGTCAGATGCCCTTGAGAGGGGATGTGCAATGCTGAAGACAGTGTTGCAATCATTACGAGATAGATCAGGTCATAGAACAAAACCAACAACAGGCCTCGGAGGCGAGGCAACATACCCCCTGAAATCCCCCACCACCCACACCAATCCCCCAGACAGGTTGAGAGACCCTCCCCACCCACCCAGGGATTCTACAACAGGGAAATAGAAAATCTGTGTATGAGATGAGGGGAATTATCACCTAGAGATGTGGATCAGCTCAGCGAACACCCCTGCCACTTGGATTGGGTGGCCAAGCCGTGGAAGAGAGTGGGCTGTGAACAAAGAAGTAAAAGGTCATGTTGTCGCCACAAATACCAGCGCGGCAGGGGTGCAAACAGAAGAACAGGTGATAAAAAGCAGGAGGTGGTTGTTACTGCATGTGAGAAGATGGAGTGTGGGACCAATGAGCCAGAAGCAGTAGATGTCTCTGCAGCAGAGGAAGTCCACTGGGCCCACAAGCCGGAGAACAGGGGAGCAGCAAGAGCAGGCTGGGACAGGAGTGGCTGGATAAACAAAGGCCACCATAGCCGGGGTAAGCGAGATCGTGCCACTAGGTGCACGCTACTGGCATCGAAGAGCAGGGGCTACTATCAGTCCTTGTCGCTCAAGACACATTGGCAGTCGCTTGGGAGCCGGAAGGGGTGGAACGCTGTGGCCTATCAAGTTTTTTGGCATAGGCCAGTGCCACCTTGGGCTCTTTGAAGCTGTGGATTTGCGAGCCATGCCCGACGCGTAGTTTGGCCGGGTATGCCAGGGAGTAGGAAATATCATGTTTCTGCAACAGTCGTCTGGCTGGGAAAAATTTGCGACGGGTGGCCTGAATCGCCACCGTTTAATCAGGGTAGAAGGATATAGAGTTCCCCTGATAGCGAATTTCACCCTCTCCCTGGCGGCTCACAGGATCGCATCCCTGTCACAAACGTTTAGTAGTTTAGCAATTATAGGACAAGTAGGCAGGCCAGGAGCGGGCTGGGCCCCAAAGAGTGATGGGCATGCTCAACGATGAATACTAGGGAGAGAACCTCGCTGAATAATTCCCGGATCAGCTGTCCTCCATTTGGCGATGTTTGAGGATTCTGGCATGCCTGAGATACGGAGGTTGCTCCTGAGATAACGCACCTCCAGATCCTCATTCCTGGCCTTGATGAGTTCTAGCACCTTGTCCATTTAGAGGAGTTTGTGGTGTTCCCGGGCCGTGGTATCTTGAAAATCTGACAGCCTCGTCTCAATATGAGTTAAGCGTGCGACATGGACATCCACACAGGCCTTGACTGTGTCCAGGCGGGCAGAAAGCTGGTCCAGCTGGGCTGCGATGTCAGTGACCGTGGTCTTCATGTCCAGTATGATTGCTTTGAGGTCGTCCTCCCGCGCCACACCAGCCTAGGGCTGAGTAGCAGGCTCACTTGTGTCCAAGGCTGACCCCTCTTGCCGCGTCTGCCTGCGTTGGTCAAAGGCCAGCTTCAGCTGCTTGGGGTCCGCCTTCCTCATGGCCAGGCCCTGTGTACCACATGAACCTGTGGGCCATGCCGCCTGGAAGCCAGAGGCGAGGGAGCAGCATGCGAAGAGGCAGGGACTAGCGAAAGAGACTGTGGCCGAGTATGAGCTCCAAGGAGGACTGCAGTTGTTAGGCCAAAAAGGAATGCTGGAGCAGGAGAGAGGCTGGGCGGCCAGTCTCGCCCTTGAGGGGAGGCAGCATCTGATCAGAGGCCAGTGCAAACAGGTGGCCCCGTTGAGGAGGAAGTGAATTGCCAGGTTCGGCGAGCAGGAGTGAAGCAGTTGCGGTAGCACCGGGCGCTATCAGAGAGTCCAGGGAGGAAGCTGAGCCGAGCTGGAGGCAGGAGGCCCGGGTGGGGAGAGTCAACCTCAGACTGCCTGCCGATGTGCACAAGGTCCCGGGAGACAAGCGTTGTGTCAAATCCCAGAGACACAGGGGTGGTCCCTGAATAGTGAAAGTGCGAGGAGATAATAATAATAATAATAATACAGACATTTTTATAGCACGAACAGCTACCTCTGCTAGGAGGTGTCCCGGCGCTGGCCCCACAGAGCATAGCAGTAGACAGACAGGGCGTCAGGGTAGACCCAAAATGTCGAGGTGTGCCTGGACCAGAAGCGCAATCTGTAGGAAGACAGAGGTGTGCTCCTCGGCGTGCCGGAGCAAGGAAGGCCACAGCGGAACATCCACTGGCACTGCAGTCAGCAGGGAGCGCTCCGGCAGGTCAATGCACGCTGGAGCAACCAGCGACAGGGATTCACAAGGAGCGCGCCACCCTCGTTGCGGGGCCCAAACGGAGCATCAGAAGGCTGCAAGTGCCCCAGGCATCAAGTGGTGCCGGGAAGAAGAATGGAAATCCCAGGATCCACGGTGCAAAATGTGCGCCCCCAACCCCACCGTGCAGTGCCCCTAGCAGCTGCGAGACCTACCCGGAGTCAGAGGTGAGAGGCAGTTGACAGGGAGAGGCACTGGTCCGGGCAAGTTGGCAGCACCAGTACATTGTGCAGGGATCTGAATCCAGACGGTGGGCGGTGAGGATGGCCGAAGTGCCAAGGAGGTCAGCCCTCTAACGGACCAGGACCCAGCAGAGACGCAGCACACCAAGGAGGAGGCTGGTGGAGAGCAGATGGTGCTGGCAAGGCGGAGAACGTGTGGCTGCAGATATAGGACCCTAGACCGGGAGTAAGGTGCTTTGGTGGTGTCAGGAGTCCGATCCGCCGGGCAGCAGCGGCATACAGGCAGGAGGCGGCAGTGTAGTACCCGGTCCCAGTGAAGAGAAAGTCCGGTCAACCAGGAGTCCGTGCCCATAGGGACAAAAAGCAGCGGGGTTGTCACCGGGAGCGCGCCGCCCGCGTCACGAGGCCCGGTAAGTGTAGGCAGTGGCAGCGGGTGCCAGGGATGGGAAAATGGCACCTGTGCTGTACGAAGGCCCGGACCTGGCGGTACGGCACACGTGCTCCCTACCCACCACGAGCTGTCCCCACAACATGGTCACTCACGAGCTACGGAGGCACAGGGCAGCAGGCTGAGTCCGAAGCAGTGATCCGGCCCCAAAGAAGCCGCTCGGCGAGGCGACGAGTCGGCGCGCCGGCATGGCTCAGGTCAGGTGCCAGCCACATGCCAGCAGGAGGGCTCAGACACTGTACCTGGCACCAACAGCGGTGGTCGGCAGCGCCAGAGAGGACCCAGAGCAGGATCAATCAAGGCCCATGAGTGAGGCGAGTCGAAGTAGTGCAGTGCTGAAGGGCAGCGCTGCAGATGTCCGCAGGATTCCTGACGGACTATTGGCTTGGCAGGCAGAGCCCACTTAGAGTGTGGCCATCTGGCAGCCAGCTAAGCCAAGCCCCCCCAAGCAATAACTCATATGAAAGCACAAGTATATATGTGGAAATATGAAAGCAGGCAACATAACATAGACTTATAATGGTCCATCCCTTGACCAATGACTACTATAACATATTGGCCTAAAACCAGCTACCAGGGGACGAAGCATAGATAAGAGATTAGGCACACACTGAATAAAGCAACATAAAGATATTAGAATACATATCGCTAATGCTATACCACCTAGAACAGTGCAAAGTTTACCAAAATCTGGAATCCACTCAAACAACCAATCCCACCATCCCTTTTCTTCAGCCTGCTTGACATCTTTAGCTAACTTGTGTAAAGCATCAATGGGGGATTGAATTGACTTAGAATTATCTGAAAGATTAAAGCAACACATTCCTTCAAAGTCTGAACATCCATGATCATGTTTCAGGAGTAAATAATCAATAACGGCTCTGTTCTGTAATTTTGCTTTTGGTGCCCCCGCATGTCTAAAAAAAATTCTGCAAAGGCAATCGATGTATGATTAAACATTTTCACCATAAGACATGCTAATTCACTAACAGCTCTAGAATTATAAACTGCTAGGCCTGGAATACCTACTATTGAAGCAGCCAAACTAATAAATTCAGACTTGAATAATAAATGCACTTCATAATTGCAATGTTTACCAAGCTGAACAGCTTCTCTCATATTTCGAGCATGAGAAGATGGATCTAACAGGAATATCATGGGACTTAACATAGTAAAGACACACGATCCACTTGACATGCCTGAATTCACTGGCAGCAGATACCACATTTTTGCACACCATGTTGTTTTGCACATTTGCACGAACATTGTCATGTCTATGTTGACTTACAAATTTTTCCTGGCAAGACATAGTGGATGTATTTACGTCAAGTCGAATTTGAGCACATTTACCGATGATAGTTGGATGACAAGTTAAAATGTAACAAATGTCGCCTTCAGTAATGTTAAACGTGATTACTTGTGTCATGTTTTTCCCATCATTGTCAGTAGTTTCTGGACAAATTCGGCAAAATTCATAAAGTGATAGATGAGACCTCCCATCATGTTCCTCTACTGCCCCGTCTGCATTTGTGACATTAAAAGCCTGCAGAAGCACATTAACAGGAGTAGGCACAGACACTAGGCATGTGGAAACGATAGTACTCTTCATATTTGACATGCAGAAATATGATCTGTTGAGAACAGTCTGTGCCTTGTATGACCAGACATTATCAAGTTGAGTCAGCAGCAGTGTCAGTCTGTGTGGTCGGCTGGCCACTTCGGGGTAAGGGGCTCCTCGTCCCCCTTGGCCCCACCCGCATGCGACCAAAAGGAGTCCAGTGAGCGCAAGCAGAGCACAGGCACGGCATACTATGATCTAAAAGAACAGAAACAAAACAGGTATTACTCATTCGCGCAAATAACATTTATCAGCAGGCATATGCTCCCATTTTTCCTGCCCTGGCTTCATGATTAATAAGACATTGTCCTTTCCTTTTTCAATGATTTCTGCCTGTTCGGGGGGTCGATTTGGAGACTCTACCCACACTTTGACTCCTGGGTTTTTGTCAGTTGAGCCAAACCCTCCTTCCCCACTTTCAGTGAGGAGGGCTGGGGCAGTCCCCTTCTTAATTACCCCTCCATACACTGGCATCATCACAATTTGAGCAACTCTGTCTCCAGATTTTATCATCAAATCGGCATCTCCACTATATAAGTAGAATGACTTTAATTTCACTTTGGTACTGCATCAATGACTCCTTCCAGCACTTGGATGCCCTTTAGAGCCAATCCAGATAGAGGGGCAATTAAATCAAAGTGCTCTGGAGAAATCTGAATTCCCACTCCTGTCTCAATGAGTGTAATGTCTCTTGGTTTCAGTCAGTACAGTTGCAAAGCATGCAGGTCAAGACCTGCTGCCTCAGGTGTTGCTCTGTATGGAGCCAAAGCTCCAGGAACTGTCTCCCAATAAAGAATGGTATTAGTGGCCACATGAGCCTGAATCTGCAAAGCTGGAGTTAACATTTGCATTAAAGGTGTTTCTGCATTTGCTAAAGGTATATTATTTAATATTTAATATCTGCAATGCTTCACTCAAACAATCTCTCCAGTTTTTCAAAGAGCCATTAGACAACTTTCTCAATTGATCTTTTAACAATCCATTCATTTGCTCAATCAATCCCGCAGCCTTTGGGTAATATCGTATGTGAAAGATCCACTCAATAGTGTGTTGCACACAATATTCCTGCACCAATCTGCCTTTGAAATGAGACCCTATCTATCTACTTGGGCGATTGAATCTGATCAAGATGAACATTCTGCCTAAATTTCTATACCTTTTCCGTTCTATTCCTTTTCGTGTTAATAATTTGTTTTTTTTAAAATTGGACGGCATTCTCAGCAGCTTCATCTGGGGGTATAAGACGTCTTGAAGATCAATGTCAATATTGAAATTACCACTAGAAAAGGGGGGCCTTAACTTCCCTGATTTTAGAGCCAATTTCTTTGCTTCTTTTCTGGGTCGCTTCGTAGCATGTTCAATACAAACAATCAATTTTTTTTTCATCAATTTATGCTTGGCAGAGATGCAAAACAATTTTTGGCAAAGGTATAAGACCCGAATTATTTTAAACGCCTAAAATGTAAGACTGCAAGGGAGGCAGTAAGTATTTGGAAGTTGATAATGACTAATTGCGATACTTCTTTTTTCCACACCGATTTGCCAGTGTGGGGTTATCCAGGACTTCCTGGTATCTTCAGTGATAAAATTGGACACGATTGGGCTAAATATGGTATTCAGAAATTAGGTGACTTGTATGGTTCAAGTGGCTTTTTACAATTTGAAACTTTGAAACTTTTGTTTAACTTGCCAGAAATGATGCGATTTAAAAATATTCAAATAAGGGACTATTTGATTTGTAAGATGAACTTGACAGTTATAAGCAGCGCAGATTTATGGAGTTGCTTCTACTCTGTAAATAGGAAATCATTAATTAGCGTTGGATACAAGTGTTTAAGCCAAAGTAAGCTGGATGAAGCCCCGAAACTAGCGTTAAAATGGTCCTCTAGATTAGGACTTAATGTGATGGCACAGAATATTAAAGCTGCTCTAGTAAATATTAATAAGGTGAGTTATTCATCTAGCTTAATGCTCCAATCGTATAGGACTACATGTCACTTATATTATACACCACTAAGAATTTCCAAATGGTCACAAAATAATTTGAGTAGTGATCATACCAAATGCCCTAAGTGCGGTCTTGTGGCAGCAGACCTCATACATATGATCTATTCTTGTCCGGCATTAATTGGATATTGGTCGGCAATAGAAAATATCTTACTTAAAAAAAAAGTAACCAATTCTGCATTGTCTGCAGCTTCGGTTCTACTTGCTATATACCCCATTAGCACTACCAATATAGATTTGTTAAACATTCTTCTGACATGTGCTAGACTGGTCATAGCAAGAGCCTGGATTTCTCTGAACCCTCCTCATACGATTGAAAGGTGGACTCTTGTTAGTGAAATCCATACTATGGAGGGCTCACTTGCAAGGAATCGGGGAATAAAAGCAATCTGGAAGTTTGTTAAGATTTGGGGTAATTTTCTGTAAAGTTTGTACAGTTTTGGACTACAGATATTGTCGACGAAGAGTTTAAGGACCTAGCGGTGCCTGGGAATTTTGGTGCCCTTTTTCTCTTAATCCTGACTTGAACTTGCTATATTTTTTTTTTATTTGTTCTCTGTCGACTAAACATAGATTATGGGCAATGCTAGGAGTGTTTTTGCTATTTTATTTGTATTTGTATCTGCACCTGTACTATATGAATTATATCTTTGTAAATTGTAATTGCTAATCTCCTTGACTTACTTGTCAATAAAAAAATTATAAATAAAAAAAAAAAAAAAGAAATGAGCCCCATTGTCACTTTGAATCTGTAATGGAATTCCATGATACAAAATTAGCAAGACTAACGCTTTCAATGTATTCACCTGAGTAGTAAGTTTACATGGAAACACGATCAAATAACCAGAGTATGTGTCCTCAGCTGTGCACACATATTGACATCCTCATCTAGGTGGCAGGGGCCCAATGTAATCAATCTGCCAAATCTGTGCTGATAATTTTCCTCTTCCTTGCTGACCTCTCACTATCTTTGGGACTAATCTATGTCAGGCATGCTGAAAACACAGGACACTGCAAAATCACAGTTTTAACCAAATCTAGGGGAATGTGTATCCCTCTATTCTCTGCCCACCTGCTTGTAATTTGATCTCCAAAGTGTCCGCACTTCTGATATGCCCACTTCGCGATCCCAACCAGGTCAGAATCTTGCATTGCCATTTCAGCTTCTGAAATCTTAGCTTTTTCATCTGTGTGGGAATGAAACCAGCGGTCAAGTGAGTCAGTAGAACAATGAGCATCTACATGATACACGGTAACTGTACTTTGTGTCAACATGGTCCAGATCTCTTTCTACAATTCCTTGCCCACACCTCCTTTGCATTTATCAACCAATTATGAGCATGCCAAGTTGCTAACCCATTGGCAGTGGACCATGAATCAGTGTAAATATGACATGTTCCTTGTAATTCTTGTTTCAAAGCTTGATACACAGCATATAGTTCTGCAAATTGACTACTCTTTCCTTCTCCAGTATTGGTCAACAATTTCTGGGTCACAGAATTGTATGACACTGCCTTCCCATGCCTCTTAGCTCCTACATACCTGGCTGCGCCATCAGTAAACCACACATGAGTCTTGTCCTCCACGGACAATGAGTCAAATTGCTTAGCCCACTTTACGGTAGATTCCTGTATCTCAGGTACATCATGCAACACCTCTGTCTCTTACATTGGCGCCTGCGCCACCTGCTCATGCAACACTTCGGTGCCTTTGGGACCTACTAGGGCCCTGTCCAGTATATACCACTTCCATTTAATTATGATAGCAACCTGCGCATGTCCTATTCTATGAGTTTTGGGGGAACTCATCACTCACTGGATTATTGCAATTTCAGGTCTCAAAATCTCATCATGCCCCACGGTCAATTGCTCAGTATCCACTAGAGCCCCATAGCATGCAAGTACTGTTTTTCAAAGGGAGTGTACCTCTCTGCGGCATCTGGCAGTTTGGCCAAAACCCTAAAGGTACTTTCGTTCATCCCTGCTTCTGCCACAAACTCCAACTAGCGATGATCCTTGCGCTGTCACATTCAGTTCAACATCTCCCTCTCGTACTGGCCATCAATCCAAAGCTTGCTGTATAGCCTCTTTTGCTCGTTCAAATGCAGTTTGCTGCTGCTTTCCCCACTCAAATGCATTTTCTTTCGCAAAACTTTGTACAAAGGGGCCAAAATCTGACTCAAGTGAGGGATATGCTGTCTCCAAAAACCAAATAAACCAATGAACCTCTGAGCTTCCTTTCTGTTTTGTGGCACTGCACATTCTTTAATCTTTTGCTTCACTTGGGGCACCACCTCTCTGTGTCCCTGATGCCACTGAATACCCAAAAACGTCACACTCTGAGAGGGTCCTTGTAATTTGGCGGTGTTTATTTTCCATCCCTTGCTCTGCAATTGCTCTGCAATCCTGTCTAACTGAGTTTGCACTTGTTTGTGTGTCTTTCCCTGTATCATCACATCATCAATGTAATGAAAAAGCTGTACTCCAGGAATAACTAACACCTCTTCTAAATGCTCTGCCACCAGCCTATGACAGATTGTGAGACTATGTAAGTACCCTTGTGGCAAATTTTTAAATGTCATGTGTCTAGCATTCCATGAGAAACTGAACTGCTCTTGACATTCAGAGGGAATTGATATCGAAAAGAAAGCATTGACAATGTCAACAGTTGCATACCAAGTACCAGGGTGCTTCTGTATTTTATTTTCTCAATTTTTTTCAGTTAAAGTAATAGTGTCTGGGACAGCAGCAGTCAAAGGAGGTGTATGCTTATTCAATTCGCAATAATCAACTGTCATGCGCCAAGAATTATCACTTTTGCGCACAGGCCAAACAGGATTATTCCAAGCAGTAGTGATTGGGGTCACTACTCCTTCCTCTATCAAGTCCTGTATGGTTGCACTGATCTCTTCATGCCCACCTGGAATTCTGTGCGGTTTCAAATAAATTACCTTTGTAACCTGGGGCACCTTCACTGGGAGAATCTTCAGGTGACCCACCCTTACAGCGCCAACTGAAATGTACTTCATTGAACCAACTTGATAATACCCATCTTCCAAATACAGAGTCATTCTCTTCAAAATATCAATTCCAACAATATATTCAGAAAGGGGCTCAATCAATACAGTGTATTCTCTCTTTGGTATTCTCCCTAGTTTCATGTGGACCTCTGTCTGCACTGCTGGTGTCTCTTTGCCACCTAAGCCTGTAATTGTGAAATACTGTGCTTTAAATTTTCTGGGATTTCCACATATCAAAGTGGCCTCTGCTCCGGTATCTACTAGGGCTCGGGCCTTCTGAACATGACGATGTTTCCAAAAAAATTCTATATCAACATAAGGTCTATTGTCTTTGCGAGTCCATCTCAGCACCGGAGCCTGACCTATTTCCTAATCTTCCCCATATCTGTCAGTCTTTGCCCAGGTTAAATCTGGGTACAATCCTTCATATCTTTTAGTTCTCAGTAAGCCATTCTCTTTTGAAGTATCTCTCCACCTTCCTGCTTGAGCGGGCAGATCTCTCCCCCTCCTTTTCCTGCTCTTCGCTCTCTCCCTCGTCTGACTGTTTTTATGTTTTATTTTGTTTATTCACTCTCCTGCTTCCTTCCTTCTTATCCAGACCTCTTTTCGAGTACATTTCCCACAGAATTGTAGTAGTTATTCCATTTATCTTTTCTTTTTCGACCCCATCTTTTAATAGGGTCATAAACATATCTCTTCTAGACAGCCTGTTATTGTCTGTACGAGTCTCAGCCCTAGAAGTTTTCTCAGTTTTCATCCATTTCCCCTATTCTCCTAACTCACAAACTGCCTCAACCACCTGCGCCAATTATTACCAGTCTGATTGATCACCAAAGTCATCATCACTTGTTTGTATGCAGGAGGAGCTGTACTATTTAGCCAATTTCACACAGGCGCATTCAACAGCCCATCCATCAACCTATGTGCGTTGTCCAGTTTTCATCACCTTCTCCTTAAGCGTCTGTATAGCATCTCTCAATGTATACCAAGGTTTATCATTCACTGGCCAATCTGACTCTGTCAGGTGTTTATGACTACATCCAATCACAGCCAACTACAACAAGCTGATTTGATCATTGTCACTGTAATTCCTAAACTGCTCCTGCACTGTAGAATCTGAACTGAGCGTACAAAATTTCTCTGCATCTCCATGGTCTAACAACACGCCAGCAGCACCCAGATCAAGTAACTTAACCATCCACGCAACTAGAGATTCTCAAGGTCTCTGTCAGAATCTGTCTGAAATGTCATTAATCTCCTGCTGAGTAAAATCCTCCATACTGTCTATCGAAACCCCCTGTGGGTAATCTGGACCACCCTGTATTTTTCGATGATGAATGGATTGCCCCTGAATCTCTCTGCGTCCCACTGACTCACCCTGCCTTTCAGCCTGGTTACGCTCGTCAACTTTATCACATTCTCCACCAGAGTCTGAAAACTCTGAGGAATCCCAAATATTTCCATCCCATGTTTCGGGGTCCCTGTCAATTTCAACCTTTGCAATAGCTAAACGTACTTTTCTCTTGCTAACCCTTCCTCTCCTGGTCCTACACTTGTATTGTGCAATACGAACTGCGGCTATTTCTGCTACAGTCTGATAGGTTTCCAACTTATCTTGCAATTATTTATTCTGACAGGTTAACATTGTACAGGTATTTTTGGCGTCAACAAACTGTTTCTCTAATTTTTCATATTCACTTTGCAACTGAACATATTTCTCATCTATGATTCTACAAGCATTTAAGAGAATCCAACCACTTCTTCCTAATGTAGAAAGTTCCTCTCCTTTTTTGACTGGCACTTTTTGCAAACACGCAACCACTTGTGCTGGCAAAGTGTCAGCCAAACACGCACTCCAATTTACACTCAATCCAGCACAATTAGTCCACTCATGGGCAAGCGCACCATATGGGACCATCTCCCATCCTGGAATCTCAATTGGTATCTGGGAGCCTGCTTTTGATTTTCTAGAAAACATATTTCTTCCCCTTTAATCCAACCTTTAGAATCCTTTGAAAGTGACGCCAAGATGTAATGAATGTGCTTTTTGTTAAAAGAACACACCCTAACCCAACACCCCAAAAGGCAAGGCTAGACTCAGCACTTCCTTAAGGCGATGTAAGAAAACAGACCCAAATGTGGGTAAAATAACACATACAAGTTTATTAACGCAACATTTTAAAAAGAGATATCATTCATGGCAGACTCCCACATCAAGTAAGTAATTAAAATAGAATGCAGTATGTACACAAGTAGCAAAGAATAGAAAATATATACGAGAGAGAGAGAAAGAGAGCGTGCGGTCAGGAACACCTCACCGACTAATTCTGTAACATCCTTGCCAACTCTTTAGCTGGGGAAGTCCTTTCAACAGCCCAGTTTGGTGGAGACCCAAGTTCCGTCACCAATCCACAGCAATACGTCTTTTCTGTGGTGAACTTCCCCCAGGCCCACGAAAGCTCCCAGCTTTAATAACATTATTCAATGTGGGACGAAGCTTCTAGAAAACCCCGCCCCTTTCTCATTGGAAGGAACCAAGCTGGCTGGTACCAGTTTGGTCAAGGCCAAGACAGTGGCTGGTCAAGCCCCTGTAATTTGACTCCGAGACAGAGTTGTACATTCCACAGATAATATCCAGTTCACTCTGGTCGGTAAGGAGCGAAAAATGAAAGAGAAGCAAAAAACATGCCCTCCCCACTTTGCAGCTACATGCGAGCACAGAACATGGTATCAATTATGAAAATGGAGTCAGTTATGCAAGCGCTGCCATGCACACAGAAAAACGTAAAGCAAGGTAGAGTTAGAAAGCAAGATGACATGAAACCATGTCAAAGCCAAAAGTAAGCACTGCCGTGAAGCAAAGTAAAGTCAGAGAGCAAGATGACATGAGGCCAGGTCAAAGCCAATAGTAAGAACTCATAATATAATGTACTGTTCTACTCCGTGATGGCTCCCACTGATACAGGGCCATCCTACATTAAGGCTAGGATAACATAACACACTAAAGTCAGTTTAAGATGGTGGTAGTCGACGGTCATCGTAGGGTGCAGAACCACAAGAGTGGCTCTTTCAGCGAGGTATTCCTCGAGATCTTTTCAGCAGAGCTACCTATTTTCTCTGGGCCAATGAGTTCTTCTCCATAGGTGTGGGCCGCTGCACCCACTTGTCTCCTCTGTCGCTTCTCTAACCCTCACTCACATGCTGGGATCAAGCAGCACGATTGTCCGAAGCGGCGAGCATGCAGCTCTCTCCTCGCTTTGCCCAGCTCGTGCTTGTGCTTGTTCTGCCACCGTGAATACGAGCTTGCGCTGCCCGGCTGCATCGTAGCTGCACCGCAGCTCTCTTCCATTCTGTAATCACTCTCCTCGGGACAAAGACCAGCCATAATCGCACCAGCAGTTCCCCACCAAGGCTGCATCAAGATCTACAAGCACTGCAGGTACTCTTTCTTCACATCCATGTGTATCGGGGGTGGGGATCACACGTCAACTAGCATTATCCTCATCGGCAGCCCGTAGTCATTTACCTCATGGCAGCTGTGTTCCCCAGCAATGAGACTTCAGCTCTTACATGCTGCAATACATTTTCCACTTCATTCATTGCTATAACTGCTTCATTTTGAATAATTGCTTCTCCAAGAGGGTCCTGTCTTCCTGGTGCTGAACTTTGGCTAGTCTGAGAACTGTCCTTGTATATCTCAAAGGAAATTATTTCCTTCTGCTCAACCTCATCCCTAAATATTTTAAGGTAATTTGGAGATACTGTGTACTCTGTAGTATCTTTGACAGCATTGAAAGTATCTTCATAACAGTCATACTGTCCAAGTAATTCTAATTCCGCAAGCCATGGCTGGAACAAGTGTGATAGTGCCAAGAAGAAAAACTCTTTTTTTGTCTGGTGTTTGGAAACTCAGTTATCTGTGGTTGCTTAGATTTTCTTTTTTATGTCTTACCAAACAACCACCACATCCAAGTAGTGCATATCTTCCTTCTTCTATGTTTTCAGTAGCATTAATTCTTTATGTATAGTGCTAAAGTATTTCAGATAGACACATGTTTTCAAGATGCCTATTTCTTCTTGGATAGTATGTATCTTCCATGTTAGTTTTCAGAACGTCTCTACTCTTAGGTTCTAATTAAGCAAGCTTTTGGATTTCTGTGAAAGATTTTAATACTCTTTTACTAGTATTTGCAGGCCCTACGCTCACCAACACAATTCCTCTTGACTTAGAGTTTAAACTAGCTGAGCTTAATCTGTCTGAGCATTCATATGTACCTATTTTTCGGTGGGAAAGCATTTTCAAACTAAAAGGGTGCAATTCCTTTGTAGAACTTTTTTCGCTAAAATTTCCTCTCACATCTCTTTCATCTCTGTCTTCTCTGACTTTGTTATATATGAAGTGATGTAGCGAGCAATAGAGTTGCCTGCAACAAACCGTAGATCCATGTTTGCATTCCACATCTTCAGAATGATAGGGTTGTAGTCATTAATGTATTTGGAGGCCTCTGTTCTCTGGCCTCTGTTCTTCTATGTCTGATGTATTTTTTGGTGATTTCCATGTAAGGGTGTGTCTAGCTGCAGACAAAAAGCTTTTTCACTCATCCTTGTGAGATAACAGATCGTGGGAATCCAAAACAACATCTCATGACAAATTTCCCTTTTGATCTATATTTTCAATGACAGTATTTTCCCCACCTATGATTTGGGAATTGTAAAACTGGTTGTCTTAAGATCTTGTCATTCATTTCCTTTGGGACTGTGCAAAATACATACTGCTCTTTGAAAGACACCACAGACTCATCACTATCTGTTCCAAACTTTGGAACATCCTTTACCCATAGCAAGATGTGATTATATGGAGCACCTCTAGCTTAGTACTCTTAGTGCCAAAAGAAATCAGTCACTTCACCGAGATGAGGATTAGTCTTGTTGCAGATGAAATCCATCATTGAATGAAATCTGTGGTTAACATATCTGCAAATAGTTGCAGGGTCCAATGAGCAGAGTTCTTCTGGTGTCTTCATATTGATGTATTTTATATTTGAATTTGCCTCCTGAAGAATTGAAGCAGGTCAACCCATGAATATTCAGCACAACTGAGTGTTAGAAACTATAGAGGTGCTCCTAAATTTCCCAACATGCATCTCAGCTCACCTTGGCAATGATACCAATTTTCGTTGACATGTCATGAGATTAATCAAGTTGTATTCCAACTGTACATATTTTTTGTGAATTTTCTCAACAAATTCTCTTGCTGATAGATTGAGCAAATAAAGACCTGTTTTCAAAATGTGATTTACGCCATAAAAAAATGCCCTTTCAAATAGTAGATAAAACATATAAGGGATAAAAATCCATGTTCCTCTGAATAAAGTCGAGTGGGCCTGCACTCGGCCGCTGGTATTTGTACAGGCCGATAATCATACCTACCACCTACTCCAGTAGGAAAGATATGAGGAAAACAGCAAGATGCTAAACCTTTTTCAATACACGTAAGGGAGCCCTTTTATTTGATATAGATCAATATCATCACCAACAATTTCTTTAGAATGCGGGGGATGGATGCTATAATGTTCATACATTTCTTCTATTCTGCATCAATCCACTTTTTCTATCTGACCTGTTGATCGGGATGTGTTTTCCTCCATCTGTGTGATACCTTCAAGCATATCTGCATTTTTACATATTTATGCTATTTTGTAGCAGATATAAAGTTGCCTTTTTACCTATACTAATATCTACTAACTCTTGCCTTGTTTTTTACTCTTAGTAGGGTCACATTTCTTAGAATTACAAGTCCCTCTTTCGAATTGGTCTGTACTTCTTTAAATTCAATATTTTGCTGAAAATCTTATGTCAAGTAAACAGCTCTTCCTTTCAGACAGTTCTGGAGCTCAGTTGGAGGTAATTTCCTTGTTTTAGGCTCCATACAAAATATAGGTTGAAATGGATGTATACATTGGATTAGTATTGATTCATAAACATTCAAATCTTTAAGTACTTCTGGAATAGGTACTACTTCTAAATTGTTGTATACTGGCCTAGCAAGCATTTTTTGTTTTCCTCTACCTTATTATAGCAGTACTTAGATATAATGTGTTGGGGGGACAAATCAAACCGTTCCTCTACAAATAAGTAAACAGCAAATTCCTGCACTTATCATAATTCTCTTTTTCACTTTAAATGTACAAATCAACATTACGAGTTTGACTTTTGTAGTGAGTGAGTCGACATCTACAAATACCGTTTGGTTGATTAGAACCCACTGTGTTAAAGTTTGTAGTCTCTTTTTGAAAATCAAGAATAATAATACCTATGTCGTGTTTCACAACTCCTGTTATTACCAACTCTTTATTTTCCCTACGCTCCTGTTCGGGACCAACTAAGCGAAACTGCACATCATCCCAAAACTTTTCTATTTCTACTGCAGGACCATGAAAACAAGCACTATTAATTTCTCCTAAACATAAAGCAAGGGTTTTTACATAGTAAAGCCGTCATCTAACATTCTGAAAACAATGAAAGCTGCTTTTTTTTTTTGATAGACAAGCTAGTGAGTGTCCATGTAAATTAGTGTGCTTTCTCACTTTGCATGGAACTAATACTTGCAAAGTACATATTTTCTGTTTTAAACTTTGCAAGGAACCACACAGAGGTAATTTCTCAATGTAGCAATTGATTGTTGAATACTGCAATCACTACTACAATTCCATTTGTACACAGGGGCCTGTCTCCGCCTTCCTTGCACCTCTTCAGCAATCACTTCCTCAACATTTCTAGGTAACATAACTTCTTTTGGAAAAGGTGTACCATTCTTCTTCTCATAACATCGACTAGATTCATCAACTGCATGCACTAATGTGTTGTCTTGCAAGTAGCCTTCTTTGTTAAAGAAAGGCTCAATACACGAAGTATGTATCCATTCATCACTAAAACCTTTGCAAATGTTACTTCTATTAACAAGCCTTTTCTTTTGGCTCTATCTCCTCATAGATACCACTATTTTCTCCAGTATCTTCATCTGTTTAAAATCAAGATGAATAGCTTCCTCTTCAGAGCAAATGCCTTATCAACTATACCTTCAACATATTCCTTTTGTTTGATTGCTTGTGTTCCTCTTTTATACTTTTTCATAGGTGATAATAAACAGTGAATTACTCCAGAATGGAACATTCTACCACTGATTTCCTTGAACTGCCTCTGCCTTCCGGGTAAAGTTTCTATGTTCTTTCTTTTTATATTGGAGACTATTTGCCTTTGATACTTGATGTTATACTTTGTTTTTTGTTTCCTTGTTATTGCACTATTTCCACTGTGCACATAACAATTTTAAGAAATGTCTTTGTCCTCTTACAGCAGTTCTTTTCTCTTTCACCACCTTTTCCATATTTTGCCCCTTTCTGATGAGATGCTGCTTCATTGCCGAGGAGATGCTGCTTCTTTCTTCTCTGAATTTTAGATGGTGTTTTAACTCTCTGTACTCAACTAGATATTCATGTCTGAAAACAGAAAAACAGAAGTACATTCACCAGTTAATTGCATAGCATCACATTACATATTTTAACTATTAAAGATTTTGTTTATATAAGTGTATATAGGTCAGTCAATCTTCAGACTACATACATTACATTTTAAGCACATATCAACCTCCCATATGGCCTAGCTGCAGAGCACCTCAGTGCAACATGTAGGTGGTATAAAAGCAGTTTATGGCTTGTGTAGCAATTGTAAGTCAGACAGTTGGCCTAGCTGTAAAACAACATGATCTGGCTCGAGTATAGCAGGCCTCAAACATTATGACAGGGTGATTTGTCTGCATGTTAGAGTAGAGAATGTCGATTCTTTAGGCCATATCCGAATGAGTGTCTCAGCCAATATCTTGGGCTGTGATTGCATTTGCATGTAAGTTTGTTGACAGATAACTGTGTCTGTTGTTCACCTTTCTGGTTGTCTAAAAGAGAATGAAATGGGCTGCATGGTTTGCCTACTGGGTGTGTTAGGCAGTTTTGTGTTTTGAAAGTGTGTGTGAAACTATCTCCATTAGTACTAGATACTGCATCTGGACACTAAACTGTTCAAGGCCCAAAACATGATGCAATGGCTACTTCTGTGGATATTAGACTTTGAAGTGTCAGTTCTTTAGCAGATATGTGAATAAATGTCTCAATCATATCTGTGGCTGTCATTACATATGCATATAAGTTTGTTGGCAAATCACTGCCTGTCTTTGTAATCTCTAATATCATCTAAATGAATCATTAAGGGACTGCATTGTTTGCCATCCTGGGTGTGTTATTGAGTATTAGGGGTTTTAGCTGTATCTGCAATTGCCTTCATTAGCACTATATAGATATCACTTATGACAGTCTTTATCAGTGAATCGTTAGATGCTTTTGTCGCTATGTCAGTGGGTGTTTTAGTACCTGTCTGCTCTCTTACTAAGGTGTGCCAGATTAAACTCTGGTTGCCAAAGTGGATGTTTAATGGGAACATGAGTTTGTATGAGCGCATATAGCTCAGTGTATTTTCAGAGTAAATGTCTTACCTTTTAAGCATATATCAGCCTGCCCTTTGGCCTAGCTACAGCCTACCTCAGTGGTGACATATCTAATAAAAGATCGGTTGATGCCTTGTGTAAAGTTTAAAAATATTAAGGTGGGTGGAACAGTAAAAGTACTTCCAGATGCGAAACTGTACAAGGTTCATAACATGATACAAGGGCAACTTCTGTGCATATAGATTTCAAAGTGTCAGTTGTTTACAAATATATGAATGAATGTCTCAGTCATATCTGGGACTATCATTCCAGGTGTTTGTAGGTTTGTGGAGAAATGACTGCTTCTCTTCATAACCTGTATGGTTATCTAAATATGTCTGTAAGGGGCTGCATGGTTTGCCTCCTGGGTGTGTCAGTATGTATTACATTTTTTAGGTCTATGTATGACTGCCTTCATTAGTGCTAGATAGATCTCACTTGTCTAAATCAGTGAATCTTTAGGTGCTTTGTCACCATATCCGTGGGTGTTTAGTGTGTGCCTGCTTTCTTGACTCAGATTAAACTCAGGTTGTGAAACTGGGTGTTTAATGTGGCACATGAGTTTGTATGAGAACATATAGCTCAGTGAATCTTCAGCGTACGTGTGGTAACTTTTAAGCACGTACCAGCCTGCCCTATGGCCTAGCTACAGCCTACTTCAGTGGTGATTTATATCTAATAAAATATCAGTTTATGCCTTGTGTGGGAGTTTAAAATGTGAAGGTTGGCCCAGTAGTTAAGGTGCATCTAGAGGCTAATCTCTGACAGTCCCTAAATATGATACAAGGGCTACATCTGTCCATGTTAGACTTGAAAGTGTCAGTTCTTTAGCAGATATGTGAATAAATGTTGCAGTCAAATCTGTGGCTGTCATTCCATGTGCATGTAAGCTTGTAGGTAAATAACTTCCTCTCTTTGTAACCTCTAAGGTTATCGAAATGTATCTGTAAGAGACTGCATCATCTGCCTCTTGGATGTCTTAATGAGTTTTAGGCATTTTAGCTGTGTCTGCAACTACCTTCATTAGCACTATATAGAAATCGCTTATACCTGTCTATATCAGTGAATGTATAGATGCGTTTTCTCTATGTCGATGAGTGTTTTACTGCCTGTCTGCTTGCCTGCTAAAGTGCATCAAATTAAACACTAGTTGGCAAACTGGATGTTTTATGGGTCACATGAATTTGTATGAGTGGATATAGCTAAGTGAATCTTCAAAGTACTTATGTTACTTATCAGTTAATGCCTTCTGGAGCAGTTTAAACTATGAAGGTTAAACTAGCCGTAAAACTCCATGCTTGCACTAAACTGTGCATAGCCCAGAACATGATGCATGAGCTACTTTTGTGGATGTTACACTTGAAAGTGTCAGTTCATTAGTTCATATGGGAATGCATCTCTCAGTGATTTCTGGGGCTGTCATTGCATGTGTATGTACGTTTGTGGGCAAATGACTGCCTCTGTTCATATTCTCTATGGTTATCTAAATGTGTCTGTAAGGGGCTGCATGGTTTGCCTCCTGGATTTATTAGTGAGTATCAGGTTGTCTAGGTGTGCATGCAACTGACTCCATTAGTGCTACATCAATATCACTTCTGCCTGTCTACATCATTGGTTCTTCAGATGCTTTTGTCCATATGTCACTGGGTGTTTCAGTGCCTGTGTGCTTTCTGACTAAGGTGTGTTAGATTAAACTCTGGTTGGTACAATGGCGGTTTAATGGGGCACATGAGCTTGTATAAGCGCATATAGCTCAGTGAATCTTCCGAGTACATGTGTTACCATTCAACTACATACCAGCATGCCCTATGGCATAGCTACACCCTATCTCATTGGTAATATATATCTAGTACAACATCAGGGTATGCCTTCTGTAGGAGTTTAAAATGTAAACGTTGTCCTAGCAGTAAAACTGCACCCAGAGGCAAAAATTACAAGTCCAAAAACATGAAGCAAGGGCTACTACTTCTGTGCATGTTAGACTTGAAAGTGTCAGAACCAGAAATGTAAATGAGTGTCTCAGACCATATCTGGGGCTAGGATTGCATGTATATATAAACCTGTTGGAAATGACTGCATCTCTTTGTAACCTGTGGGGTGGTGTAAATCTATCTCTGATGGGCGGCATGCTGGGTGTTTTAGTGTCTGTGATTTTGTATTTAGCTGTGTTACATTGAAGTCTGGGTGGCATAGTGCATGTAAAATTGGGAACATGGGTCTGTAGGAGTGCTTATAGCTCAATTAGTCTTTAGAGTAAATGTATTACATTTTAAACATATAGCTCCCTCCACGATGTCCTAGCTTCTGCCTTCCTTAAGGGGAAGTTATATGTTCTAGAAGGTCATCTTACATCGTGTGTACCAGTTTTAAGTAAGAAGACAGCCCTAGCACAAAAAGTGCATACACAGGTCAACTATACCACACCTGAGACATAATGTTTCTATTTAGGTATGTCAGATAGAAGCCTGTGTGGCACCCTGCATGTATACTTGAGTACAAGTGTCTTTATGAGCACATACAGCTCACTCAAACTTCACAGTACATATCTGACATATTAACCACATGGCACACGCCCTGTGGCCTAGCTAGCAGTCCCATAACATGTTTAAGAAAATGTACCAGTATCTAACTGTCTGTTTTGAAATCTCTAGAAATGTGAACATACATAGCTAAATAATTACCTCATTGCCTGTAATTTTTGCATGTAATATTTTAATTCTTTTTAAAACAGTATTTTGTAAATTTTGCTATGTGACTTTTATGATTTTTAAATGCAAAAAATCGAATAAAGTTTATTTGATTTGATTTGATTTGCTAAATACTCACTAGGTAATCTTACATGCCTGTACCTAAACTTTTACCATTTGTCAAAACTGATACCTGTCTCTTTAACACCCTTGCCCTAAAATACCTTCAGCACGGTTATATGGCATTACAACGCGGGCTTTTACCCCGCATGCCATTACAACGCGGGGATTACAACGAAAGTCGTTACAACGACTTTCGCTGTAGGGCGCTGGATAGTGGAATAGTTTAATTTTCTATTCCAACTCCAGCCCACGTTGACAGTAGGGAAGATGTTGGATAGAAAATTAAACTATTCCCTATCCAACAGCACCCTCCAGCGAAAGTCGTAATGACTTTCGTTGTAATCCCCGCACTGTAATGGCAGTGCGGGGTAATCCCCGCGTTGTCATGGCTGTTCCCCTTCAGCACATTCTCCAAAGAAACCCACTAGAAAATTCTCCTGCCTACTACTGCTTCACTTAAAAATGCTTAGAGTGTGGATTGTGGGCCACAGCTATGTCTATTGGGCTGGTGAGGCTGCAAGAACGAGAATTATTGACAGGACCTGGGTTTGTCTAATGTGGACATTAGTGGGATGAGGCATAGAGGATTACAGTTACATCATTTGCGAACTTTGGTTAAAACCATTGTGGATTCACCAGTCCCTGACCTCATGGTTGTGCACTGTGGTGGCATTGGCTTAGGTACTGAGGTAGGACTGGAAATCCTAAAGAAGGATATCTTTGGTGAATTGGTGATGCTTTTCCCTTACACTGTCTTGGTGTACTCTAACATATGCCAAAGGCAAACATGGAAGTGGTCTAATCAAATTGGTCCACAGATGGACAAAGCCAGGAAACATGTTAATAAAACTGTTTCTGCATTCTTTGGAGAGCATAACATGGGCTCTATCTACAACATGAAACTGTGCTTTACAATGCAGGGAATTTATAAAAATAATGGAGTGCACTTTACAGACAAAGGCAACAGGGTGCTCCTAAGCAACCTGAAACTCTGCATCCGGTCTTACTTGTAGCTGTCTTATACACACTCTCAACACAAAGGCTGTTGTCAGAACCACCCACTGTCCAAAATTGTGTCAATTTCTTTTAAATAATATTTTTTAAAAAATTAGTGAGGACGTCACAAAGATCATGTCGTGAAATGACAAAACAAAAGCACACATTCAACAGCCACCAGCACATTAAAAATCTATAACTACAAAAATCCATTTTAAGCATTACAAAACATACATTAATATCTAAATGACTGTATAAAACGTTTTTAAATGCATATTTCTCTAGTAGGTTTCTTAAAAACCATCTTTCAACCCTTTTTTATGTTTTCACAGTGATGCCTTGAGTAACGGCGACAATCGTGCCTTTTTTTATAAATTATAAAACACATATATGCACACATTTCACTGTATTTTGGCCACTAGGGGTTCATTACTGCACTTTTTAAACTCATATTTTTCTAGTGAGTTACTATAAAAACCATCTTTAAAACCTATTTTCCCTTTTTGCCGTGATGCTGGGCATCGCGATAGTGTCAGTACCTGCGATCATCGCGAATATTTCATGAAATGACAAAACAAAAGTCGACATTTAATAGCCACCACCACATTCAAAACTTATAACTGCAGAATGCATTATAACCATCACACTAAACACATTACTATCTGAATGAGTCTATAATGACATGTGTAACTCCCTTATATCTCTTTAACAAAGTGTATGACTCTTTCACTGGAATCCGTGACTCGGTGCATCACTATGTCAGTAAGTCTCTCAATCAGTGTATAATTGTTTGAGGGGGTCTGTGAGTGGGTGCATCAGTCTATGAGTGGTTCTGTAACTGACTGTAAGTCTCTGCATGGATCTGTGACTGGGTGCATGAGTGTTTGACTGGGTCTGTGATAGGGTGCATAAGTCTCTGAGTGGATCTGTGCGAGGGTACACGAGTGCCTTAGTGAATCTGTGAGTGTATTAGTGCCTGAGTAGGTCTGTGAGTGGCTACAGACTGTCTGAGTGGGTATGTCAGTGGATGTGTGAGTCTCACAGTGAATCTGTAAGTGGGAGCATGAGTCTGTGACTGGGTCTGTGAGTGGATGCTTGAGTGTCTAAGTGGGTCCCTGACTATATGCATTAGTGTCTGAGTAGCATTGTGAATGGTTGCCTGAGAATCTGTGAGATACACTCACTCAGATGACACTCAGTGGCTGAGTGTCATCCGAGTGAGTGTATCAATGTCTCACTAGGTCTCTAAGTTGGTCTGTCAATGTTTTATTTGGTCTGTGAGTGTGTGCTCCATTATTTGAGTGGCTCTCCGAGTCGGTGCAACATTGGATGTATTTAAGGGGGTCTGTGAGTCAGTGCATACATCTCTCAGTGGGTTTGCGTGTGTCTAAGTGAGTCATAGAGTGCGTGTACGAGTCTCTGAGTGGATCTGTGACTGGGTACATTGTCTCTAAGTGGGTATGTCAGTGGGTGAATGACTGTCTGACTGCATATGCGAATGGGTGCAAGAGTCTCTGACTGGGTATATGAGTAGGTGCATGGGTCTTAGTGTGAGTGGTGCATAGCTGTATTAGTGAGTCTCTGAGTGAGTCCATGAGTAGATACATAAGTGTCTGAGTGGGTATGTGAGTGGGTATAAGAGTGTCTCAATGTGTATGTGAATGGGTGTATGAGTGTCTGAGTAAGTATATGAGTGGGTACATGAGTCTCTGAGGGGGTCTGTGAGGGAGTGTATATGTCTCTGAGTTAGCCTGTGAGTGGGTGTTTGAGTCTTTGATTGGGTATGTGAGTGTCTGATTAGGTATGTGAGTGGGTCTGTGAGTCTCTGAGTGAGTCTCTGAGTGAGTGATTTATGTTTTTGACTGGGTCTCTGAGTGGGTTCATGAGTATGTAAGTAAGTGGGTGCATAGCTGTATCAGTGGGTCTCTGCTTAACCGTAACAGTGTCTGAGAGGATCTGTGAGTGGGTGCATGACTGTCTGGCTGAGTTTGTAATTGGGTGCTTGAGTTTGTGGATTGTTTTCTGAACGGGTGAAACAATGTCTGAATGAGTTAGTGCATCTGTGTCTGAGTGGACTTCAAACTGTATGTATCAGTGTGTGAGTGGGTGTCTGACTGGATCCGTCAATATCTTAGTGGGTCTCTAACTGGGAGCATCAGTCTCTGATTGGATCTGTGAGCCAGTGCATCAGTGTCAACGTTGGTCTCTGAGTGGTCATGCCAGTCTTTGAGTTAATTTACAAGTGGGTGTCTCTAATTGGGTCTGTGAGTGGGTATATAACTCTTTGACTATGTCAGTTGAGGCTGTAGCAGTGTCAGAGTACAACTGTCAGTGAGTGTATGAGTTTCTGAAAGAGTGTGTCACTGGTTGCGGGAGTGTGTCTCAGTGGGTGTGTTAGTGTGTAAGTAAAACTGTTGGCAAGTGTGCATACATATATATTTTTTTAAATGTACACCAATATTTGTGAAGACATTTATAGTCATGAGGTCCATGCAACTGTACATGGGGGTCCGTGCTGATGGTCATGGTGTCATCGCGAATATCGTGTGTGATTAAAAAAATACATTTTGTACACCAAACTAGTGCCACTAACACCCCCATTATCAAACATGGGCTCTGAGTATCTCCACTCTGACCATTTATGTTAGCTTTCACAGAAAGTTTCAGCACTGGGATCATACCCGATCAATAAAATGGTGGCCACAACTTTCTGTTTAAGTAGCGTCCAGCAAATCAGAGCATTTATGTTGGTTTGAGCATTCGAGATTAATCGAGAAATCAGAGATATCACTATATTTTTCATCTTGCATTTCGTATGAACGGATATGCACCAATTAACAAGAATATCAATCTGCATAACAACATCTACCTTTCTGCCAAAGTTGGTATAATTCCATCCAGTGGTCCAGGCTGTAGGTTTGATAATGAGTCCTATGGGAAATAAAATGGGAAATGAGCCCCCTTTTTCTTGGCTCCTGCTTAACGAATCGCACTGAAAACTTCCCATGCACAACAAGACTTACAGTGACACTTTATTTGGAAATTTTGTTGAAGATTTTTCAACCAGTGACTAAGATATAGTCAAGTCAAAAAAAAAATTCTATGGAAACTAGGTCCTAGCTATAACTATTTACTGGCATAAGGTGACATATATAAATATACATTAAATATATCACCAAATTCATGAATGCCTGCAAGAGAAATGAATTGAAAAGAAATGCACTCAACATTTGAATGTAGTCCCCCGATAAAGGCTCCGGTGGGGCCGAAATTGCGATGGGCATTGTCCGTACCGTATCAACTTTGATATTGATAAAGAAAGAATCATTATATATATTATCTTATCGCATGATAAGGTTTCTTGTGAGCGTTTTATATATATATATATATATATATATATATATATTCGGCTCAGGGTTTCTACCTTGCTCGTTTTAGAAACCACGCACTCCGGGGGTAATTTTCTCAGCTGTATCTTTATTTTATTTGCAACAGACGCGTTTCGGCGCTCCGCCTTCCTCAATGTTACAAACATTGTGAGGAGACGCCATGTTTTAACGTCAAACTTTGCGTACGTCAATAGTGAAAACAAACAAGGGACTACGATTGTTCACCATATTGGGAGCTCTTCATATTATACATCATGTTCTGTTTCGGAAAATAAAGTATTTACATTGTACCACTACTATAATGCATGTAGTTACGCTATAGTTTCCTGTTATCATTGCGTAAACAAAAAAATTCTTTACATGCACATTTACATTTATGTCGTAGCGTTATGGTACATAATCGTAAAAAGCATGCCTACACGCCGTGTATCGGCTGTACAACAAAAACATGCACTGAGTTGTTCTTTAACCCAAAACATCGACTCTGCCGCAGTTAGTTAATTCTACGTGCACGATTATCATGTACCTTTTACACTGCCCCTCTAATTGGTACTTACAGTGCGGATTACTGGCAGAGACATCTTGGTATAACTACCCAGATCAGAATACTTCATTACGCCGTGTATCGGCATGATCAAATTCCTTCCACATCCATCATGATGTTACAGTTAATTATGCTGTGGATCGGCAGACATCCCTTGGTACAATATTGTTTCCACAAAACTCATTTTCCCACTTATTTTATACTTTAAATTTCAAGTTTCATAAATTCAAGGTTTACAGTACGGAAGGGTCCCTCACATTGTGTACACTAATGTCTCAATGCACACCATAATTCCACATATTAGTAAGTTTATCGAATCAATTAAGGACCTTTAAAACTTCACATAACCATTGATTTCATTATTCCCATATCAGTGTTAGTCAATATTCTATTGCAATATTGCGCAATTCAGTTTTGGCTCAGTTTTTTATGTCGCAGGATTATCCACTGCTGATCTCGATCATTGTATAGATATTGTTTCAAAATCCAATATGAGATGCCAGTTCTTCTCCCGCGTTCAATCCCCTTGGATGTTTGGTCATCAGATCTATTATATATCGAGACTCCAGTCTTCTTAACCTGTGGAGCCTATCTCCTCCTCTGGGGTTATCAGGTATATGATCCAGACCAAAGTATTGCAGTTGATGTCTATTGCTGGAATGTTTCTCTTGGAAATGTCGGGCGACAGGGTATGATTGGTCATTTTTGTCAATAGCCCTTAAATGTTCCAAGATCCTGAGTTTCAGAGGTTTGATCGTACTCCCGATATATGATAGTCCACACGGGCATTTGAGACAATATACTGCATACGGGGTATTGCAGGTAAGGTATTTATTGATGGTTCTAGTTATTCCTGTGTTCGGTATCTCATAACTCTTCACCCTCTTGCTGTGCGCACAAGCCTTACACTTGTAACATGGATGAAATCCTTTCAAATCTGCAAGCGTATTTGGTTTCTTTTCTACCTTCCTCAGGTGGCTCTGTACCAACATGTCTTTTAGAGATCTAGATTTCTTGAAGGTCACCAAAGGAAAAACTGGAATGTCATCTTTTATGCAACTGTCGGTCTTTAGAATATGCCAATTTTTTCTGGGCATGTATTTCAAATAATTGGCTTCTGCCGAATATGGGGTTACCAGCCGGAATTTTCCCATTTCGGTTCCTTTGTCAGTATTCAATATCTTTTTATCTGTTAGTAGGCTGCGTCTTGGCACCAAATTAACCTTATATAATGCATTTTCTAAGGTGGCCGTGGCATAGCCTCTCATCTTGAATCTGGCAATACACTCTGATGCTGCAATTTGGTAATCTGAGTCTCTGGTGCTGTTACGTTTGAGTCTTAGCAACTCCCCATAGGGATACTCTGTATTAATGCAGTAGGATGATTGCTGGTTGCATACAAGACAGAATTACCTGCTGTGCTTTTACGAAAAAGCGATGTTTCAATCTTGTCATTCATTATGAAAACTTTCAAATCAAGATATTCTACACAGGTATTGCTTATGGTCCCAGTGAAACTCAGATTTCTATCATTCTTATTGAGAATGTCAATATAAGCTCTGGCAGTAAGTTCTGATCCCTGCCAGATTATAAACAAGTCGTCTATATAACGACACCATTTAATGACATGGCCTTTCTCACCATCCATTTCCAGCGACCTGGGCACCTGCTCCTCCCACCAGCCTATGAACAAGTTCGCATAGCTATGTATATATATATCCAACAGTTGTGGCGATACCAGCCCACGTCACTTGTGATGGCGGGCCACAGCGGGGTTTACCAACCTCTATAAATCCAACAGACAGTCGTCACGTTCCAAAAGACAACAAGCTGAGGCCCAATGCTTCCAAGGTGAGATTTAATGGCAATATTACCCAACGCGTTTCGCAGCAAGCAGCCGCTTGTTCACTCGTTCATTCGTACACTCATTCCTGAATCCTTTAGTAAAAACACTTCCCTCTTACATATAGGACACAAGTGACTTTCTCAGGAGGATCTATGATCTTCCCTGGGAAGATGACTTCCTATTAGTGACCATTGATGTGTCAACATTTTACACCAGTATCAGGCATGCAGATGGCTTGAGAGTAGTGGGGCACTTCTTGGGAACAAGATCTATCAGATGTTGGTCCCACACTCAGATGATCATTCGAATGGTTGAAAAATGCTTGAAAAGCAATTTCTTCTTATTTAATGACCAACTATTCAACCAAACCTGTGGTACGGCAATGGGCACCTGCTTCGCCCCCCAGCTATGCGAAATTGCATATGGGCTGGTGGGAAGAGCAGGTCATCTGAGTCCAATACCACAGGGAATTGGAAAACCACATTATGCATTAGAGTCGATTTATTGACGATCTTTTCTTAGCGTGGAGAGGTACGGAAGTAGAAGTAAAAGCCTTTATTGCGAGCATACAAAAGAATAATTTGAACCTCAACTTTACGAGTGAAATCAGTAACAAGAGCGTCAATTTTCTTGATGAAACAGTGTACATTGAAGATGGGAAAGTGGAAACCAAACTATACAGAAAGCCTACCTCGGGTAACACACTGCTACACGCTCAGAGCTTTCATCCTGTTAATTTAAAAAGAAGTATTCCGTATGGAGAAAGTCTGAGAGTTAGGCGAAACTGTAGTGTACCAGAAGAAACCACAAAAGAACTAGGCATTCTGTTGAAGAGATTCAGGAGTATAGGGTACCCAGAAGATTGGATAGACAATGGAATCAGCAAGGCATCTAAGAGAAAAAGAGAAGAAAGTCTCTTCGATGCCTTCAAGAAAAGTGGTAAAGAAAATGAGAACCAGTGCAGATTTATTACGATATTTAGCAAACAGCATGATGAGTTGAGAAGAATTCTTAATAAACATTGCATGTGATTAAGAATGACTCAATACTATGTAAACAAGTCACGAAAAGACCACAAATCACATTTCGAAAAGCTAGGTCCTTCAGACAGGCATTGGTAAGCAATAACTTAAAGAAGCCCCAAGTGAGAACAACATGGCTTATTAGCAAGCAAGGATTAGTTAAGTGTCTAAAATGCAAGGCATGCGCACATGGTATAAACACACCAATGCAGGTTAGGACTTACCCACAAAATGAGCATGATCAAGGGTAAATACACATGCAAGACGGATCTTGCAATCTACGTACTGAAGGGCCCATGTGGCCTGCGGTACGTGGGAAGCACGATCCTTGAAGTCCACAAGCATATCCTGCAACATTTAAGGGCAATTAAGCATGGAGATAGATCATATCCAGTAGCCCGGCACTTTGAGAAAGTCCATAACAAAGATACCAGAGGCGTGACATATTACGTAATCGACTCGGTAATGTCAAATATGAGAGGAGGCAACAGGGTTTAAAGACTGAAGAGACTAGAATCCCGCTGCATTATAGAGTTGAATTCAAAGCAACCAGGAGGCCTAAACATGGAAGTGGACTTGCACACACATTTATAGAGAGTAAGAGCGTCACCTAGGAACAGAAGATCATTAAATAGTTTTTAAATCACCAATAGTAGAATGTCCAGACTCAATATGTTTGTCATGAAAAAATTGTTGCGTATTTTTAGAATCAGTTGCTTTAAATGTAAGGCTTACCCACTTGGGCGTGATACTAAAGATATTAATGCGATAAATTGTTGTCGTATATTTGAAAAAAATGTGTGCTCTACCGATAACGTTGCTCACTTGAGCTATATGTATATATCTGAGAGTTTGAGTGTAAATTGTGCTCATTTGAATATGACGATGAACACAACCCGTTAAATTGCTAGTCGGGGTAGCGTAAACATAAGAGACCGATAACGTGGCTCACTAGAGCTTGATTCCAGAATTGTTATTGTGAGGGTGGAAGCAGTATCAATAAAGCTCACTTGAGCTTGAAAAATTACAGTGTGAGCAACCTGTTTAAAATAATCAAGGCAGGCGTGACAATACTTATAACGACCAATGCACAATGTTATTCAGTTATAATGCTTTAAAGCAAATCTTTTAATATGTTTTTTATGCTGAAATCTGAAAACAATTGTAACACGTCATGGCTAAACTACGAGTCTGTTGTTCATATCACTCCCGATGTAGTTTTAGAAAAAATTCACGCAATGCACTCTGCTTTGTTTACCAGTGACCAAGACTGCGTGGCAGTTGAAACACGTTTGGTAGCAGCAGAGAATACATTTTTAAAACTGCAGTTGGCATTGTCATTTTTGGGAGTATTATTGAGACTCATCTCGAGGAGTCTACAACGTCGACACAACTCTCGTTCAGGAAGGGCAAGGAATGCTCAAGCACAGCGCGAGAAAATATAAATATATATGTATGTATGTATGTGTATATATATATATATATCCACACCAAACTTCCATCCCAATGGAACGGTCCGACACATGCTCAGTAACTCGAGTTCACTTTTATTTCAAAAGCAGCTCTGTTTGTTAAAAATAGCGAAACGCTGGGGCAGACGCGTTTCAGCCTGACGGCTTTCTTCAGTGCCCGCTTCGCTCCAGATGACATACAGCCAAGGGTTTCATGTTGTTTAAAAAGTCAGCAAGGTGATCTCTGATTGGCCCACTCTCCTTGGCTTGCACCGCCGCCAATCCTTCTGGTAGTCCATGTCAGAGTTTTCATGTCCCCCACTGAGACTGCAGGTACAGTGAACTGCTCCCTCAGACACCTTGTGGTGTCCCAAACGTAAAGTCTGGTGGTGGCGGGCATTTCCCTCCGATGTGCATGGCGGAGAGGCAGCGATGATTAAAAAGTTGCAGCTCGAGTCACTTACACGCAGCGGCCCATTACAGACCACCGCATGCTTTCTCCCTGCATAGTCTCGCACTCAGGTGAGTCTTGCAAAACCATCCAGGGGGGTGCCGCGTTGTCTCTTCTAGAAACCATTCCACTTTAGTTTATAAGTTGACGTGGTGCTCCTGAACGAAAGGCGTGCCGGAAAGACGGTACTTGCAAACCGTCTATATCTCCACACCAAACTCCCATCCCAAAGGAACGGTCCGACACATGCTCAGTAACTCGAGTTCACTTTTATTTCAAAAGCAGCTCTGTTTGTTAAAAATAGCGAAACGCTGGGGCAGACGCGTTTCAGCCTGACGGCTTTCTTCAGTGCCCGCTTCGCTCCAGATGACATACAGCCAAGGGTTTCATGTTGTTTAAAAAGTCAGCAAGGTGATCTCTGATTGGCCCACTCTACTTGGCTTGCACCGCCGCCAATCCTTCTGGTAGTCCATGTCGGAGTTTTCATGTCCCCCACTGAGACTGCAGGTACAGTGAACTGTTCCCTCAGACACCTTGTGGTGTCCCAAACATAAAGTCTGGTGGTGGTGGGCATTTCCCTCCGATGTGCATGGCGGAGAGGCAGCGATGATTAAAAAGTTGCAGCTCGAGTCACTTACACGCAGCGGCCCATTACAGACCACCGCATGCTTTCTCCCTGCATAGTCTCGCACTCAGGTGAGTCTTGCAAAACCATCCAGGGGGGCGCCGCGTTGTCTCTTCTAGAAACCACTCCACTTTAGTTTACAAGTTGACGCGGTGCTCCTGAACGAAAGGCGTGCCGGAAAGACGGTACTTGCAAACCGTCTATATCTCCACACCAAACTCCCATCCCAAAGGAACGGTCCGACACATGTTCAGTAACTCGAGTTCACTTTTATTTCAAAAGCAGCTCTGTTTGTTAAAAATAGCGAAACGCTGGGGCAGACGCGTTTCAGCCTGACGGCTTTCTTCAGTGCCCGCTTCGCTCCAGATGACATACAGCCAAGGGTTTCATGTTGTTTAAAAAGTCAGCAAGGTGATCTCTGATTGGCCCACTCTCCTTGGCTTGCACCGCCGCCAATCCTTCTGGTAGTCCATGTCGGAGTTTTCATGTCCCCCACTGAGACTGCAGGTACAGTGAACTGCTCCCTCAGACACCTTGTGGTGTCCCAAACGTAAAGTCTGGTGGTGGCGGGCATTTCCCTCCGATGTGCATGGCGGAGAGGCAGCGATGATTAAAAAGTTGCAGCTCGAGTCACTTACACGCAGCGGCCCATTACAGACCACCGCATGCTTTCTCCCTGCATAGTCTCGCACTCAGGTGAGACTTGCAAAACCATCCAGGGGGGCGCCGCATTGTCTCTTCTAGAAACCACTCCACTTTAGTTTACAAGTTGACGCGGTGCTCCTGAACGAAAGGCGTGCCGGAAAGACGGTACTTGCAAACCGTCTATATCTCCACACCAAACTCCCATCCCAAAGGAACGGTCCGACACATGCTCAGTAACTCGAGTTCACTTTTATTTCAAAAGCAGCTCTGTTTGTTAAAAATAGCGAAACGCTGGGGCAGACGCGTTTCAGCCTGACGGCTTTCTTCAATGCCCGCTTCGCTCCAGATGACATACAGCCAAGGGTTTCATGTTGTTTAAAAAGTCAGCAAGGTGATCTCTGATTGGCCCACTCTCCTTGGCTTGCACCGCCGCCAATCCTTCTGGTAGTCCATGTCGGAGTTTTCATGTCCCCCACTGAGACTGCAGGTACAGTGAACTGCTCCCTCAGACACCTTGTGGTGTCCCAAACGTAAAGTCTGGTGGTGGCGGGCATTTCCCTCCGATGTGCATGGCGGAGAGGCAGCGATGATTAAAAAGTTGCAGCTCGAGTCACTTACACGCAGCGGCCCATTACAGACCACGCATGCTTTCTCCCTGCATAGTCTCGCACTCAGGTGAGTCTTGCAAAACCATCCAGGGGGGCGCCGCGTTGTCTCTTCTAGAAACCACTCCACTTTAGTTTACAAGTTGACGCGGTGCTCCTGAACGAAAGGCGTGCCGGAAAGACGGTACTTGCAAACCGTCTATATCTCCACACCAAACTCCCATCCCAAAGGAACGGTCCGACACATGCTCAGTAACTCGAGTTCACTTTTATTTCAAAAGCAGCTCTGTTTGTTAAAAATAGCAAAACGCTGGGGCAGACGCGTTTCAGCCTGACGGCTTTCTTCAGTGCCCGCTTCGCTCCAGATGACATACAGCCAAGGGTTTCATGTTGTTTAAAAAGTCAGCAAGGTGATCTCTGATTGGCCCACTCTCCTTGGCTTGCACCGCCGCCAATCCTTCTGGTAGTCCATGTCGGAGTTTTCATGTCCCCCACTGAGACTGCAGGTACAGTGAACTGCTCCCTCAGACACCTTGTGGTGTCCCAAACGTTAGCGATAGCCAGTAGGTATATATAGTTAGGATTGTTTTCCATCGCAACATTCTATTGGGAATAACTTTGGCGCCGGTTGAGGAATCTTCCTGAAATTTTCCTTAACTTTGCCTCGCGTCGCTCCGGTCCTTCCCTGAAAGTTTGGGGGGATTCGTCAAGCGGGGGGCGAGATAAAAGGGGGGTTCCAAAACGTGTTTTCCCCATGTTAATTTCCATAGGGCGGTTGGACTCACTTTTAGCCCGAACGGCGGAATGGTTTTCCCCCAAACTTGGCAAAATTGTAGGGACTGGTAGCCCGATGTGCTTTTGCTATGTCTCAAGATATGTGCTCCAGTGGTTTTTACGAAAATTAACTTTGAAAAAATATATATTGGGCTACATTGGGCTATATATATGTTGGAGCCCAAATGTAGCCCAATGTAGCCCAATGTAGCCCAAAGATGGCCACCAGAGACAAAAAAAAACAAATGTAGCCCAAATATCAGCCAGATGTAGCCCAACTATAGCCCAATGACAGAATGTCCCAGAGTGTTCTAAAGAACAACTAGAGCGCTAACAGTCTTACTTATGACAAAGGTATGGCACACCTGAAGTCATCTTGATTGGAATAAAGTGTTAACACTTAAAACATTTATTTTGCAAAGGAACAAAATGAGGGGATTCATTTTGCAATAGAAATTATGATTAGTGCTGAAGAAAGAAAAATTAGGGCACATTTTGAGTGACTTCTCAAATCCTCTTATATTTCATTAAAAAAATTCTGATATGCAGTCTCCCAAGATGGCCACCAGAGACAAAAGAGCCTGTGCTTAAAGACTCTGTTAGCAAAGCAGGCATTTGAGATTTAAAAAACGTTTTAATATATAAAAACATTATCCGCTAATAGAATTAGCATTTAAAAAACCTTGCGAATTCAATGAAAAAACCATAGGTTTCAGGGCTTATATAGTTAGGAATTAGCATTTAAAAAAACCTTGCAAATTCACTGAAAAAACCATAGGTTTCAGGCCTTATATAGTTAGGAATTAGCATTTAAAAAACTTTTGAAATTCACTGAAAAAACCATAGGTTTCAGGCCTTATATAGTTAGGAATTAGCATTTAAAAAACCTTGCAAATTCACTGAAAAAACCATAGGGTTCAGGCCTTATATAGTTAGGAATTAGCTTTTAAAAAACCTTTGAAATTCACTGAAAAAAACATTGGTTTCAGGAGTTAAATAGATAGGAATTAGCTTTTAAAAAACCTTTGAAATTCACTCAAAAAACTATAAGTTTTAGTGGTGTTATAGTTAGCTGGACATTTTACTCATACAAAACCATTGAAATTGCTCCGATATAGTTAGTTGTACTAACTATATTTCGCGCACCCGCAATCCACTGCTGATGATGTCACATATTAAATCATTCATGACATGGTCAGTGACATCACTGATGACATCTCCAATGACATCACTGATGACATCACTGATGACATCATTCACGTGACAATCACATACACCTTTTCATACACTATTACAATTTTTCATCACTCTTTGTAAAATACAGAGTATCATATTTAAATCCATTGTCTATATATATAAGGCCTGAAACCTATGGTTTTTTCAGTGAATTTGCAAGGTTTTGTTAAATTCCAATTCCTAACTATATAAGGCCTGAAACCTATGGTTTTTTCAGTGAATATATATATATATATATATATATATATATATATATATATATATATATATATAAAATATATATATATATATATATATATATATTGCCTACTGGCGGTCGCCAGTAGGTAGTTATAGTTAGGACCTATTATGCATAGGAACTCCAAACTTTTGGCCAGCTCTGGTCTGCTCCTATCCTGAAAGTTTTGGGGTGATTCTTCAAGTAGGGGCCGAGAAAAAAGGGGGTCCCAAAACGTGTTTTCCCCATGCAATTTCCCATAGGACCTTTAGGCACAGCTACAGCCCGAACGGCTGAATGGAATTACACCAAATTTGCCAAAGAGGTAGCCCTCAGTTCAGACTTGTGCCCTTTGCTTATATGGTGTCAATCTGTTCAGTAGTTCCTGAGAAAATTACAGTTAAAGTCATTTATATATCTATTGGCACAGTGGATCCGCGGAGTGTGCGAGGATTGTCATCATACCATAAGCGCACCCTTCCGGTCACGCGCTGAATGCTAATTGACTGTCAAGTGGTTGTCAACATTCAAAACCAGGAACTGTTGGCAGCCCTTTTGTGCCTCGTTAGAAGCGAGGCTGAGGAAGTTAGTGAAATATGTGTGCAAAACGGAGAAAGGGGGCAGGGTAGAAATATTTTTACCCTCTAGACCTGCTTAGGGGGTCCCAGAAGGACCCCAGGGCCCACAATTTCTTATATTTTTTTTTAAACCTGGCAGGTCCGTGTAGGGTGCCGGGACTGTGCCGTAAAATAAATAAAATAAAACAGAGGCTATTTTTATATTTAGTCCCCGGGGGGGTAAATACCTGGGGCAAAATTATTATATTTTATGGGGGCCCAGAGGTGCCCCCCAGCCTCGGGATGGTCAACCCCAGGGGCTAAAATGAAACAAATGGTGGGGGGAGGGGTCCAAGGAGACCAAACCTGCGGGGAGCACCACCCCCGGGGCTTTATGTATTGTGGGAGGGGGACTTCATGGCCCCCCTCTTGGAGCACTGGAAGTCCCTGTTACCCCCTGGGCTACAAAAAAAAATGGTTGGGGGGCTGCAAGGTCTCCAAAGCACCCGGGACCACCACTCCCCGGGACTTTATGTATTGTGGGAGGGACGTTTCCTGCAGTGTCCCGGGATGTCCATCCCGCCCTCCCGTAGCACGGAAATCTGTTCTCTATTTCAAAATGTAAATCAGATGGCTTTTCCACATGGCGAGCTGCATGTTAGTAGGTCTCCATGTGGAAAAGGAATTGCCGGCTCCCAAACGCGTAGAAGTTGTGCTCCAAAGGCGTTGGAGTTGTGCACACTACAGATTATGATTTGGGCGTCCAGCGCGTGCACACCATGGGGCCGCACTGAGTGTGGCGCTGGGTGTGCGACTTTTAATTTTACCGTAAAAAAATATCCCCTATCAGTCATTTCTAATATTCCGGGGGACACTATCCCCCGGGTCTTATAAAAAATGTTGGGGACCGTGGAGGTAGCCACAATGTCCTGACGGTCCCGCCGGCTCCCTGCGTCCTTTTCAGATTCATCTGACCCTGACTCAGACGGAGAAGGCAGTCTGAGCCACCAAGAAGATGGACCGTATAACCCCCAAACTGGTCGTAGAAACACTCGCCAGCCTTTTTTTAGGCCAACGTGGTGCGAGACGGGGCCGTCCAAGGGTCAGATTTCAGAATCAATCCAGGGGCCACTACCAGAGCCACCAGTATCCCCAGGAACCTCGTCAATACCTGGAAACCCGGCAATACTGGAGGCAAGGGATGTGATACCCATATTTAATTTATCTTCCCATATTTTAACAGCTACTGATATGTCCCTGCTAACCAAAGGACTCTCATTTGTCCCACATTCCAGGGTAGATCTTTTCGAACTATATCAGGATATTCACTCCTTCTTTAGAAAGATCAGATTAAAATTTCTTTTTTCAAATATTGACCAATCAGAAGAAGACAGAAGAGTAAATAATATAGTGTCCCTCCCATCCACTTTCACCCCTACATTGGATCAAATAGGCCCAGAGACTGCCATATTTGAGAAGGTAGTTCTGAATCGACTAGAACAAGCCCTCCGTTTTGTCCCGAAACCAAGATATAACATCTCCAAAGAGGAATATAATTCTCTAAGGGCCAGATGTAGGAGCCATTTACCGACCGGTAACGGACGATTTTGGCCGTTACCGACCGGTAAATGGGTTTTCGGTATGTAGGGGGCTTCATTTACGGATTTGGTAAATTTACCGAATCTGTAAATTTATCGAATCGGTAAAATACCGAATCGGTAATTTTACCGATTCGGTAACTTCGGCATGTAGGTGGGACTCTTCAGAGTCCCTATGGCCTTACAGATTCGGTATTTTACCACCCAATCCAATTGGGTGGTAAAATACAGAATCCAGGTGTGCATGCACATGTGTGCATGCACACCTGTGCCATGTGACAGACAGTCGTGCCCTTAGGGCATGTCTGTCTGCCACATGGCAAACATGCCCGTCTTTGGGTGCTAGAGGGTGTCAAAGTGACACCCCCTGCACCCTTGCTAAAATCGCTATTTACCGATTCTGTAATTACAGAATCGGTATTGCCCAATGATTCCTATGGGCTTCAAGGCCCATAGGAATCAATGGGCAATACCGAATCAGTATTTACAGAATCGGTAAATACCGAATCTTAAAGATTCGGTATTTACAGATTCTGTAATACCTACATCTCCCCCCTTCATATTTACCGACTCTTAAATACCGAATCGGTAAAATTCGGTATTTAAGAGTCGGTAAATATGAATTACCTACATCTGGCCCTAAATGCTTTAAAAAATAACAAGTCCATCATTGTAAAGAGTAGTGAAAAAGGAGGTGGTATAGTACTTCTAGACTCCATCAAATATGAAACTAATATGTTAAACATGCTAAACGATCCTGTTTTTTACAAAAAAATTAAATTAGATCCCACAGTTAGGATCATCAAAACAATACAAAAGATGACCACTAAAGCTCTACAGTTGGGAATCATAAATGAGAAAGAGCATGCCTTCCTTAACATGTCTGAAAAGAAATTATCCTGTATATATGGGATGCCTAAAATACATAAAAACCAATGGGACCCTCCATTTCGTCCCATTGCTTCCACAATAGGCACCCCACTTAAAGCGATTTCCAAATACCTTGACAATGTTTTGAGACCATATATTCCCCTTACACCCTCCTATATAAAAGATACAGGGGAGATAATATCTAAGGTGGAAAATCTCCCTTTCAATGAGTATACAGATGTCCTAGTCACCTTAGACATCGAATCATTGTACAGTAACATCCCCCAAGATGGAGGGATTGAGGCGACTATGTGGTTCATTGATGAATACCACATACCTTGCTCTAAACCTTTTGTCCAGGAAAGCCTCTCATTGGTCCTGAAAGAGAACGTTTTTGAATTTGGAACAAATATATTTCTACATCGTAAAGGTGTAAGCATGGGGGCTTCCATGGCACCTTCGATAGCAAACATATATATGTCGCTATTCGAATCTAAGTTTATTTACAACGAAATTGCCCCGTTCTATGAGTCTGTTTCCCGTTGGTACCGTTACATTGATGACATCTTTTTTGTATGGACCGATGGGGAACGGACTCTAAAAGAATTTCTCTCATGGCTTAATCTCGCTGACATCAATCTCCGCTTCACTGCCCACATTGACTAATCACAGGTGGTATTCCTGGATATTTACATCAGAAATAATATGGGACAGCTTGAGGTTGATCTCTACACAAAACCCACTGCGAGAAACACCCTTCTCCACTTTAAAAGCTATCACCCGAGAAATCAGAAAGATAGCATTCCGTTCTCTCAGTTTCTCAGGGTGAGGCATAACTGCGCAAATTTACAGGATTATGACACCCAATCAATAACAATGAAACAAAAATTCCTTGAACGAGGGTATCCCCACCGTCTTGTCAGGGAAGCTTATAAAAGAGCACAGTTTTATGACCGTGACTCACTATTTAATGCCCAAAGGCAGAAGCAGGAACATAAATTGGTATGCATAACCAAACACTCCACACTGGATGCTACCATCAGACAAGTGATTAACTCTAACTGGTATCTTCTCAATGTTAATCAGAACCAAGATAAGCTTGCTAAACCCATGTTCGCCCATCGACGAAATAGGAACTTAAAAGATCTTATAGTTCGATAGCGTTTTACCAACTCTACGATCCCTCTCCCTTATATACAGAAATCAATTGATGGCATTAATGGAGTAAGGGGCACTAGGCGTTGTGGCTCATGTCAATCCTGTGATAGTATTATCACAGGTGAAACAATAACTTTTAATAAATGCAACATTCAAGCCAAAGAACTTGGAACCTGTAACACGCGGAATGTAGTATACCTTATTTTATGCCCCTGTCATTTGGGCTATGTAGGGGAAACGTCACGCGCTATAAAGACTCCCTTGACTGAGCACAGATCTGCGATTAAAACACATAAGCATACAGCTCCCCTAGTAAGCCATTTCTTGGAATACAAACACTCTACCACAGATGTCAGATGGCGTATTTTGGAAAAAATACACATGCCTAATGATAAAGGTGGAGACAAAATCAGAAAGAAGAAAGAGGTATACTGGATATTCACTCATGGCACTTTCTCCCATGGGTTGAATAATGAATTACCATGGGAGAATGCCATAATATAAAGTTCTCTTCCTCTATTATCGTTCATGGCCATTTTGTTTACTAGGAATACACGATTCTGTAACCCTTGAAATATTTTTTAGAAATATTGTTATACTTTTCGCTGCCATGAGTTAGATACATAGAAATATGTGTAGATGTCCGAGAATGCATACCGCTCTTTAATCCAATAGATTTAGATATTAGATGAAATACACATAGCCAATGCAGGAGTAGGTATCTTTCCCTTTAAGAGAGGGAGTTCTTCATTTGTTTATCCATTCATCGAGCTGCATATATAAGCAAATCAGGATCGGCCTTACTAAATATTTCTCGCCAAACAAGCTACCAGACGCCATTCCCGAAATCTCCGCGAACTTTTAAACAGGTACATGTACAAACACCAGATTATGTGCCGATTTTCATTTAAGGGACCTATTATATTCGTTTTTAACCGTGCATCCTGATCTTGCCCCCCTCCTCTAGAATATTATAAACAGTTGGAACGATATATCCGTCGTTCCGTTTGAAGATATACTTCACTTAGCTAGAAGCCGGTGATGTATCCTGCTTGATATATTCCCAGGTAAAGTTTCATAATCACACGTACATGAATGTTTATACGAGACCCCGTTATAGTGGGCGGTAACATTCATTTACTATCTTGCTCCTTAGAAAATCAAGAGCATATATTTCGTCCTCAAGGTTATTGCCTCACTACGGAAGCAAGCGATAGACTGGTATCGATATCATCCTCGCTTGTTGCTCTACTAGGTAAAGTTTTGTGATACTACGCAAATATGTGCTTCCCCATAATCATACTCATATCAATATATAACACGTTATGACCATGTTTTTCAGATCTCTGGGAGTACGCATTTATTTTAATCCAGAGTCTCGCCTTATAGACAAACTACAGCCTCACGTCGAATACTTTTTTTGTCCGTTTCGAATAAGGTAAATCCCGCGACATTAGACAAATGTTTATGTAATCATTACCATTCTCTCCCGGATACTATTCACGGAAGCTTTCCATTTCCATTTCTAGAAATTTTTAACGGAAAGCAGTTCCATCGTGAAGGTGTCTCAGGCAGCAATTTCTTTTAACTTGAAAAACGTACTGAGGAAAAATATCCACAATCAAGTAGGTATTATTTAGCTCAGACTTTAGATATATTCTTGAAACTCAAGTCAGGATGTTTTAAAAATTGCAATAGTAGTTTCTTTTTTAATTCCTTGTCTAGATTTGCAACTTTAAATCCTCCTCCCAAACCAGAGCTAAGTAACAGCATTATAGATATAGGGTTAATTAAATATAATAGGATGTTTTTTCTGACATCATGTTACTGTTTAGGGACTCATTAAAAATTTCATGAACAAGTTCCTATTTTCAACACTGATGTGCAATATGGAAATTTCATGATTTATAGCATCTAATTAGGTCACTACAGGAGCATAGGTTATAAAGAAGATAACTATTATTCAGGAATAGATATATAAATAGCGCCAGTACCATCTGAATTCACTATTTTTTCATCGATGTTATTGTGTCATTGTTTAGGAATAGACATAATAGCAGTACCAGTACCATCTGAATCTATTATTCTCTCATTTAGTTTGTTGTATCAATTTTTCTTCTCCATGTAGTAACTGGTCTCTGCACTTTAAAATGTATTATGTCAATATTATGTTCTGAAAAATTATCGGTTAACTAGATAACATGTTTAATTATGGCGGTGTATCATGTCAGCTTTATCAGATGTCTAGCAAGAAACTCCAATACAACTATGGTGTATTAAACACAATGTAATATGTATTATGCAACATAAGGATGGCATGTATTTTGAAAATATTATCTGTTCATTTTGAGAAATAAATTGGTATCGTCCTGATGAAGACACAAAGAACGTGTCGAAACGCGTAGACGAAAACCATCTCCTCCGTTACATCTCTGATAATAATTGATGCCCAAATATTTTTTGAATTTTATGTATCAACTAGAAAGTGGGAAAAATTACTTTTAAACATTTATTCCAATATTTTAAGAAAATTTGTTAATGAATATGTTCATGCCAACTTTTAATAATTTAAATTAAATCAATCATTACATCGTAGTACTTTGTTGTTTCTATCTTTTATGTGTTTGTGCTAGATACTTTATTTTGCCTGGGTTTATATTGTATTTTAAATTGCTTTACCCTGACCCAAGAATTTTATCCTTTTCAGGGGGTCCTTGTTTATTTCTATAAAGGGGACCGTGGAGGTAGCCACAATGTCCTGACGGTCCCGCCGGCTCCCTGCGTCCTTTGGGAGCCGGCATTGCTTTTCCACATGGGGAGATGCTAACTTGCATGTGGAAAAGCAACCTGGTTTGAATTTTCAAAGTGAGAACAGATTTCACTGTTGTGTCTTCCAAAATGCAAACTAATTTTTCTATGGGAGGGCGGGAGCCTCGAGACTCCCGCTCTCTCGTAGCAAACAGCAGGGTCCCGGGGGTAGGCACTCCCGGACACAGCAGGAGTCGGCCTTGGGGTGTGGCTGTATCCAGGGCCTTCGAGGGGTCCTGGCGGAGGGCCACGCAGTCTGCTTCCCACAATACACAAATACCCGGGGATGGTGGTTCCCGGGGCTTGAGGGGGGTCGTTGAGGTCCCCACACTTCTTATTTTGCAGGGGGGGCCTTGCAGCCCCCCATAACCATTGGTTTTATAGATAGAGGCAGGTTTACAAGTTCATTGGGTTACTATTGGATTACTTTTAAGATGGGAAAAGTGACGCGAAAGTGGTGCAAGGGTGTTTTAAATCTGGTTTGGATTTTGAAAGAGAGAGCAGGGTGCATCTGTAGGGTAAGTGCAGGTTACTGTAGGGGTATTGCAAATCCAGGGGGTTGCATCTGTGGGGTATTTGTTGGATAGTGTATGAGTAACAATTACTATGAAAAAGAAAAGAGTTAAAGGAGAAGGAGACACACACTTTCACGGTGAACCTGGAAGAAGAGAAAGTGACGAGAGATGATTTCCAACGTATTTAGGCTTGAGAGCCTGGTTAATCATTAAATTGGGTCTGGCAGATAAGTGCGTACTTATTCTGCAAGAAAACTTTCGGGGTCTTGCGAAAGCAAGTCATCTTTAATAATTGCCTCTCGCTGCCTGTACATGCAAGGTCATCTGAGCTGCTGGTATGTTAAAAACAGAAACTTTCAACACCTCTTTTTCATTGGCTGTGAAGCATTGTAAGAAGACGTATTACCGACCAATCCCTTTCCTTGCACAGATTTTGAAAAACATTTGATTGGCTGTTGTGTGGTTAACTCTAACTTCCTGATCCTAAAGTTGATTGGCTTGTTTATGTACATTTCATTTCAATATTACATTTAACAATCATTTTTAAAGATGAAAAGAATTATTAACATTTGAAGCCACAATTATATAATTTTTTTCCAAAAAAGTGCTTCCTCCTGTTCTTCACGAGTGAAAATTGGTGAAAGCATTACTCAATATAAATACTTTTAGCCCATTTTCACTCTAGAATATAAAGAGTATTCTCTTTTATTCCAAAGTATTTCGTTTTTTTGTCGATAGCTTATTTATACTACATTTTTCAATCATTAAGAAATACTTGCGTACTAAAAAAAATATTATTTATTATGTTTTGAAATCCTTTGTTGAAAGTCATCCAACTCCAGTTGAAGGATGATAAAGTTATATTTAAATTAAAATATACATTAACAATATGATTCCTCTGTGGAAATGAAAGATAAATTCAAGATGATGGCTTTGCTCCTAATTATTACTTTGCAAGTATTAATTCCATAATTAACTTATATTTCTTGTAATGGTTCTTTTGCCAACTTGTTATTATACTCCATTTAAACTTATTCATACCACATTCTGTAATCATTTAAATTATTTTGCTTTCTTTTTTAAAAATATCAAACAGGTACCCATTCAGATAATTTACCTCTCTTCGATATTCTTTCCTTCCTCCATCGAAATTCATCCAACTCCTCTGGAAGGAAGATAATGTTTAATGTATTTTTAAATATACATTAACAATATGTTCCCTCTGAGGAAATGGAAGATATTCTGAAGATGCTTCCGCAGCCCCGAATCATTACCTTGCTCGTAGTTTCTTCACCCATATTGATTCTCTGAAAGGAAACTAATTATCCCACGGGTGTGGTTTATATACTTTTTGGTTACTTAACTCTCTATGGGATCAATTTATTGCTCCTCCCACTTTTAAGTCACATTTGTCAGTTGACAGCGGTTCTCATTTCCACTGTTTTAGTACGCCACGTGTTTATGTAAACGTGTCTCTTTCCATACTTTTTAAATTTCGTATCATTTCTAAAATGCTTTATTTAAATTTGTTTTTCTTATTAAAGCATTTCTATGGGTTCCATTTTTTTTAATACGAGTATTAACATTCATTCCCTTTTTTTTCCATTTATCATTCTAGAACTTCCCTTTTTTTGTAAAACTTTTTTATTATTCTTCATTAACCTAAACCCCTATTTTCCCTGCATCCCGTGCCAGAGATACTCTCTATTAAACTTTGAGTATTCTAATTTATAGCCGACTATTAATTTTTTTAATTCATTACTCTGAGTATTACTGCATTTATTTATCTAATATTTTTCATCTTTCTTTATACACTGCAAGGGATACTGTTACTTGTCTTGAATCACACTATGAATCAGTGTTCATTTGGCAAAATTGAGAGCGAATGATTTGGTTGGCTGATGTGTTTGCAGTTACAGAAGTACATATACTCTTGCAGTAAGCCAGGCTTTAGGGTATTCAGTGCTTCAAACCACTATGCATTATGTATGTAGTGGTGTAACCCCTTTCACACTTGTGCTTCAGGCCTACAATTCCCCAGTCACTATCTGTATACTCCAGCAAACGCAGTATGACTGCTGTTGCAATTTCAAAATGAGTCTTTCAGTACCATGTAGTAATTCATTCACTAAAGTAAAAGTCAACCAATTAAGAATTCACCCAGTGTCTTTACTTATATTAATATAATCATTCAGTCAGCAAGCATGTACTAAGGCTGTGAGCCAGGCTTTAGGGAATGGAGTACTTCAAAGTGCTATGTATTATGCATGTAGTGATATAATAACCTTCACATTTGTGCTTCAGGACTACAATTCCCCCCCACTCACTATACATACCAGGGGACTCCAACTAGTAGCTCAGGAGCAACTATTAGCTCACCAGAACCCTGAAAGTAGCTCTCAGAGGTGAAGCCAAATCAAGCCAATCTCAGAGATTCGGTGTATATTAAAGAAGGTAGTACTGCTCATTTCACTACCCTTAAGAGTTACAGACAGCCAAACCAATGGCAGGGGCTGTTGATAACACTCAAACACACACTGTGGTGGTGTATCAATTAATCAAGTAGGGATGTATAGAGATCAGTACTCACCTGTGAGGGTTTCCAGGAGCTGGGGGAGTATGCGGGGGGGATTTGTGCAGCTTTGGTGATTCGAAAAGCCAGGTCATATGGCTGTTCCTGAATGCTTTTAGTGTCGGGGTTCATCTAATGCTGAGGGGGAGTTCATTCCAGGTCTTGCCCATGATGTAGGAGAAGGGTGTGCCTCATGTCTGGTTCTGTGGATACAGAGTATTTCGGCCAAGGCATGGTCAACGGAGTGGAGTTTTTTTTTGGTGGGGGTAAAAGGAGATAGAGGTATTGGAGTCCGTTGTTGTGGAGGGCTTTATAGGTGTGCGTGAGCAGCTTAAAGGTCACTCTTTTTTCGACGGGGAGCAAGTGGAGTGCTTGTTTATGCTGGGTAATGTGGTCTTCTCGTGGGATGCTAAAGATGAGTCTGGCTGCAGTGTTCTGGACAGTCTGAAGTTTATGGAGTAGAGACTTGTTGGTTCCGGCATTGAAGGCGTTCCCGTTGTCCAGCCTGCAGGTGATGAGTGCTTGAGTGATGGTCTTCCTTGATTCGGGGGTGGGTCTATTTGAAGGTCTTGCTGAGTATGTGGTGGATATTGAAGCATGTGGAAGCTGCAGTGTTGGCCTATGGGTCTGTCATATGAAACATGTTTATCCACTTTAAATCTACGTTGGGGAGACTTACTGCTATGGTAATACCATGTGTGGCACACTGCATGTGATGATTTGAATTGTACTTGATTCAAAACATTTAATATTGATAAATATTTTCCTAGCATTCTGCTGATAACTACACCTGGAATTTTTGCGTGGTTACTACTGATAATTGTGCTTAGGGTGGTCATAGTGTAATGTTAATACATACCCCCAGCAGAACCCCTACACTTCACAAACACCACTACACCTCCCTAAACCCTAAAACACTACCCCAGCATGTACTACCTCTTACAGTAGACAAACACCACTGTACTATCCTAAGCCTTAAAACACTACCCTCAGCACGACCCCCTACACTACACAAACACCAGTGTACTAACCTAAACGCTAAATCTACCACAAACATGACCCCCTACTCAACACAAAGACCAATGCACTAACTAGGAGAATTGTTTTCACTTCTGCTAATTTTTTCTCTTTCAATATATGCTACAATGCACAGCATACATTGTAGGAGAAAAATGCCTTCACTGATTGTTTTTGTGCAGGAAGGTGTGTCTTCCTGCACAAAAACAAACTTCACATGACACAGATATTCTTACACCATACACCATAGTGCAAGGGTGCCTGTATCACCACATGCCTGCAGTTTAAGCAGCAGTGCAGAGGGAAGGACAGGCTTCCAACATATTTATGTACATATGTTGCATCTCTGTGCTTCAGAAGTAGCTCAGCACACTGTAGCTAAGGGGCATACAGTGTCATGCTATAGCACCTCCTTATAGTTCCTCAGTTATACATTCACCATATGTGACAAATGCATTCTTTAGTCAATTATACAGTATGTATACATGTATGTAAATGTTCACACACTAGCATATACATTTAGCTCTTTTTTTAACTAGAGTAGTTGGTTCTGAAAATATCTTTTTTTTGTTTTTTGTACTTTTATATATTTTTTATTTTGAGAACTTTTTTTGTTGTTTTTTAAAAGAAAAAAAGTCAACAGGACGAACAAAACCATGAACTTTGAGGGAATAAAAAAAAACTAGCATTGATGGTTATCAATTGCTCTGCAAACTAGGTCTACTGATTGCTCCCTGTAACAAATTAAACGATTGAACTTCAGGCAGTGCTTTCTAACTTTCCCAAATTGGGGACATACGTCTGGTGGCGATGTTGAAGGTGATGCATCAGAGGTACTTGGTATTGCGGGTGGTGGAGGTACATGGTGGCGCAGTCTTCTACATTCTTCGTGAGCCTAGTTGACAGGATGCATGGATTGGAGGTGTTTGCGCATACTAGCAGTGTCAGAGGAGTATTTCTTGTTTGGATCTCCTCTGTACAGTACTGCCTGGCAAATGTTGCATGTTACTTTGTTGGCATTACATTTCTTTTGCCCCTCTGGAAAAGTAAAAAATGTCCATACGATGGATGTGTATCTTTTGGGAGGGTGAGGTTCTGGTAGAAATTGTTCAGTAACAAAATCATCAAAATCAGATGATTCTTGCAGTGGTGTAGCCATTTTTGATTCCAAAAAAGAAGTTCAGGTTTCCAATGAAGAAAAAGTGACGTTCTTTTCAGGATAAGTCTTCTCATAAGGAAGGTCTAGGAAGAGTAATTGAAATAGGTGGGGTTCTTCAATAGTTAGAACAGTAAGTGTTATAAACCCAAGAAATCTCTTTTTTTTGGTCACATGGGATCCGCGTTGGGTGCATACACGCAGCACGCATCTAGCGCAACTTCTCAGAATTGCATTTGAAAGTAATATACGTTTATTGAAACTAAAAGAATATTATTTCTGTTCCCCTTAATATTTATATTAAATACATGTATATATATCTTTTTTATATCGAAACATTTAGCAATTGCGCATGAAAATACGCACCCATTGCACACCCTACGCGCATCCGACAGAACAATTGTAAAATGGCAGCTATGTTCTGCGCAGCAATCGGGAGAGGTGTGCTTTGCCTGCGGGACTGCTCAAACAATTGTAAAAAAAAAAGAAAACACAAAATATTATAAAACTATTTTAAAAAATATAAGAAAAATATATATATTTAAAATTTTTTTTAAAATATGTAATGTAATCTAAAAAATAAGATATCTAAAAATAAATATATTTAAAACAAATGTGTAAATCAGTATGAAAGAAATAAAAATAACAATTAATAGATTTAAAAATTGTTATTGAATAAATTTTTCAAAATCACTAAAAAAAACTTGAGTTTCAGGCAGGTTATACTTTGGAATTATCTTTTAAAAATCTTTGACATTCACTAAAAAACATAGGTTTCAAGCAGGTTATAGTTAGGAATTATCATTTAAAAAAACATTGAAATTCACTGAAAAAAACATATGTTTCAAGTAGGTTATAGTTAGGAATTGTCATTTAAAAAACATTAGAAATTCACCGAAAAAGCCAAAGGTTTTAGGGATGTTATAGTTAGCTGGACATTTCACTCATAAAAAACCATTAAAATTCCTCCGTTATAGTTAGTTATACTAACTAACTCTCGCGCCTGCAATCCACTGGTAATGAGTTCACATATTACATCCTTCATGACATAGTCAGTGACATCACTGATGACATCACTGATGACATCTCAAATGACATCACTGATGACATCATCCACGTGACAATCAGATAGACCATGGTACAAATTAAATTCTTAGGGGATACCATCTTCACTTCTTCCAGCTTTCATATCTTTGCACCATAAAACTTGGGTGAGGATCAAAACAAGTGCAAAAACACTATCTACATAAATTGCAACTAAAAATGGTCTAAAACAATGCTGCGTATTAGCTCCACTATTTAATCTTTACACCGCCGATTTAGCTAAAGAACTGGCAGGTGCAGCCTTGGTCGTCCCAAAATTGTGTCGGATACGACTACAGATAATGCAATACACTGACGATATCATCATTATGGACCACACAAAAATTGGATTACAAAGATCGCTCATTGCCCTTAACATGTATAATATAAAGAACCATCTTCTGATGAACGAATCAAAAAACAAAGTTTTGACCTTTGGGAAATACAAAAAAAAGAAAAATCTGTCTTGGCAAGCAGGGGGACTACATATAGCGTCCTGTACCAGCTATAACTATCTAGGAGTTTGGTTCAACGAAAAGGCAAACCAAGCATCTCACCTGAGACATTTAAGGCCTAAGGGCATGGGGATTATACATAGCTTGAGGCGCCCGAACCGCCATTTGCACAGCCCCACAGCCGAGCCAATTCTAAGGGTGCTACGGGCCAAACTACTTCCAGCAGTGTCTTACGGCCATTTGGCCTTCCCTGGAAAAATGGATACATTCTTAGCTAATCTACAAATAAAAGCTTACAAGAAAATAATTTCTGTTCCTCAGCACGCTTGGAGGTCGAGGAGGTCTAGGAGGTCTAGGAGGTCGAGGCCGAGACTATAGCTGGGCCTGGTAAGCGCAGACCTCCTCTGTCTGGGAGACTTAATTAAATTCTATATTTACACTCTACGAGCTCCAGCACAGTCTATGAAAGAACAATTGCAAGCTGTGTTCACGGACGAACTTTCACCTTGGCATAAACAGTTGCATCTTGCTATTTCCACATTAAAGATCGAAGCCACTACCCTCACTAATCCAATCATCCCCCTGTCAATGTGGAAAAAAACAATAAAAATCCAAACTACTCGTCATTCCAGACAACCGTTGCCGGGCTTTCTAAAAATGCACTTTTCACAGCACTGAATGATTCGTACATCAAGGGGAAATCTCAAACATATTTCAACGATTCTCTTCACTCACAGACTCACTGTACATGAGGCTGTTAGCTCTTCCAATTTTTGATTTTATTCCGCTGTTTGCCCGGCGGAATGGGCAGCTTACTTGCAGGCTCTGCAACTATCCACACGAGTCCTGGCTGCACCTACTATGTTGCTGTCCGCATTTTGCCATAGATCGTCGCCGCCTACTGGCTCCAGTCTTTCGGGAAAAGACATTGAGACACTGCAGGGAATCATCGGATTTGTGTTTTAGCAATAACTCAGCCCAGGCTCTAGCAAGAGCTGGGAAGTTTGTTAACATTATCTTAACTGCACTGCATAATGCTTAGCATTAAGAAACTGACTAGGACTTTCCCTTTTTAACTTTTTACATTTTAAATTGTATATTCCATTATGTATTGACATGTTTGTATATTATGGTTTTAATTAACTGTATAATAAAGAGAGGATAGACCTCATCACACACTACTATAATCCTTCATCACTCACTGTAAAATACAGAGTATCATATTTGAATCCATTGACACACCAATACAAGTATTAATGTCAATGGTCAATAGAACACTATCAAATATACTTATACACCTATATTGACTTATGCATCAGCACACATCCTATTTACTAATGCAGTCATCCTACTGACTTATGCAAACAATGGATCATACCTATATTTACTCAGCTACACACTTATACAAACACCACTTCATTTATTCATATAGATAGTAACTCTTACTTAGTGTGTTATAAAATCACTATTACAAGTATACAGTTATCCATACAGACACTCATGCAATCACTGAGTCTTATATATACTTATTTTTATACAAGAAATGTCACATAAACTGCCTTTTATTATTGTAGTTTGTTGGACATGTACCATTGAGAGATATATTTGCTCATCAGTACATCCATATACATATTCACTCACCCAAACAACTATTATAACATGTAGTCTTAACGTCATATACCTACTGAATCAACTCTTGACACATCTTTGGGCAGTCACACACCCCCGACTGAACCACACACACATTCACTCTTCCATACAAATAATCAGTTAACTAATCAGTAACTAATATAGACTTTCACGTAGCTAGTAACCAAATGGTGCAGCAGTTTACACAACAACTGAGAAAATAATACAGATATTCACACAGTTTAGTCACTATCCAATATATTTAGTGAGACACTATAAATTAGTCAAGTAAACTGTCAATCACACTACCACTAAATCGTCCATCCAGACACTTATACATCCACTCATTCTTCAATGCAGATTGCTATATATATAATACAAATTTAAATATGGAAACAAACCACATTCACTGGTTGATGTCATCAGTGATGTCATCAGTGATGTCATTTGAGATGTCATCAGTGATGTCAGCAGTGATGTCACTGACCATGTCATGAATGACTTGCGGGTGCGAGAGTTACAGTTAGTACAACTAACTATAACGGGGGAATTTCAATGGTTATGTATGAGTGAAATGTCCAGCTAACTATAACACCCCTAAAACCTATGTTTTTTTCAGTGAATTTCTAAGGTTTTTTAAATGATAATTCCTAACTATAACCTGCTTGAAACCTATGTTTTTTTCAGTGAATAAATATATATATATATATATATATATATATATATATATATATATATATATATATATATATATTGAGAGAGAGAGAGAGAGAGAGAGAAAGAGAGAGAGAGAGAGGGATTAACATAATGTACATAATGGGAATATATTGCTGATGGGTGTTTCATATTTTATAAAATAATTAGATGAATTAATGAACTAATCCAGAATCCCTCTGATGGCTTTGGGAGCCTCTCGGGCAGCAGGAGCACCAGGCCCCGGCGGGACAGCGGCCTCCGATGTTTAGCTCCGGGTTCCAGCATCCACCACGCGGTCTCCTACTCTGCAGTCGCCCATCTGCAAGCAACGTAAGGTCAGCCCAGTGCTCCGGCATTGTGTGGCCTCAGTCTGCCGAGCCAGTCATCAGGAAGTCTCTTTCTACACAGCCCAAAATCTCCAGTAGGGTGTGGGTGCAGCAGCTAGGCAGGATAACAAAGGACAATTGAGAGGGCTGCGGGAGCATGCCTAGACCGCGTCTGCCATGTTGGACCGCTGGGCCACGCCCCCCACAAAACAACAATTTTGCCAGTTAAATGTAATGCGTGAAAAAATGTAATCCTTCATAATGATAAATTAAATTAATTTAATCACACAGCTTGTAGAACTATATGTTTGTTCTTATAGCTGAAGTACACTTCAGATTTTTGAACCTTTACAGTCGATTTCCAATTATGTGTGCAAACAAATTTACCTTGAAATGTCCATTAGGTGTACGAAGTTTCAAGCAGCAATATATTCAACGTATTGCCTGAGACCTTGGACCCAATAAAAACAAATTAATAAAATCTAAAAATTTCTACGTGGGCAGAGTTATATTTAGGCTTGTGAATACATTTTGAAGTGCAAGGGCAAAGTGTTTACATGTAGATGCAGAGATGCGTGATTATGAACACATAGACCTGCAGTAATTGTAAGTGTAATGCATATATTTCCATGCATGAAAATATATGTGTAAAAATGTTCTAAAGGACATGCTAATCTCTACAGAGCGGTTGCATTGTACACTTTGGTGCATATTTACTCATATTTCATGAAATGCAGCGTAGGAAGGAAACTTGCTGCCCTCCATTACTGCGCTTTGTTGAATAAAACAAATTGCTCCAAATTTACAAAGATATAAAACACTATTCCTCTGTGCTTTCGGTGATGCACTGCATGCTGTCTAGCATCAAGGCAAGCACATTTGTACCAAAAAGGCATTTTCCTCCAAATGCGATGCAAAATGCATCATGCACTGAAAGAGTAAATAACAAGGAGAGTGGTACCCATTTGTTGCAAACCCAGGTTTACAAACCTTTGAAAATCTGAAATTGTGTCAAGTCCATGGATGGATGCACTGGAACGTCTATCCTACGGAGCGCCTACCAGCTTGAAACGCAATATAATGCAGCACAAGCTGCAGCGTTGCATTACATTTCTTTACAAAGTTATGCAAAACGGTGCAAATATCCCCTTATGTGGCTTTGCCAATCTTACTGAAGCCTTTGGGTTGTCCTTGTGGCGCCTAGTGCTACACAAGGACAATGCAAAGGCTTTCTAAATCTTGAGTTTGTTTATGCAGCTGTTCCATGCAGAAAGTGCATGCAGTCCATAGGGGCAGAGAATCTGCGGAAGAAACCTCACCAAACTTGAGCCATTGACCTCCAAAAAGCAGTAATAAAACACATGAACAACTGTCAACAACAACAACAACAATAAGTCATGTGTATGTTCATTGGCTGCATGTGCTCCCTTATGTGATGGAATACAAAACCTTGACCAAAAAGAACAACTTCAGAGTGCGGGATGCTCACGTTGAGGTTAGATATTTTGTATAAAATCCTTGTAAGCTCCCTAGTCTTAATACTCACAACCTCTTTGCTTGAAACGTTCACTGCATGTTGGTGCTATTCACCCCCATAGTGAATGACGACCGAGGTAGATAATGCACCATGGGGAAGAGGGAGGGTAATTGAAATAGGAAAAGTTGTGTGTAGAAGCTTATCAGGATGGTTGTAGAAGGTACATTTCCTAGTAGAAGATAGCAAGGTAATATATCCTTGACTAACACCCCAAGTACCAAGTAGCACCATTCTTTACCATTCTTTACCATTATCAACCAAACAAATCTGAGTGGCCTGTCTGTTTAAAAGAGCCCGACAAACCGACCATGTAAATCCAATTGAATCCACTATTTCTTTCTCTTTGTTAACTCAGTCTATATTAATCCCACTGTCTTCCCTCTGCCCCTCTAACTACATTTCCATGGTTGCCTCTCTTCCCTTCCCATCCTTGCTCTGATGCCCCTCTTTTCCATTTTCTCTACTGCTATCTCATTCTTTATGTGATGTGTCTTCTACAGGCCTGGTCAATTTCCATCTCCTGATTAGACCAGAGATCCCACAACATCGGTCGTGGTCAACACAGACCAGGACTCATCTGATCACTCCACACTCCCCTCTTGTTCAAGAGATGCATCTATATGTACGTCTTCTCTATATAGCACCACTGGGCATGGCATTCCACCTACACTTCATCTACATTTCCCAGACTTGATTTCACCCATGGGAGTGCCTCTGTGCACCTTTTTCTCTGGTTACTCTACCTTTGCAACCCACTAGTCTACCACTACACAGTTCTTTTTGATATCTGTCGACCAAAGATGAATTCCTCGCTCCCTAGGAAGCCATCCCCAAAATATTTCAGAGCATAGACGAATATAGACCACGGACTTCTTAGACAAGATTTAGAAGATACAAAGCAAATCCACTTGCATGATAAAGAGCAGACAGCCTTGAGCTACGCAGATTGGCTTCATGCCTCTTTCGGAAAAATAGTTCCCTTTATGAGAACCTCCAATATTAGATCCACGCCCTCAGGTCCATGGTTCTCGGGAAGGTTTGAGGCTTGAGAAACAGCATTATAGGAATCAAGAGAGACTCTGGAGACAAAACTCTGACAGCCAGGAAAAACTTCTTTATAAACAAGCCTTGACAAAATATAAGCATCTCCCTTCCAAGGAGAAAAGCAGCTACTATATAAGTGAAATTGAAGCTGCTCAAGACTCGACCAAATGCCTATTTCAGGTGGTATCCAAGCTTGGGACACCTGTCCTCAATTTAGCAAATTTAGCGACTCAATCTTTCTGCAATTCAGTTGCTACTAACTTTCAGGCTAAAGTAGATGCTGTTTATTCCAAGTTCATTGATTCTTCGGTTCCCCTAACAAGATCAGATTGTTGCACTGAATCTCCAGGTAATTTCTCCTTAAGCGAATTTAACCCGGTATCTCCTGAGTTAGTTACGACCCTCGTGAGGGCTGCTAAATCAGGTTCTCCTTTTGACCCATATCTGCCCGAGATTTTAAACGATTCCTCTGAGCTAATTGGGCCGGTTTTGCCCAACATATTACTTTTTCATGTTTTTGGCCGGTGTCTATCCTTCTCAATGGGAAAAAGCTTCTATTTTGCCATTACTAAAGAAATCAAATTTGGATTCGGAAGACACTAATAATTATCGGCCAATTACACGTTTGCCTTTGCCTGCCAAAATATCTGAAAAGATTGTTAATGATCAACTGACTCGGGCCCACAACTTGCTGGATGAGACACAACTTTGCTTCAGAAAAAGCTATAGCACAGAAACTGCACTAAATAAAGCTACAGAGGCAATAAGGTTTGCATTGGATAGAGGTGATGCAGTGGCGCTGGTCCTTTTAGACCTGTCCGCTGCATTTGATGTGGTTGATCATGGTATCCTGATCAACTGAATCCCCTCCTTAGGCATTTGGGACAGGGTTAAATCGCTGTTAGCATCCTTCCTATCCAACAAAGCCTAATCAGTTAAATTGGGGGACTTTGAATCCCCTCTCTTCTCTCTTCCTTGTGGAGTCCCTCAGGGTTCCTCCATTAGTCCCATGCTTTTTAATATTTATGTGACTGATCTGGCACGAGTGAATAAATCCACTGACTTAGGTCTTACATCATAATTAGATGACATAAATTGTTTTTGCTGTCCATAAAGAAAAGGTCCTACCTAACTTTTATGATGCTATGGTGGCAGTAAGTACCTGGAATACCAATGACTGCCTTAAATTAAATTCCTCCAAGACTGAGCTGATTGTGTTAGGGAATCTTTCTCCAGCACGGTCCTCTCGGTGATGGCCAGACACTCTTGGGCCGCCTCCTGCCCCAGTAGCCAAAGCAAAGAATCTTGGGGTAATTCTTGATGATAAACTCTCTTATAAACATCGTGTTAATTCAGTAGTGAGCTCCTCTTTTTATATTCTCAGAATGGTCAAGAAATCGTTTCCTTTTATTCCCATTGAAACCAGAAAGACGATATTATCACCCTTGGTTCTAACGAAGTTAGACTATTATAATGGCCTTTTGATTGACCAACAATCTATCTTAAAAAAAAGCTGCAGCTAGTGCAGAACACAGCTGCCAGAATATTATCTGGGACACCGAAATTTCGATCGGTCCCTGAGATTATTAGACAGTTGCACTGGCTGCCTTTTAGAAGCCGAATAAAATGTAAGGCATTGTGTATTGCCTATAAGGCAAGTCACAATACAGGACCTGGATTCCTAAGGAAATCTTTAAAAAACTACATCCCAAATAGGTCACTGCACTCTGCTGGCGCAAACCTATTGGTTGTTTTCAGAACTTATAGATTTAACTGGGGAGATAGAAGCTTTGCGGTGGCTACTGTCAGGCTTTGGAATTCTCTTCCTTGCCAGATTAAAGATATGTTGTCACCTCTCATGTTTAGGGAAAAATGAAAAACTTGGCTTTTTAAAAGTTAGGTTTTAAATTGTTGTTCTTTTTTCTTTTGCTTGCACTGTGTCAGGAGTAGTTAGCGCCAAGACACCTTCATTGGTATTTGTGCGCTTTAAAAATAGTTATAACATATAATGGAAAGCAGATACATGTATAGTGACAAAGCCATGGCAAATAGGCACCGTTTGGGGGATTTGTTCAAAAGAAAGGGAATGAAATAGAGTAACCTATTCATGGGACTCAGAAGTCTACAACAAATGTCTTAACAATTATAGCAACCCACAGGATGAAAGTAATCGCAATCTACTAAGGTCTTACAACAAGTGTTTGATACCTCTGAGAAAGCAACATTGCTGTAACATAATAAACTAGAGGTTGGTCATGTTAAAGCATTGCATGGACATGATGCAACTCCATTGGACACTTGCTGCATGTAAGAAGCATCCAAGAAAACAATCGAGGAAGTGTAGAGGCGGTGGTGATAGAATCACCCTCCTAAATGATACACATAACCAATGAGATTCTATCAATGTGAAAGGAGTGAATGTTTTATTGGTTTTTACAATTTTTGATGAAGGTCTAATAACTAAAGGTGGTGAGAAGGGCTCTCTTTGCAAATGGCAAATGGAGAGCACTATGTGCTTTTAAAATACCCCTCACACACTAAGAATCCCTTAGTTTCATGCTTCATCATAGGGGTCTTCCCGTCCCTCTGCGGGGCGGGGCGTGCTGCGACCAAACGACCTACGCGGGAGCACTTAGTTTTTGACGATAGGCTATGTGTAGTGTGATGACAGTGAATAGTAATTGGGGTGTAGGGACCTATGTGAGTGAAAAGTAATTAAAATTTAAAAATTCCCTGGCTAGTAGAAAACATTGATTTGATGACTTCTCTGGCTGGGAACAGTAAAAAGGGGTTTTAAGTAGGGCGAAATACGCTATCTACTTGGTCGACATGACATGTTTCGTAAGCAGTCCCCTCCTGCTTACTCCTCAGGACCTCTGTTGGTCCCTACTAAGAATACTCAATTCTAATTTAAATGTAATATGCCTAAAGTCCTAAAACCTGGTAGCAAAAATTGTCTGCTTGGTTTAGCTTCTGGGCTTGAGTGGGCCCATGTTGAAGCGCAAAAAATGGTTGACCTGTTGTGGTCCCTGGGAATATAAAAGGAAAATAAAAATACTATTTTTAATTACACATAAAAACTTTACACATAGTTCTCATAAACCACTTGTTGCGTGAGTCACATTGTGGCATAATATCCATCTAATAGTGGAACTTATTTACTCGTAATCAATCCGGAAGAAAAAGGGACCAGTCATATATTTTTTTCCATAATTCTGGTGTAGTGGGTATATTAACCCTCCAAAGTCTCACACACATGATCGTACCAACCTCGATACATTCCACACACACATCCATCAGCGATCATATACGGTGTGGGTTTTGATCGCAAGAGGAAAGTCTGTTTTTAAGGTTCCATTTTAAAAATAAAGAGACGTGATGTTATTTAAAGAAAACATTCAGTTGTTATTTGGAATAAACGGCAGAAAAACACGAGTTGTGCACACACTCATCAGTAAATACATATGGCATATACATACAGTTATTTCACATGTTGCGTGCCCCATGAGCCTGCATCTTAGGTTTTTATCGGGCGGTGTACTGTAAAGAAACAAGTATGGAAAAGTCACTCGAGATGCTCGTTTTCGAGTGTGGCCCATTTCTAACGTCTGACCAAATTTTTTAAAGAGCCATGGTCAAGGTCTTTTTTACGTGACGCCAGGCGGTATTCGGCCTTAATCCTACCCCTCAGCAGCTCTGTGGGATCTGGGAGGGCTGTCCGGGGCCATTTATTTATGCCCAGATTGTACCTGCGCGGCAAGCGCTGCGTCATACTCACCACCTCTATCAGCGTCAGGAAAACTAGTACGAGAACAAAAATGGCCGCTTGTTGTGGCACAGGAGATGCAAAAAGACGCGGTCATAGAGTCTTTTCACTATCGTTGTTGCAGGTTTTGTGGATGGACAATGTTGGCTCCATATTTATGTTAAAATAATCTTATGAGCGTTAGGTGTGTTCTATAGTAATATTTGTAACAGAATACTCTGAAATCAGAGATGCATATGCTAATTATTCGGGGGGGTGAAACTCGACGTCAAAGCTGGTCCTTTTCAGGCGCTAATAAAATTGGTTCACCTAGGGGCATGTGATAACCAGATTTTGCACCAGCGCTGTTATGAGCTCATATTCAAATGAGAGAGACATGATCGTAAAAAAGGCTTATCAATAGATCCCTTGACTTATCAGTGGTTTTGTTGCTGGCCGGACGCTATTGACGTTTATTTACAAAAGGCGGGTCATGACACAATTGTTATAATGGTGCTGAGGGTTTTGTGGGTACCGATAGTCAGTGTTATTCAAAAGGCCACATATTGGCCATGTTTACATAGAAGCGCTTGTTCAAAACGGTACATATTGGTCATATTGACATGTAAGCGCTATGATAGTGTCTTGAGCATATTGTTCTATGATAAACGTACCAGTGTATTAACGCCACTCCTAGAAAAGAAAATTCTTTGTCGTGTATACTACATTGGTGATTCGTTGATATCGGTGATTCCAGCTTTCATAGGTGCATTTACCTTATCAGATAGCGGCTCTGATCCATATATGAACCCTACTATCCTGGTGGTCAGGGGAAGCCTTGATGGCTTGCCACAGCTGTCCCCAAGGTATCTCATCATTCAGGCCAGTGTTGTTGGTATCCAAACAGAACACCCACCTCTGTTCCTTCTCGAGTAGGTGTTCTTCTCTTGCCACTTGCTCGATTATAGTCCAAGATATATCTTCTGGTTTGTGGTCACTTTCCAAGAAATGTGTCGTTAATTTTGTACTTGCTCTACGTCATTTGATAGTACTTTTGTGCTCCCCTATTCTGGTTTTTATGGCCCTGCTGGTCATGCCTACGTACTCAAGAAGGCATGGGCATGTGATAAGATATACCACATTGTGGCTGTTACATGTTGTAAAACATCTCTGTTCCCAGCTTGTGCCATTTCTGAAAGTCAACTTTTTGCTCTTTTTTGTTAGACAACAAACTCTGCATTCGCCACACGGGTGGTGACCTTGGACGAAGTTGGTGTTTTTACTGAGGTTGTTACTCAAGGTTTTTGGTCTGGTGTGCACCAGTATGTCTCGTATGCAGCCATTTTTGTTATCGTACTAGTTTTCCTGCCGCGGATAGAGGTGGTGAGGATGACTCAGCGTTTGCCGCGCAGGTACAATCTGGGCATAAATAGATGGCCCCAGACAGCCCTCCCAGATCCCACAGAGCTGCTGAGGGGTAGGATTATGGCCAAATATCGCTATTGGTCACGCAAGTAAGACCTCGATCAAAACCCACACCGTATATGATCGCTGATGGATGTGTGTGTGGAATGTATCGAGGTTGGTACAATCATGTGTGTGAGACTTTGGAGGGTTAATATACCCACTACACCAGAATTATGGAGAAAAATATATCACTGGTCCCTTTTTCTTCCGGATTGATTACGAGTAAATAAGTTCCACTATTAGATGGATACTATGCCACAATGTGACTCACGCAACAAGTAGTTTATGAGAACTATGTGTAAAGTTTTTATGTGTAATTACAAATTGTCTTTTTCTTTTCCTTTTCTATTCACAGGGACCACAACAGGTCAACCATTTTTTGCGCTTCACCATGGGCCCACTCAAGCCCAGAAGCTAAACCAAGCAGCCGATTTTTGCTACTAGGTTTTAGGACTTTAGGCATATTACATCTAAATTAGAATTGAGTATTGTTAGTAGGCACCAACAGAGGTCCTAAGGAGTAAGCAGGAGGGGACTGCTTACGAAACATGTCATGTCGACCAAGTAGATAGCGTATTTCGCCCTACTTAAAACCCCTTTTTACTGTTCCCAGCCAGAGAAGTCATTAAATCAATTTTTTTACTAGCCCGGGAATTTTTAATTTTTAATTAGTTTTCACTCACATAGGTCCCTACACCCCAATCACTATTCACTGTCCTCACACTACACATAGCCTATCATCAAAAACTAAGTGTTCCCGCGTAGTTCGTTTGGTCGCAGCACGCCCCACCCCGCAGAGGGACGGGAAGACCCCTATGATGAAGCATGACACTAAGGGATTATTAGTGTGTGAGGGGTATTTTAAAAGCACATAGTGCTCTCCATTTGCCATTTGCAAAGAGAGCCTTTCTCAACACCTTTAGTTATTAGACCTTCATCAAAAATTGTAAAAACCAATAAAATATTCACTCCTTTCGCATGTAAGAAGCAACCTGAAAAATTAAGCAACCTCACGCTTTCCATATGATGTGCCTGGCACAGCATCAGGATTGCCTGCATCAGCCACTTGCTCATCTCCACAGACAAAAGAGCCATCATGTAATGACGATGCAAAGCCCTACATGAGGACTGCATGCTTCTCATGTCCAGTCCATGACAACAAGACCATGATGAACAGATTAATACACACGAGTTTAGGTAAGATATAATTTTAATGGTGAATGAGATGGGGAAGAATGAACACGAAAACAGTATAAATTGACGGGAAAGTATGGAAGTTTTGGAGATCAGTGGATAAGAAATAAAGACAGACTGTACAGTCGAAGTCAGTGGATGTAAAGGGAAATGTTGAAGTAAAGGATATAAATACAAAATAAAAAGGTTAAAGTAAAACAAAAATATATCACATTTTCTGGGACACCTTGAGATGTTTTTTATTTCTCTATTTTGGTGAACCCGGGTTCCTCCACATCCTCCTTTAGCATGTCATGTTCACCCACTCTGACAATCGTTATCTGCAGTTCCTAAGATGGAAGAAAAACTTGTTGGGTCGGATTGATCAACCATTGAGGATGGAAAGGTTGGGTGATGAGATGGCTATGGCAAATAATGTCCAAAGAGAATGAGACCTGATAGTTTTGAAGGAAGACCATTATTGAAATATTTTATAAATCAGTTAGCAGCAGAACAGCATAACAGGACTTGCCCATCTACTACTGATAATTATTATTTTATAGTGTACTTTGTCCTAGTTTCCTGCTCCCATCAGAGTCTAGCAGGTTCTGTGTAACTGTTTCAGGAGGCTCTCAGCAAATGAAAGCCCCCAACAGAAAATTCAAGATGGCTCTGCTTCTTGTTCCGGCTCCCATGGAAGTCCAGCGAGAACATCAAACATTTAAAAAGCTGTCTATATTGCAAAAGAGTCATTTTTATTTAGATATGACCCGAAGGGTTTTCTAAATGAGCCAGTTAATGAGGATCCCTTGAGCTTTTTGTGTAAAAATTGCTCTGCTTTTATCTTTTCCATTTCCATTTCAACAAACTTTATTTCGGTCATAAAAGGCTATAAAAAGTAGAAATTCATATACAATATAGCATTGTTAAACACATTTTGACAGTTCATTATTTAAATATTGCAGTACATCCCAAAAAGACATTTTAATATGTCCAAAGTCTTTATGCCAATTAAAAACAAGAATTATTAAAACCAGTTAAAACTATTAAAATTCAGAGGCTAAAAAGGACAAAAGTGCAGAGACATTCTTTTTTTACAATTGCTGAAATGTATTAAAAATAGGCCCTTCGCCTGTGCCACATGAAATTAAGGAAACGAGACATGGCAAAGACTATAGGGGGGTGCGTATTGGATCTTAACATTCTATACTCCTCCAAGCACTGTGTGTATCCCATGTTTCTGCATAATGGTTTAAGCCAACGCCGTCTAGCAGATTTATTGCCTGGGCAGAAAAAAAGAACGTGAATGACGGTCTCTCAGGGGCTGTTACAGGCAGGACAACCTACAGAGGGATCATTCGTCCATTTATTCACAAAAGCATTAACCGGGAGGGTCCCTGTCCTAAACTGAACTGGGAGGTGAAGTGGTGCGCTCCCACCCCTGTTTCTGTTTAATAGTACTCTCGTGAGTCATTGAGCTGACAAGCTCGTGGATGAAGCACCCGCATGCCTGTGAGAGGTACCTGACCTGAGAAAGATGTTGGCAGCCTACTCCGCAAACCCCAAATTTGAAAGACAGCAATCTCTACTAATGACGGTTAAAGAACCAGAAACATGTGTCTAGAGATCAGCACTATCTGAGCCAACTGTGGCAAAACACTTGAACACTCTTGAAGCAAGCAAGTAACTGAAACTGCATTTACCACAATGGCAGGTGCGAACCTTGCTGGGAGGTAAAGCGGTGTGCTCCCACCCATGTTCCTGTTTAATAGTACTCCCGTGAGTCATTGAGCTGACGAGCTCATGGATGAAGCTCTATCTGCGCCAACTGTGGCGAAACAATCGAACACTCTTGAAGCAAGCAAGTAACTGAAACTGCATTTACCACAATGGCAGGGGCGAACCTTGCTGGGAGATGAAGCGGAGTGCTCCCACCCCTGTTCCAATCATCAGCAGTATATCAGCATGAAATCAAGTCATACTGCACCAGGCTTCTAAATACATATATCTCTAGCCACTCATGGCATCTTTGACCCTATTACAATGCTTTCTGGTAAATATGACTTGCCTTGCTATCCATTCCAAGGATGCAAAATGATGTTTGGTAAAGAAGGGTCAAATGGCTTTACTGTCATATAAGGTATATGTCTAGATTTCTGCATGCATGGGTACCTATTTCACAATTATTCGACCTTGTAAAGCTGAATTAACTAACCCATGCGGTTTTTGACCTTTTAACTTCTGAACCAGAAAAAAAAATCCTAATCCCTCCTCCACCTTTAATGTAGAAGTTTTGTAACCCCATCTTTCCTACAGCGTTATCTTCAGCCCACAATTAGAATAAACTTGGTATAGGTCTGGGCAGTCGGTGAGAAGGGACTGGTAATCCGGATGAGGTAAAGATTATGGTACAGCCCAGCAAGCAGTGCCATGCACCATGATAATCATTACAGAAAAACATGAGAAACACACTGCAAAGGACATTGCGCTTGTGGAACAATGCACCATAAAGTAACTAACACACTACCGTTTGGTATTAACGATTTTCCTACTCACTACAACCACTGCTTAATTTAATGTATAACCAGTTACATAGCAGTCAATCAACTGCACTGATAAAGTAAATACATTAAAGTACTAAAGGCGTACTTTGAACGAACCAGCTTAACTATTGTTTTAAATATTCATGTAGGGTTTTATGTTTAAAAACCATTTTATTGATTTTACAGTGAAAGGGCGTGGAATTTGAAGCACATTGTATGTCACATAAAGTCTGAGCTTCAGCATGCGGATCATGTTTTTTTTGTAACATCTAGGATACATTCTGGTTTGTGGTCGAGATAAAGACAGAACTGCGATACTTCAACTCTGCGCCTAATTTGCCCAAAGCCCCCTCTCTGCATTAATACATTACATTAAATGTCCTCTCTTCTTAAGTCTCGTGTCCTTGCCAGTTGTCCTTGGAGGGTGATTGAAACGCGTGACCATGAACAGAGAGCAGAGTAACTGCTCCAAACTGATTTTACGTGAGTAGGGGAAGGTAATTGAATTAAAGGGAGCTCTGATTCACTTATCCCTGCCCAGTCTTTTCTGCCTGATGAAGAAAAGCAGTTTTAATTTCAGAATAGCAATCACGTAAAGAAGGCGAGCATCAAGAATCCTGGAACTTTTCAGAGCGCCCTGCCTAATGGGACTTGCTCTTGTCTAACATTCACCAAGTGCATTAAGGAATTAGGCAGCTGTGCAGTATTTTCCTTCCTTGCGTCGGGGCCCATGACAGCCTTGCTGTCCCACAGGGCCCAGTGCTGTTAGTTTCTTCCGAATCATTAAAACTGATAAAAAAAAATAATAAAACAGCAAATAGGAAAAAGAATAATCTCGATGAATTGAAAAGCAATAAAAAGTTTAATTTCTAAAGCACTGCTAATGTCGTGGCATCTCAAGCTTCCTTGGGGAAGTTTCGTTCAAACTTAGGGGAAAAAGACAACTTTAATATTCGTAGTATTATTACTCAGAGCCATTTGCATAAATGTTTTGTTGCCTGTATTACAGGTGCACCAGTTCTCTTTGCAGCTTTCATTTCTCACATTCTCTCTATATCTCTTCCTTTAAAATCTCATACCAAATATAGTACTGAAATTTCCTTTTCCGATTTATTAATTCATACTGTCGTGTTACATTGAAAATTCTAACAATAGCGCATTTAGAAAACTAAAACAGCCAGTCCAGCATTTTCCACAAATAGCACAGAGTTGATTATATTTTTTCCTCGAGAGTTCAGCTTACACAGTGCATATTGATGACCCGGTTACTTACCGGTAATCTTCATTACTCTGAGTCCAGGTCTTCTGTAGCAGTTCTTACCAAGTGAGCAGTTTCCCTGCATGGCAGAACAGCATTCCCAGGCTAATAAAAAAGTTTCCCCAAGGTGACTCCAGTTCACCCAGAATATCATAAAGGAGCAACTAACAATTAGCACTTCTTGATATAATCAAGCTAAGAAAAAAAATTAAAAAGAATCAATCATCAAATAAAAGAGTTGAAGGTTGAGCTCAGAACTGCGACAGGAAGACCTTGACTGAGATCAATGAAGATTACGGGTAAGTAAGTAACTGGGTCATTATCTCCTTGTGTTCCTGACGCAGTCCTTACCAAGTGACTCAATACCCAAGAAAACAACAATTATTCTTAATACAAGAGAAATCACAAAACACAAGCCAAATACTGCAAGTGTAAGTGTAATCAATAATAATTGTGGCATCAAACATGATGTACAGAAGACAATACTCAGGTACTAAAATCTGCTGATGTCCTACCCTCTGCATAAAGACAGAAATGCTTCATGAAAGTGTGGGGGAAGCCCATCTGGCTGCATTGCAAATATCTTTCTAGGAAACACACTTCAACTTTTCCCAAGAAGAGGACATGCTGCTGGCAGAAGAAGATATGCTGACCTTCATAAGCCTGGATAGTTGGCAACTTAATCCGTCTTGAAAGAGTCAAAGATGAAGTGTGAAGACCCTTCCCTGCAAGACCATTTGTAACAAATAAGGAATCATTCTTGCGAAAGGAAACAGTCAGTTGAAGATAGTTAGCGATAGCTTGCTGATCATCTGAGAAGGAATGCTCTGTTCATGTAAAGAAGATGACCGAGAAGAGAGGAAATGCATAGAGAAGACCCTGAGACCAGGGAATGGACAAGGCATCCTGAGCCCAGGCCCTCCTGGAGAGAGTGTGACTGCAGAAATAAGGAAGATGAGAGTTCTCTTCTGTGGCAAAAAGATCTAGCACCAGAGGGCAGAACTTCTGGACAATCAACAATTAGAAGACAGGTATTGGAGATTCGAGGAAGGACATTCCAGGCTCAGGCATTCAGCAGGCCCATTCTCCTTCCTCAGGAGATTAACTGCCAAGAGATGAAACAGATCTTCAGAAAAATGGGATAAAGATGTGGATTCATATTCCCCTGCCGATTTACATATGCCCTGACAACCTGATAGTATGTCTGAAGATATACTCATTTGGGATGAAGAAGAGGGGAAAACCAAAGGAGACCGAAGCCATTCTAGGGAGTTCCAATTCCCCTGGGCTTGCTGTCCCTCCCAGATTGCACCCAACCTCTCCCAATGACATCTGCAGTGAGGGTTGAGGATGGATGAGGATTGAGAAGGATTCCCCTGCCTAGGTTTAGAGGAGAGAGTCAACATTGAAGATCCTGAGCAATGCAAGGTGTGACAGGGACAAGGGGCTCGTAGTCCTCAGATTAGGGCTTCCAGAACTGTAATAGTTGGTTAATAAAGGGATACAAATAGAGCCAGCTTCATGGAGGAATAGCTACAGTCGAAACCATTTCTCCATTGCGCTATAGCCACAGTTTCACTGAAGCAGCTAACATAAGGACAGATGAGAAATCAGGTTGTTATTCTGGTCCTCGATCAAGAAGACCTTCCCCACAATTTATTTGAAAAACAAAGTCCCCAGAAATTGTAGTGACTGAGAAGGCTGGAGGTGTGATTTCTTGTAGTTGAGAAGGAATCTGAACAGTTTCAGATAATTACAGACCCGTCTCATATGATCCATTGCTGTCGGAGGAGAAGAAGACACAATCAGCCAGTTGTAAAAATGTAGGTAAACCTTGAGGATGCAAAATACCCACCCTGGGTGACAAGACCTTGGTAAAAATGCTTGGGGCTGAGGCAAAGCTGAAAAGAAGGACCTGTAACTGATAGTGATTCCTGTTGATGGCAAACCACAGGAATGTCTGGTGATGGGGAAAAATCATAACATGCAGATATGCATCCATCGGGTCCAGGGATGCTAAAAAGTCTCCTTGAGAGACAAGTTGCAGGATGGCCAGATATCGTAACCATCACGAATGGGGGATGAGGAATGAAATTGTTTACCCTTTTGAGGCCCAGAACTGGGAGATAGATCCTTTCTTCACCAAAAAAATAATAGCAGAGCCCCTGTTTGTGTGGGGGAACTGTGATGATTGCTGACTTTTTCAGAAGGAGCAGGACACCAGACTGTAAATTTTGGCTGCGGATTAAATGCCTTGGCAGAGGAGTTTGAAGAAAGCTGTCCTGTGGAAGGATGGAAATGTTGATGGGATAGTACTCCAAAAGATTTTAAGTGCCCAGACATCCAAGAAGAGTAAGGAACCCTCACTAGAAGTGCAGCGAAATCAGGCTTTTAGAGGAGCAGAACTTGAGGAACCAGATTGCTGGAACTTGGACCTATTACTGTAAGCGGCCCCAGGGCCACGACTTCTACCACAAAAGCAATGATTTGGGGGTCTTACAGAGGAAGGACCAAAACCCTGCGCTATCCAAATCATCTGCCTCTTGAGCATTGGTGAGATTGAGTTAGAAGCTTCTTATTTCTCACAGATTGTTTGATCATGTCCTCGATCTGGGAGCTGCAGGCTTTAGCTTCTTCAAAAAGCAATTTCATCAGAATAGCCATCTGGGCTGAATCCACCTTCTAAGCCCACATCCAAATATGATTTCTAGCAGCAAGAGCTTCCCCAGAAGCTGCTGCTGATTGTTAGAAATGGGATCTCTGTGTGGCTAAGGCTTGCGCCAAAGCCAGGCAGAGACCACCACTCTAGTCAGGTCAAGGGAGTTACACGCCAAATATAACCCCTGCTCACCCCTTGGTAGCTTGGCATGAGCAGTCAGGCTTATCCCGGAGGTAATGTGTAAAGCATTTGCGCAACCCACACACTCACCAGCAACACACTAGGCACACCACAAAAGGAACTCCCCACAAGGTTATTTATACAAATAGCCTTTGTATTATCATAAACACATTACAATAGTAATATTAATAATAATAATAATAATAATATTAATAATAATAGGCACTTTTATAAAGCGCATGTTTACACTTGGCCAGTGTGTCCCCGCGCTGCGGTGCAACTGCAAAGATTTCCACACCTGGAACCTCACCTCTCCTAACAATCCCAGGGGAAGAGATACGTTTTCAGGTATTTCCTAAAAATGCTCTCCCGGGTCTCCATCCAGAGACACAAGGGGAGTCTGTTCCAGTGCTGGGAAGCCAGCAGGCGGAAGGAGCGTCCACCCATCCTAGCTCTCTTAATAGCGGGAACACACACCAAACCCACCCCACCTTACCTCAATTGGCGTGTTGGGGCATAGGGGGTGAGTAGCTCAGACAGATAGGAGGGAGCCGTCTCCTGCATAATACGGTGGCATACACATAGTGCCTTAAACAGGACTCTCTCCCTTATCGGCAACCAGTGGAGTGCAGTCCCCGCTGCCTTCGCGGAGGCCCTCCACGGGCGCATAGGAACCAAATGCGCTGCTGCTTTTCTGCACCCCCTGGGGTCTGAGCATACACTTCGTCATAGCACCCAAGTAAAGAATATTGCAATAATCCAGGTGCATGGACCATGGTCTACCTGGCTGCAGTAGGCAGCATATCCAGGGTTTTGCGAAGGACCTCCAGGATTCCAAAACAGGCACCTGCCACCCGCCTAGTTTGGTACTCAAAGGAGAGCCTTGTGTCCAGCCACACCCCCAGATTATTTGCCTGAGCGTAGGAGACAGGGGTGGTCCCCAAACTCTGGGGCCACCAGGCCGATGACCACACCGACGGGGCTCTCCCTGGCACAAGCACCTGGGTCTTATTGCAATTCAACTTCAGGCAGTTGTAAGCCATCCATACGGCCAGTTCTTGCAGGCATGCCACGAAATTGGAGGCTGCCGTGTCCTGTGCCTGTGTAAGGGAGACCACCAGCTGCGTGTCATCGGCATAGGACACACCCTGATCCCAAACCCATCAGCAATCTCCGCTAGAGGAGCCACTTAGAGATTGAACAGGGTTGGGCTCAGGGTCGATCCCTGCGGTACCCCCGTCTTAATTTGGTGACTTTCGAATAATGGGAGCCCTGCCTCACCTGAAAGCTGTGCCCAGACAAAAAAGATTTCATCCTGCTCAGGGCACTGCCAGACACACCTCCTTTCCTCAAACACTGCACCAGAGTGTGGTGGGCAACAGTGTCAAAGGCGGAACTTAAATCCACAGGATCAAGGCCGCCATCTGACCCGCATCCACATATTGCCTGATGGTTTCAGTGGTGAAGAGCAAGGCAGATTCCGTCGAGTAGCAGGCTTGGAAACCGGACTGAGTGGGATGCAGGAGATTGCATTTCCCAATATGGGCCGTCAGCTGTATATTTACCACTTTCTCCGTGACCTTGGCGAAGAACAGTAAAAGAGAGATGGGGCACAGATTATCCAGTTGATCTGGGCCAATATGAGGTTTCTTGGGCAGCGGTAGGACCATAGCTTCCTTCCAGCATCCTGGTACTGTGCAAGTCCTGAATGAGGTCTCCACCTTGAGCATCAGATGCTCCGTCCATCACCACCCCCTTTTGTACCACTTTGTTCACCATAAGTTGGCAGGGTATGCTCAGACGTGTGTCCCTTGCTCACTTTGCCACTGGAATCAAGGAAGCTGGGCTGAAGACGGCTGAAATGCCAGAAACCGGTCCTCGGAAGCTTGTTTCTGGTCCAGGGAAGGCATGGCTTGGCAGTTCCGGCTGGACTGTTCCCATGAGGCACAGGGTCAGACTGATTTGCATATGGCCATGTCTGAACTGGGGTGGCAGAGTGGGCTAAAGAACGGTGATGGATTAAACCCAGATCTGTTGACTGGGTGTGAGTGTTTGATTGGTTCAGATGCTCCGTCCATCACCACCCCCTTTTGTACCACTCCGTACAACAAGCATCATCAAAATGCAAATTGAGATCACCCAGCACTAATAGTTTAACATACCGTAGTGCCGGTTGAGTAAGGCAATCCATCAAACTAGAGGTTCAGGTCCACCTTAATCGTAAAGATCCCCGCCTCGCTATCAGCAACAGCGATAGACTCCAGGGTGCATTGGATGAGATGTTTGAAAATGATTGCCAATTCGTCCCCTCTGCCGGAAACTCTATCGATCCTAGTGATGGCATAGCCCCTAGGTAGTACCTCTAAGATCTCTGGCGCCGACTCCTCGTCCAGCCAGGTCTCAGAGAGAAACATGATGTCTACCTGACCTCCAGTCTGTCCTTACTACCTCCCGCCAAGCTGTGTCTACACAGATCCACAATTGGTGGGCGCAGAGCAAACAAATTCCAGGGAGCTATACTGTCGCTTTACTACGGCACAACCAGGGGTTCTGGCCCCGGGCCACGTCCGGCCGCGGACGGGTGCAGACAGGCTTGCCTTTGGCGCACCTGCTGCGCGGTTGCTGGGACATCTAGTTAAATAGCTACCTGTTCCCCGCAACTAGACCACTAACAGGTCAACCGGAAGTGCCTGGCTCTCCCTACCCTGTCCTAAATGCAACGGTGCTGGTTACTGCGTCGGACCAGGGCAGGTAGGAGTCAGGATTGAGATCATGTCACCGTTGGCCCCAAAGAGGTAAGACTGCCCCCAACACTCTCCTCAAGCAATATGCACAATTAAAATGCCAGAAATAAAAAAAAAAGTGCACAGGATTCGTTCGTTTTTTAAAAAGTCAGGCAGCCGGTTGCATCACCCTGCAGTTAAAGGGCCCTGCCACAGCCCCACTCACCGCACCGCGGCAGCTAAGCCACACAGCTTTATGTCTGCCTGCTCCCCGCGACCGCTAACCGGTCGACCGGAAGTGCATGGCTCTCCCTATGCCGCCCTCCACGCAGCGGTACTGGTTACCGCGTCGGACCGGGGTGGGTAGGAGTCAGGATTGAGCCCAGGTCACCTGAAGTACTGAAATTATATATTGTAGAGCTATACTTACCAATAGCCCATATACCTTATTTACCAAGAATAAGTCAGTCGGCAATGGAGAAGGTTCAATCGTTTATTTTGTAAAGCAGCCTATATAGGAGAGCCTCTCTCTCGTCTTCACCCTCAAAGGTGCGCAGAGGAGACTGCTGGATTACATTCAAAACAGTGCATATATACTTTCAGCATACCTCATGAAGACCCCGTACATGGAAAAGTACCACTTCTCGCGAAGCCGACAGGAAAACCCATATAAGGCACAATTGATTAATTCAAAACTCTGCTCGAACTATTCCGGGGGTAGGTCAGTAAAGGTGCCTCCCTTTCATTCTAGGGCACGGGAGTACAGGCACGGCGTCTGCAAGAATGTGCTCATCCTACAAGAAAGACAGATGCGACCTTGAGTTTCCTAAGTTAGAACCAATGATCCGTTCATAGCCCAGGACGACCTCTCAGGCTCTCTACACAGTAGCAGGTCACGTGTTTTCCTAGCAAGAAGGAAGAGATACAGGGAAATGAGACCAAAATGTCGTTTGTTCAGTCGAGGCCCGATTCTTAATGTATGCATGGTTCGAGGGTATTGACGAGGGTTTTCCTAAGGTGGAATGCTAATATATTGGATACATTAGGCCAACATTATACAATATTGATTTATATTCCTTCAGACCGCCCTTTTGGCGTAATGTAGCCATTATATGCAAATGGCAGATTTTAATCCAAAAACACACCTTCATCTATTTGTATTAGATCTGTAACTTCCTCTTGCACTAACTGTTTCTCTATTTTCACCTGGCGCGAAACTGTCAACGAGGAAGAAAGCTTGGCAGTGCAATAAGAGCAACATGCTGGCCCACAATGCAGGCATAGGCAACAAGTAAATATCACCCCAATTACTCCAGCAAGGATCATGAAGATCTTCCAACCCCAGGTGGACAAGAGGTTCCAGAACTGCCCTGCCCTGCCACGAGCAACGGGTCGTTCATCTTCAAGGGCAAACCGGGCAAAGGGGTACATCCTAACTAAAAATCCAAACTAAATTCGGGAAAAGGTGCAAGCCAGCTGCCAGAGGGTTTCTTCTCCCTGTGTCCGTCTAGAGCCTCACAGGCAGGCTCCTATTGTTCATCAAAAAGGAACAACTTCACACTTTGATTCCACCGTTGCAATTTAGGCCCTTAATGTAACACAGTCTTTCTTTCTGAACAGAGCAATGTGATAGTTCCAAGCTCTCAACGGGTTCAGTCCAGTGTCTTGCTTAGTACCCCAGTAAAGAGCTAACCTCAACCCTACAGCTCAAGTCTTTCCCTATCTCCTAGAATCCGAACCTGGGGTACCGCGTTGTTTTCGGGGCCGTAAATTGTATCGAAGATGACCAGGTTGTTCCTGGTCATGAAACAACACAGCAGCAGGGACATTCGGTGCAACAAGGTTCTCAGAAGCCACCGAGGAATCAGCCTTATCAAAAGATTCAGGGACTGGGGCTGATTCGTCTCCTTGCGGTATCAACAATCCTTCCTCTTGCCCGATTTCAAGGGCATCTGAGAAAGGCACAAAACTCAACCTCCGCTCTCCTTCTTGCTTTAGAACTCCGTCTTGGTTCTGCTGGTCAAAAGGGAGCGGAAAAGGCAATTTTTTTTACGTGGGAGACCTGAATCCAGTGTTTCTTCCCGTCCACTTTCACTGCTGTCCGTGTTGCCAAAAGAATCTGGTAAGGACGGCTCAACCTTGGTTCCAAACTCGATTTCAGCTGATAATTTCGGACTAGGACCCACTGTCCTGGCTCCAAACGATTTCCGGCACCCTCCGGCAGCGGCTGCAGTACAGCTGACACCTGTTGATGAATGGAACACAAATCTTTAGTTAACGCGTACAGATAATCTATCATCATAGGGTAATCAATATCACGGAAGGACCTAGGTCTCGGGACACCCCACACATTAGCTGGTCGACCAAAAACGACCTCATAAGGTGACAGCCTGGCTCGTGAATGGGGGGTTACTCTTAATGACATTAATGCTAGGGGCAAAGCATCAGGCCAGCTCAAGCCCGTGCTTTCTTGAATCTTTGCCATCTTTAACTTCAGTGTACCATTATATTTCTCAACCAGTCCTCCAGACTACGGATGTCGTGCTGCATGAAATTTCTGTTTTATCTGTAAACCATTACAAATATATTTGACAAGGTCTGCATTAAAGTGTACCCCGTTGTCTGTCCAAATGACTCGAGGTAAACCGAACCGGGGCAGGAACTCTTTGATTATGGCTTTTGCAGTGGCCATAGCGGTGTTATCTTTGGTAGGATATGCTTCAACCCATTTACTAAAAGCACATACCACCACCAGCACATATTTGAGGTTATTCACCCTTTCAAGTTGAATATAATCCATTTGTATTACTTCAAATCGTAAAGAAGGAGGCACAAAATTCCCACTAAGGACTGTCTCCCTCCCTCCAGGATTATACTGCAAACAGACCATGCAGTATATAACCACATGGGCAGCAGTTTTTGAAATATTCGGGTTATTCCAGACAGGGTCTAATAATGCACAAATACCTTTTGCACCAATGTGAGCGGGACCATGGGCCATCACAACTACTGCATATACCAGTGCATTGGGCAAAAGTCATTGCTGTTTTTCAGTCAAATCAATCCAACAATTGTTTTTATCCAACTTCCCACTTTCTTGTTCCCATTTTATTATTTCATCAGGAGTAGCTTCTTTCTGTAGTTCTCTAACACTTTCAATAGTATTGTCAAACACTGTTGTCTCCGCCACCCACCTGGCCGATACACTGGGGAACATAGCAGACATTTTAGTTTGCGCTGTATCCTTTGCTACCTGATCAGCAAAGGCATTTCCCTCCCCTGTGGTATCAATAATTTTCTTGTGGGCGCTACACTTGATAATGGCCACCTTCTCTGGTAAGGTTAAAGCATTCAACAATCTTTCAATCAAAGGGCCATGTTGTATTCTCTGACCATGGGAGGTAAGAAATCCTCGTTCCTTCCACAGCCGCCCAAAACTATGGGCCACGCCAAAGGCGTACTGGCAGTCTGTAAAAATATTTACTCTTAAACCTTCGCTCAGTTCGCATGCTCTTAACAATGCAATTAGTTCAGCTGTTTGCGCTGAGTGATGGGAAACCCAAGCGGTCTCCACTACAGTTCTGAGGGTAGTTATAGCATATGCAGCTGTTGTCGTGCCATCTGGTAACTTAAAACATGAGCCATCCACATACAACTCCCCTTGGGGTTCAGATAAAGGGGTGTCGGTGAGGTCTACTCGTCCCTTCATTTCTTCTTCAGTCCGAAATATACAATCATGGACATCGTCCTTTGGATCACTCGAAGGGAGGGGTAGTAATGTGGCTGGATTCAGAGCGGCACATTGTTTAATAGTAATGTGGGGTGCAAATAGAGTTAATTCGTAACCAGTCTATTGCGCACTCGTAAGGTGCTGGGTTTTTGTTCGATTCAATAATATATCCACAGGATGCGGTACCATCACTGTTAGGTCAGTATTTAAAACAATCCCCTCCGACTGTCGAATGGCCACCGCCACAGCAGCAGTAGCTCTTAAACAGCTAGGAAGGGCTTTGACAACATTATCCAATACTGCCGAAAAATATGCGCAAGGTCGTTGCTTTCCGCCAAAACCCTGTGTTAGCACTGAAAGTGCACAACCGTCCACCTCATGTATGTAGAGTACAAAAGGTTTTCGGTAGTCCGGAGTACCCAAGACGGGTGCAGAGCAAAGAGCAGAGTTCAAAGAATCAAAAGCATCCTGACATTCATCCGTCCAGGGCAAGGGTTCATGCACATCTTTGGTAGTCATATGCAACAAGGGTTTAGCAAAAAGAGAAAAATTAGGAATCCATTGGAGACAGTAAGAGGTTATGCCAAGAAAAGCACGAACATCACGTTGAGTACGGGGCACAGACATGTTAGTAATAACAGTTATTCGTTCAGGAGTTAGTCTTCTCCCCGCTTTCGACAGTAAATGACCAAGTTAGGTCACTTCCTGTCGACAATATTGAAATTTGGATAAGGATACTTTATTACCGTTAGCCGCTAAATGAGTCAATAATTTGACAGTGTCCTCTTTGCAACTTTCTGCTGTGTCTGACGCCACCAGTATGTCATCCACATATTGTATGAGAACATTACCAGGGGGTAGGACTAATTCATCTAGTACTGCTTTTAGTGCTTGGCTATAAATACTAGGACTCTCTGTATAGCCTTGAGGAGCACGAAAAAATCTAAAACTGTTGCCAGATAACGAGAATCCGAAAATATGACGGCTGTCAGGGTGGATTGGAATGCTAAAGAAAGCATTCTTCAAATCTGTCACTGAAAAATACTGGGCAGTAGGGGGAATCATAGTAAGAATTGCAGTGATATCCGGAACCACAGGATATTGGGGAATCACTATTTTATTAACCTCTTGTAGTGTAGTTCCTATCTTCCCAATAGGCTCTGCGCATTGGAATAATACCTACAACAGTAAAGGCCTAGGCCAGACGTTAACTAGGTCTACTACTGTCGATACTAGACTTAAGTTTTGGGTTTGCCAGCGTAGCTCAGAGTTCGCTAGAAACTTTCTCGAATGTTCAAGGAGGAATTAACTTCCCTGATTAGACAAGAAGGGATTTAGTTTCTGACAACCATAGAACATGACAACTTTGCTCTCCCCTAATCAAGAGTCAATCTCGAGAGTCGTGTGAACAAAAGGCAAATTATTTTACTCAGTCAATACGTGCATTCTTAGTCTCATCAGAATGTAGAGAAAAGGAAGAGACGGGCGTGTTCAATAAAAAGGTGTTATTTATTGATCAGTCTCTTTTCTCGTACAAGAGAAATGGATCGATATTATTGCAATACTTATAGCTAAGTAAAGTGCATACATTAAAAGCAATAGTATAAAGTAATACTGTAAAAACATTGATATGGTTTGTAAGCCATAAGATGTTTTAAAATGAATAAAATATATTTACATACACATATACATTTGACTAAACGTACTCAACTGGTGTTTCTAAATACGCCTACCCCGTGTACCTGACCTAAGTCTAATACGTGGGCGGGAATAGAAAGTTACAGTTTAAGTTAAGTTTGTTTTTGCCAAGTGAATAACTAAAGAATTCTCTGTGAGGGGTTATTCAGTTCTGTACCTGGAAGTTAGGATGAATGAGGAATGGTATCTCTTTCTCTGGCCTCGATATTCCAGGTTGCCTGCGAGGGCTACCCAGAAACGCCGGGGCTGGATTCTCGGCAGGAGAAAGCAGCGCGTCTCTCAGCGCGTCAGGAAGGCGGGGCTGCTGCCAGCGGGGTCTGCTCTGCTCTCGGCTTCGGCAAGTATGGCTGCTCCGTCTCGTCACCACGCGTGTGTTTGCATATGGCAAGATCGGTAATATTTATACCTTTAAGGTGCCGAGATTGACGTAAGGATGGACATAGATACGTCAATAAAGATGTCATACGATTTGCTCGTTAGCACATTCTTTTACTAAAGTTCTCGGTGAAATCAAAACAATGGCCGCAGGGTTTTGCCCAGGTTGTCATAGGTTTGATTTGTTATGAGAACTCCGTATGCCTTATCAGGGGCTGGAGGAATATCGCTTGTCTAATTAGATCTCAAGCGTTATGACCTAATCAGATAACACGTTCCTGTGCCGTAGTGTGACTGCGTCAGATTAGGTATCTGCATCATGGGGGTTTTCTGCCTCATGGGCTGACTGCTAGTTAACTTGTTGGTTTGTTTAACTAGAATAGGGTCAGGAATAGGGGGATCGATTCAGAACCGATAGGAATACATGACACCCACTCCACGCTAACTATGGACATATTTACTAATCTAGGCATAGTATAACATAGTACAACATACTATAGAGTAGTGTGTATACCTTACCACCCCAAAATACATAAATGCATTTTGAAATTTTCAAATATACTGAAAAAAATTGCAGACATATATATATGGTATGCACTCAAGCTGTAGAAAAATGCCAAAGTAATTGCATTTGTATACATTATTGCTTATTTGGTATATGAGAATTACACATGAAATGGTTTCTGACAGAAAAAAGTTTCGAGACCATTCCATCACAGAATAAAATATCTTTATGAACATGCCAGCGGGCAGCTAATGTCTATAAGCTATCTAAAATTTAGAAACCTTAGTTCTCTAAGAATAGTACTTACTTTAAGCAGAAGATAGTGTCCCGAAAAATATGCAAAATATTTGGGGCTGCTGAAAAAACTGCTGTCCGTGAACTGGAGCGAAAATGTTCATGTGACTTTATTTTTAAAGTTGAAGGCCGAATTCAGGGAACGCCGTGTGCGAGCTTGCTCAAAAGTCTCTATTTCTGTTCGGGTGAGAACATCATATCATTTAGGCTTTCGAAAAAACTGTCAACAGCTTCCTGGGAAAGTTCCACTAACTCGGAAATAGGTGTAATCACGCATTCTTGCGCATGATTGTCTCCATTGACATTCTGATTTGCATTACTGACAGAAGGTCGTACCTGTTCGATGCTGCTTTCATCTTGAACTTCACTACCCATCAATCGTAGTGGTGAAGCTTCCACGAATGCCGTCATCAGGATTGGTAGCCTTTGAGGGCAGCACAAAGCATGAACCTTGATCGGGCTCAACAATGTTTCTGCATCCATCGGCGCATCCGATTGTAGCATCAGACAGGTGTCTAACACGCATTCTTCTCCGCATAGCAGACACCTCAATACAGGTAAAACACATCTTTGCCGCATTGGTCGAAATGATAGAAACCAGGTCATGTTCAGGTCTCTAAGCCGGGAGAGTCCCAGGATTTTTGATATCCGGTCCCGGTATCCAATGGCTAGGATTGTTTCTTCCCTTGTCGCAAGAGTTTTGTCTGTGACATGGGTTGCCATAACGAAAAATAAGGACTAAGAATAGGATTCCTGCAATTAGTCCCAGGATCAGGGGAAGTCCGCCAAAAATCGAATGGACGAAATCTGGAAAAATACCCAGTATGGCTTTGAATGGTGTTAATGCCATCGAAAATACTGTCTTAAATACCTTTGAGACCCCATTGGTATCAGAAATATTTAAGATTTCATTCAGGATTTCCGCAAAATGTACGGGGGAATTAGTTGATAATAATGTATGTATCTCTGCAGTCGTCCTTGCGACTTGTAGATCATATGTTTCTTTTGATGACGAGAGCCTGGTAGACGTCTGAAGAAGGACTGTTTTCATTCTGCTTAAAGTATCTATTCGAATAGAAGTAATTTTCAAATCGGGCCATGCCCTTGCCTCCCTGTCTGGGAAGGAGCTGGGGAACAATGAGCGTCCACAGCACTTGACCTTCGCAGTCGTAGTTACTAGATAAGGAGTCCCGGGCATAAGACTACAACATCTGCGGTCTACAATAAGAATGTAACTCCCATTATAGAGTCTTTGAAAGAATGGTTCTATTTCTGTTGCAGGTGCGCCTTGCTGGTGACATGAAAGGTTGTATGAATTCCCTTCACAGGCTCCATGCAAACTAATTCCGTTACACAGAAGTGTGCCGCTTAGTGACATCGCACAATTGTTGCCACTAAGAAACACTTTCTGTCCTTTATTACTGACACATGCATGTGAATAGGGCAGGTTCCATGTTGTTTTAAGGTACCCCTTTCCCAATTTCTCGTACATGCCAGCCTGTATATATTTTTGGCAGTATTGAAACATGAAGGTTGAGATTGGAATATTTATGATTCCATGTATTATCCATTCACTGACAGGTCGTTCTGACATTGTCATTGGTAATCTTTCTAGTTTTTCAATGCTCAAGATTGTATAATCAGCACCCTTTTGCGCCATACCGATTTGTCTATCAGTAAGGTTAAAGATTTGGAATAGTGACGTTGTGTTGATTAAACGCCAAGGCACATAGCCTGAACGCAGATTTTGTAACGTCCAGCCAAGCTGTACAATAGAGCGCAATTGTGACTGACCATGTTGTAATAACAGTAAGTCCTGCGATAATATATCGATTGCTGAAGACACAATGCTGTCCAAAGAAAAAATTCTGGAGTACAGAGTCATTAACCCATTGTCCACTACAGAAAGTGATTTTTCCAAATTAATACGGTCAATTTCCCGTATTCTCTCTGCTGTTTCAATTTGAGTAACCTTCCAGGCCTCATTATATGCTGCATATACAGAGGCTGCTATGAAACGCTTTTGACGCTGTTTGCGTGGTCCCAAAGTGAAATCACGCAAGTCAGCACCATCAGTAAGTAAAGTTAGGTGTTGCTTAATTTCTGCCAGTGTGGAGGTCTGTAGCCATTGAAGGCATAATTTGCCCACACTGTAGGTGGTTATTATCCCTGGGTGATGTCTTTGGGGATATCTAGGGTCTGGCCTGGTCATTTTGAACCCCTGTGTTTGGTTCAGGAATCTGTCTTGACAGTTATTAGTATCTGTTGGCCAGATCAACCACTGTTTCCAATCAGGATGTGTTCTGTTTTGGTTTAATATATGGTTTACGTCTATCTCTTCATCTGTAGAAGTGTTGCTAAATATTGTTGGCTTTGGAATAGACGGTTTATTTAAATCTTTGATTTTGGCTAGGCCAAGACAGGTGGTTTGTTGAACAGTGTCATTTAAAAATATCATTTGTTCTGGGATCATGCAGGCTCTAAACAAAGCTTCTATACCCTGTACTTGCCATTCTTTTGTACCCCAAACACTTTTCAATTCAACATTTTTGTCCCAATAATCAAATCCAAAAGTATTCATTTGTTCCAAAAATGAGTCTGAATATAACAATTTTGTGTTGTTTATCATGGTTTTGCTTCCTGTCCTGTTCGACAATTTAAAATAAAATGTTTCAGCATTACTTGTGTTAAAACCTGAAAAATATGAATATTTGTCATAAACGGTTCTTGAGCTCCCTTTTGGAGGTGTTGCACAATGTTCCCATTGATTATAATTTAAAACATTTCTAGGTTGTGCAGATCTATGTAAAAAGTGGTTACCATAGTGGTTATAGCAATACATACTGTCATAATTTGTAGAACCCTGCAAATAATCATGTTTGGTAAATTTAGCAGACATTACTAAGTCAGACATCATATTATTAATGCTTTCGAAGTCCCAATCATCAGCAAATGAGTTTGGTTTTGCAAAGTCACTCAAGGAGATCTTAATTTGGTGTGGATATTTCAGGATCTCGACCGGACCATAAATTTCATAGTCAGTGTTGTCCCAGGCTACCCCACCAGGTATCGGATTGGCTGTGAAGTTGGCTGAAGAAAGTTCTCTTTTCTCGACGTGTGAAGATGTGTGTGGTTTGAGGATCAAGTTGATTTTCTGACTTGCTGTGTCCATTTTAGCATATTTTCCCTCAATGAAGCGTCCCAATGTTAGTATCATGATGAGCCAAAGTATGAGGATAATTGCACCAAAACCCACCCAAAATTCAATCCATGGAGAAATCAGATATGTTTCTTTCAGTTGTTTCAAAAGTTCCTTAGCTTTGTCTTTAAAGGAGTTTGATGATGGCTGTGTCTTTGATTCACTGAGGTTTTCAGAGGAATCATCGAAGTTTATGAAGTAGCCGGATGCAGTTCTGTCAATTGTTCCAATTGGTTCAGGATTTTTGTTTCTTGCATTTTCACTTGGTACTTCAGTATAGATTGGTGTGTCTCTGCTAAATGTTTTTATTTGGGTTTTCAGAGGTCTGAGTTCTATTGCATTGTTGCATAGTCCTTGTTGTTCTTCTGTAGGCGTTTCGAATGTGATGAGCCTCTTCGTTAGGACCTCTGTACTGGTAGCAAACCTTGGTGTTCTGCTACTTATTGGGAGTCCACTTGGCCTACTGTTTGTTATCGGCCACATGTTGTGGTTTTACCAGGTCGATGGATACAACTCGGTTCTCCTTTTTACCAGCAAGTGGCGGTAGTACAACTGATCTTGTCCCGTTGACAGACAAGACAGGAACTGCTTTTCTGTAAGAAGGCCCAAATTCCTTCTTTACCGCGATCTTTTCCCTGACTAGATCCCCGACTTTTGGAATCCAGACAGGTCTTGCTGGGACAGGTGGTGGTTCTTCAGTGGTTGTTGGCTGTTGTTTCAACTTTATGTTGCTCAGGTCTTTTCTTGTTTTGTTTAAGTCCTGCAAAATAGCCAAACGGTCTTTGATATCAAAGGTTTTTTCTTTCACCACTGTAGTCTGACTATCAATGTCAGAGATAATCATCCTAGTTCCGAATAATAATTCGTACGCACTGAATCCCTTCAGAGAATTTCTTGGCAAGTTATTGAGACTACGTTGGACACTTATTAGATGTTTGACCCACCCAGCTCCCGAACCTAGTACCTTTGCCGTTATAGATTGCTTTATGTCACGTTTTTTTCTTTCAACAATTCCGTTCCCCTCAGGGTGAAATGGACAAGAGTACCGCAATTGCACGCCCATGCTGACCATGGCCTCCTTATAAGCCCGAGAGCTAAAAGCAGGACCATTGTCCGAATGCAGCATGCCAATTGCGTATGTGCCGATAAAGACTCGCAAATCTTTTATAACAGTTCTGGCGTCAGCCGTTCGCTGGGGCCACATCCATATGAATCTCGTGCATGAATCCACTGCGACCAAGATATATTTATAGTTACCATCCCTTTGTAAGGGACCGCAGTGGTCTAGATAAACACATGCTAATGGTTTATCCGAGATCAGAAGGGGTGTCTGAGCCGGACGTCTCACCGTTGATACTTTCATTCTTTGACATATTTCACATTCTAGAACATAGTTCCTTGTTTGTCTTCTCATTTGTGGCCACCAGTATCTCTGTTTTAATAATGATACTGTGGCTGAGACGCCAGCATGTATAGAAGCAAGCCCTTCGTGTGCCGCTATTATTAGTCCTAACCTATGTTCCATGTTTGGAATTGCCCTATCCCCCACTCCAGGGATTCGAGCAAAAGGAACATTGTTTGCATCAGTTATGTATGAGTATTTTACTGGAAAGCCTTTAGGGAGTGGTTCTATCGAATCCTTTTCTGAAGCGCTGACAGCTTGTAATATTTCGCTGTCTAATTTTGTTTTTGACCGGGTGACGGCAGCTACGGAAGCCGTTTGCACAGCTGCCTTCGCGGCCTCATCAGCCAATGAATTCCCTGCAACGTGAACGCCATCACGTTGATGACTCAGTGTATGTATCACGTGAGTCTTTGGTAGTTCTTTTTGTAAAAGAACTACTTGTTCCCAGAGCATCTTATGCTTGATTGTGCCACCCTTCGCATCCTTGAAACCATTCTGAAGCCTGATCTGCAAGTATTCATTGTAAGACTGAACGCAATAATACGAATCGCACACTATGAGTGTGGGGAATTCTCGATCGGTATTTTCAAGCGCCATCTTGAACGCCAGTAGTTCAGCTCGCTGAGCTGTACAATCTCCTAAAGATTGTGTTTTAGTGATTGCTGGTTTAAATTTTCCTTCGTGCCAGCGACCTTTAACGATCGCGCACGCAGCACTGTAAGCTTGCTTACCCCCCACTGCGGGTTGTGCTGATCCGTCTGTATATATTATACAGCCGTATTGGTCTAGAGGCAGAATTTCGGTCGGCGGAGGACATTCAAATTCATATTGGAGAAATTCTTGTGTTTTTAAATAAGGATCAAATTCGTACGCCACGTCTGTTGCAGCAAGAGAATTAGCCCATTGTATCCATCTCGGATGGAGTGCTTTAGCATTTGGAATGCTTGCCTTTGTTACCGCCTCTAGGGCTGGTATTGGTGTCCCGATTATTATTCGTTTACCTTGTGCCAGGGCTCGTTCTTTTGCTATAGCTGTCTGTGTTGCTGTAAGAATTTTTTCCGTTGGGCTAAATTTCATTTCAGCCTTAGTGTACAAGTGTGATTTGAATGCAATTGGTAAATTTTCTCCCTCATTAGAGGTCAGGTATGTGAATCCGCATCTCCCTGGGATGACTCGAATCACAAGATTGCGTGTATTATCACGTGTTTCTAATTTTGTTTTAATTAGCATGTCTGTTTGTAAGGATCTCAAAATTTCTGTGTGTATTTGAGTCCAATTGGATCTTTTAAAATCTGGTTTAATTAGATCATAAAGGGGTTTGACCCTTTCTGCGTAATTTGCAATGTATGTTCTTCCGAAATTTAGGAAGCCTAGAATTGACTGTAAGTTTTTTAGTGTTCTAGGTGCTTGGAGTACGGCACATTTCTCTAGGAAATTGTCAGCCAGGCTTTTGCCTTCACTTGATAATTCATATCCTAAAAACAGGACTTTCAGATGGGCAATTCTGGATTTTTTTAAAGTTGAATTTGTAACCCTTTGCTGCGAACCCAAGTATTATGGTGTTCACTCTCTTCAAGTGAGTATCCAAGTCATCATCTGTTAAGTAAATGTCATCGACATAAGATAATGCTTCATCATCATATAGTTGTAGTAATTCTGTTACTCTCGCTGAGAATACCCCCGGGCTGTTCTTGTACCCCTGGGCTAACCGACAGAATTGTTTTTGAGTGCCATTTACTGAGAATGCAGTTAAATATCTGCTCTCTGGTGCTATGTTTTGACAAAAGAATCCATTGGAGATGTCCAAGGTTGTTTTGTATTTTTTGCGCACTATGTTATTCATTAGTGCAGCACTGTGTGAGTTTTGCACTGCAAAAGTTTTGCAACATGTGTTAAGGTGTCGGTAATCCAAAACTAGACGATATGAATTGTCTGGTTTGGAGACCGGAAACAAAGGATTGTTCATTTGTGAGGTGCAAGTTTCAATCACCCCCTGGTATTCTAGCTGATCTAGTATTTCATTTACCTGTTTTTTAGCTTCTTGCTTAATTGGGTACTGCCTTTGTGCAGTAGGTTGTGATTTTAACTGGATTTTGTGAGGAGGAGAATCCTCATCCCATCCTACGTGATTTTTATATAAAGCAGGTGCTAGAGCCACTGCCCACTTTCTAGCAAGTGTGTATTTTTTATGAATTGGAATTTGATTTGAGAAGGCAGGCATAATTACTTCTTCGCCATGAGGGCACTCCCTGACAAACTCTGGTGGCCAGTCTTTTTCAGCTAGAAGGATGTCATAACCCTTGGAGAGGTTATCCCAAAATAGTCCCCTTATTTTCCTAGTCTTATCTCCCTCTATACGTAATGTTATCTCGTATATCTTGTGAGGTTTGCTAACCCTGGTGTCTGCAGTTTCCACTTGAAGATATTCATTCGTGTCCACTATCTCCAGATGATTCATAAGGACTTTGCGAGCTATGCTCACTTCTGCTGCGCTGTCTAGCATTGTCTGAGCCCACTCTCCGTTTTTCAGTTGTGTCCTCAGTATTCTCGGCATTGTTAACTACCTTGATACTGGCTACCTTCTTTTTTGGAAATTGTAATTTCTTTTTTAGTTGAGCAGGTTCCTTGTCTTTGGACTTGGCGTGCTCTTCTCTTTGTTCTGATCGTCCTCTTCTTTCCGATTTCTGCGAGGAATTCTGAAAAGATTGAGAGGGACGCGTATCAATGTCTTGATATCTATCAGGTTTTTTAATATTATCCCTATTTCTAAGGTTATATCTTTTCCCAGAGGGGTCACTCTGGGGTGACCTGTGTCTCTGGTTCGGAGATTTCTCTCTTCGCCTAGGAGACCTTCCTCGGGACTGGAATTTCTTTTCTTTAGGATTGGATTGTTTGTTTCCATCCCAGTTCTTTTTTGGTGTATTATTATTAAAAAATATTTTTTCTGGACTTTCAGTCAGTTGCGGTTTTACTGGTATTCCACCTAAACTGTCTCTACCTAGTTCCTCATAGGATTTTTCTATGATTCTGGCAATTTCAGCTGGTTGGTCTGCTATATCTGTCTCTTTTAACCTCTGGCGGATCGCCACGTTTGCTGCTTCACCTTTTATGTTGGCTAATAGTATAGCCGAGACCTGCTTGAAGTCTTTTAGTAATTTCATACCAAGAGTTAAAGCAGGTTCTGGACCATATTCGTCTTGAATTTGTTTTAGCACATCTGGTATCACCGAAATGGATGGAACATTGTGCGTTTTTGTGTAGATGGAAGCAAAGACTGTACCCCAAGTGTCACAGTCCTCAATGTGTGGTGCGATTCCCATTGGAAGACAGATAGTCAGAATCCTGTGTTTTTCCAGCGGGGTGGTGTCAGGAAACACCGCCTCTATTTGGGTAATTTTCTATGCCAACCAGAATGGTATTTGTTCCCGTTTAGCCGGTACTTTACCTAGGCAGGATTGGATGTTCTGTGGTGTAATTTTATTTGTGTTCCCCTGGTGAGGGGTCAGCTGTGGAAGTTTAATAGCTAGCTGAATTGTTGAAGTCCGCATCACATACTGAACTAATTGTCTATGTATTTTTATTAATTGTTTTAGTTGTACTAAAAGATCTGCTGCAGGCATTCTTTCGAACTCTGGATGTGGTGTGTATCCGGCTAGTACCGGCCACGTTGCTCCTGGTCTACCTAAAGGACCGAGCCTGGTGATGTGATTGTTATGTTTTAGGGCGCCATCAAATAAGAGCAAATGCTCTTGGAATTTGAGTGGTACTTCCACCTCCTCGAATGGAGTGTATATTTCAGGAGGTTCCTCTATTTTGTAATAGTGGAAGAACTTTGTTACAGCATTTGCTGCTGGAAAATGTATCCATGAATAGTATACCTCTGTCTGCCGATATTCGTGTGCCTCAATTACGAATATGACTGTGCCACCTCTAGGTGTCAGTCCATTTTCTATAAGCTTTAAGGTTATAGATTTCCTTTTGATGACCGGGATGAGTATTATCTCCGGGTCAGCGTCTTGTAGTGCAGTATCAGCTGCTGCTATTTCAGCTGCTAATCTAACTGCCTCTCTTTCTTCTTCATTGTCTGACATTTTACTGTCAGGATGGTTATTTTGTTTGTTTGCAGATCAGGTTTCTTATGGAAACAAAGATTAGATGCACAATATTTTGGAACGGTTTATCCTTCAACGTTGACTATACCAAGAACCATACATAGGAGTTCCCTCCTGCGAGGTTTTGGAGGATATAACCTTTCACCCACTCCAGACGTCTTTGGAGTATAATGGGAAAAGGGGTCTGAGTGAAAAAGCACGACTGAGTTACTCTAAATGTCTTACGTTAGTTTTATCGCCCTTTCCAAACGCGTTGGGCGCCATGTAGTGTAGTTCCTATCTTCCCAATAGGCTCTGCGCATTGGAATAATACCTACAGCAGTAAAGGCCTAGGCCAGACGTTAACTAGGTCTACTACTGTCGATACTAGACTTAAGTTTTGGGTTTGCCAGCGTAGCTCAGAGTTCGCTAGAAACTTTCTCGAATGTTCAAGGAGGAATTAACTTCCCTGATTAGACAAGAAGGGATTTAGTTTATGACAACTTTGCTCTCCCCTAATCAAGAGTCAATCTCGAGAGTCGTGTGAACAAAAGGCAAATTATTTTACTCAGTCAATACGTGCATTCTTAGTCTCATCAGAATGTAGAGAAAAGGAAGAGACGGGCGTGTTCAATAAAAAGGTGTTATTTATTGATCAGTCTCTTTTCTCGTACAAGAGAAATGGATCGATATTATTGCAATACTTATAGCTAAGTAAAGTGCATACATTAAAAGCAATAGTATAAAGTAATACTGTAAAAACATTGATATGGTTTGTAAGCCATAAGATGTTTTAAAATGAATAAAATATATTTACATACACATATACATTTGACTAAACGTACTCAACTGGTGTTTCTAAATACGCCTACCCCGTGTACCTGACCTAAGTCTAATACGTGGGCGGGAATAGAAAGTTACAGTTTAAGTTAAGTTTGTTTTTGCCAAGTGAATAACTAAAGAATTCTCTGTGAGGGGTTATTCAGTTCTGTACCTGGAAGTTAGGATGAATGAGGAATGGTATCTCTTTCTCTGGCCTCGATATTCCAGGTTGCCTGCGAGGGCTACCCAGAAACGCCGGGGCTGGATTCTCGGCAGGAGAAAGCAGCGCGTCTCTCAGCGCGTCAGGAAGGCGGGGCTGCTGCCAGCGGGGTCTGCTCTGCTCTCGGCTTCGGCAAGTATGGCTGCTCCGTCTCGTCACCACGCGTGTGTTTGCATATGGCAAGATTGGTAATATTTATACCTTTAAGGTGCCGAGATTGACGTAAGGATGGACATAGATACGTCAATAAAGATGTCATACGATTTGCTCGTTAGCACATTCTTTTACTAAAGTTCTCGTGAAATCAAAACAATGGCCGCAGGGTTTTGCCCAGGTTGTCATAGGTTTGATTTGTTATGAGAACTCCGTATGCCTTATCAGGGGCTGGAGGAATATCGCTTGTCTAATTAGATCTCAAGCGTTATGACCTAATCAGATGACACGTTCCTGTGCCGTAGTGTGACTGCGTCAGATAACGGTATCTGCATCATGGGGGTTTTCTGCCTCATGGGCTGACTGCTAGTTAACTTGTTGGTTTGTTTAACCAGAATAGGGTCAGGAATAGGGGGATCGATTCAGAACCGATAGGAATACATGACACTCTCTTGGGTCAATCACAAAACGATACATATGTTTATAATCAGGGTCACCATCCAGTGGGGCCTTTTTCAAAATCGGTAAAATGGGGCTATTACAAACATTAGCAGCTGTTTCCTCTACCACTCCTTTCTTAATCAAGTCACGAATGATCTGTAATAAGGCATGTTCGCCTTCTGGCAAAATTTGATATTGTGGGATACGTGGCAAATGTACATTCGGTTTTAAGGTAATTGATACAGGGGGTATTTTTAACAATCCCACATCTGTGTCCCCCGTTGCCCAAAGGGTCTGGGGAATTTTGGAAAATTCAGGTGAAGATGTTCATTTTTGACAAAACATCGAGACATGCATTTAGTGGGAGGCTGCATGGTTAAATAAACACCATCAGGAGAAATTTCTTCAATATATCCAATCCTAGCAGATTCTCGCCACAACTGGAAGTAAGCAAAAATGGAGAGTCCACAATAATTGGGCTGATAGTAAATGGAAGTGGCTTAGAAATGGGGCTTACTACTGGGATTCCTGAGAAACCCACTGATACGTTATTTTGCCCAGACAGAGCAGCCCCTGGGACCAGTGAATGAGCAACAGAACTATTCATTGCTCCAGTATCCCCCAAAAACTTCTCAGATGTCCCCATCAACTGCAATATAATGCATTCCTGACTCACCATTGGACATGTCCCCTCGTCTCATACTATTCCGATCCCTACCTCCTCGTCCTCTTCCTCTTCCTCTGTTGAAAATGCTCCGTCCATATAATAATGGACACTGAGCTCGCCAGTGTCCCTCTTATCTACAATTGGAACACTGATTTATTCCTATATCAGGAGCCGGAGCCGCTCCTCCTCTACCTCTCATCATTGCCCCTCTTGGAAATCAACCTCTTCCTCCCCTTCTAGCATTTTGTCCTCTACTAACCGGTTGCAGCAGCACTCGGGTTTTTAACTCTTTCACCTTTTTATCAGACTTGTCCTTGCTCTCATTTTCCCGATGTTCATAATACTGGGCCATGCTAAGAATAACTGAAGGGGTCGAAGTGGTCCATGTACTTTCAGCAGCCTGTAATCGTGTCATTATTTCAGGCAACAAATTGGTGACAAATCTATTCACAAATAATCGTATGTCACCTTCCGTGGACAAGTCTTGTCTACTAAAATCAATAAATACTTTCTAAAATCGGGTGAAAAAATCAGACACACTTTCATCCTTTTTCTGTTTACAAGCCGTTAATTTATCCCAATCCACCTTTCGTGGGGGAATAAGAGTTTGCATGTATGTTATGATACGAGCGGGTATAGCTAAAATCTCATCTTTAGGTTTATCACCCGGCTTCCGATCTTTATCCCATCTTAATCTGATCCCAGATCCCTCCAAGTTCCGCAGCATGATCTGAGTCATGTACCTGTCTCCATATATCCACTGGGATCAAGAGGCCGAAAAATAGCTCAATATCAGCTAAAGTCATGACGGCCGAGTTTGCGGCTTCGGTTAATTCTTTATAATAGGCTGTAGGATTTTTACGTGGGTCAGGAAGTTGGGCTTTTAATGTAAGAACCTCACTTCTCTCATAGGATGTTGTGCCCCCCAGTCTGGACATTTCCTATGCATGCCCTCCCGGTAATGTATCAGTGTCTCGACATTCTGAAATACTTCTTCGACTTGTAATTCGAACTTAAAAGCTCGATCCCTGATATCACATAGTATCTGAGGAGCCAGCCCTTCTTCAAAACATTGTTGCCATAAGGAAATTAATCGGATTGCCATGTGTTCTAATGCCAATTGTTGCGCAACTGGTTCAAAATCTTTCAGAGTACTCCAAATATCTTCTGAAGTATAAATTGGATTCTGCATCCATTGGGATGCCTGAATCACAATAGCCCGTTTTTCTTCGGATCCTAAGGACGATCGAGTAAAAACTCGTCGGCCTTCCAAACCCCACACGGGGCGTTGTGGCGTAACATCTGAAGAGGCAGTGGTCATTTCCATAAGGGAGACCGCTGGTCCTACGGCTGGGGGTGTTAAAACTACCTGGGATAAGGGAGAAGCAGCAACCGGCCCAGGTACCAAAGTAATCAAATCTGAGGTAGTTGGACGAAGGGTAGGAGGAGGAAACAACGGAGCCGGAGGGTGCACGGCTACCGGTGCGGTAGCGACTGAGGGCACCGCTGCGGTAGATGGAGCTCCAGCCATCCCGGTCCTAGCTATTGGGACCGCAGGATATAAACCTTGAGGGGCATATGGAGGTGGCGGACGGGCTTCTAATAATTCCTCTATATTATCTTCTGCCTCAGTTCGTGTCATATAACTCTTATCTGTTTGTAATCAAAATTGTCTATCTATTTGTTCAATATTTTTTTCTACCTTTTCTTTTTCATATGCTACTGCTTTTTGGGTAACAGTCTGCCCTGCTTTAATTTTTCCCAATTTTTCTTTTCTTATTCGCCACCGTTTTGCCTCCGTTAACCATAGGTTCAAGGAATCGAACATAGTTTGACGGCTCTTCTTCATAAACAAGTTGTTTTGTAAATAATATATTTTTCTTTCATCAAAAGACCCCGTTAAAGGCCATTGTAGCTCCGAATTATCCTTGGTATACTTGTTCCAAAGTGTATTAAACAAAATGGGAGAGATACCATGTTTTACATACATATCAAAACTAGGGCTGCCTTCCGGAGGAGCAGGCTGTCTTTCTTCCAGACGACCGCTCCGGCGACAGCAACATCCAAAACACAATTTACTAAAACACGACATCTTTATAAATTCAATAACTCATACTTGTTTCAATTGGACTTACTCACATGAACGCTCTGTTTGTTTCATACCCATTCACTCCTAAATCATACAGTCTCACTCGCCACTCATACATAAACTTCATAAATTTCGGTCGATAAATACTATTCCGTCACGGTTCTTAATACAAAGCAACGATTTCCGAAATACAAAATGACATGTCTTCCAAATTGAACAGAGCCCGTCGACTCCTGTTCGAGGAATTGATCACGCCAGATTCCAGACCACACAGATTCACAAAAGAGACATTCAAAAGACTGCCCTGAGATCATCAGACAGGCGAACCACGAACCCTCTTACAGACCATCCCATAGTCCTGTGCTGGTTGGGCCGGGGTGACTGGGCACGTAGCTCCAGACGCCAAGCTTACCCAGTTGTTCCTAAGGCTTTTTCGAAGAGGATCCGGCTGAGTGAGCACCCCCCTTTGCAACACTAAGGCGTCCGATGTTGTCCCAAATAATCACCAAACAAGTCTGTGGGGCATCTGCCCGTGCAGTCACTCAACTGCCACGTCAGACCCATAAATTCCAAATACAGTTAACTGTTTCACTAAGCCACTTCTCCAAAGTGCTTGTTCCAAAGACGTCAAAAGACAAACAATACAATTCTCCACTGCCGACTCCTTTATAGACCAACATGGTCAGCTGTTCCGGGTTAAGTCCGAAGGACTCCGGCAAAGGGTTATTTAGCAGCCGGGAAGGTCACTGGGCTCGAGAGTGGAATTTCCTTTTCTACCACAAACTGGTTTCTCAATTAGGATCCTTTTTCAATCCACCCACTCGACCAGAACCCCTCCCTGTCCCTCTTCTCCTATTTGCAGGAGGGGACGACCCTATCGCGGAGTCCCGGCGGAGTCGCCAACTGAAGTACTAAAATTATATATTGTAGAGCTATACTTACCAATAGCCCATATACCTTATTTACCAAGAATAAGTCAGTCGGCAATGGAGAAGGTTCAATCGTTTATTTTGCAAAGCACCCTATATAGGGGAGCCTCTCTCTCGTCTTCACCCTCAAAGGTGCGCAGAGGAGACTGCTGGATTACATTCAAAACAGTGCATATATACTTTCAGCATACCTCATGAAGACCCCGTACATGGAAAAGTACCACTTCTCATGAAGCCAACAGGAAAACCCATATAAGGCACAATTGATTGATTCGAAACTCAGCTCGAACTATTCCGGGGGTAGGTCAGTAAAGGTGCCTTCGTTCTAGGGCATGGGAGTACAGGCACGGCGTCTGCAAGAATGTGCTCATCCTACAAGAAAGACAGATGCGATCTTGAGTTTCCTAAGTTAGGACCAATGATCCGTTCATAGCCCAGGCCGACCTCTCAGGCTCTCTACACAGTAGCAGGTCACGTGTTTTCCTAGCAAGAAGGAAGAGATACAGGGAAATGAGACCAAAATGGCGTTTGTTCAGTCGAGGCCCGATTCTTAATGTATGCATGGTTCAAGTGTATTGACGAGGGGTTTTCCTAAGGTGGCATGCTAATATACTGAATACATTAGGCCAACATTATACAATATTGATTTATATTCCTTCACACCATTGGCCCCAAAGAGGTAAGACTGCCCCCAACACTCTCCTCAAGCAATATGCACAATTAAAATGCCAGAAATTGAAAATAAAAGTGCACAGGATTTGTTCGTTTTTTAAAAAGTCAGGCAGCCGGTTGCATCACCCAGCAGTTAAAGGGCCCTGCCACAGCCCCACTCACTGCACCGCAGCAGCTAAGCTACGCACCTTTATGCCGGCCTGCTCCCGGCAACTAGACCACTAACCGGTCGACCGGAAGTGGCTGGCTCTCCCTACCCCGCCCTCCGTGCAACGGTACTGGTTACCGCACCGGACCGGGGATGGTAGGAGTCAGGATTGAGCCCAGGTCACCGTTGGCCCCAAAGAGGTAAGACTGCCCCCAACACTCTACTCAAGCAATATGCACAATTAAAATGCCAGAAATTAGAAATAAAAGTGCACAGGATTTGTTCGTTTCTTAAACAGTTAGGCAGCCGGTTGCATCACCCAGCAATTAAAGGGCCCTGCCACAGCCCCACTCACCGCACCGTGACAGCTAAGTCACGCACCTTTATGCCTGCCTGCTCCCCGCAACTAGACCCCTAACCGGTCGACTGGAAGTGCCTGGCTCTCCCTACCCCACCCTCTGCACAACGGTACTGGTTACCACATCGGACCGGGGCGGGTAGGAGTCAGTATTGAGCCCAGGTCACCGTTAGCCCCAAAGAGGTAAGACTGCCTCCCACACTTTCTTCAATCAATATGCATAATTAAATTGCCAGAAATGAAAAATAAAAGTGCACAGTATTTGTTAATTTTTTAAAAAGTCAGGCAGCCAGTTGCATCACCCAGCAGTTAAAGGGCCCTGCCACAGCCCCACTCACTATCACACAATCACACAATCTACACTGTGCCAACTGGCACTAGGTAATGTTTACATGGGAATATATACACCTGACAGGGCCAATTGGGCCACTGTCAGAACCATCACAAGTGCACATGATAGATGTGAACATAAAATACACTTAGTAACACCACCAGTAATTACTGGTAAACCCGGTACTTAGCATCATCTCCTGCAACATAAATCATGTTATGTAAGCAGCATCCCATTAGGCATGAAATACATTACAACCTCACAAGCATAAACACATTATGCAGTAACCTCATGAGTAGAAATCTCAGATTAGGGGAGATCTTCCAAAACATAAATACTAGAGGCATAAATCACAGTGCATAAATTACAGTACATGAATCACATTTCCTGCGCACCACGTAAGTCACAGTAGGGGCGGGCCCCCTGTTAACCTTACAGTCCCCCTGGCAGACAGGCCTTCTGAGAGGGCTCACATGCCCTATGTCCAAAATGTCAGGGAAACTGCCAATGCAGCAGAGCTCACACATGAGCAATTGCGCAGACCTAAATGATGCAGCTGTCACTAAGTGCTATACAGCTGGAAATCAATTAAAGGCTCTGGATCCACTGTGTGTTTTTTCTTGTCCCACTCAGGGACTTCTAAAACACATGCCCATCTCATTGCAGCTACCCTCGCTGGTGCAGTGCAGCAGGGAAAATAAATTAGCCTTGGCATCATGGTGCCTCCTCTGTCCCACTCAGGGACTATGATTCAAATATGCGCCAAACTTTGCAGCTGCCCGCGCTGGTGTGGCCCAGCTGTGTCGAAAGTAAAGGGGGCCCTTTTTACAACTGTGCCCCCCAACGTGGGAAAGATGGCACTGGCACTACACGTGCTGTCTGAGCCCCTTTCTGGGACTCTCAGAAAATGAAAGTGCCCCTGTTATGCACCTGCCCGTAATTGTGGTGCAGCTGTAAGACCAAACAGAAGACTGGCACTCGCAGTGCCGCACTCAGCACAACACCCCTAGGACCCTCACTCACTGGCTCTTGTGGGGGGGAGGGCTTCTCTCTCTGCATGCAGTGCTCTCCCAGCTCACGGGAGCCCCACCTGGGTGCAGTTTTGTGCTCGGCCACGTGAAACACATTGGCGGCCTCTCCTCACTTCACCCGGGCCCCCTCCTGGGCCATGGGACTTCTCACGGCATACTCAGGACTTCCCTCAGCTCAAAGGAGCCCCGCAAGAAATTGACGGTCTTCTCGACTCCCTGATGCAACTGGTTCCCCAAGCCAGGAGTCATTGTGGTTGTGCACTGTGCTTTGCTTGATTGTGCATGTGTGCCATTGTGACCATCTCCACCAGTCCCCCCAGTACCTGGTGGTCACTCACCCTGTTGTGGTTGTGTTATGTCCTGTCGAGCAGTGTCCGGTCCCCCCAACTCTGGCCACAGTCTAATTGCATCCTTAGTTACTATTACAGTACAACCTTTTAGTGAAACATTTTGCCACATACGGAAAGCGTTTACTTCCAGGCAGAGTTAGCTAGATATATATTGTTCGTAAATGCGGTTATTGCAGAAAACCAGAGAGATGACTTACTTCCTTCGTTGTAATTACACCACAGGCGCGCAACACCCATTGGCCTCAAAGGGCTTCAGCCCCCCCCCCTGTCGGGTGTGGCAGCCCGGGTATGAGACACTTCCCGGGCCCGCTCACAGCCGCACCCGAGCATTTCACAGGTCTTTAAAAGACCTTGTGCATGTTAATGGGGCTTTGTTGTTGTTTCACCCCTTCTAAGAGCCCCTGCAGCTCCACTCTGCCGATTGCTGAAAGATTCAGCCCCCCCCCCGAAATTTTCTCTTAGCCCCCTCCGAAATTTGACTCTAGTTGCGCCTTAGTTACACCTCATTACAAAAACATTTCATAGATTCCATACCATTGACCAAATATATCTCATTTGTTACCCTATATTTCCATCCAGGTTACTGGAGTGAGTTTTAGCAAACAAATGTGACCGAACATATTTTGAGGGCTACCATTTGCAGCCTTAGTCCATATGTCTACTTTTTTGGTCTTTTGCACCGAACAGGGCAAATGAAACACAAGCACTAAAAATACATTTCCCAAAACACGCAAAGCTTCCTGCACACAGAATGCAGTAGTCCAAATAAATATCCATGAGTGGGGGCCTTGCAGTATCACTGTTTCACAAGTACAAAACTAGTGCAGTCGACCAGATCCAACTACATGTAAATGTGTACCAGAGCAAAGAGACACCATACTTTTTCAAGACTTTCGGACACGATGGGCCAAGCCTCAAGTAGAAGACATATGTTTGTAATTTTTAGACCCACCAAGTGCTGGTGACCCATGCCAATGGGAGGGCATTGAGGCCATGACTAGGGAGAAAAAGTTTCACCTCTGCCCGTTGAGTTGGGTTAGTGTCGACCTCAAGCTGTGGTATGCACAGTCACAGGATGAAATATCTGGATTGCCATACACCTAGGTGAACATTTTCTGCTGCTGTCTCCCGAACGATCAGATGCCTTTTTCTTCACATAGGGAGACATTCATTTTATGCTGTGTGCTGCACTCAGCCAAACACCAAGTGAAGCTTTGCTGTAACCCCAGGAAAATAACTGACTGCAGCACCAAGCTCAACCACTTTTGTTTCTTCATGTAAAACACTATGGGGCATATTCTCAAGCCCCTATTGCCATGGGAACATCACTTTTTCTGACGTTCCCGTGGCGATAGGGTAAGCACCTTATTCTCCAGTCAGCATTAACCCACTTAGTGTGGCTTTAAGCCATGTTCAGTGGCTTGACGCTGCCTTGAGAATAAGGCCCCTTTCACACTGAATTTAGTGTAAAAGGGGCGTGCAGTGGGTGTTGCAGTAGGCGTTCCACCGCAACACCCATTGTGATTGACGTTGCCACCTATTATCAAGGGCGGTGATAATACATGGCAGCGCTAAACTTAAGACCAGAAAAATCCTGGTCTTAAGTTGGCAAAACAAGGAGAAATGCTTTATTTCTCCTCGTTTTTGCTTTTTCCACGGTTCGTTCATGTACAGGAAGTACATGATCAAACTTTTTCAAAAATGCCATTCTGTAACTTTGATGTGTGCTGCACGAAGCAGCACACATGAAAGTTACAACATGGTATTTTAGGATTGTTTATGTGTATGAAGGGGCACCTTCCTGTACATAAACAACCCTCCCCTGCACACAGACACCCTTGTATGCTGATGCAAGAATGTCTGCATTGGCATTAAGTCTTGAAACTTAGCGCCATCGCAGGGGGAAACGCCATGCTTCACCACATTCTTGAGAATAGGGTGCAGCCTTGCGTTTCCAAAGTGGCGGTGAGAGGCGTTAAGCTAACGCCTCTCACTGATACTTCCTTGAGAATATCCCCCTCTAGGTTGTGAAGAAAGGGCAAACTTTACTGCATTGTCTGCTCAACAAAGTACACTAAAGAACTGTGTTGTGTGGTAACTTAGAGAATTCTATGTGATGAACCTCACCTGTATCGTTTTTGTATCACTACTGATGGCTGAGAATTGCTGGCACTCATAGACCCTTGGAGAAATATTTTTATCTTGGAAATTGGATCAACCATGCCATTCGATGAGGTAATATGAAAATTGGAATAAATACTGGAGGCCAGTATTAGATATAACACTTTGTGAGGTATCTTAATAAAATGATTAGAACTTGCATGGAAAAGAAGGTTGATCACAAATAAGCCATCCTCAACTTTTTTAGACCATATTGCCAAATGTCTCAATTCTGGACCAAATGTGCACCTGCCTTCATTTTTTTCAGGTTCATCATAGCTGAGCTGTTTCCTACCAAGTGCCACTCTGAGAGGGAGGAGGATGGGCCCTGATACAAGAAAGACAAAAGCAGTTGAAGGTGAAAAAGTTGTCACCCCCAAAAGAGACTGAAGATATTGTATTCCTCTGAAATCTTTACCATCTTGGAAAGTTCTGCATTCCATTAGAATACTAAACTTTGACCACAGCAGCAAGGTATTTTTCTTCTTAGCATAAGAGAGATAAAGATTGCAACCTAAATGGTGCCTGCCGCTGAAGGATTAAGAGCCAATACCACACTTATTAGGAAGGGAGATGAGCGGGGCTGCCTCCTCTTCAGGAAACTGATCTACAATGGAAATCTAAATTACATAATTGTGGCAAATGCTGGGGGACCATTTTGTTGAATAGATTGGTTGGAGCAATGGAAAAGTGCAAGGACTGCTCTGCAGATCATTGTGTATCTCCAGCATCCATTTCACTAAAACAATGAAGTCAGTAAGGATGTTTCCTCTTCACAGGAGAGATGATTGAATGCACTCATATCTCTCTGGGTCTGAGGGAGAAGTGAGAACAAGAGGAATGACTAAACACTGTGGGGCAGTTCCCCATTTGAAGCCTTGCATAGTAGTAGCAACTAGAATTTGGAGCTATGCCACTGCTATTTGCTACATCATGGTTGCAAACCAGCTACATCTCACCCCCCCCCCCCCTGCACAGAAGGGAATGGTGGTTCAAGATACTAAACGGTCGGTATGTTGCAAGTAGCATGACATTCAACACAAGTATTTGTTGCTTGCATTAAATAGGAACAAGATACTTTCCCTGCTATGTTACAAAATGTTGTACAGCTCATTCGTAAGCCATTCCTGGCAGGTGTGGTGTATTGGTTACCTCTCTAAATGAGGAAACCTTGTAGCTCAAATGTTGTGCCTGGATACTCTGAGAGCAGCACAGGAACCCTTCTGTTAAGAGACACTGGTTGTCTTCGTTCAGTGGACTTGCTGAAGAGTAGATCTGCAAAAGACCCTCCCAGTACTCTCTTCCCTTTCCTGCAGCATACATTCAGGGCCAGATTGCTACCTTACTCAGGCTCTGCAGAAAACATAGGGCAATCACTGGTACTGTGGATAACCAGATCCCTCTTCTCATCGTCTGTCTGCTTTGACAGTCACATTCCCTATTCTGTGATGTCAGGGCCTTCTAAGTATATGTTACAAACAGAGTGAGGAACAACCATGGCTTTTTGTGGATGTCTCAGGAGTTTTGCCCAGACTTCCAGTGACACAGGAAAGAAAATACCTGCTTTGACCCAAGCAAAAAAGATCAAGAAAAGATGGCATAATCTAGATTCCGAGCAAAACAGCACGCAGCATAATATGGCCCTCCTTTGACAGTAATGTATTACTACTGTCACAAATGTCGTATCTAAATATGAACTACACCTCCCTGTCTGTAAGAGGGTTGGAGTCCAGAATAATTGACTCTTCAAAAATCCCTTTCACAGAATTCCGCTTTTGTGATCAGTTGGGAAAGTATTTAAAACCCAGAAGCTTTCCTGGGAACACAGAAATAGTTTGTTTTCTCCTCTCTCCGATATGGTTGAGCTTGCCTTCCCTAGCATGCTGGAAGGTAGTCATTCCTCAGCTTTCAAAACGAAGCCAAAGCTGCTGCCCTACCTATTCGAGGCTCGTATCTTTGAACTGGCATTTGTGGATTCAGCCTACATATTTTATCAGGGTAGACTGTCTCATGAACTTTGGCTTACTCTCTGAATATTCTGGTGTACTCATCACACATTGTTTATAGTGACTGAAGCAGTTGGCTTTTCTCTATGGATTACAGAGATGGTGCAGAAATATGCTGCCAATGCATCCCTCAAACAAATAAAAGGAGTGAAGTATTTAAAATGGATTACCTGGCACAGAGTATTTCAGGGACAACTCAATGATTATCAATTTAAAATGACTGAACTACAAAGTGAAGATGGCTCATTTAAAAAAGTTATTTTTCGAGAAGATCATTCAGTTGGCATTCCCAGCTATTTTTTTGGAAAGCACTGATTTACAGGATGACTTCCTGTATTTTCAATACATCCTTCCCTCATAGGTCCTTGAGGCTCTAAGAAAACATAGCAAATTCAAGTTTTGCCCTTCAGACTTAAATCCTCACCAAGCCTGTTAAAAATCGATTTAGCTTACCTAGTGACAGTTCTAGCCATTACAGCAATAATCATACTCCTTCTGTGGATGATTTGATTTGCCCACTCAACATCAGACGCTCATATTTCAAAAATTACTTTGCAAGTTAATGCAAAATGGAGGTTTTCACCAGTCACTTGGTCCTGCGTAGGTATACTTGTAAAACTGCAAATGCACGGCACAATCTATGTTGTCCCATATTAGAAAGGGGGTCTCTAGCTGGCTGTGGTTTGCACCCTGTCCAAGTAGGGACCCTCACTCTAGTCAAGGTAAGGGAGTCACAAAGCTAAGATAACTCCTTACCATCTTGGTAGCTTAGCATGAGCTCTCAGGCTTATCTCAGACCAAAACGACAAAAATCCAACATTCACAAGTCAATATATCACTTTTAAAAGATTAAGCAAGTTTAGTCCCTAGAAATCAATTGTTCTGTTCATTTGAGCACAAAGTACCTTAGATGCATCAGAAATCAAAGACAGTGCAAGGTCCAGGGGAGGTGAGGGACCATAAAAGCGAAGTGATGCATACTATAGAGCGGAGGTAATGCGTCGGTTCCTTACTGGCAGGGAAGGTGATGCCATGGTTCCTTACTGTTAGGCAGGTGAGCTGATGTGCCAGTTCCTTACTGACAGGGGAGGTGATGCTTACATTTCATGGGTTTCCGGACACGCAGCCTAAGATTCTTACTGCGGTGCAGTGCCAATGAAGAGTTGGTGTCAAGGGACTATGTGTCAAAAATCCAGACAGCCTGCGTCACTTCTTCAGCCCCAAGCAGGTGCTTCGCTGGAGTGAGTGATCTGGATGTCGTGAAATGGGGCTTGAGACTCACACTGCAGTGATTTTTCTGGAGTGTTGTGATGGAAAGCTAAGGCCAGGAGTGAAAGTCGTGGTCAGTGCTTCCAGCGGGAACCAGAACTCAATGCAGGTAGCAGTGATGCGCCAATCTTCTCTAGCGATGTGTTGAGAAAAGAGGTGCTGAGAGACGATGGGGGGATTTTCTCCTTAAGATCACCAGGTTACACTTCAAAGGACCCAGGAACTTGAACTGGCACCACGTGGCAAGTCAGAACTTTCAGCTGAAAAGCCCAGTCATTGGTTGGTGAAGTCTTTGATATCCTTGAGACTTCTTAACAGGAGGCAAGCACACACAATGTAAAGTTATGAATAAATGTCCATTCGTTGTTGGTAACTTCATGTAAATTTATTGAAGATAGAAGTTACAGGAAATTAAGTACATAAATAAGGAACCCCACCAGGAGCAGTCTGAATGTCGCTCAGCCCATAAACCAACTGACTCAAACCTTACTAACATTCCAATTGGAGAACCATTGCTAGAGAATACAAAGTCCAGTCCTTTCACTCCCAGGACAGAAGCAGCAAGCAACAGGCCAGCACAACAAAGCAACAGGCAGAGTGTCTGTCCCTCCTACAGTATACAGCGCTTCTTTCTGGTAGAAAGTCCACAGTCAGGAAATGTTCTGATTTTGGGGTGTTAGCAGTGGTGTAACCAAGGCCCCCACATCCCCCATGGTAGGAGGGGGTCCAAGCTCCGGTGGTGCCCTCCAGCACTGGTAGGCCCCAGGCCTGAGAGCTTCATACTGGATCTGGTGGTGGGGGGCTCCCTGCGTGTACTTCACAGAGGGGTCTCTTCAAGTTTTGTTATGCCATTCGTGTGTCAGAGGCACACACATACCACTTTCTGCCTTTGAAGTAAGCAAATTTCAAAGGAAAGTCTTTGTAGTGCACAAGACCCTGCCTTTTCCTGACTGGGCTCCAAGCACACTAAAGGAAGTGGAGACAGCTTTGTGTGAGGACAGGCTTAGCCCTATTCAGATGTCAGTGACAACTCCTCCCAGCACTCTAGCTCAGGAAGGCCAATCCGCCTGGTGATGGGCCATCTGGATATGCAAGGCACACCTCAGCTCCCTTCGTGTGGCTGTCTAACGTGAATGTTCAAGAGCCCAACTGTCAGCCAACCCAGACATGTATTCTACAAAGGAACAGAGGCACAGAATGGTTAATCCATTGGGTGCCATGGACGTAGTGATTACCTCCCAGGTGCTGCTGTGTCGAGAACGTAACCATTCTAATCAGGCTCCTGCCCACGGGGGACGTGCTGGCACTTCTCCCTTGGGCCACCCACCTACATGCTCCCACTGGCAGTAGCAGTGAAAGTGCTTCTGCTACCACCCTGAACCCCCTTCATTGATCTGATGATGTGCCGACGTCTTAAAACCAGGCCGGGGATGCACTAGAAGCAATGGATGCGTTCGTTCAAGCACGTTTTTCCTTCTAGTGGAATTGGGGACAGCGAAGAGGAAAGGGGAGGGAAGGAAAGAGCATTTCCTTCCCCCTGTGTCCCTTTGCAGTGCATTCCTGCTGCACAATTGTGGGTGGGGCCACATTTGTGGAGCAGGAATCCACCCACTAGGTCACCAGAGATTCTTTGGGCACAGCGAGTGACCCCTTGGGCAAGGGTTGCTCCCTTTTACATTTTGTAAAACTTTGGCCGTTTTTGCCCCCTTTGGGACAGATGAACCATATTTTTAGGTCGATCTGGGGGCAGAAACCCACTATACACCAATGATTTAATTTAATTGATATGTTGGGGAGTGGTCCCTTTTGCAAGGGTCACTCCCCATAATGAGAGCAATGTTTTGGCCATTTCTGCCAGCCCTTTGGGCAGATTGGCCGTATTTTTAGGCCTATCTGGCAGTAGCCACTAGACACCGGAGATTTTTTTTATTTATATGTCAGGGAGGGGCCCCTTGGGCAAGCGTCACTCCCCATTTTTGTGGCAATATGTTGAATGTTTTCTGACTTCCCCTGGGGGCAGATCAACCTTACGTTTGGGCACATTTTCCCCCAAAGGAGGCAGAAAGCCACTAGACACTAGGGAAAGTTGATGTGTGTGTGAAGTGGAGGTCAGCTGGCGGTCTGCATGTACTGGTGTTTAACTGGTGGTATGTGTGCTCTGGTGCATGGCTGGTGGTGTGTGTGGACTGGCGTTTGGCTGGCAGCGTGTGTGGACTAGAGCTTAGCTGGTGGTGTACGTGGATTAGCGCAGGGGTGGCAGTGCATGTGGCTGGCCGTGTGTGCAGATTTGTGCTTGGCTGACTGTGTGGGTAGACTGGTGCTTGCTTGGTGGGCAGAGTGTGTAGACTGGTGCTTGGGTAGTGGTGTGCGTGGACTGGCAGTGGGTTGATGGCTGGTAATCTGTATGTGTATAGAATTGCTTGAGGTGTGTTTGTCAGTTTTGTGATGTTTGTGTTTTTGGTGGTTAGATTGGCATGTTATTCCTGTTTGCGTATGAGAGTGAGGGGTCCTTGAATGGTGCTGTTTGTAAATGTAAGTGTTGTAATGTGTTGAGCCCGCAGCTGGCAGCGTGAATGGTTCTCTGTGTCTGACATAGGGAAGGTGTGAGTTTACAGTAAAGCGGTTGGTGCCTTGACATGGCTCATGAGCTGTAAATCAGTGGTTCTTTAATCTAATGTTGAAATTGTTAACAATACATTTTGTGGATTGTATTTCATAAAGTAATTGATGAATACAGTTTTTTTAACAAATCATTGTCTTACCTATGTGCCATTTCCAACCAAATTGACTAGTGGATGGGTTGCAGTAATGTTTTGCTGTTTTTTCTTGCTTTCTACTGCCAGTGCATACTCTCTCTGTAGTGAAAACCTTTTGTTTTCATATCTTTTTGGAAACTGGTCACCAAGGGAACAATATGTGATATGTTTTGTGTGGATCCCACAAGGTTCACTTACCCAGAAGCCCTTGTAAATATACTTCATTGACAAAAAAGATTGTTTCCTCACATTTCTGTAAGGGAAAGTTGTTAGATCACTGAGCCGACACAAAGGTCATTCCCACAGGTCTCCTAATAAAAATGCTACCTCACTTATGTGGGTGGGCCAAGTGCCTGCAACAGGGAAGGGCTAAAAACCTATTGTGGAGCCATCAAAAATTATCGATCTCAAAATGACCTGGTTTTGCAAGGGTGTCACCTGCGTTTTTGGTCCCTGGCATGACGGCCATCTAGGGAAACATACCAAACCCAGACATTTCTGAAAACTATTCGTCTGGGAGAGTCCAGGGAGGTGTGGCTTGATTTGATTCCCCAACATTTTCTTAACCAGAATTCCCTGCCAACCTCAAATTTAGCTAAAGAAATCACATTTTCCTCACATTTCTGTGTGGGAAAGTTGTGGATCACTGAGCTGGCACAAATTTACAATCACTCAGATCTTCTGATATAAATGCTACCTCAAGAGCCCTTGTCAGGGAAGGGACTAAAACATATTGTGAAGGCATTAAATTAATCGAACACAAAATTACCCTGTATTGCAAGGGAGTTAACTGTACTTTTAGTCCTGTGCTCGGCAGCCATCTAGGGAAACATACCAAACCGAGACATTTCTGAAAACTAGAAAGCCAGAGGAGTCCAGGGAGGAGTGGCTTGTATGGATCACTCAAAGTGTTTTTACCCAAAATTCCCTGCAAACCTAAAATGAAAATCACATTTTCCTCACATTACTGTGTGGAAAAGTTGTGCTATCGCCAGGCCCACACAAATTTCCTATCACCCAGCATTTCCCCACTTCTCCTGATAATGTGCCAAGTGCCCGCAACAGGGAAGGGCCCAAAACATATTGTGGTGGCATCAAAAATTATCGATCACAAAATGAGCTACTTCTGCAAGAGGGTCACCTGCATTTTTGGTCCCGGGCTCGGCGGCCATTTAGGGAAACTTAACAAACCCAGATATTTATGAAAACTTGAAATCTGTTTGACTCCAAGGAGGTGTGGCTTGCTTGGATCCCCCAACATTTATTTTACCCAGAATTCCCTGCAAACATCAAATTTAGCTTAAAAAAATCACAGTTTCCTCACATTTCTGTGTGGAAAAGTTGTGCTTTCACCAGCCTACACAAATTTCCTATCACCCAGCATTTCCCCAGATCTCCTGATAAAAATTCTACCTCACTTGTGTGGGTGAGCCAAGTGCCCGCATCAGGGAAGGGCCCAAAACAGATTGTGGAGGCATCAAACATTATCGATCACAAAATGACCTAGTTTTGCAAGAGGGTCACCTGTGTTTTTGGTCCTGTGCTCGGCAGCCATTTAGGGAAACCTACCAAATCCAGAAGGGGAGGAGTGGCTTGCATGGATCCCTCAAAGTGTTTTCACCCAGAATTCCCTGCAAACCTCAAATTTAGCTAATTAAATCACGTTTTCCCCACATGTATGTGTGGAAAAGTTGTGGGATCACCTGGTCTGCACACATATAATACCACCCAGCATTCACCCAGGTCTCCTGGTACAAATGCTATCTCACTTGTGTGGGTGGAACAAGTGCTCCGGGACAGGTAAGAGCGCAAAACATATTATGTAGGGATCAAAATTATTGATCATGAAACAATCTGGTTTTGTAAGGGGTTTACCTGCGTTTTTGGTCCTATGCTCGGTGGCCATCTAAGGAAACTTACCAAACCCAGACTTTTCTGAAAACTAGACACGCAGAGGAGTCCAGGGAACTATGGCTTGCAAGGATCCCCCAATGTTTTCTCACCGAGAATCCCCTGCAAACCTCAAATTGAGCTAAAACATCACATTTGCCTCACATTCATGTATGGGATCACCACGCTGGCAAAAATCTCCTACCACCCAGTGTTTCCCTAGGTCTCCTAGTATTATCAGGCATGAGGGTTCCCTGTACCATTTTACTGTCACTGAGGGACAGTAGGGTAACCTCAGCTCTATCCCCACTACTAGCTGGTATCAACTCCTCCCCAAGCTCCACATTAGCCATCCCCAGTGACTGCCCACCTGTGGGAGTCTGTTCCCCCTTAGTACAATTGGAATCCCCTTTGAAGTTTACTTCCTCATTGCATTCAAAACACTTCAGGTGCCCCTTCCGTGCAGGTTTATTTGTAGGGAACCACTTCTTTTCAGTACCGGAGTTGAGAAACCTGACCCTGGGAACTAGCTTGGGCCCTTTACAGTATGCCTTATCTTTGTTTTTGTCCTCCCATTTATCTTCTGCTAGGGACCCTGACCACCTTTGGCTGGATCTCCCCTATATACCTTCTTGTGGACCCTGGTGCTGACTCAGTAGTCTGTCTCACTAGCAAGCTCTCTTGGGCCACTGAGCTTGCTATCAATCAAGTGCTGGTGCAGCTCTGTAAAACAAAGACTACATATGTCCTCTTACACAGTTAAAATGTATACCCCTGATAATCTGTCACATCACTGCCCTTCACTAAGCCACCCAGTACCTTGCTAAAAGAATCAACACAATCCATCCTGGTCTGTGGGAAAAGCTTCACACTGTCCCTAAACATCTGCCTGTATTGTACTGGGGTCAACCCATATTTCCTTGTAAGGGCCTACTTCAGGCAGAATACTTCTTTTTGGCACCCCGCTCTAGGGCCAGTAAGGTATCCCTTCCTTCACTTGGGATATGCTCCCACAAACTTACCACCCAATATCCCTCATGGATCTTGTTCATTTGGAAAGCTGTCTCATAGGCCTCAAACCACTAATCTATGTTTTTTCTCACTCCATAATCATGCACCTGACCCTTAGGTATGTGTACTCTCTTCTAAAGAGGACACTGACAATATGCTGACACCATCTGTGTGGGACTCAGCCCTCTTGGCTTTCAAATTCAGCTCTCTAAATGCTCAGCTTCTGAAAAAAAATATTTTTCTTCTCCTCCAATGCAATTTCCAAGTTGAGTTTTGCAAGCTCCAACTTGAGTTTTTCTTCTTCCGGCCTGTCCTCCAACTCCACTGGTGGCAGGCCTTTAGAGGAAACATTGCTGCCTACTCTGGAGTGAGCCGTCCCTCCGTTCTGGCTCGGACCCCACCACATAGGCAGTACTGCCTCCTCCAGTCATTCCTGATGCTGAATTTGCTCCTCATCCTCCACAACATTATTCCTCTTCGCTGGGTGCACAGCTGCATCCCCGGCTGCTGACCAGGCCCTCAGCACCTTTTACAGTGCCTCTTTTCTAGTGAGGACTTTAAAAAACACTTGAATTCCCTGCAGAAACCTTTAAGCTGGGTCACAGTGCAGGTTTCTAACTTCACCTGCTCAAACTCCAGTACGGCAGGTAATCTCCAGATTGAGACATGGCTGTTGCAAAAACTCAAAAAGTTGTCAAAGAGAATCAAAAGAAAAAAAAGCATAATGGTAAGGAATGGTCTGAGATATGAAATAATTGTGCACAAATTGCTGTATGCAATGCACAAATACAAGTTCTATGCTCACTGCTGATCGCCAATGTTAAAAATTGGGATTCTGGTTGGCATAGGTAAGCACCCGGTCCATGCAGGAATCACAATCCTAGTGAAGGTAATTGTAGTACACACTAAAGCTTTACCTGTGCTCAAACTCTGGTTGCATGGCACAGAGCAGGCAGGCTGAACTGAAGAGGCACTGTGTAAGGAATTAGCACACACACAGTAACTCAGCAAAAGCACCACAAAAGTACTCCACACCAATTGAGCAAAATAACCAATATTTATTTGAGTAATACAAGACCAAAATGACTAGGATCTAACAATCAGAAGTCAAGTTATGAATTTTGCAAGATTAAATCAAAATGCAATGCTAAGAAGTCAATAGCTCCAACTGGGGCTATCTGGTCGCGCTTGACCGGGGCAAATTAAAATGTCTGACAGTGATGGAGCTCAGGCTGGATACAGGAGCCACGCAGACACTCTGAAAGTACCTTCGATTCGTCGAAGCTCAAGGACAATGCATTGGAAAGTGGAGGGGATGCATTTCTGTCAGAGGCGATGCATCAGTTCCAAAGTTGGGAAATGTGGTTGATGCGTCGATGTCAAGAGTGCCGTGCATCAGTTCTGAGGTATTAATGTTGAGCTGCTGGGATGTATGCAATCCATTCGAGCAAAGCTATGCATGGTCGAGAATGCATCGGGGATGGTGATTCACAGACATCAGCAATGGGGTGTCTGAGACTCACACAGCAACAGTGATTCAGAGGCACTGTGTCTGCGAGGTTAAGCTGTATTGTAAGTAAAAGTCATTGAGTCATGCAGTCGCTGAGCAGTGTTCACTGCTTCGATGTAGGCCGAATCAATGCGTTGATATCACAGGGAAATGCAATGATTCTGAATGACGCTTCGGGGTCCATGAATTTGTTTCTTGGGTTACAACACCAAACACTCACTTCCAAGGACCCAGAACTGGATTTGGCACCATTTGGCTGACCAGAGGAGCCCAGATGCTGGTAGTAGTTTGCAATTGAAGTTTTTGATATTCCTGAGACTTCAGAAACAGGAGGCAAGCCCAACAAGCCCTGGACGAACCTTCAGAGATGCAGGGTGTAGAGAGTCAAGTCCAGTCCTCTCACTCTCAGCCAAGAAGTAGCAGGCAGCAGGCCAACACATCAAAGCAAGAAGCAAGGACGCAGTCCCTTCTGGCATCACAACAGCTTATTCTTGGTAGAATAGCCTCAGTTCCAGAATTGTTCTGAGTTTATGGTGTTAGAGGTCTAGTACTGATACCCATTTCAGCCTTTGAAGAAGGGAGACTGAAGAAAGGTCTTTGTAGTTTATAAGACCCTGTCCTTCCTTGCCCAGGCTCCATACACATTACAGCCGGTATGCAACCCTTTGTGTGGGGACAGGCATAGCCCCATTCAGTTGTAAGTGTCAGCTCTTCCCTCTCACTCTAGCTCAGGAAGACCCATCAGCCTGGTAATGGGCCATCAGAATATGCAGGGCACCCTTCAGCTCCCTTTGTGTGTGGCTGTCTAGACGGAATGCACAAAGCCCAGCTGTTACCCTACCCAGATGTGAATGCCAAAGACAGACACAGGCACAGAATGGTTAAAGTAAGAAAATGCTAACCTTCTAAAAATGAAAAAGAAATTTCCCTGATCTCTATCTGGGGATGCCCAATGCACTACTGACACGTCACAAAACAGTGTACACAAAGGTTTCCAAACAATAATTGAAAGTATACTATGTCTGCCTATTGTTAACAAAAATACTCAATCCAGTTTCCAATGAATCAAAACTATGAAAGTCCAATCTTCAAATCATGAAGTTGCTGTAAATCTGCTTTTATTCTTGATAGTTGCAGATGCGATTCACAAAATACCGACTGATACTGCTTTTCATCAGCATGAAACAAAATGACTTTAAAAATCCCAATGCATTTCGGGCTATTGGAATGAGCCCTTCATCAGGGGTTTCTGCAAATTATTGATAAACTGTATGAGTAACAGAAGTACAATAAAGTAAACTAAAGTTTTGTAGCTTATACGAAAGCAGGACAAAGCGACAATCAGTGTAATTGTACAGTGATCTAACCATACCAGTATGTAATACAACCTAGTGCAATTCATAAAAAATGTTTGCAGTGCCAGAGCGTGACTACAACCAATATGTGAATGAAGATCTCAAAATGAGTGATAGTGCTAACTGTAAATGCGTGTGAGACCAAATAGCTATCACCCAACGTGTCCGAAACAATCGTACCTCTAGCGTTTGAGTATGGTAACTCAAAACCAAAAGTCCAGCCGGCAAAATGTCAAATATCTAAAAGTCAAAAGCAAATTGACATTCAAGTTTCAGCCAAGGAAAACTAGTGAGTAGGCCAAATGCCCCGCTGTGAGAGACCCACGGCGCTTACCTATATTACTATCGGGCAGTTCACCAAATGGCAAAGTGCGGGAACGTGACCGGTGCCTGTAAAACGGAGCTGGTGTAAGGTGTAAAAGTCAAACTGTAAGAGTGCAACAAGGTAAGTACAGTGAGTTAGTTAATTAAAGCTCACCAGCAGTTCCGAACGCGGCACAAAACGGGTCAATTGGGAAGACGCCAGCTCCAGCGAGTGAGCGCAAGCGTTGTCTCACGTTAAGTGGATTGCTGTATGGGAATCATAGAAAACGAAATAGGACTATGCTAGAAATGTCTACCGGTGGCCATTGCTAAATGTGCATGGATAGAAACAAGAGAGTGCAGTGTGAACCTAAATAATGAAAAATTTAGCGCGTAACTGATTGTGAATAAAAAAGAGAATGAAACTCTAAATATAAGTGAGTAGTGAGTTAGTCAAAGCGCGTGTCAAGTGAATGATACAGTTTCAGAAAGGCACTCTGATACACAAACACGATGATGGAACAAAAACACATAGTTGACATAGTGTGTGAGTATGAATATAGAACTACTTAGGTTCAGAATTGCATGTAAACCTGAAAAGGATACTAGTCTAATACATACAAGATCAGCCTGTTTATGATGGAACAATAAACATGGAGAGTTTAAAAGTATACTATGACTGCTTATTTTTAACAACAGTACTCAATCCAGTTTCCAGTTAATCAAACGTATGAAAGTCCGATCTTCAAATCATGAAGTTGCTGTAAATCTTCTTTTATTCTTGATGGTTGCATTATTTTGTGAATCACTCCTGCAACTATCAAGAATAAAAGCAGATTTACAGCAACTTCATGATTTGAAGATTGGACTTTCATACATTTGATTAATTGGAAACTGGATTGAGTACTGTCATAGTATACTTTCAATTTTGTTTGGAAAACTTTGTGTACACTATTTTGTGACGTGTCAGTAGTGCACTGGGCATCCCCAGATAGAGATCTGGGTTTTTTTTTTTCATTTTGAATCAGGTGGCCTGCAGAGCTCCCAACCTGGTGCACACAGAATTATACAAAACAGTGTTTGTTAAATTTGTTGAAGTGAGTATTTTGTTTAAACTAGAATCTTGAGTGCAATTCAGCTGCCTATAATCCAGTGTTTATCCTTCTAAAAATGGTATTTCTTTTTTTAAAAATCTTTTTATTGAAAAAATGGTATTTCTAGACTTGCAATTTAAAAAACAATTCCACTAAAAGATATGTTTTTAAATTGTGAGTCCAAATACACCAAACGTATTTTTTTTCCAATTGAAAGTTACATTTGTAATTTGTTACAAGGCAGTTCCAATGCGAAACTATGGTGGAGAGAGGCTTGCTGTAGTTAAATACAAATGTAGCTGTTTTTCGCTACCAAGATATGTAAAACTCGAAAGCACATTTCCCACTTTTTAAATATATTGCACTCTGCCCAAGGGGCTACCTAGGGCCTACCTTACGGGTGACATATTTAATAAAATGAAAGGTTTGTGCCTGGCAAATCGGTGAAGTTGCTGGGTCAAAATGGCAGATTAAAACTGCACACGCAAGCTCTGCAGGCCTGAGACATGTTTTAAAGGGGTACTCGTGTGGGTGGCACAATCAGTGCTGCTGGCCCACCAGTAGCATTCAATTTACAGGACCTGGGCACATATAGTCCACTGTATGAGGGACTTATGGGTACATCAAATATTCCAGTCATGGAGAAACCAAATGCACAGTCCTAAACCCGCAAAAACGAAGTCCAGCACACAGTCAAAACAAGATGTCAGAAGGCAAAAATGTCCAGGGTAACCACACCAAAAGATGCCAGGTCTAACACACTCAAAGAGGAGGCCTGGGGTCTAAGATGCAGTTTTTTTCCAGACCTTGCCCCAGATCTTGTGATGCTGTGCGCAAGAGAAAATTCCAGTTTGAGCCTTCGGGTAACAAACTCAGCTCAGAGTTAGTCAACTCTATAGTAAATGTACACACGTTTCCAAGCATACGTGCACAGACACTCAACAAAGCACTCACACAGAGAAGGCATTGTATAGTTGTATCCTTAACGAAAATGCTGATGTGCAGGTTGGATGCGCCTACTTCCCATCATTTCTAAATGGAAGGAGCAGATTTTCACTTCTACAGTGGCCTACAGAACGTAAGAAAACCATTAATATGTGTAAAGGTCAGAGTGTTACGTTTTTGAATCTGTGAAGCGCCTGGAAGAAGAATGAAATGCATGAGTAAGGATTCAGAATTTTTCTGTATCTTTTTTGTTGTTTTTGCATTGTGCGATTACAGGAAATTGTGTTCCGGAGATAACAAGCATAATAGTTAACTAGAAAATTATGATAAATGAGTGTGCAATATAAAATGCTGTCCTCCAAGTAGACTGTTTGAATAGTATCGTGCATCTGAGAGTTTAAACTGTATATCCTTTCAGAATTTATACCACTGCAGTATGGGATAATTGCCACTTTATTAAAGCTTGACAATCCTGAAAACTTTCCTCGCTGTCTTAATTAGATGATTTATAAACTCAGTTCATGTTGCACCACCCTGCTGTATGATGCTAACCAGATACTTTGTATTCATTTCCTATGTTGAACATTGACCTAAATGCAGACCCATGGAATTGCAGAGGTTTAAAAACCTCCGAAAAAAGCAAGATTTTAAACATGGAATGTTCAGATTGCTCGCATATGAAATATCACTGATTCTGATATATCAGTCTGAGCTTCCCAAAATGTATTGTTTTCTCATCACTCCTACCTATGTATGATATTTTGATTGAAATGAAATGAAATGAAATGAAAAAGGAACTTAATTAAGCGCACTGTGGCCAAGCAGCTTCCTGGCACTGGGGGTTAGGGGAGGAACAAGGTGGGGGGGGGGGGAGGGGAAGAGGAAAGGGAAAGGAGGGAGAAAAAAAACGGTTTCGACACTGCAAACAGAGGGGCTAGCCAGGGAAGGCCTGAAGGAAAAGAAAAGTTTTTAGTGCTTTCCGGAAAGCCAGGTAGGTGGGAATTGATCGGATGGAAAATGGAAGACTATTCCAATACTGCGGGGCTAGCACCGAGAAGCGGGTGCCGCCGATGCGAGCTTTACGGTAGCGGGGGATTTGAAGAAGAAGTTGAGAGGACGAGCGAAGAGTGCGAGAGGGAATGTAAGGAGTGACCAAAGAGACAATAAACAAAGGGGCAGAGTGGGTGAAGGCTAAGAAAGCTAAGCAAGCTAATTTGAAAGAAGAACGGAAGCATACAGGAAGCCAGTGAAGGGACTTAAGGACAGGCGTGATGTGGGAGAATTTGGGGAGATGAAAAATGAGTCGGGCGGCCTGGTTCTGAATGGCCTGGAGTCGGCGCATTTCATAAGTGGGGATGCCGGAGTAGAGGGCATTCCCGTAGTCGAGACGGGAATACGGTAACTCATTTGTGGTCTTGCTCTGTTTTGTGGTACTTTACATGGATGTGCAATGTTCTAGCTGTCAATAGGGGTGTTCAAAGCTGTGAAGCAATTCACAACTTTTCAATACTAAGCAACAACAAAAAAACATTGTACGTTTCCTAAAACGTGAAAAATGCAATTCAGCGGCCTTTCCATTATTCTGGAAATTGGTCCTGCTACCATATGGGGCAGCAGTAGGAATGGTGTAGAGTGGGAGTCCTAACCTGTCAGAGCCCCCACCACGATTGCCCCACCCACTAATTCTTCACATGATCCTCTGCTGCTGGGTCAGCCTCTTTCTTCCTTCCCCGTGCAGCATCCCTGGCAATACTTCCAATGCACCAGACGTAATCTGCGTTTTTCGGTCTGGCATACTGTGGTCCCAGATGCCATTTAGCTGCCTCAAGCAGTCCCGTTCTGCAAAAGTAGGACATTATATGGCTACAAAACAGTTCACGAGGTCTGGCAGCAGGTAGAACTGGAGAAATTGATTAAAGTCAGAGAATAATGCCTGGTTTCCATATGAAATGTATTAAAATGTGACAAAATTTGTGAGCAATGGCTTTTTTTTTACCTGCCCACATTCAGAGTTCAATTTATTTTGTAACATAATTACATCTATTATGTTTAAATAATTTGAACCTTAACGTAGTCTTGTATTGATGTTCACCTATGTGTGAAAGACTTCCTACGACACGTCATTGAACCGTAAATCAATCAGTTCCACATATGTTGGAGGGTGACTGCCCTGTGTACAATGCTTGTCTTGTCAGCTAAACATGCCCCTTTCAATGCACACATAGCAAGGAGTAAACATGGGCATTAGTTGAGTCTGACTGACAAAAGAGAGACAAACTATATGTGAATGTGGACACTACAGGGGAAGTTTTTTGGGGGGGGGAAATTTACTAACACTTTGTACCGGTATGTGAGACACAAGATACACTAACCCGGCCAAAGTGTTGTATCAGGAATTACTTTTCAAAGCAACTTTATGCCAAGGGGGTGATCCATGGGTGAAACACAGGCATTCCCATACAATCAGTCATGGATTTTGGTGCAAATCCGTGTCTACTTAAATTTGTACTCCAAGTGTAGCACGAAGTTGGGCATTTCTTAGTGTCCCCTTGTTGCACTCCAAATTGGGTTATAGAAACCTTTCTTAATTTCAAAAGATAATACAATTCATTTATATTTTCTTCCTGTCAAATGAATTTCTTTTTATTTCATATTCTAAACATCGTTATGATAAATTCTCATAGATGCATGTGTATCATAGATGGTGGATTCTTGGTATCACAGATATAAGATATGTCATGTCAATCAACTCAATCATCCCTATGCATTTCGGGTTGTGGACCCTTCATCAAGGGACAACATTTCCTGAAATCAAACAAAATGATAATAAAGCATTTGGACCCTTCAGTCCTGTACCAGCTAAAGTATAGAGTTTCGCAATATCGTATTATTGTTAATGTGACAAGTACACAAGAAAAAAGGGACTCCGTAGTGCGAGTGAACATTTCACCTAATCGTGGCACATTCATGAATAGAATAGTGAAATTAGTTGCCATAGTAACTGAAACGACTTAAACGACGAGAGGTACCAGGCTGTTCCTAATGGGGCGTTGGTGTTAGTGACAAACGCACGTCGTGGAACTACGCATGGGTATCCAATATGTTGGATATAATGGCCTCACACACCCTTGCAGGTGTCATGCTTCATCATCGGCAATGCTCCTCGTTGGGTCGGCGGTGCAATACCCAATGGGCAACACCTCAAAGAGGGGCTCTTTGGCGGAGATCTTTTATCCAACTGCCGTGTGGGTGAAGTGTGGGTATGGGGCCAGTGCTATGTAGACGTGGTGATGGTTAAAATTGGGGTAAAGGGTACCAGGATCAGGTTTATTCTAGCGGTCCCTCACTCCAAATTAAAAAGGATATAGAATAGACTCGGAGGGAATTAATGTACCCTGACGCGAGACTAGACTAGTGGTAGAATCAATAGGTTGACATGTTTCTCGCTTTTTGTCCACTGACCAGCTATTCTTCAGGACCAATATAAACAAAAGTTTGAAGTTAATAAAACTATCTACAAAGTGCCTTCGCCTTTCTATGGAATTCTTATTCCATTAAATGTAAAGGGTCAAGTATACCTGTGTTGTGCTGTATTTGCCTGGAAATGGGAGACAAAAGAAAGCAATTCACAACAGGTCGCGTTCCACTTTAAAATTACATATAGCACCAAACAAACAGTGTGTGGCATGGCAATGGAGGTGTCTTTGACATGCGATAAAAACGGATGGTGTTATCCAGGGTGAGCATAGTGAGTGGCATGCTCATGTGGGGAGAACCCCAAATTTAAAAACACTTATCAACAGCAGCATTCTCATTACATATGTAGTAGTAGAGCACTCACCTATCTGTGTGAAGGTGAGCTACAACAACAGCACCCGGCGGGTAGAGCTATGGGTTCAACCTCTTAGTTTTCAGGCTTTTCATGGTAGACAGAGGGCATATAAAGGGTTACTGGATTCCACAGAGTACTTTAAATAAGTCTTATCAGTGAGTGTACCAATAGCCTAATTCATTTCCTAAATGGAGTGCTCTTTCAGGCTTGTTCCAACATGCAGAGTAGCGAGATGTTTAGTTTAAATTATCCGAAAAATGGTAATTTAGTGCATCATTCATGACAATCCAACCTCATCGGTCCCCCGCCCTAAAGCCGTGAAATGGCATATACGTGTTACATGTCGCCAATTTAAGCTCAAATGGTGGGGGGGAACAGCCGCGTAGCGACATGTTGTTGGTGGGAAGTTAATTCCCTGGTGGCATTCAAACAAACAATTAGCTTGTGTCCAGTGTATCTAGGCAACTATCCTGCTCGGGTAAGAACGGCAACCTATATGCTTATACTTCAGGGTTACAGCCTTCCACCTATCTGTCTCATCCATGCCGATTCGGCGATTAACACGCTGCATGCTAGTCCATGCAAGTTGGACTCGCTGAGTGTCAATCCCCTTGAAGCACTATGGGCCTCCGTCAAACCGAACTGCCAACGGCATCAGATTGGCGTATACGTCCTGTTGTACTCATTCAGTCCTACACCTCGCCACCGGGTCCGGAAAGGTGAGCGACACGCCACCCCGGCGAGCTCATATCGGTGGTATTGGTCACGTGATTAGGGCGGGGTTGCTGGTAACAAGGAGGGGAAGCAAAGCGGAAGCTGTTCTATAATAACCGCGGCGGCCATTAGTAAGTGGTAAGTATGTGAGTACTGATATGTAACGAACTTTAAATTCATGTCCTTACAAAGGTGAATTGGTTTGAAATCGTTTCTTTATGAAAGGAAGGTGATCTCCTCTCAGGTGACGATCAGTGGTTGTGACATTTCATAACCTGATCAAGGGATGGATCACAAGTACGTCCCTTCAGCATAGAGATTGACATATGGTGGCCATTAGTAGGTGGTATGTCAGTGAGCACTGATTCCTACAATTTTTTTTAAAAGACACTCTTTCCTTCTTTTTTTCATCTAGAGTAAAAAACGACCTGTCCTTAGACCATGATCAATGCTCACAGCATACCAGGCTAAGATCTAGTGATAAATCAAGGCTATGACCCCTCATCGATAGGGGGTCAATCTTATTGCGTTTTTCAATTCGTCCAGGCATATCCAAGGCATGGAGAGTCTCAACCACACCATAGCAAATTGTCCCCGGGTTCAGTAGTTTGTGGAACACATCAAAGTGGGGGGATGGTGCCATGTATGTGTTATTTTTTTCGCATAAGATGTGTTGATGAGCGGTTTGTGTGTATTCGTATGTCCGCCTCAATGGACACTGTGCCCTTTTGAGATTGGAGTGTAGGTCTCCTAAGATCATGTAAACTATCTCTTAGTTGCGCATAGTGGCACATAGTGATACCCGACTTAACCATAGGCCCTTGTTAATAGGGGATTAGCCCTCATCAGGTTTATTCAAACATGATTCTATCAACCACTGACCTAAAGGGATCCCCAGGGAATATCCTCATTGAGGCCTGCGCTGTCTGAGGACAAACGGTGTATCCATCGTTGTTCTTTGTGGAACAAACTCTGTTTGGGGGAGCTAGCATTTGCTTCCAGTATTAACCATTTCATTGAGTCAGCACTGTGATTGGATTCCACAAAGTGTTTACACATGTTGGTATTAGTCTTCTTGCAGCGGAAGTTGCTGCGGTGTTCAGCCATGCGTACCTTGACTGGGCGAGTGGTCATGCCCACGTAGTAAAGACCGCAAGGGCATAGTAGAAGGTAAATACACTTTGCAGTGTTACAGTTAGTGTGGCCCCGTAATTCCCAAGAGAAAGAGGGGTTAAGTTGAATTGTCTTGTATGTAGTTGTAAAGGGGCATACACTACAAGACCCACATGGGAAATGTCCCTGAACTGGGGGTAGCTGCCACAGGGTAGATTGTGTCCTGATTTGTGTTTTTTTAGGCCTGGTATGTATCAGTATATCTTTTATATTCTTTGACCTTTTGAAAGTGAATCGGGGGGACTCGAATTCAAGGAACAGCCTGGTACTTCTCGTTGTTTATGTTACTTTGGGCGAACCCCTGTCTTGACCTACCACTCCTTCCTATGAGTGGGTAACTCGCCTTTCATTTCCTCCCTACTTTTGAAAACATAACTGAAACGACTCCCATGAAATTCTCAATGCGGTAGTGGGAAAGTTTAAGATGCACTGTGGTGAGAAAGTGCAAATCCACGTCTAGGCTCGGTTAGCCAGTCGATATTTTTAAAGTGCCAAGACAATGAAAAGATGTGAATAGATGGTGGAGAAACGAATAGTGGTGCATGCTTGAAACATTCCTCTGTGATGCCGAGTAAACAGTATAAATCAAGGTCAAAATCTAGAAGTCTACAAATAACACGAAATGCTTATAAAACTTAAGTATGTCAAAGATATTCAAATCCATGATGAGCGGGTACAAATAAATCTTACCTTTCAGGTAGAAAATATGGCTAATAAGATTTAAGTAGCCATATTCTGACTCAAAATCAACAAGTGTCCATCATAGAAATGTGTGTGGCTGTTTTTTAAAAAAAAAGGTGACAAGAAAAATAACGGAAGTGCCTAAAAAGACCTCAAAGAAGGACAACAACATTTACTGCCCCTTCATACTGTGAATCGGGCAGCGCCATATTGTAGAAATACACAGTGTTGTCCCCGGTGCTAGAAATGAACGCCAAACTTCATGCTGTAATACCGAACAGTCTCTACAAAGTAATAAAAGATTTTTGGGTGAATATGGAATTAAAAAATATAAGGGAATTTATCCTGTGTAAAAAAAAAAGTATATAGGCATGATCTTATTGCTACAATTCGGAGTGGTCTATATATAAATATAATAAATGCGTTCGAGAGAACATGAGGATAACGGGTGAAACACAAAGCTCAAACTAGAGTGACTGTACAAGGACAAGAATGTAATGATCTAGGTATCATGAACAGGCCGTGAAAAGAACCTGTGTAATAGCGGGCCCCATCTGTGGTGGATAGAAGAAATAAACTTAGAATTCCAATCTTTATGCTACATTTCAGAGCGGTCTATATATAATAAATAATCAATGAGTACCGTGTGAACATGAAAATAACAGGTGAAACGCGGAGCTCAAAAAACAAACTGAGAATCCCTATACTCTTGTGCAAAGCAGTTTGGAGAATAATAAACAGTAAAAAAGGATATATAGCACTGTGATTATTGTAATTGCAAAGGCATTAACCAAATACATAACATCTATACTCTGTGCGATAGTAATGTGTGAACAATTAGTATCCGGATACATAAATCACAAAAAAACACTATATTCTAGGCGGTCATTAAGACCTTTTGGATGACAAAAATCCAGTCTCTTCATCCACATTAATTCCTTCTGTAACAATCTTTTTCTGTTGTCCACCCATTCTAGTATGGTAACAACTTCAAGAACCAAGAATCGTAGTTGACTAATATTATGTCTGTGGTCGTTAAAGTGCACAGCTATTTAAGACTTTTCCGATTTGGTTCATACGTTGCTTTTATGCTCTGTCAGCCTTGTATTAAAATTTTCGCTCGGTTTTTCCCACGTAGGGAAGTCGACACGGGGCACTTTAAAAGATATTTGACATTTTTAGAATCGCATTCAGAGGTAATACAGAGTTGAATAGGTGTACCCTTAGTAGGGTGGTTCCTTTTATGATATTATTGCAGTGACTGCAATACAAACAGGGAAAAGTTCCTTTGTGTCTGCTAGTGTTTTGTGTCTGAGGTTTAGATAATAGACCTTTTAAGTTTTTGGTTCGCTGGTATGCAAATAAAGGTTGAGTGTTGAAAATCCCTTTGAAGTCTCTCTCATTCTGTACGACGAGCCAATATTTTAACAAGATTCTTTTGATTTGATGGATTTCGTAGAGTATTTGGATACAAAGACTGGTCTGTTACTAGTACCTGACTTTCTCTGACTAGTTAACTACTGTGTTCTGTCCGTGTTGTCAACTCTGTTGGTGGCATTTTCCAGCATGGGAGAAGGATATTTTCTTTCTTTAAATTTTGCAAGCTTTATGTTCATGTTTTTTTCAAAGATTTCATTGTTCGATGAGATTCTTTTAACTCTAAGCATCTCTGAATATGGTAAGTGTTTCTTCAAAGCAACTTGATGACAACTATTGAAATGTAATGTGATGTTTCTGTCCGTGCTTTTTGTATAGATGTCCGTTGTCAATTTTTTGCCTGTTTTGATGATGAGTACATCCACGAATGGTAATTATTTTTGGTTGATGGTGTGTGTGAATTTAATCTGGTCATCAATGTTATGCAGGAAATCTAGGAATTGTAAGAGATCAGATGTTTCTCCTTTCCATATCATAAAGATATTGTCAATATATCTGCAATATTTAACAATATTGTTATCCCAATAAAAATTTGATAAGATGTTTTCGATTTCCAATCTGTCCAAATAGAGATTTGCGGAGCAAGGAGCTGCGCCATTGCCCATGGATGTATCGGACAGTTGTTGGTAATATTCATCATTCCAAAGAAAGTAACTGTGGAGTAATGAGAATTGTAACAGTTCCAAAGGAAATACTTTCAAATTTTCCTCTATGGGATGGTTTAGCAAGAAGGATTCCACTGCGTCAATACCTTGCTGGTGTGGAATGGAAGTGTAGAGTGCACATACATCAATAGTGCTCAGTGTGATCATTTCTTCGTCATCAAATTCGATGTTGTTGATTTTGTTGAAGAAGTCCGTGATGTCTCGTAAGTATGTAACCATGTATTGTACTATTGGTTGCAAGTGTTTGTCCAGATACTTTCCAGTAGGTTTGAATCGGGAAAATCCACTCCGAATCGCTGTAGGGATCATTTTTCCCGTACGAATCGTATCCCGAATCGTCCCCGTATGTACGATGTAGTACGATGTGCACCCAATGCAGTTTTCCGTACGAATCGTACCAAGGACCGTACGACTCAATAATCCATACGGTTCGCACTCGGAACACGCAGTACGCGATGTCCGTACGGATTGAAGCAGCTTTGTACGACCCAGCAAGTACGATTCGTATCGACAACACTCTGTACGACTCTTTCTGTACGGGAGATTAAAACGTCTGTAAAAGCAGATTTCGCCTTGAAATGCGTACGATACGGGCCCCCCGGGTATGTTGCGTACACCCCATGATGGCAGGGCTACGGGGCGTCGGGGTACGGTGCGTACACCCCTGAATTTCAGGGTTACGGTGCGTATGTCCCTGTGCGTACACCTCATGAATGTTGCCATACAGTGCGTAGGGGTACGGTTCGTACCCCACAAGGTCGTAGGTGTACGGTACGTACACCCCTTGAGTTTTGGGGTACATGCGTATGTGAATGTGTGGCTCTCCATACAAATTACCTATGCGCGACTGTTCCATATGAATCGCGTACACATTACATATTTACGACTCGTACGGTTCACTTTGAGAGTCTAAGTCGTACGGATTTGGCCTTGTTTTTTGTCCAGTTCGCACTGATTCAGACGTATTTCTGACCTACGGATCGTACTACGCGTTTCGGATGGATTTGTACGATTCGCACGGAAAAGGCCACGAATACAAATACGAATCATCGTACGGATTCGATTCCAGAATTGGAATCAACCCCTATGTGTCAAAAAGGCGGATTTTTCAAGTTTTTATGTACTTTGGGTAGCATGTACACGGTTTGACACTTTGGGTGCTCTGTTTGTAAATACTTTTTGTCTTTTTCTGTGATGGTGCCTAGATCATAGGCTTTTCCAATGATGTTATTAAGAATTTCTTGGAATGCCCTAGTTGGATCGTTGGTTAATTTCATATATGTGCATTGATCCTGCACATGTTCATTATCTTTTTGTAAATAAAAGGAGGTGTCCATAACGACAAGGGCTCCTCCCTTGTCTGCTTTTTGACAGGTTATGTCACTGTTGTTTGCTAGATTCCTAATAGTTTGTTTTTCTTTAACAGATAAGTTAGAAATGTTTGAGTTGGTTTTAGTGTGTAATTCTTTCAGTTCCTTAAGTACAATAGTCTCATATGAGTCATAAATCTTGGGGCTCATCGGAGCCATAAAGGTACTTTATTGTTTCAAACCCAACGTGGTATCAAAAGAGGTTGATGGCTGATGTGTGACTATGTGGTTAAAGAAATGTTTGAGGTGTAAATTTCTCATAAATTTAAAAACAGCAATTTCAGTTTCCAATTTGTTAGAGTGATATGTAGGTATGAATGTGGTTCCATTTTTTAGCATGTTGGTTTGATGTTTGGTTAACCTGGTATTAGAGATGTTGATAATCAACGATGACACCTGGTTGACTTGGCTACCGGTTGTTTCTTTGATGTTGCCACCTTTCCTCCCCCTGGTTCGAAGTTTGGGTGCTGTCCGGCCTCTAAAAAAGACTGTCCTGTCATGGAACTGGTAGATGGTGTTGTGTCAATAATTCTTCGAGCAGTGGTTTCTTTACTTGGTCTTGGTCTATCAATTGATTCATTGGATGTCGAGCTGTCGCCCTCGTTTGATCAGTTCAAAAATCTTCATTGTTGCCTCCGTTGGGCATATATGTCTGCCCAATTGTATACCTCACCAAGCATATAATCTATTGTGTCATGTTTATACTTTCTTATTTTCCTTTCGTTCATTTCTTTAGCATAGGCATCCAATTGTTTGTTGATGTCATTTAAAGCTGTGCCCAATTCATCTGCTGTCATTTAGGAGCTTAAATCCCTTTTGATTTGGTGGATTTCTTTTACCAAATCTTCAATAACTTTTGCAAGTTCTTCAACTATTAATAGGATCAAGTCCAAGGAACATTTGTTGAGAATTGCGTACCACCTTTCTGTAAATTTTTGATTATTTTTGCAGAGCGTTGACTTCAATGAGATTTTAAGACCACGCGGAATTCTTTGTGCTCTGCGGTATCTTATTAAGGTGCTTGTGTGTAACTACTGGTTTATTTCTTTTTTGGTGATGTTTTATCATACTCTGTGTTGAATCTGGACTTGATCCAGAAGGGTCTGTTTCTTGAATTAAAGAATAAATTTGATTTGTATCTTTAGTGGAAAAACCAAATGTATCTGCACGGTTTTCCGTGATGCTAGTGATCTCGTCATATGACATGGTGAATCTGTAGGTGCCCTCACTTGCGGTCAGCAAGAAAGATAACAAAAAACGAAAAAGGAGTGAGGCACACTGTTTAAAAATTGTTATTCAATCTTTTGGTTCAGTAAACATCTTCGGTGCACAATGGATATCCCCCTCTGGCTTGAGGGAGTCCAGTGAAAAATCCAAGTGTAGCACTAAGTTGGGCATTTCTTAGTGTCCCCTTGTTGCACTCCGAATTGGGGCATAGAAACCTTTCTCAATTTCAAAAGATAATAAAATTAGCAATTTTCTGTATTTTCTTCTTATAAAATGAATTTCTTTTCATTTCATATTCCAAACATCGTTATGATAAATTCTCATAGATGCATGAGTATCATAGATGGTTAATTCTTGGTTTCACAGATATAAGACATGTCATGTCAATCATGTCAATCATCCCTATGCATTTTGGATCGTGGACCCTTCATCAGGGGACAACATTTCCTGAATTCAAACAAAATGATAATCAAGCATTTGGACCCTTCAGTCCTGTACCAGCTCAAGCATAAAGCTTTGCAAAATTGTATTAATGGTAATGTGACAAGTACACAAGAAAAAAGTGGCTCAGTAGTGCGAGTGAACATTTCACCTAATCGTGGCACATTCATGAATAGAATAGTGATCGAAGTTGTCAGAGTAACTGAAACGACTACCATGAAATTCTCAAGGCGGTAGCGGGAAAGTTTAAGGCACACTGTGGTGAGAAAGTGCAAATCTATGTCAAGACCTGGTTAGCCTGTCGGTATTTTTAAAGTGACAAGACAATTAAAAGACGTGAATAGATGGTGGAGATGTCGAGTAAACAATATAAATCAAAGTGAAAATCTCGAAGTCTAAAAAAAATACCAAATGCTGATAAAACGTAAGTATGTCGAAGATATTAAAACCCATGATGAGTGGGTACGCATAACACTTACCTTTCAGGTAGAAGGTACGGCGAATAAGATTTATGCAGCCATATTCCGACTCGAAATCAACAAGTGTCCACCAGAGATATGTGCGCGGCTGTTTTTAAAAAAAAAGAGTGACGAGAAGCGTAACGGAAGTGCCTAAAGAGAACTCAAAGAAGGACAACAACATTTACTGCCCCTTCATACTGTAAATTGGGTGGCGCCACATTGCAGAAATACTCGGTGTCATCCTCTGTGCTAGAAATGAACGCAAAACTTCATGCTGTAATATCGAACAGTCTCTACAAAGTAACTAAAGAGTTTCGGGTGAATATGGAATCATACAATATACGCAATGTTATCCTTGGTGTAAAAAAAAATACATATAGGCACGATCTTATTGCTACAATTCAGAGCGGTCTATATATAAAAATAATAAATGCATTCTGAGAGAACATGAGGATAACAGGTGAAACGAGAAGCTCAAACTAGAGTGACTGTACAAGCACAAGAATGTAATGATATAGGTATCGTGAACAGGACGTGAAAAGAACCTGTGTATAACGGCGGGGGCCATCTGTGGTGAATAGAAGAAACAAACTTAGAATTCCAATCTTTATGCTACAATTCAGAGCGATCTATAATAAATAATGAATGAGTACTGAGTGAACATGAAAATAACAGGTGAAACGCGGAGCTCAAAATAGAGTGAATGTAAGAGGACAAGAATGTAATGATCTAGGTATCGTGAAAAGAACCTGTGTATAACGGCGAGCGCCATCTGTGGTGAATGGAAGAAACAAACTGAGAATCCCTATACTCGTGTACAAAGCAGTTTGAGAATAATAAACAGTTAAAAAGGATATATAGCACTGTGATTATTGTAGTTGCAAAGGCATTAACCAAATACATAACATCTATACTCTATGCGATAGTAATGTGTGAACAATTTGTATCCGGATACATAAAACACAAAAAACAACTATCTATATATTTTATTTTATTTAAAGAGTTTTGTATAGCGCGAACAAGGCCCTTGGATATCAGAGTGCTTTACATAGCATGAGGTAGAATGGAGACAAATCTTGTATATTAAGGCTATACACAGTGATATGACGTAATTTAAGTAAACATCCATAAAGATAAAAACAACATACACGGTTAACACAATATATACAGTGCATGAGATAGATTTGGGATATAACTATCTATATGTTGGAAATTTGCGATTGCAAAAAGTCTTTAAGTGTCCTTTCCTAAGCATTCTATATGTTACAAATTCTGAGTCCAGGATTAGTATAGTACCTGTCGAGGCTAGCCCCCAAATCGTTGTAGGCCTATAAGTAACGGGTTAACATAGTATGTACAGTGACATGAGGTAGATTTGGAATACATCTCAGTGTAAAGGATTTTAGTTGACTTATCCTGTAAATTCCATCTTCTCCAACCCTGGTTCTTGATTTGTGTAGTACCGCCCTCGGGTATGCCCAACTCAGCTAGCACATTTCTTTTCACTTCCCTTGAGTAAATCTCTTGGTCACAACTCTGTCATGGTGCTAAAGATGAGCCATCTTGTCCATGAGAGGAACTTGCTCATTAGAAATATTTTCGTTCCCTCTTAAATGTTGCTGTGTTTGATATCTTTCTAATGTTTGGAGGAAGAGAGTTCCAGATTCTGGGGGCTGCTCCTGAGAAAGCTCTACCATAAGTTCTCTTCTTTCAGAAAATGGGTGGTCTCAGAACCAGCTCTTTGGCACTCCTAGCTGGTCTATTTCCTCCAGATACTTCAATTTTCTGGGCAAGTTATCTTGGTGTATTGTAGTGAAGCGCTTTGTGGGTGATACTTGCCATTTTTAGCTGAATTCTGGCTTCGTATGGTAGCCAGTTTAATGCTTTCAGGTGTGGAGAGATATGGTCGAACTTCCTCGAACCAGTGATAATTCTTGAAGCTGCGTTGAAGCATGTTTTTAGTGGTGCAGTGGAAATTTTTCGTAGACCTGCTAAAGTAGTGCAACCATATTCAATCCTCGAGATGACCAATGATAGGACTGCCAGTTTGAGATCTGCTGTAGAAATGAAAGGTTTCACTTTTCTAATGTAGTTCAAGTGAAAACGGTCACTTTTTGCCATTGATTTAATGTGGGCTTTCATATCAAGGTTCTTGTCGAGTGTGATTCCTAGTGATTTCGCCGAGTCAACTAAGGTAGGGGTGCAGTTAAGCGCCATGATCATTTTAGCCCATTCTTTAACCTCTGTGTGGTTCTTTGGTGGTGAGATTAGTAGGAATCCTGTTTTTGAGCGTTTAGCTTCAGATGATTGATTGTTAACCATTGTAATGTCATTTTTAAGGCCTCATTCATTAACCTGATGTCTTCCAGAGACGCGATCGTGATGTATATCTGCGTGTCGTCTGCATACATATGAAAGGATATTTTGGAGTTTCGAAGAATTTCTGTAAGCGGTTCGACATACAGGTTAAACAGTGAAGGAGATAGTGTAGATCCTTGAGGTACTCCAATCGTGTTAGGGCATGAAGGTGAAAGAGATTGATTGACCAAGAATCTTTGCATTCTATCCTGGAGGAAGGATTCAAACCATTTCAGCACATTACCCAATATTCCGATCCTGTCATGGAACCTGTTCAGTAATTTTACATGATTTACAGTGTCAAATGCAGATGACAGGTCTAGGAGGATGAGTAGACATGTTCTATTTTGGTCTAGGGCCTGTAGAGCATCATTGACTATATGTAGAATCGCTGTGTCCTGTTCTGAAACCCGCCTGGCAGTCATCCAGTAGAGAGAAATTGTCTATGTGTTGGCTAAGTTGTTTTTGTACACATTTCTCTATTAGTTTGGCAACTACAGGAATGTTGGGTACCGGGCGAAAGTTATTCGGATCTGCCGGGTCCGCTGTTGGTTTTTTGATAATGGGGACGACTTGACCAGTTTTTAGGCATTCTGGAAGTAACCCTTGTGATAGAGAGGCGTTAATAATTTTCGGCCATATGGGAATCACGATATGGCTGATTTCTTTCATGCTTTTTAATGGGAGTGGGTCATTATAGTGGTTATTAGGTTTGATATCTAATAGCATTTTGGCTATGTTATTCTGGTCCAACAACTTGAAAGTATCCCAATGTGTCTTGTTTTTTGCCCTCCTTAATTATAGAGTTGGTATTGCTCGTTATGAGTTTTTGGTTGTCTAATTTATCCGCTGCACTCCTGAGCTCACTTTCCAACGTGTTGGCTTTGTCGGTAAAGAATGATGAGAATTCTTCACAACTTAGTTGTGTTTTTGCGATTTCTTGGGCCGATTTGGCCAACTTGTTGGATTGTTGTTTTAATATCTCGAATAGTTTCCGTGGTCTGTTTTTGGCAAAATCCAGTTCTGATCTAATAAATTCCTTTTTGGAGTTCAGGATCTTTTTGTTGTATTCTTTTCTGGTTTTTCTGAGAGATTTCAGTTTTAGAGATGATGGGTGTTGTCTCCATTTTCTTTCCGCCAGTCTCAGTTTCCGTCTTTCCTCATTCAGTGTCCCGTTAAACCATGGATTTTTAACCTTCTCTGTAACTCTTTTCAGTTTTAGAGGCATTGTGGTGTTAACTATATCCGTTATTGATGTAAAGTAGTGGTCCGCTAGATCATTCATGTTCTGCAAGTTATTAGGTGGATATAGGTCATTCTCACAGCTTTCTAATAGAAGTTCAATGTTTGAGTCTTTAGTGTCCCACATCCACCTTTCGACTCTATTAGGTTGTGAGTGCTTGTTCTTTTTCCATGTGGGAATCAGAAAGGTTAGGGCATGGTGATCTGACCAGTCGCACGGCTCTATTGATAGCACTGAAGTGTTCTCGTTTTTTTAAATTATCTAGTCCAACGTAGCTCCTTTGGAGTGAGTTGGCTGTGTGCATGCTTGAGAGAGGTTTAGCTCAGCTAGAAAGTCTTTAAAGCATTGACTTGTTTGACATTGTTGTTGTTCCAGTGTAGATTAAAATCCCCTAAGAATATATTATTTGCGTCGGTGTTGGAGATTGCTGTGATGATATCCATTAGTTGTTCTATGAAAGGCATATTGTTACCTGGTGGGTGATAAAGTGCATGCAGGTTGCATCTTTGGTTGTCAGCCGATCATATATTGAGACCAAGGTATTCGCAGGAATTGAGTAGTTCTGATTGTATTTGGCCTACTTCTATATCCGAGTGGTGGATGCAGGCTATGCCACCCCCTGTCTTTTTTAGTCTATCCAGTCTCAGAAAGCTATACTGAGGGTGCACTAGTAGGTCCATGACCGGAGATGATGATTCCGATAGCCATGTTTCCGTGAGGATTGTCATGTCAATTTCCTGGCTAATGATGAGATCAGCTATGTCTGATGCATGTTTAGCTGCAGACCTACAGTTGATCAGAAGGCGTTTCAATGTTTTCCCAGCGTTGTTTGGGTTCAGAATTTGCGGTTCAGTGATTATCTGGACTTGTTGTAAGTTATTACGGTTGGGTTTCCTTTCATTCTGTCTGGATGTTCTATTGGCATTGATCTGGACTGTTCTGATTTCCTCCCCTCCACTGCGTTCCGTCGTCTCATACTCCCGGAGTAAGGATAGGGTTTCTTCTTCTGTTAAGTCTTTACGTTTCCTGTCTGGTCGATTAAGCCTATTTGATAATGGCATCACCGTCTCCTTACTCTTTCTTTGAGAGTTATATATTAGTTCTATGATGTGCTCGACTTTGGTGTGGGTGCTTTCTGTAGTTTCACATAATTTTTCTATCGCTTGCAGTGAGCATACTATGTCTTGCGACATGTTGTCCATTTTTGTTTGAAGCTCTTTGATTTCTCTCAGGGTCTGGGGTGATGTGTTGGGTGTGTTCCCCTGCTTGTTTTGGGATTCACATTTTGTTTTCCCATTTTTTTGCTCTGTTCTCTTCATCGGGATCCTTTTCTTTTTGAGATTAGTTTGGTTGTCTGTTTCACCTTTATTTGCATTGTTGGATGTGCTATCCAAACTTTGTGTACTTAATACCATTTTTGGATGAGATACATTTCTTGCAGTTCTAGATGTCCTTTGAGCTGGAGTAGAGTGGGGTATAGCTGGGGTGGAGTCTTCTATATCTGGTATTTCCCGGTTTTCAGAGAGTATCCTAATCGTCGGAGATGCTCCATGATTGAGGCTGGGTGCTGATTCTTCCCTCTGACTTTCTATGTCGTTTTTTGTATATCGTGTAGATATTTCTGTTCTATCTGTGTCATATTTGAACGATGTGCTTCCTGATCCGCTTGTGTCTGTTACTTGTGTAGACTGTTGTGGTTTCTGAGGTTCTCTATTTATTATGTTGTCTGTGGTGGTAGTGTCCCCGGAGTCTGGAGTGAATTTTTGTAGACTCAGGTGTTGTTCAGGTCTTGCGTTCTCTGCATATCTTTTTAATGTTGGGAATACGTTGTAAAATTTGTCTAATTCGATGTTAGTAGCTTGTATCAGCAATATTCCGTTCTTGTACATAGTTATGCAGAGGTCAGCTCTGCATCTTGGTGATGACTTGGTCATAATTTTTGTGCCATGTTGTATATTGGTTATAGTTTTTATGTTGAGCATATTAGTAATGGCTTAGCGCCATTTAGCCGTTCTTCTTGTAAAGAATCTCATGTAATTCACGATAGTGCCTTTAACTATGTTAAACGTGGGGTCTGAGATCAGCGTTTCTGGGTTTTTCCTCATTGGGTTATACTTGAATTTTTTAGCTGCATTCTTGGATAGTTTGGTAGAATACTTTATGATGTGGGCGTTCATGCTTACTGGCTCTAAGTAGTTGTCCGCCATGATTGTTGACTGGTCGGGAGTGTTGCAAAAATAATTGTAAATTACTAACCATGTTGAATGTTCCAGTAATCTCCTTGTCTAGCTAGATTTTTGTTTTCTTTTTGTTTACCTTCTCCTTAATCTGAGTAGCCAGCCCAATGTTCAATGATCTTTCTTTTATCTTCCCTTGATTTAAAGACTATTTCAAGATGGCCGCCGATTTTGTGAGCCTTTTCTGTGATCTGACTGCCTTTCTCTCTCTCTATTGCTGAGTAGTCCTCTTTCACTTGCCTTTACCAGGTGCTACTCAGTAGTCCTTTGTAGTCCTCTTTCCCTTGCTCTTACTTGTTGCTCCCATTTTGGAACAGATAGTCTACAAAAGTATAATCTACAAAATATCCTCCTGCACTCAAGATGACCGTAACCAACAGCAGTAGATGATGTCCTACAGTGTGTGCAGATTGAAATTGCAGTAACATCAGTGAGGAGGGGACTGCTGTAACCGTCCACATAACTGGATGTCCTCGACGGCTGCCATTTTAAGGTCAGGCACGCCGGGTCCTGACTCCTCTGCTTTTTCATCCCTTTCTTACTTTTTTTTTCTGGCGATCTTGTGATATGCCCTTTCCGCCGTAGGGGGTCCGCTAAGGTCCGCGCTGGGATGTTTCTAGGTGTACTGGTGATCGGGCGTTACATATCCATGGGCCCCTGGGCCACTGTCCAGTCTGACTCATCTTCCATGAGTCCCGATCCGATCCTGCGGCGGCCCAAAAAGTGCTTCTCCTCGGTATTTGGGCTCCCCCCCGCCCTCCTTGTTTTGTCGGTAGCCGTTGGCAGGCAGCCCAGACACGCGCCGGAATTCACCCGCTCCCTTTCAGCCCCCTCGCTGCTTATGGAGGCGAGACATCGGCAGGGCGCAGTTTGTAGGTGGCATCGATCGCCTGGGATCGCCGCCGGTGGCAGGCAGCCCAGACAAGCGCTGGGACTCACCATCTCGCTCGCAGCCCCCTCACTGTCTATGGAGGTGAGGCATCAGCAGGGCGCAAACTTGTTGGGGGCATCAATCGCCTGAGATCCCAACCCCTGTCCTTCGCTGCCACATTACCTTGTGGGGGGTCAGTGCGAGGAACCGGTCCGTCGATCCTCGAGATGCAGCTAGCGCATCGGCCAAGGCAGCGTCATCTCAGTGGCAACAATCAGCCTCCCGATAACTCCTGTTCTTGGACAATTCCTCTCCTGCCCTTCGAATTCCCTGACCGGGTGTCCTTCCGGCCCTTGTCATCAGATGTGCCAGTTAGGTCGGTGCTGGCGAGGCGACGTTGTGCAGGGTGAGTACAATTTTCTGATTCTTCTTGTTCCCAGACAGTTTAGATCTTCGGTAGTCCTTGTGTGTGGGTGGATGGTGGGGTTTTTTCAGGGATTTAACCACTTTGGTTATCCCGAGCCCAGGAGCTCTTGGAGACAGCTCCTACCTGGTGGCCATCTTGTCTGTCAATCTAGGTGGTCATTAGGACCTTTTGATTGACAAGAATCCACTCTTTTTATCCACATTAATTCCTTCTGCAACAATCTATTTCTGTTGTCCAGCCCTTCTAGTATGGTAATAACTTCCAGAACCAAGAATCGTAGTTGACTAATAATATGTCTGTGGTTGTTAAAGTGCATAGATATTGATATCTTTTCTGATATGGTTCTTATGTTGCTTTTATGCTCTGTCAGCCTCGTTTGAATTTTTCGCTCTGTTTTTCCCACGTAGGGAATTCCACAGTGGCACTTCAAAAGATATATGAGATTTTTAGAATCGCATGTAGCTGTAGTACAGAGTTGAATGTGTGTACCCTTAGTAGGGTGTGGCATGGTGGTTCCTTTTATGATATTATTGCAGTGACTGCAATTCAAACAGGGAAGTGTTCCTTTGTGTCTGGTAGTATTTTGTGTCTAATGTTTGATAATAGTTCTTTTAAGTTTTTGGTATGCTGGTATGCAAATAAAGGTTGAGTGTTAAAAGTCCCATTGAAGTCGTTCTCATTCTGTACAGTGGGCCAGTATTTTAACAAGATTTCTTTGATTTGATAGCTTTTCGTAGAGTATTTGGATACAAAGACTGGTCTGCTACTAGTATCCGACTTTCTCTGACTAGCTAACAACTGTGTTCTGTCTGTGTTCTCAACTCTGCTGGCGGCATTTTCCAGCAGGGGATTAGGATATTTTCTTTCTTTAAAGTTTGTAAGCATTCTGTTTATGTTTTTTTCAAGGATTTCAATCATCGATGAGATTGTTTTAACTCTAAAAATCTCTGAGTGTGGTAAGTGTTTCTTCAAAGCAACTTGATGACAACTATTGAAATGTAATGTGTTGTTTCTGTCCGTGCTTTATGTATAGATGTATGGTGTAAATTGTTTGCCTGTTTTCATGATGAGTACATTCAGGAATGGTAATTGCTTTTGGTTGATGGTGTGTGAATTTAATCCGGTCATCAATGTTATTCAGGAAATCTAGGAATTGTAAGAGATCAGATGTTTCTCCTTTCCATATCATAAAGATATCATCAATATAACTCCAATATTTAACGATATTGTTATTCCAATTTAAATTTGATAAGATGTTGTCGATTTCCAATCTGTACATATAGAGATTTGCGTAGCAGGGAGCTGCGCAATTGCCCATGGATGTACCGGACAGTTGTTGGTAATATTCATAATTCCAACGAAGTAACTTTGGAGAAATGTGAATTGTAACAGTTCCAAAAGAAATACTTTCAAATGTTCCTCAATGGGATGGTTTAGCAAGAAGAATTCCACTGCATCAATACCTTGCTGGTGTGGAGTGGAAGTGTACAGTGCACATACATCAATAGTGCGCAGTGTGATCATTTCTTCGTCATCAAATTCGATATTGTTGATTTTGTTTGAGAAGTCCATGGTGTCTCGTAATTATCTAACCATGTTTTGTACTATTGGTTGCAAATGTTTGTCGAGATACTTTCCATTGGGTTCGTGTATAGTGATGATGGTCGACACTATGGGTCGAAAAGGCGGATTTTTCAAGTTTGTAAGTACTTTGGGTAGCATGTACAAGGTGGGACTCTTTGGATGCTCTGTTTGTAAATACTTTTTGTCTTTTTCTGTGATGGTGCCTAGATCATAGGCTTTTCCAATGATGTTTTTAAGAATTTCTTGGAATGCCCTAGTTGGATCATTGGTTCATTTCATATATGTGCATTAATCCTGCACATGTTCATTAACTTTTTGTAAATAAAAGGAGGTGTCCATAACGACAAGGGCTCCTCCCTTGTCTGCTTTTTGACAGGTTATGTCACTGTTGTTTGCTCGATTCCTAATAGTTTGTTTTTCTTTAACAGTTAAGTTAGACATTTTGAGCAATTTCAAACTAACTCAATAATTTCTAACTTAACTGTTAAAGAAAAACAAACTATTAGGAATTTAGCAAACAACAATGACTTAACCTCTCAAAAAGCAGATAAGGGAGGAGTCCTTGTCATTATGGACACCTCCTTTTATTTACCAAAAGTTAATGAACATGTGCAGGATCAATGCACATATATGAAATTAACCAACGATCCAACTAGGGCATTCCAAGAAATTCTTAATAACATCACTGCAAAAGCCAATGCTCTAGGCACCATCACAGAAAAAGACAAAAAATATTTACAAACAGAGAATCCAAAGAGTCCAACTTGTACATGCTACCCAAAGTACTTAAAAAATCCGCTTTTTCGACCCATAGTGTCTAGTCACTCTGGCAACTCAGGTCACTATTCTATTCATGAATGCGCCACGATTAGGTGAAATGTTCACGCGCACTACTGAGTCACTTTTTTTTGTGTACTTGTCACATGAACATTAATACAATATTACGAAACTCTATTCTTTAGCTGGTACAGGACTGAAGGGTCAAATGCTTGATTATCATTTTGTTTGATTTCAGGAAATGTTGTCCCTTGATGAAGAGTCCACGACCCAAAACGCAAAGGGATGATTGAGATGATTGACATGACATGTCTTATATCTGTGATACCAAGAATCAACCATCTATGATATACGTGCATCTATGAGAATTTATCATAACGATGTTTGGAATATGAAATAAAAAGAAATTCATTTGACAAGAAGAAAATACGGAAAATTGCTAATTTTTTTATATTTTGAAATAGAGAAAGATTTCTATAACCTTATTCGGAGTGCAACAAGGGGACACTAAGAAATGCCCAACTTAGTGCTACACTTGGAGTTTTGACTGGACTCCCTCAGGCCAGAGGGGGCTACTTATTGTGCACCCAAGACGTTTACTGAACCAAAGGATTGAATAACACTTTTTAAGCAGTGTGCCTCACTACTTTTATTTTTTTTTTACTAAAATTTGTAGACATGGGTCATCGCCCAAAAAAGTGCACCTGTCAAAGGCAGAGTTGCTTGTATTCGGGTTCAGGGATCGCCTGGCAGCTTGGGCTGGACTGTTCCTATTGGCGCATGGTCAAGACTGATCTGCATATGCCTGGTTACAACAGAAGTGGCATGGTGTGCAAAATAAAGATGGGCAGTCTGAGTTGTATTACCAATGGCTGAGATGAATTTAAGCATTTAATCGATCACTTTTTCATATACTTAGGTGTAATAGGCCAAACACAGAGAGTCATACTTCCACCGTTCAAATCAGAACCCACAGAGATCAGCTGCAGATTGCTTGTCTTTAAACGATTAAGTACCTATCTCAAATCAGTCAAATCAGTTGATATCCCCAATAGAACCACTGTTTTCTTTCCAACTTTACCTGCTTAGCACATAATGGGCCATTTACCAAGAGCTTGTGTTGTCCTTGCATGGCACAAGTTTTCGCAAAACAACATAATTCCTTAATAAGGATTTACAAAGCCAGACAAGAGGCAATTTAGACCACCTTGTGTGTCTTTATAAAGAATTATAACACAACACATCCATTTGCCCTGCGTTGTATTACATTTCGTTGTGCTAGACATATAAATATTATTATTAAAGGTTTTTTAGTGCACACAGCTACCCACATGGGGTTTCCCCAAGCTTAAAACTTTAGGTCACGTTTATTAGTTAATGCTACCTCATAACAGCCAGGTCTTCAGCTGTTTTAAAAAAGTTGTCAATTGACAGCTCCTCGGGGATTCTGGAAGGGCATTCCACATCTTGGAAACCTGGTACACAAAAGATCAGCCTCCCATGTGTGTACGTTTATCTCTGGGGACCACACTCAAAGAACGTTTACTAAAGTGTAGAGGGTGGGAGGGTTGATAAGATCTAACATGAAGATATCGAGGAGCTGCTCCTGACCTTGCTCTCTGCATATAGCACAGAGTTTTAAAATGAATCCTCTTCTCCACAGTGAGCTAATGGAGATACTGCAAAAGACAGAGGCCTTTGTTTGGAAGCCTATAAAGCATACTAGCTGCTGAGTTTTGGAGTGCTTGTAATCTACTGATGGTAGCTTTATCAGCCCCCAAATAGAGCATGTTGCCGTAATCCAGTATCAACATAATGAGGGCCTGAATATTCGTCTTTTGTGCTGGGACCAGCAGAAGACAAATGATTTTCTGCAGTCATTTCAGGATTGTGAAGCAAGATGTGGCCATTTTTGCCACCTGGGGCTTCATGGACAACTTGTCGTCCAGTAGAAACCCAAGGTTCTTGACCGTGTGACTGGATCCTAAAGAGCACCCATGATTTTTGGTCAGAATTGGGGACCCCATAAGAACATGTTCTTTCCTAGCAAAATTACCTCATGTTTTTCTCTGTTACGTTTGAGTGATTAGCTGTTCATCCAACCCACAATCTTGCCCAAACTGGAGTTCATAGCCTCTGCATTGTGAGGCTGCATAGATGACAGAGAAAAGATGATTTGTGTGTCATCTGCATATGAAACTAAAGTGAAGCCACAGCTTTCCACTAAGTCCACCAATGGGTGCACATAAACATTAAATAATGCCAGACTTAGGTAAGGGCCTTGCGGTTCTTATGATGTGAGGGCATGTCGTTTGGAGGAGGTGGGGGTTGAGATCACCTGAAATGACCGTCCATTAGGAAGGATAGCATCCAAGACTGGGCCCTTACCTGTAATCCCAGGTTGGCTAGTCTTTCTATAAGAATGGCATGAGACACAGTGTCAAAAGCCGCACTGAGTTCTAATAAAATCAGTGCAGCCGTCTCGTCCCCATCCAGGAGTCGTCTAAGATGTTCTCTGACTCCTGATTAGAACCAGCACTTTCTGGTTGGCTGAGGCAATCCCCAAGCCAGGCAGAACCTACCACTCCCGCGAGGGGCAGGTGATTATGATGGAGCGGGTTAATGAATAATATTTTGTTCAGCCTTGTGAAGTCAGACTCCCATAATGTTTAATAACATACATGCACTACCTCTCCGTGCTCAGCCCCTCCCTTGCACAAAACTCAGCGCGTAACATTTAGTGTGACTATATCATAAACCACACACTTCGCTTATAAACAAAGCTCAGGGCACTAGTGCTAGGGAAAACCAAGGCTAAAACAGTTTCTAAAGAAACTGTAGTCACTAGTGGCGTTAACTAATCCAAAACCCAAACTCTCGGAGCACAACAAACGTCCGGGCCAATCAGCGCAGCCGCCACAACGCTCAGCCAACCACTGTGCTCCTAGCAACACTCCATCCAATCAAAGCATTGCTCCTGCGATGCTCAACCAACCACAGAGCGGCCTTTGTCATAACACGCACCACCACTGCTGTTGTCTTCCTTCCCTCGTGCAAACATCAGCCTTGACAAGCTTCTTCTTTTAAACTAATAGCGCGGCGAGCAAAGGAACCAAAACGGGATCAACATTTTTATTATAATTTATTCACCATACAATAGTATTGCGCATTAGCCAGTCATTACGCAACCACTTCAAAAATTGAAATACTTTCACCGTATCACAGCGCACAGCTGTAGCTGTAACGTTACGCTGCTACTAATGCAGTCTTTCACTTTCTCTCGCGCTCGTCACACATCAGCTGTGACACGAAAACAATAGCGCGGCAAGGAGGGAAATTAAATTTTAAAAAAAATGTAAATCCTCAGTCAATCACAACGCGGCCCCGTTGTGACTCGCCGGACCTCCCAGCCAATCAGAGCGCTGTTTTGCCCCGATGCTCCAGACGCCTCAGCAAATCCCAGCACGGCCCTATCATGACGCACCGGACATCTAACCCGCTCCATCAATTACACACACTGTATAACCTGCACTCACCCTTGGGCAGCTTAGCACTGAGCAGTTAGGCTTACCAAAGAGGCAATGTGTAAAGCATTGGAAGAGCACTCACTCAAATACCTTGAGCATCACAAAAGAGACTACACACATGATGTTTTTAAATAATGTTTGTATTTAACACACACTTAAAAGTTAACATAACATGAACATCATGTACTTCTGGGCATAAATCACATTTGGAATTATTCCTAGAGTACTAGGCCAAGTCGTGTTCGAATGATTTCAACAACATGCGCACTTGGAAAGAGTTATTCTTACCCCCAGCACACTTATGTGCTGCAATATGTTATCACCCAGGCCCACCCCAACAGTTATTATAAGCCAACACAACACAGTTAGACAGTGCACCCCAGGTCACAACAATATCAGAAATATGCACATTTACTAAAATATATACCACTTTCTAGCAGCACCACTGGCCGAGGCTACGCAGGTAAAACCAATGTCAAACATAATACTTTTCTAACAAGAAATGAACAGCGGGGAGTGTTGTGAATCACAGACGGATCACCTATTATCACTCTCACATGCACACTCACTCACTCTGCACCACTATGCAGCACACTGGATATCAGGCAGGTCTGCAGGGAATATGTTCGCACACATATACAAACAGCACCTTAATTCAGTGCCACATATACCCAGCAGGTCAATTGGTAACATGCTCCTCCACCATCCAACTTACCGCAGCTAACCTACCGCACCTTGATTGAAGAAACCCCATTCTCCCCCAGGCACTACGCTGCACCCACCCGAAGTCACTCTTAGTCAGGGTATTGGGGAAGCAGTTGGAGGTAGGCAGCAAGGTCAATTAGGAGGCAATCAGCAAAATGGGTTTGGCAGCCACTCGATGGTCACCAACAGGATGCGGAGAAGGAACATTCTCAGGGCACTAGTCGGTCATGCCAAAGGTTTCCACATGGTCTTCCGGCATTAGCCCAGTAAAGTACAGGGGTCACCCTGTCTCTTGACCTGTTTCAGATCACTCTTGTTAACATTCCTACAGCCCAGGCAATCACTCTCACCACCCAGGCCCTAGCCGGGCAATACTACAGGGCACTAAAACGTTATCGGGGGAGGCCGGGTGAAGATAGGGCAGATGGTCTGCCATGCCATGGGACGGAAAAGGAGCAATCGAGGAATGAAGCATGGGAGATAAGGGCTCTCAGAAGGAAGAGGCACCCTGACAGATACACTTCGATCCAGAGGCAACATCTGGTGCATGATGGTATGGGTCACACCAGATCACCTCAGTCACATAACGAAGAGTTGCAAAATCAGCACCTCCCTTGAAATGAGGCACAACATCCGGTGCATGTTAATGTTGGTCAGACTAGACAATCAGGGCACACACACACACAGGCAAAAGTTCAGCGATGCCTCACAATGTAGAGTAAGGCATTAGTATGGTTATGCCCCCACTTCTTAGGGTCGCAACCTGTGACTTGGACAAAGCACACAGTGAGCATGCATTCGGCATGTCGCTCAAGAGATGCTGCATGATCGATGAAGCAGGTCACTTTGGATTCTTCAACCGATAAATCCGCTCACCACCAACAAGATGCTTATGTGTGCCAAGGTCCCCACAATGCGGGGGCCCCATGCCTTCAATGCGGGTAAGATTTCTGGGCTCCATATGAGGCAGTCAGGCTGCCAGGCATGATCTTCTTTTTACGCCCATGCCACGCTATCAGTTGAATTCCAGCTGGCAATGTGGGCACTTACGAGGGCACTGCTCTCCAGGTATCAGTTGATAAATGAGACGGAAAAAGGCAGAGAATATTGATGAGGTTGAGAAACAACGAGTGAGATATTTGGACTCCATAAAATTGAATCTTGTGGGGATAAAATTTCAGGATTTTGTTTTCGCTGGAGACATTTTCTCATTGAACCAGTCTCGTTGCCAGTAGCAATCGAGAGATTCAGAAGTGAATCACACCCTCATCAGTACTCTCATAAGATACCATGAAGTACATTTTGAAAAATCTAGTGCAATTTTGCAGATCTGTTAAGTGAAACTTTGCAAATCAAATTTTCACTTACCATTCACTCCTCGCCTGATGTCTCTTATGCATTGGGTTGGGTTGAGATCATCTAGCAGGTAAAAAAAATGTGTTCTGTGTTTGCTTATAGAGCTGACATTGTTTATAATGCACCAGAGGTGCTTCTTTGGCCTCCAATATCAGTGTCCGGCTGGTGTTGAGGCTGTTTTATGAGCAAATGTCTCAGATAGTGATTTTTGCGATTTTCCCTAATTTGACAGAAGAGGCAAAATTGTTCCACTTGCCTAATAGTCAATATTAGATAAAGAGATTGCATTGATAATGGCTTATTTTCTTACACCTTAATTAAACAGAAGTTGGTATGTCATTCTTGTCGATGATTTCTTTGGTCCACATGGTCAAAATTGTAAGATTGCTGGTTCACCTTTCCTAATAAGGACCAAAGGGTCACAAAATGTTGTTCAGGGTGTCTCATGATTTTGCGCCTTAATTGACTAAGGATCAGTTAACCTCCCTCGCTGTTGGACTAATAATTGGTCTGTCTAGTATGTTACAGCAGGTAATCTTGCGTTTTTGCCAGAGAAGTAGTCAGATGAGTGGATGATTGCTTTGATTGGTATCACAGCAGAGATTAAAGTGATGAAGGTGAGTCAGAGTCACAACATTTTCTATATTCATTAACCATAGTACAGTTGTCACTCCTGTGATTGATTCAACAATTGGTCTGTTGGTAGCTCGTGTAATTGCTGCAGCCAGTGTGGCATCCGATGGTGAGAGCAAAGAGTGATAGTAGGTTTACAAAGATGCTCTAGGAAGCTGAGTAGTAATTACCTATCAGAGTTTGGATAGAAGAGTCAAGACAGGTAGGAAGGGTGGTTAAGAGGTAAACAAAGGGTTGTAGTATAGTGTTGTAGGCATACTATGATAAAGAGGGAGATGATAAAGTTAACAATGAAAGTGATTATGAAGTGAACTAATTTTGTCCCTTTTATAACTAACATCACAGCAAGCAATGTGAATAAAGGATCACAAGTAGTCATTAGAGAAGAACTTTTATAGTTGTATCAGGAGATAGAAGGGATCACTGAGGTGGATAGGAGTTGAGAACTGGGCTTGGCAGGTAGAGGGGTGATGTGTACAACATGAGTGGAGAATTAGAGCAAATTGGGCATGTTGTTCTGTGAGATAAGAACGGTTGTGGGGTAAAGAAGTTGGGTGAGAGATTATTGGAAACAGTGAGTTGTTGTCGAACATAATTTGCTTTAGGAAAAAGCCACACTTTATTGCTTCTCTCCTTCAAGGAACGTTTTAAGGATTAGAAGAGTGCAGGGAAACAAAGGTGAAAGGACACATTGAGTAACAGAGGGAACAATCCTTAGACTGGTACTTGCCTGGTGGATCATTCCAGGGCCTTGTGGCTTGACCTGCAGAGGAGACTGGTCCCAACTGCGTATTACTTTCATTTATCTCCTATTACTGAGAAACAGTGTATCGACATTGCAGCAGATCAGAAGAAGTGATGAGCTCCCTTGAATAACTGTGGACAAGTTTAAAGTCTATTTCATTCCCTTCATATATGTCTGCTGAAAATTGGCCTGCCTGGTAGACAAGGACTGTAATACAAGGCCGACAACTCTTGTGGAACATGCTGCCTACCCTACGTTGTACTAAGTACACAGTGAATCACAACTACCACCTGTCGTAACGAAGAAAATGCAAATGTTGGGGAACAACCTGTCTTTCTGCACAGCTGGCAATGCTTATCAATTGATAGCAGCGCCTTCAGCCCCTCAGAGCGATATTAATGACCCCACTGCATATTCAAAGCCTGTGATAGAGCAGATCTCTGACCTCCATTCGGCTTCTTGGAAAGATGCAATCATGTGTTAAGACCAATGACAAGGTTATTCTCAAATATTGCTGCACAATAACCAATAAACTTGCTAAAAATATACTGCCTATTCCTGCCTAACCGGAACATCTCAATGCCCACTCCCACCATTGCTCTTTGCATTAGCTGGGCTGTGGCCACAGGCAATCCTGCTCATCATCGACACATGCCCGACTACCTGCCGGAACTCCTGAGGTTGCAGCAGCCCTGTGTGTCCTCCTTGTTGGACTGAGCACCAGACTGCTCATGCTGCAGAGTTGCTTTGCTGCTCGGAGTGTTCAGCTCCTATAAGCAGGACAGTATTAAGTGAAGGTGTGCAATTCAAGATACCTTTCCACCCCATACAACTATGATAGGGAGTACAAATCAGCCAAGGGAAAACTCTGCTCTTCTATGCTACTCATAGTGCCCCCAGCTACCTTCCTGCCTAGTGCCGCATTTGACACATAAGATGGGGAGAAGAGTTGGCCTAACGGCTAGGGCGGTCGACCTTGAATCTGGGGAACTGGGTTGGAGCATCGGCAATGACGCTGAACATCCTGTGATTCTGGTCAAATCACTTAATCTCCCCGTGCCTAACAAAAATGAATGTGCCCTCACGTAACGCAAGTGGTGCTATGTAAAGCGTTCTGATACTCGATTCGGGTCAAGTTTGCGATATATAAAACTCTGTAAAATAAAAAATAAAATTAAAAAAACATGGGAGGCGTGCGATGCGGCGAACCAAGATGGCCGCACCCTGAGGAGCCCCGCGCTCATGAGCAGCGCTTGTGTAAAAAGGGTCCGTTTCGCGGCAGCGTTTCTCCTCTAATTCGGCAGATTTAGTCGTCGGAAGCATCCCTCAGCACATGGGTGTGCTTTTAGAGTGAGTTATGCCTCTTTCTAGCCCGTTTTTGGCCAAAATGTTCCTCCTTTGGTAACGGCCGCCATTTTGGTTTTTTTCCGAATTTTTTTCGCAGCGTTTTTTTTCCCATTGCTGCTTCTTTGACCTTTTGCTCATCCTGCTGCCTCAATGTTCTCCTGAATTCATTGCCCCTGCTCACTGGACATGCTGTTATGAATGGAAAGTCTCTGGTGCATTGGCTTCATGGATGTTTGCATTTACCTCAGGTCTACGTTTTGCACAATGCTTCTTTAGTCTCCTAGACCTACCGTTTGGCGCTACTACTTGTTGTCACCTTAAATGGACTTCTGGCCCTAATTGACTGGCTGAGCTCCGCACTTCGTCTAGTTTTTTTTTTTATATATCTCTCTTCACTTGTCCTCACTGGGCTCCTCATTTTAGCGTTCATTGCTTCCTTGGTTTGTGCGTTGTTGGCCTATCCTTTGGTGGCTCCTCTATAGTTTTTGTGGTTCCTATCATCTGGTTTTTACTGGAGCTTTGAGCCTCAATACACAATGGAACCCCAACATACGTCTAATGCTCCTAACGCCTCCTCTACTGTGCGCAAGGATTCAGAAGCTGCTGCTAAGCACCTTAAAAAAGATCCTCCATCCCCCTCTGAGTCTCCACTCCTTGTTACGTTGGAGGATATTATGGAGGAACTACGGCTCATATGCCCTTTCATGACTGATACCACCACAACGCTTCAGAGGCTAGATGCTAAGTGGTCAACTCTGGATCTAAGGCTAACTGATGTAGAGCAGAAGGTCAGCGATGCTCAAGATGTTGTATCCAAGGTTGCCAGTCTCACCAAGGAAATTGATCTGCTCAAAAGAACCACGGAGTATTTGGAAAATCGCAACCGACGCAATAGTCTACGCGTTTATGGTATTCCGGAAGGTTCAGAGGGGTCGGACATCATCCAATTTTTAAAGACTCAAGTTCTTCCCATTACTGGCCACCCTAAACATCTGGATATTAACATTCAAAGGGCCCATCGTCTTGGACCTAAGAACTCCTCTTCTACTTCAAAGCCTAGGGGTATCATTGCGTATTTCCTTCTTTATTCGGCTCTTATAGCAATCCTTCACTCTGCAAAACAGCATAAGCAGTTGATCTGGTCAGGTCATAAGGTCTTCATCACCCAAGATGTCTCTATGCCAACTGCTGCGCGGCGAAAGGAGTTCCTGGACTTGCTACCCACTCTTCGATCAATGAACGCTCGATATTGCCTTATCCATCCATGTTTTTTCAAAGTCACTTATAAAGAATGAACTTTCAGCTTCGAGGACCCAGCTCATCCACACTCATAAAGAAGAATCCATGGAACTCAGCAAACCTTAATGTTTTTCGTTGCTCTGTCTGTTGTTTTATACCATTTTGTAGCCTGTTCCTTGTTTTTATGATGTTCTGTTCATTTTTCTTGTTTGTTTTACAGGCCTCCCTCTCGTAGCCATCGTTGTTTCATCCATTTTTGTGATGCTCCGATGTCTGTCCAGTGTCTTTCGTTTTGCTGCCCTTCCTCTCCAATTGTTTGGTAAGTTCCCTTTATTTGTCTTATATGGTTACATGTGTTCAACTGATCCATTCACTTCTCTTCACTTTCTCTACCTTCATGTTCTAGTTGATCACTTGTATAGTGTTCTCTTCTGCTTGTGTGCTCCCCCCTCCCATTTCATTGTTCTCTATTTATTGTTCCTATATGGCTAAAGTCATTTGGCTTTTTGTCATCATTCTTTATTCTCTTATCTTTCAGGAGCTTTGATCTCCTTTTCCTTTCCTTCTTTTTCTACATCCTTCACCTCTTTTCTCTTCATCCCTTTCCCTTCTTCCTCCCTGATTTCCCTTCCCTTATCGTATTGCTTTCTTCCTTCATGGCATTTCACATGCATTCCTGTTTTCCTCATTTGCTTCTCTTCTTGCTTTCTTCATTATAACCCTCCTCATTCTTTTCAACCTTTTCGCAATATGCTTCTTCCTTTTTTCTATCCTATAGTGGCTTTGGCTCTTATCTTCCCGCTGGCTACCCATTTTTTAGTAGATTACCTTCTTTCTTTTTCCTTTTTTCTCTCTTGCTTATTCCAACTATGCTATGCTTTTTTCCCCTACCTTCTCGCCTATTCTTATATGATACCCAGAAATGAACGGTCTCCGTGTCATTTCTTGGAATGTTAAAGGTCTCCGCAACCCGGTCAAGAAACAACGGGTACTATCTCATCTAGCGAGACTGAAATGCCAAGTTGCTTTGCTACAAGAAACCCACCTTTCTCTCTCCGCAAACAATGGATGGGAGAAATTTTTTGTTCTCCCTCAGTCAATAATAAAAATTGAGTCATTATTTAGTTCCACAAATCTTTATCTGTTCAGTTAAAAAATGAGTTTTCTGATGATAATGGTAGATGGTTATACTTGGATATTACTGTTAATAATATTGATTTATCTTTTTGTAATGTTTATGGTCCTAATGGTACTGATCTGAACTTTTGGACTAATTTCTCTATGTTTCTTTCATTACATTCTACTGATAATTTAATTGTTGGTGGTGACTGTAATCAACTCATGGACCCCTTCCTCGATCGCAAATCCCAAACTAGATTGATTCCTAATAAGATGCAAAAGTCATTTTACAAAACCATATCTTCTAGGGGCCTAATTGATTCTTAGAGGTTGTCCCACCCTGATTCCCAAGAATTTTCCTTTTTATTCCCGGTCCATTCATCCTACTCCCGCATAGATTACATTTTCCTCACTCAGCACATTTTCCAATTCATGACGAATGTTGAAATTGGCTCTATCCTTGTTTCTGACCACGCTCCTGTTATCCTTGATATTGATTCGCCCTTTCCCACACCAAGTTCCCGTCAATGGCGTTTTAACAATTCTCTCCTTATAGATCCCCGATTTACCGAACAATTTACCCTTTTTATGGAGGAATTTTTTCGAAATAACCTTCATTCCACTTCCCAATTCTATTTTGTTTGGGACGCCTTTAATGCAGCAGCTAGAGGTTATATTATTGATTTTGTCTCTCGCAAGAAAAAACTAGCCCTTTCTAAATCTTCCCTTATTCTCAAACAAATAGAGGATTTGGAGCACCGTTTTTATACCTCCAACTCCGCGGATGCTCTTTCTTCTCTTGTTAAGGCCAAGATTCAATTTAATAAGTACTCCTGGGATGTGGCCTGTAACAATCTTCTCAAATTTAATGTAAAAATGTATGGTGGACGCAATAAAGCTGGAAAATCACTTGCCAATTACCTTAAAGTCAAGAAACAGAAGTCCAAAATAGCTGGTATTACTGATGTTCATAGACACCGTCATTCCACCGACTGCTTTGTTCAGTATTACTCCACTCTCTATACACCTGAATCGATACCGCCTTCTGATCTCATAGATTCATTTTTTCAATCCATACCCAATTCCTCTTCTGTCGATGTTGACTTTTCTTCCCTGGATGCTCCCATATCCGAAAAAGAGATTCTTCAGGCCATCGCCCTCTTACCTAAGGATAAATCACCCGGTCCCGATGGCTTCACTGTCCGCTTCTATTTGCATTTCAAAACTATCTTATTGCCCCATTTGTCGTCGCTGATTTTTTCTTTTCTTTCTATGGACGAATCTAGAGGTCCTTTTACTCAACCTATGTTGTGCCTACTCCCAATAAAAGACAAAGATCCCTCTCTCTGTAAAAATTACCGGCCTATTTCATTAATTAATACAGACTGTGAAATATATGCACGAATCTTGGCTTCTCGTTTGAAGACTGTAGTCCCTGATCTCATTAATGTATATCAATATGGTTTTGTTAGGCAGATCTATCACAGACAATTCCAGAACTCTTCTTAATATTATTCACCTCGCCTTCAAGCTGAATACCCCTCTTGCGGCCATTACCCTTGATGCTGAAAAAGCTTTTGATAGGGTTAGTTGGGATTTTATGTTTGGTGCTCTTCATTGGCATGGTTTTAGTCCACATTTTATTAAACTTATACATTTACTTTACTCTTCTCCTTCTACCTCCATATGGGTTAATGGTGTTCAGTCATCTTATTTCCCTCTTCATAGGGGTACCAGGCAAGGTTGTCCCTTGTCCCCTCTTCTTTTCATTCTGTCTTTAGAACCCTTCCTTGAAAAAACACGGCGTTCCGCATCATACTCTGGTTTTGTTTATAAGAATATAGACATCAAGTTCACCGCCTATGCAGATGATATCTTACTCTATATCTCTAATCCTACTACCTCTCTACCTGCTCTTTTTTCCCTGCTTCGCGAATACTCTCTCGTCTCTGGATATAAATTGAATATCGACAAATCTGAAGTGTTACCCCTTAACAAATTTTGCCTACTCTTCATGTTTCAGGGCTCGGGTTTTGAATGGAATTCTACGAGCATCAAATGTTTAGGTATTCTTTATACCAAATCTTTTAAAGATACAATTAAAATCAACCATAAAGACATTCTTTCTAAGCTCTCTGCTCTTATAGAGCGTTGGTCTCCACTCTTCCTCTCTTGGTGGGGGAGATTGGCGACTATTAAAATGATGCTTCTCCCTATTATCAATTTCTATCTTTCAATGCTGCCCATCTCCCTCCCGGCTTACTTTTTCACTCACATTTATCGCATCCTTACTCGATTCCTATGGAACAATCGTGAGTCCAGGATTTCTCTGTCCCGCCTTCAGCAACCGAAAAATACAGGGGGGGGTCAATTTCCCCAACCTCGTTCGCTTTCACTCCTCCTTCACTTTAAAACAAATATGGCCTTTTTGATCTGACTCACCTATTCTCTCTGTCACAGCATGGAGTGCTCTTGAGTTGGCTCAGCTTTCCCCGTTTTCCTTTCTTGCTGCTACTCACTTGTCACAGCATCCTACTAGGTTTCTTTCACCTCCTTTCAAACTTTCTAGGGCGCTCGCATCATCTTTGTTTCGCTCTTCATTCTCTTTGGCGAGTCTTCGATCCCTAACCCCGTTATGGTATAATCAATCTCTGAGGATCAATAATAAAGCCCTTTTTTGGAAGGAATGGATTGACAAAGGTATTATGTTTATGGATGACCTTGTTGTTGGTAGTTCCCTGATGGATTTCTCCGCTATTTGTACATCTTTTCACATATCCAACACATATTCCTCACAATACCCTGCACTCAAATCAACCCTATCCACTCTCTTTTCTCAATGTAGTTCACTGCCTGATATTTCTCCGTCACAGTCACCTCCGCCCGACTTCACCTCCCCCCACAAAGCTGCTGTTATTTATAGGATTCTTTCCCGTTCAGTTTCGGATCATCCCAAATCCAAGCCTGAGCTTGCATGGGAAAGAGATTTTTCTCAGGAATTTTCCCTTTCCACTTGGGATGCCATTTGGTCAAAAATTCATACTGTCTCACGTTCAGCCAGTACTACTCAGACCCTCTACTTTTTCTATAACCGACTTTTCCTTACTCCTTCCGATTTATTCAAGTTCAAATCTTTAGATTCTAGTCAATGCTGGTCCTGTTCTCACTTTCACAGTGACCTCCCTCACATGTTTTTTCATTGCCCTTCGGTCAAATCCCTTTGGCTTAAAATCTGGACCAAGCTCAATGATATTATAGGTTCCAATTACACCTTTGATACTGTTCATATTTTTCTAGGTGGTTCTTCCCCCCTTTGGAATGTTTCATGCAATGTTCGCAAATTTATTGACTTGTTTATAGCTATTTCTCTACAGATAATCACCACAAACTGGAAAGATGTGTCAAAAATGTCTTATAATGCTTGGTGGAATCTGATATGTCATCATCATAGACTTGATCGTGCTTATGCTACCACCATCCCCCTTTTAATTAAAAGGGATTTGTTATGGTTACCTTTAACTGATTTCCTTTCCAGGCATTCTCCTTAATATATTGTATTTTCTCTGTTTTTTTTCCTTTTATTTAAAGGTTTTGGAATGCTTGTTTTCCCTACCCTTTCCCTCCCCCTCCTTTCTTTCACCCACAATTAAAAAATAACAAAAACAAAAGCATTTTCTCTTAGTACATTTACTTAATTATTCCCTTTTGGGATGGTTTTTCTTTGTATTCACATGTACTTTGCATTTTTTTTCGCTTATCCCTTATATTTTATTGATTGTGATTTTGTTCTGATGTTTTACTTTGCATATTTGTTTCAATAAAGCTTTCTAAACTTAAAAAAAATTTAAAGAACATGCTCCTGATACGCATAACACTATCCTAACTGCTATTGAAAACTAATATGTCATTGGAGGACAAAATCGAGCACAGAAAAGTGTCTAATGAGCAATTCGTTCATTAGCTGCCGCAGCGCTAAGGGGGCGGGGGGGGCCGCGCGGCGGGCCCATGCTGGTGACGGAACCGCTCCGTCACCAGCAGCGGTTGAGCTGTGCTCATGACGGAGCGGTTCCGTCATGGCCCCGCCCACTTAATAGAACGCGCCGCGCAGGCGCGTTGGGCGGGCCATGGCGGAACCGCTCCGTCATCAGCACAGCGCCACCGCGGCTGATGACGGAGCGGTTCGGCCATCACCACGGAAGGAGTTAAAGACCTAAGACAGTAAGTATCCAAAGTACAAAAGAACTTCCTAAACATATCAGATTGAGTAGGTGGGAGGTAGGGGAGAGACCCAAAAGACCCAGAGGGAACATCTTACTTCTCTATCGAACGGGTGCCCATGGTGCTTCCATTTTATATTACCCTCGGGTCAACTCCACAGCCAATGGTAGTCAATTTGCTTCATACACAGACTGTGATGAGATCCTTGAAGAAGCTTGCTGCTTTGGCTCATTAAAAAATTGCAACAACCAGATCATGCAGTTCCTGAACTTCAAGCAATATGAAATGGGACTGAAATACTCTCTTTTTCAAGCAAAGCTCAGAATAGCAATGGAATATAAAACATCATTACATGAAGATCCTGCTAAATCTCGGGACTACATTTAGGAACAATTGTCTTCCAACTTGCTAGATGCGGCTCCTGACTGGTCAGAAGTTACGTGGAGACATGGACGAAGATGAGGCACTCGCAGGCCCCCAAAATCAGAGCCACGGTGAATGTTCCCATCCAAGGATCAGGTTGAGATGGGTAAACAGTTGATGCTGGAAATTGCAGTGTCTTTCTGAGAGACTAGAAAGATCGTAAATCCTGAACTACATGTGTCATCCAGTGAGGAGGAATTCTCTTTGACATTGTCACTCACTCAACAACGCTAATGAGTGTGATTCTCAGATGGTATATGATTTTCTCGGAACCTAAAGATTTATCAATGTCCTCTTAGCTGCTCATACATATGTTGTTTAAGATTGTGCGCTATAGTGAACACTTAAATACCTAAAACGTTAGAACTTTTAACTGCTTAGGGATTTCTGGCACATCCCTTATTTGTATTACATAACAACTAGTCATGGTATTTCATGCTGTCCCATTCACCCTGCTGATAATATCTAAGGTGCACATCGGAGGCTTGCAGTTATTGTTCAAATCTTCACATTTTTGTTACAACAATTTCCTTGTTTAATAAAAGAGATTGTAAGACCTTACAGGAGTGCTTCGTTAAGGAATGCCCGCTCTCTTAAAATAGTACACTGTTATATTAAAATGTATGGATTGGGGGCATTTGCCCTCTGCCCCCAGCAATGATAAGTTTGTTATTGTTTTAAAGATGGATTTTCACCTCAGAGTTTTCAGCTTTGCAACACTTGCAGCATATTGTGTGACATACATATGGGAATATGCAGGTGTACACTGGACATATTTTCGATATCTCACCCCCAACATCATGAAACCGGCAAGTGATTTTACCTTGTTAACGTGGAACATAAGGAGTATGCACACTGCCAGAAAGCGTTCACCTGATTCTCATACCTCTATCATAGAGGAGCTCACATTGCATATAAGCAAGAATCACACTTTGTGGCAGTGGAGGCTGAGTATCTCCAGAATCCATGAGAGAGGTTAGGTATTCACCACAAACTTATTCCAGTGTTCTCAGCAGCAGTCAAGTTTCAACCCTTCACTGCCACTCTTGACAAAGAGAGAAAGGACATCCTAACAAAGAGACATCTAGATGGCACCCCCTTTTAATATCAAGCATGTACGCCCCCAACTCAGACCAAGCTACCTTCCTTGACAAACTATCAGGTGTACTGGCACCGTGGGCTGTCATTTCTTGTCTGGCAGCAACTTTAATGTGTATTGGATGTACACAACAGCAAGCGCTTAACCCACCAGCCAGGCCAGTGGGCTTTAATACTTATCTGGTGCCAACATAATATAGTGATTAGGGCTGATGGAGCGAGTTTCAGAATGATATTTTGTTCTGACTAGCAAAGTTAAACTTCCATAAAACAAGTAACCGTATTAACTAGTTTGTGATGAAAAGTATTAACCAACTTAGTTTTAAAATGCATATACATCAGAAACACGAGGGACTAATTCAGTGCTCTATGTTGCAAAAGCAAGTGCGTATAAAATAATAAACTAACCTTGTCTATTGTCTTTGTCAGTATTAAATACGGCTGTTTAACTAATGGCATGTGCTTATTTTTGTGTGCTTAAGTTATGTCTTTTCGTCTTTTATGTGGCATAAGCTCGTGGAGAATCCTGCGGCCTAAAAGAAGGTAGATAAGAAATGCAGCTTTGTGTGCACAGCTAAGTAACATAAATTAATGGGTTAATAATTAGCAAAGGGGGTGGGTAATAGAATGGGTCTCAATTCTCAAATTAATTGATGTTTTGTGCTTGTTTAAATAATAGTTTTCGAGTGAGGCCTAAAAGGTACATTGAAAGATGGCGTTTTCAAGTCCTGTCCAGAAAGAGCTCTGCATGGAAGTGGAAAATTTTACCACGTAGACAAACTTTTGCAAAATCAAGAGAATTGTGTTAAACGTGCTCTTGGAGAGACAGACTCAAGGACAGGAAGTGGCAAAGTTTGCCAAGCTAAGGAAGTCGCGGACTGTTATTCGTGAAATGTTTCATTTTCGAGGAAGCTAAAAGTCACGGAAGACTGTGGACAATAAAGTCAAAGAAAAGGCTTGATTTTGGTATGGAGACGTGATGACACGTAATGGACTGACATCAGTCAGCCAATGAGGACACTGGATGGCAAAGAAAATTGTACAATTTAATGAGATTAGCTAGACAGAAAGGTATAAAACTTGGCCCCATGGGCAGGAGGGCGTCTCTCGCTTTCCGATTCCTGAAGGGCGTGTCGTGCTGTTGGACTCTTTGGCGCATGTAAGGATAACAGGCTTAAATGATTTTCTTTTAGGTGAAGCGAGTTTTAGTCAGGGAAATAGAATTTAGGGAATGGAAACTGCTTTTTTCTTTAGATCATGCTAATTGATTTGCCTTTGAAGTGTCAGTCTAATATGTTTTCTCCTTAATAAACTGTTTTCATTATTGCTAATCAAATAAAGATTCTTAATAAGATGCTCTTTCCTGAATAATAAAGTTAATAAAATTAGATTTTGAAACGACAAGCTGGTCTTGTTTATTCATGGTCTAGTTACCATCAGCTGATCCATTTACCTAAGTGACTTAATTAAAATGATATATGATTAAAACCATGGTTAGAAATGATAAACTGCAGTTGTATATAAAAGTGTAAATAGTTTTGAATAGATCTGTTTAATTAGGTCACATGATTCAGGTGCCCAAAAATTGTCTTGTTGGTATATGGGCCTTGTGAGTGATTTATGATTAATGGTGAGTATTGTGGAGTTGGGTAGCGTTGGTGAGACAGTTTTTCCTTAGGGGCGCTGGATCAATTCCTTGGTAGCAGAGTTACGGTTGCTATGGTAACTGTCATGCTACATGGTATTTACATGGGATCGATGTTTAACATGTGTTGAGTTTGTCTAGTTGTTATATGTAGTCGAAAGGTTTTTTCCAGCAGTGTGAAAATTCCTAGATGTGCCGGCAGGGGTAGTGTAACAGGTGAAGTTGCACAGTGCATTTGTTTTGTTTCAAATAGTGGTATTATCATATATCACTAGTGTTGTAGTTGTACAGCACAAGTTTAGGGATTCTAGGTGTGTAAGGTAGAATGTATAGTGAGGATTGTCTATGAAATTCTAGCTTTCGAGTATAGGGACTTGGAGCCTGTTTTAAAACTCATTGCGAAAAGAGTAGTAGAATTTATCCAAGCTTGAGTGAAGGGTAAGGAAGTGTTGTCTATCTTACTGGTGAGTGAGTTTTTCTGGTGTGGGTTAAAGTCCTACCAAGATTCATGTATGTATGGTTAGGGATTTTCTGTTTGAATGTGCGTAAATGATTTTGTAATATACGACCGAGTGAAACTTTGAATTGCTACTATATGTGCATTCAGAGAGTAACGAGTTAGTTATTACCGGCTTGAAGGGTAGAGTAGCCTTACTTTATCAACGAATTTAAATATTCTGTGAGAATAGCGTCGTCTATTTCACGCAAAAAGAATATCCGAGTGACTGTAAAAGCTATCACTTTATTTTAGCGAAACAGATAAATGGTTTGTTTTTCTTGAGTTACTAACTGAATTTCATTGAAAAGTTTTGTTAAAAATGGCGCTGTGAAAATATTTTGTAAAGGAGGGGTTAGTTTAAGGAGCGAAGCTTCTCTGTCCGAAGCTGCAGCGGCAGTATACGTCACTAGTGTTGCGCTGTGATTGGCTAGCATAAGTCACAGTATTCGCGCACTGATTGGCTCATGTAACTAGGCAAGCTTGCAGCTGATTGGCTTATCCTGGAAAGAGTAATTTTATTGGTTGAGCAAAGCAGTGACGTAGCTTAACCTGATTGGCTTATTAGTGAGTTTCGCGCACGGATTGGCTGGTGTGGCGGAATATCAACTTCCTTGTTATGATCTTTATCGAAGCAAGGGAAACAGTTTCAAATATGGATTATTATTATATGAAAAAGAAAAAGAAGCTTTCTTGGTTTCAGAAATTGAAAAATAAATTGAAATCTGACAAGAAAATTGAAACGCGAGGTGGAAGATTACTTCATAAGTACAAAACACCCGCAGCTTATATGTTAGGTGAATATGGTTATCATACTTGTCTTTGGATTGAGAATTGGATGGAGTATACCAAGAATGATGGTGTATTAGCAGCGCAGGAAGATGGGTCATTCAACATTAAGGTTATGAAAAACTTAAGAGAAAAAATGATGACTCTTGAACCAAAGCCTGGACCAACACTATTCGAGGCTTTAGCTGAATGGGAGGATGAGATGTTTAAATTGGAACGAGAGAATAGAGGCATAACAAGAGGTACCAGATTGGACATAAATAGGGAAACTCATGAGGATAGAATGCGTCGACGTAATGCATGTGATGGTTTTGTATCCTGCAAGAATTAGTGAGGTAACTAGTCAAAGCAAAGCCCAAAAGAAAAATAATAATGCTGAAGAAAGTGAATTAGAAGATTCAGTTTTAGAAGAGATTTATATTACAAAACCGAAAAAGCCTCCTCCTTATCAACCAGCTTGTACATGGTCTTCCCCGATGGTTCCTCCAGGAACTTCACCAAGTGCTCCTTCTAGAGAGATTATTGATGAGGCATAACCCAGATTAAATCCAAATAATGCAAAAACTCCTGAAAGAGTAGAAACAATTCCAGTGTAGCTGGTGAAAACAAAAATTATGCTGAAACCCGAGTTCACAGGAACGATACCCCAAGAAATGTAATGAAAACAGAAAGATGTGAGGAAATGCCAAACACTTCAGAATATTTTCGATCAAAAGATGAATTAATACAGCAGTTAAATAAAGGCATGGAAGCAGTAATGGTACCAGTAACAATTGGACCTGTTCAACCAGTATTTGATCAAAGAGAAATTAGACACTCAGCTTTAACTATTCCATTAAATGCCGAAATTCAGAAAGTGGCTGAAAAATGTTATTCAGATTTATCAGAAATTCACCGAGAGAAAGCAATGATGCCTGACTTAACTTTTAACCAAAGCTTTTCGAATAAAACTCCATCTGGTGCAGAATCTCATTCTGGAACTCCGGAAAAGAGCATTAATAAAATAGATTTAACGCATACCCCACAAAGCTCAGAATTTAAATTTCTTGATGTTGCAAAACTGAAAGCAGACTTGGAAGAATTAATAATTGGCACAATTGGTCCTGACAGTTTAAAGCTATATCAGGATGATGAATTATTGTTCATTTGCAAAAGCATACAATGGAAAACGAAAACAAAGTATGATCAGTTAGAAGAAATGGCTGCTGAATTAGAAATAGATTTAACCAGGCAGAAAAATTTGCAGAAACATTACAGAGTGGAGCTCTCTGAAAAAGATATTGAAAACATGAATACGACAGGAAGAATTATTCACATAAAAGAATTATTTGTGTTTCTGAAAAGATTGGGTGAATTAAGTAAGTGGAGAGTAAAATGGACAAAGAAAAGAGAGGAAGACAAACGAGAAAGAGGAGAAGTAGGGAATGAGTTTCCAATGAGAGAAATTGCTGGTGGTGGATATGTGCATGTTCCTTGGTCAAGACAGGACATTTTACTGTTTACAAATGATTTTCCTCGGCTGAGAGAAAAACCTGTGGAGTGGTATCGTCAGGTTGACAGATTTGTTAAGGTTTCAAAAGTTCTGTGGATTGATCTAGATGGATTCTTTGACATTGTTGTCCCATCGGATCTTTGGACAGAATGTAAAATTTCTGTAGATAGGCCCAAAGAAGAACCTACCAGAGATAGGGTAACAGGTGCTCCTTCAGCAGATGTTAGAAATCTGTATGATAAAGTAATTGTTTGGTTGAAAAACAAGGGGGCATATTATCAAGGACAGGCGATACATTATCGCCGCTTTTATCGGCAGGAAACTGCCGATAAAGCGGCAATAATGGCCTTGATAATATGCTCTATGAATTCCAATCGAAGCCCATCTAACATGGGCTTCGATTGGAATTCATAGAGCATATTATCAAGGCCATTATCGCCGCTTTATCGGCAGTTTTCTGCCGATAAAAGCGGCGTTAATGTATCGCCTGTCCTTGATAATATACCCCAAGATTCCCCCGAAAGAAGGTGATTGGGTTAAAACAGATAGAACAAATCAAGAGCCAAAAGAATCAATAAATTCATTCTATGAAAGATTACTGCTAGTATTCAAACAATACAGTGGTTATGAAAAATTGAGTGAGAAGGATATGAGCCACTTCATTTACAGATTTGTTTATGGCTTAAGACCTGAAATTGGTGAAATGATAAGGTCTGGCATAGTTGGCTGGCAATCACTTTCGGTTGCAAAATACTGCAGTGATGAAATAGATGCAAAACAGAAAAAGCTAAAAGAAAAAGCTACGTGGGCACAGGTGAAAGTAGTTGAACAACAGATAGCAACCCTGGAGAATAAGAATGTTAATCAGAATCAAGGTAAATTTAAAGGTAATTTTAATAAGCAAAAATTGATGGGAAACATTGAATAATTAAAGCAAAAACTCCCATGTTTTAATTGCGGCGAAATTGGACACTGGAAGCGCGAATGTAAGAATCCGCCCAGAAATTTAAAAAATGCATCATTAAATCCACAGATGCAGAATGAGATAAATCTGCAGCAACAGCTACAGCGACAGGTAGTGAATCAGCAGAGTCAGATTCTACAACCGCCACTTCCAAATTGTGTGAATGTGCAGCGGTACAATACAGAAACGGGATTCTGCGGAGGTGAACAGGTAAACAGATCACCAAGAGTGAATGTGTTAAATGTTTCTCAACAGTATTTGTTGAACGAAAATGGAGGGAGTGATTCTGATGATTACTTATGACGGTGCCTGAGAGAGGAGGAAGAGTGTGTGCTTGGAGCCACTCTTGAGGTAGATCAGGCTGGTCCATTCGTAAATGGTAAGGTGAATGATGTAGAAATCACTTTTCTAGTGGACACTGGTGCTACCCGTTCTACTGTTAGATCAGTGGAAATACAAAACCTACCTCTCTCGGGTGAAAAAATTCAAGTAGTTGGTGTAGCTAATCAGAAAATTAAAACAGATTTAACAGAACCAGTTAAAGTTGAAATTTGCAAATTTAAAGACAAGCATAGATTTGTAGTTTGTAACAGCAGTCCTGTAAACCTGTTAGGAAGGGACATCCTCTGTAAGATGAATTGCAAAATATATTGCTCACCGATGGTATAGAGCTCCAAACTCAAGAAGAAGATGGGCTTTACAGATTAACAATGTTAATGGTTGAAGCAGAGGAAAGTAAATTATTTCCTGCATTTGATAAAAATAACCTACCTGAAGAATTAAAAGAGACAGTCAATGCTAAAATTTGGGATTTAACTGGAGACGAAATGTGTTTCATGAAAAATGTAGACCCAGTTAAAATTACAGTAAAGCTAGGAGTAGATTTTCCAAACATTCCTCAGTATAAAAGGAAAGCAGAAACTATTGAAGGTTTTATACCTGTAATTGACAAATTCGTAAAACAAGGTGTACTAAAAGAAATTGAGAGTAGTCCATGTAATTCACCGATTATGGGAATTAAAAAGCCAAACAGAACTTTCAGGATTGTTCAAGACCTGAGAAAGGTTAATCAGATAGTTGTTCCATGTTGCCCAGTTGTACCAAACCCAGTGGTAATTCTTTATCAGATTCTGCATGATACAGAATGGTATACGGTTATAGACCTTTGTAATGCATTCTTTACTGTTCCATTGCATCCAGAAAGCCAGCAAATGTTTGGGTTCAGGTTCCAGGACCGTATCCTAGCATGGTGTCGTATCCCTCAGGGGTATGCAGAAAGTCCATCTAGTTTTAATCAGTTGCTAAGGAAATCATTGGAGAATCTAGATTTACCTGGACAATCGACATTAGTGCAGTATATTGATGATCTCCTTGTGGCTGCAAAAACACGAGATAACTGTGTAACGGATACCATTAATCTTTTGAATCATCTAGCAGATGAAGGACATAAAGTGTCTCCTGCAAAATTACAGTTTTGCAAACAAGAAGTGAAATATCTTGGTCACAGAATTGCAAAAGGAATCAGGCAAGTGACAATCGAGAGAATTAAAATGATTCAGCGAATGCAACCTCCAAAAACACAGAGACAGGTCAGAATGTTTCTAGGAATGGTTGGTTATTGTCGCCAATGGATTAGTGGATTTTCAGTAATTGCGAAACCACTGCAGAGACTGACAAAAGCAGACATAAAAGACCCGATTACCCTAACAGAAACTGATTTAGAAGCTTTTGAACTGTTATAGAAAAGTTTATGTGAAGCACCAGCTTTAGGCATGCCGGATTACGAGAAAGAGTTTGAGCTGTATTGCAGTGAAGGAGAAGGATGTGCATTATCAGTTCTGATTCAGAGACATGGAAGACTAAGAAAGCCTATAGCATATTTCTCAGCAGTTCTAGATCCTGTTGCAAAAGCATTACCTGGTTGCATAAAAACAAGAGCTGCAACAAGTGTAAGCCTTGAACAGAGCGAAGGAATAATAATGGGATTCCCTGTAAAAGTGTATGTACCTCATTCAGTTGAAATTCTTCTTACCAGAAGCAAAACACAGCATTTAACAAGTAGCAGGTTAACAAAATATGAAAAGGTTATTCTGGGTTCAGATAACGTTTCGATTGCAAGATGTGTGAATTTAAATCCTTCCACATTATTGCCTGATGGTACTGTAACAGAAATCAGGAATGAAAATGACATTGATCATGAATGCTTGGATGTTTTAGAATAGTGCACAAAACCAAGGCAGGACATTAAAGATGTCCCGTTAACTGAATCAGATTTTGTTTATTTTGTTGATGGTTCATGCTTAAGAACAGATGAAGGTGTTCTGAGTGCAGCATATTCTGTCTGCACAGTTGCACATGTAGTTGAAGCTTCTTGTCTCAAAGGAATTCGTTCAGCTCAAATAGCAGAATTGATTGCTTTGATTCGTGCATGTGAAAGAGGTAAAGAGTTAAAGGTTACCATAGTGACTGATAGTCAGTATGGATATGGCGTAGTCCATGACTATGGCCAACTCTGGTCTCAAAGAGGTTATCTAACTTCTGCGGGAACTCCTATCAGGAACCCAACATTGATAAAAAGGTTAATAGATGGCATTCAGCTACCAGAGAAAATTGCTGTCGTAAAATGTAGAGCGCACAAAAAAGGAGACGACTATATGACGAAAGGAAATGCATATGCTGATGAAATCGCGAAATTCTGCGCGAAGAATAATATGTCAATCAATCGGGAAAAGAACAATGAACATGTTTTGAACTCACTTATGCTAACATCTGTAGTTGAGACATGGCAAGGAGTAAAAGATTTACAAGATGAGGCAAATGATGAGGAAAAAGACACATGGTTAAAAGCAGGTTGCAGACAGCGAGAGGAAGATGAAATTTGGGTAATGGGTTTACAAAGATGACAGACCAGTTATGCCAGTTAGCATGATTTATTTATTTTTTATTTAGGCGATTTGTTAAGCGCTCAATTACCCGTGGGTGTCTCGGCGCTGAGAGAGAGAGCTGGTCCATGAGGAGTTATTGCGTGAACAGCCAGGATTTTATCTGCTTGCGGAAAGAGAGAAGAGATGTGGAGGCTTTGATGAAATGTGGAAGACTGTTCCATAGTTTAGAAGTGGTAACTATGAAGGATCTGTCTCCCCAGGAGACTTTCTTAGTCCTGGGAACCTGCATGAGTCCAGCGGTTGAGGATCTTAGGGATCTAGCAGGTTTGTAAGGACAGAAGGAATCTTTCAAATACGCTGGACCTTGACCATGAATTGCTTTAAAGGCAATACAGAGGGCCTTGAACTTAGTTCTCTTCTTTACAGGCAGCCAGTGAAGCTCTCGGAGTGTCCCAGAAATGGGGGCATACTTAGGACATCCCGTAATCAATCTGGCCGCCGCATTTTGCACCAGTTGTAATTTCTTTAGAACACCTTCTTGAGCATTGACTAGCAGACCATTACAATAGTCAATGCGGGCCATGATGAGTGCGCTAATCAACGTTTTTGTCATAGTCATGGGAAGATAAGGTAGGAGTTTTTTTATCATTCTCAAGGTATAGAATGAGGAGGATACTACCGTGTTGACGTGGTGCATGAAGGTGAGTTTGGTGTCCAGTATAACTCCGAGATTTCTTGCCTTGGTCACAGGGGAAGGGGGGGGTCCCAGGGCATCAGGCCACCATGTGGGAGACCAAGCAGGGGAGAGATTGCCAAACAGCATCACCTCCGTTTTATCGGAGTTTAATTTCAGGCAGTTTCTTGCCATCCAATTACTTATTGCCAGCATTCCCAGATTAAAGTTGGCGGCCACTTCATCTCCGTTTTTGTTTATGGCTAGGACAATCTGGGTGTCGTCGGCATAGGATGTAACTGCCAGGTGATGGATTTTTATGGTCCTCGCTAAGTCTGACACATAGATGTTGAATAATGTGGGACTTAGCGAGGACCCCTGGGGAACACCACAAGGAAGAGTGAAGGGAGGTGAGTTGAAGTTGCCGAAGGCAACGGATTGAACTCGATCGGTGAGGAATGAAGCAATGAGTTCTTTCGCTGCACCCGTGATGCCTGCCGTTTCGACACGGTCGATCAAAGTGGAGTGATCGACCGTGTCGAAGGCCGCAGACAGGTCCAGCAGAATGAGCACCGCTGATCCTCCACTGTCCAAAGACTTCCTGATTTCCTCTGTGGCTTTTATAAGCGCAGTTTCCGTCCCGTGTCCCTTCCGGAAGCCAAATTGTGTTTCGTCCAGGCAGTTGTTTTGATCTATAAAATCTGAAATTTGTGTATTCATTATTTTTTCCACAATTTTGGCAGGGAGTGGGAGGCAGGCGATAGGACGATAATTGGCAACTATCGTCGGATCAAGTGAGCTTTTTTTGATAAGAGGTTTGACAATGGCTTTTTTCCAGATGGAAGGAAAAGTAGTGGACCGGAACATTGTAGTAAAAATATCGGTGAGTTTAGGGCTTATAATTTCGGGGAAGTTTTTGAGAATGGCGGGGGGACATGGGTCTTCCGGAGATCCGGAATTCGTGGTGCGTAAGAGATGAGACACCAATTCAGAGGAGATCTGAGAAAATTCCTGGAAGGAACTGAGAGGGTTTGTTCGAGGGGGGTTGGTAGAATTCATGTCCGACGGAGTTTGGTCATTAGAGGCGAAATGAGGGTGTCCAGTACCATTGGCATGCGCTTTAAATTGGGAGAAGATGTCCGTGACTTTTTTTTGGAAATGGTTTGCCAGAGAGTTACATAATTCTTGGGTATATGTAATAGGGGTGGATGCTGTTTGTCCAGAGAGACGCGTCACTACCTCGAAGAGTTGTTTGGTTGAGTCTTGAGCGAGATTAATTTGACTGCTATAGTATTTACTTTTCTCCTTGATAATTAGTTGTTTGTAGTTAAGCAGCATGATTTTATAGAGGGCTTTTTGCTCTGGATCGTAGTCACGTCTCCATTTGCGTTCTTGGCGCCTACAGTGTTGTCTTTCCAGTCTGAGAGTATCATTGAACCAGGGTGAGGACTTGATGTTTCTGTTGGAGGATTGTTTCTTAAGTGGGACTGTTTGATCGATAGTGTTTCGGATCCAAGTGGTATAGTTATTGGCAGCTAGTTCAGGATCAGCCTCAGTGGGTGGTAGGGAGGTCAATAGTGAGGATTGGGAAGCAGGAATGTCGATGCTTTTCCAGGCTCTGAATGTATTTAAGGGTGAGGAAGTGTGGAGTCGTGGGGGAGTAGGTTGTAGTGTAAAATCAAAAAGAATAGCAGAATGGTCCGTCCAGGTAAAGGGAAGGAGATCCTTTATTACTAGGGATTTCTCGCTAGAGAATAGACCGTCGAGAAGATGGCCCGCAGTATGCGAGGAGCCAGTAACCAATTGTGGGAGTCCTATATGATTGCTGACATGGCTAGAATGTATCATGGTCCAGGACACATTGGGAGAGATTCAATGATTAGAATATTTAGGCAGACATTGTACAATCCAAAGTTCAGACTAATTGCAGAATCTTTTTGTCAGAGATGCTTGATCTGCCAGCAGATCAACCCAAACAGGAAAACAGTTGTGAGCATGGGAACCATAGGACCGGAGGGTGGTCCTTTTACCAGATTGCAGATGGATTTCATTGACATGCCACCCCATAACAAGTTGAGATACGTTCTGGTGATAATATGTCTGTTTTCAAGATGGGTGGAAGCGTTCCCAACACGTCACAATGATTCGGTTACTGTGGCTAAATTGCTTTTAAGGGAAATCATACCAAGGTACGGTTTTCCAGTGACGGTCGAGACTGATCGTGGAACGCATTTTGAAAACAGATTGCTAAAATTGATTTGTGAAGCACTGAACATAAAGCAAAAGCTCCACAGTGCTTACAGAACAGAAGCATTAGGTGTTGTTGAGCAAGTGAATGGCACAATCAAGAATAGAATAGCTAAAATGTGTCTAGCTACAGGAATGAAGTGGACTGATGCACTTCCACTTGTTTTGATGTCGTTGAGAAGTACTCCAGATAAAAAGACAGGTCTGAGTCCACATGAAATTGTCATGGGCAGAGTCATGAGACAAGCATTTGTACCAGTTGGTAAGCTTATGAGCATTAATGATAGCGTCATTTTGGAATACTGCAAGAGCCTTTCTGACGTCGT